>NW_027437180.1:32732000-34056500 GCF_033239565.1 Halichoeres trimaculatus | reverse complement strand
TGGGGGATTAAATGACAGGAAATAAAAGGATGCAACGGACGAAGGAAATAGAGGCGGCTGCAGAGGAGTTAGAGATTGTGCCAACATTTGATAAAGGGAGTGGAAAAATGTGAAAGCCAAAGGAAATCGACAGAGGTACAGAGTCTCTTAACACTGTGCTGTCTAAAAAAAAGTACATAAGAAACCAAAGAAGTGAATCTTTCTATCCCCACTGGCAGTTTCTTTTGACTCTGGACAAGCAATTCAGGCCTAATTTTGTCTCTAATCTCTTAAAATGAGACATTTTCTGGACTTGTCAGGTGAATGTGGCTCGTGTTCAGTCTAATAAGATATTGATTGAGAAATAAGACATTGAGACCTGCTTAGATTTCAGATATTGCAGTGTAAGGGAAATAGCTTCTCCATTTATTAGATGTCAAACATTTGGAAAGTCCTCCATCATATCCCTGATCTAGCTCTTGTAGGATCAGTCATCTTTAATGTTCCTCTTTCTGGGACAGTTGTGATTTCATCAGCCATGATTTCCCTGCGGGCGAGACACAGCATCAGTTTAACCAAGCGGTCAATCAGCCGTGAGGTAACTGATCACCAGCCAATAGTGTAAGGCCAGATGAGGTCATCGACCTTGTGAGTCCTCTAACCCTTGACCCTGTTACTCACCCCTGGGTCTGGTCCGGTGGGAGTCTGGCGTGGGGACGCCGGCTTGATCAGCAGTAAGGAGTGGGTGTAATAAAACAAGAGCTCCCATGGGGGGGCAAAACAAACTAGCAGTGTCCTGAATGGCCAGACAGCCTGTCAATCAACCTCCTCAGGCTATTACAGCGTAGTTTCTTTTTTATGAGCCATGACAGAAACAGAGAGAACAATTTTCTGACTGGAATGACCTGATGTTTTTTCCTCTTACTGTCGAATCCTCAGCTTGTGTCCTTAATAAGTCACCTTTATTTTATAGGTCATCAAAGAAATGTCAGCTGATATAATTAAAAAATGACGACATGAAGCTGTTTAGGATTTTGTGTCAAAGCAGTAAGGACCACATTTTACCTCATGGCTCTATTACAGTGTGTTCAGTCACAGGCAAATGTATGGGTTTGACTATTAGTTTTGAATACTGAGATACGTCTGAAGCAAGGTTAAAATAGTTTTGGATTTGTCATTATAGTTTAGTTTTAGTTAGTTTTGACATTTTTTTTCCATTACAGCTTAGTTTTAATTAGTTTTAGAGCGGGCATTCTAGTTTTTATTTAGTTTTGATTTTTGCACAAGGCTTAGTTTTAGTTTAGTTTTAGTTTTTTCATACCTTATTTGCCAGGTACAGGATTCAAAAAGGTCAGAGTAGATATTTTGTAATACTGTTTATTTTCAAGTCCAACATGGTGCTCACTGCTCAGTCAATGCTGATACTGAAATGTTGGCTGCTGCCTTAAACACATGAAAATAATATAAACTTAAATAAACAAATATAAACATAAATTATGTAAAACAATAAAATATGAGCTTTAATAATTAGTAACTTGGACTCTGTAACAATCAAGTCAGACTCCCATGCAATGAAATTATTACAGATGCTCTGATTCATTGCTCCCCTACGTTTTGTTGCAGCACAGCCAGTCAGTGCAGTAAACAAGCACGTCCCAGTACGACACTATGATGGTGCCGTACAGCACTGACAACTGCCGAAAACTGTTGAAAAATTGGTTGGGAAAATGTGTCAGATGAATTTAAATCCTAAAGGCTATTAATATTGTCAAAAACTATAACTAAGGACATTTTGTCTATTATTTTAGTAAGTTAGAGTTAGTTTTATGAACACAAGATACAGTTATAGTTTACTTATCGTTTTTGTTTTCTTTTCTAGTTTTTATAAGTTTGAGTTAACTGCAATGTATTTTAAATTTTAGTTTTCATTTTTAGTTTCGTTTTAGTTAACTATTATAACCTTGCTCTGAAGATTGGTGTGTAAACAACTGAAGTTGTGAAGTATTAGCAGAAAACCACAGTAAAATACTAAAAACAGGAGAAAAAAGGAGGGATAAGGGCCACTGGAAAAACAAAAGTCCAAGTTTTGTTTATTACATTGTTTCCTGAAAGTCAGAATTCTGAAATTTAAGTCAGAATTCTAACTTTTTCTCAGAATTATGACTTTTTTTTCTGTTAGAATTCAGGATTCTGACCTTAATCTCAGAACTCTGGGAAAAAAAGCTAATTTCAAAATTAAAGTCAGGATTCTGAATTGTGTGGTTAAAAGAAGTTGACTTTCTTCTCAGAATTCTAAGATTAAAGTCAGAACTCTGACTTTATCTTTTGTCTCATAGTAATAAAAACAATTTGGACATGTTTTTTTTTCAGTGGCTCTAGTCTTCTTCTATGAGGAATAAAATCTGCAATGCTGGAAAAATTAAAGCTAGGAACAGGTACAGTGCAGGAGGAGACACAGACTGATTGTACAATGAAAACATTGAGGGTAGGGATCACAATCACAAAGGCAGAAAACACCCCAAGACAGGGAGTGAAGTTTTCTAAAATGAGAGGAGAGATTACCACAAAATAAGACAGGATGGGACAAAAAAAAGAGAAGACTGACCCAAAAAGTGTGAACTTAACATAAACAAGGAGACATGACAGTGTTCACATACATACTCATGTTATCGAGAAACCGACACAAACAGGTGTACAGCCAGTAATCTGCAGTATTTTCAGTCATCCTGTTTCCTCTTCCATGCTCCCACCGGTCACCTCAGATAATCATCATCACCCTGCTTGCTTGCTTGCTTGCAGTGAATTTTTATCAAATATTTTCTGTGACGTTCTCACCTTGATTTCTCAAAGATGTTTTTATTAAAGTGCTGGCAGCACAAATTGCAGGTAGTTGGGCTTCAAATGTGTTGTTGCTCATTCCAGAAATTTAAGGAATTTTTTTTTTTTTTTAATAAATACTTTTGTAGATGTGTGAGTGTGAAGCACACCACAGGGAAGGCAAAGCTGAGAGCTGTGACTGTCTGGATCAGGGGTGGTGCTGCTGGAAACTGGGGACGCCGTGCCCTGAGAATATACTCATAGGCCAATTTCAAAAATAGAAAATAATGGGGGAAGGGTTTTAGACACTGAAATTAGCTGATTGGGAGAAAATTAGTCTACCTATGTTAAGATACTGCTGTATTTCCTACTGTCATAATGGTGGCTTGGCAACCCCGAAGAAATGTAAAATGTAAAAAAAAAAAATACTAATAATTTTTGTTTGAATGGTTTTGGATAAAATTATTCCCTAAGTTTCTTTATATTTTACCAAAATGGATGATATGTGCCATGATGAATAGTTTATAGTGTTTTAAAAGCATTTCCCAACCCCACTTTGGAAACCACTGGTCTAGATAATTGTTCAGTGAGATGAAACTGCTGTGAATGCAAATTAACAAGACGAAGATGGTCACATCACATTTGTGGATCTCTTTTTTAAGTGGATATTGGATGCAAACCAATAAAATTTAACTGTTTAAAAGGTTTGATTGAGCAAATGAAAGTAGCTCTGGCAAAAATGTGGGGTAGAGCATGGTTTTGGAAGTTGAAACTACGCCCTTGTGCACACTTGACAGATGCATGAGTGCTTCAACACATGGAGCTGTGTTTAGGGATTCATTACCAGACTGAAAGTGTACGCTTGGCCTCCGATGGCAAATCACAGCAGACATTTCCCCCCTGCGTGCTCCCTTCTCCTATCAGATCCCTGTTTCCAGGCAGATTTATTTCACCTGGCCAGTCTCTCTGTTCCCCTACTCAAGTCCTCCTTTGTAACTAAAGAAGCCGTTCCTTTTTTTTCTGCTACTCTCGTGATCAAACCTGAGGCTCAACCCTCCAACATATCTTCCTGTTTCTCTCTGACCATCTCTCCATACATCTCTCTTTTATCTCCGTCTCATCCAGGTCTCTGGTGGGAGCGGAGAGGTGACAGGCGTGCGTCTGCCTGGCCCCGCTGTCTGCTTTTCTAATGAGTTTGAAACACTGGGGGTCAGCCTATTATGGAGATGAGGTGATTCAGGCGGGCCAAAAGGTGACGGACCTCGCTAATAGGGGCCCTCTCTGTTCCTCCAACCCTCTTCCTTACCTCTCCTGTTGTTTCCTTTTTCCTGCTTTCCTAATCTTATTCTTCCTCTCTTTCCTCCATTTTTAAGTTTATGCTTCCCTGCAAGGTCTAATGAAGGGTCTCATATGCTAAACAGGAGCTGTGGCCTCCCGCTTGTCCTTCCCTTCCCCCCATCTCTTCCTTTCCTTCTCTCTTTATCTTTTTATCCTGGAGGTTGTTTGAAGTTTCTCCCCCTTGTAGGCGGCTCGGTTCAATCATCTCTCTCGGCCCAGGGCCACCTCTGTTTGTCTGCTTGGCCACAGTGGGGACTCTTTTTGTAGTTGTGCTGGATCCCACTGCTGCAAATGTGTGAGTGTGTATGTTTTGTGTGTGTGTGTGTGTGTGTGTCTGTCTGTCTCTCTCCGCATGTATGTATTTGTGTTTGTGTTCACTGAGTTTCTTCAGCTTCTCTTCAATCACATACAGCCCTCCCTTCTCCTCCTCTGTGGCCGGGCCTCAGTCTGCCAGGTTGGCTTTGAAATGCAGCCAGAGCTTTGCCACACAGGGACGAAAGAAAAGCAGCGTTTAAAAGATTTGTGTTTGAAGCACACACACATGCACACACATCTATAGGAGAGCGCTCTTTATATCAGTTGTACATTACTTGACACATAGCCCCCTTCTTATCTCTCCTCCTTCTTGAAATCTGTCTGCAGGGGGAGAACTGTGAATCAACCCTTTCTAACGTCATATCTCCGACTGTTTACTATTTAGGTGCAGCTTTCATTAACCCATAGGGGTGAGTTCAATCGCCCTGTTGCAACTGGAATCAGCAGGGTCACCCTCATCGGATATCGGCTCATTAAAAAGTGGAAACCTGCCTCGTTAGCACTTTCCTCAACGTGTGATCTTCTGAGGTCCCGCGGATGTATTCTGTTTCACTGTTTGGCGGTCTAAAGCTCGCCGGGTGCTCATGGTTGCTAGGTCAAATGGAATGATTAACAGGAAGCGATTCATTGGACAGATCAGGTGGTATGCAGATGAGAGCTGCCTTGCTGTGCCAATGCGTGGCAAAGAGAAAGCTCCAGCACCACATGCCGTGAATATCCTGAGGTGGTTGTTGCTAGGGGAAAATCGGGTAAGCTGTAAGAAAAGCACACCTGTAGTCTTTTCATCACGCTGTGTGCTGCTCTTACCTGCTAATTTAAGCCGATCTAGTATTCCTGAGGATTTTTTCCCCTATTTCCAGTAAAACCCAGAGCTCATTCAGGCAGGAAAACTACTCCACAATGAATGTATGAGTATTATTTGAGGATATTAATAATTAATAACAGCGACAAAAGGTATGTTAGCACTTCTGAAGCCATTCAGGTGTCAAATCAAATCACTAGCACTCTGTCTAGTTCAAATATTTGAGACGATTTATTGAAATATTATTAATAAAATGCTCCAGGCTCCTGTAATTATCTGATTGCGGCTGCCTGAGGTTTCTGCCTCCGAGGGATATTTAGTGTCATAGCTGAACTCACAGTGAGAGGTGGTCCTGATGATTAGCCCCTGTTAGCGTCAGGTCTCATCCACTCCTCTGTGTTATCCCTTAGCATTAGTCTAATGGCCCAGGAAACACAGATAATGACTCTCAGCACAGATTAGCATCTGCCACTGCTGCTACTTCTGCTGCAAGGCAACACACACACACATGTGCGGACACTGCAGCAGACAGTAGCAAATAATTACAGATACACACAATGAGAGACAAATCAGGTCTGTAGAGCAAATTTAATGCATGGTTTGGCATGCATGTTCATCTTTGTCTTGCTTTTATTGCTTCTTTGTTCCTTTGTTACTCATCTTTAAGTTCTGCACATTCATCAACACAGAAATTCCCTTTCATCTCAAGCAAAAGTAAATTCACTCAGGGTTTCAATTTTGTTTGAAAAAGGCACATCAAAGAGAAAACAAAAATAAAGAGTAATAACCGTTTGGATTTTTGTGGTTGGAGTTTTATTTCACAGAACAAATACACAGACCTTGAACTTCCTTCAGCTTCAAGGCCACTGGACGAACTGCTCCTGCACAGAAAACTACAAAATGTATCGTGTGTGTGAGATTTGCCTAGAGGAGGCGTCTGTGATGTGTTTTCTGAAGAGGTAGACTTGTGTGGATTGCAATACAAATTAGTTTGAGTGTGTGTTTCTAAACACTCCTCTGCTCTTGTATATGCATGAATGTTTACAGCCATGTGGGCGGCATCAGCTCCGCTGTGGGCATGTTTGCTGTGCATGTATGCATGAATGCAGCCCTCTGTGTGCATGTGAGGCGA
Organism: Halichoeres trimaculatus; assembly: GCF_033239565.1. NCBI lineage: Eukaryota > Metazoa > Chordata > Actinopteri > Labriformes > Labridae > Halichoeres > Halichoeres trimaculatus. The sequence continues at coordinate 34,050,117 of NW_027437180.1, read as the reverse complement.
TCCCTCCTGCCGGGCAGTGAAGTGGGCTGGAGTGAGGAGGCTTTTTTTTTCCTCTGCTGTCTGAAGTCTAGCCGTCTATAAAGAGGCCTCTTCACATGCGGCTCACTGGTGATAGATGGTCACTTATGCTGCAGCTGACATCCAATCTGGCATCAGCGATTATAAAGCCCTCACTTTTTGATGTGTCCCTCTGTAGCCATCGGACCCCCTCTGCTCAAACACAGAAATCCCATTTTATGTCACAGGGCAATGAAATGAGGTTGTGTCTGGGTGTGAGTGTGTGTGTGTGTTTTGGTGTGTCTGATGGATTTTGTAAACAGAGGGTGTCTGTGTGAGGGACAGTGGATGGGGGAGAGTTACGTGTTGTTTTCTTGAACTTTTTTTAAAATGATTTTTTATAATAATTCAGTTTAAAAATGAGGGGTAATGAGTCAAATAAAAATGTTCTGATCCTGTTATCCTTGATTGATGCAGGGTCTAAATCCTAAATTTGTGCATGGCTGAACAAAATACAGAGAATCTACCAGTATGAAACTTAAAGGGGCTGTTAGGAGTTTCAAAGTGATCTTGAAAAAGGCTCCTTTCTGGATATATGCCTGATTGTAATCCCCACTTTAAAATGGGATTATCAGCACCAATGTAGGTTATTTTAAAATGCAAATTGCGGACATGTCTTAGAGGACTGGGCTGTTTGGGCTTCTTATGGACAGCTACTAAAGTACTGCACAAACTGACAGTTTGCTTGTTGACACGCTAGCCTACGGATACGTCATTGCACCGGGCTTCTATTAGCCCTACATATAGCTGGCTACTGACGTACGGTACAAACTTTCGTTTGCTTGTTGTCATGCTTCAAACAACAGTGCTACGTAACTGTACTGATAAATGCCTTACCTTGTTGTGTTGTATCTGGTAAAAAGTTCTCTTGAACAAAGAAAATAAATTCCAAAACAAACGCACGCTTGGTTAAAAGTCAAATTTTACGACAGTGTGTGTAAGACTCCAGACCAGAAGGTGGCAGTCAGTTAAAACAGATCCTCCTCATAGCATCTTTAAAAAAGAGTAGCTGAATACTCAGCTGCTTTCTGCCCATTGATCTAATGACTGAAATACTCTATGTATCTGCAGTCCGTCTCAGGCTGACATTTATCCTGGTCATACTCCAAGAAAGTTCCCTTTCCCTGCAGGAAGATGCTACAGAGTCATCTTCATTGAACCAACATGTCTTTTCTTTTAAGACGAATTAGGAAATGCAATCATATGCTTTCGACCACAAATCTGGCTGAAGGTTTGAATAAAAAATAACAAGAAAAATCCAACAAAACAACCCAAAGCAGAACGTTATTTTTAGTAAGTGCTTTGATTTTTTAATATGCTGTTTTAAGGAGAATCACCAAACAGTGATGTCACAAATCTCATGCCCCTTTTTGTCATGAGACTTTTAGAGCAAATCTGGGAACAAACATTTACCCAATGTTTGAGACTTTACCAAGTTTTACATCAACATCAACTATTTCAACTCAATATTATTCTTTAAAGGGGACATATCATGCTTGTTTCTCCTTTTCATTATGCAAGACTAGGATGCCTGTAAAGCATTTCTGCCCTCAGTACAAGTCATTTAGTTCCTTCATTGCCCCACAATAGCGTTCTCAATATCCTCATTTTAGGCCATTCTGAAGATCTCGTTGAAACGCTCCGTTTCGAGAATGACCTCCAGTCACCTCGCAACGTCACAGCCCTTTGTGCTCTGATTGGTCAGTTCTATCAGAGGGGCGGAGGGGGTAGAGCCAGGGGGCGGTTTTTGCAGCATGGCAGTATTTACAAAATCACCATATTGGATGGGGCAGACCGAGCGAGTTTGGTGTTTGCCAAAACTTCACCGTAAGGCATTGATAGCATTGATAAAATGGCAGAGTGTAAGGTACGCCCTTTTGTATTGGACCCCGAGTCAGACCCGGACGGTTCTGTAGCTCAGGAGGAAGAAAATCTACCTCGACATGGATCATCTCAGGACGCTTCAGTGTGGTGAGTCAAACCGGTACTGTAACATGTATAGTTTATTCGTGGAAATATAGGCAGACTTCACCAATAAACTATATCTATAACAAAGCTCCATCCTGCTCCTTCACTTTTCTCTGTCTGTTTTATCCATCATGCTGAAAGTGTAGTCTAAAGATCGCCTCTACCGTCAGTTCGTCACTATGTTATTACCGCAGCATTATTGTGGTCCAGGTTCACAGTGCATGTCAGGCAAGCATGCAAATATCACAGTCTCACAAGTATTACGACGTCTGCTAAAACTACAGTGTTTTAACTGCTAATTCACCATGTACAGCCGAGCTGCTCAGCAGAGCAGAGTCCCTGCATCCAGCATCTTAGAGGGGATACTCGGCTCTTGGTGGGTGTATCCCTCAGTGGCGGTTGTGTGACTAACTAACATCACAGAGGAAGAGCTGCTTTATCAGATTACTCCAATAAAAAGAAAGGATCCTTGTGCTGTCATGAAGGTCGAAATCTCGCGGCCAAATGGCAATGACCTATTTTCAGAGGCATCAAATCTTGTTCTAGGATATCAGAAAAAATACAATATCTCATATTTTGAAAATTCAAGGGGTGTAAGGTCTTGTTTTCAAATTTATCATATTATATGTAAGTATTAAATCACGGATCAGCATGATATGTCCCCTTTAAAAAGATGCAAAGATGAAAACATCAACTCTTGCACATGACCCTGACGGGATGCTGGTCATTCCAGATCTGTTGTTTGGGAACCATGCAGAGAATTGGCACAGAAGCAAGACTACCACTGCTACAGACAAAAGCAGTCAATTTTACCACATAATTTAAACCATTTCAAGTCCATTCAAGTGCAGACTATGTTAGGAAACTTGCCAGGGCCTTGTTTTGTTCCATAAAGCCACTTTTATAAGGCAGCTTTGAATAACTGAATACAAAACCTGCTCATATTATTCTTGCAGTGCAACAACCACTGTTTGCTGTCAAAGAGGATAATACGTCTTTGTACTGCGTACATTTGATTTGTTTGGTTTGCTCAGCTGGACTTAGAAACTTGCGAGGTATTTTTTGCAATATGTTGGTATTTTTTGTTTTTGCTGTTTCTAAGCTATCACCGTTGTTCAGGCTTTCTAACCTGTCTCCTCTGCTTTCCTCCTGATTTTATTTCCATTCTTTTGATGAATACTTCATTTTCTCCTTTTTCTTATCTCCTTACCTTTAATTCTTCTCACCTGACCTGTCCTGCACTATCCCGTAGCCTCTTGATCGCTAACTATCTCTCTGTGTGATTGAACCTGCCGCTGTGATCAAGACATGATCAAGACACGTGCACACACTGGGCTGACATTCACCAGGGAACTGTAAGCGCAGCATGGCCACTCCTTTGAGACAGCTACACAGAAATATGTTCTGGCTGTGTGATTAGACTGTGCCACAGGGTGCTGTGTGTCTGTATGTATCTGTGTGTGTGTGTGTGTGTGATAGTGTTTGATATCATGCCTTTGTATGTGAGAGTCTGAGGCCTGTATCTGTCATGATTTTGTGTAAGCCCCATGCAACACCATTCTCCCTGGATCCTGAGGGAGCCTGGTGCACCTTTTAATAAGCCTCTACTCAGATAGAACAAATAGCTTCAGCATGAGCCATTATAACAGAACACTAGTTCAAACCTCCACCGCCTGGCACTGGGCCCTCTCTGACCACTCATGTATGACTCCATGGGGCTGTGTCTGTGATTGTGTGCAGGCACAAGTTATTTTAGACAGTAGTATACTTTAAGTCCTGGTGTGTATCTTAAAAAATAAGGAAACTGAAGGACTGCACTTTGACTTTTAAAGGATTTTTGTGTTCCTGGGTTAATCAGTGAACTTAATACTTGTTATGTGATTGTCTTGCACAATATCAAAGATTGCAGAATAGCTGTATTTGAATATTATTGTTATAGAAGGATTATCAGTCTACGTCATCATAAAAATGCACGTGCATCTCGACCACAGAAGCAGCATCTTGCTCCATTCATTCAGACGAGTTAGCGTTTTTAAACACCAAATTTAACCTGTTAGAAACATCAAAATGTATGTTTTTTCTGCTGTCAAAAACAATACTACACAATAGAGGCAACTTCTGTCAAGTTTCAACCGTTACAGTGCAACCAGTGTTTTGGGGTTAGTAGTGACCATGCTAACTAGTGACTTTCAGCCGACGACAGCCGTAGTTAACGGCCGAGAGTCACCATTTAACAGGGTCACACTTTACAGTAATACACCAGCAAAGTCTGCGCGTGTTTATTCTTTCCAAGCACTTTCTATCCAAGCTATAATAATTGCTGATACTCAAATTACAGATTTGACTTTGCTTATTTAATGAAAAAGTTGGTTTGGGCCTGAGGTTATGACCAAACATGGACTCAATATGGGCAGTAAATAATATGTGATTCTATAAATTAAGACGAACAGAAACAGATTTTATGACCAAAGTAAAATTAGGGAATATTATGAAACAATGTTTACATCCTGGTTTGTTTCAGTCTGATAACTGTCCACGGATAGTGCAGTCATGAGCATCGAGTGGGAGTTGTGTTTCCACTCTGGGTACAAGCTAGGTTTCTCTGCTAAAAACGTCTGTCCACCTAATATCTGTCCACTTGCTGATCTCTTCTATCCACTCACTGCTATTTCACAAACCTGGGAGCATTTTACCGTCCATCAAAGTGATGACATTAAGTTAAAAAATATGTTTTTTGGTGGTACCACATCAGTTGACAAACCATTATACTCCCCAGCGCTTACACACTCAAGTTGTGCGTGCATCCGCTGTTGTTGATAAACAAAAAATCCCCCTATAGTTACTGTATAACCTAGAATATCACACCGTACTGTATCAAACTACAGCATACCATACTGTATTATATTTTATCGTATCATACCATGAAGTATTATGTCGTAGTGTGACATATATAATGTATTGTGACATATTATCATAGACTGTGTAATTAATAGGCGTCTCCCCAATGTCATCTGTCTGTTTCTGAAACAGATTTTGAAGCAAATTGGTTATCGTGGCCATGTTGGAAGTGGCAAGGGCTTCGTATACAGCTATAGGGCCCTGGTCAGTCACGTGAGCTGGGCTGTGCCTTTGATTGGGGGACCTTGATATCCTCTGAATTGCCGGGAGACATTTTCCCAACCAGGCTGTAAATAGGTTTATTTCTACTGTAAGAACAGCTTTATTTTGGCTTTGTGTGTATGTGACCTCAGTTCTTTTGGAGCCAGCCTCAAGAAGACACTTGAGAAACAGCAGACTTTAGCACTTCCATATTGTCTCATATTCTTAGACCGGAGGTTGCCGCTTGGCATCGCTTGATCTTCGGCCATCTTTGGCAATACATGCGTACTACCTCGTCCAACTTTTTTGGAAAGAATGACTGGAACTGGGTTTGTTTGCCTTGATAATGCTGCTAAATGGATGCTATTGTGAGCTAGCAGACTGATGTCACAAGACATTTGCAGTGATGCACTAGCAAGACACATTCACGCACTTGTAATATCATATGAGCCCTGTATGGAATGTCTTTGACCTTGCTAGTTTGTAGGAATGCATCCCCACTCTGTGTCAATAAAATAGACAGTAAATGTCATGCAAGATTCTTGGTGGGGGCAGAGAACTGGTTCCATTTTAGAACCAGTTCCAAGCCCCCACACATTAATTTTTAAAGCACAAGAATGTAAGAGATACTTGTGGCCCTGGCTAAGAAAAGAAGATTAGGGGTCATTTTTTATCAGAAAAAGTTGGATAAGAGTAGGTGAATGGTTCTGACTCAAGCTCTTGGTATCCCTCTGTTACAGACTTGTCATTTGAATTTGTCTGATTTGCTTCTGTGGATCTCTGAGCTCAGCCTACCAGAAACACTCATGTATCCCTGTAGCACAATAATCTACAAGGTCCAAAAATATCCTACCACAAAAGGGACATGATTGCTAATGGAGGGACTTCATGTCTTTTCAGCAGAAGCATCAAAATGGCCTTTAAAAATGCCATCTCCCCGTTCTCTTCATTACAGAAACCTTCCTCCTATTTTGTGTGGTATTTTAGATTCACTTCAGAGGAAATTGCAGAGAAGACAAAAAAAAGTCAAAGCTAAGATATTGTGTGCTGGAACGGCTAGCGATAATGATGCTGCATTGAGTCAGTAATGGATTTTCAAAATAGCCCTTGTTTGCCAAGACACAGCTTGACCCCTCTTTAGTTTGCTCTTTATCACTGAAGGAAAGAAAACAGCCAACATGCGTGGTCATTCTTTCACATTTTCATGGTTTAACAACTGTTATTACAGTGATTCAAAGAATTCAAAGAAAAATCTCTCTTTATTTAATCTAAGGAAAAAATAAAAGAAAACGCTGGAAGAAAGCCTGCTTTACACTGAGAAAAAATAAAAACCTACATCACAGTTTTTTCTTTTCTGTAACGTCCACTCACAGGTTTCTTAATTAGGTACACCTGTTCAACTGCTCATTAACACAAATAACTACACCCAATCACATGGCAGCAGCAGGTGTGTTTAAGCATGTACCATGGTGAAGACGAGCTGCTGGAGTTCAAACTAAGCATCAGGGTGGAGAAAAAAAGTGATTTAAAGGGATAGGTCAGTTTTTTTGAAGTGGGGTTGTATAAGCTCTATGTGACCACTAAGGACATTAGATACAGTAGAAAGTTGTCTCCTCTCCCTCAGTAAGACACAGACTGTAATCGATGGTGACGAGGAAGTAGGCGCCACCAGGGAAAGACTGTACCAAATTCAAAGGCTATTTTCTCTGCCTACAAGAACTAAAATGAAAAAGTAATATCACAGTTTAAGAGTACTATACATAAAATATTTTTTTAAGTGCATTAAGTATTCGGAAATATAAACATTTATCGGACCTAACTGACTGGTCATGTATCCTTCCGCACAGCGCTAGTGCGCTTCGTCCCCCCTCCTGTAGGGAATGTAAACAAGCTATGCTTCGGGCGCCAGTTGTAGCCTCGTGTAAGTTTGATCAAGTATCGTAATTCTTTTGTTTGTACTCTAAGGATTGTGAGGCAGCGTAGGAAATTTAAAATGAGTGACTATGACAGCGACGATGAAGTTCTATTCACTTTGGAACCGAAAGGCTACCTGTATGAACCGGAGCTCACAGAAGAAGAGCTGCTACAGATGGAGACTGAAAGGAATACAGAGGAAACATCCGCGGACACTGGACATCAAGATGCTGAGTGTTACTGCTGCCACGACTGTTGTTGTTGTTGTTGCTGTTACAGGACACTCCAGAATTCAGAAGAGCAGGGAAATCTGTGTGATGAGTTATACAGATGGCTTGAGAGCCAGCAGTGTCCTCAGACAAATCCTGAAGAACAAACAAATAATTACGATACCTGATCAAACTTAAACGAGGCTACAACCGGCGCCCGAAGCATAGCTTGTTTACATTCCCTTCAGCTGAAAGGAGGAGGGGGGACGAAGCGCACTAGCGCTGCGCGGAAGGATACATGACCAGTTAGTATTGTAGTATTGTTGCTGACCATGTCCATCCCTTTGTGAGCGCAGTGTACCCATCTTCTGATGGCTACTTCCAGCAGGATAACGCTCCATGTCACAAAGTTTAAATCATCTCAAACATGAAGATGAGTTCACTGTAGTCCAGTGGCCTCCACAATCCCCAGATCTCAATCCACCACCTTTGGGATGTGGTGGAACAGGAGATTTCAGCCCACAAATCTGCAGTTACTGATTGATGCTTTCATTTTAATATGGAGAAAAATCTCTGAGGAACCTTGGTACACAGCACCTTGTCAAATCTATGACGCCCAAAATGAAGGCAGTGTATACACACGTACAGTATATGCAAAAAAAGTCACCATGCAGAGGACATCCTCTTTGTCGCTATCTCTCCCTCTTACACATACACACACACTCTCAAAGAAACAGCCTGTCCTTCAGTCTGTAAAGCACCCAGGACAATAGCTCTGATTAATACGATTGGATCCTTAAAGTACAGCACTGACAAGAGCCCAAGCCTCAGGTTAAATACATTCTCTCTTCTGTCACCAAGCACTCAGTCTGCCTCATCATTGCTTTAACAACTCTGTTTACTCTCCCTTACATTGGAAATGAAGGACAGGAAGCGTAAAAATAGGGACCCTTTTTTGAGTTGTAAAAGAGCTTGGTGAACCTATTTTAATTAGATACATTCACCATTAAACTTTTGAAAAAGCAGGAGGTAAATCACTGCAATTCTTCAGCCACAAACATACAACCTAGTGACTTTCAGTTAAAAGTATTCACCCACATGAATGCAGCAACCTGTCATTTAAAGTATTTAAAAGTAGCAAAGTAAAAACAGCATGGAGGACTACTTTGTCAGCGTGCTGTCACGATGATTACTGAAATGAGAAACGCATGATTTTGTTATTTCATGTCAGGCGGCCTGTTGTGTTTGTTCCCCGTGGATGATTCCTGCCTCCTTTAATTAAGGCTCTCTTATAATTGGTGTCACAAGTGCTGCAAACACTCTTTGTTTATGTGACTACTCAGGGGAAGCAGTTGTGTACAACCGCTGCAGGATTCAGTGAACTGCAAACAACATAATGCACTAGAGAGACATTTTTTATTTTTTACTGAAAATCATGTCACTTTACATCTGACAAGTGTGGACAACATGTCTTAACTGAATTTAATATTGAAAATAGAGGGATAATGCTTTGTTTATTAATCAGTATTTATTTTGGGGCTTTTTGTGATATTAATTATAATAAAAACATGGGCAAACATGGAACAGGAACATAGTGCTCTCATTTCTGCAATACAATCATTTTTTCTCTGCTGAAGTTTCATTTTCTTTTAATTTTGCTGTAACTAGCAACAACTTTTTCAGCCACCCATTTGTTTTTAAAAACAAAAAAACTGACTAATAATAAAATGGACTGTGCAGCTATCTGTTTTGAAACTGAACACTACTGTTTTGAATATGTAGGATCTTTAAATGTATCATATTCATGTGTATATCTGCGATATTTAGTCCAATGAGAGGAGGAAAAAAGGACAATTTTGTCTTAAGGGTTTAAAAGCCCTGTGAGGAATTTTTAAGTAATCTTGAAATAGTTTCCCCTTTACATTTTTGCCTGTTTGCAATCTGTGATTTAAAATGAAATCATCAGCACCAAAACTGATTATTTCTAAATGCTGTTTCTTAGTGTCTGTGGGCAGGTTGGATTTTCCTGGGTGAACAAAAATCCATGTGGACCGAAAGTCATTTTGATGACACTACAACGGACAGCAAAGTTTAGCAGTAAGAAACAAGCATGATTTATTTATTTTTTTCTCAAGAAAAGGATTTTTTGGATGTGTTTTGTAGTAAAAGTGGACGCTGGAGCTGGACTTGCAAAAAGAAAAAGGAGGTCAGAAAAGAAGAACGCTAAATAGAAGAGTGATAGAGCATGGGCTAAAACAGGGGTTAAGCTGTTAGTGATAATGTTGATTACAACCCACATGCAGCAGTTATTCTGCAGTGGTCTGTTGAGTTGGTAGATGAGCAGTGGTAGGACATAACCAGGATTCACTAACCCCTGTCTCACACATAAAGTGCAAGCGCTGCGCTGCAATGTGCATCATAAGATCACAGGAGAACCTCATGTTCCTGCAGGAATTCCACCCATTACAATGTATTTGCTTGGTGAAAAACAGGCATTTTAAAACTACCTGGTCCTCCCAAAACTTCAGCACCTTCAGTCTATGCCTTCTCCTTTCTGTTAGTATCCTTCTGGAAAGGTTGTGTTGTGTCGTACAGAATTACAAAGTCTTTTACCTCCAAGGTTAACTTTCCTTGCCCAAAAGGTCGGATTTTATCTAGAACTGATCTGCTGAATACTTCTGGCCATGTGCCAGAGACATAGTTTTGATAAACAAGGATAAGATATATGATCGGGAGTCAGAACCATAGACTGTATATAGAGCGGACAATGTGGCTCTGTTGTTAACCATTGTACGATTTTGAAGCCAAAATTCCCCCGTCAGGGGCACAGCCATTGGCAGCAATTGCATCCAGAGTCTGTGCATTAGAGACTGTGAGGGATTCTGGGAGAATCTGAGTGGAGCCGGGTGACAAAAATAATTATTGTTTTCTTTCTTTCGCGAGTCTAATCACGTCTTGACTCTACCTACCGACATATTTTACGATCCCCGAAAAAAATACACTAGAACAGCAGATGTCAATCATCGTTAAACTTGATGTAAAACCTCTTTTTTAACCTCTTATACCTAATGGAAATTAAACTTCTGAGAAAAAAGAGGACCTGAATACAAGGCAGCCAAATTATATCTTCAAATCACCACAATAATCTGACGTGAGAAACATTTCTACAAGGTCTTTTTTTTTTAAGTTTGACCACAGCTCATCTGGAATGGCTGGAAAGACTTTTTTTTTACCTATTCTGCAGCCAGTCACCAGGGGAAGCAGTTTTTGTGGAGACCTCACTTAGAGCCGAGCAAGATGACGTCCATTTTTTTTTACAGTCTATAGTCAGAACATGGTGTTTTATTTTGAGATGACTGGATACTCTGATTGTTTTTGTGTCTGATTTCCTTTTTGGTACGATCTGCTCTGCAGAGATTGACGCGTTTCTGAACCGCACTCCAGCAAAAATAAACTAGTAGTGAAACAGCCACACTCAGCTTTTGGTGATCACGGGGCTGGCGGACTGCAGCGCATGCTGTGTGAATTCAGTAATTGACTAGAGTGGTTTCCATGTAAGGTGTAGTGCGTGGCACGCTAACACTATGCATGAATTGGGGGCATTATTACACGTCACTGACAGGTCTCAAAGCACCGGGCTTGTTGGAGTCCGAAACTGTGAAATGTAATTTAAAAAATGTAAAAATTACATTTCGGGAGTTTGTTACGTTTCAGGCTCTTACAGGGCTGAGTAACACTGAATAGTCTTCTCACCTTCCAGATACTAAACTGCAAACTGAGTTTACAAAGTTTTGCGTTGTCACATTTTAAACAACAACGCTATGTAACTACAAATAAATACATTACCTGGTTGCTTTGCATCCTGGGAAAAGTTCTCTCAAACAAAGAAATGTAGTGTTAGAAAGATAATCTGCTCTCCAAAACAAATGCATGCCTTGGCAAAAGTCATGTGGATGATGGTGCTCATGGGAAATGGAGTCTTTATCAGAGAAAAATTCTTCCAATTCTAGATAGTCTGCACAGTGCCTCTAAGATCAAATATAGCACTTATTTTCAGTGGAAGTAAAATCTTTTTTTGGCTTATTTTAAGCCTAATAGTATGAAAAAGTTAATAGCAGACCATCCTGACAAACACGGATGAGCTGTTTTTACTACGCTGTGAATAGGACCAACCGTACTCATCTTAAAGTCTGACATTTAAACACACCAGGTTCACTGAAAACCAGGCACCTGTCCTTGGATTGTTTCTGCAACACAAAATATTAAGTGTGGGCAAAGACAATGACCAAAACTAAATGCCCTTTAAGGACTTCATCATCACAACACCCTCCTCCTGTGTGTATTACACACACAGACCAGACAGCGTGATGCTCAATAATCCCCCCCCCCCCCCTCTCCTGAGATCGCATACTAATATAAGGCCATCAAGACGGTGATAAAAAGACACCGGAGTCTCCCTAATGCGCTCTCCACGCAGCAGGGTGCACCTTCTTCCTGCACGCCTCCACTACCTGCCTCCCCCTCCTTTTTTTTTTTCCAACATCCCACCGCTTCTCTTACCCTTAGGCCCGGCTAGATACATCCCCACTAATTGGATTAGCCATGACAGTAATGCACTACTGGGTCTCAGAAGCACAAACACACACTAATAAATTGCGTGGCAGAGAATTAGCGCTTTCACTATCATTTGCGAGATTAAAGGAGATTATGAGTGGCAGAATTAAGTAAGTGTGAGGGCCCCTTGACGAGAGGAGGAGAAGGTTTTCTGACCTTGGAGCTGGGGACCATGCCTGGACAGTCACACACAGTAATTAGCCTGCAGACTAAGTAGCACACCAGCAGACAGGCTAATAATAGTGTCATTGCTATTAATAATGAGAGTGATAACAGGGCTCGTAATTATGACAGTCATAATCATAATGATGTAAATCATGTTCAGAGTTAGCACTTTAATCGTGTGTGTGTGTGAGTGTGTTTGTAATAACATGAAGGTGATAGATTAATTTGTGGGTGTGTTTATGATTTAATGACATCAGAGCGGGAGGTGTATTAATCGGAATATCATTAATGTGTTGAGTTATTGTCATCCGTCCTGGCATCGTCTGGCTATCTGTTGCTTAAGGCTTTTTTCTCTTTCGTGCTCACCCTTTTCAAACTCTCCATGAAGCTGGAGCACGTTACATTTATTAGAAACCACATCCCAGCTTCACACTTTTACTGCATGCCTTTACTCTTTTTATCACCAGGCCTTCCTGACCCGTCCGCTGAGGTAAGTGAACGCAATGCCCTCGACTCCACCACATTATTTTGTTCACATCCAACTAATTTTTACTGGCGCTGGTCGACCTTTTCCCGGTGTCTCTCCTGCTTGCTTCCCCTTGACCTTTCGCTGGTCATCGTGTCTGCCTTGTCCTTTTGTTTCGCCCCTGAGGTAATATCTCACATTTGAGCCGGGTGATTTATTTACTGCCTTTCCTTGCAGCGGGCACACATACACACACACACATACACAAAAAAGTACTCACCATAAGTGTGCTCTTTGTTGTTCTTTTAGCCAGTCTATTGTCATTTCAAAGCCCTTTCTAAAAAGCGCAGACACTTCTCTTGAAGTAGTTTGATTTAAAATCACTGGCTCGAGCTCTTCGCTTTCATATTCCTCCAGTGAATTAGCTGCCAAGGATGTCCCACTTTCTCTGTGGAGGGTTATAATCCTGCAGTAAAATCGTGAGGTGATGGGAATTTTTACAATTGTTGGGATTTTATGTGGAAAGAACCACTAAATAAGTGACTCCTTCAATTTCACCTTCTTCAACTCTCATTCCTCTTTTTAATCTGGTGACTTGCGCCTCTGTTTTGACTGGCTGTCAGTCAGCCTAAGTAGCGTATGATTGAGGTTTATTGCTGCAGATTTGGGAACCACTGTTCATATTAGCCGGAGGCTCTTTTTCCTCTGCTCTGTGTCGAGTTGAATTCATTACCAGGCGCAGGGTTCGGTACATTTCTGCTGCAGGTGGCAGCATCTCTCATACAGCGGCGTCTGCTCTGCCAAAGCTTCAGTTTGCCTCAGGGGCACAGTTCAATTCAGGGCTTTTCTTTGATTTCTGGGAGCAGATTTGTTCTGCTGTTGACCCAGACCTGCTGTGCTCACTGTCATAAAAATCTCATATCAAACATCAGTTCTCTATCATGAGACTGCGCACTTACTGCAGAAGAGACATGACACAAATATGATTTATTTGATTTAAGAAAGTGGATTTTCCACAGTTTGTGGAAAGAAACACAAGAACACAGGCACAGCAGTGTTCAGGAGATACTAAGTAACTGGATTTAATGAAGCTATTACAGATTCTTGAGAAGTTTATTTTGTGCCTGTTTTGTGTAACTAGGCTTACAAAGGTGCAGAAAAGTTTCAGTAAATTTCCAGAAATATTCCAAAAACTTTCCATAGATTTTGCAACCCTACTTGTAACTTAAAGGGGCTCTGAGGAGTTTCTAAGGGATCTTGAAAAAGTCTCCCTTCTAGATATATGCCTGATTGTAATCCCCACTTTAAAATGAGATTATCAGTGCCAATATTACAGGTTATATCTTATTTTAAAATACTACTTCTTAGCTTCTCGATCAGGTCGAGCAGAAACATGTTTATTTACAGCACATCTAGGTCTCTATGAGACCAGCCTGGTTGACATAATTTAGAAGTGAAAAGATAGATCTGTGTTTTTCTCTGCTGAAAATTATTTCTGGGAGCAATTTTGTAGTGATGGTGGACACAGGAGCCTAACTGTCGGACAGAAAAAGGACAGAGGAGCAGAAGAAAGATAAATGGGAGAGTGATAGACCACGGGCCAAAGGCTAAAACACAAGCTGAAGGCTAACACAGGAGCTAAACTGTTAGTGATAATGTTCATTCCAACCCACGTGCAGCAGTTATTCTGCAGTGATCTGTTCAAACTTGAGAGTCTATCAATAAAATGATGAGTGAGCTTTGCTTGGTAGATAATAATAATAATAATAATAATAATACATTTTATTTGAGGGCGCCTTTTATGACACCCAAGGCCACCTTACAACAAAAGATTAAAACAACATTGTAAAACATCATTAAAACAAATCATCAGAATAAAAGCAAGTGAGGTGCAATGTTCAATTAAAGTGAGTAGGCCAGTTTAAACAGATGAGTTTTGAGTTGAGATTTAAACAGACTGACTGGCAGGACATAGCCAACCAAGATTTACTGATGATACACATTACGGACCTGTCCTAGAGCAACGGACTGCCAGCTGCACTAAATATAGACAGCTACTTGCCTACTTACAAACTGACAGTGTTTACTTGTTGTCAAGTTAGCCTACAGATATGTCAGAGCACCAGGCTGCCGATAGCACTACATAAATTGGCTACTACAAGTTTGCTTGATGTCATGCTTCAAACCATAGCACCGCGTAATTGTTCTAATGCCTTACCTCGGTGCATTGTACCCAGTAAAAAGTTGTCTTGAACAAAGAAAATTTGTTATGATCTGATCTCTGTATAATTCCAAAACGAAGACAAACCAAAAGTAATTTATGACAGTGTGTGTAAGACTCAAGGCCAGAAGGTGGTGAGGCAGTCCAATTAAAACAGATCCTCCTCATAGCATCTTTAAGTGCCTTGTTGGACATATATTGCTATTTTGATTCTTGGAATGAATCTTACGTCATTTTTATTAGCTTCTCTGGGTTATCGTATGTTTAATCAACAGTTTGAATGTAAGTATGAATGCAAGAAAAAAGCATCCCTTTCTAAATAAACATGTCATTAAAAATATACCTTGATTACAAAGTGAGGAAAAAATATTTTTGATGACCCCTGAAATCTCGCATTAATGAAACACAGATTTCAGGCTGTTTCTCACCGATTTAATCAGTTTGATTAAATAAATGAGGAATCTCCTTCCATCTTTATGTCTGTGTTTTATGAGGCCTGAATGCAGAATTTATCCCATTAAGTCTTGGATTTGATATAAGTATATTCATATAAGCAGTATAGGCACTTCAAGTAACGACACACTGTAGGTACTAGCTACTTCTCATTAGTTATTGGAAGAAATTTAATGATTGCAAGGAGGTCAATAGCAGAATGACCTGTTTGAAGGATACAGGCTTTACCCTATAGGGCCTTTGGTCCTTCCCATTATATTTTATGTGAGTAAACATGCATGTTTCATTAAAACTGTAGGATATATTGTTGTATCTAGATTCTTTTTACTAATGAGCACAGCTTTTCTGGACAACTTGGTGACAAGCGTGCAGAGGAGGAGTTGTCAAACTGTCAAGGTTTGGTTCTTTGACACGCTACTGAGGCTCCTGTTTGTTACAGATAAATAAATTGTTGAATTGCCAATATTTCTTGTTTCTCCAGACTTCAAATGTCCAATCCACCAAACAACCCCAAAAAAGAGCCAATAACAGAAACATATGTTTGACATTGGAAGAGAAGATTTGGCAAATTTTTCATGGGCCCACCCCACAAACTCAGCTCAGCTGCTCATCCCACAAATGCATGTTCCTTAAAATGTGGTTCAGCTTAAAAGGGAAATAAACAGGCTTTACTGTGGTATAAGGTTTATTACAACAAAGAAATAATCTACCAAAAACAAACTTCAAACACATGTTAGAATCAGCTGACTGTCCATGTAGGGACTGATGTTATGGCACCTCTCGAATGTCACTTTTCTTGTTTTGTTTTGTTTTGTTTTGCTTTGTTTTTACTTTTAATATGCCAGCTAGTCTAATTTTAAAAACCTTCTTAGGTGTGGAAACAAACCAAACAAGTGAAATAAAACCAGGGTTTGAGTCCAACTGTTGCCATGAGTTTGGATCTGAGCAGTGGAAAGATTCGACCCTTGGTATCCCACTGAGTACATGCCCTTAAGCAGCATTGCACAAAAGGTTTATGCAATAAGTTTTATGCTTGTGTCTGACTGCGTGAAGATAATATTGTGTTTCTAATTTTAATTCAAATCCAGTGTTGTGTGAAGTTTGTCTTGAGAGTCAAACTGAAGTGATTTGCAAATTTGGTGCTGAAGAAAACAAAACAATTTTCAAATTCAGTAAATCACAGAAGAGGATAAACACCACTAATAAATCTGTTCAAGCGTTCAGATAATCGTCTCAGTCAGGCTGTGTGACCAAGCAGAATGTCTGCATTATCCGCACTACAATACCCATAAGCCCAAGGGTTTACACTGTCAGCCAACCAATTAACTCCAAATACTCCTGTCAGCCAATTATGAAATAATGAAATAATGATACATTGGAATCCCCCAACACACACATACATATGCACACACGTAATCACACGCACACACAGATGCCACCTGACTTCAGCTTCTCTGTGTGTGAGTGTGTGTGTGAGAGCATGTGTGGTGATGATGAAATAGCCATCTGCCACAAGCAGGCGTTTGTGAATCCCAAATGAAGACGAGTGGCTGGCTTCAAACAGCAGCAGCCTTTAAATTGTAAATGAATACGAAGCGTTACTGCCTCCAGGCAACCAAACCTTATACCTACATTACACACACACACACACACACATACACACACAGCATCACTCCACAGATAAAGAAACACTGGTCAATTACTTCCTTTTCTTCAATCAGATCCCCCTTACTATTAGATTTTTCCCCCTCTCTTTCTCTCTGAAGACGATACCATCGAGAGTGGGTCAACAGAGAGCAATGTCAGCTGTTTGCTGATATTTGTAGAGCTGGAGTGTGAGGTAGTGTGTGTGTTCTCTGTGTGTGTTGAGGAGGAGAGGAGGACAGAGAGAAAGAGGGAGATTTACATTGTGTTTGATGTGAGTAAGCCTGCCGCTGTGTTCATTAAGGTGCTCTCAGGGTCTCGTTCACTCATCATCAAATGATACGATGATAAGAGTCCGGCCCTAATAGTTGATGGCAATTTAAGCTCTTACCGACAATTTGTGTCTATTAGAGGTACTCCATAAAACGGCAGATATACAGCTGAACGTGACTCTATCCCCGCTACAAATTAAACCTTTGATTTCGGTGAAATTGTTCCCTTGAAGATGCTTCAACTGATTTTAATTTTTACATCCACTGAGAGAAATGGTTGTAATTGGAGCACTGTGCTGAAGCCTCACCACTTACAACAAAAGGAAATCTGTCATGAATACACATCCTCCAATGAGATATAATGTCATTTGTGCCTATTGTAGACCAGTTATCAGGACTTAAAGTTACTAATGCAATCACGGATGATTAAGGAAGACGAACAATGAAAATCAGGGGGGATTCTTCTTTTAAGTTCAGGGTTTTTGAGAGAAACTTTAATGATCTGCTGGCACAGATGAAAAACAACCTAATACTAACAGCTACTGGATATTAATAGAGGGGGAACTTTGAACGCAAGTTTTGACCTGTCATAGCAGGGGGACATAGATGTGGATAGATAGCATGTAGTTACATGTTACCATGGTTACATGAGGAGTTTTTTTCGTCTTTCCAAATGGAATCTTTCTGAATGACTTTTCCAAAAACAATAGTATACATGGAAAGGAATATTCCAGTCTCTGATCTACATGCGCCGCTATAATAAAACAGAATAGATAATGGGACATGCGCAGAAAAACGTAAACAAATGTAAACAAATTGAGGAACGTCTCTAGTTGCGTCTTACGTCATATCTGAGCATGCGCTGAAAGAACGCTTCCCTACAACTTTCCATTTGAGTGGATACATGATACGTCAATGGGTTTGGGGAAAGGAATATTCCACCCCTGTGAAACCAATTAAATGTCCACTCGGATGGCACTTTTTTTTTTGAATGAGGTGTATACAAAAGTTAAATTCTTTCGCTTTGAGCAAATAAACCAAATGCAAGCGGAATATTTGGGTCCATGTATACGTGGCTAATGTAAGAAAAGACCTTGACAAGCTGTGGTTAATATAGTGAGTGCTGTGGACAATGTTCTGATTTGTGATAAAAATGATTTTAAAAGTTAGCCAACTGGAATATGCAGAAATTATTGGTAGTTTGAGCTGTGTGTTTCGAGATTATAAAAACGCAAATATTTAGTAAATACAGGAGCCCCGCTTTGACTTATAACGCCTCTCTGTTGTGTGTCGACTGCATGCTCCACCATCCATCAACTCAAACTGGCTGTGTGTGCCTACTCCGTTGATGAGCCTCTTCTTGTTCATTTTGTACATTGGCCCTGGGAGCTCATAGCGCTGCAACTTAAGAAAACACATGCAAAAAGACAAAACACTAACAAATTAAGAAAAACATCTTCATCATTTTGACGACATGTGCGCAGCATTTAGAAAACGCGCTGCAAAGACCACAACACAACACATTAGAAAAACACGCTGCAAATACACAGCACCACAATGGAAGTGTTTCCGAAGGGCGCTTACAGGTGACGCACATGTCTCGACATGCTTGTTGTTGACGCAGATTTTCAGTCACAGCTTTGTTGTGGTTTTCTTTTTTTCAGTTGTGTCGGGAAACAAGGAAAAAAGTATTTATTTTTGACTGCATGTCGGGACATGTGCATCACTTTTAAGTGTCCTCCGGAAACACTTCCGTTGTGTTGCTGTGTATTTGCAGTGTGTTTTTGTAATGTGGTGTTTTGTGGTCTTTGCAGCGTGTTTTTAAATGCTGCGCATTTGTTGTCAAATTGATTAAGATTTTTCTCGAAATTTCTTTGTGTTTTGTTTTGTTTTTTTCTATGTGTTTTCTTAAGTACTAGCACTGTGAGTTCTCAGGGCCACCGTACTTTTGGACTGTGAAACCTTAAAAAACACAATTTGTCTTATTTTACTTCACTGAATGTTTTAAGGTGGTTTCTGTGCACAAATTCCTGTCTGTCTCAGTCTGCTTTTTGTGACTTGAATTGTCACAGCATCAGCATCTGGCAAAATTTGAAGGCTCATGTATCTGCTGTGTCCTGCCGGAGCAAGGATGCAGCAGATCCAGTGTGAGTTGGACATGTTAATTTGAATAGAAAGCTATCTGATGCAGTGTCATGATGGAGAAGAGCCAGACAGGAGAAACATCTGGTGTATGTGACACCTTTAGTTTGTTAAGTTTTTCCAGAATAAAGTCTCTGTTTCCCATGGACGCTATCACTCACTGTAGTAAGGGCACGACACTTGCCTAGATGTGCATTTGTTTTGGAAGCAAATGGAAAGCAGATATTCTTTAAAACTCTACTTTTCTTTGCTCAGGACAACTTTTTACAGGATGCAAAGTGACAAGATAATGTACCAACTCCAACCCTGCCAAGCAGAGCGAACGAAACCTAAATCTTTATTTTGTTGATAGACTCTCAAGTTTGAACAGACCACTGCAGAATAACTGCTGCGTGTGGGTTGGAATGAACATCATCACAAAGTAACCTGTGTTTTAGCCCGTGCTCTATCACTCTCTTGTTCAGCTTTCTTCTGCTCTTCTGTCCTTTTTCTTTTTGCCAGTCCAGTTCCAGGGTCCAATTTTTTCTGCAAAATAAATCCAAGACGTAGATTTTTTTTAGAAAGAAGACCAGTAAGCTTAGTCATCATAGGGACTTTCAGTTTATGCGCCGTAAATGGTTTCATGTTCGACCCAACCACAGATGGATCATGGATTATGAACAAACAGTCCTCACAGGGCCTTTAAACAGAGATTGTTTCATAAAAAAGATATCATGTTACACCAGTTTAAACAGGCCTTTAATGCATCATAGTGTTGATACTCCTGTGAGGCCATCACAGCAAAGCTAGCATGTTCCCTTCAGAGCATATCTGCTTATCGGTTTTGATCACAGTAAGGCTTATAACTGTCATATCTGTGTGAGCATGTCTGCATTCATGTGGATGTTTGATATCTTAGCCATAGGAGTTCTCATGTGTACATTAAAGCTACTCTATATTTTCACATCAGGCTGCCGCCCGCTTTGTGTGTCTTTTACATTTCTGCGTGGGAGTGTATCTTTCCACCAGTGTAGACAAACCCCACATGAGACCTCTCAGACACAAAGGGGGTAATATATGTATAGGAGGGCCTCTGTGTCCCAGTCTTATGGAAATACAGTCTCGCTCACTGTCTCCATGCTCCGCGGTAATGCCTGCTGCTAAACCCCAAATGGACCATTATGTGTCTGCAGAGTGGGAGGGTCAAGAGACCTCCAGTGAAAATAGGAATGGGGGTAGGGACACATTAATTCAACTTGAGACGACTGATTCCCACTAAAGTAGGATGCTGATTTCATAATGCACATGCAAGCACACCTCGGAGATGCATGAATTCACCCCAAAACCAGGCAGAATATGCAAACACGCTGATAAGGTGGGCACAGATTCACCATGCATGATGAACTGCACTGCTGGATCCAGATGTAAACACACAGCTTAGCGCACACACACACACTTGTCTTGGACTCCCGAGCCAATGATGGACCTAACTCTGTCCCATAATCTACACGGACCACATGCTTAGGAGATCAATGCTGTGATTACACCAGCATGGCTCCAGCTCTCTCCTCTCCTGTGCGACCTTATCTCCCAGGCTTAATCAAATTGCCAGTTAGAGGTAGAGGCTGGTGCTGAAGTTGTGGATAGATAGAGAAAGAGGGGGAGAAAAGGAGGAATAATGAACACAGCCCGCTCTTCGTCTCAGAAAAGGGAAAGGTGTTATAATAGATGTGGACAGACGTTCTCTGTCAGCAGCCAGCACTCGATTCAGCCTCTCATCTCCTGCATTAACACCTCCGTGCTACCCTCCCTCCCACCTCTCTGTAACCTCCTGCTATATTTGGCCATCAACCTCCTGTCTCCCTCCATCCTTGTCCCCGTCTCACACACCGCACCTCTTCACATTTTGCATTCCCCTCATCCGCTCTTCTCTTCCTCTCTTTTTTTTTCCCCTCCTCTTCCTCACTCTCCGTCTGCAGCAGCCTCTCACTCAGATCTACATATCTCCAGCAGTAATTGACATTTTCCATTTGCCAGCCTCCTTTTTCCTATCGGGCTGCCAGCCAGCGTCACCAAGGCAACAGCGATGGGCCCCTGTGCTCGGCGAGAGAAGGAGAGACATGGGGATGAGAGAGGATGGGGTAAGGTCTGCCTCTGTGTTGGCTTTCCTTCTCCTCCTGACACACACATATACACACACACACACACACATACACACATATATACACACACCATTCCTTTGACCTGACAGGACCCTCAGCGGCCCACTTAGGGAATAGTTAATAAGCAAAAAAATAATCATGAAGGTGGCGTTCAATAAGGGCATTTAAGCTAATTTAAGGAATTAATGAGCATTTTATGATCCCCCAGGGCACAGAGGGTTGGCTGGAACGGTTACGTGCTCTATGTACACACATAATCCTTCAATATGTTGTGTCCATATGGATTATAGTGTATGGAACTGTTAGAAATAATAGGCATTTCATGTCTTTGTTGGGAACATAAGAGCAGCAGAGCTGGTTGATGTATTTGTGCAGCACGATTGGATGGACAGATGGTTTATCATCCAATTAATCTCTGATCTGTTTTCTCTTCTCTCGATCCATCGTTTTTGCTTTCCCTTTTTTTTCCCCAAACTGTAAAATAACTTAATTTTTCATCTGTGGCGTTAATTACCCAGAGCGTCTGAAAGGCGACTCTGTCATGCAAATAACCAGGCGATGCTTCAGTCAGTTTCCCTCCAGCCATGCCACAGCTTCACTCGTTTAGAGCTAAAGAACATGATACATGAGTATAATCTAAGACACGCAGATGAATAACCCTCCTTTAAAAATGTTTCTCAGGAGAAGTTGTTTTATTCATGAGCTGCTGTTGTGTCTAAATTGCATTTTTCATACTTGCCAAATTATTGTGCATTACTGTCAATGGCAATGTCCAATATTTGAGATTGTTTGGGTAGGTGCTGGCAAATTACGTTAGAATTAAATATAATCTGCCGTGCTGGTGACAAAGAAAGGAGAAGTTGAGTCGAAACTTTGCTCTAATTGATGACAATATTGTCCGTTTACACCGCCCACAAACTCCTGCCCATCCTGTCTCTTCTCCTAATGATGCGCCAGCCTCTAATGCCAGTTTCAAGTCACACTAACTGTGAAGGCAGACAACCCACAAGAAAGCTGAAGATCAATGTGAGATAAATTGTGCTATTGTACGATTCTGTCACACTCGCTGTGTGAGTGTGTTTGTGTGTGTGACACAATATGCTGTCACCTCACAGTGTGTCCTTTGGCCAAGTAATGAGAGAAGATAGCAGAGAGGTCTGTCACTGCTTTCTGTCTTTCAGTGGGCTACTTTTTTTGCTCATTATCTCGTTTTCTGTCTTTGGTAGGTTTTGAATTGTGTCAACAATTGTGTTCCTATAAAAAAGAGTCCAATAAAGTTTAAGATTCAAAACCATTCACAGGTTTCATTTGCAGGAAAACCTTTGTCCAGACGATGTCGTGTTTTTTAAGAATAAAGACTCAATTTCCCATGAGCACCATCACCCACTGTTGTAAAGATGTGACTCTTGTGAAGGCAAGCATTTGTCTTTGAGCATAGATCTTTTTACAACTACTTGTCTTTGTCCAAGACAACTTTTCCCAGGATGCAAAGCGACAAGGTTGTATTTGTTGGTGGTTATGTAATCCTACGAGCGCTCATCTACCAACTCCAACCTCACCAAGCAGAGCTAACGTAACCTCACTCTTCATTTTATTGATAGACTCCCAGGTTTGAACAGACCACTGCAGAATAACTGCTGACTGTGGGTTGGAATGAACATTAACACTAACAGTTTAACCCGTGTTTTAGCCCTTGCTCTATCACTCTCCTGTTCAGCTTTCTTCTGCTCTGACCTGCTCTTTCCTTTAGTCAGTCCAGCTTCAATATCTGATATAACTACAGAATAAATAGAAAAAAAAAGCCAGATCTTGCTTGCCTCGAATAGATTTGCACTCTCTGAAAAATCTGACCTAAACGCAGATATTACATTTGGAAATAACACTTTAGGAAGCGGATAGTCTCTTTTTAATTTGTGGATTATGAACAGGTAGATATATATAAAATGACCAACACTTAACCTGGATGCTCAAGTTGATATCAAAACTCAACTCAACTCAACTTTATTTATAAAGCACTTTAAAAAAAACCACAGCAGGAACAAAGTGATTTACATATATGATGGTGCAGGGATAAATAAGTAATTAAATAAAACAAATAATTCAGTAAGACAAAAGTTCAGGTGCTGAAATAGCAAAATATGTTGTTCTTAAAGTGATAAAGTGATACTCCGGATGGGACAAGTTGGGTCCTATCACAAGGTTTAGGGCAGAAATTACCCCTACAGCAGTGTTTTTGTGCAGCAGAACCCCAGGGCGCACGCACCAAACACCCCCTCCCTGCTCGTCAGCCGGTTTCCTCTGCACTCAGACGGGGCCAATTTTTACTTGACCAAAATCACAAATAAATAGACTCCCACCAAATATATCTGATATTGGTCTGCATTCACGCTTTATTCAGAGAATTTTCAGCGCATTACTTTCACACAAAACACTGCTAAATAAGGCTCTGGTTCTCATCGTGTCGTTAAACGGCGCTACCTCCGCTGCAGAGCCTCAGCTGGCTACGAGGCCCTTGCCACTTAGTGTATCAGTCCGCGTGCCAGATATAAACAAACGCAGGTAGTCTGCCGGGACGAAGAGACACAATGAGAACTAGAGCTTTATTTAGCAGTGTTTTTCGTGTGAACATAACGTGCTGAAAATTCTCTAAATAAAGCGTGAATGCAGACTGATATCAGATTTTTTCAGTGGGAGTCCATTTATTTGTGTTTTTGGTCAAGTAAAAATTGGCCCCATCTGAATGCAGAGGAAACCGGAAGAGGAGCAGGGAGGGGGTCTTTGGTGCGAGCGCTCTGGCTTCTGCTGCACAAAAACACTGCTGTAGGGGTAATTTCTGCCCTAAACCTTGTGATAGGACCCAACTTGTTCCATCCCGGAGTATCACTTTAAAAACAATTAAGAACAATAAAAACAATTACCAAGAACTAGAAAACCAAACCATAGAACACTAAAACAAGCAGTCTTAAACTGGGTAAAAGCCAAGGAATAAAAATGGGTTTTTAGCCTTTTTTAACAAAAGCGGACAGTGAGGGGTTTGTCTCAAGTGGAGGGAGAGCTGATTCCACAATTTTTGTGCGGCTACAGAAAAGGCTCTGTCCCCTCGAAGCTTTTGTTTTGACCTTAGTACCTCCAAGAGTAGCAGATCAGCTTACCAGAGGCACCAAGCAGGAGTGTGGGGGTGAAGGAGCACACAGAGGTACACAGGGGCCAGGTCATCAAAACATTTGATGCACTGCAAAAAAATGAAATCTTATTAAGTGTTTTAGTCTTATTTTAAGTAAATTTGTCTGATTACACCTGATATGAGCCACATTCAACTTATCAGTCCAGAAAAATGTCTTGTTTCAAGATGTAAAGCAAAAAATGAGATCTGAATTGCTTGTAACAAGTAAAAAAAATCTGCCAATGGAACTTGAAACTAGAGCAACTTTTCTCTTTTTCCATTGGATCACTCTTTTTAACTTGTTAGAGGCAATTCAGGCTCATTTTTGTCTTTAAATAACTTTAAAAAAATACATTTTTTGGTCAGGTGAAAATGGCTCACAGTCTATAAAGACATTTTCTACAAAAAATAAGACAAAAAAAAACAAAGGACAAGGTTTTAGTTTTTTGCAGTGTGAAGGCTGAGTATCATGTAGCTAATTTAGTTACAAAGTTCAGGTACCACACATGCTAACCAGCTTCCCATTCCCTGAATTCTGAGAAAATGTTGCGATAAAAAGAAATTTTACTGTAAGAGAAAATTCTTTGTTCATGACTCTTTGAAACACATATACATGACCGATCCGTCTATTTTCATTACAGATGAATGATGCTGCTTGATTAGCTTCTCTTGAGCTTCGCTGGCTATGGGGGCTAATGGTGTGGGGGAGACGGGGCTGATAAAAACAGATGATCAGCCAGACTGGATCCAAGTCTCATAAACAGCTACCATTTGCAGCATTTCCATCTGCATTAACCTTTATACCTGAACCAGCAGAGAGTCTTAACATGATGATAGATGGATGCATGAAGTATGCCCTGCAATGAATACACACCTTCACTTTCTCAAGCTTAAATATCCAGTCTGCTTGTGCTTCAATTTGCATCTATCTGGATACCCCGAAATAGGCTGTTGGCATGGCAAAAGCAGAACTAAAAATGACTCTCTCCTTTTCCATTCTGTGTAATAAGATGCTCTGTAGGCAGCTCAAAGACTGTGTCAGATTTGCTTTGAAAAAAAAGCTTCTCCGCACCAAATTGCTCGATTTCTTTTAAGTCTGTGTTTCTGTTTTCGTGCATATGCACCAAGTCTTTTCCCTCCTCTTCAAGGTTAAGTCATCTCCCCTTAATGAGCAACAAAAGTATTTCAATTAAAGCGTCTCCTGTCAGTCAGACAGCTCCAGGTGACATCCTGTAAGGTTGAGCCAACATTGGGGATGCCCTGAAACCAACGTGCCCGCGGAGTTCATTTCAATCATCTACGCTGTGCGTGGTTAAACCTGGGGACTCAAACAATCCCCCAGCCTCTGCAGATACACACATACACACACACCTTCTGTAGTGTCTTACCTCCACCACCACCCCCTCGCTCCCTCCCTCCTGCATGTCTCCTCACTTTAATTAGCTCCAGATTAAATTAAAAGCTATATGTTGGCGTTAATTGATTTATCTTGAGACGGGCTCTATAATTACAGGTTCTCAATGGAGAGATCTGCGCCACGACGCTAGAGGCTTCCCTCACTTCTTTGCGCGTGTGTGTGTTGCAAGTGTTGTGTCCTCCACCATAAGCATAATAAGCATTGTTTGAGCCAGTCAGAGGTTAGCGAGCAGCCACTACTTGATGAGCGGGGGAATAAAAGATGATGCAAATAGATGTCGTCTCGCCATAATGAAACACAATTACAGCTTTATTAGAAGATGTAATTGCTTTGTTACAGCGTCTCAATTTGTCCTTGTTGTGAGCCGTTTACTCCTGCCATTACACAATGCACATGCTCATCCATACTTGACCCGTGATGTAATATGTGACACCCCCGGCCCCCCTTCAGTTATTATCCTACAAAGCATGGAGAGTTGTCTTTATTGTCTTTATGGAGCAAAGTGGGCTTTCACTGGTGATGGGTGGTTTGCTGTGAAGTACAATAAGAGAGCCTGTAGGGCTCGGCTGTTGTACTAACAATTGGTATTCTGTGGCATAACACACAAATGCACACACACATACTCAGTGAGAAATTTTCAGACACTTTCTGTATGAATATAGACAATGAGAATAGAGCCTCAAAACTCATCCAAACAGGGTGGAAAATGAACTTCTTTCGTCTTTCTTTTCCTCCCATTCTTCCTCCCAGTCCACTCCATGCATGCTAATCAGGGCCGACACAGCGCCGCGTGCTGTCTGTCTGTCATCTGTAACACCACATGCTGACCGACTGGCTGGCATCAAGCCTGGAGGTGTGAAATGAGCCCTCTGGGGGCTGTAGTCTGACTAGAGCGCTAGTCAAACAGCTCCGGACATCATGAGAGGGACAGGGAGAAGGATGGAGGGGTTGGAGGCGGGAAAGGGGGGACAGAGTGGGTTCAGTGAGGTGGAGGCAAAGAAAGCAATAGAGGATATATCAGAAGATAGTGAGGAAGAGAACAAAGGGGTAAGGGAAAAAGAGAAGTGAACTCATGTGGAGAATGAATGGAGGAAGATGGATACAGAGGGGGTGAAAGATGGAGAGACATGGCTCATCTGCCTCTGCTTTCTGGCTGCGGCGAGATTGCAGGATTTCCTAGATCAGCCAACTGTGGAAGTGAATTTTTCCCCTGCTTGTCTCCTTTCACTCCCTCCACCTCTCGCTGCCTTGCACTTTCTCTCCCTCCTTCATCTTCTCCATCTCTTCCCTGTCACTGAGCGATGGATTAAGTCCCCATTTCTTTTCCGGTGCTGTTTTGATATCAGATTATACCCCTTATCCTCTGTCTGTGGTACCTATCTGTCCTCTTACACCTACACGCCTTTCCATCCTCACTTTATCCTGTTCTATTTATTTATTTCTTCCTTCAGGTGTTTATTTATTTATTTATTTATTTAATGTTGGAGATTCTGTCTTGGATTGAAAACATGGTTCACTTTAAAGGACAGATAAATGCCTGAGGACTTGGTGTGAGGCAGACATTTGTCAAACATTTAAAGGTGGAAAATCTAAGTCTGTGACCTGTATTCTTTTTTAAAAGGGAGAGGAAAGGATAAAGGAGGAGTCAGCTGGATGTCTGGTTTAGCTTTGTGATTCTGTCCATGCAGCATCACAGAACAAAATAAAATCCATCCTAGATTGATATGAAGATCAGATATCAAAGCAGAGCTGGGTATGGTACCCATAGAGTATCTGCCAGATCTCCTCTGCCAATGCCAAACAGCTTATTCTGTCTTAACTGTTGTTTGGTGGATGGATAAGGGAAGTCTGGAGAAACAAGACACATTGACAATCCATTTGGTGACCAGGTGCTTACAAGCCACATGTGGGACAAGAAATATGTTTGTGCGGGTCAATGTGGGACACATTACCACAACACTAAAGCTGCATTTCCACCAAGCAGTCCGGGTCGGTTCAGTACGGTTTGGGATGGTTTGGTACAATTGAGCCTGATCCCGTTTACGTTTCCACAGCAAACTGTGCCCTCTCGTGGTAGGCGGCGTGTAAGCCGGATGTTGGAAGCTGCAGCTGTTAAACAATAGCGCGACGCCGTAGCAGCGCTACACAGTTTACCCCGCTAATAAATCCAACGAAGAAGAAAAACGCAATGCAGTAAACAAAGAGCATAGATGGAAGACATGCAGCATTTCGTCCTCTCTGTGATTGGCATGTAGCTCTTTGATACTAAGTGCAATCAAGCTTTGTTTCAGAGAAGACTGTGTGCCGCCAGGAGAAATGCAGCCGCTGTCGGGGTAAGTGACGATTCTTTTGACCAATCAACGGTCTGCAGTGTGTTGCTCCACCTTCCAAGAGCAGATCGGTTCAGTCTGGCACCCAAACGGAAGGGTCCCAAAAAAGTAGGCCGGCTCGTCTCAGTTTTTAGGGATCTGTCCCGGGATAAGTCAGTGGAAACGCCGCAAAATGCGCACCGTACCGAGACGAACAAAACTGGTCTGCTTGGTGGAAATGCGGCTTAAATGGGCTTTTTTTATGTATAAATAGCAACAATCTGATTTGATTCCACACAGAGTGCACATTTGTTTTTTACACATTTTTTCCAATTCATAGGACAAGGAAATGCATCCGTCACAGGAAAATAATATAGGAGGTCCTTCGACTTGTGTGTTTCTCAACCTACGTTGTTTCAACTTTACGAAGCCAATAGATATGTGTACGTAAGAAAATAGAGAAGGTGTTGAAGTTATGCCGCTCTGTTCGTAAGCTCCTACGATGCATACTAGTTTTCGATGCAGAGTGCGTATAAATACACAGCTGTGCGGTGCTACGCGGTCATCAGCATCGTCCACTTTATCTTGGTTCGCGTCATAGTGTAGATTGTCTGTTTTAATTGCAATGTCTGTACTGTTTTCTCATGAATATTAAGTATAACACATTTTATTTTATTTATTTAACCTTTATTTAACCAGGTAAAAAAAAAAACATTGAGATCATGATCTCTTTCACAAGGGTGACCTGGCCAAGAGGTCAGCAACACACGTCATGGTAAAAGCATATTGTTAGAAACAGTATACAACATAATAGTGATTAGAAATACATTTTTTGGTGAATTAGAGAAGTGCAGAAGGGGCAGAAGATTATTAAACATACATAGCTGTTCAGAAACACAGGCATTGCTTAATGGTTTCACGCTGTTTATCCATCAACAAGGATCGAAAGGCTCTAAGTGAGATGAGCTCTGAGAGCTTCAGTTCAGACTGTAGAGAGTTCCACGCTGTTGGAGCAGCACATGTATTTGGATAGTTATTAAGAGATATAAGGAAGTATTTTGGGTAAAAATCCGACTCACGGAGAATTTCGGGTTACGACAGTCATAGGATGCAACTCGTTCGTAACTTGAGGATCGTCTGTACTCAAAAAAACAAAAAACAAAACATGCATTAAATGTTCTCTAGCTTACACATTATGACGTGTGCTGCATTACATTGTACTCACCTCAATACGGGATAGGGAAATAACTGATCGAGTTCCTATAACACTCACTGTGAATCACCCTGCACTGGTTTCACCCATGCTTAAACATGTTCCTAGCTCCTTTTCCTCCGAGGAATTTCATGTTTAATCCACGAAAATCTGCATTCTAGTTCCTGAGGCTTTTGCCTTTGTTTTATGTGTCAGTGGGCAGAGGTAAGAACGCAGGTGATAGGTCAATGAACTCCTGACCCCACGCGCACGTTGATATTGATTGACAGTGGATACAGGCAATGGTGAGAGCCCGCTTTCAGCTTTTGGATGATTATCATGCGTTCAGGAAGTAGACTGCCGCACTTTGGAGAGCAAGAGCAGATTACAGGACATGGGAAAAGTGATTATAACGCTGTGCAGCTCCACACGAAGTGGGACACCTGATCACCCTAACAATTCAGCAATGTATTCATTTAATAAACCGTAGCCTCAGTAGCGTGTGACAGAAGATGTCCAGAAGAGCAGTGGTCATTGATAAATGCATCAGCATACACAACATAACCTAAAGTTTTAAAGAAGCATGCTTGTTTAACTCATATAAAATATAACAGAAATGACCCAGAGGCCCCTGCAGAGTGAAGCTGTTAGCAACGAGTCATTCATACCACAGAAATCAAAGCCAGCTCCCTGTATTGATAACAGTTTGCCAGCCTTCATTCAGCCATCCTGCTGCTCCTCTGGACGGATGGACAGCAGATTAGGCCTCCACAGCAGTATGTTATACCCCATCCTGAGTTAAGTGACCTATGATTAATTGCACATTATTAACTTAACTGAGATTTTCCTCCTGATACGTAGGCGTTGATAATGTCTGGATCCTCTTTAATAGACCGCTTCTGACAGTATTCATAATGTGCCATTTACCCAGATCCCTCCCTAATGTATCCTCGCTTTGTGAAAATTTCACTAATTTAAGGGTTGGAGGAAATGGGCCAAAGGGAATGGGCTGATTCTGCTATTGGTTAGTTAGCTCAAAGGCATGAGTGGGTGCCTTTGAGGACAGGGAGGAAAAAAGCAAAGTTTGTCCATGGAGGAGATCCTTTATCTTGGCTTTCTCAAGGAAGAACAAAAACCAAGACTCACCAGGTCTTAAAAGAATACATACAAAGATCCCAGTTTTAAGTCTTGGTCTGGACCTGTTATTCTTCTGAATCAAGGATTTTATTTCTCAATAACTTTGCGTGAGCACCAGGATCTGGTGGCTCCAGCAGGAAGCTGTAATTTGTATGAAGCACACCCAGCGTGACACCCTCAATTAAGCAACAATAAACTTTGAGCTGCATTTCTCTTAACAGCAGCACATGCTGAAGAGCATTTGAAGCTTTTGTTTGTAATGTTTTAATTTGAATTCCCTGAAAAGTTTTGCTTTCACCTTCTCAACACCAAACTTTTCCCTCCTCAACTTTTAAGCCCCGCCAAAAAAAAAACATCACACACCGTTCACTGCTTTAACAAAAAAAAAAAAAAATACTCTGCACGACTTCCTTCTTCTCCGCTTTTGTTAATCCTTCACTTTCCACTCTGGTGTGGGCATAAACCCTTGCAATATTTGTCTCAAAATGAAGTGTCCACAGAAGACTGAGCTCACCTGATGTCTGGGAGAGCCCCCCCAAGTCCCTCCGTACACCAACAAACCATCAACCATCAACCAACCCCCTGTGCACTCACATATTTGCCTTCCCCTCTGTCAGCGGGTAGCGCCCTAATCTTTCTTCCTTCTCTGTCAGGTGTGTTTGAGTTTGTGTTTCTCTTTGTGTGTTTATGTGTGATGTGAAACGCAGCAGGGTTTATCTTCTGCCTCTGTGTGATGTGGTGCAAACAAAGGCAGCGTCCGCGTGTCCCCATCCTGCGCTGCTGCAGCAGGACTGTAAACAGTGTGCCACTACAAAGGGAGAGCCTGCCTGCCCGCCTTGGTAAATCCCTCTGCTTTCACCAATTAACACCAGGGAGGGAACTCGCTGGCTGTCTACCGTCTGCCGGTGTTTACCAGCACAGAGAGGAGAAGCGAGAGTGAGGAAACATATTGCCTCCTCACAGAACAACTGTGGCACAATATGCCAAAGCTGACGTTTATGACTGTTTAGATAGCCATAACCACAGCAGGCAGCGATGGTAATAATGCTGTGTAGACATTAGCCCAGGTGGGAATATGTCAGCATTGCGCCGCCACCGCACAAATTGCCACTTCTATTGTTGTGTAATTAATGCTTAATTGGCACGCTTGCTTCCATCAGTGGCGAGGTCGTTAAGCGAGGTGTCGCACACGCCATAAACAAATGTTACCTTTACGAATGCAAATCATGCTGTTGTGTTTTTTATTCCTGTGCCCTCTTTTTGTCCTTGCTCTGCCAAGCATATGGAGCCCGTACGCCAAGGCATCCATCTTGAGCTGAATGTGGGAGCTTAAAAACTGAGCGCAGGTTCTTGTGCTGCTGAGTTAGTCTTTTTGTTTCTCTTTCATCCTCTCATAACAGCGACGATGTGCTTTTATTATTTCTCTGGGTTTGTTATTTGGAGACGGATCCCCTGTGCCACCAGGCTGTCACACTCCAACCTATAGGAAGGAGGCTGGGAGGGTGGAGGAGGGATGGATTGGATTGGGAGGGGGGGGTTACAGGAGGGAGGTGTGCATGTATAGGGAGGTAGATGGGGGAGGAGAGGAAGGAGGGAGAGGAGAGCATGCAGTGTGCAGCTGGAGGAGGCAAAGATGAGCGGAGGCGTGAAATTGGCACTGCACCGTCCAACACCCACAGCCCCCCCCCATCACCATCTCCACCCAGCACCCACTTGCCCTGTCTGCTCTGTTCCAATGAGGTAAAGATCCTGTCCCCACTGGTTTCTGTGTCTCTGCATGTGTGTGTGTGTGTGTCCCAAAATTCTCCAGCCCTCCTCTGATGTGTTTTGGGGTGTTGAAGTGATCCACACTCCGTCCTCTTATATGTATCTCTACGTTAACACACATACCCATCCACTCACACATCACTCTCCACCCCCCCTGCACCCTCCTATGGAGTGGTCATAACTCACCTTAATTGTATTTGGTAGGTGGTGCTCAGACGTAGAGTGCATAGTGAATTGTAGCTGAGACCGTGGGGGAGCAGTAATGGGAGTGAGGGCAAGGTGCTGGAAAGAGGGAAACAGTCGACCTGTTGGCCCCTTTAAAACCCACATTATACATTTAAGGTGGACACACACACACTCACATAATGATGCTCACCTTCAGCAAGCAGGAACACGCACTCATGAATATCTCTGTTGTATGAGAGAAGCTGGACACATTTGCCCACTAATTAAAAGCTGGCCATAGATGCACATAAAACTGACACATGAGGAAGTTATTATTTATCCTTTGGCCAACTTTTTCTTGAGTTCTTACAGTTTAAGATCTTGAGATATCCTGGTCAAAAAAATATAGAATAATAATAGTAGTAGGATTTATTCAGTGTTTATACATAATACAGTATTTTTCACAAGAAAGACTTTTTGAACAAACCAACATTTGTGAACAAACCAAAGTTCTTGTATTATGTATTGACTAAAAAGGCATAGGCAAAAGCAGGATGCTTATCTGGGCCTCGCATATGTTTTTAGCAAGATTAACGGAATTAGACTACCAAAAACTGACATTTTGAAAAAAAATGCATCATTATCAACATTTTCACATGATTAATGCTCATAATTTTCAAAAATAACTTTAAAAAGCACTCTTCAAAAATAAAATTAGTTGAATTACAAGTTTTTAAGTTCACAACCACAAGTCTGTTTATTTCTCCTTCTAAATTTACATTTGTAAGAATCATGTATTTGTGGGATGAGCAGCAGAGCTGAGGGGCTGTTTAAGCCGCGTTTCCACCAAGCAGACCGGTTCGATTCGGTTCGTCTTGGTGTGGCGCGCATTTTGTGGCGTTTCTACTGACTTATCCCGGGACAGATCCCCAAATAACCGAGACGAGCTGTCCCACTTGGGACCCTTTTATATGGGTGCCAGAGTGAACCAATTTGCTCTCTGAATACTGCAGACCGTTGGTTGGTCAAAAGAATCGTCACTTACCCCGACAGCAGCTGTATTTCTCCTGGCGGCACACAGACTGATTGCACTTTGTATCAAAGAGCTACATGCCAATTGCAGGGAGGACCAAAATGCTGCGTGTCTTCCGTCTATGCTCTTTGTTTACTTCTTCGTTTGATTTATTAGTGGGGTAAACTGTGTCACGCTGCTATGGCATCACGCTATTATTTAACAGCTGGGGCTTTCGGCATCCGACTTTCATGTCGCCTACCACAAGGGGGCACAGTTTGATGTTGAAACGCAAACAGGATCAGACTTAACTGTACCAAACTGTGACAAAACGTACTGAACCAAACGGGACTACTTGGTGGAAACGACGACATGACAACGGTTTTAGGGTGTTGCGTTTCCGCCTCGCATTTACATAGGAACAGCGTCTAAGCCGACCTAAAACCAAAAAAGTTTTGAAACCGGCCTCTGGAGTGGGTGTTTTTTTGAAACACTGCCGACACCATTGCCGTGTAAACAGTAAGCCAGAATTTTCAGTAGAAATGCTGGTGTCGGCTCCGCTTCGTGCATGTGCATCAGTACAACAGTACCGTTGTTACGATCTTCAAGGACTACCATGTTGTGCTTGTGTTGCTCAGTCTGCTCAATCTGCTGACTGTCTTTCTACAAAATGTGCATCTGTTGCTCTACTTCTGCACTTAACATTCACCAATACACCGGATGATCAGCCCAACTCTACATTGGTGGAGATCTACCAAAAGCGGCTTCTGGACAAGCTTTTTCTGCCACTGACCCTTGTTTGGTTCTGCTCGATAGATTTACTCATAGTCCCTAAGAAACCCTGCTCCCTGGGGATAATCGTTTTCATCTTTGAGTATAGAGTTTAGTCCTGACCTGCTTGCCTCCAATGATGCCAAGCCTTGTTTCCTCATCACCCTTCGAATAATGCCGCAACTTTGTTTTGCAAAAACACCAGCTTGGAGTTCCCCTACTGCACGTCTACCCAGATCAGTCAAGAGCGGCATGTACATTTTTGGAGCAGACACCCAATGACCACTGAAGTAGGACCCATGCTTACAGGTGCTGACAGTCAGGTGCTAATCAGGCACCAAAAGCTCAAAACAAGAGTCAAAAGCATGAGCAGAATAAGCTGTTTGGCACTGGCAGTTCCTATTAAACATGGAGAAATAAACAAGCTTTTCAATGGTATAAGATTTATTACTAAAAGGCATGGTTGTATCAAAGAAATCATCCACTAAATAAATTTTTGTTACCAGTTGTGTTAAGTTTATAACCTCAGACACATCCACAGTCGTAATTTCAAACCTGTCTGCTCACACTCTCACCTTCCCTTCCTTTTCCTTCCAGTCTTGTTAATCAGTGTCATAGTAAGTCAGAAACCTGGAGTGTGAGGGTGTGAGGTTGGGGGGCATAATAAGCTCATATGACCGGAGTGAAGGGTTTTTTTTCTGCTGCGGTGTTGACTGGTCCTCAGGTAATTAAAGCTGCAGCCTCCACTGTGCTGTCCTGCACCCTGTGAGTCCTCCATTGTCATTCCATTAGCGGCTAACCTGGACAACCTGCATTCGGTCTGACACACACCAAAGAGAGCCAGTATGACACTAATCAACTGTGCTGGGAGTCTATTGGGGAAGCTATTATGTGGCATTTATCCGAGGGAGGAGGATGAAAAGGGATGGCATACAATAAGAAATCTCCTTTACATGAGATTGTAAGAAGATCCAAAGGACACAACACTTGAACTTTCCGTCACTGTGTTCATTTGTTTAACTTTGAAAGACGTGCATTTTAAGCGTGGCACTATTATAAAGTCTTTGAAGGGCGAACAGGAGATACCGGTTATGATTTAAGCTGCTGTAATTAAATGAAGAAGTGAAAGAGGTTTCATAAAATGGTGAGCAGAGTCTTACCCAAATCTCAAATCACTTATTCTGCATTGAGAGAATAAATTAGAAAGCAAAATACATGATTGTGCCTATCATGTGTGTTTGTGAGGGAGAACTGAAGTGTAGTGCTATCGTACAGGAACTGGTAATGAGGAGCCATTTGACTTCTCAATGCAGCCTTCAGAGGACGAATACAATAAGAGCAAACCTCTCCATTGTTATCTCCTCTTCCTCCTCTTTTATCCGTCCCTCAGTGGTCAAAAGCAGGAAGCAATTCCAGCCAGGTCCTACTTCACACCTTCAATTTGTCTTTTGCTGCTCCTGCTCCTGCCCTCCCTCCTCCCCTCCTTTCTATTCTCCACAGCCTCCCCCCTCCTCCCCTCCTCCCCTCTGCATGTCTCCTTTTCTCCATCCATCTTTCTGTCTGTACGTGTCATTCGCCCTCTCTCCCTCTCTCCTGGTGCAAGGTGATGGAGGCAGGGTGTGTGTGGGTCTTGGAGAGCACGCCTCAGGGATTATACAGCCCGCTCGCATGAAAGATTCATGATGCTCTGTAGAGTGTGTGTGTGTGTCAGCCTGCATGTGTGTGTGTGTGTGTCCCTCATGCTCAGGCACTGACTGGAAAAAAGGAACAGAGAGAGACAGAGAAAAAAAGGGAAGGGGAGGGGGTATGGAGGGTACAGAGTGTGAGACAAATTGACGGAGCACAGCACGGCTAACTCTCCAGGCTGTGATTATTACTGACTTTTTTGCACATACTTTCAAACACCATCTTGGTGCAGAATGGCCTACAGTAATGATCAGAGACAAGAGATTGAAAAAGAGAAGTGCAATAACTTTGCTTCCAGATTTGGAATTTTGAAGATATTTTGTAAAAAGGACTTACTGTTTGACTTCTGGACTGACTGTGTGGCAACTTGGGATGTGCAGAAAAGAGATTTCATGAATCAAAATTAGTTTCCAGCTGACGCTGTCCATGAGTCTTGAGACCTACATTATTTATGAAGATAAAGGGCTTTGCTTTGTGTGTGTAAACGCATGATGCACCTGTCTTAATGCAGAGACACACTCTACTTTTGTGCTGCAGTGGGATCACTGCAGGTGTCTAATAAACCATAGAAAAACTGCCTGCTTTAATTCACATTTTAACTCACCGAACATCATAGACTACAGACCAAACCTGGTTAACTGAGGTTGGATATAGATTCACACTTAATAGCTCGCAGCCACAAACGTTACTGGCGTTGCAGTGTAAAGTGTGACCCTGTTAACTCGTGACCATCAGGCAACACTTACACATTAGCAAAAGGCAACATCCGGTCTGAAAATATGAAGCCTATGGAAAGGTACTTAAAGCCGCAGTTCATCGAGTGTCCGCTTGAGGCTGGCTGCAGAAAGACCAAAAATGACATATAAAACAAGGGGCCGTTTACACAACAATAGTTTTAGGGTGAAACCAAGCGGCAACCTCCAGTCTGAGAATATGAGACAATGCGGAAGTGCTAAAATCTGCTGTTTGAGGAGTGTTTGCTTGAGGCTGGCTCCAGAAGTACCAGAAGTCACATACACACCAAGTCAAAAAAAAGGCATTTTCAAAGCAGAAATTAACCTATTTACAGCCTGGTTCAAAAAACGTCTCCTGTCTGAGTCGCTAATTTTACTACCGGCACCCAGTCTGTGGGAGGTGAATTTTTTTCTAATACAGCCATTCAGAGGATATTAAGATCGCAAGCTCCCCCAATAAGAGACACAGCTGAGGGTCACGTGACGGCCGGCGCCCTATGGCTGTAGGCGAAGCCCTTGCCATTACAAATATGGCCGCTATAGCTGATGTGCTTCATTTTCCGTTTCAGAAACAGACACGTGACGTAGGCGAGACTACGTCCATGTTTTATACAGTCTATGGGTGAAACGCGAAAGTATTGTTGCGTTTCGGCCTCACATTTACACAAAATCAGCATTTTAGCCAACCTAAAACTCAAACTTTTGGAAACAGCCATCAGAGTGGATATTTTTCTGAAACTTTGCGATCACTGTTGTTATGTAAACAGTAAGCTGACGCTCCACTTCGCGCATGGGTATACGGCAAGTCAACAGTACCATTGTTACGATTGCTGCAGACTACCATGTTGTGCTTGTGTTGCTCAGTCTGCTGACGGTCTTTCAACAAAATGAGCATCTGTTGCTCCACTTCTGCACTTACACCAATACATCAGATGATCAGCTCAACTCTACTTCAGTTGAGATCTACCAAGAGCCACTAATGGACAAGACAGTTATAGCACCAACTACAGGCCTGGCATGCTTACTACAGTGTTTTCAGTCCCTTAGTGTTACATTTCCAGATTTGAAACATTGTCATGTAAACAGGGCCCTAAGATGAGGAGTTTACTCCATCAGAGGCACATCCCACATGATTAACAAGTCTAGCACCTTACTGCTGTTAATGAGAAGGCTCAAAAGCCCGCCTCTTGAGTTGGCAATTACAATATGGCCTCTGCCAACGATTGACTTCATTACTCTGTTCAGGAACAGATGGGTGATGTCACAGAGACTACGTCCTTATATTACACACTTATATACACATGTTAGTCTGATGGTTGCCTGTTAGTATGGCCACTCTTAACTCCAGTACACAGGTTGCTATGTTAAAGTGATACTCTGGGATGGAACAAGTTGGGTCCTATCACAAGGTTTAGGGCAGAAATTACCCCTACAGCAGTGTTTTTGTGCAGCAGAAGCCCAGAGCGCACGCACCAAACACCCCCTCCCTGCTCATCTGCTGGTTTCCTCTGCACACAGACAGGGCCATATTTTACTTGACCAAAAACACAAATAAACGGACTCCCACCGAAAAAATCTGATATTGGTCTGCATTCACGCTTTATTTAGAGAATTTTCAGCGCGTTTCTGTCACACAAAAACACCGCTAAATAAGGCTCTAGTTCTCATTGTGTCGTAAAATGGCGCTACCTCCGCTGCAGAGCCACAGTTGGCCACGAGCCGCTCGCCGCTTAGTGTATCAGTCCACACGCGGCGTGCCAGATATAAACAAACAGGTAGTCTGCCAGGACGAAGAGACACAATGAGAACTAGAGCTTTATTTAGCTGTGTTTTTGTGTGAAAGTAACGCACCGAAAATTCTCTAAATAAAGTGTGAATGCAGACCAATATCAGATTTTTTTCGGTGGGAGTACGTTGATTTGTGTTTTTGGTCAAGTAAAAAATGGCCCCGTCTGAGTGCAGAGGAAACCGGCAGAGGAGCAGGGAGGGGGTGTTTGGTGTGTGTGCTCTGGGCTTCTGCTGCACAAAAACTCTGCTGTAGGGGTAATTTCTGCCCTAAACCTTGTGATAGGACCCAACTTGTTGCATCCCGGAGTATCACTTTAAGGTCATGACCTTGTCAGAATTCAGTTCAACTTGAGTTAAAGGTGGAGTATCAACCAACCAGAACACAATCAGACAGATCTGTGCTGCTTAAAGATTTAATAACAAAAACCTACTGCTACGCTGGAGTGAAAGCTGAATCTGAGTTCTTGAAATCAGGGATAGTTTTTGCTGCAGGCCTCACCCTACCTTGCTGGCTTTGGCCTGTTGAAATTACTTCCCATGGGGAAATAAAAGTGGCATAGAACGATGAGTAGATAGCATCACAGGTTGACCATGAAAGATGAGAAAGACCCATTCTAAATGAGTTATACATACTAATAAAAATACCCAGTTAAACTTGGGTCCAGGCTCCACAAAAGAGGTCGGACTTGACAACTTGTATCGTGTTGTCTATTTGTGGCACTCAGCAACAATGCAGCTGCTATGGCTACATTTCTACAAATAAGCTG
Organism: Halichoeres trimaculatus; assembly: GCF_033239565.1. NCBI lineage: Eukaryota > Metazoa > Chordata > Actinopteri > Labriformes > Labridae > Halichoeres > Halichoeres trimaculatus. Next base: position 34,010,844 of record NW_027437180.1, on the reverse strand, counting down.
ACCTATGCAAATCCAGCTTGAGTTTCTTTTCATAGAGCTAAGTGGGTGTTGCGACTGAAAATAGCTTTGAATAAAAACTGCAGAAGGTTGTGTTGGTGTGGGCGTATTGCTATGGCACTAGTGAGAGAAAACAGTACTGGATTCTAGTTTTACATCCATGAGTTTCAGTAATTATCACACAGCTGAGAACTCCTCTGTGCTTCAGTCCCCCTAAACATGCAGTAATAAGCAATAAACACCTGCCAGCGCCCGGTGCATTGATCCTCCTACTGTGCCAACTTGCTAATGAGGAGAAAAGGGCTGTTTGCTAAAGTTAGTCACAATTGGACACCGCTGCACGTGCTCTTTAACTCACTCAATAAACTGCTCTTGTTTTGTCAATTATTGTTCAGAGACGTGCTCTCAGATATGGCAATAAATCGTTATTTGTGTGCAGAAGGTAGTCGTCAGTGTCAAATTATATTTCCAGAAAGTGCATGTTGCAGCCTTCCAAAAAGTTGTGTGGTCGAAGCAGGCTGTAAAAAATCAATACAGACAGGCTGGCACACTTTTAAACAAATCACTTTCTGTTGGTCCTCATTTTCTCTCTGTCTCTGTCTTTCTGTCTCTCTGTATGTGACTTCCCTCATGCCAGCTCCATGCCAGGAAAAGACTGGCTGGCACGATAAGTAGCATTTGCCACAAGCTTCTCAGCCAGAGGAAGTGTGTCATTGCCAAGTGTCTCTCGGAGTAGGACAACTCTATTCATGAGCCTTCACCTTGGCAGTGTGTCTGTGAACAGAGGGGGAGGAGAGACGGAGTAGTGGTGGCGGTTGCACAAGTGTGTGATGTGTGTGTGTTTATCTGAACCTCACTAGGAGCTCCATAATAGCCCCTTGAAGGCCTGTTCCCCCCTTTTTCTCTTTTCAGCGCCTTCAAACACATTACATTATTGCAGCTTTTGATTGCATTTCAGATTAGAGAGCGCTTGTGGAAAGAGAGCAAAAGTCAGATAGACGGGGATAGAGAGACTGAGAAATGGCAGCAGGGAGAAAGAGATGGATGAGGATGAGGGGTAGGAAGTGGAGAAAAGAGAGGAAGGGCAGATCAAGGGGAGACACAAACAGACAGACAGAGAGAGTTTAAAGAGAGACAGAAAAGGGAAAAACAGAAAAATACAGAGAGGAAAAAGCCTCTGGGGTAGCGTATTATATGGCCGTTACCCCCCTTCGGTGCGGCAGCGAATGGGAGAGGCTGAGTACCCACTATTCCAGTGACCTTGGAGGTCAGATGGAGGAAAGCAGCATTAATCAAACTGACGCCCAGGCTGAGGTGGATGATAGCAGGCAGCAACGCTCAAAACAACCCCCCTCCTCACCCTCTCCCACCAACACACACCCACCTATCAACACCCCCTTCCAGCAGCCTCACATCAAATCTGCCTCTACATTCATTCCTATTCTCCTCCATCCTTTTAGAAATTTGTCTCTCTGTTCTCCTGTGTTTCAAATATCACCCCTTCTTTTTCTTTCTGTCCCCCCCCTCTTCTTTGAATGCCCTTAAACCTCTCTAGATCTCTCGCTACAAACAGTGAATTAACCCGTTTTCACCCTGTGTTAATGGACTTCTAAATACCAGCTCCAGCCTGTGGATATGCCACCAACATTTACATTAGATGTGGGATTGAGTTAGTTGCCTTCTGGCCAATTGCGGATACGTAGACATGGATTTGCTTGTTTTTGCTCTCTGGGTTAGTGCATATTTTGTGGAAATGGCTGATGGGGAGTCAGATTTGGATGTTTGTTTGAATGCGTGTGCAGAGGTACGTGATGAATAGCATGCAGAAGTAGACCTGCTGTGTACACATGCCCTTTTCTAGACTGCAAAAGCAATCGTCTTTTGACATCACTGCACAGTTTTGACAAGAAACAGTAACAAATTGCAAAAGAGATCTTTTCACTGGGGGTCTTTTTGTATGGAAGCCCATTACCAGCAAAAGAAAATCACATCGCGAAGCAGCAATCACCTTATATCCACACTGCCTGCTTTAAAAATCAACTTCATCATTATTATTTGTTAATTGATTTTGACAGGGACATTGTAGTCATCAGATAATTTATACCTCTGGACAGGACATGGAGACAATGCCTCTGTTAAATTATGTCATGTAAACAAACCATGCTGCTATTCGTGGGCGGACCCTCAGAGGATAATAAAGAGATAAGTTTCTCATCCTCAATGAGGAGGATTAAAAAGGATCTGAAATCCACAACAGCCCAGGAAAAGGGTTTCCTTTTGATCCATCAGCATGTTCTTAAATCTACACCAATATAAGTGACTACTAATACTTCACTTACAACATTAAGATTATCACATTATAATATTACTTTTTACTGGTGGAGTGGCAGTAGAGTGTTTCCACTTATTTTCTGAAAAAGCCCCCCCCCCCTTTTTTTTTTTTGTTTATCTATTTTAAAGGGGCTGTGTTGATCTTGAAAATGATCTTAAAAAAGTCACCCTTTTAGATATATGCCTGATCGTAATCCACACTTTGAAATGAGATTATCAGTGCCAGTATAGCTGGTTACAGGTTATTTTAAATTGCTACTTCTTAGCTTCCAGGACCAAAGACTTTTTCTCTGCTAAAAATTATTTCTATGACAAATTTTTTAGTGATGGTGGACACAGGAGCCTAACTGTAGGACAGGAAAAGGACAGAAGAGCAGAAGAAAGCTTAATAGGACAGTGATACAGCCCGAGCTAAAGGCTAATTAGCCTTTAGCTTGGGCTTTATCACTCTATAACACAGGAGCTTAACTGTTTGTGCTAATGTTTATTCCAACCCACATGCAGCAGTTATTCTGCAGTGGTCTGTTCAAACTTGAAAGTCAATAAAATGAAGAGTGAGGTTACATTAGCTCCGCTTGGTAGATGACTGGCAGGAAAAAGCTAACCAGGATTTACTAATGTTACACATTATGGACATGTCTTAGAGCACTGGACTGCCAGCTGCTCTAAATATGGACGGCTATGAAACAACTTACAAACTGACAGTGTTTACTTGTTGTCAAGTTAGCCTACAGAAACGTCGGATCACCGGGCTGCTGATGTCACAACATGTAGTAGCTTCTACAATGTTTGCTTGATGTCGCGTTTAAAATTGTAGCACCACATAACTGTGCGGACAAGTCCCTTACCTTGGCGTGCTGTATCCAGTTAAAAGTTATCTTGAATTTTTTTTTTTATTTATTTCCTTGATCTCCATTTAATTCCACAACAAACACATGCCTCACTTAAAGTGATTTACAAAAGTGTGATGAGACCCCAGGCCACAAGGTGGCGAGGGAGTGCAATTAAAACAGATCCCCCTCAGAGTATCTTTAAGGTCAAGTTTTCTTATTCATCTTTTTCTTTTGGTCAAGTTTTCATTGTACACAAGGCTGAAATGTGCTCCCACAATTTTTTTTTTTTTTTCAATGATCAAAAACAAATCCAGTTTATCCGTTCCCCTTTTTTTATTATTCATCTACAGTTAAAGGGTGCAGATGAATCTATTTCTTCAGTTTCTTCAGTTGAAAACCCCTGCAGTTACACTCAGACTCCCCCACGATGCAATGTCAGCCAGCCAGTGAAAAATAAAGTCAACAAGCAAGTCTGTACATGTGCTACTTCTGTGTGTCAGTCAATACAAGCCAATCAATACACCCAGGGCCCTCACTGAATAAGGTGTGTGCTTTATTGTGTGTGTGACAAGGAGAGAGGCAGTGTGTGTGTTTGGGTTGGGGGTTGTTAAAGGAGGCTGGGTTAATCTGTGACCGCTCGTCTGCGCTGATGATAGTATTGATCTGGTGAAGATCATGTGAAGGTCAGGATATGTTGTCTCTGTTTGGGTCGCCTTGATCTTAATACACTGTGTCCTTTCACTGCTACAATGAAACAGTTTATATTGCTTAATTTCTCACAGAAACGTCAGATGAAACCAGCCAAGGGCCTTTCAAGAGCACAGTCGCTGACGGATAAAAAAGTGTCTCTGGCTTGAGTTTGTGAAGAAAGTGGAGGATCATGTGTTTTTGATTGCCTTTTTAAGTGATGTGAGAGCAGAAAAATCCACATGTGGCATTTTTCTAATCAGTTTTTAAATCAAACAGAGCACCAAGGCAGAAAATGCATCCTGTGGCGTTGGCATTTTTTGATTGACACTTCTACTACCTTCCCTCTCTGTGGGTCACTATAATCATTTCAGAATGATGAAACAGAAACTAGGCTTGTTAGCACTTAATTATTCATTTGAATCCATAAAGGCAATCAATTAAGCTTAAGTGTGCAATAAATCTGATTAACCAGTCAGTTCCCAAAACACCATAAAATCCACGCAGGTCTTATACCCTGGTAATGAGTTTGTGAGTGTGGAGGGGGGAAGGAGCTAATAAGTGAGGGTGCTCACCCACAAACACACACGTACACACGACACAACACACTGCTGTGGCTTATTCAGTTTTTTGGGGGTGTGGAGTGGGTAGGTTGGGGGGCATAATTTAAGGTATTAGCTATTGAGGATGAAAGATAAGCAGGGCTTAATGTATGCTAATATTAAGGTCTGCAGCGTGTAACAAAATAAAGCAAGGTCATCAGGAAAAGGCGAGCTGGTAATTAATAGATGAATTCATTACAAAAACAATGACTCAGTTCAGAAACACTCATTTACAAGATAAGCACTTGAAATGAAAATAGAAACATTAATGTATCGACGATGAGAGTGGCTATATTCAACCTTGAGTTGCTGTTAATGCAGTCTGTGTGCATATGTGCTTGATTGGACGATTCTCCCGGTCTCATCCCCGCCACCACTGTATCATTCCTCATTATTCTCTGACACACGCGCTCGCTGCTTCTCTGCCTTCCTCCCAGCCCTCTTCTGTCCTTCTCCCTCCCTCCCTCCCTCTTGCTGGCCTTTACCTGCTTGCTGGCCTCAGGGGAAATTACCACAGCTCAGAAATGCTGTCCTACTGCAGCGCTCCACTCTGCCCTGCCTCCTTCCACACACACACACAAAAACACACAGAAGGATGCACACCTATACAGAGAGGCTACATAACCCCTTCTACATCCCTAACAGTGGCCCTTAACCAGCCTCTGCTAATACTGTTCCTTCCTCTTTCTATCGTCCACCTCTACATAATACATTATGAACCATATAGAAGCACAGCAGTTTGTTTGGTTGCAAGGTTTTTACTGTATAGGCCAGAGGTAGGCAACCTAGGGCACAGGTGCCATAGCTGGCATGTAAGGCTGTATGTAGAGTGGACAGCGTGGCTCCATCATTTACCATTGTATGGTTTTGAAGCCAAAATACCCCTGTCACAAGGGCAGCCATTGGTAGTAGTTGAGCAGCCCGAGTGAGGGATTCTAGGAGAATCTGAGTGGAGCCGGATGACAAAAATAACTTTTTTTTTTCTTTCAAGAGTCTAATCACTTCCTGACCCTCCCTCTTGTCATAGTTTACTATCCCTGAAAAAAATATTCAAGAACGGCAGACGGCAGCGGTCAATCACAGTTAAACTTGATGTGAAATCTCGTTATTAACCTTGCTTCACTCATGAAAACGAAACTTTTCAGGAAAAGTGGACTTGAAAACAAGGCAGCCAAATGATAGCTTCAAATTACCACATTTGGATGTGACAAACATTTCTACAAGGTGTATTAGTTTTTTGAAGTTTGACCACAGCTCATCCAGAATGACTGGAGATGCAGATTTTTTTTTTTTTACCTATACTGCAGCCAGTCACCAGGGGGAGCAGTTTTTGTGGCGACCTCACTTCAAGCCGAGCAAGATGACATCCATTTTTTTTTACAGTCTATAGTAATTACTATGAGGCAGAGGACAAAAGAAATACATGAATAATAAAACTATTGCGTTGTATTCTAATTAACACTCAACAAGAAACCGAGCACACTATAAATGTTCTTATGTAACAATTTAACAAATAATGTTAAATGATTAATCAAAATCATGACGTTACAAGTGTGGGAATGTGTCTTGCCGGTGCATCATCGCAAATGTCTTGGGACATCAGTCTGCTAGCTCGCAATAGCATCCATTTGGCAGAGTTATCAAGGCCAATAAACCAAGTTCAAGTCATTTTTTCCAACATAGCTGGACAAGGTAATATGGATCTATTGCCAAAGATGAAGCGATATCAAGCGGTAACCTCCGGTCTAAGAATATAAGACAATGAAGAAGTGCTAAAATCTGCTGTTTCTCAAGTGTCCGCTTGAGGCTGGCTCCGGAAGTACCACAAGTCACATACACATCAAGGCAAAAAAGCCGTTTTCAAAGCAGAAATTAACCTATTTACAGCCTGATTCAAAAAACGCATCCTGTCTGAATCACTAATGTTACGATCAGTGCACACTGTGCTGAACTTGGCAGTTCAGAGGACATTAAGATAGATCGCCCTATCAGAGGCACAGCTTAGGGTCACGTGACCGACAGGTGCCCTATAGCTGTAAACTTAGCTCTTGCCACTACCAATATGGTCGCGATATCCGATGTGCTTCATTTTCCGTTTCAGGAACAGACGGGTGACGTCTGGGAGACTACGTCCATGTTTTTTACAGTCTATGAGGGATATGCACCCCGTGCTGTGAAAGTGTAGGACATCAAGTGGGTTGAGTCTTTTTGAGACCGAAGACGAAAACAGCATTAGCAAGTCTGCAAATCTTCCTGTACTGTTAAAAACCAGTCAACAGAAGGAAGAAATACCATTTCTCACGGCATAGCTAAGCATTGAAAACCATTTAAGGAGACTTTCCTATCAACTGTTGATAGTTTTATGAAATAACTAAGTCTTGGCACTTTGAGCACGAGTGTATTTAAAAGTGACACGAACCATGTAAAAGGTTGCCTACCCCTGGTATAGGCTAACAGATAGTCTGCATGTTTGTACGGACAGTCTGCCCCCATGTTTGTGATGTACATCCTGGTGTTTTTGTGCCATAAAATGCAAGCATGAATAAATTATCCTACCTAATAGCTTTTATGTCTGAAACCTCCGTTCAGGGTAATTCACCCTTTAGTCTTAATGAAAGTTAATGAAAAGGATCCCTCCTCCTCCTCCTCTTATGGACTACCATGCTTTCAGCTTTGCAGTCCTCTCTTTTCATTGCGGGGCTCCAGACCTTGGATACATGCAATTCAGCCGGGTCTCTACTATTCCTCACTGTTATTTAAGGGATAATCGCCTCAATCACTTAGCTAATCAAAGTGGAGAAAAACTCAAAATGAGTGTTTCAACTCAATCGCACAGCTACTACTTGCACATTTTGCCTTGAAGCAGCAGGACTCTGGGACTTGCTGTGTAACACTCGTCTTTTATGTGCAGTTATGTAGAAGACGGTTTCATTCGGCGCCTCTGTCAGAATTATCATCATGATGCTTCCTTTGCATATGTCAAGTCATGCCTTTGGAAATGTCACTTTTTCTCCCTGCCTGCATTTTGATTACTCACATGCATTAAATCCAGACTGTGGGGGAGGATTGAGTATTCATAATCAATACAAGGAATGACGATCCTTACTTATTAGTCATTCAGCACCTCACCGCAAAGTATTAATGTCTTATTCTCTGTGGTGAGCGTGTGGGGACTGTGGTATGAAATCAAGATCTGCGTTTTGGACTCACTCCCTTCAGATCATGTTTGTTTCCACTTGATTAAATGTTAAAGATGATTCATTTGGAGAGGAGCTCTGTGTTTAAGAGTGAGACAAAAAATGGATTTTGAAGGAAGAATCATTTGATGGTCCTATAACTCAGCTGGTGTGTCATAAACTGTAGAATATATTATGACTGCAGGATCAAAAATATAGCCTTTAGGGATTCTTTTCCGTAATTTGTCTGGTGATGTGTCTGCCTTTTATGAATGTGTGTGATTATTAATGTTTCTGGATGGAGATACATGCTCTCGTGGGAACCATGTTTAAACGATAAAATGTAGCCACGGAGAACACGCATAAAATATGCACGTAGCGTCGTAACACAGAACAGTGTGTATTTGTGATGTGAGAGAAAGGAGAGAGTGTGTGCACAGTATGCATAAGAATCAGCGGTTCGGTGTATGCACATGCATTCTTGTGTGAATTTGTGCATGTAGGTCTCTGAGCAGACTCCAGCGGCAGGCTTGAAATTAAAACCTTATGCAGAACGCGTCTCATGATTGGACTGGAATTAAAACAAAAGGCAGAAGAGCAGACTGAGAACATGGAGAGGAGAAAAGAAGAGAGGGGGGAGATTAGGGGGAAGGAAGGGGAGAGCAATTCCCTCTGCTGCAGTCCTACAGCTTGTGTCTGCCTGGGCTGTTTTTTATCAGAATGTCAGGCAAACCTTTCCCATTGGCTCACTTCTGTCAGCAGTCTGCTGGAAAGTTAAAGCAGTTGGGGAAATTGTCAGAGTCAGAGAAACATCTCAGGGGCACCTTAGAAAATGACTACATTGAGTTGGAGAAGCCCACAGTGGTGTTGGGTGCTCTTTGGCTCTCATTTTGGTTAGCTTACATGAGTCTGCATTAAGAGAAGATCAAACAAGTCATGTGGGGACTCAAGTCTTCATAATGTTATAAATCACTCAGTTGGTGATTCAAATAGAAACTTTTACTGAATGTGCTCACGCAAAACACAATGTGTGGCATGAATAAACATAAAATTCCTACACTCAGATTAATAGTCTGTGATCTTTTGTGGACTACATTTCCCTCAAGGCGGTCCTGAAGGCATTCCTCCCTGCTCTCACCTCTCTTAACCCTGAGTGTGGAACATCTGCTTTCTCCATTCAGTTGGAGCTTGCTATTTTAATAGCTCTGGGCATCTTGCCTTGAAAAGAAGGGGGAAAAAATTGCCTGGGCCCCTGGCTTTTTCATCAGCAGTCTCCCCCTGTAATGTATAGGAGGCCAGAGCTGCAGAGAGTTCTCACTGGTCAGCCTTCCCCTTTGTGGTCTGCAGCCTTGACCTGTTCCCACCTCACAGTGTGTGTGCGTGTGTGCAGGCTGTGCTCTTTTCTGTGCATGCGCGGTCATTACCATAAGAAAGGAGCGCGGAGAATGGACAGGGGCTGCCCCTTCTTTCTCTGAGACGGCTGCAGACGCAGTTCAGGGGGTACAACGGCGACCTCATCCATCATGTTGAGAATGGGCTGGAATTATCACCCCATGTCTCTGGCATCATGTGATGCAGAGTCTTGACAAAGGTCATCTTGGGTACAGAAACTTTGGGTGGGCTCTCAAAGTTTTTTTTTAATTCATCCACTTCTGTGATATCCTCTTTAATTGAGGTACTTTTGGTTTAACAGCACATCCTACCACAGCTTTGTGGTATCCAAAAGCTACAATAAGCCTTTTTTATGTTTTGTGACCAATGGAGGGCAGCGTAGCAAGCTTTAATTACAGCAAAGCCTGATGTGTCCAACAGTGATGCTGATGGGAATGGAAACAGCAGCTTACAATGTTCGCAGCTCTGTACAGCTGAATAAAACACAGCAGCTCAGGATTATTAGTGTTGAAAGTGCAGAGGGGAAATTTGGTATTTGATAGAATACAGAAATAAAGAAAGAGAAGAATTTTTATATTTACAGATAACAGCACACGCAGTGTGTTGTAGTTGATGGCTCTGAGAGGTTACTGTTAACATGCACTTAAAGAAACTGGTTCACAGTGAAGTGAATGTCTATATTAAGCATTCTGCGGCCAAAACATCACTGATTTTATTTGCATTTAAACCCTGACAATACATCCCTCACAAAATCTATGACAGTGAAACATCTGTTTCCTTTCAAAGCCACAGCATTAGCCGCATGCTTCAGCAATTACCTTGGAAATATGAGCTTTAAGTCTGTCCACCCTCTCTGTCCGCTTTGAGGTCTGGAGCACCGTGGAGTGGGCGGGGCTAGGAGGACGCTGGAGGGCGGAGTTAGCAGCTGGTGTTTTGGTTGGTCGGGAGTGACGTATCTGGAGCCACTTCCTGGTCCGTGTACTCTCTGGGAGGAGGAGAGGGAGACTGCAGTGTTGTTAGTTTGAACAAAATGGCTGCGAGACCACTGTCAACGAGAGCTCACTGAACGCCTACCATGACTGTCTGGATCCTCTCAGAATGTATTTCCCCGGAGTCGTTTCTCTCTTTGCATTCGCGGTAGCCAGCCCGTCGCTAGTCGTCCAGCTGGCGACCTAGACAAACTCATTTCTTTTTTGCACTTTAAAACAAGTTCGCAGGCTGCTTTCACGGCCGTCGGCTTGTGTCTTGTACGCGAGAACTCATTGGCGATTTTTTTTAACGAAAACTGCCTGATTTCTCCGGTTCACGAAACCTCCCAACGGTCGACGACGTACGCCGCTAACCAGAGTGAACGTCACCTACCATAATTTTGCTGCTTTTTAAAGTCGTTTTTGTTTTTGTTGTCCACCCTCCCCGCCCCCGGTCTATCGTGACGTTTTAACAAACTGTTTATCGGCGTGTGTGTTTTCACGGCATATTTTTCTATTATTATTTTTCTTTTGCTCAAAGCATTAATAACCGTACTTGCTGTGTATATCTGGCTGAGTAGCCGTTGTTTACCTCGGTATCTTGTCACCAAGTCGGCTTATCTGCCAAGTCTGACTGAACCTTTGCTCCATCTCTTTACGGGTAACTTTAGAAAAGACATAGGAGAATGCTTTTCTGTACACGTTTTTCTGCCATGCACCGACTCTTCACTGAAAGCTGCCAAAGCTCTGGTTGACGCAAGGTGAGTTTCAAAGCAGCAATGTTTTCTATTATTAACAGAATGAAAGGGAAAAGTGAGCGGAAGCTACGTTTAATACCAATTAAAATGTAAATTATCTGCTGTAGCATTACATTTTGTGAGATTTACTTGCATTTCTTTGGTGTATCCTGTTTGTTTGATCCTTATTGGACAGCAAGTACATGTTATTACAACAGAAAGAAATGTCAAGTGCCACGTAAACCCCTCATTGGTGATTTTTGGAGCAGTTTCACCACATATTCCTTCTCATTCCTCCAGAATGATCAAGATTTGTACATAAAAGTGAAATGTATTTTCCAGTTTTATGAGCAACCAAACGCCTACAGTTTTTCAGGGGATGTTCTCCAATGTTATAAGCGTTGTATTATGACTTAAGCCTGACCCGTTGGAGGGATTTGCATTTCTTGTACTTTCATTGAGAGCTTCGTTATTAGACGCGAGTGGGCTTCACATGAAAATGTGGGGAACTTTTGTGTTATATCATCGCTCTTTCATGATTGGCTGAGCCGCCTGGAACATACTCTGTTCATGTGAGCGAGTAATGTGATGGTTTCTTTCACTGACTGGGAGGACTTGCTTGTTAAATTTGTTTTGTGTCACATAATCCTACTGAGATTGATCATCGTGGCACATGTGACATGTTTCAAACAGATGTTTGCTGCTGTGTCTGCTGATTCCAGGTTCAAGGTTTTATCCAGAGCGCCATTGCTTCCTCCCAATAAGTATTTGGCTCATTCTGTTCCTCTATCACATGATGTATCTTGCATACTTTTGTTCATTCCACTACACCAATTCCGCGTACATTATTAAACATAGCCATCCTGTCTCGCTTCCCTCCTTTTCCTCCGCCCTCGGTGAGAAAAACCCAGGGATTCTGATTGAACTGTCGCCTTCCATTGCTTCCCCCCTTCCTGCATTCTGTCCCCAGGCACTGGAGTATAGCTTTTAATATCTCCTCCGCGTGTCTTAATTGAAGTACATAATTTCCCGTTCAATTTCAAACCCCCTTTTTCCTTCCCCCCCTCTGACATCTCTGTCACCGCTGTCTTATCTCTGTCGTCACACACCAGTGAGGTGATGAAATGAAAAATGCGCGTGAGCGGCAGTGGCACACGTACATGTGTACATTTGCAGTTGTGTGCACTGTGTATTCACAAACATGAATACACATGAACATTCTCTAGAACGTGAGCGTGTTGTCGCAGACGCCGTGTGTTTGTCTCAGAATGCACACGTGGAATTCCTGTTGTTTTTGCCATGGGAGTGTGTGAGGGTTGATGACAAACTTAAAGCCCTCGCAGTCGCAGTCGCTGGATGCTCTGCTGTTGTTAATCAGGTCGTGAGCCGCCTCCTGCATGCCACAGACACCCAGCTGACTCAGAGAGCCCTGTTCTCACCCAGGGTCAAGGGTCTCCCAGTATGCACGCCCATCTTTCCAAACGGCTGAAGAGCACATAATGTGGGGGTGGCTGGGAATGGATGTTGGAAAGGTCCAGATGGAACCTGTGAATAGGGAGAGAAGAAGACTTAAAGCATGTTAAGAGAAGGGATCTGCTTTTGCACCATGGCCTCTACTACAACCAGAGCAGGTGGCTCATCTAGGGGACAAACTGTGAGTGTGTTTGTGCAATAAGTTATCAGCCATTCTTCGTTAGCTTTGTTACTAAGGGTGCTAAGAGCACTAGCAGCCAATTAAGAGCAGCAACACATCTAGACATAAGAATATCCCTGTCTTCAGTCTTTCATATCTCCCGGAGCCTTCACCCAATAAATATTATTGCTTCTTTTGCTTGAAGATAGTAGGAAGCCTAACTCTTTTTCACTCCTGATTCTTACTGCAGGCTGTTGGCATCTTGATTTTTTTTTCAATTGAAGTGTCTGTTTCACCACTACAGGGATAAACCCTGGCAGTTGGTCCATATGTAGCTTCTGATCCCTTAAGAGGTAATTTGTCTAAAAGGAAACCCATAGCTTGCTCCCCCTCGTCTGATCCTCTTCAGACAAAACATGAACTTTAGACTCATCTTTCAGTAGCTATCGTTTCCATGCTGTTTTTTGAAGGCCTAATGGAACAAGAATGGAGCTGTCTTTGAAAATATTTTGCTTTAGATAAAGTCAGTTTAGACATTTCTACTGCTTGTCAGTCATCTTGTTGTGTTCCTTTGCTAATCCTTGAAGGCCAAACTCAGGAAAACCGGCTTGTTTTGTTTCTCTCGTCAAATCTGGTCGTCACTGAGCCCATGATTACGAGGCTTTTCAAACAACTCGCGTAATCCTGAAGGTTAACATGCTTATAACTGCCACAGGGTGCTACCCCTGTAGGGAAGTGTCATCAGGAGAAACAGCTGAATTCAGTGGGAGGCTGCCAAATGTTATTTGCATCTTCTGCTAGTTTAAAGTAAAAGGGTCAGTGCTAGCAGGAGTAGCTGTTTTTCTATTTGTCTGATGGAAATCACCGTGAAAACAAGGTTTTGTGAGGGTGTTTTCTTTGCAACCAGGGTCAAACTGGTCTCCCCCAGGGTTCACTGCAGGTCTGACACTGATCTGCTTTGGTATTAGTATGATCTTGTGTTATGATTAGTCATAATCCTTTTCAGTGCTAGATTATGTTTCAGTCTTGACGGACATATGGTGTTTGCATGTGACATCAGTACAAAGAATAGAAGTGGCTCAAACTCCTGAACATTTCCATAAATACCAAGGGTTTTTCATGAAGGAGGTAAACCGTGGAGTCCCGTGGGTGCTGGGGAAGGTTGGGAATCGGGGTTATGTGTAACCCCCCTCCTTTTCGGCCAACTTATGTGCCAGTGGTTGTGGCAGGGACTTAGGGGGCCCACCAGGGGTAAGCCAGGCCTGGATGGGGGGAGGTGAAGCTGGAAGCGGCGAGCTGCTGCCTGTGAGTCTTGGCAGGGGTCCAGGGGAATGTTCAATGTGCCGAGCCTTGGTGGGGGCCTCCTTCCCTCCCCCCTTGTGCTCCATGTCGGCTAATTGGAGAGACGTGGAGAGAGGGAGAGAGGCATCACATGGTAGCTGACAGGGAATCTGCAGGAACCTACAGTGTTCCCTTTCTTTCCTTCTCTGAGACAACATTAGACAGCATTACTCATTATGTAAAAGGACTTAGGCCCTGCAGCACTTCCAAAGCCCTCAGTTAAAGCTATGTAAATAGCACAGGCATGTGCCGCCTACCCCTGTTCTGGGGCCATGGCTTAGCCTGGTAAGCTCAGATCATTTGTTTGCAGTCTGGACTGTCTCATCTTCTTTATATCAGCACAAGTACAGTCAATGAAGTTGCCCTGTTACTTTACATACCTTTGATAGTGAAACCGAGGTGAGGGATGTTATCATGCAAACATTTCTTGGGATGTTTGAATCGTGACCCAGTTGAACACAAAACGGAATTTCTTGTGCGCAGATTAAGTTTTAATATCATCTTATTTCATATTAATTAAGGATCCGGGTTTCTGAGGATACTGAAGAATTGGAGCAGGGCAGCTTGTAGGCGAACTCATACTGTTGTAGCGTCTTCACTAATGTTATTGAACTGGGAGACTGTATTAATTTGAACAGTTCTCACTGATAAAAAAGTGTAGAGATTTTATGAAGTGATCTGATACCTGCAGAATATGACTGAATGGATTAAAAGTGATGATCTTTAGATGCTTGTTCATTGAAACAAATCCAGAAATGATGCTCTGTCTCACTTTTTAACTATTTCTACATCTCTACACCCATGCTTACAGCTTTACAGGCTGTCACTACATCCTCCTCCTCACAGTCCAGCCGTTTCCCCATCACTAACCCCAGCAATTATTTCCCCTTCCTTAAAGGGTCTTTGGTGTTGCTTACACTCATGACATCAAGGGAGCAGTTGTCTGACATCCTCTGTGTGGGTGTGTGAACATATAGGGAGGACACTGTCAATGAAACCGAGGGGCTTGGGGAGAGTATAGCCCAGCTGATTAGCCAATTTGTCTTAACATGCATCCAAGCATGTGTGTAAGGGTAGGCTTGTATTTAGTGTAGACAGGCTGTGAAGCATGTGTTGAAGAGTAATGACATGCTGGCTCTTATTTCTTGGAATTCATATAGAAATTCGATTTTCTTATTCTAACCTTCTTGTATAATGTCATAAGTGTTTCTTAGCTCTGATTTTCTTTTGCATTATTTACTAAAAACAATTAATAAATCATTCTCTATCATTCTATAGTATGGAGGCCAGGCCTACATGTTATGATGAAATTAAATAGACTGAAGCATGAATTGATACGAATAATATATTGTCATTTAACTATCACGATCACAGAAGAATATTGACTGATTGATTTAACTTCAAACCTTGTAGACGTGTAATATTTTTGCCTGAAAAAACAGTATTTTGACTTTTGCTGGTTTTAAGTAAGAAGGAGCACAAGTTACTTTGTCCCCTCTGGGTCTGTGTACATGAAACTTTTTTTTTTTCAATTGCAGACTCTGCGATTTGTAAATTGCACTCTGTTACATTGCGATGTCAGTTTAAATTTGATTAATTGTTCAGCCCTAGATGAAGGTCACGCGAACTAGAGCCTGATCGATTAATCGGGCGGGACGATTAATCGGGCAGGACGATTAATCAGGCAGGACGATTATAGCCTGTCACCGATTAATCAACATCAGCCAAAATGTAGCCGATTATAAAAATTTTTGCTCCGCGGAGATTTTTGTTTTTTTAATTGAACAATCACTCCAATATCCGAAAACCCTGACCCACCTCAATAAAACTCTGCCAAGTCATTTCTACCTGCAGCATTCCAAAAACAATCTTGCTTTTGAAATTTTTAATCCGATAGAGTATAGAAAAAACTAGAACGCCATTTCCAAAAGAAGCATTGCTGGACCCTCAGCAAACACAAAACAACAAAGAGCAACTCCGAAGCAAAAAACTTTCACGTCAGTATTTCTGAGAGGACTAAAAAACGTAAAGACAAGTCATATTAAAATTTTTATTTCATTGCTTAAAGAGTGTAGTTTCTGAAGTCCTGGAAACAAAAAAAATGATTAATGAACAATTAAGCACCTGGTTTCCTCAACTTTCACTCACAAGCCAAATTCATCTTCAAATGATCTTCATTAAACTTTCTGCCCAGTCCAGTCATCATGTTAATGCCCTTAGCAGCTGAAACGATCCAGTGCTTCAGACAGGGACTACCAGCTCTGCACACTGATTCATGCTAACTTGCGAAAATCTGCAGACAATGCACATCCACAAATTGTAAACACAAAGCAGTCCCCACCAAAGACAAACGCATCCACCAACACACTCATCTTGACAGCTTCTTCTCGAATTCAATAAACTTTAGCTGTGGTGCTGGCAGGGAGCAGGCCTGCTTGGTCTTGTGCATTGTGCTGTTTTCCTTTTTAATGAGCTGCCATTGTGTTAAAGTTTCATATCGACTTGGCGGAGGAAGCTGCCAAGACACTGCGAGCTAATTTTCTGGAGGCAAACCTCAAAGCTGTTATTTATAGCTCAGGTTTGAGTCTCACAAGCTGATTCTTTGACTTTCTTTTTCCTACTTGAATCCCCCCCGTATCATCGCTCTCCACCCACCCGTTAACCCTCAGACACTTCCTTGTCTTCAACCAGGAAAATATCTGTCATATTCATTCAATGCTTCCAATAAAGCCTTGTTACTGCTCAGCAACTGTGGCATTTTCAGGCTTGTTCTCTCAGAGCCATCCAGGTCAGATGCACACCCACACAGGTTTGAGCAGAGTGGTTGAGGGCCTGTGGAAACAGCTGCAGGTTTTGAGGAATTGTATCCCCAGGTAAAGGCTATCCATGTAGCGAGGCTCAGGAGAGCCCTGTGGCTTCTCTGCTGCCACAGGAATGGATGTGATGGGGATGTTGGTGGAGAGTTGATTCACCATTACCACAACATGAGCGTGCCAGAGAGAAGTTTTCCTCCCCTTCCTTTTTCTTCGTCTCTTTTGTGATTGGTGTTGTGACTGCAGAAAGCCGTCGGGAGCACATTTTCTTCGCAGCCCTTTCATGTTCTCCCTGGTATCTCCTCCTTTGTCTCCCTCTTCGATCCTAATTCTCCCCCTCCTAAGTCTTGCTCCTCCTTCTTTTCTCTCTCCATCTCTTAATATTTGCGGTCAAGGTGCATTGGTATTTTAGTTCCTCTCCCCTCCCCGTCTTGTCTCCCCGTCTCTCCTTGTCTCCGTTCATTTTTTTTATAACGACTCCTCTGTTTCTCCAGTGAGGATTCTTCTCTCTTCTCTCACTCCGTGCCCCTGTCTGCTTCTGCGGCGGCTGTCGTTCTTAATTGGTGTTGCTCCGCGTCTGCTTTCATCCTCCGCCTGTTTTTCCCCTTCCTCTCATCCCCTCTCCGAAACCTCATCGCTCCTTCTCCTCCCACCTCCCTCTCCGCTGCATCTCTGGCAGAAAAAGACAGGCATCAAACAGACTGCCTCCCGCCTGTGTACATCAAGCTTCCCTGTGTGTGTCTGTGTATGTTTAGTGTGCGATGGTCTGTGTGCTGGGAGTTTTTTCATCCCCTTCATTCCTGTACAGTGTGTTCCCCTCGTCATGGCTCTTCCTCTGTGCCGTGGATGTGGGGGCTGTTCAGTGCTGCACTGGAAGACAGGAAACTACCTCGCTATACGATTCTTTACAGTTCAGCAGCCCTTGTTTTGCTGAGATTTCTATTATTTTAATGAAAAACCTCTCAGTCAGTGGAGACACAGGATAGGAGAGGTCTGGAGGACAAGTCAGACTTACTCATATTGAATTGCTTGGGTGAATGGTAGCCTGTCTTTTAGCAAAAAGCTAGCATTAGATTATTTTGCGTCAATGTTGCACCACAAAGGATACAAATGAATGTAAGCATAGGCTGTGTGTTTAGGGCTGTGATGCAAAAACTCATGGGTCCATTTACACGACAGCGGTTTAATGTTTTTAGGGTGAAACACAAAAGTATTGTTGAGTTTCAGCCTCACGTTTGCACGTTGTTATCGTCACGGACTACCATGTTGAGCTTGTGCTGCTTAATCTGCTGAATCTGACTGTCTTTCAACAAAATGTGCATCTGTTGCTCCACTTCTGCACTTAGCATTCACCAAAACACCAGATGATCAGCCCAACTCTTCTTCAGTGGAGGTCTACCGAACGTCATTTCTGGACAAGACAGTTATAGCGCCAACTGCTGGCCTGGCATGTTTACTACAGCTAGGGCTGCAGCTACTGAATATTTTAGTATTTGAGTATTCTACTTAAAATCCCATCGATTAATCGAGTAATCGGATAAAATACATTTTTGTTTAGTTAAAGAGCAGTTATTTTTCAAATGAAAATTTTTCTCTTAAAGAAATAGAATTTTCTGATACAGCATGTCAGTAAGAGCACTTGCTTTGGTAGCTCCAAAATTTGTAAACACACTTTGACACATTTTTTGTGCCTTGTACAGCTCATCAAATGTTGCGCCCCCAAATGGCACCTGTTTCGTAGAATGACCCATTAGTCTCCAAACTCCAGAAAAGAAGCTAGATTTGTTGCTAGTTGCTATTTTGTATAAGAGGTAGCTTGAGGGGTCTGAAAACTCTCTTAATATGGCCTCAGCTCTATTTAAAAGACCACTCTTTGATCTTTTTAAAAATTAATTGATTCCTCGAGGCGGAGAAAATTACTTGAGTATTTTTTGTAATCGAGTACCTCGAATCATTTGAGGAATCATTTCAGCTCTAACTACAGCATTTTTTGTCCCTCAGCGTTCCCGTGCAAACACCGTTTTTTTTTTACATTGTTTTAGTTTGCCTCATTCAGCAACTCAAATTTATTTTCTTTCTCTTTGTGTGTGTATTTTAAAGCTCCTTGTTGTGGTTGCTTATAAATCCTTACTTTAACATACTGTTAGTTTGCACAGTCAGGCTAAGTTTTGAGCATAGTCAGAGCATTGTCATCAAGCACAGGCATATCAAAACTCAAGCCAAGGGGCCAGTCATGAATGAATCAGGTTCTAAAATATGTGTACGAGTTGTATCAAATGCACTGAACAAAACCAATCTATCTCGTAACGTCTCACAAAAACTGCATTTGGACTGTGCATAGGCTACTTGTATAAAGCTAAAGCTCTGTATAATGTGCAGAAACAACAACTCTTACAGCTCACGTCTTTAAATGAATGGATTTATTATGATGTGAAAATGTGAGAGTTCAAAAACATAGCAGGACACATAAGATAAGATAAAAGTTATGAAATGGAGCAGGAAAGACCAGAATTGTTCAGAAGACAGGATAAGAAATATTTGGGTCTTTAAATGTCGTTTGCAGATCAAAATAGTCTTCAGGCAAAACAATCCTGACAAAATCCACTTAAACAAAAAACTCCCCACATATTTCCCCGATATCGCCCCCTAATTGAGAACATTTAGAATAAGCAGAGTTAGCTGATGTTTACCCAACATGTAACACTGCAGAAAACGGACCACTTATCATCTGGTGTCAAGGGACAGTTTAGGGATGGGTGAGGTTTGATTTCATAAGTCTGTAATAATGACACAAGCATGTTTAACTACACCAAGTGACTGTTTTTTTTTATTTTTTTTGTACAAAATTCACTTAAAGATAAAGTTAACAAACAGAGCACTCATATGTTACTGTCAGGGTTCATAAATATGCCAGTAGGAGCTGCTGGGCCTTGTTTGTTTTCACAAAATCAGATGTGACACCCCTGATCTGGCAGCTCAGCACACATTTGTGACATTGGACAGTACACAGACAACTCTTGACAGCTTGCTCATACCACGACACAATTTGTAAATCACTCAATTTTAATTAGATAGGAACCATTTAGTTATAGCTTTTTTGGGCACTAGCTGTTGGCTGTTGGCTTTTGGATCAATATTAAACATACATTTACATCTTACAATGATCTAGAGAACCCAGCTTTAGTCAGGTTACCAAAACAAAACACATTTGCCTAATTGCAGTGTCATCCTGTCAGCAAAGGGTGAACCTGATAGTTGAAAGGCAGTGCGGTGACACCCCAGGGTCAGTCCAGAGGAAGTG
The DNA here is from genome assembly GCF_033239565.1 of Halichoeres trimaculatus. Classification (NCBI taxonomy): domain Eukaryota; kingdom Metazoa; phylum Chordata; class Actinopteri; order Labriformes; family Labridae; genus Halichoeres; species Halichoeres trimaculatus. Next base: position 33,991,033 of record NW_027437180.1, on the reverse strand, counting down.
CTGGTGTCAGCGGTACTGAGTGCACGAGGGAGAGGCAGGTAAGAATATATGTCAGGGCAGTGGAGGTCAGGAAGGGAGCTAATTTTGGTCGTGACTATGTCAGCTCAAAACACAACTGTCTGCTCTCACATTTCTCAGAAATTCAACCAGCATTACCACACCAACGATCCTTCAAAACCAGACGTTTACAGTGAGAAAAACTCTGCATGGCTTAACAAAAACATCATTGTGCTGTGAGGTCTGTTATAGTATTTCCACCATCAATCCACTGTCGTGAGACAAAGCCATTTCCCTCTCATAAGAATCTTTTGTGGTGAATAGGTTTGTGCAGGGGATTGTTGTGGTTAGAGTGCATGTGATATCATCACGCTGGATGGCTTAGCTGGGCTTGATTAGCACAAATACCGGAAGAGATTGACCTTTAATAAACTACTGCATGAGCTACATATACTGTATAAAACTCCCCGAACACGCACACACATAACGTGAGCACCTATTTATTACCTGAGGGCCGCCTTCCCCTTGCTGCTGATGTAGCAAAATGAAACAGGCGAACACTCGTCTGTTTGAAGAATTGCACCATGTGTATGATCAGTATGTGTGAATTTAGAGGAGGAAAGAGCAGAAGAATAAAAGTAATGTCAAGGAATCATTTTTGTTGTCATCCATCTGGCAGCTTCACCATCTTTTCCTCAGCGTCCGACTTCCCCTCTTTCCTTTACTGCCACGGAGGTATTAAGAAACCATCAGGCGTCCTTTGTGATTGACAGCCCCTCCTCCTGCCAGTGGGAGGCAGTCCTTTCATTAATCTTCGGTTATGAGCGTTATGATTCATTCATACGTTCACATTTTGATTCATATCTGGCCCACTGTAGCCACACTTTGTATTTTATCTTTAGTGTTCCTTTCAGGGGCTGTGTACATTTATCTATATTAGAGCTTCAATTGATGATCTTTATTATCCCTCTGTTGATAAAAAATGTTCATATGGAATGTGAGAGAAATTAAGAAATATCTGTTACAGCCCGGATTACTTCTGATGGCTTGTTTCAGAGAGCTTTTGGATATTATCATTTAGCCTCATTAACAAATGATTCTTGCATACAAATGGTGCTTTATAGTGAATCACACAAGATTTTTCTTCTCTTTTTGTGTTTAATTGTGCTGCAAAATTTGTGGCATATCCAGCGTTTGACTTGAGAGGCGCAGCACCCTGTGAGAGCAGGTCATACGTCTCTATTTCAGAGCACAACGGCTTATTGTTCAAGGCTGGCGCGTGTGTATGTGTGTGCTTCTGTTCACTCTTTGAATAATAGCCAGCAAATGAGAAGACACCATTACTCTGGACTGACATGGACATGATTGATTGTATTTGCGCATTTCAGAGAGTTGTATCATTGATTTGATATGACACCGAGCTGCGGTATGGATTGGTATTCGTTGCACTTAGGGAAGACTAAACACACATTTAGGCCCTGTGATCCTGCTCATGCTTCTGATGGTTTCCAGGAGCTGTCTCTGAAGCTGAGCCTAAAGAAATACAGGCTGGAATGAGGCACTTCTTCTCCTGGCCCTGAGGGCTCACTGTGTTGCTGGTTTGACTCTCGCCCACTGGAAGCTGATCTTTGTTAAAGGGCCTTGTTTCTTGTTCTATAAGTCTTTTGGCCTTTACGTTGTCTTCAGTTGAATTCTCTTAATCCCTTGCCATTTATTCCCTCGCTGTTTCCTGTTGGCTTTAAACCAGCCCTTTAACACTGGCCTTCAGTCTTTCTGTTCACACTCTGTAGAAGTCTGGGCCAGTTTTTCCTCTCCATTTTCTTTCTTTTGCTTTTACTTATTGTTTATGGCCTCCTCACTCCATCTTCTCCTTTTAAAGTTTTGTCCATGAATTTAATTGCTTCCCTCAAGTGCCAACTGGATTTTTTTATGAAGTGATAGAGAAGTTTTATTGCACTTTGGCTTGGACAGGGTGGATCAAATGGAGGTTTAGAGTGACTACTCACAGTATTGACCGTGTGTAGGTGAAAATAATTCACCATTTGATAGTTGGAGTAATCACATACATGTACAAAAAGTGTGAAGCACATGCCATATTCGTCTGTACAGGATACTGAGCATGTATGCCAGCTTTTTCCCCCGACTGTTTCACTCATAACTCTCTCTTTCTCTGTTTGACAGCTGAGAAAAACTAGCAACAGAAGAAAGAGAACCATTTGATGGAAGAAAAGAAAAAGAAAAAACAAGAAGAAAAGACAAAGACGGACGTCGCTCAGAAAAAGGTGAAGATAGGAATCATACACGTTTATACCTTTTGCTTTCTGTAACAAACAGTACGATTTTTCAAAGCTCTTGTTTTATTGAATGCTGAAGAAACCAATTCCTCTGATGATTTGAAGGCAGCTGTATTGATTTTGTTCATAAAATTGTGATATGTTATTTCCCAGCTGTATTACTAATCAGTCAAAATACAATCAATCCATTCCTGTAGTTAGCATTTGGCTAACTGTTAGACACATTCAGAAAGAATGATTGTCCAACATGCCTGTCATTGGACCATTGTTAAGGCGCAATACCGTCATTGTATTGTGTCTGCAGCACTTTTCTTTGAAGCTAGAGATTAAATAGAGCCATAATGTCCACAGAAAGACTTCTTTTGTTGTATTTGACTCGGAGCAAGGATCATTCTGCTATAACTCCACTTTTATCTGTGTGAAATGACCTTTCCTCACTCTAGTAGATCAGAAGGAACAGAACAGCAGCTTCATATTAGGGGGAGTTGAGAGCACGCATTTTATGGTGTTTCCTAGAGGTAGACCGATATATCAGCCGGCCGATATATCGGCCGATATTTGGACATTTGTCTCTATCGGCCATCGGCCGTATTTTCTTTTAAAAAGCCGATTTTTGATTCGTTGTATAAAATGACGCAATTTTTGATCAGGCACAAAAAAGATGAGCACCTCAAACTTGTGGAACCACTTGGATACATTACATACTTTTGTTCAAATTATGTTGATAAGTTTAAATTTCTTTTTTGACATTTTAAGAAGAGTGTGAATGTTTACTACTGCTTGTTACACTGTGTGTTTACTCAGACAAAATATTTCATTGTTTTTAAAGCTGAATAAATGTTCAGAGGACTGGACACGACTTGTAATAGATTTCTTTTAGTTGCTCAGAAATTGCTACGTTTCACAAAAATGTGATAAATATATATGTATTTAACAATTGGCCTGAATATCAAATTGGAAAAATTGGCTATGGATATTGGCATCGGCTGCCCAAATTTGGAAAGCATCGGCATCGGCCCCCAAAAAACCAATATCGGTCGACCTCTAGTGTTTCCACTGACTAATCCCGGGACAGATCCCCAAATAACCAAGACAAATGATCACACTTTTTGGGACCCTTCCAGAGGGGTGCCAGACTAAACTGATATGATTGGTTAAAAGAAACGGAAACAGGCCTTAAAGTGATACTCCGGGATGGAACAAGTTGGATCCTATCACAAGGTTTAGGGCAGAAACTACCCCTACAGCAGTGTTTTTGTGCAGCAGAAGCCCAGGGCTCTCGCACCAAACACTGCCTCCCTGCTTGTCTGCCGGTTTCCTCTGCACTCAGACGGGGCCATATTTTACTTGACCAAAAACACAAATAAATGGACTCCCACCGAAAAAATCTGATATCGGTCTGCATTCATGCTTTATTTAGAGAATTTTCAGAGCGTTACTTTCACACAAAAACACCGCTAAATAAGACTCTAGCTCTCATCGTGTCATAAAACGGCGCTACCTCCGCTGCAGAGCCACAGCTGGCTACGAGGCGCTCGCCGCTTAGTTTATCAGTCCGTGCACGCGGCGTGCCAGATATAAACAAACGCAGGTAGTCTGCCAGGACGGAGGGACATGATGAGTACTAGAACCTTATTTAGCGGTGTTTTTGTGTGAAAGCGCGCTGAAAATTCTCTAAATAAAGCGTGAATGCAGACCAATATCAGATTTTTTTCAGTGGGAGTCCGTTTATTTGTGTTTTTGGTCAAGTAAAATATGGCCCGTCTGAGTGCACAGGAAACCGGCAGAGGAGCAGGGAGGGGGTGTTCGGTGCGTGCGCTCTGGGCTTCTGCTGCACAAAAACACTGCTGTAGGGGTAATTTTTGCCTTAAACCTTGTGATAGGACCCAACTTGTTCCATCCCAGAGTATCACTTTAAGATGTTACTCAAGAAAAAGTGCTACGATAGACAAACATTGCAGATTCATACACTTGGTACAGCCTTAATTTCAAACCCTGAACTGCTACATGAATGAATTTAAGGAGATATCTTTGTAATTAAAATAAAAATGTAGAGTTACTAAAACTGTACAGAATGTTAAGAGTTTTCTGCAACTAAAACAAGACTTAAACTATAAAGGACAAAATAAATGTGACTACAACTGGTATTTTCGTCCAAAAACTAAATCTGAAACAGCTGCCAAACTTTACACGGAGAGGCAGCCAACTTGTAGGAAGCTTCCAATAACTGACTGCTTTAGTCAAATGGAAAACGTGATGAGTGGTTTGTGTTGGTGAGTCATCTTACCCAGTCACACTATCACATCCCCGTTAAATGAAGATCTAGGTTCTGTCATTAAACTTTTTTATCTTTCATCTGCATTTATAAATTACTGTCTAATGTCACCTTCGCTGCATTAAACTCGTCCTCTCTTTTGCCCCCGCAGGCTGCTGATCAGAAACCCAAAGGTAAGAGTCATGTTCAAGTTAACGACACCCACACAACCACCTAGTTTTTGAGAACTGCATTCCAACAGCTGATACACATTAATACGCTCTGATTAAAACAATCTGACCCATTAAAGAAAAACACACATTTCACGTGCATTACACACTCATAGAATCAAGAGTTTTTGCACACAGATGGACACACAGTTTGCACATGCATGCACAATTGTGCCATTTGACTCTCTGCTTCACACACACACACACACACACACACACACACACACACACACACACACACACACACACACACACACACACACACACATACAGCAAAGCAGATACAGTGAAGTCTAATACAAAGTGATGCAGAGTGACGCCTACTACGCCCGCAGCAGCAGGCAGTGAAGCGTGAGGGCACCCAGACAGCACAGTGAGTGTGCGGAGGGTGGGGGGAGGGGAGACCGGGGTAAAGAGGACGGGAGATGAGGAGTGAAATAAAAGAAAGGCATTAACTTCAGTTGTAATGCAGGGAGAGTGCGCCTGAAAGAAAAGTGTCCTCATGTGCCCTTGCTTCTCCTCTCGGATGATAAAATAGTCGTTCTCAGTGTAAAGCCTGGAAATTACCTTTAGTTTAATTACAAGTGTTCACGAAATCCCTGGTGTTGCTCCCAGTGACTCCTTGTGCTAGAAACTCTTTGCTTTGTGTGCTAATGATGCAAGACATGCAAGCTGGGCACTGCTAATTATCAAGCTCTGCATCCTGCTTTGTGGTTTTTTGGCTAGCACGGCTCAGCACAGCTCATATTTACATGGTGAGGTGATGAAATCAGTGAACAACCTTTGAAATGCGTGTTTCATTGTATATATATAAAATCCCTCGAGGTGGCTTCTTCGAAATCCTCAGTGTGTGTGTCTGGACCCTCCCCCAGTTTGAGGCACCGCTTGGCCATCTGGGTGTAACTGTTAGGCTTCAACAAAGGTCACCACAGCTTGTCTTGAACTCTAACCTGTCTATTTAATTACCCTCTCTGCTCCACAAGCCTCACTGTGAGCTTGGCCTATTAACTGGGTTTCACAGCCTCAGCACAAGCTCGCTGCATCTATTGTTTGTGTGCTTTAGACTGGCACACTTTTACCTTGAGGAGAAAATGTGGATCTTCCAAGGCTCATTACTCTCCATTTACAGTTTGTATGCATCTTAAGTTGTTGTCACACGTAGGTATTCTCATGTGGAGGATGTTCTTTTACAGCCACGCGCTCAGCATGTAGGTGCTGAACAGTCGAGATTTAAATGCTTTACAGAAGGATGTAGGAGTTACTGCTGCTCTGTGTATGTCAAACGCAGAATTTAATCTGATCGACTGGACCAGGAGCAAAGAAATGCTCAGATTTGTCAGATGGAGCTGGTCCACAAGGCCCAAAGGATTATGTGGGCGACAATAAATGTCAAAGATTGAGTTGCAGCCTCTGCATGCAGGACAATTTTGTGTATGTCCCTGTGTGGTTGTCAGCTTAAAGGTACAGTGAGTAAAAAGGGAGAATGTTTTTTGTTACATAGAAAGCAGACTTGAAATTGAAAGGCTGCCCTTGCTGACCTCACCCACGGGTGAATTTCAAGAGGCGTCAGTGGCCTTGAAGGACAAGAAGCTCTTAGTTATGATCCTCCATTTGTCAAGCTTTTACCATCAAGAAATTCTTTTCCACACTGAAGCCATCCTATCTTTAAAAGACCACCAATAAAAACAAAGGCTCACAGACTAAACATATTTGTATATTTATGTTCTGATTTGTATGTCAAGATACTGATACACAGATTTGAACATACTTCTGAACACTGTATTCCTTTCCTACATAGTCTGACATAGTAACACCAAATATTCTGTTGTAACTAAAACACAAACCCATTACTACAGAACTATTACTGCACTGCCTGTACATGTTTTTGAAACCTGTACTGTCTCTGAATTACGATTTGAAATGACGACTTTCAAGGTTAAGAAGTCTAAAAGAAGGTTGTTGTGGTATTTCAATACAGGTCAGGTGACTTGGCTATGGAAACATCAATGAACGTAGCACAAAAAGTTGAAAAAAAGTAAGAAAACAAATTCTACAAACTACTGAGGCTTCTGCTAATCAAATGAATTAATTATTAATCATGTCTTGTTTCTTTAGACTTTAAATACCCAATCCACCAAATAGGAGGCCATTGCAAAATAAGTAGGCACTGTAAGTAGGCATTGTCAGAGAAGATTTGGCAATTTTTTATGGGAACAATCCACATTCTCAGCTCAGCTGATCAACCCACTAATTTATGTTCTAGAAGTGGGAAAAAATATCAATATGGCAATGTATCTCAACACTTTGACCTGTGATAGAATATCGATATTTCAACTCTTAATACGGGTATTTTTGTTGAAATAAAAATTAATATTTTTATGAGTTGGAAGCACAATAGGTCTTCTGCACCTCCATTGCAGTAGATGGCGCTTAAGAGCTACTCCACTGTATGTTGCCCATGAACTGTATTATAAATCTCAATCTCAAACTCTATTCAAAATATTTTATTCCTAAACTTGATGATGTGGGTTTTGAGCATCATGTTTTCTCTCTATTCTTGGATCAGTTAGTTTAAAATAATTTAATTTTTAATTTTTACAGTGTAGTAAACTGATAAAATAGTAATTATAGTCATATTTTGTCAAGTATTACATCTTTTTACGGGTAACATTGGTTACACAAAGTGATATTTTTCAGTTTGACCAACTGAACACATCTTTCAGCCAATAATTTTACAACATTTCAAGTTGTAAAATTAGTTTAATGTCACAGTAGTTTAAGTGACGAACTTGACATATTTTATGTTTTTAAGTTAAGTGTGTATGAAACACTGCATCTGACTTTCTTTAATAATAATCAAGCACAATAAAGGAGAAAAGTTGTTTTTTATCAGTTAACTGTGTGGAATATCACTAAATAACACAATATCAGGATTTTGTGTTATCGCATCGTGATGTGTATGGTATTGTGAGGCTCTTGCCTCTAGTACTCACTCTAAGTATGTTCCTTACAATGAGGTGTCAACTAAAAAGGAAATAATGTCATTGCCAAGAAGTGTTGTTGAAACAAAGAAATAATTTACCAAAACACAAATTTTCCTTTTTTGTGCTTGTAAGTAAATTTGATGTCCGCATGATGTCTGTGTGATTAGCAGAAGAAAAATCAAGTAAACACGGGGAGTCAGACATGAAGTGGAAGACTCTTTGTCTTAAAGAGGCCTGTGGACTGGGGCCCAACTAAGAAGGAAAGGGAGGGGTAGAAGGAGGAAATGGAACAGGGCGTACACGAGTCAGATTACAGCAAAAATGAGGACAGGAATGGGGGAAAGAAAAAATGAAGCAAGTGCCAAAAATGATCGTTGGAAGTCAGTGAAGGTGCTAATACAAAAGAGGACTAATGACATGGACATTTATTTTATGGTTTGTTTAATGAGAGATAGAGAAAGAAAAGGCACATAGAATAAGCCTCTGATTGTGTAAGTAGTGGGTTGTCATGCAGAAAGAAAGTATGGGCAAAGCGGTCTGTTTGAAGTCTAATCGTTCAGTGAGCCATCCGGACCTCTGTGAGTTTGCTCATAACCTCCTATCTGCAATATCGTTTAAAAGGAAGGTGGCACAGGCTGGAATGAGCTGGGTTTTAATGCGTGACACTAAATAATAGAGGTCTGAGTATATGCGCGAGGGAAGAAAATCAGTATGCAGTAGTGATTTGTGTCTTTCCATCCATATCAGTGAATTCTGCCTTCCTCATACACTATCAGAAATTCATAGACACATACACATGCACACCACCTCCCCCCATCCTCGTCGTCTTTTCCCGTTCTGCCTCTCTGCAGGCCTCCCAGGTCCCAGGCATTTCAATTTGTTTGCGGTAATCGATCTCGGCCTGGTGCGTTCATATGTATGAAAATGAGATAAAGCTGCGGTGCAGTAGAATTAACTTCTCTGCCCCCCATTAGGCATGGAGCTTCACCAAACGCAGGAGGCATTGTCCCTCTGCCCCTCACCCCCCCTCCCCCTCCGACAAACATACAGGCTGGACCTCTGATGCAGGGCCCTCCCTTCCTCACTCCATCTCTGCCTCCTGGTCCCCATTACCTCAGAGGGATGCTGATTATTCACCCGAGCACACATGCAGCTTCATCACAATCTCTGCCACCTCTGCAATCACAATCAGTCAGCAAGGCAAGCTCACACATCTAAGTGCTTCGACAAAAGCATGCACATACCAAGACACACACACATGCTCGAATATTGAACATATCTGATTATCTGCAAATGGGTTTTTCAAGATTATAACAGTTGCAGTAAAAGATACACAATTCTCACAAATAGTCCTTTATGGTGATATTCAATCTATTCTCTGTGAAAATATGCCCTCAATTTGGAATTGTGAAACAATAAACGGCAAAAACATACTCATCTTAACCTGAAAATACAATCAGACACACAAACACGAGTTATGGGAAAAAAGGCCCAAGCAGGAAGTTAAAGAAATGCAATTTATGAAACAAGTGGTGACACAGACACAGAGAGCCATGAGTCACACCACATTTCTGCCGCCCTGTTCTGACACCTCTGTAATCAAAAGTCTATCTTCAGTTTTGCTGCTTTTGCACTTTTCAGTGCTGAAAGGTTTGAGAATGAATGTTTGCCTGTCACTTCCCCGTCCCTCACTGTCCCTACCCACGCTTCTTCTCACCCCTCGATACACTCATTACCGCTGACCACATCTGAGAAAACATATTTACATGGAGTCGCCCCGTTTATAACAGCATTATATTTTTCAAAGTGGCAAGCGTCGAACATAAACACGAGTGTGTCGTATAATTCCGTATTGGATTAATTTGCAATTTCACATGCTATTAATTGCGTCAACACTTTTGAAAGGGAATTTCATGAATCGCAATCTAATTAGAGGCTAATTTACTTTAGCATTCAGGCTGCTTTTCTCTTCTGTGAGCCACATTTATAAACACTCAGTGAATTAACAGTGAATAGCTTGTGAATTACGTACTGTGGATTTATGACTGCCAAGCATAATTGTTTTTCCCTCTACCCCTCCGTGTGCTCACCCCACATGCATATCAAGTATCGGAGGGAGAGGAAGGGATGCAGGGAGGGACAGGGGCAGCGAGAAATGGTACACAGGGCGCACAAACTCAAACAATGCTTCCTTCTCTGTATATTCTTGTTGCATTATCACTCACAAGCTGCTGACAAGAGAGCCTGTTCAGTGCCTCTGGCCCCTCCCCCATCATCTCCTCCCCCTCTGACAGTGAGCTGCTTCATGTCACATATCGGGCAGATTAATAGGATGTAGCTGAACTGATATGAATGACAGCTTAGCCTGTGCTTTGAGGACATGGTGTTCACATATATATGCCTGTAAGGTTCAGAGGCTCTCTTTATGCCTGCATGAGGAGCTCTCCCCACAGGCTGTTATCAAATCATGCAGTTAGTAGAGCTGGGAGGATATGCTATCCTCATGTTTGATGCTATTACAATATTTAGGGTGCTGATTTGATTAAAATTGCGATTTTTTTCCATTTTTTAGTTTGCTTCTTTACCACCAGACGATGTGAAGAAGTAAAATGATGATGATAATGTCAACAGACTATATCAGGAGCCATGTTTTCCCATAAAATGCACATCACATGAGTCAGAGAGAAACATTTCATCCTCTGCTGGTAATAAAGTAATATTTTTTAGAGCCTGACCGATATGGGATTTTTGGGGCCCATACTGATACCGATACTGGGGGCACAAAAAAAGCAGATATGAAATATATCAGCGAATATCTGATATATCGGTCACTATCCGATATATCAACTGATATCCAATATATCGGCTGATATATATATAATAAATTCATTGATATACACAGGTTATATATACTGTATATGAACACAAATGATTATAATACCCATATGATTCAAGACAACGACAGACACTATTACACTATTAAAGAATTAAAACAAGTAACTTTAATTATAAAACTGTCAACATAAGAACTGTAGTGTAAACCAATGATAAATAAGAACAAGCTGTAAACAAAATAATAAATAAATAAGTCAAACTTTAAACACAGTAAGTAGAAAGAAATGTCAAACTGTAAACACACAATGAGCAACTTACATGACGTTCAAACGCTGTATTATAGTCTTATATTAGATAATGGTGGACGCGTGAAATAACAGTAGCATTTATCTCTGTTTATCTCTCAAAAAAGGAACTACATTACATAATGGTGGACGAAGGGGGCTGGCACTCAGGCAGTGTACAGCCCAACACACAGACACACAGGAACAGGAATGACAGAATCTCTGAGGAGCAAAATTTTTTATAATCGGCTACATTTTGGCCGATGTCGATTAATCAGTGACAGGCATAATCGATTAATCGGCCTGACCGATTATCGGTTGGTCTCTAATATTTTTCCAATCCAGTTTATAAACAAAGACCGAAATAAAGACTTTGAATTTGAAAAAAAAAAAAAAAATTCCACAAAGAATCACAATTGTCAAACAAAAAATCCCGATATATTGATTTTTGATTGTCTCGCATTGTCACATTCCTCACATTATCAGGACCTCTGTAAGAGAAACTGACTTTGACCGTGTCCCTTGCAGCTCTGAGCAGGATGAGACAACCTCTCCTAAGATACCTTCAGTCAAGCTGTGCATCCGTCAGACATGAAAGATGTCTGAGGTGTTTGCTGCCCTCAGGCACCGACCTCAGTTGTAGTTTCAGTGATCCTATGAATTATCTGCTTCAAGGGCTGAAACGCCAAAGGGGGTTTCTCCGAACTCTGTCATAATCCTGACAGCCAGGACAGACAGCTGAGACTTTAGAGTGGGAGAAAGGAGCCCTGGCATTGAGAGTGGGTGGGGGCACTAATTAAAGAGGGAGACCATGGAGGAGGCAGGGAGAGGTTACAGGAGGCACTGGGGTCACAATAGGCAAAAGGTAGTGCATGAGGCAACTGTCGGTCTCTATAGCAACAGTCCACATAGGAAGGGTGAGGGGTGAGAACTTCTGGCTTTATTTTGTGAATGTGTGAGGCTGTTTCTCCACACATACTGGCAGATGGGACCTTTCAGAGGCACACCCACTTGACCTTCTCTTTTGTGCTTAAACATATGCACATACATCTGCCTTCTGTGGCGTAGGGATCCTCTAGGAGCCAGGTCTCTGATACAACATCAGGAAATGCAAATGCATGATCCTTACAAATGTGGCACCATTTAGAAGAAAATATAACAACAAAGAATAATATTCCAAACTCAGTTTTCCTTAATTTTGTAGTAAATTTATTTAAATACCTCCCTGTGAGTATTTGCTGTAATTTTAACGGTTAAAAGAGGATATAGTCTTGGTGTGAGTTTTGTGGCGTGCAGATCAGAAGTGTTAAACAGTGGAGTGACTAACTTCTCCCACCAAAAGGGAAGCAGTCTGAGAGCTCTTTCAATGAGTAAGAAGCAAAAGTCTGCCTGGGCAGTGAAATTAGAGAAGGAAGTGAGAGATGTGATACTGAAGAGGTCACAAACTCAGTCATGACTCTTTATTTTCACTCCATGCACTCACCAGCGAACCTATTTTAGATTGTTTTGGTGAAGTAAAATTGATGCCTCTATAAAAACACAAGAAGTAAAATTGATTCACAGAGTTGTAAACCCACTTAAAAGTAAGCTTTATTTTCCTTACTTGATCTTGGTTCTTATTGGATTAGGAGGTGCAGCATCGTGTCTAGCAGAGCCCCTTATAATAAAGTGTGTCTGCAGACATACACAGAAGAGATGTGGTAACCTGCACAGCCTTGCATTAAGCTCAAGGAAACTAATCACAGTATTTTACGACAACAGATACCCTACCCCTGCCTTTTTTATGAATTACCTTCTCTAAATCTGATTCCTTTGTGCATCGCCCTTTACTGTACCTCTACCCCCCTTTATCTCTGCTCACTCTGCTGCCTGTCCTTAAGCAGTCGCTCATTCACCCACTCTCTCTCATTGTGTGTGTAATTAACCATTTAGTGTGTAGAGGGCTGTAATTAAAAGTTTGGTGCAAGGTTACAGAGCGCGCCTCAGCTGGAGGGTTTAATGGAATTTATAGTGCACTTGATACAAATGCTCAATGAATTAGCTATCCCATTTAGCATGAACCACAGACATTAGGGTCAGCAACACATCACGCGACTACTAGTATTTCTGTTGTGGCCTTTACCAAGTATAGAAGGTAAATTGATTATTTTGAAATCTATCAATTTACTTTTTTCTCTCTTTGTGTTATGGTTTAGTTTCTGATGAATATCACCATTTCTACAATGTTGAGTGGTTGGTTATTTTGTCCACTGCTCATATTTCTCCTGTTTCACAAATCCTAAAGTAAACTAATTCAAGAGGCAAAATACACTGGCTAAAACGTTGATAAAAAAAAAAATATTGATTAAAAATAAATGATTTATGAATGTAGTTTATATGTTTTGACGGCAGTCAGTGTCCCATGGCGATTAACTCTTATCTGCCTGCTGTGGTCAAAATCACATGTGAAAACCTCTAACAATGCTGTTATCATCATCAGTACTCATGACTTGTGTTTCTTTGTTGTATTGCACAACTTAAAGTCACCTACCGTTGCTAGGACCGCTGGATAGGATACTGTATGAAAATTAGCATGCTAACCTAGTTTAGTTTATTTATTTATTGTTATGTGGACGGTAAAAGAGGCGGCTTTAGCCTTTACGGCTAATTTCCGGTTGTAGTCTCTAGCCAGTTGTCAAATAGGCAGCCTAAAATGAAATCATTACGTTTTGAAATACAATTAAATACAATAGAAAATACATAACATGTATGTTATGTTATAAATGTTGTATGTTATAAAAGGCCTAGAACAAAAGAAGAAGACATACAACATATCACACAAAACTGGGACAGACACAAGCAAAGCACATCAAAGCAATTCATGCATCAAAGACAAGAGCTACCAAGAGCTAGCTACAGTGTTAACCAACAGGATGCTAACGAAGGCTAATGGTTTACCTCATCTTTCAGTCTATGGTGCCAACAAGCAAAAGCTAAACTCTGTGAACTCTTGTATAGAGATTGATTTGACATCTGCCTCTAGCATGCTAATGCCAGTGAAAAACTTGTCGTCAAAGGTCGGTTGAAGAGTTTCATCCAATCAAAATCAAGCAGCTTACTGAGCCAGGAGACCAGTGAGAAAGGAGGATGTTTAACAGAAAGCCATCCAGTTTGGTTCAGCAAGCTTGAAACCTCACTAATTTTATCAGTGGAGTTATTGCCTTTCAGGGTTACCAGCATGCTTTTCACTTTCCTTATTTAATCTTTTACAGACACACTTGCATCATTGGGTTTTCCCCGTTTTTTTCCCCCTCTCAGTCGTCTCCATAAAGCTCCCCCCACCTCTCCTAAATCTCTTACTCATTCATTGTGGATTAAAGAAAGCTCGCCCCTCCCCCAAATAAAGGATACGTCTCAGGAAAAGCATTCCACTTTGTTCCTATCAGAGAGGAGCTGTGTCTTGCACACATGATATTCTTCTCCCTTCTTTGTATTCCTGCTGTCTGGTGTATGTTCTATCTCACGAGAGCATAAATTCTCACTGTAACACTCTTTTAGTTCAGATGACATTGTTGATGGTTACACATTTTCCAGCTGGAGGGCATTATAAAAGCACCTTCACATAAATGACTTCTCACTGTAACTCCTGTGCGATCGTAAACTGAAGTCTTTGAACAGGTGTCGTTCAGTTTGGTTTTAGATTTTCCAGTGTTATTTCAGAAAGATTTGTCATTGTTAGTGTGGAAAAAATAAGACACGTTCAGGGAGTTGCAGCTTGTATACACCCTTGTTACTACAGCAACACAAAACAGTCTGTACAAGGCAGGGTGTGTGTGAGGCACGCTCGAGCCAAGGGACTCATGTGTCTGTCTTCTGGGCTCATCTTCTCCCTGTGCCAGTCTGACAGTAGAAATAAACAGCGAGCCGACTGAGTAACATCCTTATGTGTCTTTTGATCTCATTTTTCAGGGGACTCAGGAAGTTCCTTCAGCAGCTTTGTGTGAGCGAGAGAGAATTGTAGAGATTGTCAGACTAGATCAGTAACTCATAAAAAATGAATACCTTTGTTGGAAAGTTTGGTGCAACTGTGATGTTTGTTAGAAACAGAGAAGGGAGGAGATGGAAAGAGGCAGAAGGCTTGAGCCAAAAGAAGAAGCAGGTCACCTGATAAATATTTCCTTCTTATCAGTGTTTCTGCGGTAAAAGATGAACTAATACTGGCAACTGTTTCTTCAAATTTCCACTACACACATTCAGAAGCTGTCACTGAAGCCCCAAAAAAAGAAAATTCCCTGTTAGAATAATCTAAATGGATTCTGCGCACAAATGTTTCACGTTAGCTTTAGTCTTACTTTAATGTTATTCTCCCTTTCAGCAGACTGTCTGCTACATTTTGGTGTTAGTTGCAGGTTTTTACGATAATTTTTTACCTGACAGTTTTGAAAATTATGATGACCCAGTACATATTGCATATTCTGGGTCTTAGCATCCATCACCTCCAAAATTTAAACACTTCTTTCTTATCCCATTTTGAACATTTCCTGGAAATTTGATTAAGACCTGTTTGTTACTTTTTGAGTTATGTTGTTCACAGATAAACAAACTCTCCCAAAAACATAACGTCCTCGTCCTGTAAATAACTTTAGTTATTATGCTACGGTGTTTTATACCGGTCTATTATTGGGGTTTCCTCCTGCTAGGTTTAAGAGAACGGTACCAAAACAAATGTGCAGGCTAAATGTGGCTGCTTCAAAACACATGGGTAGAAAGGTTGCTTGATGGCAAGGATTCAGAGTGGGGAGATGAAGGGCTCCAACCAGAGAATGAAAAGAAGGGAAGAGCAGAACACAAGATAAGATTCAGAAAAGTGAGCGCAAGAAAAAGGGAAGAGACAGAGAGGGTAGTGGGGTTGTGATGATGGGGAGTATGGAGAGGAAAGGGGGCAGGGCAGCATGTTTTCTCCATCCTGCTGTCTGATTGGTCAGGACGGCGTCAGGCAGGCCGAGCTGAATTTAATCAAAAATGTGCGTCACTGGCTGCAGTTCAAAGCCAACAGCCAGCCAGATACTGCTGGAGGGGGGCAGTTCCTCTGAGTCTCCCTCCGCCGGTCTCACTCTCTGCATATGTTTTCAGCTAAAATATAATTGGCGAAAGGGAATTCATACTCCCACAAACGTCTTTCTGCTGTGTTGTAACAATTGTATTTCATAAAAATGTGCGTATTTTGTGTGATGGGCAAACTGACTAAAATGAAACCTACTGAGTTGTTTGCATTAATTCATCTTCTCCTTCATGCTCTGTGTGCGTGTGTGTGTATCAGCAGGTAGGCAGTCATGTGGATTAGTGTTGTGCTCACTAAGAGAGCCTCTGTTTTTAGCCGTGCTTTCAGACCAGCTCTTGGCAGGCACAGTGAATACCTCTGTGCTCTGAATTTGCTTTAACCTCCAGTGCAGTGTGCGAGTGTGATTGCCAGCACTGCAGTACAGGAAAAGTTCTCACACCGGTCAGATTGAAGCTTTAAGATCCAGTTTCTTCTCTGCCATCTATTTGTTAATGGTTGGTTTTAGATAGACGTACAACCCATCCTTCTGTCTCCCTCCCCTCTCCCTCTTTCTGTCTCAGCTGTTATGTAGAATGGCAGCTTCCATCTAGGGACCGAAAAGGAAAACAACATCAACCTCGTTTAAAACTCTTCTCTACAGCAGCTCTTAGGCCATTAGCTATTGGCAACCAACTAATATGAGAGCAACTATTTCTGTGCAGCAGATCGAGTATTCATTTACTGGTGAATTTACAGCCATAAGTACATCAACTCTCCACCTTCACAGACTATTATTTAGTGTTTTAGACTTTTTTTTTGTCTTTCAGCACCCTAGCGAGGAAACTTCAGCAAATCTGTTGGGTTGTTAGCCGCACAGGTCCTGCTAAAAATAACACTTTTCAGGCTAACACTCAATTAGACGGCTGGCTGGTCACTGCAACCATAGGCGAAGGGTCAGGCTGAGGCCAAAACAGCAGGGAAAGGTGTTGGTGAGCATGTGTGTGTGTGTGTGTGGGAGCGGTGTGTAATGAAAAGGAAAGGAGTTGTCTCCATGTGTTTGTGTGTGTCCGTGTTCAGTCAGCAGAAAAAAATGTGACCTTTTCGTCGAGTGCATCTGGGCCAGTAACATATGTTCAACAAAAGGTTGCATGAGGCAGTTAGTTAAAGGGATAGCGCATCGCAACATCCTGTGCAGACAGACAATACATGCAATTATTAACACCTGCTGGGTACTATTCATACAGTGAAGTACACAGGCTGCATGATTGTGTTTACGACAGGTTTGCTGCACATTCTTGAAAGAATTACGCCCAATTTATCCTCTTTATATTTCATGAACTAGTCTGGCTTGGATCTCAAACTGCATGGATGGTTATTTAATGTGCCGTTACATCATTTTTTATATTAAAAACACAGTTGGAAAGGAGAACTTGGTGAAGCTATACCTCTCTAAACCCACTCTGTAATATGCAGGACTAATAGTGAGCTAACCCGGTCATTAATACCTTGCTCCCTGCATGTGTCTTTCTGTGTGGGTGTGCCTGTGTGTCCATCCAGTGCCAGAGCCTGCTCCCACTAAGCCCTGTCTCGGCCCACCCCACCACCTTCACCCCGCCAGCCCTACGCTGCCCCTCTCCTCCTCCTCCTCCTCCTCTTCTTCTGGCAATGGCAAGCGTGCCTCCTCCAGTAGCCAACTCGCGACTCAGACTCCCCCACAGCAGCAGCAGTGCCAGTTGTCCTCTGCCAGTGCTCGCTACCCGCCCAGAGAGGTGCCCCCGCGCTTCCGCCAGCAGGAGCACAAGCAGCTACTGAAGAGAGGCCAGCCACTGCCTGCAGGAGCCCTCTGCGCTCTCACCCTCTCCTCCTCCACCTCTTCCTTCTCCTCTTCGCCCTCATCATCTTCCTCTTCTTCTTCTACAACTACCAGCAGCACTACCCCAATTTCTGCTGCGTCCACTGCAGGCAAACGCCACCAAGGTTTGTGCCCACAGTTAAACAAGAGTCCTTCTTTTTGGTGGCTGCGTGCAAATAATTTAATTCTTAGACTTTTTTTTATCATTTAGCATGCTGACTTTACTTTGGCTGCATGTTGTGCGGTTTGCTTGACTAGCATCGCAAGCTATGCTTCTTTTCTAGTTGACTGATTTCCAAAAACTTTGTGATTTTGTGCTTAAAACTTTACCTCAGCTTCTCAAAACTTTAGTGTCATTTTAGTTTATATTCGGATGGCTTGGCACTGATACAGCAGTGTTCAAAGAGGCACTGACAGATCCGCAGCTTTGTGGGTGACTAAATTACAGTGATTAAAATCTTAGTTCCACAGCACACCTCCTGTACCTGTCAGTGAAAAAATAATGATGACATACAGCTTCAAAACTTTATGGATAGGCAAATTAGCATTTAAGCTGCTTCCTGCCCCAGATTTTTCTTCTTACTAAGGCTTTATAAAGAGATCCTGATACCTAAAAGCTTCTTCAAAGTACATTTATGTCATGTCAGGTGCTCACAACACTGGCATATATTATCAAAAAAATCCTTCTAACCTTTAGATTTTCCTCTTTTAGCTGAAGTTAGATGAACATTATGTTCTTGTAGAAGAGTCTGTATGCTCTCTGCTCACACACACACACTCACTCACAGACCATTGTAGCCAGAGGTAGCTTTTTAATGAACTCACTGGTGGCCCTCAAGATCACTAATACTGAATATGCCTCAGGGTGATTGTTGCACAGCAGCTACTATGTGCATTAGCACGCAGGAAATCTGCTGATTGATGCAGCTGCATTTCGCCTGCTTCATTTATATTTATTCTATTCACTTCACTATTGGTTTTTAATGTTTTTATGCATGTAGAGCTATTACAACCACCTCAGATTGGATGTTATCTCTTAAGCACACCACACAATGTTTTCATCTCTAGATTTTCATCAGACAGACCTAGCATGAGCATTTATTTTCATCTTTTGTTGGGTTTGTCTTCCATTTCCCTCCCTCGGCTTCTCTCATGTTTCATCATTGCTCTGTCGCTGCCTTTCATTACTGACTCAACATTTGCTGGGAGAGCACCAGGCGCTCCGTAAACAAATTTGCAGCAGCAGCTGTGGTGTGTGGCTAGCTCGATGGCAAGTTTAAAGACCTCGGGAGCTGGTCCTAGTCTGTCTGTACTCGAGCCAAATCTGCCAATCACAACATCAAACAAGTGCAAAGCCATTGTAGCCAGTCGTTGAAGTCGTATCTTTTGTGGTTTGTGTCTTGCGTCTCAACCACTTAATTCATCAAACCAATTAATTAAGTCATGAATTTTTTTTATCACTTCCCTTTTTTCTATTTCATTTCCGTCATGATCAGCTGTTTTCTCAGCTGTGGGATGGTATCTAAATTCAGCTGCAGGCTTAACTCACCCAAGAGTAGCACTACCTCTAAGCCTTAAGGTTTAAAAGAATACATTTCTTCTTTTGGCTTGAGACCTGATAAGCTCCTCAGGTTGAGTGTATTAACCTATAATGTCCTTATTATTGTCCTCGCACTGCTTCGGTTTTCATCTTTGGCCTTTTACCCACCCTGGTTTTTCCAGGGGCCTCTTGGTACAACACAGCCTGTGGCAAAGTTAGCTGTTGGCTGGCTTTCTATCCCTTTTCTCCTCTCGTTCTTTTTCAGAGGACTTCCCCTTCACGAACCTTCTTTTCTTTCTCACCGCTCCGCCAGTTGCCTCGAGCTAGTAGCCGTGTTGTTGCAATGACTCTGGAATACATGATTTGGAGTGTGGACATTTAAGGTGGACTTAGTCTGATACAGCCTGAGATTTATTGTTAAAATCTCACTGCTTTGAAAGTGGGCTACCTTTAAAAGTGTTTTTTAAGGATTTCAGTAATGCATGACTTATTTATTTGACACATTTGTGGCTTGAGAAAGTTTTTGAGTGAACTCAGTCGTGTACATGAATTTATGTTTATAGAGGAGGAAAGAACTATATTAATCATGACTAAGTAGAGAAGTATTTCATGTCTGCTTCTTCTTAGTCCAAGTGCTTTCTTTTTCCTTCCTGCAAGTAAGAGATGAACTCTGTTTTAAGGACACATTCCTGACCTCAATGGTAAGGTTACGGTGGCCCAGAGGGATGAGATGATGTGATTGTTCCTTGGGTTAGATACTGAAACACTTTAGTGCACATGCAAACACATGCACATAGATGTGCTGTGCAGCAGTGAAAACACATGAGTCTGACCTAGTTGTGTCCTCTCAGATCTGTGTCTGCCTTGGAGGCCAGCTGGCTCTGAGTTTAAAGGGGAAGCACCCCCATATATATGCATACACACACAAACACATGGGCACACACAGTTTAGTTTATAAGGCAGTAGTGCTGGGTAGATGTCCTCAGGAGGTTATATGCAAATGACATCCTTTTTTGCTTTGCTTTGCACACGTTTGGCTCAGAAAATTCAATTTCGTTTTGAAGCCGTTTTAAATTTCTATTAGGTTTAACACTCAAACAAAACACACACACACACATATAAGCCTAAAGTCTGAAAGGCAACCCCCTCTTAGCTCAAGTGCATTCACACCACTCCTATGTCGCCTCTGCTTACAAGACCTCCCTACATTGTCCCCAAAACCAGACAGAGACCCCCCTGTCCCCCTCCCTCCCACCCTCCGTTCACGTCTCTCCAGCTGACTGGGAACCATTAAGTGGTCCAGAGCAGCCAGCAGCCGTCCAGACAAGCACCCCAGTAGCAGGTGCTGAAGTGAGGGTCTCTTAAGACTGTGGGAACTGCAGCCCAACAGCTGTTTGCCAGACACCCAGACAGAGTGTGTAGCCAGAAGGCACTCTGCTGGGTGCTGTCCGAACACTCGACCCTTTCATTAAGGCACGTTTGATATGCAGGTAAAGCAGCCGGCCTGATGACGAGATCCTACTTGTGTTAAATCCTTAGTTTGGAAACAGAGTGAGAATATTCAACGATAGTCTGCTAAAGAAGTCTTGAGTGAAAATCTATAGAAGTAACAAAAGAAAAACCACTTAGGTCATATGATTTGTGCTATTTAAGCCATATAATCTCAGCACTTCTCGGTTTTAATGAAGCCACAGAGGTGTAGATTGCCCCATGTGTTCAGGCCGTGACTCACGCATATACACAGAAGTGAGAGAACCCCCTAGTGGCTTCATTAATCCAGTCTCTGTCAGGGAAACCAGAGAAGTCACCATGGCCTCGCTCTTCTATTTTTTCTCTCCTCTCAGCAGAGGTAAACAGACATGAATGATGAGCTTTTTAAACCCTCCTGTGACCATCCCTGTACTCTTTCTTTTCCTCTCCGCTTCCATAAAAAACAAGTATGTGCTGTGTTTGATCTGAGTGGGCGTAAAGCACCCCTCAAAGACGGATGGAGAGGGTCTATTTGGGGACAAAAGACTACTAAACACTCCCTCTTGCTCTGGTTCTGGTGAGCACAGTCTTCAGCTCACTGTCAAGCCAAGGGTCCAGTTATTTCTATGCCATCCCTCTTGGTGTGGCGATGCTCCCTCTGTCAACATCTCTCTTTCTCTTCCCTCAACACGGCAAGTGGCAACCCCTCCTCCAAGTCTTTTCCTCGACTCCCCCTCCCTCCCTCTTTCGATCACCCTGTCTTTCATTTCATTCAGAGGGGAGGGGTGGCATTTAATTCTTGGCTACCTGCCCATTCCTACAACGGCAGCTCGTCTTATTATCAAAAGCTCATCCATTGCTTATTTCTGCTGCAACTCGAGCAAGCTGGCATCACACGCTTAGAGTGTTGGTGCTGTTGTTTCATGTTATTTTTTGTAGCTCAGACGTTTCTGGCATGCACATCAATAGAGGGTTTTCTGTTTTCTCTAGCTGTACTCCAGCTTCTCTTGAGAGAATTGGCACTGTGTCTCCTCCTGGACTTGCACATTCATGCAACCAAAAGGCAGCATGAGAAGCCAAAATCAGGCCCCATATTTTTTTTTTTCTGACCCTTTTCATTCACGCAGCGTAATCAGCGACTGCCCTCCTAATTGCTACCAGAATGAAAGCAGCCCCACATTACTGACACATGATTGCGAATGGTGGATGGAAATAATTGTCCCCTTTTCATTGTTTTGCATATTCAGCTTGCCTTCAGCTCCCCCCCTGCCAAATCTCTGCTTTGCCAAAAAGCAGCAAGACCTTTCTGTTGGAATGTGTGGTTGAGGAGTTGAAAGGGGAACAATGGGGACATGTGGAGGTGATGAGCCTACGCATGCAGTCACACACACACCGTACATAGATGTGGATACAGCAGCATTAGCTCTGTAATCCAATTGGATAATATCATTAGTTTGAACTCTTAATATTATATCTTGTTGCAGCAGATACTCACACTTGTTTCCCAAATGCACACAGAAAAATTAAGGGACATATTGCATCGACAGAAGGGCCAAATATGACTTAGTTTCTCTTTAGCTGCAGTGAATTTAGTGGTTTTGACTTTGCAATTACTTGGCTAGCTTGCCATACAATACAAATGTATGTTAACCCTGCATAGATACACCTCAAGTCAGGTATTCCCCCTTCCCAAACTCGCCCCTTCCTCACAGCAGTCACTTTTTGTTTACTTCATCTGGGAGTTTATTGTTTCCAATACATTGTCTCGGTTTTATGGAGCGACTGAACCCAGACAATTAACACACATTTGAAGTAGATCACACACCTTTGTAAGTGTTTTCAACAGTGATACCGAAATATAAACACAAAAATTATATGTGCAGAAAGTGTTTTGGTGTGGAAGCAGAGAGAAGAGATAGAATACAACAGCAACAATGTCAAAACACTAAAAAGGAAGCCATTAATGAATAGTTTGATAATGTGATGGTCTTGTATTTAACTTAACATTTACTGTATTCCTTTAGATTGAAATAAACTTGGCTAAAACGTAAAGAAAAATCCTGTTTGTTAACTTTTTGAACGGAATCACACTTGTAGAGAACATGCATAGCTGAGTATTTGACTTGGGCCCATGAAAAATTGGCCAAATTATCTCTGCTAATGCCAAATTGTAACTGAGTTACTGAATCCGTCAACGAGTAGATGCGCTATTAGTTGGGGCAAACATAAGTGAAATTTAGAAACTTAACCCGGTTGTGATTGATCTTTTAGCTGTGAAGTTTTTTTGCCTTTTCTTTTAAACTCAACTGATTTCAGACCGGTGTTTATGTGTTTGTATGTGAGTGCGAGAAGGAGAGGTTGATCACTCTGACGAGCCTGTGCGATAAGGGTGCCTGGAAAGTTGAGATAAGTGTGTTCAGGCCTAAATTGCATCTACAGCCACTCTGTGGTGTATTGGGCAGTATCTCTTAACCACATAACGTTTGGTATCGGTGCCTGTCTGTGCGTTTTTATCGACACACTTGAGACAAATTGACTTTTTCTCTTCTTCATTGGATTGTTTTGACCACTGGATTTTTATCTCGTGATTGATAACTTGATGTAGAAATCAATGCAAGTATGTGATGGAAACTGAAAGCAGGATGATGGAGGGTAAGTGGCTCTCTTAACCAACAAAGCAAATATTTTACAAATGAAACTTTCAGTATAAGGAAAGAGCCACATTTACTTCAGCTGCTAAATAGGTTTTCACAGAAACGCTGCTCTGCCTCAGCTTTGATTAGTATATCATGCACTAAGGCCTTTCAAACTTATACAGCATGTATGTTTCCATAAAGAAATACAGATATCTGTCTTTAATTTTCACATTTTGCTTTTTTCTTTTAAATGGCTGTTTCTTTTTCAAGCCTTCTCCAAGAGTTACTTGATTTATTTCCTACTTCATTCTCCTTCCCCCCCTGTGAGATCAGATGCAGTTCCCATTGGCTTTCAGCCTATTACATGAGGCTGGCCTTGTGGTTAGGATGTTTGCATGCTGGATCAATACCCTCCCTGCATTCACCCACTAGCATTAATAAGATCATCGATTAGCTGCCTCCCACTGATTGATTACCCCTTTACAGCATCAAATCAGTCTATTATTAGTTCCCTCTCTGAAGGGATGCTTTTGCGACTAATGAAATTGCTTGTGTGCAGTTCAGTGCTGGTTAAAGGCTCTTTTCTTTTGGTAACATTGTGCTGAATTTTTAATCACGTTTAAAGACAAAGGCAGAATTCAGCTCTGTGACACCAGATTTTTATTAGCTCTGAATGTACAATCAAAGGCAAAGGGAAGTGTCCAGCAGTAAGTAAATGCAGGTAGGGAAAAATCAGTGCACACACATTACCACAAGCCTGGAGGAAGTGTTTTGTGGTTTCTTAGTGCAGTGCTGTAGGAGGAGGAGTAAGGCTGGCGGAGCGTAGGGAGTGATGGATGAGAAGCCGTCCTGGTTTCATTCCAATAAATGAGCGGCGTTCCACTTGGGCTTCCCTTCACAGCCCCAGCTAGTGAAGCCACGATGGAGACTGATGGGCCTCTCACTGCTGGGTATTAGAGGAGAGCAGAGGGAAGAGAGGAAGGAATTACAGGGTGAGAGAGTAGGGGGCAGAAAGTGAGAAGGAGACCTGGGCTAAGAGGGAAAGGGGCAAGAGGAAGTGTAATAGATAATGGCACATAGAGAGTAAGAAGGAAGTAAGGACCAAAACAAGACAACAAAAAGGAACAACTCTGAAAGAGAAACGGGAAAAGAAGTCGATTTAAGAAAGTGGAAAGGAGCATGAAAGCAAAATGGATCAATAAAAGGAAGTGAGGGCTTCATCTCCTGGTTTCTGTTTGGCCGAATGCACCAGTGTAAGAATGTATGGATATGCTATAGCTGATATGACATGTAGCATGCTTGATGGTGCATCCTGATTATGTGTTGGACTGCAAGAGTGTGACCGTCTCATCTTGCCAAGTCTAAGAGCTAGCATTAACCAACCAAGAGGAAAGATTTGGTCAAGGGGACTAACGCAGGTTGTTACACATAATGTTCTGTAGTCTAACCTAGTAGCTCTCTCACTCTACACGATCCCATTTTTCATCCTTTTTGTCAAATGTGAATGATGTATTACTGCGTTCCACTTGTGTTAATGTTTCTCACCCATTCCTTTCTCTCTCTTTCTCTTTAGACATATCCCTCCAGAGTGGCCCTGTTGCCCAGTATGAGACCTCTCATTGGGGCACCTCTTTGCCAGTTGACAGCCCCTCCAGTGCCAACAGCTGGGACAAAGTGATTATTGACGGAAGTGACACAGAAGCTTGGCCTTCAATCAGTCGCAGTAGCGACCCCAGCCACCCTGCAGCACCAGAATGCCCCTTGGGCTCAGATCTCTCTAACCAAGACACCAGTGCTGTCACTACCACCAATTGTAGTAGTTATCTGAGTATGGCCACAGGTGCCGCAGGCCAGCAGGCCCACTATCCCTCCCTCAAAGCTAATAATAACATGATGACAGGACCTGGGTCAGCCAACACGTTAGCCGGTAATAGAGGCTGGGGCACAGACGGGAAACAAGATGGTGTAAATGGGGGCCGAGTTGGAGGGTCCAATGGCTGGGGCTCTTCTAATTTTAACTTGAACCTCAATCCCAATGCCAACCCATCAGCTTGGCCTGTTCTTGGCCATGAGGGTGGTGGTGTTGGTTCCAGTGGGATGTCAAACACCCAGTCACTCCCACCAGGTATTAACAGCAATGGAAACATTTCCATGGGAAGTGCAGATAATGGTGGGGGTGGTTGGGTCAGTATGATAAGTGCTAATGAAAATGATAAACAGCACCCTTCCACCAGTAAAAGCTTGTCCTTCAACATGGAACCTGCTAACCTTAACACTGATGGACCAAACCACACTAAGCAACAGCAGCAAGCTCAGGAGCCTATGAGCCCTATCCATGGGATGACTGGCTGGGGAGGCCAATCACCCACTGAAACATCCCAGCTCAATGGGGACACAACAGGCAGCTCTGTATGGGGAAGTGGAGAAACTAAGGCAGCTGACTCTCCCAAGGACTCAGGCTGGGACTCGACCCCTGCTGGAGGCCTTTCAGCCTGGGGCCGCCAAGGCAGTGGTGGTGGGAGTAGTGGAAGCGGTGGCTGGGGTGACTGGGGAAAATCCTCTGGTGGTGGAGACACATCCAAAGGCTGGGACTCAGTAGATGCTGGTAGTTCCGGGTCAGGCCAAGAGCAGCAGCTTAGCTCTTGGGGCATGCAGACTGGAACAGCTCCAGCAAGTGAGGGTAGTGGAGACAGCAGCGATGGGCGATCTCACAACAAGGATAGGTCCTCCAGCATGGATTTTACCCCTGTTGTACCACGCCAGGACCTTGATCCTAAGGTGCTAAGTAATTCTGGTTGGGGACAGACCCCTATCCGCCAGCATACTGTATGGGAGATGGAGGAAGCCAACCCTGATAATGGGAAGAGCAACATCAGTTCAGACACCCTAGGGGGCTCCAACTCTAATGGTGGGCCCACATCTACCAATGGAGGCAGCATCAATCCTAACATTGGTCCCAATCAAAGGCCGGGGTCTGGAGGAAGAAAAGAGAATGAAGGACCATCTCCTTCTGGCTGGGGACCCCCTCCACCTCAGCAAATCCAGTCTGGATCAGGATGGGGGGAGCCCCAACAGTCTGTCAACAAAGCTCCGAATGGCACTGTTAGTGGATGGGGAGATGCTATGTCTACCAATGGTTCGAGAAGTGGAAGCACGCCATCCTGGGGCTCTGAGGATAAATCGCCCAACTGGGATGATGGCATGACAAAAAATCAGCCTAATAGCTGGGGAGAGGCCCCCAAAAGTTCCCATGGTTGGGGCAACGGCAATGGGGGCTCCAATGGCTCTAGCACAGGGGACTGGGGAGAGTCAAAGGTCAAGAACAATGGATCCTCCAGCAGCATGTGGGAAGGAGAAGGAGGGAATGGAGGAAGTAGTGAATGGAAAGAAAGTCCCAGAGGAAATAGAGGTGGCAACTGGGGTAAACCTTCCCCTACAGTGAATAATAGTAGCTGGGGGGAAAACACGCGTGCCAATGGCCCTGTGCAGGGAGGCTGGGGCTCCGGCAAGCCTCAAGAAAGCAGCAGCAGCAGCTCTGGAAGTGGAGGAGGTGGCAGCATTGGTTCATGGGGCGGTCCTGGTTCTGTGAAGCAGAGCACATCTAACTGGGGCAGTGTCAGTAAAGCAGACCAGAGCATGGAGCCCACCGGCTGGGAAGAGCCCTCCCCTCCCTCCATCCGGAGAAAGATGGAGATTGACGATGGAACATCCACCTGGGGTGATCCCAATGCTTACAACAAGACTGTCAACCTGTGGGATCGCAACAATCCCAACAATAACCCAGGCAATGGCGGCCCACCTGCCAATAAGAATGGTGGAGTGATTATCCCCAACAATAACAACAATCACTCTGTGGGCCCTGGCAACAGCAATCACCATCACACTCACCACATGCACCACCATCCCCATCATGGCCAACCCACGTCTCACATGCAGCACCACGGAAACAACAATGGGTCCCCCAACAATGGCAGCGCACACCCAGGCGTGGGGCCACAGGCGAGACCTCCCCTTGCCAACCCAGGTAACACATGGCACTGAAAACCCCAAATTTATTTTCACTGAACTTTGAAATATTTAAGTACACAGCAAGTTCGTTTATTTTAAATTGATATGGTATAGAAGTAAGTCTGAATAAGGAATTATGGAGATGGAACAAACTGGAGGTGGAAAGATTTTTTCTCTCTCACTTAAAATGACATTATCTATTGAAATAAGCTTTGATAGAAAAGTTATTTAATGATCCTTTAGTGACTTTTGCGACTCTTATTATCATGTAGATCTTTCCTGAGCATCTCCAAATGGTCATATATAAAAAAGTCTCTAAACTAGTGCAGCAGTCAGTCTTAATATGTCTGTGGGGACAAAGGCCATCCATATAGACATAGTGAAGCGTTATACCAAACAGCCTCCTCCCCCTTGATTGTAAATGAGAACACTGCCCCCTGCTGTTTCAGATTTGCATTGTTCTGACCAGAAAGCATCATGACTACCTTGTTACTCTGAAATGTGTAAAATGCATATTATTAAAATCTGTACTAAGGTTCTTATTTTTTTTCTCTTTGTCTCTTTCTTCCAGGTTGGGGGGAGCTCCCTAGTGTTCAACCCAAGTCGGAGCCTGCTTGGGGAGAGCCAGCAGCTCCAACATCAGCTGTAGACAATGGGACCTCTGCCTGGGGCAAGCCTCAAGGGGGAGTGGGAGGATGGGGAGAGGGTGGCCATGAGCCCTCTGGACCCTATGGAAGGCCCAATGGACCGCCAGGTTCTGCACCCTGCAAGCCAGGTAAAACTCGTAAATGTATAATATCTGCATTGTTACATGATAGTGAATCACTATGCTGTCAGGTCAGTTTTTAATAATAAATTCTTAGTGTACAAGAAAGTTCTGCACAACATCAGACCCTGTAAATCTCCTAGCATCTGAGTTTCCCAGTGACGATTGGATGGTCGTCATAAGATCAGTGCTGTATTGATCTGCTTCTCCACCTCTCTGAGATTTGCTATCACCTTTACTTTTGTCGCGTTTGAGATTCAGGCTGTATCCAGTGGAATTGCACCCACTGTAAAACCCTGATTGTAGGTAACTCCCTGTATTTGTCCCTGACCTCACTTAAGTTAGGGGAACAGAAAAAGGAAGTTTCTCTCTGAATTCTGAAGGGTTTTTGTGCTGCTGGAGTGCAGCCAGGATTAAAGCAATTCCACGCCTCAGTACTCCTTGGTTATTTGGGCTGTTGGTTTGATATATCGGAAATGATAGAGGGAGGCAGAGAGGGGAAAGGCTGCAAATACCAACAGTGGCCCCAAGTGGTTAGGATAAGAATTACCCAATGCTCATCCTCTGAAATTTGATCTATATTCTTGTTGTGCACATAAAATACTTATCATATACAAGAGTAGAAATCAAAACATTTTTTTCAGAATTTCACTTATCTTTATTTTATTTTATTTCACTCAGGCCCCAAACCTATGCAAGATAGCTGGGGAAATGGAGGAGAGGAGATGGGAATGTCTACTGGCCAGTGGGACACGGAGGATGGTGACATGTGGAACAGCCCCACCTCCCAGGAGAGCAGCTCTTCTTGCAACTCCTGGGGCAATGGACCCAAGAAGGCTCCAATCAAGGTTGGGGAACAAATTCAACTTTCATGTTAAAGAAAAAAGGTGATCATCTTGATTTGAACTCTAATTGGCTTTTTTTTGTTGTTGTTGTTGTTTTTTTTTTTTTGTTTCATCAGGGGAAAATTGTCAACAAGCCAGATGAGATGTGGATCATGAATCGACTCATCAAACAGCTCACCGACATGGGCTTTCCGGTATGGGAGCGCTATTTTAAAAATAAAGTTATCTCTGTGACAGCTAGCACTTTTCCTCAAAATTTTCTTTCCATTAAAACTTTGTAAAACTAAGCGGTGAATGTGCATCTATTAAAATTTGATAATTAAGACAACTGAATGTCCTGCAAAGGGTGCTTCACTTGAAACTACACATTTTCCTTTCCATGTCCTGTTATTTAAGACATGATGTTAACCATCAATAAATCCAGCTCCTTAAAAAAAGAGTAAGCTGCCCCTCCTCTGCCAGCATTACTGACTCGACAGCTTGTGTTGTCAAATGTTTCAGAGAGATCCTGCTGAGGAGGCCCTGAAGAGCAACAACATGAATCTTGACCAAGCCATGAGTAAGCAAACGACTCACATTCGTGTACAGAGCATGTCCTTGTGTTTGCCTATTTTATTTTTGAATCAAACCAAGATAAAAATTCACCTTTTTGGTTGAACATTCAAGAGGACTTAACCTCACTAATTTTTGCACTTAGGTGCTCTGTTGGAGAAGAAGACAGACCTGGACAAGAGGGGTATGGGCATGACTGATTACAGCAATGGCATGAACAAGCCTCTGTTGTGCCGGCCCTCAGCACTCTCCAAAGACCCCTCCGACCGCAACAGCTTTCTTGACAAGGTAAGATAAATGCAACCCAGTCACCTTCTGGGCATTTTACTAACATCTGATGAAGTCATACATAGATACAACAGTTAACTAATAGTCACACACTTTTGTTATGAATAATTTTTCTTTCTTAAAACGTTTTGTTAACCATTCCTTTCGCTCCCATCCAGGATGTTGTTCTGTCAGATGATGCCCCTCCGTCACCATTTCTGCCTTCCCCCGGCCTGAAGCTCCCAATGACCAACAGTAGCCTTCCTGGGCAGGGTCTGGGACCAGGCAACCCGGGGCTGGCCATGCAAAACTTGAACAACAGACAGGTAACACACGATTTTAATAAACATTCTCCCAAACTTGGTTTCAAATGTTGAAAATACTAAAGATTTTGATCCATTTGTGTTAACGACAGAATACCCCAGACAACCACAGAATGGGTTTTAATTTTGATCAGCAGTCTGTTTATCGCATAGAAATTTCATAGCCATCATTTTGATATTTAACAGATTAAAATGGGATTCAAGTATGTGCCTTTTCACCCGCATGCTATCTCAAATATCCACTCTTTTATTGTGTGCATATGTGAGTGTGACCTTGCCCAAGTGCCCATTGAAATCAGATAGTTACGCTCTATCAAATATCATCGCCTCAGGCCGGCCTAGCCGAGAAAATCTGCTGTATGTCCTTGAATCCCCACACAAAGGCACTGTGGGCTAGTCTTTTTTTGCATCAAATAAAAACACCTCTCTGAAAACGCCAGGCAGACATGTGGGGATGAATCCAACTTCACAGGCTGATTGTTTTGGGCCATTTGGTAAATCAAAGCCATCAAAATTTCACAGCTTCTTTCAGTCCCTTGTGTTCAGAATGTGCACAGGGTCTAGTGTGAAGTGAGACCTTGAGGGTAAATGCTTTCAAAAGTGTTTTTAGAAATTCCTTTGTGGGCTGGAAGAGAAATATGATGTGCAGTTACAGGGCTTTTGAAAACTATTTAAGTGTTCCTCCTGTGCAATTCAAGTGCACTTATTCAAGTATTTAATGAGCCCATGGAACAGAGAAAGACTTCACGTTTCAAGTCTCAATACTTGGCCTTCCACTTGAAATATTTGGCTATTATTTGCTTGTGTGATATAGAATGCACATTTCTTTTTAATCCATTGACTCAGCTCTTTTTAGTATTTCATTAATTTTTGTGGTTCCTGCTTTTAGATACCCAGTGGAATGTTTGGCAGTAGTGGAGTAGCACAAACCCGGGCCATGCAGCAGCAGCCTCCTCAGCCACCAGTGCCACCTCTCAGCTCCTCCCAGCCTAGTCTACGTGCTCAAGTGCCTCAGTTTCTCTCCCCTCAGGTAGATACACTCACAGTATGAGTTTCCTTTAACCAAAAAACACCCAATATTTGTGAGTATTTAGATTTCCCTTCTGGTGCATCCTCCATTTTTAGCAGCACTGTAGTCTGTAAAATCTATACCCCACCTTTGTGACTGAGGCAGATTGATTTTTGCAGCAAAACATTAAACCAAAATTATGATTCCAAACAAACTGGAAATCCAAATTTGCAGAAGAGGAACAGAAATATATAGTGAAGTGAAGATGTTTTTCTCTGGTATTGCATTGTTCTCCTTTGGCAGACCCTTCCCCTCCTTGCACAAATGAGTAGTGAGTGGTTTTACCTTGCCAGAAGCTGCTCTTGCACAGTTGTTGTGATTTGCTCTGACTAACTTGTCATCTCTCCGCTCTGCCTCCCCGTTCTCTCCTCTAACCCCCTAAAGGTCCAAGCACAGCTCTTGCAGTTTGCAGCAAAAAACATTGGTCTGAATCCTGCACTTTTAACCTCACCAATAAACCCTCAACAAATGACTCTCTTGTACCAACTTCAGCAGCTGCAAATGGTGAGTCTCTTTTTTTTCTTCTAGGTTGTAGGACAGCATGTGCTGTAAGGGAGGCTTAAGACAAAGAATATGAGACATGGAGACTATCACATTGGAAATAAACACTAAAATGAGTTTTATCTCAGCATCCAGGTTTTGTTTTTACAAGTGTGTTATATATTTTTTTTTCTTCTTCTTTTAGGCGTACCAGCGTTTACAAATCCAGCAGCAGATGATGCAGGCGCAACGCAATGTTTCCGGCCCCATTAGACAACAAGAGCAGCAAGTAAGTCAACATATGTGTCAATAAGTTTAGCTCGTGACCCCATGTGACCACAGACTCCAAACGCCATCACAAATATCTTGTCTCTCATATGATGCTCCCCGTACCATCACAACAATATTTGGGAAAAATAGATGCATCATAACAACAGAAGTTATTCAAACTTTAATATTCATGCAAGGGAACAAGCTACTCCTTGTCTAAAGTGGGCCAATCAGTCACTCTCTGATTGAGAAAATAGTCTGTTCTGCTTTTTTCTGCACAGTTCCTTATTTCAACAAATATCAATATCATGCTAAGAGAGGGAAGTTCTTGCTTCCGCCAGATTTGTTTTACTGACTTTTGTTTCTCTTTGTCTTGTCTGTTTTTACCTTTATCCAAAAAACTTTGTCTCAACATCAGACTCCTTATTTTCTCTCACCGTCTTTACCCTCCAAACCCTGAGTTTTGTTTTTTACAACAATGTATCATGACACCGCTTCTCTTCTCTTCCAGGTTGCACGTACAATCACCAACATGCAGCAGCAGATCCAGCAGCACCAGCGTCAGCTGTACCAGGCGCTGCTGATGAAGCAGCAGCAACTTCCCTCTCATTCCTCCTCCTCTTCCTCCTCTGCTGGTCTGCATCCCCCTGGTGGCCCCACCGGAGGCCCTGGTTCCGGCAAATCAACCCTGGACCCCTTCACAGGCCCACACCAGGCCCCGGGCCTTTCCGACACACTGCACACCAAAGAGCCGCCGTCTTCGCCCAACGCCTACAGCACCTACCCTCTCTGTGAGTGCAGGATGAGAACAACACCAGGTTTTGAATATGTTGCTGAAACAACATGAATTAATGTTAAGACTTTTCTGCAGCCCCTGCACTTCCTGTAGCATCACTTTGATGCCCCCAGGTCAACTGGCTAAAGATTAACTCTTTTGTGTTTCAAGGATGTTTTTTTGTAATTTCAGCAATTTTAACTAGATTCTTTTGAAAACTAAAAAATGTAAATTATTTCACTTGATATTTAGAAGTGTGCTCATAAGTAACTGTTTGTTTGTGCACATACAGCTGGACTCAATCCAAACATGAATGTAAACTGCATGGAGGTTGGGGGTCTGTCCCTGAAGGAGCCCCCTCAGCCCCAATCCCGCCTGTCCCAGTGGACACACTCCAACTCCATGGACAGCCTCTCTGGCAACTCCTCAAACATGGAGAACAACCTCAATAAACACGGTGCGTAGAAAACAGCTCAGACAAGCACACACATTTCAGTATGTGTACACAAATCACCTCATTGAGGAAGAATGATCAAACGAACAATGGATTCCTCCCTCTCACATTTGAGCTTCTGTGAAACTCTGTTGACACCATCTGGTTGTCATTTGCAACTTTAATCCCAACACTCGAGGTGTCTGTCTTTTTTTTTCTTCTCTGGTGCAACTTCTTCTTTTTTTTCCCACACAATCTGACTGCAAACTTGTTCCCTGATAGGAATCTCACTGCTGCAAACTACGTCATTTTCTTGTGGTGTTAGAAAACTGAAGTTTCTCAGTGACATATCTGACAGAAGTTGGACTTTCTTTCCACAAGTGCACAATCTTACTAACCTCTTGATTTAATAAAATTTTTTATACGCAAATCGGAACTAAACAGCCACAAAAAAATACATCATTCGTCCATTTTTACCCCCATGTAGTGTGAAAAGATGCTCTCAGGAGAATCAGTGGTTAGATGTCACACCAGTAAAAGTGTCTGAAATCTAATTTTAAAATTAAAATCAAAATGGTTTTCCCCTTAATAACTTCTTTATCCTTGCATACACCAGGTGCCATATCTGCTGCCTCTACCCTGGGCCCGCCTGGGAAGCCCCCCCAGCTGGAGGACTCATACAGCCCTTACAATCTAATGTCCAGGTCTGAGTCCCCAACCAGTCCCCTTGTGCCCCCTGACAGCTGGGGCCAGGGCAAGAGCCCCAATGAGAAGATCACTAATGGGACCAACATAAACTGGCCACCAGGTGAGAAAAACAGAAAAATTATCAACCTCAAGCTGCCAAATCAGATTGAGTTAATCTTTTAATTTTTGAGTAATCCTATTTGTGGCCCCGCAGAGTTCTGCCCAGGTGTGCCATGGAAGGGCCTTCAGAACATCGACCCTGAGAATGACCC
This sequence comes from Halichoeres trimaculatus, assembly GCF_033239565.1. NCBI lineage: Eukaryota > Metazoa > Chordata > Actinopteri > Labriformes > Labridae > Halichoeres > Halichoeres trimaculatus. The sequence continues at coordinate 33,956,890 of NW_027437180.1, read as the reverse complement.
CAACATGACCCCTGGCAGTGTCCCCAGTGGTCCCACCATCAACACCAACATCCATGACGTCAACCGCTACCTGCTGCGGGACAGGAATGGAGGTAAGACACTCAAAACTAGCTTTAGTGTTAAGTGCAGCTGGTGTTTAAATCTGCACCCACTCACGTCAACATGTGACTATTGTGACTACAGCACTTCCACACATATCATGTGCTTGTACTGATGCAAACATGATTGTTTTTTTCTCTCTGTCTCTGGTCAACACACGGTCACGTTAGCTACCTCCCCAGCTCCTCCACTTCCGAATGTTTCTCTACCTCCAACCAGCAGCGACTGGCCAGTCAGTGGCTACTCTAGCTCTTTCAGTCTGTCGTCCTCTGATGGAGACAGCTCAGGTACACAAACAGAGAAACCCTCCCCTCATGTGTGGACCTGCCCAACACCTTACATGCCAGAGCCCTTTGTCCCTTATTTACCCCAAAGACTACCTGACCCCCTGACGTGTGTTTAACACCCCCACAGTTGCTCCCTCAGTGCCTTTTGGAGAAAACCTCTAATGCTTCTGAGACAATAACCCCACCTTAACAGAAAATTTAACCTTTGTGATATTTTGAACCAAACCACAGAAAAATGCCCCACCCCACCTGCTTCTTACACCCTGTGTGTGTTTCTGTGAAATAACAGCACACTAGACTTTAGTTTTATTCTTTGTGATATGTCCCTTGTAAATACTCTATCATATATCTCAGTTGGTGGATGAAGTTATCAAGACAGCCTCAGTGAGTTCACATGGTTTCAAGCGTCTTTTTCTTTTTTACATTCACTCAGATTTGCAGTTAGGCAACTTTTAGATCTGAAAGCTGAAAAGTCCCAGGTTTTGTGTGTTATTTATCAGGCTATCAGGCCAGTTGATGGGCACCTTTCACATTTGAAATGATACGGTACCAATGCTTTGTACCAATGGTACTTTTTTGTGTTTATGTGGTAAAAATATAAATTTGTTTAGTAATAAATTGTATATTTATTCATTTTAATATATTTATTCTTCAGTATATAATCTTGCAGTGCTGTGTTCATGTCCAGCATGGAAAATTGCCCACTCTTTCATTCCCTCACAGTCAGAAGGATGCATCTAGGTACCTAAACATGGTACCTTTCAATTTCACATGAATCGGTACCCGGTACTCATGACAGAATTCGGTCAGTACCCGTATAAGTATCTAATTCCGTACCCATCCCAATTGAGGTATTGATAGATAGTACTGAGTGTCTTCTGCGTAAACATTTATAAAGTGTTTTTCGTAGTAGTACCTCAGGGAAGCATATATAAAATGAAATAATTGGTCCAAGCACCGAACCCTGTGGAACTCCACAACCAAACCCTGGTGGGCTCACAGGATTTATATTTAATGTAAACAAACTGAGATCAATCTGACAGATACAACTCAAACCAAGCTGAAGCGGTTCCTGTAATGCCAAATAGTTTCTATAATCTCTGTAGTTTTATCAAAAGCAGCACTTAGATATATCAATAAAAGGCTGTGTCAAAGTTATTTGTTCACAACATCAAGAAAAGTCTACTGGAGCAACCATTGGTGAGCCAGTTAGGGGAGTCAAAAATGTCCTCCTTGTATTGGGTGAATAACTGGTGTTAAAAACATTGTACTGAATTTTCCCATCCACTCTCCCCCCAACCCCCTTTTCTCCTTAAAGGTAAACTTTCTGACATGAAGTCCACCTGGTCCCAAGGGCCCATCTCTCAGAGCCAAGCGTCTCTGTCCCACGAGCTGTGGAAAGTCCCTCAGGGGCCTCGCAGCTCAACAGCCCCATCCCGACCCCCGCCTGGCCTCACCAACAACAAGCCGGCATCTACCTGGGGGGGAAACTCACTGGGCCTGGCTCAAGGCTGGAGCAGCTCTTATTCCTCTGGTGAGAGTTCTGCTCTGTTCTGTTACACCACTTAAACTTCTTCTTCTTCTACCCGGAGCTTCCAAAAACACAGACCCTGGGTTTCTCTCAGAGGGAAACTCATGGAAGTGAAAATTGAAAAGGATTTTGGTCGTCCAAATAAATTCTACAAATGAGGAACATTGAGTGATTAGATCAGTTTTTACCTAGCCTTTATCCCCTTGTCAACAAATGAGAAAAACATTAGTGCAAGAATTTGCCCCTAGAGGTTAAATTTTATTCTTTCAATTCAAGTTTATCTGATATTTGAAATCAGACCTCAAAACCTTTGGTCGTTTATATTTGAAACTTAAAAAAATCAAACCAATCTCAAAATCAAGTTTTATTTTTTCCATACTGAGGGAACACCAATGTGTCTAAAGATACTGAAGTGTGGTGAAGTCCACAGCTGTAAATAAGTGCTCACACTCCTCGCAGCGTGTATGAGTGAACACGCCCTGCTTAACTGACATCCTGAGGTTTACCGCTTCAACAAGAAGCCCCATTTAAACTCCACGCGTAGCCTTGTTTTGACAAGTTTGAGCTCAAGCCACTCAACTGCTTACAGAGGTAGACGCTTAAAGTTGTGTGTGTGAAAATAGATCGCAGGCGGTGGAAAGTATTTTGTTGTTAAAAAGATGAACGTTGGAAACTAAGGCCCAGAGATAACAGTTTTTTTTCTTTTGAGTATGCTGAAAGAAAAACTGCTAAGGCTTTTTTTAAAGAGTATCTTATCACAAAGAGACTTTCTTTGCAACACTTCAATATATTTTCCCATTAATCTCTCAAAATTGATTATATGTCTGACGGTGTCCACATTTCTGCCACAGAGGGAACCACCTGGAGCACTGACTCCAACAGGACCAGCAGCTGGCTGGTGCTGAGGAATCTGACCCCACAAGTATGTTCTCTGTGCTTCTGATCCTCAATGCATTTATTTTGCAGTTTATTAACGTTAGAGTCAGGGGCAGATGGTTATAATCTTTTGTTCCTGTGTCTTTTAGATCGATGGCTCAACTCTGCGGACCCTGTGCATGCAGCACGGCCCCCTGATCACATTCCACCTCAACCTGACCCAGGGGAACGCCGTGGTGCGCTACAGCTCCAAGGACGAGGCCGCAAAGGCCCAAAAGTCTCTGCACATGTAAGCCTCAGAGAGTCTGTGACCGACATCAAAATGTTTCTTTTATGTTTGAAAACAAAACAACAGAGAAAGAAAGTGGGAGAAAAAAAGATCTAATCAGTGTTTCCCCATGCTGAAAACTGCTCAACTTCTTCCCTGAGAGCAGCAGATGTTAATTTTGTATTTGGGAAGTCACATGGGAGAGGAGGCGGGGGGTCATGCTGAAGTCAGCTGCTGCTTTGTAATCTTTCAGTTGTTGTAATGATCAAACTGAAACAGGAGGAAAACAAAGAGTCTGGAGCATCCTGTGGGCTCATCGGATGTGTTTACATCTGAGTGTTTTAGATTTGTCCTAAATTTTGGTTCGCTAATCGTGGCAGCCCCTGCAGCTGGTTGTCGTAGAAACTAAATGTAAGATGTGTGACCTACTTTGCATTTCCACAGACTGTGGTTTCAGCAGTACACAAAGAGGGAATTAGCACGATAGATCCATGAAAAAAAAGTCATTTTTCTGAAGAAAAGTGTCCACTGTTTTTTTTACCGAAAGATAAGTTTCACTTCCTCTTTCCTGATTCTTTTGAAAACTCAAAATTTCTTCTTTTCATCCAAAAGGTGTGTGCTTGGAAACACCACCATCCTGGCAGAGTTTGCTGGCGAGGAGGAGGTGAACCGCTTCTTTGCACAAGGCCAGTCACTAGGGGCGAACACCACTAGCTGGCAGGCCAACCAGGGAACCAATCAGAACCGGATGGGCGGGACGGCGCAGACTCACTCTATGGGCCAGTGGAGCAGCGGTGGCGGCGGCAGCGGCGGGAGCAAAGCCAGCGGAGGAGACCTGCTGTGGGGCGGCGTGCCCCAGTACTCTAGCCTGTGGGGACCACCCAACGGAGAGGACACCCGCGTGATCGGGAGCCCCACCCCCATTAACACCCTGCTGCCTGGAGACCTGCTGAGTGGGGAGTCCATGTAGGGTGACGCCACGATACACTCACCATCCAAACCACCACCACCACCACCGTGTCACGTAAGCCGCTGGTGGAGGGTGGAAAATACAAAAAGAAAAACAATTCACTATGAACAGGAGCAAAACCCAAGCAAATCATGTGGCGATAATCAGTATCAATGAAACTTTTTGAACTGTGAATTGTGAATCAGAAGGTCAAGGTCCAAACCACACAGACTTCAGACCTCACTCCTTCTGATCCACGCTTGTCTCTTTCTCATTAGTTTACTGTTTTTTTTTTGAGGAAAATACAAAACTTTTCCCTTTGGTATTTTTGAAATGCACCATAGAACTGAAACAAGATACAACACAAAGAAACCTTTTAAGTGTTTTTAGTTTTTTCCATAAGTATACATGACGTCCTGTGTGAAGTCTTTTTAGGAGAAGCAATCAAAGCTGCCATCTGAGACTTTCCTTTCCCCCCTCCAAAAAAAAAAGAATCATCCTAAAAGAAGACTTAAAACAACCATTCCCAGCATGTCCATGGCCAATGACGTGGTTCAAAGACCTTTACTAGTTCTTTTAATGTTTGTTTCTCAGCACTAATATTAGCCTTAAGTGCTCTCTGGCCCAGGTCCTTCCCAAGCCGCCTTTTTTAGTTTGTTTTGTAACTGAAGAAATAGCTGAAATCTTGCACAGTTTCACCTCTGAGCCAGCGAGTGGTACAGGACATGGCTGGTGACCCGCTCTGTCACCGGGCAGTAAGAAGGCCTTGCCACCTGCCTGGCCCACCAATCATCAGCTTGATTATTTTATCTCGTCTTCTCAAAGGGATCGACACAGCTCTCAAAAGCCCTTTTTTTCTGTAGGTCTAGAACCAAGCGCTTTTTTAAAAATATCTATCGCAACATATAAGCTGAGAGAAGATTATTTGTCAACCTCGTTGTGTGTCTCGACGGCACCTAATCATTGACGTCTGCAAGCCTACATCCTTACGGTCACCTTCAATTGGAACCCAGTCTCTAACTGGTGCTTTGTTGAATTTTTTTATCGTCTTGTTTGTTGTGAAGCCCAGCGGGCAGCCAGTTTTCAGAGGAAAACAAAACCGAACACAATTTCACCTTCATGAGACAGTAACATTGTGCAATATACACCATAGACCTTTCTTCCGTCCATACTCTGTGTCCTGGAGCTGGTTTCTCTTTATGTGTTTTGATTGTTGCTGAATGCAGCAAAAGACTTTGGAACTTCAAGAAAAACCTTTTCCCCCCTTTTTTCAAAAACTTGGATTCCCCCCAGGCCGCTAATCCCTCTGAAGCTGTTGGGGAAAACTCTGCAAAGAGGAAGCAGCAGCTGTTGAACTGTGCAGGCAGCAAAGTGTACTAAACAGTGACACTGCGTACACATCATGCACACTTCCTCTCTGCTCACCACAGCCACACCCAACACAGACTGAATCCACAGTGGGGTTGGAAGGTTCTGGGTATCTGGCACAATACCAAATAAGAGGGGTTTCCTCCTAATGCAGTAGACCTACGAGTGTTCCTTGCGTTTGGTACTGTACAAACAGAAGAGACTAAGACTTTTATAAATTCAAAGGGTTTTATCATAGCACTTATGAAGAGCAAATCGCTTCAACTGCAATCCAATAAATCAAGAAAAGAGCAGCAAAAACATGAAAACAACAAAAAAATATATACTGCTCTTTATGTACTATATCTTTTTTTCCTTGGAAATGTGTCTGATGTTGTTCCTCTGGTAGCAGGATGAAGGGAAACAAAACTGAAATGCACCATTGGACTTCTGGGAAAAAAAACCTGCAGTGTCTGATTTTTCTTTCTGAACAATATCAAAGTGAATATCACTGTTACTCCAAATGTTTCGCCTTGTTCCGTTCAGAGGCACGAGACTCGCAACGTCGGCTGTCTCTGACTTCACTGGCCAGCCAGTGGGAGTGGGGCGGGGGAGGGGGAGTGTCCACTGAGTGCCTCTCTGCTGTGGTCCTCTGGGTGTCAAGTGGGGGCCTCCCCACAGTGCAGCACTTCCTCCTGAGCTCCACTTGACCCCTCCCTCAGTCTCACCAGGAAAAAAAAAAACAACACAAAAAAAAAATCGTGGCACCTCCGAGGACTGGCCAATCACGGCTCTCCGCCACAGGACGCATCTCCAACAGAGAGTGGGGTGGGGGGTCGACCCCTGACCTTGCCCCCATCTCTCAGCTCTTTGACACAAAGATCACTTTAGCTGGAAGATGTTATAGTCATATTTCTGGAATTTTTGCCAGTTTACTTTTTATTTTTTGAAAAGATCATTTGAGTTTATTTTTGCGATGTGTTATTTTGTTATTTTGTCTACATGCAGTGGTCTCTAAAATACTGGCTGCTGAACTAGCCCTTCACTGTTCATATGCAGAAACACTTTGGTCGAGGTGCCTCTGTATGTTCATCCTGTGTATTGAATGCAAAACGAGGATCAATACTACAGAGAGTTATTGATTGTCTATTTGTTTTGAACTGATCATGCTTTTGTGTTTGACAGTATTCTGTAGTACTTCCAGGTTGTATCTTGAGATGTGTAAAAAATAGGGTGTCTCAGACGGGGGGGTGTGGCTGTTTGCTGTCCAAGCTGCTCCGCCTGCCTGCAGGCTGTCCCCCCTAACCCTTTGCCTAGCTGCTACGCTACGCTACGTCCTCTCCTCCTCCTCCACCTCAAACTAGACCCAGTAGCCCTCCCCTGACCCGGCACCGACAGGCCCTCCTATCTGATCTATGCAAAAGACTAGAGGCTGGGGCCCTTTGCAGCATGCCAAACCTGACCTGGGAACAAGCACTTCCTCCCAGAGCTTGGCGAACCCCAAACACTCGTCCCCTGTGCTCCTCTGTCAGCACTTCAGAACGGCTGCCATGTTTGTCTCTCTGGCTGAAGCCAGCAGATCTCTGTCGAGTGAAACACTTTAGCTAAAGTCGGCCTCTCTGCGCTGAAGACGCTTCGGTCCAGCTCGATCTCAGGGTACGAGAGTTGATGATAACTAGTAGAGGACGCAGCTCTCCATATCTGTCCTCGTACTGTGAGAGCAAAGTCTTAAAATTAAAAATGTTCAGACCTCACGCCTCCGACTGAATCCTAATTGGACAGGAAACGGCTTGTATTGATTCCTTCTGAAAAGTGGCCTGTCTCAACTGTTTAAAGATGCCATCGTATCGTGCCAATATCTGACGTACCTTTACAGAGAGTACTTCTGTTCCCTGATTGGACGAGCTTTGTTAACCTTTGCAGAGGGTGCACTGGGGGACAGGAGGGATCAAACACATGGACAGCAGCATCACACCTTCATCCTCTGAGGTTTTTTATGCTTTTGTGGGGAGTGCCCCATGCTAAGGAGAAAATCTTTACTCAGTTGGGGGTTCCAGTTTGCTACAGTGCACAGTTGATGATGGGTAATCCCGGGTACATATTTTTTTAAAACCAAAAATGAAATCGCATTTTAACGTCATTTTTATGAAGTTTGACATAAAAATCTTAAAAATGCTTAAAAAATCTAAATGAAAAAAAAAATCTATAATATGTTAAAGCTCTGCACTTCTAGCTGAAACGTCTCCGGCCATCAGCTCCTGCTACCACCATCTGAAGGAGCGGACTGGTGGCCGGGGTGCCTTTTTGTGGATGCTGTATTTATCTTTATGTTGTTTGTGTCCTGCTCAAAGCGGGCCCACTGAACTGTACATTTCCACAGACCCAGATGGCTTGGGCCCACTGTATCAGCCTGGCTCTCCTTGCTCTGCATCAGCAGGAGGGGAGGGGCGCATTTCAAGAGGTACAAAGTCTTAAAACATTTTACAAAAAGATTTAAAAATTCAAAAAAAAAAAAAAAAGAACAAGAAAACGGGGAAAGGCTACCTTTCAGGACTCGCAGTCCTGCAGCACACAAGCAAAAATCACTATTGCCTGTTTCTGTAACTGCCTTGATCCAAGCTCAGACAGACCCAATAGCCGAGGACCTCCCAGCATCCTGTACTAACTGGAGAACCCTGACAGTGAAGGGGGTTTCCCATGCTGCACCAGCATCGAGAGGCTCTCCTCTCTACAGCTCTGTTCTAGATAGCAGTATATATGTATCCACTACATATGTATATACTGTGAGTATGGTGTGTGGTATCACCTCTTCAGACTTCTTGGATCGTAACCTCTGACACTTTTCATTTTTCTTTCAACCTTCTTGTTTCATCAACTGAAAAATGAGCAATATGTATTTTCCCCGCAAATAAGTGAACGGAAGGAAAGAATTGGGGTCGGGTGTAAACTGATACTTGATTGACTGAAAGCTGCGTCTTTCTTATACAGAGATCGATATGCACGTTCTGCTTTTGATGACATATTCCAGTACTCTGAAGTGCTTGTACTGTGCATATGTGTATTTGTTTGTTGATTAGCTGTCTGAAAGCCCAACCCAAGCAGTTGACAAAAAGAATCACAAACATATCAAAACGTAAACAAAATATTGAACGCAAATACTTGAATCATGGAACGCCAATAACATAATGTGAAGTCAGAGAATCTTTTTTTATCTCTCCATCTGACAGGTACATTTAGGGGCTTTTAGAGAATATTAAGAATTAAAGATTACGAAAACAAAATCTTGGAGAAAATCTTTGAAAAAAATGCAAAAGTCATCTTAGATGTGTGCTTGAAAGTCAGATGTTTGTATGAATGTGTGCGCAAGAAACTGTTCTGTTCCACTCGGTATGTTTTTATTTGTCTGTTTTGATCTCTGATTATTTTGTTGTCGTTGTTATTCTGTCATTCTGATGGACATTGTTATTATCTTCTAACGTTGCACTGAGTGTCTTCTACCCCTCGCTCAGCTAATCGTAGAGAAACGAGTCTAAGTACGGAGGGGAGATGGTGACAATTCACGTGTACATGTTTACTCAAGGACTTAACGGATTTGTTTTCATTCTATCTGTAAAAAGTTTATCTACCTTATAGTGGCTTTTATTGTGGAATAATCCAGTACAAGGATTATCATTGAGTATTGCACCATTTTGTTCCAATGATAGAAAAAAATGTTTTAAAAAAAATTAAAAAATCAAAGAAAAAAAATGACAAAAAAATGACAAAAGAGAAAAATGTTTGAAAAAAAATAAAACAAAGAACTGTGGCCATAGCTAGCTGTAGAAGGACTAGTAATCCCTCTGTTAACTTCATGGACAAATGGAAAGGGAGAAAGTGTGGGAGGTGAGTTTGTTACAGGACTCATTCCAGAGGTGCCTATCTTTTTTCTGTTCTTGTTTTTTTCCTTTGCGAAGCCACCCGTCGTTTACAAGCATTTCATTTGTCTGAAGTTCAAGGAAATAGGCTAGGAACTTATAACAGGAATGTTGTAAAACAAAAAAAAAAACAAACGAAAGGACAAATTTCATCTTCCATCATCTATGGACATGAAAATCTTGCAAAATGAAGATTTATGCTACTTTAAAGAACTCTGGGATTGATCAGTGTTGTGTCATATTTCCAGTTTTGATTTCCCTTTCCGTGTCGACAGACTATCTCTGTATGTATTTTGTGGTGATTTTGTGTTTTCTGTAAGCGACGCAGTTTGCTCACAATCTTGCACACTGATAAAAAAGATGTGGATTTTGTCTCAGGAAGGCCAGGGTTCCAGATACCAACTCCATCATTTCTAGACGTGATGTTTTTTGTGAATAAATGAAAAAAAAAAGCTGAAAACAATTAAACTCCAAGCAAGCACTGAAGGTTCTGAGTTTAACAGAATATAGAGTACCTTTGTTTCTTTAAAACAACTACAAAAATGTTCGTAGCAAGTTATATATTTACCAAATAAGACTGAGAATCAACTTTGAGAAAAGTGGAGTGCTTTACATGTGAAATCTAAGTAGAAATTGCTTTACATTTAAACAACCATCAATGGTTTTTGATTGTCGAGAAGACGGTGACATAAAATGCATTTGTATGTTTTGACTTTGTGTCTTTAAGTTTCCATCCTGACGTTTCCAGGAGCAGCCAGTTTGTTTTTAATCATCTCTTCTGTCTGTGAGCAGGTTTTCAAAGGTTGAGAGATTTCTTAACATGTAACAGAAGGTTTTCAGAGGCAGGTGGACGCGGAGAATAAAGCTGGTTTCTAAAAGGATCATGATCTATGCACAAGTGGGAGGGAAGAGTTCAAAGCCAGCTGCTGTACTGCGGGCGTTTGTCGACTCACACTCTGGGGTTCAGGGTTCGATGTAGGGTTCTTCTTTTTGTCAAACCCCTCTCCACTCTTACTCCTCCCCCTCCCTCACCCACTCAGCCCCCCCCTGTTTTCAGCATTATCTAATGTTTTAGCAAGTCTTTACATTGCGTCGCCATGCTGTGTAATCCTTAACCAATGAGCGCTTATCCTTATGCTAAAGCACTGTGGGTCGTACTGAAAAAAAGCCCATGACTCTTACGGCTGTCTGTTTTCTAAAGGGAGGGGGTTGGGTGGTGGGACGGGGGTTCTTTGCCTTTGCCTTTCTCTTTACTTTGAAAAAAAAAACATAAAGGAAAAATGTCTGTAACTGAAATACAAAGTTGTGGCTTTTAATGTTGTTCTTTTTTTCTCCTCATAGAATGTGATTGTTAAGGACATGCACCGTAAAAAATGTTTCCATGAATTATGGAGCTTCTTTCGGACTATATTAATAAATGACAAATTTTCTTGGCTGTTACTCCGTGTCCCGCCTCTTTTTTTTTTTTTTTTTTTTTATGTTTCACTTAAAACTCAGAATGATTGACTGACTACTGCAATTCCTTCCTAGCAGGCCTTCCTGCCTGTACATTTAGACTCGTTTAAGCTCTTCTCCTGGCGTACAAAACATTAACAAGAACGGCTCCTGCCTCCCTGGGGTCTCTCATCCAGGTTTACACTCCCTCTTGCCCACTATGCTCTGCTTGTGAAAGACGTCTGGTGCTCCAAGCCTAGCGCGGCTCGAAATCTCAAGCCAGACCCTTCTCCTCTGTTGTGCCCAAATGGTGGAATGAACTACCTACTTCTATACGAACTGCAGAGTCCCTTTCTACTTTAAAGAGAAGTCTAAAAACTCATCTGTTCAGGGAACACTTGTGCACTTAAGCTGACCCTTCTCCTCTTTGTCCTCAGGGGTAGATTGAGTCAGAGGGTCTATGACTCAGCTCTTGTGATTTTTTTTAGCACTATTACTGAATTTTGATGAAGATTGAGGTATACTGTTGCAGCATTGCATGCAGTTGGCTTGTTTATTATTGTACCCCCCAAAATAAATTAATTAATTAAATAAAAAATAAAATAAAACTTGCACTTAATGGCAGCACCTGCAGCCGAATAACTTGAAGCACTGTTGTCGCACTAACTAGGTTTTCCTTCTGTCTAAATTCTTGCTTTTGTTGTATGTCGATTTGGACAAAAGCGTCTGCTAAATAAAACTGTAAAACTGATTTCACTCATTATATCACTTCAACTGTTTCTTTATTAAGGCATAAAAAACACAAACAGATCCCTTAAACTTCCCTTTATATTGCAGCAGTGCCTTTGCTGATCACATAAAGTCTGTGTCATATTGATGACTCAATGTAACACATTGTGAAATGGTGTTGCAGAAGCACAAGAGGTGAGCACGCAACAGGAGCCTCTCTCTCACACACACACACACACACACACACACACATATACAGTGCAGTCCCACCCTTCCTGCTCTGCTGCCTCACACTGATCCTCACTTCTGTAGCTCCTGTCGTTCATCTGTCGGCACCTATGATGATGATGGCACATCGAAGAAGCCATCACACCTCTTAGACATTCACAGAAAAGATGAGACACAAGGGCAGAAATCTCACACTTCTAACTGACAGTGAAACAAACACTGTACACAGAGAGAGGGGTGAGAAAAAAACAGTACAAGATCAATTCCCTCAAGTGTTAAAGATCTCACTGTGAAGAGTCAAGAATTAAAATCTCGTTTGCTGGAAACAAAAATACAAAGTATTCACTGAATTATTTCAGTAAGAGGTGGTTAACCTGTGGGATAACGCTACAACTCACAATTTAAAATAGAAACCCTCACACAAAAGTCTAATTACAAAATATCCTGGGTATAAAAAAAATTCCACGACTCAAACTGCACAGAGACCCATAGGAAGCAACAAATTTGACAATTTCTTCAACTGTTTCTAAAAAAAAACATTAAAAGCATGCATAACATTTAATGTGCAGAGGAGGATTAGGAACACTATACACATTTTTTTGGAGGTACCATCAAAATACAAAAAGTAAAAATTCTGTTTCAAACTAAGAGTGTAAGGGAAAAATTTATCATGACTTCAATTTGGAAACATCAATTATTGCACAAAAAGATTAAGAGTTTTGTCATTTTTTTTCTTTCAATGTCATTTTTTCCCATGGTCTTCTTCAATTGAGAGACAAAAAAATGATTCAAATTCTTCTTCTCAGCTCTTAGATTTCTCTAATTTTTTCCACAGCATTCTCAGTGTGAAAGAAAGAATTTGACTGTTTTTATTGAATTGCTGCATTCTGGAATTTAATACAGAACATTGTCTTTTTCCCTTGAAATATGACTTTTTTTGAGATGTGGAAACGGCCTATTTTTTTCCAGAATTCAAGATTTTATAGCAATTTTGCCTTGTTTTTTTATTTAAGTTTTTTTTTTTTTTTTTTACAGCATTCTCACATTTTGAAAACAGAATTTTGTCTTTTTTCTTTATATATTTCAAACTTTTCCCTCAGACTTCTGCCCTTTTACTTGGTAATCTGAAATACGAACACAGAATTTTGAATTTTACTCCTTAAAGTTTGACCTTTTTTAGAATTGTGTAATTTTACAAAAGAAATTTAAATTTTTATCTTGAATTTTGAGTTTTTTCTTCAAAATTGTTTTTTGTTTTTACCAAGCATTTTGAGATTTTTTTTCTTGGCAGATTGTGTTTTTTCCAAAGCATACTTTATTTTGAAGCCAGAAGTTTGTCCCTTTTTTAAATTTTATTTCTTAGACTTTTTTTTCTTCAAAATCTGACTTTTTTACTCTTCCTTGAAATTTGAAACAGTTTTTAACATTTTCTTTGTAGTATCATCTTTGTATTTACAAAAATTCTAATTTCTTTAGTTCTCTATTCATTTATTATCTTTGTTTCTGATGTATACTTACATTTAGAAAATGATTTTTACTTTTCTCTCAGAATCTTACTTTTTTTTCAGTATTCTGAAATATGAAGATGAAATTTTGAGATTTTTCACCCTTTTTTGTCTTTTTTAATGGTATTCTGTGATCTAATGACAGATTTTTACTTTCCCCACACTCAGAAATCTCTGAATTTTTTTATTTGTTTATATGCTTTAGTCAGCAAGTTTTGTTTTATTTCCCTGGCTATAACCCTTTCCCATATTTTTCTACTCAGTAACATTCTGATAGAAAAAAAAAAGTATAAATATTTGTTTTAGTCCAATTCACAGACACAGATCTGCTTTGGGTTTTTGAAGAATTGCTTAAATGTAAACACTGCAGACACATTACAGTCCCGTCAGGATCTTGGCGAGAGTCTGACAGCTTGGGTTTTTCGTTGAGGTCTGATGTTTTCTCAGGACGACCCTTTCCTGGGGTAGAGGCTCCCGCTCGGCTGCTCATAGTAGTTTTCAGGGCAGGATTTCTTCACGTGACAGTTTTTGTACTCAGAAGAATCCATTTCCTCCAGATGGCGAGGGGCCAGCTTTCGGCTTTCAGTCTTCACCCCGGCCATGTCCTCGTAGATGGGGGCCTGAGGGTGTGATTTCACACCTCTGCGTGCTTTGCCCTGCCAGTCACAGACACAGGATGACATGAATCAGGGGAGGAAATGGCGTTATACGACTTCCTGTGCTAAAATCAAAGTTTCTCATTTTCTATCAGCCACATCCGGTAGAGGAAATCCTCAGAGATGTCTGATCTGATTGAAAGCTTCATTTGTATAGATTAATAATCTATATCAGCATCAGTTTCTTAGGTTTCATCTAAGTGTAACAAAGGTTTTTCTGTCTCACTGAGCTGTTAGAAAAACATGATGACTTCTGGGTAACAAGTTGTGAAACTGCTGCGGTTTTGTGGTGAGCTGAGCGACACATGCAGCACGCTCTCAGCAGGTGGTAACACACACCAGCTCTCAGAATGATCTGGCTACTCACTCTACACAGCAGCACACATCCGATGAAGAGGAGGAAGAGGAGGAAGGCCACAGCTGCGGACAAGGTGTAGAGCAGAGAGGAGTAGCCGGAGCAGCTACACTGACCTGCAGAGGAACAGAAAACAAGAGACATTAAATATAAGGCAGAGTGAGACCTCTGAAATTATGCAAAGCTCTGAATTCTCCTCATTTATGCCTAAAAACGCTGACGAGAAATACAGTGGATTAAAAAAAACAGAACTTGAAAACAAAAGTAACATGTTTGGTGTTTAAAAAAAAAGTTTCTGTGGCGTGTAAAGAGGAATTGACTTCACAAATCAGTGAGCCAGACATCCTTCCTAACCTGGTGTCTGATCATTCAGGGGGAAAGTCGGTCTTTGTGTTGGAGCTAAAGACGATCCAGTCAAAGAGATTATGAATATAATAAATGTTTGTTAACTCAGAGGTCTAGTTGTAACAGGAGCTTTGCTCAGTTAAGACATTAAATCTGGCATTTGCCATCCTCTTACAGAAAGTTGGTGACGGTGTTCTAGTTTCAGGGGTTCTCTGCCACAAACCAGTTTCCCGCAATAAAAACTCATCGAGGCCACATTACACTGTTTGGACTTTGCCACATGACAACATGTTTCAACAAACGAAGCCTGATGGTGTTAAATGATCAGTGACAATCAAAAATAAATAAAGAAATAAAATACATGAATTAATGGGATGTAAACAAGATTCTATTTTCTTCTGCTTTTGATATATTTTTCTTTTCAAAGCAGCAGTATGCTAGATTTTGAAGACAGAATTTTTATTTTGTTCGTTATTTTAGCAATATTCTGAGAGTATAAGACATCTTAAAGGTGGCATATAGCATTCACAAAATAAATATTTTTCTATGACATAACTGTCTGATAAAAACAGAAAATATATATTTTCAATTTTCCTGTTTGTATGAGATCTCGTTAAAACAGGGTTTCCCACATGTAGGCTTTTTAATGTCCTTTAAGATTTTTGTGAATTCCTTTACTTTTTGGCTCCTGTTTATATGAGATAGGTCTAATTTTGTAAGAATTGATATATAAAAAAAAATCTGTTCTAATGAGATAGTATCTTATTTTTAAAAAATTACAATAATAAAATAATAAAATAGATAAAAAAAATTTAAAAAAAACTGTTTTAATGATAGTAGCTAATTAAAAAAAAGGATAAAAAAAATAAAATTGGTAAAAAATAAAAAAATTGTTTTTATGAGACAGTATCTCATTAAAAAAAATAATAATAAAAATTAAATTGGTTAAAAAAATCTGTTTTAACAAGATAGTATCTCATTTAAAAATAATAAAAAAAATACAATAGGTCAAAAAAATGAAAAAAATATATGCTTCTATGAGATAGTATCTCATTTAAAAACAATCAATAAAGAAATATAAAATAGGTAAAAAAAAAAAATCTGTTTTAACGTAATAGCATGTCATACAAACAGGAAAATTAAAAATAAATAGTTTTGTTATTACAAGATTGTACCTCATAAAAATATGGAATTAAAAATAAATTTTAAAATTATGTTTTTCTTGGATAGTAATATAAAAAAACAAGAGGATTCTTTTTTTTTATTTTAGGGTTAATGCAATATGCCACTATACATCTCTGAGTTTTTTTTTTTGTTTTTTTTTGCTGTCATCTGAAATTTAAACACAAGCAATTGCCTTTTTTTTTTAGATGTAATCTGAATAAAGAGACAGAATTTGACTTTTTCCAAACTCAGAAACTTTCTTTCTATTTTCTAAAGTCAGCTTTTTTTGTTGTTTGTTTTACTTGTCTGGCTCTTATTTTTCAGTAACTATTTCTTTCAAGGTGTTTGAAAAAAAAATACAAATACAAAAGTAACTGCTTGTTCCTGATTTCCTGATATTTTTTTATGCAGGTTTGATAAAAAAAAATCTGTAATGGGCCGACGCCAATGGCAGCACATAGGTTACATTTATCACTGTGTTGTTTGGTTTAATGTGAGATTTGCTAAAAAATAAAGAGACAAAGAGAGGAATGGATCAGTTATATATGAACAACAACAAAATTACTTTCTGCATCTTTAACTTAATTATTTTTCAAATCTCATGTTTTGTTTATTGTTTTCAGGCTTTTTTTCTCCAGTAATGTAGCTACAATCACACTGTTTTCTGCCAGCCAAACATAATAACAGTGATAGCCGTAAACGCTCACTGAAGATACAAACTCAGGTGTTATTAATATCTATACGCATACTATGCGTATAAAAGAGGAAGAGAAAAACAGCTTTTGATAGTGTGATAGACATGATTAAAAAAAACTCTTTTGTACAGGATGCAGATTAAAAAGCATACGCCTCAATATACAAATAATCATTTCACAAATAAACAATAAAACAAAACTAGAATAAAAAAATTTAGATAAGCGATGATGCTGCTCCACAGAAAAGAGGAGAGGACAGGCTGAACGATGGTTAGTGTGAAGGGACGAACGTGTTAGTCTAAGGACCCGGCCCTGCACCGAAGGGACCCACCTTGCACGGACACATAGAACACTTTTCTGCCTATGTGGCTGCTTCTGTCAGGGGAGCCGTGCAGCAGCAGTGTGCAGCCGTACAGGCCGCTGTCCTTAGGCTGCAGCTGCAGCAGGGTCAGGTTGTAGGCGATGCCTTGAGAGCTGGAGGCCAGTGCCAGCTGGACCCTCTCATCAGGAAAGAGGGAGGAGGAGGAGGAGGAGGGGGTGTTGCTGCGGTGATGCTTCGAGTGATACAGCAGCTCCACTGGTGCCCATCGGTCCCTCTGCCGCTTCAGGCTCACCCCCTCCACAGCCATGGCCTCTCCTCGAGAGACCAGGGGCAGACAGGGGAGCACAACAGAGCCCTCTGCACAGGTTTCTACCACCCCTATGTCCATGGAGCTGGGGGCATCTCCAGAGGGGAGAAGAGTCTTACTTAGAACATTTCCAGTGTTGTGTTTTAATATTTGAGATGTAATTTGTGGTTAGGTAGAGCTTTTGTCTGAAACATGACAACAATCAAACTTTGTAAACTCAGTTTGTAGTTTAGTGTCCAGAAGGTGAGCAGATTATCTGTTTAGTGTTCCTCTGAGATGTGTCTGTAATGTTAGTAAATCCTGGTTATGTCCTACCAGTGCTCATCTACCAACTCCAACCTCACCAATCAGAGCTAACATAACCTCACTCTTCATTTTATTGATAGACTCTCAAGTTTGAACAGATCACTGCAGAATAACTGCTGAACATTATCACAAACAGTTTAACCCGTGTTTTAGCCCATGCTCTATCACTCTCCTGTTAGCTTTTCACGATTGAGACTCCTTAATGGGTGTTTTTAGCACCAGCTCACTCATAACCAGCCAGTTCTGAAAGTCTGCAGTGCAAACAAATTTTCAGAGAGTGAGTCACGTCTGTTGAAATGCTGAATGTGACTGAAATCAGGAAAAGACTCAAAAGAAAAATTAGATCAGATGATCGGAGCATGTCACCGCTTAGTGAAGAAACTCCTAATATTTGATGTCACTGTCACACGACACTGGTGCTCACTGTAATAACAGAGCATTATTTATATCATCTGACAACATTTTTTATCAAATCACTGTAAGACTTTTACATGTACTGTGTTTTTATTTCATAGAATAATGCTGAGATAAACAAGTCGTGGGAAAATAAAAATTTGCCTTCGACCTGAAGAGTAAAATAATTCTGTTTAAAAAAGAAAAAACAGCAACAACTGTAAATTTGCAGTGGATTATTATTTTTTTTTTTTTTTAATTTTTAGCAATATACTGTAGATTTAAACATGATAAATGACTGTATTCTTATTTTTCAAAGTTAGGATACAGTAAAATCCTGAGAGAAGTTTTTCAATCAATTAACTTTAATTTTAAAATTGACTGTTTTACCATGTAGAAAAAAGAGAAAACTGTTTAGTGTTTTTTTTTGTTTTTGTAAAGCACAATCATGAGGAATTTTTGAGTTGCCAGGTTGTGAGAGAAATTGATCTTCTTGGTGAAGCCTGTTGGTCACCTCTGTGGTTCTCAGTCATCTCAGTTATTGTTTCATACGCGACAAAATACTCTTATTTTCTGACCACCTTAGGTAGAGGTGAACCTACCCCCTAAAAGTTAACCTCTCCCCCGCCTGCCTCTCACCTCTGTTTGTGTAAGTGTGTGTTTCAGCCCAGTGTTTCTGTGGTTGTGTGGGTTGGTGTTTTTGAAAGTCAACGTGACAAACAGAAAAAACACAACTCACCAGACTTCACCATGAGGAAGAACTCAGTGTTCCCCGGTAGTCTCAGGTCGTTGGAGACAGGATTGTCCACGATGAACTCGCAGACGTAACGGTCTGTGTCACTGGCTCTCAGCTGAGAGATGGTCACATTCACAGAGAGGCTGCTGGGGTCTCCGGTGACACTGATGCGGGTTTTGTCTTCATCTTTGCCAAAGGTGGGCTCCTCTTTGGTGTACTTAAAAAGCACCTGGTAAGAACGCTGCCAGTTGCGTAAGAAGTCCAGACCATAAGGTAGAGGGTCTGTTTTGCCACGCACACAGTGAAAAACCACTGAGTCCCCCTCATTTCTCTCCAAGAAGACAACCTCAGGACGACCTTCAGACCAACAAAGAAAAAAAGGATTGAGATGCAGTGGAAAGATCATATTTTGATTGTGAATTTTAAAACACAAAATAGCTTTTGACCCATTTTTCTTTGAGAGGAAAGTTCATCCAAAAGTTTGATCTCACATCTGAAAGTCTTGTTTTGTTTTCTCCAGAATGTAACTTAAAAATGGATCATGATCAAATCTTAACTCACCAAATCCAGTCTGCACAAGGAGCAGGGTCCACAAACAGGCCAGGAGCCTGATCCCAGTCATTTCGAACTCTTCTTCAAAGACTCAGAGAGAAAGCAGAGGTGTTCACCATGGCAGGCACACAACAGTTCTCAAAGCAAGAAAAAAAAAACTTGGTTAACAGTAAATGATAGCAAGAGGAACTCCATGAAGCTCCACCTTCAAACCTCAAGATGAGCACAAGAGGAAGCGAATACTAACCAACGCAGTGTGAGATGAAATAATGAAACAACAGAAAGGGGCCCAAGAATGAGCTGCTTGGAGGATGTCATTTAATTCTCCATAGACCGGCTTCACTGAAAAACTCTCTGTTTAATCATCTCCACAAATTTGAGCCCCCCAAAATGTCTATCGTTCATCCAGGAGGAAATGGCATTGACTTGCCTGGCTGTGAACAGGATGTGTCTGCTTCTTGATGATAATTTTTCAGTAGATGGACAACTCTAGGAACTCAGCTTTGACCATCTAAAGAGCAGAGTTTATTTCAAATTAGACAGTTGGATTATTTGGGGTCTGAATGAAAAACAGTCTGATTTATATTTGATAAACAATAGAAAGTAGCTGGTACATTTTTTCACTGTTCATGTACACACATGATCTAAGAAGGAACTTTTTCATGGTTTATAAGATGCAGAGTTTTCAGGAGTTGTGAGGAGTTTGAAAGTGATCTTGAAAAATTCTCCCTTACATACATGCCCGATTATAATCCACGTTTTAAAATGAGATTATCAGCACCAATGCAGATTGTTTTAAATTGCTACTTCTTTGCTTTCTGATCAGGTCGATCAACAGCACCTCCAAGTCTCTACGACAACACCAGAAAGTGAGAAGATAGATCTGTTTTCTTCTCTGCTAAAAATGATTCCTTGGGTTTATTTTGTAGGGATGGTGGACACTGGGGTCTAACTGTCTGACAGAAAAGGGACAGAAGAGCAGAAGAAAGATATACGGGGGAGTGATAGAGCACAAGCTAAAGGCTTACACAGGAGCAAGTCTGTTTGTGATAATGTCCATTTCAACCAACATGCAGCAGTTATTCTGCAGTGGTCTGTTCAAACTTGAAAGTCTATCAATAAAATGAAGAGTGAGGTTACGTTAGCTCTGCTTGGTAGAGAACTGGCAGGACATGGCTAACCTGGATTTGCTAACGTTACACACAGCACCAGGCTGCCAGTTAGGGATGGGTACCGAATTAGGTACTTTTATAGGTACCGACCGAATTCTGTCAAAAGTACCGGGTATCGATTCATGTAAAACCAAAAAGTACCATGTTTAGGTACCTAAATGCATCTTTGTGACTCTGAGGGAGTGGAAGAGTAGGTGATTTTCCATGCTGGACATGAACACAGCATTGCAAGGTTATAAATTAAAGAATACATTTGTTAAATTGAATTTTTTTATATTTCATTGTTAAAAAAAAGATATTTTTTAACACTATAACACAGAAAGTACCAAAAATTGGTACCGTTGAGTACCGGTACCAATTGCCAGGTACCGGGCATCGGTACCATATTGTTTCAAATGTGAAAGGTACCCATCCCTACTGCCAGTGGCCCCAAAAATAGATGGTTACTAAGCTACTCTGAGAACTGTCAGTTTGCTTATTGTTGCGTTAGCCTACGGATACGTCAGGCTGCCAATAGCGCTACATATAGCCAGCTACTGACGTACGGTACAATCTTTAGTTTGCTTGTTGTCAAATTTCAAACAACAGAGCTACGTAATTGTACCGATAAATACCTTACCTTGTTGGATTTGGTAAAAAAAAAAAAAAGTAAAGAAAATATGTTCTAAAACAAATACACACCTGCTTTATACATCCTGGGGCGATGGTGGCCTAGTGGTTTAGGTCGCGCTCCATGAGGTTTGCCCTCGCACAGGTAGCCAGGGTCAAACCATGATTGTGGCCTCTCCCCTGCCTGTCATTGCCATAGACTAGTTTATGGTCATTCCCCACTCTCCCTGCTCTATCCACTGTCCTCTCAACTTTCTTATTGAAGGCACAACAGACTAAAAAGTACCTTAAAAAAAAGTCACCCAAGGCCAGAAGGTGGCGAGGCAGTCCAATTAAAACAGATCCTCCTCATATCATCTTCTAATCTGTTGCATAGTTTGACGTTCTTTTTAGAAAATTAAAAAATACAAAATTTTCTCATTTTGTCCCCACAAAAAAAAAATAAAAAAATAAAAAAATAAAAAAATCCTACATTTGTTTTGTTTCCCTTCCCATTACATGGTAATGCAAAATGCATGGGCTAAAATTAGCAGGTTCTTGATGGTCAATTTGAGGCTGGCAGCAGAAGCCAATCAAAGAAGCTGATCTTTACAACAAAGAAAAACCTGTTTAAAGCCTGGTATACAAAGAATGATTATTAGCTTATTCTGCAGTTTGCCAAAATTTACCAGATGTCCGACTGATTCCATAAAAATCCTCCATATGAAAAGACCAGTCAACCTCACATGTTGTTTTCATAGACTGTATAATAAACGAATGTAGTCTGTGTGACGTCACATGTCTTTTACTGACTGCCAGTTGAGCTGTGCCTCTCATTGGTGAAACTCGTGGTCTCAATATCTCCTTTACTATCCCATGTACAGTGCGTGTTTTCCAAAAACTGGTTTGGAAAACAGCCTAATGTGTCAAAACAATGCAGACCTCAAGCCCAAGGACACAGACAACACTGCCCTCACATGTTTTGGAGGAGTACTGCAGAGCAACGTAGACTCATCAGAGCATAAGTAGGGAGAACTCATGATTGCACTGACCACTACAGCATAGGGTCATCTTGAGCTAACCAAAAGTTAGGCTGAGTCAGCATTTCCAGTAGGAGTGTTGATTCATTTCTTTTTGTCTGTGAAGGGATGGTGGCCATTAAGGACAAAAAGCTCCTGTGGTGCACGATATGTATGAACAACAACTGCTTCAAACAGTAAGATAGATTCTTTTCAGCACAACTACCATCCTGTTCTTCAGACTGACAAGTTCATTTCAAATGGTCACTCACTAAATACAAAGGCATGTCTGCTACTAGTTTGTCCCTTCTGTGCTACCATAGAAACAAGACGTTAACATCTATGGAAGGACACTGGCTTCTTATGAAATAATATTAAAATAAAAGGCTCATTCTTTAAAGTTAAAACAGCAATAATGTTTTCACATTCAGTTGGTTATAAAAATTTTTTTACACAGGTTTATTAAATTAGATTCTATTTCTATAGGGTCTGTTACCCTAACTGCTGCTTATCTCCGTGCTGTGCTTTAAAGATTGTTTGTCCAGTGGTTTGTGTTATCTCGTACCATCAGTCTACAGAGGTTGATGCAGTTAGGAACAATAACTGTTTGTTTTTCTCGCCCAGCAGGAAACCACAGATAGCAAGTTTTGCTTTCTGACTAAAACTGTTTATAGGAGCTGCGATGTGAGAAGCGAAATCTCACAGGTCGTTTTTTTCATCATCGGACAATCTTTTGTCACCACTTCTTGTGAGTGTATTCATGTAAGTTATTCACTATAAAGTGAAACAGTTATTAGATCTGAAACTTTGCAGTTCAGGACAGCCTGCTCCCACTTGTGGTTTTGACCACGTACTGAGTGCATAAATCATATGACTAACACCTGGAAATGTCAACAAGCAGCCCACCAGACCAAGTTTCCATTAACATGGAACATGCCCTACTTTAATGTTATACTCTCTTTCAGCAGACTGTCTGCAATTTGTTATCTGACAGTGTTGAAAATGATATTGACGCAGTCCATATTTCATATTCTGGATCTTAGTATCCAGAATATTGCCAGGATCTGGATCGTAGTTTTACATCCGTCAGAAATGATAGTGACCTTGTCTTGTATTGTTTTGCAAAGCAATCTGACCATTTATCATGGAGTTATAAACACATATGGTGAAAACGGCCTTTCTCTAAATGATAAAGAATCCTTTGAAAAAATCTTGGATCAGGACAGTGATTCATATCACCTCCAAAATGTAATTACTTCTTCCTTATCCTATTTTGAAGATTTTCTGAAAATGTCATCAAGATCTGTTTGTTACTTTTTGAGTTATGTTGTTCACAGAAAAACAAACTCTCCCAAAAAACACAACCTCTTGGCTATTATCAGAATGAAATGTAGTTTCTCGGGCAAAATGTGATGCATTTTTCCCAAGCTAATGTCAATCCACTACGCTAATACAGCTAGCTAAACACTGGCTGACAGGAGTGGGGCGGGTTGTAACACATCTTTATAAAGTGTTACAACCATCCCCTTATGTACAACTAAGAACATTTTCTTGATTTTAATAATATTATATAACGCCTAGGCAGTGGTAAAGAATGACTGAGGTGTGCCTGCAGGTGCTTTTAAAAAAGCATCTGATGAAGTCACAAAGAACAGGAAGTCAGTCAGGTCAGTCACGAAGGCA
Source organism: Halichoeres trimaculatus (assembly GCF_033239565.1). Lineage (NCBI taxonomy): Eukaryota > Metazoa > Chordata > Actinopteri > Labriformes > Labridae > Halichoeres > Halichoeres trimaculatus. The sequence goes on along the minus strand of NW_027437180.1, from coordinate 33,933,430 downwards.
CATGGGATCTGCCATGTTGCTGTAAATCACTGCAAAAGCTGAGGGTCCAGTGATATCCCAGTGTAGGTAACTGGAGCAGCAGTTAGGTTTTCTCTGAGGGCCAGGAGGAAATGTTGCAGTAGTAGTATGTAGTGTTTGAGCATACATACTGTTAAGGATGAACTCTTGAGTCAAACAGGAATTGAGTTATGGTCAGTCACAGCAAGAGACTTTGTTCTGGATTCTTCTATTTTAATAAACCTCCCTTTTTTTTTTTTTTTTTTGCTTTTTTTTTTGTCTGTTACATCTTACCCCAGCATGTGTTACAGCCTACCCCGGAAGTGGTTTAGGTTGCAACAAAGGACCACCATGTATTTGACACCACCTGGTGAGGTCACTGATATACCTGCAGAGTTTTGGTTTGGTGCCATTTGTAGAGAACAAATATGGGAACTTTGCATTAAAGTTTGAGAACTCTGACTTAAAAAATCAGTGAGCTGGAGGAGCTGAAGCACAAAGTGCTAAAACCATACCCGGTCTCCCCTATCTGAAACTGAACAATATTGTATTTTACTAAATGATCAAAACAACTTTTTTATTATCATCATTTCCCCCTCTGTGTACCACACCACACAAACCACAGCAAAAGCAGTTAGAGAAGAAGGTTAAGTTATCTTCCTTCCTTAAAAGTGTATGAAATGTCATGTATTGCAGCTTGAACTTTAACAGCAGTACCTCACAATCAACTCCCACCTGAACAGTCGGCCAATCAGCATCATGAAACAGCAGGAGTGATCTTATCTTTGCTATAAAGTGGGAGTGAAAACGGCGTTTATCAGCTTAACACATTAAACTTGCAACATTTTTCAGAAACTTCTTTCTAAGGACAAAATACCCTTATTATGAGAACACCAGTTTAGCATGTGTATGAGGTGCAGCAAAAACGTGAAATGTGATATCCACTCCTACGTCATGAGAACATGTTGATTGTACCTGAAGTAGACCAAAGGTAACTCTGCTCTCCTTTTTAACAAAAACACGCTGAAAACCAAGAGACACAAACTGCACGTCTGGTTTCGTGGTGAGCTGCAGAGGAAACAGAGTACTCAAAAACACTCTAGAGAAAATGCTGCTTGTGGTGATACACCAGTTGTATTTATGGTGTCAGAGAAGAGTCAGAGCAGCACAGCACCATCAGCCAAAAGTTGACTTACTAAAAAGAATAACACTCACCAGACGGAATGTGAAGCAGAGAAAAGGCCAAAGAAACTGACCTGTGAAGAGGGAGAGAAGACTTCTGTCTCTCATGCTTTAGAATTCATTTCTTATCTGATTCAGAGAGAAACATATTCTGATCGACTGCATCACCATGATTCTCTGAGGAAATTAACCTTCCATCTAGAGGAGATGACCTCCACATAGAGATGTTTTTGGGTGAAAACTACAACAGATTTTTGCAGCAGACAAGTAGAATTCAACACTTTTCTTTCAGTGAAGTTTGCATTCATGCTCCAGAAAGTTTCTGTGATTTCATATTTGCATAAAGAGGACAAAACGACACCAACTGCCCCCTGTGTCTGCTCTTCTTCAAGACAGTGCAAAAAAAACCCCGAGGTTTCTCAGCTTTTGACATTTCGTGGGTTTTTTTTCTGCAGGAATAGTGAAAAGGAAGAGCAACTGAAACCCTTTTCACTGAGGTGTGTGTACAAGGTCTGAGGGGTTTACCCTCAGATTTGTATTTTGAAATGTGACAGGAAAACCAGTTTGGGGGGATTTGAGTCGAGTCTGAAAGACAGGTACAGGTTTGTTCTCAAAAAGGCAAATTTTTGAATTCTTAAGGTATTTTTGTAGTTCTAACACTGAGTGTTTGAGGGACAACACTCAGCCTTCATAAACAGCCTGTGTAAAGCTTAATCCTCACTGCTTTTTAACGTGATACAGAACTGGTTTCATGTTTTCTTAATCTTCTATGCAATTTGCATTAAGTCTGAGCTTCAAATTGATACCCCTAATCGGAGCTCTAAAGTCTAACTATCTCGTATTACAGTTAATAGTGAAGAGAAAAAGCAGTTTTTTTTTTCTTGCGCCCTCTTGTGTATTTGTCTGTTCCAGGGATGCAATACCCCCCATTCAACACTGGGTGGTGCACTGGTTCTTGAATGCAAAATGTGTGGTACCTCAGAGTAAGAAACTTCATTTAAGGTCTTTAAAGTGAATAGAAGAAAAGACAGGTGGCAAAGACAGAGTGAAAACATTTTATTTAAAACAAAAAAACAAACAAAAAAATCAAAACAAAACAAAAAAACAACTGACATTGTGTCTGACCTAAATGAAAACTAATTAATGACAGCGCCTTTTTCATTAAATTAATCAATAAAACTAAGAATACATAAAATAAAACGAAACAGTTTGTGGAAGATATGTGGGTGTTAAATTAGTTTAAAACCTCACGATCAGGACAAAAATAGAGGCAAAAGACATCAGTGAAAAATGTATTAAGATCACTTGTTACATTTACATATTGTTCTGAAAACTGAAAATGGAAGACAAACTTGTGAGCCTCTTTAAATTGTTTTCCATTTCTATCCTCCAATCAACATTATGTGCAAACAATGAAGTAGTTAACCTTTCAGCTTTACTTGACCCTGTGACTTGGAAAAGTTGTTCAAAATCTTCATGTGGTAAGCCTCAAAGGTTCAGAATTAGTGTACCAGGTAAGAGCAGAAATTTTTTCTTTTACAATGTAAATGGTAGAAACACTATGTAGTGTTTCAAAAAGAACTTGGGGGTTTGCAAATCAATCAAACCCTTTATTTTACTGAAAATAGTGCAAAGACAACATGGGACATTGAACCCATTTTTATGTACTGTTAAAAAAAGTATGTCAAAATTAAGTTTGATATCACCAACATGTCTAAATAAGTGGCACAATACAAAACTGAAGAGGTTGTAAAATAGATATCAAATTTGATTGAGTCGAAAAAATTTCTGGGGGGAGACTTGCAGCTCATTCAGCAATTTTAGTTTCAGTATTTCTGTGTACAACTGCCCAGAAGTTACAGATTTCATCCACAGCAAACTCCTACAAAGGAACTTTAGCAAATCCCTTTTTTGTATTCAGGGTATCACCTGCAATCACGTTAAAAATCGAACAAATTATGATCACTAAATGCTAACAACTTCACACCCTAGTCTCTTTAAGATACAGATGGAAAGTGGAAAGTGTTGTATCTGTGGTCCAACCTATCAGAACTTTGTGTTGGCTTGTTATTTGGTTAAATAGTCATTATCTGTGTCAGTGTGAGGATGCACAAGGACCCAGAGCAGGGTTCACTCACAGCTCAAGGGAGGCACCAATATTTTTTTTAGGATGCCAAGCATGTTTAGCACTACTTTCAGTTAAAACCAGTCTTTCACTGATTTGCAAACCAATAAAATCTGTTTATATAACATTTTGAACAGTGTCCCAACTTCTTTTTAAACTGAGGTTGTAGGTTGAGGTGACCCTTAAACACAAACTCAAAGGCAGCCCCGGATTACTTACCAGGTCAGTTCAGTGACAGTAGCACACATCCCATATGTTTTCATATTTACATTTCAACAAACTGTTTTAATACCTCAGCAAATTTCAGCTTGAAATACAGTGAAACAACAAGTCATAGAATGCAAGGCCTTACATCCAGAAGTACAGGACAGACCCACACTAAAATAAACATCGGGTACTTACTGCTGTAACTGACCTGTCATGCCAGCTGAGTGGGTTTTAAGGCTGATATGGATGAGGCTACAGACAACAAAAACAAATACAAAGCAGTAAGTGGAGGGGATCAGAGGAAAACCTGTGCCACACTCAATATTTCTAAAGTTTTACCTTCCATGTTGGCACAATGTCTTTTTTTTTTCTTTCTTTTTTTGCATTATCAATCATGTTTGATTCTCAGTGGTCACAAAGTGTGGCAATCTCCATCTCAGGATCTGATGTCTAAGAGTCAAGTAGAGTAAAAAGGATGGAGATATCTCAGAGCTAGTCAGCGAAACAAACCAGCTCTGCAGTAAACACCAAGTGAGCAAAGCAGTTTGGCTAAAACTGAATATTGAGTTTCTGTCAAGTTAACAAAAAGAAAATCTGGCATTACACCAGCAAAGAAAATCTTTTGTAATCTATTCGATCAGAATTTAAAAAAATCTGCTGCATATTCTTACTTTCTGCAGAATTCAAATTTCCAAATAAGATTTACTTTTAATAAGTTTCTTTAACTGTCTGACGAAAAGCAGCGAATTCAATCAAACTCTTGAAGGTTAAGTGGGAACTTAAGAAAACTGTAAGTATTAAACTTTAAAGTCAAATAAAAATTTAAGTCTGGCTCCTCAGAAAACTGCTTCACTCCACCAGAGTTCACCACAGAGCTAACGTTTTGCTGAGGGCCTCACTGCTTGTCCCCTGCTGTGAATAAGATTCAACAATATCACATTCATGCATGTTGTACTGTTCTGTGTTTTCAGAGGAAAAGTAAAGTTAATGAATCAGCATAAAATTCTCTTTTGCTGATGTGTTCAAGTATGTTGTTGCTATGAGGTAACATGCAGAACTAAAAACTACAAGTTGGCCACATCTTTGGTTTGGATGATGAATAATTTCAGCAAACATGATTCTGGAGTGATGTAAAACATCTTTTGGTTCATTTAATAATCTTTTTTAACACCATGAAAGGTGGGTCAAACAATAGATGTTGGCAAACTTGTTTCATAAAGACCTGATGAAATAAACCTGTCGTTACACAGAGCCAGAGTAGTCCTAGAAATGTAACACCTGTACAAACCTTCATCACTCACCTCCATGTAGGTCAGGACAAACCAGCATTGGATTTCAAGATGAATTTTATTACAACAGATTCATAAAACATTACAAAGGATGCATACAGGGACCCCTTGGAGCAGAAAATATTAAAAACAAACCTGAAATTAGAATAAAGCTAGAGACTGTTGAAGCATAAATTTGTTAACACTACTCAGTTGGAATCATATTCATCACTGAGACCCTCACCAACCAAGGTTGGGGACGCAAGTCCAACAGCACCGTAAGCGTGCTGTGAGGGCCTCAAGCAGACTACAAACATAAACAAAACATAATGACTCAAATGTTCACAAGAGAAACTTGCCTTTGTGAGGGGTTGGTACGTTCATGTTACTCCAGCAGCTTCAAAAGAAATATGAATCATTTTAACACACCTCACTTTTATAACCTGAGTGAAACCTATGGGGAAAAGAATATATCCTCAAATGTAATGAAATAACAACAAAATAGCTTTCAGGAACTTGTGTGGTGCTTTCCAATAAAGATGTTACATTAAATGTCCACCAGTTCTAACAAATAATGTTTGTCTTCACCACCTCTGGTCTCAAAGCTTTCTGCTTGCAGCTAGGTTTGAAAAAGCACAAGGATGAGAGAAAGGTGTGAACCTCAAACCTAATGTGGTGGCTGCTTTGCTGCTTCAGTAGCGTCCAGCTGGCGACATGACGGGTGGCCTCATGCCCATGGGAGGGCCTCCCTGGTAGGGGGGCACCATAGGAGGACCCTGCCCATAAGGAGGCATCCCTCCGGGCATGTAGCCGGGCATGCCCTGAGGAGGAGCACCATACTGACCTGCAGAGAGAGAAAAATTGTTAATACTGGCTAACAAAAATCAACTTTATTAACTTTTACAAACTCTTTTTTTTTTGTTGAAACAAAGCCTCGTGATCATACATATTATACCACAGAAAAACAGTTTATTTCTTCTTTAAATGTGCCACTTTTGTAAGGAACACATTGATAAGTCAATAACTTGTTTGTATTACTGGTGCAATCCTTACATTTACAGTGCCCTTTCACCGTTTTATTGTTCATAATCATAAACACAGTCATAGTTCATAGTCATAAACGTTATTCTGTGTTGTCCTAAGTTTGTTTGCACTATATCCTGTCATAAGCTGCTTTAATTCTGTAAATTTCCTTGTCGGACAAATTAAAGAATTATCTTACAGCGACTTAACTTAAAGCAACATAAGGCACAAGACATCTTAACATAGCAGCAGAACCATGTGTTGGTCGGTTAAATCTTTTACTTTACCTTGCCTAACAGCTTTGAATAATTGAAAATACATTTAGAAAAATTGTTGTGGCTTAAAAAAATTCAGTCTAGAGAAAAGAATTACTTACAGTCAGTTCAACAAAACTCTAGGCATCATGATTTGATAAAAGGGATGCACGATATTTTATTTTTTGCCGATATATGATACCAACACTTTCTGCACACATAATTGCAGAAATCATCAACTGTCTGCTGTATTGGAAGTAACATATTGTATTATGGTGCATACTCTTATCACATTTTTTATGTAATATTCCTTTCTTGTGCAAATTAGGAAAAATATTTACTTCAAACTAGGGATGTACTGAACCAGTTTTTCTGGTCCTGATACAGATACCAATCCTGATCCGATACCAGTGTTATAAATAATAAGCTGCATGCTCTACTGTGGGATAAGACTGGTAATGTTTGGAGTAAAAGATAAAAATGAGTACATATGGAATTACTGAGGTTGATATTTATTTAAACTATAAGTGTTAAAATGTTTAACAGCAGCTTGGTTTAAAAAAATTCTTCAGAATTTACAGAAATGACTGATTGTAAAATTTTGTACCTTGTAGACTTGATCATAGTTTAGCCTTAGTGTCAAGTTTGGACCAATCCAGCTTTGAGGGGCTGGATTGGCACAGATACCCAGTACCAGGATCGGCTTGTTGCATCCCTACTTGAAACTGTATATTCATTTATGATGATTGCTTTCAAACAAAAATATGTAAAAAGATAAATCATACTTGAAAGCTGGATGATGCTGTTCCTGAAGAAATCATAAATTTACCCACAACCAGGGCAAATTTGGCCAATTTCATAACTGACAGTCAGTAAACATAACCTCTGTTCACAGGGAACATATGAGAAGTGCAACAGTACAGCAATTTAACCCAAATTAAATAAAATTGCTCACTTTGGTAAATGTGCGTCAAGTAGTCAGACACGTGTAAATTACAGACTGCTGCTTAAAGTAAAGTTAAATTTAAAACAAAACCCCAACATGGGACAACTCAATCTGAACTGTGCAACCAAAACCACAAAAACTTCATAAAATATTTGCAGCTTCAGCCCATTTTTTCATTGGTTTATTATACCGGCGGAATTTGGTGTTGGCCAATGTTCATTCTTCATTCAATATTTTATTTTTAAGCCCATATTGGCTGATACCGATAATATTGTGCATCCCTATTTGATAGCAAAAGCAACAATCTGTGAACACATCTGTAAACTTCGCTTGAAGCATATCTGACACCTCCCTGCACTAATCATTCTCTCACCATGCATGGGATGCCTCATACCAGGCTGCTGAGGTGGCATGCCTTGCTGTGGCGGCATGATGCTGCCTACAGCTGCCACAGGGGGAGCAGCCGCATGGGCCTGACCCGGCCGCGGTATGAGACGCTGGTAACGAGGCAACTGGGCCTTCATCTCCTCCTGTTGGCAGGGACAGAACACAAAGCAAACATTCAGGCTAGAGAAGCACTGTTACACCCCGCAGACACTCATTAAAATATGTTGAGGAACTGGGTACCAAAGGGGGATGTGCCCTGACTTCACACTGAGAAATTCTGAATAACACTTTTAACATAACCACAACAGGGAAACTTCTAAGAAAGAGGGATGTGATATCTAACTGCTTTCAACATGTTTCCCTTTATACGAGTCTGATACCTAAATCCAGAGTAATATCAAATCTTGCTCTAATCCATTTATCTGAAATGCTCTATTGTATATATCAGTCATTACTTACTGTGAAAAGGGCAACATGGAAAGCTCAAGAAACTTACCAGTGAGATATCCTCATCAGGGTGGATCAACTTACTAGTTGCACTCGTGGTGGTGAGGGTAGCGGGCTTAGTGGGCACTGTGGCTGGTGGTTTAGCCACAGTGCTGCTAGAGGGGTTAGAAGAAGGAAAAGTGGAAGAGGAAGTAGAGACAGAGGGCTGGGTGTAGGCAGGGAATGTTGCTTTGGGAGGCTCAATAGAGGCTGATGTACTGTGGGAGTTGGAAGCTGCAGCTCCTGAAGTGCTCTGCTGGGCCTGTGCAAAGACATGAGACGGGTCACTTACAGGTAGAGTCAGAAGAGTTACTAAAAGAGTTGTTTCAGTAAACAGTGTTGCTTTTTAAAAACAAAGATGTCACTGCTGGATAGAGAGAAATCCTCATTTAGAGCCACTTTAGGGCACTTCCTGATCAAATAATAAACAATACTTCACACTAACAACTGGAGTGCATTTTTTTTGCTTGAAATGACTTAAATTCTTCATATTCACAACAGATTAATTTACAGTGAATCTCATTTCCTCAGAAGTGTGTGGTGCGTTACGCAACACTGCAGCGAACAAAGTCATTTCAAAGCATGAGGATCAGTCATTGCAGAGTTCATGCTTCAGAGGTTGGGGAGGTGGGAGATGCAAAATAAAAGCCATGTAAACCAGTCTGGATGCCTTGTTTGTTTGATGGTTAAAGCACATGCACTGTGAGAGCTGACAGAGAACACGTGTCAGTCATGAACAGGGGTTATTATCCTCCAACAACGACATTTAGGTTGACAGCGCCACGTCTGAGGCACAGGGCGAGTACAAGGCAAATAGAGTTAGTAATCAGCCCACGGAGGAATTTTGAGGCGTTAAGAGAAGCAACATGCAGCTGCCACAGCCCAAGTCAAAGTCCTGTCTGTGAGCGTACTTGTGGAGGGTTAGGAAAGGGAGGCTGAGAGGAGACAGACTGGAGGTCTGAAGGTGGAGAGGAAACAGCTGCTGTGCTGCTATGAACACCAGAGCCCATCTGCAGCATGGTGGAGAGGAGATCATAGCATTGGCATTGAACATGTCCACAGAGTCGAGCCAAATTCATTTATTAGAACAGAATATACTGCGTTACTGTGAGTCTGTTTTTACTCATGAAATGGTGAAATGAAAGACAGGAAAAAAGGGCAAAAAAAGATCTGAAGTGTTGGGAGATAAAATGTGTAGAGTATCTCGTTTAGGTAATTTAAGACACCAGTGGGAGGGTTTGGAAAATGAAAACCTTTAATGAGGAGGAGTTTAAAAGACAATGTGAATCCTCCAAATGTCAGTTTGAGTATCTCTAAAGGGATAACATGGCGCTCACCTGTGCTGCGCTGGGAAACAGAGGTTTGGTGACTGCCGGCTGGACCGCTGGAGCTGTGGGTCGACTGGGTATCTCTCCTGCTGCAGGGTTTGGGGCCATGTGAGGCATGCCTGGCCTTGGAGCCATGTGAGGTGGCATTCCTGAAAAATCACAGAAAAATATTAAGTATGACAACACACAGAGAGAAGAATCAGGCTGGAAAAATAACTAGTGTCATTTAAAGAGGACACACAGGATTGTGTATCTAACTACACAATTTTATGACAAACCTTTCACTTAGCAGTCACTGCATATAGTGTATGTCTGTTTCCTTACTGATCCAGCACCACATTTTGAGGATAACTGGACTTAAAATGTGATTCCAGTTAGTTTAAAAGTGTGCATTTTCACATTCATAATTTGAATATGTCAGATAATTTGGATTGGATTAAATTATTGTTGGCATCTATGCCCATGAGTATGTATTGTAAATTAGGAAACTGGATCAGCACATCTATATATGAATAGTTTTGCAACTCAGGTGTAGAAAAACAAAACAAACGAAACATCAGAAAGGTTTCAATTGCCAAGTCACATATTTCTGGGACCAAAGTGTTAGATATTTACATCTGAAAAATACTTCTTGAAAAAAATAAACTGGCAGACTTGTGTTAACGCTAAACGCAAATATACACATGATCACTTGTAATCTCTCCTGAAACCAAACACCACAACTCACCGGGGGGGATACCAGGCATCCCTGGCATCATGGGGGGCATCATTCCACCCATTGGCATCATGCTGCAAGAGACAGTAAGTCATGTAAGTGAATTATGCAACAGTTCAACTCCATTTAAATTATTCACTGAAACGGCACCATTGTTTACAATGAGTTTCAATCAGACTGGATTACACCTTGATTTACTTTAAATACAAAAGTAAATCATAACTACAGAAGACTGCTCTCACCCTGGGGGCATTCCATGCATCGCAGGAGGCATGCCGTGCATCATGGGAGGAACTCCTGGCATAATTGGAGGCATTCCTGTCAAAGTGAATCAGAGAGAATCTATGTTTACAATTTACTCAAAGCTTCATAGTTTAACACAGTTAAGATACACAGACTCAGTGACTTTTATTTCAACACTGTAACATTTGATGTAGTCTAAAAACTCATTGCAAGAAACACGCGTGGGCTCTGACTGTCAAAAAACAACTAGTCCTGTAAATGAAAGTTTGTGACTTCAACATAGATTCCATCACAGGATCCATTCTCCATCATCTCCATTACACAGGTGTGGATGCGACAGATCACAAAGTCCACACAATCAGCTTAAACTAACTTAGGATAACTAGCTAGTGTAAAGTTGTTTAAACTCTATAATTATTCCCAACGTTCTGTCGTTCACAAAGACGTCCTTGCCTTGATATCCTCCAGGGTGCATCCCAGGTGCACCAGCCACTGGGGGCATACCAAGCTGAGCCATTGGAGCAGTGTAGCCCGGCTGGGGCTGGACAGCGGCAACCTGCTGTACTGACGGTCCTGCTTCATCGTCGTCATCATCATCCTCATCAGAGTCGTCCTGGTTTGATTTTTTCTTTTGACTCTCTGGAAGAATAAAAGAAATCACAATTATCAAAACTTAACTCCAGCTTCATCACAAAAAATAGATGTTGCATTTCTCTGTCTACCCATAGCCTTTATATCCCTGACTTACAGCAATGTAATCCTATGCTTCTCCTGCTATCACTATGACTAGAAGCCTCCCTAAACTTACACCAATCAAAATTCACTTAACAATCCCATCAGTCACTGGGGCCTTGTGTACAAAAGTGCGTTCAATTTGTTATAATACTATTTAATAAAGGGAGAAAAAGTACATGTTTGTGTACAAACCTTGTGACTTCTGCTCTAGTGTTCGTCTCCTCTCCTGCATGTCCTTCTCTGGGATCCCTTCCATGCCGTAGATCTCCAGCTCGATGTCTGTTCTTCCGGGGATTGCATTGGGTACGCTGTCTATTGTCTCTTTGTGAACCTAAAACATGAGCTTAGTGAGCCAGTGCACACAGCCACAACAACAAGCGAAGCACTTTCATTGTCCTCTCTCAAAGACACACAGTGGTGGCCAAAATTGTTCAAACACTTGGCATATTTAAGAGGTTTCCACTGAAATATCAACAAAATCACAAAATAGAGCCATTATTAGGATAATTTGTCCACACCCTTCATGGAAATGAACATTAGAAATGATGGACTGGACTTCAACCCCATCCAGCAAATTAAGGGCGAGTTGGCAAATAAACTGGTCAGTCATATTGAAGTTCTCAAGACATATGTTGACACTAAGATTAAGACATGCTGCTGCAAAAGGTGGACAAACCAAATAGTAAAGACAGCAGTGCGACTCACATCATCTGATATTTGTTGTATTCAGAGCAACCATCTGCATGTTTAGTTATCGTGGTTTGGTCAGTATTTCCAGAATTGTCAGATGTTCTAATCATTTTGGCCACCACTGTACTATGAAGTGCCAACTAATAATCAAAGTGGAATAAAGACATAGATAACCACAATCACATGTGTAATCGTGCATTAATATGTAGAACCTAATGAGGGGCACCCACCTGCATGCAATGAATTGCCAATCCAGGGCCTGTGTACAACTTCTTGTGACATATATGGCATTTAAAATGCTTTGCCTTCTGATGCTGAATAAGGATTTTTTCGTCATCAAAATCTCGATTGCAGTACCTTCAAGGAGGAGTTAAGGATCACTCATGAAACCGGACACATGCGTTAAAGCAACAAACACAACGAATACACCATTGGTACACGATGCTCATTTACTGGAATGGCGTAACATTTACGCCAATGAAAGACACACTTGTGCGGTGAATCAACGTTACAGTAACCTGAAACAACAAATTGCATTAATATACGATTGAAATATCGAAATTAGTTCAAAGAAGCAAGTGCAAGGCGATCGCAGAAAGCAGCGAACGGGAAATGAGCTAACGATATTAGCTTCCTTTTAGGTTATGCTAATCAATCCCAACGTAGTCTGCTCATCCGGAAGCAAAAACAACGTGAGATACTTTACTTTTTAAAGTAAATGATTAATTCAATCAGACTCTGAAGCCTAACATAAACCATTAATGACACGATGAAGCGTTGAATAATCCTGCTGAACCGTAAATCCACCAACAGGCTAACTTAAGGCCTCCTTTTGTTGAGCTAACATGTATCCGTGAGCTCTCCCAGGACGTCCATAAAAAACCAGACAAAAAGGATACCAGCACCATGGCTTCATCTGCTTCTTCTTTTTTCTTCCCATGTTTAAACGTACTCGAAATAGGTCTGAAAACGTTAAATATTAGACTAATTATCTGTTTGACAACAGCATGCTGTAGTCCCGTGACAACGCCGAAAATGGCGCTTAGCTGGAGAAGGAAGTACAGGGGCACAGTGGCTGTAGTCTCGCGAGAACTTCAGATCACGGAACAACACAGAACGCTACTTGGTTGATCAGATAGTGAGGATGAAAATCCGCAAACAACATATTTTGCCATTTATTTAAAACATTACGTTAAAGGAGAGTTTAAGTTTGTTTGTAAAATCAATAATCTTTTATCAATGCATGATACTTTCACACCCACTGCATCAACGTCAAATCTAAGTTTGCTTTTGCAAACATTTAAAAACAACTTACTTCAAGATTACAGGACAACCCTCAACTAAATAATTTCATCGTTAAATCTGCTTAGAAAAATAGAAATGCGTAAAACAGTTTATCAGAGGAAGTTTTGTTCTTTAATTTAGCTTAAAACACTTAAAATTAGTAACGCATCCCTTCCGAAAGAAAAATATGTACCAATATATTTTTCAAATGGTTTGTAATATATCATTGATATATTATGATATACATGGAATAATATATTGAGGGCACATATACAATATATTATATATTCATGAAATATATTGCAATATTGCAAAATATACAAATAATTGCCGCTTTCCATATATTGCAATATATTGGAAAATATAAATACTAATTCTCATATATGGGAATTTATTACCCAATATATAACATAATATTTTTCAATATGCTGCAATATATTTTTCTTTAGTAAGGGATGATCCTGCAAGGTGATGCATAACTTTGAAAACATTTCAACCTGTAATACAGTCTGTGTCCGCTTGATGGCGACAACGACGCAGAAATATTGTCTAATTATGGCAACGCACAGTAGATGGATGGTATTGTTCCTCTGTTCAGTGGAGGACTTTGAAAACTTGCTTTTCACCGTATTCTTTATATAATAGTTGGTCATTTTTGTTGCTATTTCATTCAATTTAAGATAGGTACATTTCCAGTTAAATGTAATACCTACATACATGTGTTTTATACAACACATTTACAGAGTAGGCTGGATGATAGTGCATGAGTAAGTACTACACTTATAATCTGTCTGTCATATCTAGTTAAATGTAATTGTGTATGCCCTTTCCTTGCATTCATTTTGAAATATGTGAAATGCATATTAAAACTGGTCCTGACTGTTAGTAGTTCTTTCTTCAGATGAGAGACCACAAACACATTCAGACAGATTTCTCTCCCCTGCAGTCACACTTGTCTTTCCTCTCCCACCAAGGTGAATGATTACCTCTGAAATTGGAGATTTATGAAGGGGAGACACAACTGAGGCAGCTTTCCTTGGATGCCTAATGAATTTTTCATTGTTCGCTCTCAAAGGCGTTGCTCTCCATATGGTTGCGCCGGCTAGATGGGGAAGACGTTTAGTGACAGCTTAAGGGGTCCCCTCTCTGAATGAATTATGGCGAGTTCTTGTAAAGTTGCACATTTCATTGATCACTTTGACACAAGCTTTGGGTTCAGAGTTTGAAGCTAACGTAGATTCAAGGCTGCAGATTTGCCTGGTTTTAAGTACTTTTCTTTTCTAAACTCTGTCCCTGAGAATGAAATTAGAGAGCAATGTGGGTGGGCTAGCATGAATGAAAGATTACTGTGGGTTTGTTGGATTAAAAAAAAAAAACAGATTTTGAGTGCTTGTGATGTACCATTGTGATGCACATGCTGCACGTTCTCCAAGTTTTTCCACTTATTTCTTCTACCCCAACAAAGACCACGTAAAATTAAAACAATGACACGAATAGGACTATCACTTTTTCTGTATAAAACTGTTTAATGTAATCCAGTATGTACATATCAAATCTACAAAATATGCACAATGTTAAAATATTATCAGCAGTTTACTCCTCACTCTGTTTTGTCATAGCCCTTATTATATACAATCCCAGACCATCTTTTAGCAGTTTTTAAATAGGATACATACAGAATATAGCTAACCAATCACAAAGCAGACTGACAAATCAATTTACACAACATCCGTATATCACTGAGTAAAAAAAAATATACAGCCAATGCATGTCAAAATATTAATCTGTATATAATTACATCATAGTAATGTTTGTGCGAAGCAGTTACCAGTGTAACATGAGGTTAAAGTACAGTACAGTTAGACTCACAGCTCCAGGCTGGGGTTGTTCTTTGCCATCCAGTTCAATCAATTAGCAATCTCAGCTGGGACAAGAACTAACAAGGAGCATCGATTTGCTTCTCCGCCCTGTTGTTGACCAATGTGAGAATGAAGTGACCCCAGCCTGCTTGTAGTCGAGGTCAGGCATGTATGTGCTCTTCTGCTTTTGGTAATACTTGTTCCCATAGTTTAATCCCACTGTTCTTAATTCATTACCTCAATAACCAAAAGCTAACTGACACTTCATCAAGATTTTCAACCACTGAAAAAATGCCAAAAGCCCCAAAGGGAACACTTACAAATCGAACTGCAGTTTTTGGTTGTCCCATGGTGATCAGTGAAAGATTCAATAGAGAACACAAATATCTTTTGTTACATTCAGCTCAATCCTTACAGTGAAAATTAGATTAGGTTTTCTTACACTAAAGAAATTCTTCTCAGGGGGCTGTGCTCTTCCCCATATTTTGGCATCATTTTTCAGAGCTTAACGACTGAATGGCACTTCTGCTTCTTTTCTGTACACACAATAGTACAACTCCTTGCACAAAAGACAAAAAAATAAAAGTTAAACGTTCAAATGAATCCTTCTCTAGAGAAGTGTATAATCCTGAAGGCAACACTGAATACGAAAACCACACTTTCCCCTCAATGGTAAACTCCTAATCACCTTTGATGGTTGCTGTAGCTCATGTACTCTATTTTCTCTCTAAATTGTGGACCTTAGAGAGGTTTAACAAGCCTGCTTTCTTTTTAATCTAATGAGCTGCTTGTAATGATGACAAAGCAGAGACTAAGCCGTGACCTTATACTTCATTTACTGATTACAGAGATACAGCTTGATTCCAGGATTTTCAACGTTTCACGCTGTAGGATCTCACTACTGTCAGAGAAAGAGGCAACTGTGCAGAAATACTTTCATCAGGCTGACGTCTCCAAGTGAAGGCACCTTTGGACTGAGGAGGAAGAGGCAGAGAAGGTTAAGCCATGAGAGGAGTGAATCAGATCTGTGGTTGTCAATGCAGTGCAGTCAACAAATGCCCCTCCGGCCGATACTCATGAGACAAACATCCAACAGAGATCCAGACAAGGAGCAGATGGAGGTGAGCTTTCATGTAAGCAGTCGAAAGGTAGCAGGTGGGCTGAGGAAGTCAGGATGAGAATAACCACAGAAGCTGTTGCCTGTCATCGCGCTCTGATCCTCCACAATGAGGCTCAGTTCAAGGCTGAGTCAACGACTCTAACCAGGCAGTGAAGAATCTACCGCCGGGGGGATTAAATCAAGTCATGGTGGTGGTGGCAGTCGCACATCTAGTAAGCTATACGCAAATATGTTCCAGAAGACAGCACAGAGCACAAATAAGGTGTAGACACAGAAAAAGATCCAAAACAAGGACTGCTCCTGGAGGCGCTGCTCGTAGTTCTGCAGGACCACTACACCCAGAGTCAGACCAACGACAACCCCTCCCAGGTGAGCCACAAAGCTGGGGTTGGGGCAGGGAGGAAAGGCTGGAGGGTAGAAGCGGAGCCACACCGCCCGTCCAAACTCTACGCTCACTGTAAGCAGACAGAGGAAGAGAGAAAACACAGAGTTAATGAGGTGTGTGAGAAGTTTCTGATGACACTTTACACTTTAAAGTTTCATAGAGACTTTCAGTTTGTGTGCCATAAATGGATTCTGTGGTAGGGTTGCACACAGACAGTGAGAAATAGCTTTCAGAAATGAAAAAAAAAAGAAAAAAAAAAGTGAAATTAACTCAGTATCACTTTCACAATACTCTCAGGGCCTTTAAGATTTAAACTGTTAAACACAAAATTTAAAGGTCCCATATTATGCATAAATCACTTTATTAAGTCTTTTAGTGAAATTTGTGGGTCTTTGGCTTTCCTCCCAGCCCACAAAATGATATTAAATGGCAAAACCTGTACTCAGTAGTGCTTGTGAAAGTAAAATCCTAACCTAAAACGAGCTGTTTGGATTTGGGGGATTTGCCGACGTCAGCGATTCCCTTTTATGACCAATCAGGAGCAAGTCTGACCTGATTGGTCCACCGGAGCAGAAACCCTGAACCCTCTCCCGGCCAATCCCCTTCCCGCTGCTGGAGAGATTTCTCTCCAGCAGCTGGGAGGAGAATGCAAAAGTTGAAGAGCCATCACTGCTCTGTTTTTGGCTGTAAACAGAGACATAGTTCCATCATGCACAAGCTTCCCATCTCGGAAGAACACAAGACTAAGTGGCTAGAGTTCATTTATCAAGGAAATGTGCCAGCTACACTCAGTAAAACTGTGCACGTGTGTGCTCGTCACTTCACGGCCGACTGCTTTTCCAACTTTGGACAGTACAACAGAGGGCTAGCCAATAGACTGGTCCTGAATCCAGGCACATTACCAACCATCCACCAACAAACCTGGGACCCTGGAAATGTGAGTATTTTAAATGCTGTGTGCTGTGGAGCAGATGTAAGAGCTTTTCCTCAGTGTCCCACCTGTCTCTGTGTTAGCTTCAGGATGCTAACTTTAGCTGCAGTTAGCCTGTTGTTTTAGCCTGTAATGTTACGGTAAACGAGCTTCGCTGTTTTCTAAACATTGTGCACTTGGAGCTCGTGGCGCCACTCTCAGTGACGTGGAAGAGTGGGGCGGTATCAGTGGCGGCTCATTTACATATGAAGGCCACGCCCACTAAATCAGAGCGTTCTAAACAGAGGGGCAATGACAGCCTGGAAACAATGCTGCTGTGCTTGATTAATTGGCTTTTTGGACCAGAACATATTACTACCATTTCATGAAGACATCAATGATCCATATCAAACTGCAGAAAAGGAGAATAACATGGGACCTTTAAATTAAGACACCCGTTAACATAAAACTATCAGTAATTTAACAATACATGCAAAGGAAGAGATTTTTACATTCTCTTTGCTCATCTCTACTGAAAAACATGAGTAAAGAGCAGACACATCGGCTGAGACAAACCACTCCAAACTTGATGTTTTTTTCATCAGACCTTTTGGACTCAGTTTAATTTAACACTCTTTTGAGCCGAGAAGTGGCAGAACTCTGCCTCTGCAGTGTCATGCTCTTTATTTTAGGCGTGTCAGAGGTCAGAAGCTCTAGTAAGCAGCTTGCTGAATATCAAACACTGTAGAAATGTGCTGACCATTTTGTCAAGCAGTTTCACCTTTCTTTTGTTTCTTTTAACACTGAAATATATGTGAATACAGCGTCTTAAAAACAACAATAACGAAATGCTTACTCACAGATGGATATTTACTTTGTTATCTAACCCTATCTGTTGTGTTTTGGGTAAAACCATAGTTCTCTCGTGGGGAGCCTCAGCTGCAGGAATAATTTAGTATATGAACATTAAAGCAGACTTACAGTACAAGTTATGTGTGTATAAAAATCAATGGAGAAAGAAAAAACAGGATGTCTTTATTCAGACTTACTGCAAACCAGAGCCATGGCCATCCGGAATAACTTGAACTGACACTTCATTCCCGACCAATTCTACAGAGGAAGACGAGAGAAGGAAGAGGGAGAAAAGACGGAGCATTTATAAAAATATTTTGAAGTTCTCGTAATGAAGACAGAATGAACAGAGCTGGAAGGTCAAGTTCTCCTTACAGACAAAAAATAACATGAGATCCTGCCCTCCGTCACAATTTACGTCAATTTGAAAATCTTCAGAGACACACTGACCCCAAATCTGTTCTGGCTGTGTTAGATAATAAGATTTCAGCTGAGAGGGAGGGCACTCTCCCACCTGACCCCAAGGATGTTGCATTAGACTTAATAGAGGTCCACCTGAGTGCTTGTTTTGCCTTATGTGTCTATTGACCTCAAAGATGGGAGATTGAACAGAGCAGATACAGATGTCAGAGTGTACAGGAAGAGGAGGGTCAGACATGAACACAGTCTGTGCTCTTTGGGAAAAAGGAGGAACTGATGGAGATATGAGGAATGTATGGCATGTGTAGATAAACTGCACCTGCTGGGCCTCAAAACAGGCTGCTTTGATGATGAGGCAATGCCCTGACAACTGATGTGATAACCACCTTCACACAAACACACACACGCACACATGAAAACTTACCATTACAACATTGGCTAAATGTGCAGAAACCAGGGCATAAACTCCACCAGATGACCCGACCACAGGAGCTGTCATATCAGTGACGGACACAGCCAGAGACCCTGAGTGAGGAGGATACAGAAACATGTGTAAAATCAATAAAGAGTAGATTATTTATTATTTATCTGTCACAGAAAGAGGAAAGTTACTCAGTGAGATTTCAGCCCACAGAAAGGGAACCAAATTCTTTGACAACTGCATAATAAAGGAAGGGAAGTTTGGTGAAACTCTTTCTGAGGTTATATCTATAACACTGGAGAACAATTTGGAAAAAAAAAATCTGTTGCGTTAGATTTTTATGTTGCTCAAAATTAAAATCGACATTTTTTTCAAGCACATCAAGCTTTTTCTCCACAGCTTACCCTCAGATAAGCAAAATTCCACTGATGAGCTGTAGTAAGACTTGACAGCTGATTAGGATTGGACTCATCTACAGCTACATGGTAACTTGTTTGTGCAGTCACAATTGAGACAGTGCGGTGAGAGGTGTGTGCAGCTCCCAATAGGTTAGTACTATCTATATCTGCCATGAGAGAGCTAGCATAATGGGAATGAAGAGGATTTGTGCTGCTTTTCTCTTAACCTTCTAACCATGGGTAATTTTTTTTAATTTTCAAAGCTTGTAACTATTCCATCTTAGAGTTTTATTTACATAGGTCTATGTTTCCTATGTTCCAGATAGGGATGGGTACCTTTCACATTTGCACCAATACGGTACAGATGCCCGGTACCTAGCGATCGGTATCTGTACTCAACGGTACCAGTTTTGGGTACTTTTGTGTGTTTTTATGTGGTACTAAATATTAATTTGTTTAATAACCAAATCCCAACATTTTTCAATTTAACATATTCATTTCTCAATATGGGCCTTATGGTGGCGCAACAGTTAGAACTGCAGCCTCACAGCAAGAAGGTCACCGGTTTGATTCCCAGCTTGGATGGTGGGCCTTTCTGTGTGGAGTTTCCATGTTCTCCCGGTGCATGTGTGGGTTCTCTCCGAGTCTTCCAGTTTTCTCCCACAATCCAAAACATGCTCACCAGGTTAATTGAACATTCTAAATTGTCTGTAGGTGTGAGTGTGTGAGTGAATGGCTGTAGGTCTGTCTGTGTCAGCCCTGTGATTGGCTGGCGACCAGTCCAGGGTGTACCCCGCCTCCCACCCAATGACAGCTGGGATAGGCTCCAGCCACCCACGACCCTGTACAGGATAAGTGGTTCAGAAATGAATGAATGAATTTCTCAATATATAAACTTGCAATGCTGTGTTCATGTACAGTATGGAAAATTGCCCACTCTTCCACACCCTCACAGTCACAAGGATGCGTTTAGGTACCTAAATATGGTACCATTCGGTTTTAGGTGAATCAATAGGATACTCTGTATTACAAATAGAAATCAGTTGGTACCTATAAAAGTACCTGATCTGGTACCCATCCCTAGTTCAAGATCATGTCTGCTCCTGTAGCTTCTCCAGAAACCATATCCTTTGTAAAAACATAATAGTGTTCAACAAACATTGCAGCCATGCCTGTTTCTTTCATATTTCATTGCATGTTAATATTTCAACATTTTTATAAAACAAGCACATATCTGTTAAGTGAAGTATTTTTCATATTTTTTTAAGTAAATTGGGATCCTATAGTTCAAAAACTTGATGTGATAGAGAAAAACTGAGATCAGTTTTGGATTCCACACCCACAGACCTAACTCAACAAAAATTGTGTTCCCCAGTGTAGTCAACATGTTTCAATATTCAGCCAGTTGAGCAATACGTCATCTTGTACTATACTTTAGTTGTGGCCTGTCTAAGATGTATAATACATTGTTTCATCTGTACTAACATGTATTAGTTGCTTAAGATCCTTGAAAGTGATAAAAGCCCTGAAAATAAAATTGTTCTGGTACTTTCTTTGTGTAAAACATGGTTCAGACTTAAATCCACAGCCTGCAGAACATAGTACCATTCCACCTTTTTGTGGATCAAACTGACAGACACCAACATACTGGTCAATTCAAACAGTTTCTGTGTTAACCCTGGGACCGTTTGTGCACAAAAACATCCATTCTGAATGGTATAAAGACAGCTTTGCCTTCATGAAACCTTCATGAACAGGGGCCTGTTCCTGCAATTACTCAGTTGGTATGCAAAATGAATGCAACCTCTCAATCTGTGTTGGTGCAAACGGGGACATGCTTTTCTTTTGCACATTGGTACTTATTCACTACATGCACAAAAGATTTAATCAAGCATTTCTATGTTTTTCTATTCAAGCTCACAAAAGTTTAAACATGGGAGCACTCAAAGATGGACAGTCCAAGGGAAACATGTCCTCCCTGTGCTTTTCAAGCAAAGCACGAAAAAGGAGCAAAGATATTCTTGGAAGGATAAATAAATGAAACATTATGTCTTCATTAAATTCAATTATTATAATATAATAAAATAGTAATATTTACTCCATCGCTGGTAAAAATACAGCAAATCACATGTTTGACAATAAAGCATATTTAGCAGATGGTGTAACTTTCTCTATTCCTGTTATGTGAGTTAAATAATACTCGACATTTGGCTTAATTTTACAAAGCCAAGTGAACACACACACAACCACAGATGGTTCAACGCTAAAGCTATGCTGGAGGGATGATGGGATAAGTCATGGCATCTCAGGCACGGTGCTATTAAAGGGAGTGGGCGCAGCATGGGGTGAAAGAGAAAAACGGCTGGTCCACTGAAACAAGCATAAGAAGATATGTAAACACATATGTGGTACAAGATAGAGACATAAAAACAAAAACAAAGAGCATTAATTTTACAACACACAAATGCTTCATCCAAACGTGACTGAAAAATGAATTCTCCTGATGCCTGCGTCCTAACACCAGCCTCATTCTGTCAGTGTTTGCGTTCATTCACTGTGGTATTAGCTTGGATTTGTTTGAGGAATGAAACATGGAAACTAAGACAGAGAAGAATTTAAAATGTGAAGGTATCAGTTTTTGCATTTTGAAAATACTTCACCTAAATACAAACAGTGTAAATGAATCTGTTTTATTTATCCTGGAATGGGTTCATAAAATAAAACGTCTGCTTAAAATAATCTTTGCCATTAATCTTTAGACTCAGCACACTGGTTATTAGTGTGTTTTTAATAACAACCAGACTTGAAGTGAAATGAGAGGAAGAGCCTGCAGTTGGCATCCAGCAGGAGTGTCTTTTGTGGCCTTCTCAGGTGTGAGAAGCACGATCACGCAGCAGAGTGAGGTGTTGTATAATAACAGCATCACAGCGTTAAACTCTGCTAGGTGACAAATAATTTTTCTTTTCAGTGGCTGGAACTGAGACAACAGGGGAAAATGTGTGACTTTATCATTTCTGGTCAAGTCTCAAGTTAATATGTGTGTGTGTGTTGTTTTATATTTAATTTGTGTATGCAAATTAGGACAAGAATAACGGCAAAGTCATTGCTGTTTTAATTAAATGTGAACTAGTTTAGAATCAATCAATGATGTTTAACCTTAAATAATCAAAGTAAGGGTGTTTCCCCTTTGCAGCCCTCAATGTTACTCATTTTTTCTTCAAATACACACATGCACACACTCTCACACACACAGGAACACCTGGTTCAGGACACCACCACCTCTGAAGTTTAGGAAGGGTGTGCAGGTGGAGGGTTGACCTCCATCCCTGTAATCAACTTGGTTCAATAACATTATTTTAGTGAGGACACACACACACACACACGCACACACACAAGGACACAGTCTCTCACACTCCCTCAGGAGGCTTGTATTTTAGAGTCCAGGGTGGCATCTCATTTATCTTGGCTACTCTGCCAAACTGCAGAGCAGGAAGTGAGGACATGAGGGGGGATGATACAGCTCATCAGCACAGCTGATGGAGAAAGTCATCAGTGGAGTCTGCCTCTGTAGCTGAACTGGATCAACATTAGATCTTCATGTGAGTGTGAAATCACACCCTGTTCTCTTGATTGTTTGATCGTCGACACTTGTTCCTGTTTGTTGCGACACCTGCTCAGTCACTCCTTTGTTTACATCGTCCCGTGTACTTCTGTGTTTACATTCAAGTCCATTGTGTCATTTAAGTGCCAGAGTGTGTGTGTGTTGGCCCCTGAGGGTCATCAACCTCTCTCTGAGTCATTACTTGACCTCTGACCTCTGGCTTGACCCCCTGTGTGAGTGCCAGCTGAGCCCCTCTCTGTTCACTTCTGCTTTTTGTGTCTCCAAATAATCCAACAATGTCACTAAGCCTAACTAAGACTCTCTTTTTTATTTTAAAGGTTTTTTTTGGAGGGGCTGTTACTTTCACTGCCTATACTGAGCAATAGGATAATGGATACAGAGAGTAGGGACAGAATTCAGTGCACTGCAAAATCTGAAATCTAAGAAAGTGCTCTTGTCTTACTGACTTTATCTGAAAAATTTGTAAAAATTAATTAATATTCAAAATATTAAAAGATAAAGGAAAAGCTTTGCAGGGTCAGGTATCCTGCAAACAAACACCTGCACACCGTCCAACTTGCAAATAGAATAAATATTTATGCAATATTTCAGTGCAAGACCTTCATCAGGCATCAGCTTGAGGTCTGGCACAGAAATGCAATAAACATGAGTTTTTACCTTGGAATTGTTTGAAGATATTAAAAAACAAAAAAAGTAATGCCAGAATGCTTAAAATATCCCTGAAAGAGGTAAGAAAAATTTGCTTGCTGAGTTCCTTAAAGTAAGAAAAATGTCTTGGTACAAGAAGCTAAACCAGTAAATTTTTCTTATTTCAGATTACAGATTTTTTTTTTGCACACATGATCTTAAAACCAGATGTGTTTTTTAAAATGATCAGATGAATATGGCGCATAGTAAGTCCGAACGATATCTTTTTTCCTTGAATTAAGACAAAATCACTTCCTCCGACATCTGTTTTTGAAGTGTTGCCAGATTTGTGGGTCAGATCGAAACCAAGGTCACTAGCTTTGGGGATTTAATCCCTTGTGCAGGAAAGGGCAAAATTCAATAACAAAGCTCAACCCGCGCTCCACAGGGAATCATGGAAAACATTTTTTTTTTTTAAAGAAAGCCAGACTTTCTTTGATGTCAACAGAAATGCCACCAAGACCAGGAGCATCTTTTTGTTTTATCATGAAGCAATGATAAACTGATTTCTCATACAACTTGAACAGTATAAATGCTTTATATGCAGTGAGAATACACCCACCTATTTGATTTAACCAAAAATTGGAATACAAATCACCTCTTGAGAACACTTAAAGAAACTCATACCTGTAGTTTTTGAGTTCCCTAGCAACACACTTACACATGCAAAGAAAATTACATCAATATTCCTGAGCTTGCAAACCAAGTGAATTTCCAGCCACAGCCTTGAAAACAAGTTTGCACATTTCTTAAGTGGTCTTACCCACCATGCTTTGCTGCACTCTAAGATCCTCCACCACAGAGGATTAAATGTACATTAACTGTGATATTTCACAGTATGCACATATTTTTTCTGACTTAAGACCTTTGCACACCAGATGCATATTTTTCACACAAATATTTCGCATGTTTTTCTTTAAAACCTACTGTTTTTCACAACAAGCATTCACATTAGCAATGTTCTTTCGCTGAGCAAAATTGCAGCTTTTATTTTATCGGACCAAGGTCAATTTTTGCAAAGTTATGCTTGGGAGGAGTACACATCTAACCAATCAAAACACACGTTATTGACAAGTCACAGACCAAAACATTCAACATTGATTGTGTTCATGTCCTAGCACCTGGTTCTTTACGAATAAAGACATGAAAAAACTACAAAGACAACGTTCACAAAGACATCGTTTGGAGAATAGTTGAAAAGATTGACTACGACCCCTCCAAATTTTTCGCAATTTCACGCAATTTATTCGCTTAGCTGCTGGTGTGCAAAGGCCTTTAACTTTGAAAAAGAGCAAAAGAATATGGATAAGTAGAGCTAAATAAAAAATATGCCTGCAATTGCATGCAATATCATTTTCTGTCTTTGTTATGTGACTGATTCAATCTTCAAGAAAATACACATTAACATAAAAAAGGTATTGAAAATGCTGAAACAAAACCATACATCCAACTGAACAGTTACTCGGATATTTAGTCACATTTTACTATCTTCTAATGCTTTAGATGTTGTTTTATATCCTGTTCACTTTCTAATGACGTAAGAAGTTGAATAAATTGTGATGCACAGGGATGAGGCTCCTCATCTTTGGAGCCGGTTTGGCTCGGCCTGATGTGACCTCATGCTTAGAGGCTGTTTTTCTTAATTCCTCAGTTGTATCGACCTGCAGCCCTTTGCCTCATATTATTTACCTTTTTTTGCCAGCTTCTTGAGCAACCCACTGTCCTATCTTTAAACAAAGAGACAAGCGTCTCCCCCCAAAAAATATCAGCTGTGCATAACCCTTTGGCCTATTTACTTTCAATGCATTTATGAAATGTGTTTAATATTATAACATATCAGCTTCTTACATCCAACCCACATATTGAATCGTGACTTCATGAACAGTCCCTCCGGTGCTTAAGTATTACAAACAAGCCAAGTCAGATAAAAACACAAAAATGAAAGCCAACAAAACCAGATTATGCTTCCCCTCCTCTGCTGCTGGTCGATATTTAATTAAAACAGCAGACATGTGTGTGTTTTCACATGTGTGTGTGTGTGTGTGTGTGTGTGTGTGATTTATGGTGCCTTTCCTTCTCATGTCCCGGTAAGGTCAATGCTACGGGCCACTGCAGCTGGTATCCCCAGGGTGTGTGTCACTGAACACACACACACACACCATGTGTATTTAACCACATTACACTGGCTGCAACTCATATCTCACAGTCCTCTCTGCTGTTGACTCAAGTGATGCACAATACACACACTCACACACATCCTGCCACAAGGCATTCAGCTTCCAACACCCCAAAATACTGACCCTCAACCAAAAAGCAGCCAGATAATTCCGCCTCACAGCCAAAAGTGTCATTCCTCAAATGTTTGTTTTTGAGAAGTTGAACCCTCGCTGACACCAGAAGACCTTTTCTAATCTGTGATATTTGGTAAAGAAAAACATGTTTACACCAAAATTGAGAGTTTCTTCTCGTGAGGTTGAGCAGGAAGTAGGATGAGAGCGGTGACATTTTGTTCAAAGCTGCACATCTTATTTTTCTTCCTCATTTGTAGTCGCCTGCTCCTAATTTTCATCCACCTTCTCTCCTCCATCTTTGCCCTCTTGAAACACTCTCAGCCTTATTAACACTTATGAATTCATCTTCCCCCAACTCATACACCCCCTTCCTATCTCATTATAACTCTGTGTGTGTGTGAGTAATTGAGCTCCATTTGAGATGACTCTCCCTGCTCTGCCCTTTTGTACGTGACTGCAGGGGGATGAGGAGGCTTTGACGGGGCGCTGACGACCCCCAACATCCCATCACGTCTGGTAGGGAGACAGAAACACAAGGCCATCTGTTCTGGACATACGCTGAACTTTCTCATTGACCAGTATCCACCCGCACACTAAATGAAACCCGATAGGCTGTTGAATGCATAAAAACACACACAACAAGCAGATGGGACAACGGTTGAGCTGAAAGGAAACACCCTGAAGTGTGTGTGAAGAAGGGAAATGCATAAACTGAATGAGGAGGAACTGGGATGTAATTGTTGCATGTGCGTGTGTATGTATGTAGGACCACACACCCACCTGCCAGCACACCACACACATAGACGAGCCCGATCCTCAAGGCTCCGTGGACCATTTCCAGAGGGACTCCCACCAGCAGCTGCATGGCCATGTTCAGGCTCAGGTGTTCAATCCTGTAAAACACACACACATACACACTCATAAATTAACCTCATGGTTCAGTATTGATCATTTCTATGATTAATTTGCCATTTTATAGAGATGTAGAGATGAAGAGAGAAAATAGAGAGGAGTTCAGAGAGATAATATCCAACGCTGAAGAAATATCAGACGCTAAAACACTTTTTTTGAGAAGCCATTTCTGTTGACCAACTCATAAAGTGATCAAATTCTGCAAGTTTTATTACAGAATTAACTTTTTCAGGCTCATTGACAGTGAGAAAAAAACAGCTCCACCTTTCCCCAGATTGAAATCAAATCTTTCAGAGCTCCCCCTGGTGACTGGCTGCAGCATAGGTCATAAAGTTTCCCTCCTTCATGATAGCACATGGACCATGAAAATTAAAACACACATCATATAAACTGACGTAAACAGAGGATTCTGGCATGATTTCACCAACTGTCAAGGTGAACAGCGGACAAAAAAATGTCTAAAAAGGATCAAAACCCCAGAAAGATCTTTATTTTAGACCACGTTTCAGCTTATGGCCTTCATCAAGATCACAGTGCAACATAATGTAAATAACATTTAAAGGTAGAGTCTGCAGAATGTTCCTAAAAAAAAGAAAATAAAATGTTCTATTTTACAAGAATAATCCTGCTTAATCATCACTTCTGGGCCTCAATACATGTCAGTGTATGTGTCTGTCTCAAACCCTCTCCCCAGCCTGTATGTTGATGTTTTGAAAGTAAAACGAAATGGCAAACAGATACAGCTTTTTGACTAAGCAAGAGGGAAGCTTGGCTCAACTTTCACTCTGACTTGAAGAGTAGCTCAAGACCAAGCGCGATTCCAGTTTTACTGAGTAGGTATGAGTCAAATAACCCAGTGATTAGCTTGTGCTAACATGCCAAGTCTGGTGCACGGCTCTCCCACGTCGAAACCATAGACTGTAAAAAAAAAACCATGGACATCATCTTGTTTGGCTCGAAGTGAGGGTGCCTCAAAAACTGCTCCCCCTGGTGGCTGGCTGCAGTACAGGTCAAATAATCCAGCTCTCCAGTCATTCCAGATGAGCTGTGGTCAAACTTTGAAAAACTAATACACCTCGTAGAAATGTTTCTCACGTCCAATTGTTGATGATTGGTGGTTTGAAGATATAATTTGGCTGCCTTGTATTCATGTCCTCTTTTTTCTGAACAGTTTTGTTTTCAGTAGTTATAAGAGGTTAAAAATGAGGTTTTATGTCACGTTGAACAATGATTGACAGCTGACGGTCTGTGTATTTTGTTGGATTGTAAAATATTTTGGGATATAGAGTAAAAAAGTGGTTAGACTCTTGAAAGAAAAAAAAAAACTATTATTTTTGTCACCCGGCTCCACTCAGATTCTCCCAGAATCCCTCACAGTCTCTACTGCACAGACTCTGGCTGCACATCTGCTACAATGGCTGCGCCTGTGACAGGGGAATTTTGGCTTCAAAACTGTACAATGGTAAATGGCGGAGCCACGCTGTCCACTCTATCTTCACTCTACAGTGGAAACGCGATGCTACAGGTGGTTGCAGGGCTATTGAATGAGTTCACTTAGTCACGGTCCGAGGTTGTGGGTGTGTGCTGCTGCTGGCACTGAGCCAAAGAGGAGGAGCCCAGTTTGAAATTATGAAAATTGTAATGAAAATTCCTGCAAACCCTACCTTTAAGTAGAAATCATGGAACAAAAACATTTCTAAACCTATGATACACTTTTTCAGATTTTTATGCAAACTTAAAAAAACAAGCAGTTTGAAAATAATAAATGGCTTTCAATGCAAAGAGCTGATAATAACCTCTGTTCACTACAGTTCCTACCATGAGTAAAATATGGGTGATTGACGGGAAACATACTCAAAGCTGACACCATATGATGATAAAACAGAAAACTGTGTTGAAATCTGATTCTGGGGTCCATGTGCAGAGGGATGGAGGTTGTTATCTCTACTGTGCAAGAGTGACTGATGGCTGATGTTTGTGCAGGCAGGGAAACAAGATATCGCTGAATATAATGATGGTGCAGACAGGACCGTAAATAAAGAGAAAAGAGAAAATCACAGATAACAAGTGAGAAAAAAAACCCTTTGCCGAACAACAACAATAGGAGATTCTGAAGCAAACAGTCTGTTTGGATCAGATACTGTTAACACCTTTTATTCCTCCACAAAATCATCGCTCATCCGGGAGTTAGAAAGTAATACTCAGATCAATCACCCGAGTGAAATTTGTGAAGCTTGTTTTCTTAACATTAACACCTGCCGGATTCCTTTAAGACCACATTATTATGCTTACACACGTACACACACATACAGAGAACATCTGCTCCTTCATCAAAACACAGTGTCACGGCTATCAACAGATTATCATCAACACACTCCACTGCACTCCAACGTTACAAATGAACACTGGCAGAAGCAAACCCACACAGAAACACACTGAATTTGACATAATTCACATAATCATGGGTGCAAAAAAAGGAAAAGAGTGTTGTTTCAGCAAATTCCTCAAATCTACACCCACTTTAGTGTGTTTAATACACACACACACATTCTCAGTAGAATCCAACAGAACAGCAGCTTGAATAATCCAGCTCCTGTTACTTTCCCTCTCTGTCCGTCTCATCGTTGTCTCTCATTTGCTTCAATCACTTCTCATTTCCTGTTTTCCGTCCGTCTAAATTATCTCATCTTTGTCTGTTTGAGATTGGCTGACAGTAAGAAATACGACAGCTCTACATCCCAGAAATGAAAACAAGCCATCCGCAAACAAACAAACAAACCAACCAACACACACAGACACACACATAATTTCCTCACCACAGACAGGGGGAAACAAGACAAGGCCAATAATCTATTTAATTTGAAAACAGCCAAGCCGTCTCCACCACAAAGCCAGCACGAGGATCGTTCCAGTGATCAGAGACACAATGGAGGGATATTGATCAGCAGGAAGCGGCCTGTCGTAATGCAGAAGGACAACTCTACTTCAGATAACAGCAGCTATCTATTTCGATGCAGCTAATGAGGCTTCGAGGGTCAGTCTGCACCGTCAGGCAGATCTGCAGATACCCGTGAGAGCTCCCATTGTGTCCCCATGACCTCAGTTTTATTTCAGGGTGATGAACAAAAGCTCTGTTTAATTTTCTATGATTATTTTTTTATCAAGGGTTTATCAAACTGCAGCGGTATCTCAGTTAACCGCACGATGAAAGCTCTGAACCCTGTGAACTTGAAGGTCTGGGATGCATGAGGTGCACAGCTCGGGCTGCCAAATAAAGAAAACCACACGCTAAATGCGGTGACATGTCACGCACAAACTGGAACTGTGACATTTTCATGTATTTTAGGAAACACTTCTCATGGTAATGAGATGTGGACAAAAGCAGGACAAAATAATGCAACCGGGAAAAGAAATCTTCTGCTGCATTAGACTCATTGAAGTCCGGGTTTAATCTTGCAGGAAGCTAATCTTCCTGAAGTTTTCACAGCTGCTGCAGACACAGTTTTTGTGGGACTCGAAGAATAAAAGAGAGATGGAAAAAGCACAAAGAGAGACAGAGAGCCAGAGTGTGAGAGTAAGTCTACATAAACGCTCCACTGAGAGATGTTTTGGGGCCAATATTTACACTCTGTTTTAGTGTTGAGAATTGGGAGGGATCAGTTTAACTGAGCTTTTGATGGGATTACATGGTTTATAGATGAGTATGAGAGAATTTGTGTGAGTATGTGTGTGTGTGTGTGTGTGTCTGTGTGAGTGACTTTGCAGTATCATGCCCCTGGTTCATTTTCTTGACTTCTTTTAAAGGTTATAACCAAGGTTATAATAGTTTTGGATTTTTCATTATAGTTTAGTTTTAGTTAGTTTTGACATTTTATTTTCCATTACAGTTTAGTTTTAATTAGTTTTAGAGCAGGAATTCTAGTTTTCATTTAGTTTTGATTTTTGCAACAAGGCTTAGTTTTAGTTTAGTTTTACTTAAGTTTTAGTTTAGTTTTAGTTTTTCATACCTTATTAACCAGGAGCAGGATTCAAAAAGGTCAGAGTAAATATTTTGTCATACTGTTTATTTTCAAGTCCAACATAGTGCTCACTGCTCAGTCAGTGCTGATACTGAACTGTTGGCTGCTGCCTTAAACACATGAAAATAATATAAACATAGTATAAAAAATATAAACATAAATTATATAAAATAATGTTGACATAAATTACATAAAAATAATATTAACATAAATTATATAAAAAAAACAATATAATATGAGCTTCAATAAATAAAAACTTGGACTCTGTAACAATTAAACTATTACAGATGCTCTGATTCATTGCTCCTCTACGTTTCGTAGCAGCACAGCCCACAGTTTACTGCACAGTCAGTGCAGTAAACAAGCTTGTCCCAGTACGTCCCTATGATGGTGCTGTGTGGCACTGACAACTGCCTAAAACTGTCTAGAATTGGTTGGGTAAATGTGTCGGATTAATTTAAATCCTAAAGGCTATTAATATTATCAAAAACTATAACTAGGGGAATTTTGTCCATCATTTTAGTTAGTTTCAGTTAGTTTTGTGAACACAAGATACAGTTTTAGTTTACTTATCGTTTTTGTTTTCTTTTCTAGTTTTTATTAGTTTGAGTTAACTGCAATGTATTTTACATTTTAGTTTTCCTTTTTGGTTTCGTTTTAGTTAACTAATATAACCTTGGTTATAACCATTTCATCAGTAAATAAACTCTGAAGTCTAACTTTTTTCTTCTTCGATCACCAAACTTTAGCACTACCTGGTTTGACATATACTAACTACATAAGCTGATGCACCAAACATTTGCACACTCACATTTCTAGGGATTTAAAACATATCTAAATGTCTTCATGTGTCAGCATTCGCTAATGAGCAGAAGAAGTTAGATGAGCCAGGATGTAATGACTTATGTTTCTCTGCATCACCACACCAAAGGATCAGTTATGAGCCAGACGTCTACTTTTTACACTTCTTGAATCACTCAAAACAACTTTTTTGATTAGCCCTGCAGTCTTCTGAAAAACAGTGTCAGCTTATTGGCAGTATTTACCCTTTGAAGTTAACATTACTTAAACCAAATTAAATTTTGGCGGCTAGTTTCACTGAGCAAGGAATTACAAAAGAGGCAAACTGCCATTTGGAGAAGAGGGATCATTAAGGCTGAATCTGCATCAACCTGTTGCACAAACTGAGTGACAAAAAGAGCCATTGTGGCAAAAAAGGTGCATGTGAACAGAATGAAAGAGCGCATATACCACCCAAGAGCCATGGTGACCAGTCAATCATTCATTCAATCGATGAGTCCATCAATCAATCGATTTGTATTGATTGAGCATGTTCCATAGAAACAACAAATGCAGCTCAAGCAGTGCTTAACAGTCGTTGAAAAAAACGACCCAAAAAATAATATAGAATGATGACAAAGTATACACAAAAGATTTAAGGGAGACTGATGCGCTCATTTCCTCAGATTGAAGTCAAAACTTTGAGAGCTCCCTCTGCTGTCCGGCTGCAGTATAGGTCATAAAGCTCACATCCTCAATGTTAGCACATGGAACAGGGAAACTAAAACAAATGTCAAATAAAATTTCAAGTTTTTTTTGTACTGAAAGTTGCTTATTTACATGCTGATTAATAAGTTAGCATTCATTTTTCTGGGAAATTTAGTTTCAATGAGTCATCTGATGCTATAAAAGAGAGAATGTGAAATCCTGACTGGCATCTCTGTCGACAAATGTGGGTTCCAGGCAAGCAGCAACCTCCAGTCTAAAAAATATTGGAAAAGGTGGAAGTGCTAAAATCTGCTGGTTCTTGAGTGTCCACTTGAGGTTGGCTCTTGAAGTATTAGAAGTCACATACACACCAAGCCAAAAAAGCAGTTTTTAGAGCAGAAATTAACAATTAACAGCTTAGTGCAAAAATCTCCCATGTGCATTGGTAATTTCATTATCTGCACACATTGTTTCAGTAGTGATTTTTTTTGTAACTCTGCAATTTAGAAGATATCGAAGTCACAAGTTCGTTCAATCAGAGGGACAGCTCAGGTCAGGACTGATGGGCACCCTGCAGCGTTAGTGTGGAGACTCAAAGCTCACCCCACTTCCAATATGGCTGCACCAGCCGATCTGCTTCAAAAATCTGTTACAGAATCAAACGGGTGACGTCAGGGAGACTAATCCATTAATTCTGCAGTCTTTGGTTCTAGCGTGTTTTTTTGGATTAGCATAGTAGAGAAAAAAGAAAAGGGGAAAACAAATCAAAACCTAAGTCACTGAATTTTCCATAACCCTGAATATCCATGAATGCACAACTTTAATAATATATTTTTTAAAGAAAATAAATTAATAATAAGACGATAGCTAAATAAAATGAATGAATATAAATGGTAAGAATCAAAGTTATGAGTCAATAAAAGCACTAAAAATACCAATATGCTAGTACACATAACAACTACCTCCAGCATCCAAAATGTAACTAGATACATTAAACAAAACATCTGCAGACAGATGCATCTGCCGCCAAATCATTCAAGTTCTACTTAAAATCATACAGTGAGTGCAGTTCACCAAGTTTGAAGTCTTAATAGACAGACTTTAAAATATAAATGCATCAATAAAACATCAAGATCAAAGAACATTTAAGTTACTGAGTTATAAAAACCCTACATCAAAGACAGACTAAATAAGTCTAAAAGTTTCAATGCTTGCTGACTTTTGCACCATCTCGTCACTAAGTGGCTGAAAGTATCATCGCTAAGATGCATGACTGAATTAAAGATGCTTATATTTTTAGGAAAACTGTGCTGTTAATGCATCAAGTAAAAAAGGTACTTGGAAAAGAGATTTTCTTTTATTTTGTTTAAATTTGTGTGAACTGTTCAAGAGATGTGTCAAAACTTGCACTAATTTCTGCTCTCAGATTGGATAAATTCACACAGACACTTTTCTCATGAGGATTCTGTTCCTGTGTAATCAATGCATGTTAAACATCTCTCCCTCCCTTCATCTTTCCACATGTTCCTTCCAGCTCATCTTTTATCAGTACACTGTCATCCCTCTCCCCCCGATAGCCCAACACCTCATGGTTCTCCTAATTAAATTACCATTTTATTACCTCTCTCTATTGCCAGAGACTACATTTACCCAGGAGGATAATTAAAGCTGAATGACCTGGCCTGAGCTGATAATAAAAGAGTCTGATGAGGACGTAAAGGAGAGGGGAGGAGAGAAGATGTTGAAGAAGTATGTTGGTTTTATTAAATGATTATTAAATCTGTGATTCATTTTGAGGTTTGTTTTAGAAAACACAAGCAATTAATGAGAAAAATGTGCCCTGCCCTCAGATGACAGCAGCTTATACATATTATACCAATAATCCAATAATAATTGGTTGTTTTAAACCTAATTCTTCTGGGAAGCCTGTGTGATTAATTCTGTCTAGTTTATTTGTTTTGTAACTTTACATCAAGTGAATTAACTAAGAATTATGAACTACATCCAAAGACTCATTAGCAGCTCACAGTTCCTCCACAATCCCCATTTTCCTCTGGCTTATCTGCATTTTGCATCCCTGACTGAAAAAGGGTATTATCGCCTTCAGCAAGTGAGCTTCACTGAAAATTAATTAAGTTGTAAGTGGTGGTATTTTTGTTAATGAAATCCAGAAGAAGTCACTGGATTTTTTAAATACCACAAGCAAAAATACCCTGATACGTCTCAGATACGCAGCACCTATAGTTTGTTCGCACGAGACTGATGCTACAAGACGGCAGTGGAGGAATGCAGGTCATGCGAAAAGCGTCATTGAGACATTTCCAGCATCCAAAATATGTACGCTGACAGAGAAAAACACCCAACTGTGACCTCAGGAAGTGCAGCACAGCCTAAAGCTCATAATTAGAAACCAGTGGTGTGATCTGAACTCACCCGGTGTGCATGAAAATGTAGCTGAGGT
Organism: Halichoeres trimaculatus; assembly: GCF_033239565.1. Lineage (NCBI taxonomy): Eukaryota > Metazoa > Chordata > Actinopteri > Labriformes > Labridae > Halichoeres > Halichoeres trimaculatus. The sequence continues at coordinate 33,898,715 of NW_027437180.1, read as the reverse complement.
ATCTCCAGGCCTGGGCCCGCAGCTGGGGGTGGTAGGGTAAGGGGCTCTTTAAGAAAGACGGGCTGGACACCTGCAGGACCAGGCGGTCCAGCTGGAACCCGTAATACATGAAGACGGCAACCTGGAGGAGCACAAACAGACAAATACAGACGTGTGATTCCAGGGATTATGTACGTATCGTACATTAAACATAAACAAATGTCTCTGGTAATTAGTTCAACCCTGAAAACAAACTTTGATCAGATCAAAATTTTTCTCAGAGCAGGGTTATTTTCCCAATTTGTGGGTTTTCTTGATAAAACACACCCTTACTAACTTCTGATGTTCTTTACCACTTTTTGACGGTTATGCTGCTTTTTAACCAGACTAAGTAACACAGAAAAATATCATGTCATGATTAAACTTCAAGGTTTCTTGGTCAGTTTTTTTAAGTATGACTTGCATGCACAGCCTATTGTAATTGCAATTTTGCCAACAGCACTAGGTTGGAGCTGTTTTTGCAGCTGACAACCCTTAGAGCTACAGGTGGTGAAAGAGGGGACAAAACAGAAAACATATTGTCACCCTATTAAAATAATGGCCAAAGTCATTTTTTGACAAAAATGAGTTTTTTACTAAAATCATCACTTGATAATGCTGTTCATATCTGGTAAAATTGCTTAAAGCTTAAGCGAAAAGGATCATTCCTTTTATGCCCTATAGAAAAATGCCCTATATCAAGAGAGTGACTTAGGCCATTTTATTTTCTAGCCTAAGTCAAAAATGTGTGTCTTGGGCAATTTAACAAGCCTACATGATGGCTGCTGCTTCAAGAAGAAACGGAAACTTAAGTGCAGAATAAGCTGTAAACATTATTCTTGAATCAGTTTCTACTGGTGAGTGATTAGGTTTACTATCATAAGGCTAGGGGATAATGCTGTGTAGTAATTTTGGGTGAATTCCAATTCCACCCTTAACCCTCAATCTTAACCCTCATTCTTAACCCTCAATCTCAGTGACACTCAAAATCCAGTGTTAAGGGCTATTTCGTGACTTATAAATGGGACATCCCTTAAATGCAGTTATGTCTTCAAACTGTGGGGGCAGCACTCTGCCCAAGCTGCATTCAGTCTGCCAATTCAAAAAAATTAAGGAGAAGAAACTTGCTAACTTTAGCTGCGGTCAGCCTGTTGTTTTAGCCTGTAATGTTACGGTAAACGAGCTTCGCTGTTTTCTAAACATTGTGCACTCGGAGCTCATGGCGCCGCTCTCAGTGACGCGGGAGAGCGGGGCGGTATCAGCGGTGGCTCATTTACATATGAAGGTCACGCCCACTAAATCAGAGTGTTCTGAACAGAGGGGCTATGAGAGCCTGGAAACAATGCTGCTGTGCTTGATTTATTGGCTTTTTGGACCAAAACATGTTACTACCATTTCATGAAGACATCAATGATCCATAATAAACTGCAGAAAAGGAGCATAGTATGGGACCTTTAATAGGGTGATGATATCAGCCTTGTATTTCTAAATATTTACCTCAGCTATTGTGATAACCAGGATCAGCCAGGGAGGCGGGCAGTAGGTGTAGCTGTCAAAGTACCACTTGCGATCAACCTCGCGGGGCAGCGTCTCATAAGCAACGTGCCGGACAAGCCTCTGGGGCAGCCCTAGGCCCACCTCGTCTCTGAGACTGCAGCCTTTCAGCTGCCTGCTGCCCTGCAGGATGGCCCTCCGGAAACTGTTGGAGCGCTTGTTGCTCATCTGAGGGAGGAGGAGGAGAGGAGAAAGGGAGAAGGTGATTATCACAAGGCGAGATGGAGAGAAAGGATGAACCATCCATCCTGTTTTTCAGCAGAGTCCTTTTATTCACCACTCTGAGATACCTTACTGCTTAATTTATATTCATAAACTTCTCCATGTACAGCTGGAGCCTCTTCACATGGGTACTCTGGGTAAACACGGCTCCCAAATACAAACACATTCCTCCACACCAGGCCCCTCCCACCTGGCACATGGCAACAGAATGCCTGCAGTGTCACTTAGCAACCTCCAAACCCTCCTTTACATCCTTCCATCCAGAGTTTATACTCAGGCATTTATGAGTCTGTCTGTTTCAGGCTATGGCACTCATAATTAGTCATTCACAGTGATGAGGGATCTTGAGGATCTTTTAATACATCGTGATATAATCTCTCTGCTTCTATTTAAATCATCTTTACTGAATCGTTTCTATAGAAGAGCTGTCACAATATCACAGAGTGGGCTTCTTATTTTGTCACCATCTTTCACCACAGAGAGTATAAGCTGTAATTACACAAACTAATATCTCCGGGGATAATTAATGAAGGTCAGTTCTTTCTAAATTTGTTGTAAATAATATTCATTCACAAAGTGAATTAAGTCACTTAAAGATCACACAGAGAATCTTTAAATGAAACGCGTCCGTGACATTTAAACAGAGCACTAATGAGAGAAATGCCAAGGGATGGGTTAGCTTCTGGTTTGAGCAGAACTTTGCATTTAATGATTATGATTTTCAACCACTCAAAAAATCATTTGACTAATTAAATCACCCCATGTGTTTGATAATACATGCACAAGATGCAGGAAGATCAGGAATACACTAAAGATGCACAGTATGAATATGAGAAGAAAAACATGTGAGGGAACAATAAAGACAAACCAAGAGATATCAGATCTGTGTTGTTTAAAATGTGATTATAAACTTTGGTGGACAATAAAGAATGGAATTGCAGGTTGAATCCCTGAATCAAAAGAAAAAGGTTTTCGCCTTTTCTTTCTTTATAAAGATCTTATATGACGATTCAGTGTTTTTGTCCCCCCTCCCAAGCTCTGTTTGTGTCACACCCTATAACTCAGCTCTCTTATTGTGGGTCACAGGAAGCCCAGATATGTCAGATAGAGGATGTTATTCTGTGGCAAAAATCACAAGTGTGCTTGTTAACAGCAGAAGCAGTTGCTGTAAAAATATGGATTTATGATATAATATTGGTTTCAGCAGAGAAATAATATATTTTCTACTCAAATCTTCCTCAACAAGCAGAATGTGGTGTCATAGATTAAGGCAAAAACAGTCACCTTTGGTTTATTTCAGCATTCATTTGGCTCTGCCAGCTCAGCTAGTTCCAGTATTTTCTTGAGCTCTTGCTCATTTAAGCATGGCCTTCGACACATGAGCAGTCCTGAGAATTTCCAGTGAGTTTCAGGAAAGCGTATACCTCTTACTTTTTAAGAGTTAATCATTCACATGTGTTCTTCAGAATATGAAGTTTACTCATCAAGAAAAGGAGAGTAGAGGGTATGACATAAAAGCATGAGGCATCTCCATGTGCATAAAGATTAATGACCAAATTCCACCAGATCTGTGTCAGGTCCGTCTCCACTCTATTCTTCATTTTTAGTCAGTGTGTGAACTTCTTCTGGCTCTGCTCATTGAGTGTCAGCTAGGGCTGGACAATTAATTGGATTTTAATCGCGATTTCAATTTTGCCATCTGACAACCATAAATACAATATAATCGAAGAAAAACAATTAATATGCCACACAGTGTAGATGTATGCAAGTTCCTGTGCTTCGTAGCTCTTCTGTGTTCCATGTGCAGCCACAGCGAGTGTGTGTGACTTATGTGTATCAATAATACTGTATGTGCCACTTGCTGGTTCTTTAAAGTTGTGTTTAAATCAGTACTGAAGTTTCTGAATAAATGAATAATTGTGTATATTAATTGTGATTTCAATATCACTTAAAAAAATCTGGATTCTTATTTTTACCATAATCGCCCAGCCCTAGTGTCAGCTGCAAGACTCAAGCATTTTGTTTTTGACCAGTTACCAGAGCAAGAAGCATCAATTTACAGAGAGCAGATTGAGAAAGAAGGCACCAAGAATAAAGACTAGAATAAAACACCGACACTAGATGGGATTTTACTGAATTGCAACAACAACCGACATAATGAGCAGAGCCATCTTTAGAGTCAACATGTTCAAGGTTTTCAGGGGTTGTTTAAAGCCCTATTTCAACCAAACAGTCCAGTTTAGATCAGTATGGTTTGGTAAGGGTTGGCTTGGTTAAGTCTGGTCCTGTTTGTGTTTCCACAGCCAATCGTGCCCCCTTGTGGTAGGCGGTATGTAAGCCGGATACCGGTAGCTGCATCAGTTAAGTAATAGTGTGACGCCATAGCAGTGCAACACAGTGTACCCTGCTAAATCCAACGAAGAAGAAAAAATGTTGTCTTTGTGATTGGCATGTAGCCCTTTGTTACAATCAAGCCTTATTTCAGAGAAGACTGTGTGCTGCCGGGAGAAATACAGCCGCTGTCGCACGGTAAGTGATGATTGTTTTGACCAATCAACGGTCTGCAGTGTTGTAGCTCCACCTTCCAAGATCGGATCAGTCAAGTCTGCCACCCCTACAGTAGGGTCAATAAAATGTGTGCAGTGCCGACATGGATTGAACTGAACTGCCTGGTGGAAACAGGGCTTAAGATGACATGAACGAGGGGCGGCTCAAAACCCTTGGTCATGTAACTCTAGCTGTCCTGAATCGGTGTTAAACCATAATGAAGCTGAGACAAATTGAACATGGATCTAGGGGAGGCCGACAAATTGTATGAATACTACTGGCTCACCCTGACTTCTTGTGGCAATACCAGGATACTGGATGGTGTGAGTCCTAGTGAAAAGGATGTGAAAATAATCCTTCCGTCCGTTCACCCATGACTCTTCTGTGATACAAGCTGATAGTATTTAAAACACCTGGCTGATGTGAAGTGACATGCATACTTAAAAGTGTTGGTGATGTTGTATATTATAAAACCACTTATTAAAAGCCTCTTGTCCAATAAAATGTATTTGTCTGAGCAGGCTGTTGTGTATTAAGGTTTCTGATCAGGTTTATATAAGCAGTGACTTATCAGAGAAATAAGAAACATTCCTATTTGAAGACAAACACACGTCTCAGAACAAACATTTTCTCCTCTTTGAGTCAGGAAATCAAAGCAATAGTCACAAGAAGGAGAAGAAAGTGATGTGAAAACAGATATGAAAGAGAATATCAACAAAATCTGTGTATGAACGGTGAGCTGATGGCTCCTCTGGCTCTGCTTAATGAGACTTTGGGTGACTCTGCATGTATCACTGTTTGGAGATAAACTTCAGAAAAAGCCAATTATTTCAGGCTTCATGTCAGAGCTGTGGGAAAGTGATTACGGGTTACCATGGCCACTTCCAGACACACACACTCACTCACACACACACAAACACACAGACCACAGACCTCCCCTGGGCAGCCGTGCTCCATAAAGACAGTCAATTCTTCGTGTGAAGTGACTGCAATTCCTCTGCTCTTTGTACAACACAAAAGACAAAATGACGTTCTGTCTGTTTACCCACTGGCAAAAAGAGGAGAGGGAGAGGGAGCAGAAAGGAGGTGAAGGGGACGAATGGGTGTTCAGCCAGCGAGAGACAATTTCACAGTTTGATCAATGAAAAAAAAAAACACAGCCTAAAGAAAGAGACAGAGAGAGAAAGTAGAAACCTTGGAAAAGAATCAGACGGAGGAAGAGATGAAGACGGCTGAAAAAGAAGGAGTAAGAAGCTGGAGAGTGCCGTTTTTATCACAACGATTCACTACATAGTAAAACTAAGGACACCTGAGTAATGCAACCATTCGTCAAACCCTTGGCGTTATTATTGTAAGCAAGCTGCAGAGTGCTGTTTTATTTAGCCAACACAATAAAGGCTTTAATTCAGACTCCAAACAGCTCTGCTTTAAAACTCTGATGCATGCAAAGCTCAGTTTGAAGGTGGACATAACAGGAAGAAAATTTTTAACCTGGCATCACGAATGTGTACACCATGGCATTCATTCATTCATAAAAACCAAATCTGTTTTTTTATTCCTCAGTTAAGAGAATATTAAGATGGTGAGCTCACCCAATCAGAGGCACAGCTCAGCTCACATGACTGACGGGCGCCCTATAGCTGTACTCGAAGCCCCCGTCACTTCCAATATGGCCGCGATAGCCAATATGCTTCAAAACTCTGTTTTAGAAAGAGATGGGTAGCGTCAGGGAAACTATGTCCATTAATTATTCAGTCTTTGGTTCGAACCAAGGCCACCTGTTCAAGAGCAAACCTCATAGGGTTGTCAAGTTGATTTGATTCGGTTTTGCTGTTCAAAAAGAAACTTCAATTCGCACCAAAACTGCTAATACCAGTCTACATTAGACTAATGATTTTGTGTGTCAGCGAGATACGAGACTTAGATGGTGTGCTGTCTCCAGCTTTCAGAGGACACTGAAAGGTGACTGTCGCTTTTTTTTTTCTTTTCAACTAATTAGGCAATTATAGTTCTCCCAACTTTTCAGTATCTGGATTTTCTATGGCATGAAAACCTAAACCAGTTTTGAAATTCTGGTTCCCAAAGGTGCCACCAATCAGGTACCTCAAACATGCTTGAATACGCTACAAGTTTGTTTGGCTAGTGTGACTACTGGGGGAGGTGGGCTTCAGCACAGTTCACTTCATGCCAAGCGGCAACCTCCAGTCTAAAAATATGAGACAATGTAGATGTGCTAAAATCCGCTGTTCCTCAAGTGTCCACTTGAGGCTGGCTCTGGAAGTCACATACACACCAAGCCAAAAAAAGCTGTTTTCAAAGCAGAAATTAACCTATTTACAGCCTGGTTCAAAAAACGTCTCCTGTCTGAATCGCTAATTTTACCATCAGCACATGCAGAACAGGGGGTGAATTTTTTTCTAACTCGGCGAGTCAGAGGATATTAAGATCATGAGCTCGCCCAATCAGAGGCACAGCTCAGGCCACATGACTGACAGGCGCCCTATAGCTGTATGCAAAGCCCTTGCCACTACCAATATGGCCGCGATAGCTGATATGCTTCATTTACCGTTTCAGAAACAGACGGGTGACGTAGAGGAGACTACATCCATGTTTTACACAGTCTATGCTTCATGTACAAGCACAAGCATGCAGACATAAGGTATGATCCATGACATATAAGCTTGCAATGGCTCCTCTAGCGGGGAGTGCTGGAGGGCTTTGTCAGACCAAAACGACTCAGCATAAGCCAAAAAGTCGGAGTAGGAGTAGTGTGACTGCTGGCTGTTCTCTCCAGCGCTATCAACGGCACTGCAGGGGGGGCACTCATGCTTGAGTACGGCATGATTTGAATGGAAAGTGTGACCGCGCCCTAATTTACACCTGATTGGCAGCACTTCTGCTTCCTTTGGAAGTGACCTTAGAGTCTGACCTAAATCACTCTGCTCTATAAAAAATACGTCCAAGAAATTGTCCTATAACTTGAAAGTATTCAAGTCTTATCCTAGCTTTAGCAGCAGGTCTGGAGCTTCTGCTAACATCTTGACATAACAGCTCTCATAAGTTTCTCGTGTAGCGTTGTTATTGATGGATATGATACAGGAGGATGCCCCTTGGTGATTTTGCTTGCTAGGCTTGCAAAAGTGACATTGGTGAGCGTATAGCTGTGTGTCAAAGGTCGAACTATTTTCAACTCTGTGAGCGTGGCATCAAAAAAAGGCATGCTGAGCACTGCAAACACTGAAGTGCAGGTGCAAAAATGAAAAAATGCTGTCAGTGGGATGTCAGGCCCAGTTTTTTGTGCAGCCATGGCACTTTTATCAGTGTTTTATTGGTACCTAAACATCTAAAAATGATCAGCCAACTACTCCGTCAGTGTTAAAAACTATCATTGTTGCTTTTATCTGGTTATAATTTAAATCAATGATGGAGTTTAGTCAGTTTAAGAGATTAAAAAAACAACATCTCAGCTGACAAACTCATAACCCTTCAGCTAAAGTGTTGGGGAATTCTTGTTTTGCTTTAACTAGTGTTTTTGTTTTTGTTATCTCTTTAAAGTCTGTGAGTCCAACAGAAAAGGTTGACCTTGGTAGAAAATGTGTCTATGGTTAAAAAAAATAATTCACAGAGCAGGGAAAAACTCTTTGCCAAAAACAAGCTGAGTAACTAAGAAACAAGCTAGAGGCATTTCAACTTGAGCCCTCTGCTGACCTGTTGTATCTACTGAATACCACTGAAGAAACTCTCATGTCAGGGAAAATAGTTTTTTATAGGTTTTAATCACTGGGTCCATTTGTTTTGAAGAGGACGGGACCTCTGTGAATTGTCTGGCCTTTAAAGCTTGTGAAGAAGAGCTGAAGGGTCATTCTGAGTCTGGGTTTATCAGGTTTACAGCCTTTTATTGGACGGCTGACAGAGGAAAGTTGACAGAAAGAGTGGGAGGGGATCATGCAGAAAACAGTCTCCAGTCGGACATTAACCAAAGATGTAATGATCCATGATGAAGGCCTTGGACCACCAAGAATGTAATTTCTTCTCTCAACTTTGTTTTTATGCCAGAACTTCTGAACCAACAGCTCTGATGCTGGACTCTAATGGTTCAGCTCAGTCACAAAAAGTTTGAAGCAAACTTTGGTTCATTATAACCGTGATGCTGGCTAATGGGCTGAGTCCAAATGCACACAGAGAGAAGCATCCAAATATTTCTCCAGCAAACAGAATATCAGGCCAGGAGATGAAACCAAAACCCCAAAACAGAACAGAGAAGAGTGCATCTGTCTGTATCATCACTCATCCATCAGGACTGTCCCTCCTCTGTCCCACTGAGGGGTAAAAAAACAGACTGTTTCAACCTGTCTGTGGATATTTTGATCTCAGAGCCATTTTCTGCCCAGGACGGTCGCAGTTTGATCAATGAGAGAAAGTCAGAGCGAGGAAGATGGATGGGCAGAAAGAAAGCAGAAAGGCACAGATAAGAAAGAAGCAGAGGTAGAAAAAATGAGAGCTTACATGAAGGAAAGAGTGAAGATGGAGAGAGGAAGGTTAAGAAGGAGTGAGCGGTGATTTGAACGCTGACTGTGACAGAGCTGTGAGAAGGCAATTACTGACAATCACTCTGATGGAGGAGCTGCGGTGCAAAAGAGAGATGGTGCGACAAATAGAGCTCTAACAGTTGGACTCAGACTGTCCCGGCCCTCTCTTCTCCTCCCTGCCCTCCTCTTTCACTCCTCTCCCCTGAGGGCTGGGGCTCCAGGGGGAGAGGAAACCACAAAATGAAGCTGGGTGCTGAACTTGTTGAAGGAACTGTGACTCCTAAGTTCTCGACTGTGACGCTCTGCTCTTCATCTTCAGGGGAACACTGCCGGCCTTTCTAAGGTCTTTTTTTGTGTTCACATATTCTACATTCCTTTAGATACGAGCATCATATTTACAAGCTTTTCACAGCACAACAGGGACACATGAGTCATTCAGTCCTGAATGACAGACTCCTATTGGCCCAATTCCTAACATTGAGCCAATGTAACTGTGGTCCCTTGAAAAAAACAGCATCCTTTTTTTATATTTCTGGGCTGTGAAATGTAAATGTCTAAAAATGTCATATTTACATTTATTTTAAATCTATTACATCCTCTGATTTTTCTGATCAGTTAAACACATTATAAAAGTAGATTTTTTCTGACTTTCTGAGTCATCCTTAGAAAGTTTTAGCACACATCATGATGATTTACCTTCTTAGGTTTAATCCAAGTGACAAGAAGTTCGTAAAGAAGTGAAACTAAACCTCATTCTCCTTTCTAGTTAAACACAGTACCCATCTCATATGTGGTCTTCTGCTTCATAAATAATCTAAAAATCTGAATTTGAAGTTTTATTTGTTAAAAGAAAGGCGTTGAGCCAATCAGGAAAGCTTTGTGGCTTTGAGACATCCAGCAGGAGGTCGCTTAAAATCTATACATCTGAATGCCTGAAGTCAGCTCCTAGATAACTTTAATGCAAGAATCATCTTATGAATAGAGTGTATGTATTTTTTCAGTGTTAAAATGAAAAGTTATGGTGCGGATGGCCCAGCTGTTTATGTTGAGCCCTATGAGGTTTGCTCTTGAACAGGTGGCCTTGGTTCGAACCATAGACAGAATAATTAATGGACGTAGGCTCCTCGACGCCACCCGAATGTTTCTAAAACCTAGTTTTGAAGCATATCGGCTATCCATATTGGAAGTGACCGTGGGGCTTCTAGTACAGCTTTAGGGCGCCTGTCAGTCATGTGAGTTAGAAAAAAACAATCACCTCGTAAATAGTGTGTGCCAATGGTGAAATCAGTAATTCAGACAGGAGATGTTTTTTGAACTAGGCTGTAAATAGGTTAATTTCTGCTATGGAAAACAGCTTTTTTTGGCTTGGTGTGAATATGACTTCCGCTACTTTCAGAGCCAGCCTCAAGTGAACACTCAAGAAACAGCAGATTTTAGCACTTCCACATTGTGTCATATTTTTACACTGGAGGCTGCTGTTTGGTTTGAACCCAGTCTGCTGCCTCTTCCCGGCATGCCAATCCCCCCTTCCACCCTGTTTTCTGCTCTATCCATGGTCATCTCCTCCAATTAAAGACATGAAAAGCCAAAAAAAAAAACGTAGAAATAAATGGGAAATTGGTATAGAAGCTGCAGTGTGTAATTTCTGACGTGGTCAAGCTCATTGTTGATAAAAATGATTAATAGGCGTGTGTGGAATATATAAAACATGCTCATCTGTTTAACCCTCACTGTTACCTTCACAGGATGGTTTCTGGGGATGGGTACCTTTCACATTTGAAACGATATGGTACCAATCCCTGGTACTCAATGGTACTAATTTTTGGTACTTTTTTGAGTTTATGTGGCAAATATCGAAATCAATTTGTTTAAAAATAAAATCTCAAATTTTTTCAATTCAAAATATTTATTCCTTAACATATAACCTTGAATTGCTGTGTTCATGTCCAGCATGGAAAATGGGCTACTCTTCCTCTCCCTCACAGTCACAAGGATGCGGTTTAGGTACCTAAACATGGTACCTGTTGATTTTACATGAATCCGTACCCGGTGCATTTGACAGAATTTGGTCAGCACCTAAAAAATTAACAAATTTGGTAGCCATTGCTAATGGTATCTCATGACAGTGTTGAGGCCCACCTCGAACTCTGTCACCACAGTCTTGTGAAAAATACACACAAACATGGCCTGTATAGTTTCATTACATCCTAAACAACTATTTCCTTGACCCACGCTGGTAGATCTCAAATCCATTTTTGACCCAAAACACTATGTATGGGTCAGTGTTAATAACACGATGTTGAGTTCCAATCATTAAATCTACAGTCAATGTGACTTTTATTTCCTCAAAAAATGATTCAATTTTTTATGTGGTTGCTGTAAGAGGGATTGATTTCCCAAGTATTTTCTAACCCGAAGACAACGATCTGATCCTGTTCACTTTACATGTCAGTGATGATTCATTGTAGGATATAACAGCTTGATCACATCAGCACTGGAGTTTAAGACCTGTGTGTTTGTACTGTTACAGGTGGGAGAAAAGTTTTCCCATGGCGACGAGGCAACTCCATCTGCACCTATTCCAGACAGCTTTTTTTATCCAACCATAAGCTCCAAGTTTAATTATTTCAATTAACAATATTCCAAGGAATGGAAAGTGAAAAAAAGGGTAACTTATGATAGTTTACACAAGCCAAAGTCCAGCACCTACACACATTCATTCACTGGTCAACAGATTATCATAATCATGGGCATGCCCCCCTTTGCTGCCAGTGTTAGCCCCCTTTGTTTTGTGGCTCCCTCATTGAATGTATAAAACACTGAGGGGGGTGCACACAATAGCCTCAAGTAAAATAACTAAGTGTACATGCAAATGGCAGCTACCCATTCCCCATTGTCCTAATTCTAGATGCACGCCACAGCTCGTCACATGACCCAAATGCACCAATAGCAGAGTTACTAAGTTAAAAAAAAACCTTTTGATATTTTCTAAGCTCCCCACAGACCTCATTCCTCACCCACTGTACCAGACAATAAACAGCTCTGAAGAATCAGAGTGAAGGGGAGTGAGCTGGGATGGACACCAACAGACGACAATGAATCCCTTACACACTCACACACACACACACCCTACTTCACCCCCTTGCCACCCAGTAGTTATTGTGCACAGTCCCACTCAGAGACCCCTTCACACTGTCCTGGGTCAGCAGTTCAGCCTCCCAAGAGGATCAGCAGTGAGACAGCAGAAAAACAGAAAATGAGAAGGTTACACGGCAGCGAGCGCAGCTGGAGACGCTCGGATGAGACTTCGGACAATCAGCGGCAGACTGCAGTCTGAAGGTGAAAGTAAAAGTGGAGCAAGGTGAGCGTTAAGAGGGGAATTTATCACCAGTCTGAGAGTTGTTCTCCACCAGGATGACTCTTCACTTTGTTGCTGCAGTGATACTTGAACGTGGCTCTTGGAGGAGGATGTGAAAAAAAAATTGTGTGACTGAGAATTTTCACTGGAAGATTAGCAAAAGGCTTCATTAAAATACCAAGTCTGGACAAAATCCTAAATATGTATGAAATATTTTATGTCAATAAATCTAACACAATGTCTAAGCTAAATATTTCCAACTATTTCTGAGGCTCACATCAGTTTTATTGTCAAATCTGACTATAAAAGCACAGCTCACATGAATGACAGGTTTTGGCGGCTCTTAGCCCACCCCATGAGTTAGCATTTCCAATGTAGCAATCTAGCAACAATCTGCTTCATTACTCTGTTCAGGGTGGGTGAAGTCACAGGGACTACATCCATATATTATACAGTCTATGGATTATATGACATCAAAAGCACAATAGTAGGTTTGATTTCTAACAGATATGTTTCAACTCAGTGGAAAGGCGAGGATGTCCCTTATTTTAAGACTTGGCTTGCAGAAATGACCAATGTGTTACACATGGATAGAATCAGATTCTACAAGTATTTCTCATTTTTTATTGCTGAGCCTACAAATAGAGGCTCTTACTAGCAAATATCAAGCTAAACAGAGTAGACTGACTCCGACACAAAGCTGTCAGTGTATTACATTGACAACATGTTAACCATGAAGATTTAATACAAAACAATCAAGCAGGTTAATTTTTTCTATTGATTATAACTAACCAGAGGAGGTTTGAAGTTAATTTAAAGCAAAAGTGAACAAAACGCCTAACCCTTTGTTTAAAAAAAACAGCCAATCAAGTCCAGGATTTTGGGCAACAGTTTGAATCAAGACTTGTGTCAAACTTTATAGATTCAAAGTCCCACCTGTTGTCATGTGCTGTCCTTGTTTTTATCAGTTTTTTGTAAAATTTGTCTAGTTTAGTGTTACTTCCTGCCCTTGGGGATCCCTCCCATTTGTTCGAACTCATTAGTTCCACTTGTGTCTTAATGTAGTTAACCTGTGGGGGTATATAGTCCCTGAGTTTCCTTCTGTCTCGACTTTTCTTGTCTTGCCATGCTTCCCTGTACTTCAGTGTTTTACGAAGCAAGTGTGTCGATCTCAGATTCTTTTAGCATTTAATTTTTGTGTAATGATTATTTTTTTGTTTTAGGCCTTTGCCCTACTACTAGGATTCCCAACATCACTGTCACTAGGGGTGAATATTGGCAAGATACAATACGATACGATACGATACGATACGATACGATACAATACAATACAATACAATACAATACGATACGATACGATACGATACGATACGATACGATACGATACTTGGGTCACAATACAATAATATCACAATATTGTGATTGCCATATTTTACACATTTAACTCTTTAATTAAAAGCAGCTTTTTTATATTTTATTGTGTTTAAAAAAATGAAGGTGTGGAAGATGTATTGTACTTCCAACTCACCTAAAACATGATTTTCTGTTTTAACATATATCCATATTAAGAACTTAAAAAATCAATATTTTATCACAGGTCAAAGAATCGTGATATATTGGTGTATCAATATTTTTTTATACTTCTAATTGCAACCAAAGCATGAGGCTTAGATTGGGAATTTATACTGATACCAAGAGGGGATCTGGGATATTAAGGTAAGTATTGGCGCCTTAAAGCCTAAAAAAGGTTAAAACATCGTACCAGGTTGACAAAGTCTTGGTAACATATCTTTCCATCAGCGTTCCCATCAGCGAGAGCCAACAGGACTTCCAGTTTGTGCGGGTCAAGCTCAGAGCCGTGTGTTGCCAGCAGGTCCCTGAACCTCTCCGTGCTGATGAAGCCTGAGTTGTCTGGGTCATACTGAAGATAAAGACACAAGAACAAAGAAAAGGATTAGAAAAGTATTGACATTTTATCAGAACACACAGAAACACAAAAAAGAAATTAGATTAATAAATAAGGAGGTTAACATCCCCTTGGTGTTTTGTGCTGCCAAACATCAAACTCACAAAAACCCATCAGTCAGAGTTTTCACTTCTTCTAAAAGAGCCCTGATTGCCTCAAAAAGCCAGACTAGTGAGACACAGCGGTAACTCTCAACAGCTTTGAAGTTCCCTTCAAAATGACACTGAGTGCAGCATTTAACAACAGACTGATTTCTTCTTATTATCAACCATCTGAAAAGAAGAGGCATTCACGATAATCTGAAAAACACCAGAGGATACTTTTAAAAACAGGACAAATCAAAAGACCTTTAGTGCTGTGATTACTTCAGCACTTGACTGTGATAAAAGCTCCACACTCTTCACACTCAGCTTGAAAATCTTGGTCTCACATGCTCTTTTAAGAAGTAGTGTGCTTAATAATTCAAAACGCGAAATCTTGAGGGTTAGATAAAAGTTTGGCTGCCACTTAGAGATACACAATTGAATGAAATGTCTTAAAGAGAGATAGAAACAATAGGAAACAAACAGGAAACTAATAGTTGAGAAGTGAGTAAAGACAGTCATTTAGTTGTGCCCAAATTCTGAAAACTGAGCTGCACTTTATCTCTCAACAAAAGGCTTCAAAAGCCCGCAGCCTGGCAACGTTATTTCCCTGCACAGCTGAAGACAAACTCCCCCCGTGATGTGACGAACCAGGACTTCTTTATGAGCTTTGAATGTCAGGTTGTTTGTGAATGCAGGCAGTTTTGTGCGTCGTGTATCTGCAGATTTGGAAGAGTGAGTGTAGCCATGTCCGTTTGTAAATACAGCACATTCATGCATAAAGATGTGACATTTAAACATTATGAGCTGCCTGCCAGTTTCCAACGACCCTGAACCAGAAATAGAGATGGATGCTTTCTTGCATGTGCGTGTGTTTGTGTGTGTGTGTGTGTGTGTTTGCCATATGCTGGTGTTGGCAGTGGCTGAGTAAAGCGAGGTTGGCAGGAGGTGCTCTGTGCAAAACCAAACGATGACAGGGAGGAGAGATTTTGGCTGGCCCTGTGGTTTTTTAGTCACGTAATGTAACGGGGAGGGGTGTAGTTAAATCGGAAGTTTCTGCAACACTTAGATGTAATCGCAAAGAGCATATACACACTTTGCTTCTCTCCCAGCCAAAACATGAACCGATGTTACGTCTAAGGCATTTACAATCTTTTCCAATATGTAATTCAAGGTTTTCCTTGTGTACATGGCATCTTAGAGAGTTGATGCGATAGTATGTATACTTGAGGTTCACTAAAAAGTTAAAAAAGTGTGCAGAGAAGGCATGTGAAAAAGAAAGTTGTACAAATAATACAACAAAAAAGTCCTTTCCTCCCTCTATGCAACATATTTATCAACCATGAAAGTTGAAATGACTATGTCCTTCACCTGTTAACTATTTTTGTTGGTAAGCGACAGACTCATTCAGTCAAACCTCACCTGTTCCTCAACTGTCTCATGATACCAGATGATCAGTGGTCAGTTTTCTGCAGTGTTACATGCTGCGTAAACATCAGCAAACTCTGCTTTTTAGCAAGGAAATTTTTCTCCAACAGGGGGCGATATAGGGACAATATGTCAGGATGTTTTTATGGCAGGATCAGGATCAGGATCTGGGTTTTAACAGGTATGTTTTTCATGATGTTTTTAAGACTGTTAACATTTTAAGTCCTAAATATTTCTTATAGCGGGATTATCAGTCTAAGTCATAATAAAGATGCGCACGCATCTCGACCGCAGCATTTGGCTCCATTCATTTAGACGAGTTAGCGTTTTTTAAACACTGAATTCAACCTGTTAGAAGCTTCAAAATTTATGGATTTTCTGTGGACAGCTGTCAAAAACAATACTACACAATAGAGGAAACTTCTGTCAAGTTTCGACCGTTACAGCACAACCTGTGTTTTGGCATTGATAGCGACCATGCTAACTGGTGACTAACGGCAGAGAGTCACCAGTTAACAGGGTCACACTTGACACTGATACACCAGCGACGTCTGTGTGTGTGTAATTAAATGTGCTGTCTTTATCCAACCTCAGTTAACCAGGTTTGACTGCAAACAAGCAATAATAACTGCTGATACTCAAAATACAGATTTTACAGCTTATTTATGAAAAAGTTGGTTTGGGGCTGGGATTCTGACCAAACATGGACTCAATATGAACCGTAAATAATGAGTGAACCTATAAATTATGATTAACAGAAACAAATTTTATGACCAAAGTAAAATTAGGGAAAATTATGAAACAATGTTTACATCCTGGTCTGTCACAGTCTGATAAGTGTCCACTAATACTGCAGTCATGAGCATCGAGTGAGAGTTGTGTTTCCTCTCTGGGTACACGCTGGTTTCTCTGCTAAAAACATTTGTCCACCTAATATCTGTTCACTTGCTGATCTCTTCTGTCCACTCACTGCTATTTTACAAACCTGGGAGCATTTTACTGTCAGTCAAAGTGATGACATTGAGTTATAAAATGTGTTTTTTGGTGGTTAACTCTTCCACATCGGCTGACAAACCATTATACTCTGCAGTGCTTCTGCACCCAAGTTGCGCGCATCCGCTGTTGTTGATAAACAAATAATCCCTCTATACCGCATACTGAACCATTCTGGATCAGTTTTCGTCATCATTTCATAACTTTAATTTAATCTTGTGTGGATCAGAGGTAAATGTCAGTGTCATTGGACAGCATATATCTTTCCATCATAGCTTAGGACTGTTTTGAAAATGTAAAAATGAAACATAATACCGTTGTGCACCATTCAGTTTTAACAGTCAGCTTTGCCTGACTGAAGATCATCTAGTTTCCCTGATTTGGTTACTTTTTTTGCACATCTCTCAGAGCCTGAATGTTTTGTGTGGATCAGACGAATATTTTAATTCACGGTCAAGTTAAAAAGTTGGCACCCCTCTCAGGGCTATGCAGTCAATATACTATCAAATATAAACCAGGAAACATCAAAACTTTTTACATAGTTAATTTTTCAATCCAGCTCATGATTTCGAGCTGCATCCATCATCTCTGCTGTCATTCCCTCAAACACTATTTATGTAGTTTGGCTTAAAGCTGATTAGGATGCTGATAGACACTAATGATTTTGCTGCAGTGTATAAAATTTGACTTAACTGGAGGTCACTTTTTTCTCTTAGTTAAACAGGTAGACTTAAAATTTACAGGTCTTGATTTGAAATAATTTGACTAGACAGTGGTTTTGCTCTTGCTGTTGTTAGTTTCCAACACTTAAGAGTTTGAACAATCAGAATCAAGTATTTCACACAGCTGGGTAGTTAGACACTGGTGATAGAGGGTATGCACAAGATGTCACAGTAAGCAGAAGTCACTGCGGTTACGCCCACTGAGTGTCAGAAAGAGGGAGATGAGTGGCAGCGCTGCCTCAAATACCATTAAAAAAAGCTATTCAGCAATTGATTGTACGAACAGTTTTGAAAAGCAGTCAAAGTTATCTCATTCCAGGCTACTGAAAGCCAAAGGACAGAGGAACAGATAGATGGCTGCAATTTACAGAAACACAACTGGGGGTCTGCAACCTGTGGCTCCAGAGCCTCATGCAGCTCTTTGACTCTGTAGCAGTAGCTCCTTGAAGCTTAAAAAATTATTGGGATAAAGAATTATTATTTCTAGAAAAGAGGGTATTGATGATCACACTAAATAAAATCATGATGTAACATTTTGTTGAGGTAAATATTCATCACATCTTACAATAAAGCCTGCTACCGCTCTACACCACTTCCTACAACACCAACAGCCAACAACTTTCTATGCACCTGTGGCTGACCTTAAGTTTCACATCCATGGTCAGATTACCAAATCAACATGAAGATAAATTTAGAAGAAAATCGACATTTTAATTCTCCAAGGATGGATTCATTTAATTGCCAACGTGTGGACTTAATACACATGCTTGATATGTGGCAAGAAATTAGCAAACTACAAAAAAATGGTGAGTTGAGCAACAATATCGATCTATGTTGTCAATTCAAGTAGTCTTTCTGTAGCTCTTCTTGTTCGATTCTGTCACTAGTAAAATTAATTACGCATAAATTTTAACAATATACAGAATTTTATACACTGTGTAGTCTCTATTGTTAAGGTAAAGTAGGTTTTATATGGAGGTATTTTGGGCGCAAAATATTTGAGTACCTGTAACATCAAATTTGTAGTTATGCACATTACATTTGTATAGGTATCAGTAAATCTGATTCTCCACGCTCTATTAGCTGTGTATGTATGTGTTTTTTTTTCCCCCATGAATACAACACAAAAATAAACATTCACACAACTGTAATTCCAGGTGCAAAAATACTTTTCTACGAGTCATATATATATACACTGACACGCTCACATTTTGCACCTATTGTTGCAGCCCACTAGGTGCAAAACATACTTGTGCACCTGTTTCGTATGAAGTGAAGGTGGGGTGAGAATTTGAATATGTGCAAATCTGAATGTGAACTTACGTTTGTGGGAGGGGCTTAGCGATGGATCAATTGGCTGTGGGACAAAAATCACCAACATTGGACTGAATAAAGACCTCTGATTGGCTGGGTGGTTTCGCTCTGACTGGCGGAAAAGTCTGTCAATCCCAGAGCAGGACAGATCATTTTTTTAGTTTTGCACCAAATATCTCAGCAGATGTCACAGCAAGCAGAAGACACCGGAGGTATGATTTCTAATTTGCACTTGTAGAAAACAGAGAATGTGTGACTCCTGGGGAGGATTCGAGTGGTTGTAAGTAGCAATTTGTGTTTGTATGTTAGAGGACAAGTTGCACAAGTTCACATACAAGAAATTACTTTACAAGTACACAACTAATAGAGTGTTGGGAATCAGATTCACACATATAAATTCAATGTACACAACTACAAATTCGAAGTTACAGGAGCTCAAACATTTTGCACCCGAAATACCTCCATAGTTTTGTGGCTCTGGAATGCCTTTAATCCAGTCTAGATTCGGCAAAATGGCTCTTTTGATAGTAAAGGTTTCAGAACTCCTGGTTTAGAACAACAATGTAAAACATTTTAACTTCTTCTCCTTTGAATGAGAGAAACATACCAGTTAACACTTCACAAGCAGTAGTCAGTCATTCAGGGCTTTTAAAAAATGTTCAGTAGTTCCCCCATCAACTCCAATTGTGGGACTTAACTAAACTGCAACTTACGCTTTATATTTTCTCTGTAGCCAAAGTATAGTTAGTTTTAAATAGCAGTCAGTTACAAACTGTAATATTATTCCTAGAGTGAAGGTACAAGCATATGTCAGGATATGAGATTTCTGTCAATGTAAATGTCCGAGGACCACTTATTCTTTAGTAGCGCGTACGGATCAGAGTCAAAAAGCCAAATTGTCCTCAACTTCATATTCCATATTTACTGCTATACGCATAACATTGATTGAGGTTTGTTTTGCCACTCAGTCAGACTGAGAGGGGCGTGCCCCAGAGGGGGAAGTGACGTAACAGGCACCCTCTGTAATTGCATGATCAATGTTAATACTTTTTTTAACTTTAAATTAATTTAGAGTTATTTTTGTCTAGCATCTTTAGCCCAATATTTGTGAAAACTGACTGAAATGTACCAATCTGCTGTGAAGTGGGTGATGTCATGCGAGTAAAGTCCTGTTTTAGGACAACAAAATGCATCATGTGAGTTTGGCTGGGACAAAAACAAACTGGAATGACAAGCAGAAGTGAGTAATTCAGCTACGACAACCGGTCTGAATGTGTCAGCTGACACATGGCATCCCAAAGAAGAAGAAGAGGTGAAAGAGGAGGAGGAGGAAGAGGAAAGAAGTGAGACTGAAACGTTTTCTGTTTTCCTCCAGAACCAGAGAGCAGTTTGTGGTGACGATGCAAAACACTGTAGTGGTTATTCAAAAGCAAACAAACTCCAGCTTATTCAGACTATGATTAAACTTGCACTGCTGAGCATACAACATTTTCTCCAACAAAACATCCTTTCTCTCTGTCTCTCTCTCTCTCTCACACACACACACGCACACACACACACACATATATATATATATTATGTATGTAAATGTAACCTCTACTCTACTGTACAGAAAGAACCAACCTTCTCTCGAAGAGTTTCAGCCAGTTTCCACTTAGGGCATTTTGTCATGATGAAGTAACACCAGTCTCACTGCGCAGTGTGAGAGCCAAGCAAACTGGTGTGTGTGCCTGAGTGTGTGTGTGTGTGTGTGTCATATTGTTTGTCCCAGACTGCGCAGGGGTATTTCTAACCAGGACTAAAGGATTACAGTCCAATCCAAGACCCCCAGTGCACACCTCCCCCTCTTTTTCCTCTCAATCACACACACATACACACACACACACACACACACACAGACCCTTATCCCCAGCCAGCCTTCTCCCACCCCACACACACACGCACACACACACATAACACCCCCTCATCCTACTTTCATACCCCTCTCCCTCCTCTCACCCCCTCCCTCTAAAGCACACATAGGAAGAAAATAAACAGCTCGATAAATTTGCCTGTTATCTCTTTTACTGTCACTCTCTGATGCAGACTGCCATATATTATTTCTATCACACACACACACACACACACTGCCTGGCTCCCTCTTTTTCATACACTGCAGGTTTATAGATGAGTGAGCTGCTCTGAAGTCAACAGGCTGTCTGGGTGGAGCAGCAGAGGCAACGTACACTCAACAACGGGCCAATGATGGTAATTTCATGCTACGTTTATCCGATCTCCAGCCTCCAAATAGAGGTAATTTTCTTTTGATGCACTCACACATCCGTGCAGAGAAGGACACTTCTTGATACAAGAAAAACTGCACCTGCAACTCCAGAAGCTTTATCAGAAACCATGAAAGGGGGGTCCAGACTTGGCTGAGCTAGTCAGGTTCGATGAACATCAGTGTATGATAACGTGCTACATTTCACTAGTGGTAACTATAACAGCATTATAATGTTAGAAACTAGGGATGGGACTATTTTCGCAATTTAATTCTGTTACAATTTTAGGGGCAAAAGAACAAGAAATCTGAATTCACGTATCCAAAAGGATTTGGATACGTGAATGGCTGAGGAGACGTGGTCGGTATGGGATGTCCATCCTTCATCAGGAGCTTGAGGTAACGTTAATGTTAAACTCTATATTGTTTTACAGTAGCTATGATAGTTTCACATTAGCATTAGCCAGCCAATGTTGCTTTAAACACCATGCTGCCCCGGCAAATTCCTCATCTGTAGCCGATAACGTTATGATGAACATAGTTACTAATGAATGAATGAATGAACGGATGAATGATCGATCTTGCCAGTATAATACTAGCGCAGGTACACAGCGAATTTCAAAGAGCTCCCCGTGGTGCCAAAAATAACATCTAGTATTAAGTAGTAAATAGAGCTAAAGAAGGAGAATAAAATTCCGACTCCTTTCAAGACGTCTGAAGTTGAGGGTTGCCCGCCATTGTTTAAAGCTCCACCGGTGTCTTCTGCGCAGGCGCGAATGTAGAATCGTGACGTAACACCACTCACACTAAAAATTTCGGACATACCAGAAGTTTGATCGGGAGGTCGCAGCAGTATCGTTAGAACGCAGCAGCAATTAATCCTTCCTTGTGAGTGTTCTCACACTGTACAGCTTAGGACCGGACATCCCGACGCTACGATGTTTCCACGATGACGCAGCGTGGTCTGCGACAGCAAAATCGAGGTGAAATCCCCTCGAAATCGCACAGCGTCCGCCTGGCATTAGAGATAGCGTTCAGAGCTTAGACACCCCGGAGAGGCTCGGAGTAGTGCCGCTGCTCCTCCACATCGAGAGGAGCCAGGTGAAGTGGTTCAGGCATCTGGTGAGGATGCCTCTGAGACGCTTGGTGTGTTTTGGGCATGACCAACTGGGAGTAGACCCTGGGGCAGAACTAGGACATGGTGGGGAGATTATGTCCCTCAACTGGCCTATCCCCTCAGAGGAGCTGGTGGAAGTGGCTGTGGACAGGAGCCATTGGTCTTCACTGATGGCACTGCTGGCTCTGCAACGCAGACCCGGATAAGTGGCGGAAAATGAAATGATTCAATTAAAATAGCGATTCTTCATGTTTTTCAAATTTTTGCGAGGTTTAGTTTGCCCTTTTAACACCAGACCGTGTGAAAAGTTAAACGAGGATGATAACATCTACAGACTATAACAGGAGCCACATTTTCCCATTAAATGCACATCACGTGAGTCAGAGAGAAACGTTTTACCCTCTGCTGGAGAAAAGTAGTAACTTTTTTCCAATGCAGTAGAAATCGAATTTAAATAAAAAAAATGAATATTTTTGACAAAAGATCTAAAAAAAAAAAACCTTGATATATTGCTTTTCGATTTTTTCTCCCACCCCTATTAGAAACAGCAATTTATTCGATTACCCATAACTGGAAAACAATAATGGCATTAGTTATAATAGTAATGACAAGTAGTCAGGAAACTCTGCTTCTTCTCAAGGAAAATGTTCTCCAGTAGGGGGCGATGTAGGGAAAATATGTTAGGAATTTTTTATGTCAGGATTAGGATCTGGATTTTACCAGGATTGTTTTGTTTTTGTGTTTTCTGCATCAATTCATAACTTTAATCTACTCTTGTGTCCTCTATTGTGCTTTTTAAAACTCCCTCACAGTTTCACCTTATCATAAATACAATTATTTAGAGATGTCAGCTGTAAGAGTTGTTGAGATTTTGCAGAAATGTTGTTTTGTAAGACATTAGTAGATAAACTTTGTCTGAAAATATAAATGTGCCCATAATTTAAAATTAATGTTTAAGTGTCTTCTCCCAGAATTTGTCTGGGTAAAGAACAAAATGGTGCTTAATTGATTCAGTGTTGGCTACATTTGTCTGTGACCTATTTTAATACATGTGGTTTTAGCTCTTAAACAGACACACAAATACACACACACACAAATCTGGGTTACTTATTTCCTGCAGCTTTACTTCTCCTTCTGTACATATGGGCGAGGAAAGGATTATGGGTAATGCAGTACTTACATTTCTGCATGTAGTTACTCTTGTGCATGTAAGTATGTTAACCAGATTTTGATGCCTCTTTTAACCCTGAACATTTCTCATTGTCATAACTCCAGCATGCACTGCTGTGTCGACTCCATTAGGCTTGTTTTGCAAACAGCAAAGGCAGCGTGAAGCAAATCCCTCAGATTAAAATAGGCATGTACACACGCACATGCACACAGATACACAAATCTGTGTGCAGACATAATGCCACAAAACAGTCACAGCCAATGAGATTTCATACTGAGGGCTTCTTAGCAGCCTGGTGACAGTGCGGAGGAGAAAAACAGGGAGGGAGTGGGGGTAGAGGGGAGCAGGGAGCAAAGGGGGCTGTTTTGGGGGCTGTGGAGAGCGTCGGGGCGTGCAGACTGAACACAATGTGAAGCTTTTTGTCTTCAGGCTCATTTAATGAGGATGAATATTAAGGAAGTAGAAGAGAGGCTGCGAGGTCAGGGATATTTTTCCAAGGTTTGCACAGCAAGATGGAAAAAATACAGAGCAATTTAACAGGCACAAAAGATTCACACCCTTTAACAGCCTAATTTTTAAAACTGTGACAGACTGAATGGTAATTTTAAAATAATCAGTTAAGGATAATAAAAAGAGACTAACAGACAAAAAGTTGCCCCCTATGAGCAAAAAAAGCTAAGGGAATTCACTTAAAGCCCTTCACTTCTCACTCTGAGCTCTAAATGACCTTTATTGACCTCTGACCCAGACTGGTACGGGTCACTCTCCTCGTGCTTTGAGCTGCCGTCTGGAACAGTAAACAAAGTCTGACCTAATGAGGCTAAGCACGAGGTGTGACCAAAGTGTGTAGAAAGTTAATTAAGGGAGACAGTAAGTAACTCAATCCTATCCTGGTCTTCCACCTTCAAATCCTCTTACAGCTTACACACACTCTGGAGCTGTCAGGGGTGTGTAAGCAGGTGCTAATGTAGTGAGAGCTGGTGGTGTTAATAATCGTGCAGGTGAAAATGCTGCAGGAAGCCAGTGAATTCTCTAAGCTCCGTTTCAGTGACCTTTTCCTTTGTATCTGTCTCATTTATTTCTAAAAGGAGTATGGCTTTAGTTTAAGGTTTCGGGAAGCAAAGGAGCAAAAAAAAAAAAAAAAAAATTTCAAGTGACATCGCTGATTTATTTTTGCTGCAGAAGTAGTAAGTTTATCAAATGAAACCTTTGTCAGCATCATCTACATTTCAGACAGGATGGAGCTCTGCAGAGAGCAGCCCACACAGTGACACTCAACCAAAAATGTTGGCCTTGACTTCACTGGAAATATTTACTGAGTCACTTTTTCACACATTACTGTCAAACAGGTAAAAAATTAACTTTAAAGGCTGGGATTTTGTGATTCATTTTTGCAGTTACAGGCATTCAGCGGCACAACAAACGATCATGAGACACTAGTAAGAGTTTTTTATTCTTGATGGATTTGTTCCTTGCTGTTCTCGTATTGCCCAGTGCACTGAGAGCTGAGAGTTTGAGAGTGTGTGCCCCCAAATCATCTGCAGCCAATACGGATGTCCCGATACAGATTTCTTGACTTTCGATCTCATTTTTTCATGATATGTTTTGCCGTTACCGATACCTTTCTCTGATAAATCCCGCAGTCTGTTGGGTGATTTTGTTGAAAATGACGAATCATATTTGCTGTATTAAAGTGAGCCCTGTTGGTTCCTCCTCCTTTGCATTGTGGTTTGATTTGCAGCAGCCGTAAAGCGTGACGATGCTGAAAATACATGAAAACTGGATCGGTCTCAATCACGCAGCGAAATCTGATGCTATCCGATCCTCCAATAATAGCCAAATCGATTCTGATCAGTGTATTGGATCCCTGCAGCCAACCTCAATGGAAATACATCTTACCTTCTAGCCCTGCACCCTCAGCTTCAGACCCCGTTTACGCGATGTTTCATCCAAAAACGTTAAAACGCCAATAAAAAAAAATCTGCATTTACACAAAAACGCTGAGGGACTGAAAACGCTGTAGTAAGCATGCCAGGCCTGTAGGTGGTGCTATAACTGTCTTGTCCAGAAGCTGCTTTTGGGAGATCTCCACCGAAGTAGAGTTGAGCTGATCATCTGGTGTTTTGGTAAAAAACTAAGTACAGAAGTGGAGCAACAGATGCACATTATGTTGAAAAACAGTCAGCAGATTCAGCAGCAAATGCACAACACGGTAGTCCACAATGATTGTAACAATGGTACCGTTGGACTGTTGTATGCACAGTCAAAAGTTTCAAAAGTTTAAGTTTTAGGTTGGCTAAAACGCAGTGTCCGTGTAAATGCAAGGCTGAAACGCAACAATACTTTTGCATTTCACCTTAAGACTGTTGTCGTGTAAATGGCCCCTCAGTTGCTGATGTCTTTGTTCATGCTGTCTGCATTCAGTTTCAGCACCTGGTTGTGGCTCAGTGTGCCCCTCTGGCAGGGGCAGTTGACAGGTTGGGGTGTCCACTTTTCCCCAGGTGAAGAGGTTCACCAGGCCACGCAGGAAGTCATACACTGCCCGAATAAGGAAGGCGATGCAGTGTGGCTCAATCTGCCAGAGCTTTGTCCAAGTGACCTTTCAGTCTATGTCTGCTCCCACCTGATCCAGACCCCCTGCTGCCTCAGACTAGCTGCTTTGCATCTCCTTCCTCCACTGCAGTCCTGATCTCCTCTTATATCTGCCTCTCCTTTATTTCGCCCTCCTTGTGCTAAGGTTGGCCACCACACCCAACAGATCCTTGTGGTGCAGTTGAACTTCCATGTTCAGCAAAGCAAAAGTCAAAAAAATGAGTAAAATAAGAGAAATTGCAGATACTGTAAGTGCGCTGAGGAGAAGGCTCTGACAAACAGTCTTAAAGATGATTGAGATTAAGTTTTGGCATCCTTAAGTTTTGTCAGACAAAACCTCTCACTCACTGCATCTCATTGAACAGAAAAAAGCAGCCCTTCATTCTTAATATTAATAGCGTGCCTGGAAAAGACTGTTTAAGTAAAGCATACACAATATGTTCCCATAATTAAGATGACTGTATATGCCAAGCTAAATAACTAGTTTGACCAGTCAGCATCCAGCCCGATCAGCAGCATAATTACTCGCTGCCATTATAAGGAGTGAGTGTGCAGAAAAACACACTGCTTCAATCTGCTGACCCACACACAAAACAAGCAGTTTAATCATCCAGTCATCAGGGCTCATTTGGACATTTGCAAGCCTTTTATCCAAGAGTTAAAACTGTTTGAATGGATAGTGCATTGAACAACACATAAAACCTGTTATACTGCATGAGGCAGGAAAGCAAAGCAAACTAATTACGAGTATTTGACATTAAAACAGACGATTAAATGAGCTAACAGGTTATTGCTCAGCTAATGGCTGCCTTTTTTCTACTTGGTTTCCAAGCTGGAGTCAACACTAATGGCCTAAAATCCAAGGAGACTTTTTTTTTAGTGAAGCCAGAAAAAAAACAAATGTTTTCTTTTTTTTAAAGAAACTACAGATGATTAAAACTGTATGTTGGATACGATATATCCCTTAACAACCCATCGAGATGGGACTGAAATGACTTTTTAAGGATTGCTGTATTGAGCAGGTTAATTAATCCAATAATCAATCAATCAGTCTATAGTGTTTAAAGAGCTATGAGGTGGTGGTAGCATTTAGCTAACTCAAATCTGAGCACTGTAGGCATATCATGTGTATACTAAACAAGTTTTTACACCACAGGGAACTTTGATATTACAGCTAACAGTTTTGTTAAACTAATATTCCTTTAATGAAGAAGAAGATATGTAATATTTATCAGAATTTAGCTCTAATTTCAGGCACACATCTCCTCAAAAACTTCTGTCATTCAAATAAAAAGATGTTTTTTTATAGTGGCAGCTGTAAAGTTGAACATCAGTTACAATATACACAAATTTACAATTACAGTTAATAACTTTTTGAGGTTCATGGAAGGAGCCTAAATATAATCTCAGTAAGACTGACTCATTACATACACAAGATTTAGCTTTATCTTTCTGCTCTTAATCTGTTAATTTATTCCCATTCCCCTCTAAACCCCTTTAGTGGTCTTATTCCTTTCAATCTATTTTTTCATCATTTTTGTCTCATTTTTCCACATTCTTTTAACTCTTTTTTTATTTTCCCCTAATGTGATGTCGTCTTCTTCTTCTTCTGTTTTTTTTTTTTTAATCTTACTTTTCCTTAATGTTTTTTTTTTTATCTTTATGTTGAAATCCATCTGACTACATATCCCATGACCCCTTATCTCTCTCTCTCTGGGTATTTATCTTGTCGTAATGAATCTCTACCATGATTTTATCCCTCAAGGAACTTTGTAAAAAGTTGTTTTTAAAAAGAAGTATTTAACCTCTTAAGACCTAGGCTTTTGTCTGGTGTGCACCTTTCAGTTCATCTTGCTATTTTGGATAAGTTAGACCTAATGAGTATAAAAACTGAACTTTCTTTTTGCTTGGGAAGTTTGATTATTTGTGTTATGAGTTCTCTATCAGTTGTTTGTTAGTGTTTTTGAACTTAAATATGTTTTTTTTTCACTAAATGGGTGTAATTTTGTAATTTTAACAAAAGATGGTGTCAGTAGTTTCCCCAAATGTGGCTAATTCGTCAAAGTATCATGTGTCTGAGAGGCAGAAATGTAGTGTCCACATATGAGGACGCTGGTCTTAAGAGGTTAAATAAAGTCAATGTTTTCTTCGTGGGTTGATTACAGGTGGATTTTCTTATATTTCAACCGTTGAATTCAGGTAAGTGCCCAGTCCAGAAACTGAACTTGAGTCTAACTGGAGTACTGTTTATCAGGATTCAGGACCTCAGGGTTGGACACTGATTTGAGGATTGATTGCATATAAACTGTAGCTCAACCCCACAAAAAGATTCTACTGTCTTTTCATGTTTTTTTTTGTTTTTTTGTTTTTACATACCCCTCTAATTACTAATTTAAATGATAGCAAAAGCTAATGTAGCATGTGCTTCATCTTTAGCAACAGTTCCAGCCAGGATGCTCAAGGAGGCAACAAAAATGTAAGTTTTGCTTTTCAAAGATTTAAAATACAAGCAAAAGCAGAACCAACCACCTGAGGAGACTGAAACAAGCTCATACTTAGACAAACATCTGCACCAAATGCTTCCAGAGGTGTGATGCCAGAGTTACTCAAACTGTTGATAATGCTACACTTAGCTTGCTGCAAGCTAAGAGTGGTGTTGGCAGCTAAGTAATCAATCACTGGATTTAAGATGTTTGTTTTTTCCGCTTAGTTACTCAATTAGACACACATGCTCCTGTCCACTTATACCCAAATAAATATGTGTATGTTTGTTTTACAGACAATGTTTTAAAGCTGTGGGTGTGGAAGTCAAGAGAGGAGCAGTCTAGATTGCAGGTGTTCTTTTGTACACCCACACACTTCTACAGGATTTGTGTTTCCCGGTGCTTCCTGAGCACAAAGCTTCAGTATTCCCCCGATATCAAGCAATTAGCAGGTCTAATGAAAAGCCAACCATCTTAGGGAGGGAGAAACTCATTAGTCTCACCTATAATTACACTGAAGCACCTCAACAGTACTGAAGCAGGAAGGACAGGCAAGACCAGGGGCACCTAATTCACACATGCTCTTACACACACTCCAACATAACAGGTACAATGAAAAACACAGGTACTGTGTGTTAATCAGGCTTTTCAGACTGTGCCCCTTTCACCAAGAGGCTGTGTCTGTGATATCTTTCTTTTCTCCACCTCACACACACACACACACACACATACACACACATTCTTTGTCACATTATCTGACACAGCTGAAGGAGCATTTTATCACTGCTGTTGGCCACCATAAGCTGTGAGATGCTCCGTGGTTTTGGGGTTTATCACTGGTCCCAAAGGCAGGGTTAGGAAGCCCAGGCTCAGTGTCACTGAAGAGACTAGTTCAGGTTGAGTGGAGTCTGCAGCCTGTCAGCAGGTGGCTGCTGTGAATGAGAGGGGCAGGGCAGTGGAAGTGGGGTTAGAAGTCAAGCACTCAGACCGGCAGCTGACAGCATCCAGGAAAGAGCAGACTGAGGGGGAGGCTGGCACGATAAAGGTTTGTTTCTAGTTTTTTTGTTGGAGAGGAGAGATGAGAGAAAGAGGGGGCATGACTACATTAAATACATGGGTTTCAAATACGGATCTTTGTTTGTTCAATTTAATGCCTGCAAAAAAAATAACTTATAACTTATAATTAACCTAACATTGGGTCTTTTTCTTAAAAAAAAAACAAGAAAGTTTACACAATTTTAGCTCAGATACTTTCTAAAATTTTTACATTTACCGTTTTTTCTTTTCTTGTCCCATTATTTTTGCCCTGTATCAATGAGGATTCAATGAGGATTAATGTTTTATATATATATATATATATATATATATATATATATATATATATATATATATATATATATATATATATATATATATATATATATATATATATATATATAATTTATTTTATATATTTTTTTAACTTACTTAAACATATGTATGCATGTCTTTTTTATTTGGTCCTGTTTTGTTTTTCTTTCTCTCTCTTTTACAAAAAACAAAAAACAAAAAACAAAACCTTGTTACCCTGACATGCTGTAACAAGGTTCAGTAATTTTACTTAATAAAAACTTAATTTAAAAAATGATACAAAGGAAAAAAAACGTTGAAAAGCAATTTTATACAAGAAAATAAACATATTACACTTCTTCTAAATTTCCTCTAATTAATTTCCTGGAGATTTAATTGAAAATTTATGCTTTTCATCTCAAAGATTTCATAAACAATGTCATACCATTCCTTAATGGAGTCAAAATAATTTCTGTGGTCTAATATTTGTTGTTGTTGTTGAGTTTATTTGTCAAAAAAAGTGTCAATCCCCATTAAAAGTCATTTTTTGCAGATATGGTCACTAATTCTTAATTAATCTTACGCCAAAAAGTGCTTCCTTTTAGATGGTCCAAAAACGTGTTATAGTGATGAGTTTCTGGCTGTTACAGCTTCTTTAGCAGCTAGTCAAGACTGAATACTGAGACAACTGAGCAGGAAGTATCTCCAAAGACTCTCCCAAATATATGATCTTACTTTTCCTGGGATGCACTTTTTAGTTTTCTTTTCTCATTTTTGTTTGCTGTTACTTTAATATCCTGGAGTCTCTTATAAAGTCTTGAAATGACTTAAGCACTGAATCGCTCCCGTATGCACTGATAAAAACTTTCAATAGGTCGTTTTAAAAGGCATCTTGACTCTATGACGTAAAAATGTTTATGTGATGGCACGTCATCAAAGTCACTACTTTCAACCCATGTAGTCTCTTCAGTGTCTTATTGAAAGTCATTTTCACAAATGCAAAGGGACAGAGAGCCTGTGACTTTTCACACAAATGCACACATTGTAAGAATAAAGCAGCGCTCTCATGGAGGTCGATCTGACATGAGCAGGTCTAATCTGTACCACAGCCTGGGTCTGACCTGACAGCTCCCAGCTCGGGCAGGCACTGATGCCTACAGGGTAACAATCAGCAGCCAGTGGGTCGTTTCATTGTTCTTTGACAGAGGGAGAATTCAGAGTTATGGGGACAAAGGCAGCAGTGTTTAAGAGGGAGGAGATGTAGGAATGCTGCAGCTAGCATCCATTAAGACCGTCTCAAGGAGGAAATTGTTCTTGGGATTGTGCTCTGCCTGCCTGTGTGTTTGTATCCAATCAAATGGAAAACCATGAGCAAAAGTTAAACTGTGACATTGGCACTTCATGACTCACTTAGGTCCCGTCTTGTCTGTCACTCAGATCCTCACTCCTCTTTTCATTTCCATCAACATCAAAATGCTTGAACTGAACTCTTCTAATTTCCACCTGGACAAACACACCCTCCTCGCCAAAGTCCCCCCCCCTGCTGGTGTCACTTGACAGCTGAGTGACACGGAGGCAGCAGAGAGCGTCTGGACACAGGAGATAGAGATGTGATGAGCCGCAAAAGTTCACACCATTAATTACCCAGACATCACCTCTCCCGTCATGGAGGGTTCTGTAGGAAAAGGTCAGCCGTCTGGCTTGCATAAAGACCATCTCACCATGCATGTCACGGCCTCCGCCAGCCCAGCCTGCACTCTGCCCACGTCACACATGGGAGACATGACTAATGCCTCAACATGACTTCTAATAGCCCTTAAAATGCCAAAGCAGAGCCTTATAATGCCGCCTTAAACAACACCTACGC
The DNA here is from genome assembly GCF_033239565.1 of Halichoeres trimaculatus. Classification (NCBI taxonomy): domain Eukaryota; kingdom Metazoa; phylum Chordata; class Actinopteri; order Labriformes; family Labridae; genus Halichoeres; species Halichoeres trimaculatus. The sequence goes on along the minus strand of NW_027437180.1, from coordinate 33,867,162 downwards.
TCAGAGGCTATGGCTAAAGCTAAATCTACCAATGTGAGGGGAAGAGGGCAGGGAAACAGAAACTGATATGAAAAATACAAAGGCAGAAGAAAAGGAAGCACCTGTTGAACTTTTGAGTAAAAGTTATTTCATACCAGGGGTCAACTGTAGTATTTTATATTAGCATGATCATGGTTTGGGTATAAGAACAAGGCTTCAGCTGTGCCAAAGAGACAGACACAGACAATCACAGGTTTTGTTATTTCTCTATCATAGCCGATGCATGCAAAAAACTCCTCCTCACAGAAACAAAGCAGCAAAGCTTGCTGGAAAGTTGCTGGCAGGTGGCAGAGAGAATTACTGCCTTTAATGGATAACCTTCAACTGCGCACAAACTGAGTCAATTAAGCAACAATCTGACACAGCACAAATAAGCCAGATCAACAAGCAGAAAGAGGACGTCGCGTCTCCCAGCACAGCACTCTGTTCCAGCCGGCTTTCATTAAAGCAGCCGCTCCTCCATCGTTCCTCACCCTCTCTTCATGCTCTCCCCTTGTTACTCATGTTTGAATACAAGCTTTGTTTTCTCCCGGGGGATCTCTGCCTAACAACTGAGGGGGCAAGTGTTGCACAGACTGCACACTTGAACTTGTTATTTCCCTGGCCTATTGTGTGAGTGGATGATTGCTGCAGGACAGGCAGCAGAGCAGATCTCTGCTTAGAGGTGTGAGACAGGAAGTGGAGGAGACACAAAAGGCAGAAATGGGTGCTAACAGGTGGTGCATTCAAAGTGATGTTTGTCATTTTTAAAAATAGTGGACTGAATAAAAACACATGGAAATAAGGACAGATGATTTTCTTTTGTATAGACTTAGCACAAAAAGTGGGGCTGTCTATTTCTCTTTTTGTCAGGAACATGCATCAGTAGAATGAGCAGTAGAGCTGAGTATGTGGGTTGCAACGTCTCTACAAATGCCAAACATCCCAAGTGGCAGTTGCTATTGAACACAAATAATCTTACTTTTTGTGCCATGTTTATGATAACCAAATTTGAGAGATATCAGATGTTTGGATGTGCATTTGAAGCTTTAATCACAACTTTGCAACGTTAATGCAACAGATGAGATGCTGTAGCTGGGTTTGTCAGCACCATGGAGAGTAATCGCAGGTAGATCTGTCCAATGCACAAATTTGTAACAAAAAGGAAACCAAATGATAAAGGGACAAAAAGCAACCAAATCTGTTTTAAAATCACATATAGTAGTAGTAGTAGTAGTAGTAGTAGTAGTAGTAGTAGTAGTAGTAGTAGTAGTAGTAGTGGTAGTGTATCAGTCAGTCGTTTCTTTTAATTAAATAGTGATCTTCTTTTGTGATTCAAAGAAAGGGTCTACAGTATTTTCTTAATGTGAACTTTCACAGGAATAATCCTGCTTAGTTGTCACTTCTGGGCCTCTATACATGTGTGTCAGTGTCTCTGTCTGCCTCAAACCCTCTCCTCAGCCTATATGTTTTGGATGTATCAGGATGTTTCTGGGTGGAGAGTAAGAAACATCACCAATCACAGGGCTCCCAGTGCACAAGTGACTTTGTGTGTTGATTAGCGAGGGGAGGAAGCATTCCTGGGCTGCTACAACAGTAGACGTAGCACAGAGTAAGAAAAAATACCAGAGTTTAACAAAACGGCAAACAGATAAAGCTTTTCACTAAATGGGAGTGAAGCTTGGCTTGACTTTCACTAGTTTTCGGGCACTTGGAGAGCAGCTCGGGATGAAGGGTGACATGAGTTGGCGTTCTGCTCAGCAAATACCTATAGCTTGTGCTAACATGCCAAGTCTGGTGCATGGCTCCCCAGTCTCTGCAACGTAGAAATGCAATGCTACAGGTGATTGCTAGGCCAATGAATTTGTTCATTTAGTCACGGTCAGAGGCTGTGGGTGTGTGCTGCTGCTGGCACTGAGCCAAGGAGGAGGAGCCCAGTTTGAATGTTGTGTTTACTAACAAGTCAAGAAAATTCCTGCAAGCCCTACCTTTACGGCCCAGCCAAAATTTATTTCGCCTGTCCGAAACTGAAATCCTGGTTCGATCCCTGCACTGTAGTTATCTTCCTTCATGTAATAAACACAGACAAGCATAGAACTGAGTTGAATAGATCTGCCCTTTGGATTAGCCATTTGTCACTTCTTGACTCTGTATTGAAGTCATATCCCAATCCAATCCCAATTTAGGGTACTATCTGAAATATTCAGCCCTGCTTACCAAGGCTATAAAAATCATGAAAACATATATATTACCAATGATTTAGACTCTTCCTGATGTAATGTGTATGATCTGGTTGGTCTTGGTGTCACTCATGCTTTTAGCTTGTTGTTTTAGGATCTGTACCAATCGAAATAAAGTATTTAACACAGCTGTGTGATGACTAAGAAAGCTGAAAAATGTATTTCCATAACACTTGGAACACGACTGTTGCAACAGGAACTTTCTTCTGATTTCTCTGAATTTATCAATATGTCTTATTCTAATGTAAACAGTGAAATCACAGTCTGTTAGGGTTTAAAAAAAACACTTAACAGCCCACAATCTGAGGTTTGAAGCTTTAAAATAACCCACAGAGATCTACCAGAAACTTAAGCTCTTACGGTGCTTCTGGTGATGTGGAGCTTTGCTCGCTTTCCAACAAAACAAAAAAAATGGGGTTTTTTTCTAAAGTAAGACAACTCCCTAAAACTCCTGAGGAAGGCCGAGGATTAAATCCCCCTCCCTCCTGCGGCGAGGATAAAGTTTGAGCTCCTACCTCACCTGCAAGCGATACGAAGTCAAAGTCTGAAATATCAGACCAAAAATGGAATTTCAAGTGCATGACATTACATTTGGGGCTATATTCACTCAGATTAGTCTTATCAGCAGGTACAGAGAGAGCTGACTGACAGGCCCTGCTGGCCACAGTATCTCCAGTCTTCTCAACTTTCTTTCCCTCATCCTCCTTTTCACTCCTTCTCTTTTGTCAGACTCCCATTCTCCTCCCTCTGCTGCTCCCCCGTCCTGTGCTCACACAGTCTGCCACAGGTAATTGCTTTCCCCCTGCATGCCGTCCAGCCTTCTCCCTTTGCTCTCATTCTTTCGCCACCTTCTCCTTTACCATAAAACATTTAACTCTGACTACACCCAGCCCACATTCAGCGACCAAAATCAATCTTTAGATCTGTTGCACTTTTCATCTATATGCAAAACAAACCTTCTTTCAGTTCAGCCTTGTAGTGCATTAAAACACACAAAGGTAAAAGAGAGGGCCCTTCCAATTCTGCAGCGCTGACCAAAACAAGTCAATTCCTTGCTTTAAAACAAACATTACATAATAGAAAAACATATTGCGACTGCCAGTGGTCTAAATTGCACCCGCTCTGGTTTTGAGCTGAGATGTTGAAGGTAAGTCACCTGTTTGTCTCGTTCAGCCGATAAAACTGCCACAGTTTTCAGACAGAAAGCTTTTTCTTTCACACAGAAGTGGCTGCAGGGATGACTGACGCAGTGTCTGTCTGGGCTAATCAACACAGCGCTGGGTCACCTGTCTCACTTGACAGATTCAAAAGCCTCATTCATTTCTCTCACACACAAATGGAGCGACACAGGACACACACATCCACAAATACATACACACACACGGTCGGCCATCACAAATTACAGGCCGTCACCGTTTCCCTGCCAACTGGCCCGTAACCAGGCAACGTTGGGAGTAAAGACGTCTTTAGTAGATATAAGCGAATGTACACACTAACACACACACACACACACACACACACTCTGGGGTTTGATATAGGTGTCAGATTGAGTGTTACTTTGAATCTCAAGGTATGTGACCTCATTCTGTGCCTGACATGAAGTACAAAGATGCTTCGCATGAGCGAGTGGACACACACACTTTGTACTGCGGCTGCTGTATGGGCTGAAATGTGACCACTACAGACTGAAATGCTCGGTTCTTAATGACTGAATTAAGAAACTGAATTTAAATAGCATGTTTTGACAATAAATTAAGCATTTTGAAACTGGGTTTAATTGTTTCGTAACTGTATTGTAAAATTCACCTCTTTAAAGGTCCCATATTATGCAAAAATCACTTCATTAAGTCTTTTAGTGAAATTTGTGGGTCTTTGGCTTTCCTCCCAGCCCACAAAATGTGATATTGAATGACAAAACCTGCACTTAGTAGTGCTTGTGAATGTTAAATCCTGACCTAAAATGAGCTGTTTGGAATATGGGGATTTGCCGACGTCAGCGATTCCCTTTTTGGACCAATCAGGAGCAAGTCTGACCTGATTGGTCCACCTGAGCAGATACATCTGTGGAGCAGATGTAAGAGCTTTTCCTCAGTGTCCCCCCTGTCTCTATGTTAGCTTCAGGATGCTAACTTTAGCTGCAGTTAGCCTGTTGTTTTAGCCTGTAATGTTACGGTAAACGAGCTTCGCTGTTTTCTAAACATTGTGCACTCGGAGCTCGTGGCACCGCTCTCAGTGACGTGGAAGAGCTGGGCGGTATCAGTAGTGGCTCATTTACATATGATGGTCACGCCCACTAAATCAGAGCGTTCTGAACAGAGGGGCTATGAGAGCCTGGAAACAATGCTGCTGTGCTTGATTTATTGGCTTTTTGGACCAAAACATGTTACTACCATTTCATGAAGACATCAATGATCCATATTAAAATGCAGAAAAGGAGCAGAATATGGGACCTTTAAATTCCTAAAAATTAAATTTTCAGTTTCAGTCACTGTGCCTACAGGACTGATAATCAAGTACACATTCACAGAACTCGTCAAGTCTGGAGAAAACTCTTTTATACTCTGTGGCCATACTCCTCAAACCACTCACAGACTGAAAGCGTGAACTAAAATAGAATTGAAAAATTAAATCCGTAACCAAAATACTTCTAAATATTCAATTTTTCAATGTTAGGAAAACAGAGAGTTGAATGTTCATTATATTCATTTTCCTTATAATTATTCAAAATCAGTTTCCTTTGGTAGGTATCGCAGCCCATACATTTGGTTGAGCAGGAAGGGCTGGGGTTTTTTTTACGAGAAACATTTGATAAATTCTCTTTCTATAAGAAGAAGAAATAAGAAAAATAAACCTTTCAAGCAAATTCAGGCAGTACACCTACTTATTCCAGATTATCCAAGTACTTTCCTACAAAAAAAGTATTGTTTACAAAGTTGGCAGAGGCTTTTTCAAAGCTTTACAAACTTAAAAATGTTGCATGCGTGCTTACTGTGCATGTGTCTGTTACATTGTGGTTCATCACATTTGATTTTAAAATGAAACCCTGCTAATTAATTTCTTTTTTTATCAAATATACTAGTAATCTGTTAAGTTTTTTTCTGTACTGTAATGGATTACAGTTACGTTTTTTGTGTATCCTAATCACATAATGCTGTTACATGTAATATATTACTCCCCAAGTATGTGAACAGGATACCTGCAAACACTGTGCAAATAGGTAAATTACATCCACATCTACGGAGTCATTTCAGCTTTGGTTACCACTTGTTTCTGCCTTCAGGTACTTTTTAATACCATATGACCTTCATCATTATGTGATTTTCATCTTTTTACAACTGAGGGAGGAAATCCTTGCTACACAAAGAGCTTTAAGCATTATTAATCTTTCAAGGTACAATGGTATCGGAGCAAAAAGCCACTTTAGATCTTATAAATGAAACCTTGGATTTGCTAGATGTCAGACAATTATATCTCAGAGTCATCATTACAAGAAATCTGTGCATGAAGGCCGTTTTACAAAGATAGTGATAAGGGCCTCTTTATCTCAAAGCTCTTATCTACTGGGTGAACACTGTCTTCTTTACTGTAAAGCTATTCTCTTTTTGTCATAGACTTCTGATTTTAATGATCTCTGTAGAGCTGTGAAGCTGGTTCAGTAGGTTTTTCAGATCTTCTACAATGTGAGTCTCTGCTGTAGTTGTGAAATGTGCACATGTGCCAAATGAAACTCTTCTTCTTGTCACTGGAAACCCTCAAGGACTAAACGTCCCATATCAATCACTTTGATTGACTAACGCTGTCTGCCCCTCTTCCATCAATATCTACTTTTTCAAATCATGACGCAGCCACTGAGATTTTTTTTACCTGCACAGCAGAGACATACACATTTTACTGCTTTGTTGTTATACAGACATCTTTTCCCTCTGTGCAAACTCAGTCTCTGAAGTTTTAAACCCTGTTCCTCCAGCAGGTTTAATCCAATCCCAGGAAGGGAGGCTCTCAGGTCTTGGAAAAGATGCAATCAGAATATCATCAGGGCTTGTATTTGACGGATGATGCAATACAAAACACAGCAAGATTGTTCATCATGCGGGCTCTGGATGCTACAATCACAAGAAAGAAGTGCAATATCAAGCTGTAACTTTCTCCATAGAGGCATGAGGTGACTGTTTGTAGGGACTTATCCTGTAAATGTCCTCAGTGTGTATACGTATGACAACTCATGTTGTTTTTATAGCTCGACCGAGCTTATTTTAGGTGCAGTCACCTTGCAATATGTGCAGCCCTCACTACAAAAAGCTCCAGCTTACAATACAGCAGATACTCTACACTTTCAAAAGGAGTTGTGGAATATCCATTTGAATATTTGCAACTTTTTACTGTCTTCATCTACTTGTTTTAATAGAAAATTAAATCGACTTTTACATGAAAACAGAGCAGAAACTCTTGAAGTCTGTACAAAAACTCCAAGCGTTTAAACATAAACCATACAGAGAAGTGGAAACTAACGAAGCAAATTCATCACTGGCATGTGTTAGTAATTAATCATGTTTTAAAAGGTTTATACTATTTTCTGTATTCTGCATTCTCCAGAGCGGCTCTAAATCTCTAGCCAGACTGTTCTCCTCTGTTGTGCCCTGTGTGAAAAGAATTACCTAACTCTATACGATCCGCAGAGTCTCTTTCTACTTTAAGAGATGTCTGAAGACTCATCTGTTCAGGGAACACTTAAGCTGACCTTTCTCCTCTTTGTCCTCAGGGGTAGAATGAGTCAGAAGGTCTAAGACCAAGCTCTTAGTAATGTTTGATTGATTTTTGAATGTTGTTGAAGGTTAAAGCATATTGTTGCATCAATTAATTGTGGTTAGTCGGCTAGATTATTCTACATTTAACAACAAAAAAATCTTCTTGCACTTAATGGCAGCACCTGCAGCCTAATAACTTATGGCACTTTGTTGCAATAACTAGATTTTTCTTTCTGTCTAAATTCTTGCTTGTGTTGTAAGTCACTTTCGACAAAAGCGTCTGCAAAATAAAACTGTTGAACTGTAGAGGCCCCTGTGTACTCTACTTTAAAAAACACTTGTATCCTGAACCTCAGATGTGACCATGTGAACGCACCTGAAGGCTTTGTTTTGAGTGGTGAATCTGTAACCTCAATAAACCTTTGAGTCACGCAAAAGGTATGCAGTGTGATAAGTTTTATGAAGTCTTATCTAAGGAGTTAGCATGGTAAACCTGACGTTTCTTGGTCCTTTTCAGGCATGAAACCTGGGCTGGAGATAAGCTCCTTTAAAGGGGCTGTGAGGAGTTTGAAACTCATCTTGAAAAAGTCTCCCTTCTAGATATATGCCTGATCATAATCCACACTTTAAAATGAGATTATCAGCACCAATATTGCTGGTTACAGGTTATTTTAAATTCTACTTCTTAGCTTCCAGTTTGGGTCGTCTAGGACCAGATTGATTTATGGCACGTCTAGAAGTGAGAAGAGAGACCCTTGTTTCTCTCTGCTGAAAATAATTTCTGTGATTAATTTTGTGGTGATGGTGGACACAGGAGCCTATCTGTCAGACAGAAAAGGGACAGAAGCAGAACAAAGCTAAACTGAAGAGTGATACAGCCCGAGCTAAAGGCTAATTATTAGGGATGGGTACCGAATTAGGTTCTTTTATAGGTACCGACCGAAATCTGTCAAAAGGTACCATATTTAGGTACCTAAATGCGTCTTTGTGAGTATGAGGGAGTGGAAGAGTAGGTGATTGTCCATGCTGGACATGAACTCAGCATTGCAAGGTTGTATATTAAAGAATAAATATGTCTAATTGAAAAAAATATGTGTATATATTATTAAACAAACGTATATTTTTTACCAAATATGCACAAAAAAGTACCAAAAATTGGTACCGTTGAGTACCACTACTGATTGCCAGGTACCGGGCATTGGTACGGTATCGTTTCATATGTGAAAGGTACCCATCCCTACTAATTATTCATAACACTGGGGCCAAGCTGTTTGTTATAATGTCCATGCCAACCCACATGCAGCAGATATACAGACAGTTAAATATAGACGGGGACCTAACTGCTTAAAAACCAATAGTGTTTACCTGTTGTCACGTTAGCCTACAGATGTGTCGGAGCACCAGCCTGATGATAGAGCTACATCTAGCCGGCTACTACAATGTTTGCTTGATGTCACATTTTAAACCGTCGCGCTACATAACTGTATTGATTAATCCCTTACCTCAGCGTGCTGTATCCAGTAAAAAGTTGACTTTAACAAAGAAAATTTGTTTCAGTCTGATCTCCAATTAAATCCAAAACAAACACGTGCCTCGCTAAAAGTGATTCACGAAAGTGTGCAAAGACTCCGGGCCAGAAGGAGGCGAGGCAGTGCAATTAAAACAGATCTTCCTCAAAGCATCTTTAAAGTATAAAACATAAAAGTTATATTTTGGATTGCATGATGGTGCAACAGATGAATTAACCAGTTTGCTCAAAAGAATTCAGGTTTAAGAAACTTAATTTTGGAGCCATGTTTCTTAATAAAGGGACAAAACTGAAAGAAAAACATGTTTTTGAGATGGTGAGCATTAGCATGGACATGGCTTGATTTTGTATGACAGAAGGCGAGATGGAACAAGACAGACCGGCTGATGGGATAAAGGAGGAGAAGGAGAGAAAGAGGGAGAGCTGAACTGCCCTCGGGGCGTCTCTAGAAGCAGAGGGGATTGCAGCAGACAGCCAAACGGCCCTCAGCCTGCTGTCTGAACATGTGTTCAAATAAACACTTTACCCCCTGTCGCTGCTTGTGAAAGCTTTCACTCAGGAAACCAACATGAAGACACACCAACACACACCAACAAGACTCAGATTACAGAAGTATGAGAGTGGCAGCTTTATCACCACGGCTGTTGTTATCACCCTCACAGAGACACTAACATCAACCTTCTTTTCTAAGATATAATGAGTCAGGGTGCTTGTCAAACACACGCACACACACAAAGCAGTGATGGAGTTGCCGTGTCATTCACACATAGGGCACTAGAGGGTCAGCGCGGTGACAAAGATGGAGATTTGTGACCTTTTCCCCCCAAACCTTGCATTAACATGGAGGTGAGAACCCCTCATTACAGCTGGGCCAAACCCTCTATCAAACATCCCGTCCCTGCTCTGCGCATTCACTACCTCTTCACAGGGAAGAGAAAGGGAACAAAAAGGAGGGAGAAACATTTGTTTAACGAGCCGTCCCCTGCCCCTGGCTGTCTTTCTGTTCCATTCAGACCCTCCTCCTGCTGCAGGCCTGCCCTGAGGTCAAACCCCCCCAGAACACCATCAAAACCCTGCACCACCGATGGCAGCCGCTCCATTCACCACAGAGATTTATGATCTCTAATAGCTGGCAAATGGACCCAAGGCTGGGGCTGCCCCCATGGGAGGCTGTGCCAGACTTATTTTCTCCAAATCTTAAGAAGAAAAGGGATGAAAAACGGGGGAGCTGGGGGAGACTGGGGATGAGGATGGGAGAGCAATAGGCAGGCTGTCGGAAACAATTTCCAAGGTTTCCATCTGGGTTGGGTGGGACCCTTCAGGATGTCTGTCAATCTCGAACAAGGCCCCAAACCCTTACGGAGGGATACGACAGTTGGAGGAAAGAATAGCATTTCACAGCAATCCTCGTCTGCCAGCTCTGACATTTTACTTCCTGGCCTGTTTGGGGGGAATTCTGCCTCAAACGATCGCCCACAATGAGGCAGTCAGCCGGTCAGCTGTCTGTTACTCCTTGGTGGTGGTGGAAATCCCCACTCCTGCACCCTTTACTTCATAATCCTATTCTCATAATCCTCGGAGGTCAGTGAGCAAGAAACCATCCCTGGTCTGTCTCTCTTTCTCTACAACCAGGTCCTGTTCCCTTCTAAGGGAGATCTTTCACTGAGTCATACAGAGGGGAAAAAAACTGTGATGGAAAGCACTTCTGGGGACTTAAGAAGAGAGGCAGACACAATGCCTTTATAAAGGTACAAGAGACTTCACATCTTCATGAAATCTTTATGAACACCAACTTTACAAAGAGGAATGGTTTCCTTATAATATTTCGCTGACAACAATAAAATATCTATGTGGAAAAAAAGGAAATACCATGAGATTGGTCAGAATAAACTGATTGTAGACAAGCTTGGTTCAACCGGAAAACACAAAAAAGTCCAAACAACAAGTCAACAAGTCCATAGAGCTCAGGCCCACCATCTAATAAGCGTTTTATAAAAGACTGAAGAAGTGCAGGCAGAGTTCATGAGCCTCACAGCCTTAAGGGAAGCTGCACCTTGTTGTCTGAGCTCTGATGCTGTGCAGCCGTCTGCCTGCAGGAAAGAGGGTGAACAGTTCATGGACTGGGTGGGTGGGGTCCAATCATATGTTCTTGTTTTGGAGAGCAGATCTATTTTTCAACACTACTGTTCTTTGTTCAAGACAAGTTTTTACAGGACTCAAAGTGACAAGGTTGAGTTTTTATTTGTTGTATCGTGGTGCTGCTTCAAACGTAACAACAATCAAACTTTGTAAACTCAGATTGTACTGAGTCGTGTTCATAACGTGCAACATTAGTGAGCTTATGTAAGCTCACTCTTCATTTTATTGATAGACTCTCAAGTTTGAACAGACCACTGCAGAATAACTGCTGACTGTGGGTTGGAATGAACATTATCACAAACAGTTTCGCCCCTGTGTTAGCCCGTGCTCTATCACTCTCCTGTTTTACTAGATCTTGCTTCTCACAGATAACTTTGCCAGCTGTTGTAGTGTTTTAATGAGAGAATGTGCTGTAAATGGATTGGCTGGGTTGTCCACAGATACTGAGAAACAGCATTAATAAATAACAAGGCACTGATAATGGATTATGAATACGCAAATATATAAAGTGAGACTATTTAAAGATTAGGGATGCACGGATATGAAAATTTTGGCCGGTACCGATATCCAATATTAATATTGTTGTTATGGCCGATAAGCGATATTCACCAATATTGATATTGGTTTTAAAAAAATTTTGGGATGATGTGTCGAGGTAGTTCAGAGAGGCGCAATCGTGATAAAAGATGACCATGGAGAGGATCAAAGGATGGAGCGCGCAGCCAATCAATCTAAACCAATCAAAAAAGTACGTTTTGTCTGTTTTTTGGATCAAAAATAGGAAGAGAGACATAAAAGAAGAGGGTCCACTCTTCTGAGGAAGTTTTGATGTTTATATAGTCATAAAAAACAATAGTATTTGGGTCTTGAAAGATCGCTTAAGATGCTCTGAAAATAGCTGGCAGCTGATGAGTAAATATCGGCCGATACCGATGTGTTAAAAAAATGACTAACATCGGCTGATACTGATATTAGCTGGGTTTCCATTACACCTAGAATTGCGCAAAACCTAAATATCGAGAAAAAAAAACGGTAATGGAAACACCACATTTTCGAAAAATCTCTCAAATTTCCATGATAGGTTTTTACGCTCCCATTAGGTGGTTTTTCGGACATTTCGATCCTGAACTTTGTCGCAAAAGTGCAATGGAAACACTTTTTCAACACGTTGTCATAACAACGCGCCTCCCCCACCTCCTTCATATTTTATCAGCTCTGCTCTTATTTATATGTTCAGTGCAGGGTTAGGGTTGTTTGTGTTTTTGACCGACACTTGTGAAGGCATCAGGACGGCTGTGAGCTGGTCAGAGTCAGAGCGCGGCAGGAGGGAAGGGCGGAGGTGTGTGTGTGTGCGTGAGAGTGAGCTGGAGACAATGATTTTCATTTAGTGTTTTGTTCCTGCCTATTTTTGAGTTGGCGTGATCACGGCTGACAGTTTAAGCAGTGAATAAAAACACTAATGTTCAGGGCCTTTAAAGGGGCACAAATATATACTACATATACCCATATGTTATTTGAGGGTTTGTTTGTTTGTTTACCTAATTAAGAGGCAATTTAAAGAACGGAGTCAAGACTGGGAGTTTTATCAGAGTTTTAGGACTGTTTTAGGACTTCGTTTCAAGCATAGAAGTTCCAGTTTAGTTGTATGGTCTGTATCGCTTGGAAAATCATCTTGAAGGATTAAAAACCTTATTTTTTCATGGACTTTCATTTCTTTTTAAACAAAGTTTGACAGAAAAGTCAGCTTCAAAAGCAGATGAAGTTAAGTTTTGACACTTCCTCTTTTGATTAATAGAAGCAAAGTCTCAAAGCCAATAACTTTGCAACTCACAGCTCTTTTTTGGGGAGCAAAATAAAAACTCAAAATAATGAGCTCTGTGGTGACAGATGGGATAATGAAGTGAACTGTGGACCCTGACGACATTTAGGCAAAAAATACCAAAACACAGGGAGCTGTTTCATCAGAGTACACACAATAACAAAAACACACACAGCACTTACAGCAGCAGTCCTCTCTAAAATATCACTGAGCTAAATAAACATATAGTGTACCCACAAATATACAGCTACACAAGCTCCATTAGAGAAGTTGAGTTACTTTGGGAAAGCCCTGGTGAGTACCTGACAAATGAAAATGGATCCTTATTCCACCTGTAATGGGACTGTAAGCTATCAGTGCCTCAGCAGCTGTTTCCCTTGAAGGAGATAATTCTCATCATAATGACGTCCTCAGAGGCAGACTCTGACAGCAACCCTGCCTGTGGCAAAGCCAGCAACAAAGATAACAATTTCCCCTGGCCTGCCCCAAAACTCAGAGCCGGTTTCAATTAAATCCATTGACTATGAGGGGGACAACATCGTCAGTGGACAGGTTGTTTTGAAGCTGTCCTCGGCCCTGTTTGCACAACTCACACTTCAATGCTCTTTGAGTAACTTAATCCTACACTGATACCTATAAACTCCTGAGTCACGGATATAAAATGCATTGAGGACACACTGATATTTAACAACTGAAGCCACATATGGAGGTAAAATGGCCACGTATTCAATAAAAACATAAATCCTTTGCTCTTTCTACAGTTGGATTAGAGGATCCTTGCCTCCAAGGTGAGTTTTCTTTTCTTCAGTGTTCATTTCCAAGATTTCTACCTCCTCAACCATGAAATGAGCAAGAGTCACAAGATATTTGAGGTAGAACCCAAAGGCCGGGACAATTTACTGCTAAGTGACTTTTTATCTCCTCAATCGACAAAGTTTAGCACAAAAGACAAAGTATATACCTCCATGTTGCATTGAAACTCTTTGATAACAAGCTTCAAACGAAGCAGAAAAGTGTGGATACGGCTGCATTTTCTGTGAGTCTGTTTTTTTGTGTTGTGTCATGTGCTTTCTTCTTGTCACAGTTTGCCCCAGCAGCACTTTTTTACCCTGCTGCCAGGCTTTGGCAGCCGTGCCCTGTAAGACGACACGGAGGGGACAGGAAGGGACCGGAGATCCAGGTGAAAGCTAAGCACAGTCCCTCACCTTGAGCGTCTGCTAAGTCTGCCGCGCAGGGACATCCAACAAAGTTGAATGTTTTTATTTTGCTTCCCAGAACTGAGATAGACTGTCAAAAATTGTTAATTCTCATGATACTTACAGCACACACTCTTTCCTTTAACAATAACGCAGCTATCAAGCTGATATCTTTAACATGACTCTTTAAATCTGCAGAAAAATCCACCAGAAGTTAATTATAAAACATGAGCTTTTAAAAGTCCTTCTTAAAATTATATATTTCTTGTTTTCAAATGCTTTTCTTGACCAATTCCCCTGATACATCAGACAGATAATTAACACCAGTGGGTAGACATTAGTCGATTGTAACTGATAAAAACAGTTTAGATCATTTGAAACTGTTCCTAAAAACAGATTTTGATGGTTTGCAAATCATTTAATCCCTAAATTCAATTAAAAACAGTTTTAATCTGATGATAGCAACACATTAAAGAACAATTGTAACAAAAGCATGTTTCTTATTTTAACATCACTCTGCAAAAGTTTCATCACCAAGGGGACTAGTATCTGGAGTTTTAGGATTCAATTAAAGTTGTTGAAAGCCTCATATAAGATTTCAGCTGCTTTAAGTGTAGATAGATAGATAGATAGATAGATAGATAGATAGATAGATAGATAGATAGATAGATAGATAGATAGATAGATAGATAGATAGATAGATACATACATAGATAAAAAAATTTGGTTTGTTTTATAACTGAGTGATTATGTAGTGACTTCATGTTACCATGCTTGAACTCTGTGAACACCTGAGAGAGACCCATTCTGTCACAAATATTTGGAGAAGCACTCTGCATGCCTAAGTGGTTGATTTTATAGACCTGTGGCCATGGAAAAGATGAAGTGGAACTCCTGAATTCAATGATTTGGAGGGGTGTCCTGATACCTTTGGGAATAAAAGCCCCGTTTCCACCAAGCGGTTCAGTTTGGTTCGTCTCGGCACAGCATGCATCCTACAGCGTTTCCACTGACTGATCCCGTGACAGAGCCCCAAATCATCGGGACGAGCCGTACCACTTTTTGGGACTTTTCTGTAGGGGTGCCGGACTAATGCTGCATTCCATTTGTACTCGGAAGTTGGAATTTCCAAGTTCAGGGTGGGAACGCTCCCCAAGGTTGGAACTTCCGACTTGTAAGTCTCAGCACCCACACCACCCCTGAGTTCCCAGTAGGAAATTCTGAGTTTGGGGGTAAATGGTATATAAGCTCCTGTTATATTCTTTTTATTTTAGAATTTCTGACTAGTGATTGTCACAATAAATCAGCTGTATATGCAGTATTATTTGAGTGTATACAGAAGTACTGCTGTTAAGGCCCGTTTCTCCGACTTGGCAACTGGAACGCTTGAACTTGAAGATGACGTCACTCCCACTCCCGACTTCCCAGTTCCGAGTACAAATGGAACGCTGCGTTAGCTAATCTGATCTGGGAAGGTGGAGCTACTGCAGACCATTGATTGGTCAAAAATATTGTAACTTAACTTAGCCTGCGACAGCGGCTATATTTCTCCTGGCAGCACAAAGTCTTCTCTGAAACAAAACTTGATTGTGCTTCAAGAAAAAGAGCCACATGCCAATCAAAAAGAAGAAACATTTCTGGATGTCTTTCATCGTTGCTCTTTGTTTACTGTGCCACATTTTTCTTCATTGTTGTATTGATTAGCAGGGTACATAGTGTCGCGCTGCTATGGCGTCACGCTATTATTCAACTGATGTGGCTATTGGCATCTAGCTTACGCGCCGCCTACCACAAGGAGGCACGGTTGGCTGTGGAAGTACAAACAGGACCAGACTTAAGCGTGCCAACCCGTACCAAACCGTACTGATCTAAACCGGACTGCTTGGTGGAAACGGGGCTTAAGTGTATATGAGCTGCCGTTTCAAAGCTACTCATCCCATAATAATTGCTTACTTTTGAACAGTGTACTGTTAAAAAGCCAAGCAAAAGCTCTTTAAAGATGCTGCATCCATGATTTCCAAGAAGAATGTCACATTATGATTTGTTTGGATTTGTGGATCATGGTTTTTTAAAAGTTTTCCTCTTAGTGTGGTACAGTTTTAACCAGCATTTGTGGCTGCAGTGTCGAACACAAACATTTTTAGAAGTGATTTTACCCCATGTTGCCTTTTCCATTACAGCCATGTCTGTTCCTCCTGCATTTACAGTTTTCCATCTCATCCCTTAGAATAGGGATTTGCAGATTTATGTACAGTAGATGATGAAACCCTGTGTTTTTGCAATCTCATACTGAGGAACATCATTCTGAAGTTGTTGACCTATTTTCTTACCCAGTGTCTGACAGCGTCATGAACCTCTTCCCATCTTCACTTCTGACAGACTCAGCCTTTAAAGAGTGCCTTATAGTAGTTTGACAGTTGTTTTTTATTACACTACTTTTTAATATTTTGTTGCCCCAGACCCAACTTATTCAAACAGACTGATACCATAAAATTCAAAATGACCATTTAAGGTGTGCACAGTGCTGTTTCATTCAACATTTCTGAGATCTTTTTGAGCTGGTTCTCCAAACCAAATGTAAGTTATATTTCTCCAACTGCCTTTTTTAGGCACTCTGATCTGAAAACTGGGACAGCCCGGAGAGACTGGGGGAAGAGTGCTTATATTGCTTGTCACAGAGACGGATAACACACAGGGTTACACGGCTGCTAAAAGAGGGGTTAAAGGGATAATCATAGTTTATCACAGGCCTCAAAGAGTCTGGGACCCCACCTTTCTAAATGAAAATTGTTCCAATTGCTGTAAATGAAATGTCAAGATATGACTCACAGCTTTTTGCAGGTTGAAAGAAAGCAGGAGGCATCTGGAGAGTTGTCATGTTAACAAAAGCCAGAGAAAAGACAAACGAGAGAACAAGCACAAGGTTGTGCTGGTGTCTTTGGAAGGTAATCCTCCACTTAATTTTGATAAGAAAGCAGACAACAAATACTCCTACACAAAGGAAGACGATGAACCCACGGAGAGTAGCAGCTGTGAAATGCATACTAACATCTTCAGCTACAGGTTTTAGCGTGGGCATCTCCAAAGCTGTGAGAAAAACCTTTACCTTTGAATTATGAGTGTCTCACATTATCTCGTCAACACCGCAGCCTGTCTTGACTTCAGTTCACACTCTCAAGGGAGCAAGGTAGGAATAAGCAGCAACGAGCTGGTGAGGCAGTTTGATTGAAAAGTGCTTCACGCACAGCCGAGCACAGAGCAAGACAAAGTGATCTGCAAGCAAGCAAACAATTTAGAGTTCAAATCCAAGAGGTGTAGCGAGCATCATAAATCCAGCACACAGGCATAAACATCTGCACTGGTCGATGTCAGATTTCATTTGGGTCATCAACACAGCCATCTGTCTCTGAGTAAAGACTTAACCGCCTTCCAGAGGGAGGACAGAGAGAAATGAAAGAGTTGAACGAGTTGTACACTCGGTGAAAAGCTGGCAGAAATCAGTTAACACAAGCTAAGAGGCGGGGCCAGCCAACACAGGGTCATTGTACCTGTGTCAGCAGCACACCTGCCGGGCTTCACTGTGAGCGTGTTCAGCCTATGACACAGGAATGTGTCCTAAAACCTTACACTTTAAAAACTGTGTGACAAAACTGTAACGCATTAGATTTTTTGCTCCAAAAGAGATAAACATAATCGAACAGAAGAAGAAATCTCCTGTACACATTTACACCAACAAGCCCCCAGGTGTTGGTGTAACGGGTCACTGCAGCACGTCACTCTGTCAGCAGCTCTGTAACATTAGCCTGTGGGTATTACAGTTTCTGGCCATAAGGAATGAATGGACCTTCAGTGTGTCTTTGATCCCCAGAAGATCAGACTGACAGGCTGAAATGGGAAGCTGGAAGCTGTTCAACATTTTTTGGTTGATCAGTGGGTTAACGGTAGAGAAGACATTTTTCAGTTCGCCCTCAGGAGACCTCACCTTGTTTCCCCATGTAGGCTTAAAATAAACAGCTCAATGATACAATCTGGCCATCGACATCTAAAGGTGCCACCATGCTTAAAATACTTTGTGTTCTGTAGTTGAAAAGCCTCAGTTAAACTTCCACTTTTTTGTTTCAATCTCAAGGGGATTCTGAAACCAGCAAGCAAACAATCACATCCATTTCATGCAGTGATCCATCAGGAATAAGGAAACATGCAGGGCCTGAATTTTCCTCTGAAATGTTTTCTTTCTTTAAAGATAGAAGATGAAATTTAACTATCATCACTTTTTCTAGAAGTGATGATTAGAACAAACTGAAAATTCCCTCAAGGAAAGTCTCTAGAAGTGGAGGTTATCTCTGTTCATTAATGCACGTGGCAACAGTTTTTCAACCCTATACCAAAGTTAGGGCATTTGGTACATCTTAAAAAAATCACCTTAGATGTAGTTTGTAAACACTCTGGACCAACTTGTTAATTTTTTAACCCTGCCCGAAAAACTCCTCTGTCCACTCAAAGTTTGTTATTTTTAAAACCCACAAAACAGCGCTTGGTGCGGATTTCCTTGTTTTTCGAATCGTTAAAGCTTACATATTTAGACTCAAGAGAGAACAGTGTTTTTCTTGGCTGAAAACAATTTCTTGGATCCATTTTAAAGTAATGGACACTGAGCTGGACTGTCAAAAAGAAAAAAGACAGAAGAGCAGAAGAAAGGAAACTTGACAGTCTATAAAAATGAAGAGCCAGGTTACGTTAGCTCTGCTTGGTGAGGTTGGAGTTGGTAGATGAGCTCTGATAAGACACACTGAGGATTCAATGTTACAGACACGTCTCAGAGCACCAAGCAGTGAGTAGGCAATTATAGCTGCAGGCAGCATTGGACAGGACGCAACTTTTATAGACCAGGTTTAAGTTAGTAATGTGAGCAAATTTGAAGGCAATAGCAGTTTTGGTTTGAGAGTTTTTACATTTTGTTTGAGGCCCCAAAAATGTGTCAAAATTTTATTTTGAAAGGCAAATTGCTGGCTTCCTGTTTGAGATGAATCAGGGGTGTCAGTGTATGATTTTGCATCTCAATGAGACAAACATTTTGACATTGGTTTGATGTCTGTGCAATATTCCTACTGCCCACTAGAGCAGTTTTAGTGTGCCTAGGTAGCGATAGAAAACGTTATGGGATGTTGGGGGTCAAGTTTGGTATCATATCAAAATTTTTCACAGTTGTAGGGTTTGTGCCAATTTTGGTGAGTTTTTGAGCATGTGTAGGTGGTCTAATAAAAGTTTAAAGAGTGTGTGGAATAATAAGAAAAAAGACATGCTACTTTGTCTTGAACAAATAAAAGTGGTGTTAAAAAGAAGATCTGCTCTCCAAAACAAATGCACACCTTAGTAAGAGTCAAGTCCTCATGACAGTGATTGTAGTGTTCATGGGAAATTGAGTCTTTCCCAGAAAAACATAAGCTTTTCCAGATTGTCCTTGCAGCCCCTTCGAGGTGTCCTAATACATGATTTTACACAGCCTACAGCATCAGGAAAAAGATAAAGGAGTGACACATTAGTCAACATCACAAACTGAATATACACACACTGTTCAGCTTTCATGTAAAAGCCATAAAAGAAAAACAGCTTTCATGACATAACTGCATGTGCAGGAGTGCTCCAGCCCAGGAAAACTGTTATAAAAGAGGCACAACTTTCCTTTGCTTTTTGAGTGTGTAAACAGGCTAAAGTTGCTGTTCAGGTATGGGTATTAATTTGGAGATATCTATATCACGCATCTCTAGTTTGACTTTCATTATTTAACAGACGGGCCGGGACGTCATGCTACTCTTGTGATTTGATTCTATTACGATTTTTGGGGTGCTGATTTGATTTAAATTGGGATTCTTTGATATTTAGGATTTTTGCGATTGTAAATTTGCTTTTTAAACACCAGACCATGTAAAAAATTAAATGTTGACGCTAATGTCTACAGACTATATCAAAAGCCATATTTTCCGATAAAATGCACATCACATGAGTAAGGGAAACATTTCACCCTCAAACAAAAAATCCTCATAAATCGATTTTCAATTTTTTCTCCCACCCCTACTTAACGGCTTTTTGGAGCTCTTGTAATGAACTTTTGGTTAGTCTGGATTTAACAAAGCCATATACCTTTTCTTTAAAGCTGACTGATTTCTAGTTTATAATTTATTGCTGTAGAAACTGTAAATGAAGGTAGTTTTAGCAGCTTTCTGTAAATAGACTTATCTGACAATCTGTAGTAAAGATTTCAGGCGGATCACAAAGAGGCATCACTGTTGCTTTCAGGTAGTTTAAAAACAAAGAACTCCATTCAGGAGGTTAAACTGATAGCAATCAACAATAAAAACAAAAGAAAAGAAAGCTTCAACGTGTGATGACTAACATGGTAATTATGAAAAGCTTAGCTCTAAGTTTAAGGTGCCATATGCTCTTGGAGGCATTATAATGAAAAAATGAAAAATGTGCAGTGATGGCCATCATCTATGAAAAAAACAGTAAAAAGGACTGAGATGAAAGCCTTGATGAGCAGACAGAGTCTGAATCCTTCTCACATCTGAACTGTCATCCATTAACTGCCGGGAAATCGAACTTAAGGACAAAAAATGTGAGCGACAGAGAGAAAGAGAGATGGCACACACCAGAGAAGCTAGAAAGCAGACGAATCCAGTCCAATATGTGTTGGTGCAACATCAATATTCACACTGACACTGGTCCTAAAAGGCAGCAGGCATACAGAGCCTCCATCACACACACACACATACACACACATGCTGGCTCAGCAGGGGGCTGTGTGCTGTCACTTCCACTGCCCTCCTCTGACCTTCAGCGATGGATTTACATTTTTAGGCCAAACCTACAGCATGCACATAAAAGAGAAAACACACTGAGGTTTTTGGATCACCAAAAGAGACACGCTTCATGACACTGCTGCTATGAGTTTATACGTTGCTTCCAATTATGGATAATGTGGCACGTCGTCTTTCTCCCATTTACAGATCGACGGGCACGGCAGCTATTTTTACCTCTGCATAAAAGCAGCAACTGTTTTCACACTCTGCCAACTGGAACTGTGCCTTTCATTAAGGAAATCTATTTAGAGCCGAGCAGGGAGGGGAGGCAGAGGAGCGGAGAAAGATGAGCTACGATTACATCTTTCAATGAAAATTGTTCGAGGCTCTGTTTGTTATTTCATCACCACAAAACCTGGAACATTTTTCAGCCGAGGGGGTGCCGCTCGAATTGAGACGGAGTAGTCTGATATCTGCACACGCTGTTCGTGGGTGAGCTATCTCCATGACTCAGCTGGTGTCAATCACTGCTGTAGTTAGATGAGCAGGTCAGCAGACTGTGACCCCACCATCTGTGAATGTGTCAATGGCAATTAGGCTGATGAGCACATCAGTGTGCAAATAAAAGGAGAGACGAGCAAGGTTTTCTAAAACTTCAGAAGGAAAGAAACCAAGGGAAAGAAGGACTTTTAAGGTCAAAAAAGGTAAAAAGTAGCTGTGACTTGACAAATCAACTCAGAATTGAAAGTGGATGATAATTTCCCTGGAGGGACCTTTTGGTTTATCAGCAAATAATTTGGCATTTCAAGGAAAAAAAGCACACAGTCTTACTGAAAGAACTTTTTATGTTTTTAAGATATTCATCATTTATGTATAACTGCTTTAAAGGTGCTGTGATGACTATCTGTTTTGCCCTGATTGCAGTGACATCTTTTAGTGCGTTCCATTTACATCAGAACTGGGAAGTGGGAATGATGTCATCTCCGAGTTAAAAATGTTCCAGTTAACAAGTCGGAAAAACTTCCCATAACAGCAATATTTCTATATAAAACATTGAATAATGCTATGTAAACAGCTGATTAAGTGCGACAAACACCAGCCAGAAATGCTAAACTAAACTGAGTATTACAGGAGCTTAATTACTGTTTACACCCGAGGCAGCCATCTTTGATTGTAAACTTGGATCTGCAAACTTCCCAGTAGGAAATTCTGACCTCTGGGGACATTCCAGTTGAAATTTTCCACTCAGAACTTGTTCATCCCGACTTTCAAGTAGAAATGAAATGCACAATTTGGCCACAATCTGTAGTGTTTTTTCAGGATAAAGACTCCTATTCCCCTGAGCACTGGCATCCACTGATATGATATTTGCCAAAGTGTTTTGAAGAGAAGATCTTCTTTTCAACTCTACTCTTCTTTGCTCAAGTGCATCATCAAAAATGTGAGATTTTCATTTGTACATTGTCAAGGATACGTTTAAGTATGACAACAGTGAAAAGATGACAGTTTCATGGTTATTTTTAGGGCTGGGTACCAATTAGGTACTTTTATAGGTACCTACTGAATTCTGTCAAAAGTACCAAGTAGCAATTGATGTAAAATCAAAAGGTACCATGTTTAGGTACCTAAATGAATCCTTGTGACTGTGAGGGACTGGAAGAGTTGGCGATTTTTCATACTGGACATGAACACAGCATTGCAAGGTTATATATTAAAGAATTAATATGTTACATTGAAAAAAATGTATACTTCATTTAAAAAAAAGGATATTTTTTTACCATATAAACACAAAAAAAGTACCAGAAATTGGTACTGTTGAGTACCAGTAACAATTGCCAGGTACCGGGCATCGGTACCAGATGTGAAAGGTACCCATCCCAAGTTATTTTATACATTTAGTAAATTCACAGTTTTTATTTTTTAATTCTATCAGTTATTTTACTTTTACTTACAGTAGTTTGTCATGCATTTATTTAAAAGACTGTATGTGAACATTTTCTGAGGAAGTTGGTTGCCATCATTTGCGTATACATGTGGACTGAGGAACTTTTATTTTTGTTCTCAGTGTAAGAATAAATTCAAGTAAGAAAATATTGCTGAATCCCAGATTTGTTTGCATGCATGATTCAAGCATATATTTGTGCATACTTACTGTTAGTGAAAGAGGTTGTTGCTTTTAAGACAATGCAAATGCTCTCACTCTGGAGTGGGGTTAAAAAAAACTACTGTGGATTTATGAACCAAGATAACCTCAGATAAATCAGATTACTCTGTTCAGATGTAAGCACCAACAAAGTATGTTTTTAAAGTTACAACAATTAATCAAGAGTGTAACACAACAGCTGCAAATCATTATCCTCTCTGTTGCTATCAGTAATTGCAATGACTGTTATGATCTCATTGTTCAAACCTCCTGCTGCTCCTACTGTAGCAGAACTGACAGGGCGTGGCGGGACATGCTGATACTTTCTGAGCCACGCATCAGTAAACGCAGCTGAGGGCTCCCGGTTGGCCCATCCATTAAGTGCCAGTTACCTGGGCGGTGGACCATTCATTTGAAGAGGACTTAAAAAAATCAGTGATGCTGAAAAGAAGGTGCCAGCTGTGCCTTGCAATGAGGTGAGGCAGCTCTGCCAGACAGAGAGACTTTAAATAATGACCTCCCTTTACTCTGAGGCATGGTCTAACCCAGCAGCTCAATGAGCACACGACAGAAAGTGAGGAAACTCGAGTCCCACTGGGGACAGGTGGAAACCGGACTATTTAATATCTGTTTGTTTTAGTTTATGACACCAGCTGGGCTCTCTTATCAATAGACTACACTGTCTATTAGTGTACACATCCTCTTAAATCAACAACTATGGTCTGTTCAATTTAAGGTTTATGCAAAGAATATTAGGAGCTACAAGTTAGTTTCGATCCATGACTGCAATAATGTCCTTTAATTTTGATTTCCTTAAGTACTGGGTTTATGCCACCAATTTAATTAACCAAAAGAAGATTTTAAAAAAAACTTTGGTAGTGTCTGAGCAAAATGTTTTGACAGGGGAGACCCAAGAGTAATATACCAGGGGCTTACCACAAAACTCAGAGTTATCCCAACTAACCACCTCAACTTTATCTTCTAATATAAAAGAATCCAAGCAATGTTACATTCTTGCATGTAGCTTTTAACTTCAAGTTAAACTATTTAAATTTGCTAAACTTTTTCACTGAGAAACTAAAAATAAAAGATTTTTGTGCAAATTTATCAAAAGAACACGCTCCACACTGTATTGCAGAGAGATGCTAGAAGCCTGTTGAAACCATGGGCGAAATTATACATGGACATAGTCTCCATGACATCACCTATCTGCCAACCCAACCTTACTTTGATCAAGCTTGTCTGAGAGAAGGAGGTAGAATTGAGGCAAGGTTTGAGCCTTACAGCTAAGAGCTTCAGCGTAGCTTTAGCTATGCAAAACTGGTGATCTTTAAATCTTCTGAGTTGATAAGTTTTATGAAAATTAGTCGGGAAATGAGATATTCAGACTAAAACTAGGCTCTAAATGAGCTCTTTTTGCTTTAAAAATCAGTTTTTTTGAATTGGTGTGTATGTGGTTTGTAGCGTTTCCATCCTCAAGTGGACGCTCAGTGAACTGCAGTTTTGGGCAACGGTTTGGCCAGAGGTTGCAGCTTGGTTGAAACACAATTCAAATGGCTGATTTCAAATATATCTGCCAACCGTACTTAAATATTTCACCGGTTGGACACCCCTTGCTCTGGTCCTGGTCATGCAGCAGATAAAAGTAGTTAGCCCATTGTGTCAGCTACTCCAGTGGGCTTCGCAGGTATTGACTTCTGGGGTTGGGGGTCTATCAAGTTCAGTTCAGGTCTTGAATGATTTATATCTGGTGGCAGAGCTATACATTTAGCATTGCAGCCATAGATTTTAGGGGTGAGTATTGGCAAGAGCCTCTTAATGCGATACAAATCATGATACTTGGGTGACGGTATAATAGTGTCATGATGTATCACAATATCACAATATTGTGACATACTGCAATATTTTACATCAGGCATGGGCAAACTACGGCCCTGGGGCGACATGCGGCCCATTAAACATTTTAATCCGGCCCGCCGAACTTGAAAAAATTTAAATGAATGAACCTTGTTAATGTTTTATTTTCCCTGCAATTCTGATGTTTTCCCACTAGATGGTGCACTGTACATACATTGGCTTTGTTGAGGTGAAGCGTAGGCCTATTACTCCACGTTTGCACTTTACCCTCTGACCCATCAGTCCTTTTGTAAAGATAAACGGACCTAAGAAAAGGAAAGTGGACAAAGAATGTCGAGTGTTCAATAAAGAGTGGACAACTAAACATTTTTGTTACCATTTTGGTTTTAAAACAGAAAAACAAAAAAAGCAAGTCCGTTTTTTCATTTTTTTGATTTTGTTTTGAAACAGAATAACGAAAGAACAAACCATACACGGATTAAAAGTCCCATTATAATTCCATTCTCATATTCTAGTTTTAATTTCAAAGCAAAATCAAAAAAGCGAAAAATAGACTGTTATTTGTTTTCTGATTTTTTATTTGAAAACGAAAAATTGAATAACAAGTCGTGATCCGTTTTCCGATTTTGAATTCTAAAATGGATATGGAATGAACGAATGATACCCTAATAATTACCAAAGCACTCCATCCATCTGCTCCTGGTCCGGCCCCTTTGTCAAATGTTAGAACCCATTGTGGCCCATGAATCAAAAAGTTTGCCCATCCCTGGTCTACATAGTTAACTTAAAAAATAGAGATGAATTGAATTTTTGAATATATTTTGAAATGATATTTACTCCTTGTCGATGCCATCTTCCCCCAGTTGAAGTGTGGAAGTTGTATTTTACTTCTAACTCGGCTAAAATATGAGTTTTTATTTTTACAAAAATATTGATTTTTAGAGTTTAAGTATCGATATCAGTGGTCAAAATATCATGATATATTGCCGTATTGATATTTCCACAGACCTCTTATAGATTGAAAGAATCTATATAACTTGTTTAAGCAAATCGCTAACATGACAGTTGCAGTTGTGAGTCCAAATCACAACATTAGCTGTTTTAAAACTGGGTTTTCTAACCTTTCTGAATATTTATCACTTTATCAAAGTATAATCCTTGATGAGTTTCTCAACTCCCAACTTCTTTACCAGCTAAAAGCAGAGAAGCGGTGGTTTGATTATATAATAACATGGCTAAAGCAGCGTACTCAGTACAATAGGACACACTGACTAAGCCCCTCCAGCCATAAAACATTCCTCAGAGATCAAAAAGACTTTTATATGTGTGGTTACAGTGAGAGGCTGGGGATCATAACTTGCAGTCAGGGGCTTTTCTCCGCCACCAAGCAAGAAATGAAGGGGGAAACACTTTCATGGAAAGTATGCAGCCATGTGAAAGTGTTTAATCTCTAAGCTCCTGCAGGCGCGTGCCTCCAGGAGCATTTTAACATGCCTTTGGGAGCAGGCTGTCAACACAAAGGCGAGTGTGGACACACACAAGCACAGAATCAAAGGAATTGTTCTGTCTGCTGAAATTTCCGTGTTTTTAATCTTCTATCACAACATGAAACAAATTCTGCACCAGGAAATTAAATCTCTGCTGCACAGCTAAGCCTCACATATACAGTTTGTCTCGTCTGTATACATCTTGCCTCTACAAGTCTGCCAACAACTTAGAGTTGAGCCAGGTTTCAGTCTATACTCCCAGGGTCTTTCATTTCGAGGCATTGCAGGCACTTGTTATTTAAGGGGGCATCCCCAGTTCCCTTAGATGACAAAGTGTGAGAAATGTGCTGTGCTTAGGAGAGACAGCTTCTTGGATTCTCATTTTTGCACAGATTAGCATACAAAGCAAAACACTGAAGAAAAGAAAGGAAAACTTCCAATTTAGGTCCTTGAGACAGGAAAATGTAGGTGAGATGATGTCCCAGCTTCAGGATGAATCCGGTTGGATCGTTTGTTTTATAAGATAAATCAGGGACAGGGGAAGTAACCTGTCTGCCAATTCAGAGAAATCCTCAAGAAAATAACATTCAGGGGCGCTTGAGTTAGTGAGCAGTCATACAGTATGAAGACTCTAAACCAGGCCCTGCTTTTTCTTTAAGCCACACATATTCTCTGTAATCAGTCTGTCCAGATATGTGTGTGTGGACAAAAAGAGACTAGGACACTTTGATTATGAGGTAGAGCAGGCAGAGCAGCTGTCACCCTCCTAAAATCATCTCTTCTGCTTCATTAGACGTCAAGTCTGACTCTGTTCTGTCCTCATGTTTGTTTCAGGCGATGGGCGACACGAATCAAAGCATACCGAGGTCTCTTACTTCCTGCATGCGGAGCAGCAAAGCACTTATACAGCAACAAAATCCTCTCCGGGGACAGAGGAGAGGAGTGAAGGCGAAAGGCGAACACAGCGACGCAGCACTTTGATTCCTGCCCCCGATGCTCCCAGACCCAGAAATTGATAGCTGTATGTACAGAGTTCACTGGGGAGCAGGCTAAAATGATATCATGGGGAAGGTTTTGTATACAGACCAAACTGCTTTCAGGAAATTGAAAGAAGACCAGACTAAAAAGAAAAACGGAGAGAAGGGGATGCTGTCTTATCTCTGCTGTGTAAACACTCCTGACGGGAGGAATGGACATGAAGGTGCCAGAACTCACTACCACAAGAGATGCATTCACATTTTGGCTTCCCATTCTGCTAAATAAACATTTAGTCTAAATGGATATGTGGCCCCTGGCCGTAGCTACTGTGAATCTATCATTGGAAAAAAAGATACTTATCTTAGCACTAAAAGGAAGAATGTATATGTTTAATAGATCATTTCTTTGTTGTTTCAATATGTTTTGGGAATAAATCTTATGACTATATATCATATTTGTAAGGAACACACATTTGTAGGATGAGAAGTGAAGCTGAGTACATGGGTTGTGCCCATGAAAATGTGCCAAATCTTCTCTGCCAATGCCAAACAACTTACTCTGCTGTTATCGACTCTGATTGAAGTCTGAAGAAACCGGACATAGACCTACTGGCATTTCAACGGTTTATTTATGAAACTAACAAATACCCTTTGATCAGCTAACTAGGTGGTTTTGGATGTTATTTGATCATTTTTAAAATCCAGAGGTCGAGTGTTAGCAGTTGTAGCTCCAACTCTGTGGAACACACTACTTCTGGCTGTGTGGACTGCGAATAACCTAAAAATCATCAACGCACTTATTCAAAATGCACCTGTTCACCCTGGCCATTGGCAGAGTATAGTCTGTATAGTATAGTCACTTTTGTTGGGGTTTTTACTTTGCATCCAAATTGACCTCCAGCAAGGCGATTATGTTTTGGGGAGAGTTTGTCTGTTTGTTTGTCGTTGAACAACATAACTCAAAAAGCAAAGAACCAATTTTGATTAAATTTTCAGGAAAATTTCGAAGTGGGATAAGAAAGAAGTGATTACATTTTGGAGGTGATCTGGATCCCTGTCTCGATCCTGGATTTTTTTTAGAGATTCTTTATCATTAGCCATGTATACATGGATCTAAATATTCTGCTTGCATTTGGTTTATTTGCTCAAACAGGAAGAATTTAACCTTTGTTTACACCTCATTCCGAAAGAAAAGTGCCAATCCGAATGGACATTTAATCGGTTTCACAGGGGTGGAATATTCCTTTCCCCAAACCGATTGACGTATCATGTATCCACTCAAATAGAAAGTCCTCAGGGTGCGTTCTCTCAGTGCATGCTCAGATATGACGTAAGACACAACTAGAGACGTTCCTCAATTTGTTTACGTTTATTTACGTTTGTTTGCGCATGCCCCGTTGACTATTCTGTTTGATTATAGCGGCACATGTAGACCAGAGATTAAAATATATTCCTTTTCATGTGTACTATTGTTTTCAGAAAAGTCATTCGGAAAGATTCCACTTGGAAAGACGAAAAACTCCTCATATAACCATGGCTTTTGTGAGATAGGGTCTTTTCACCATATGTGTATATTACTCCATCATAAATGGTCGGATTGCTTTGTGAAACAATACAATGTCACCATAATTTCTGACAGATGTAAAAGTACGATCCAGATCCTGGCAATATTCTGGATACTTAGATCCAGAATATAAAATATGTACTCGTTCATCATCATTTTTGACGCTGTTAAGTAACAAATTATCGTACAAACCTGCAACTAACACCAAATTGTAGCAGACAGTCTGCCAAAAAGGAGTATAACATTAAAGTAGGACTAAAGTGTGTTTTTATAAGCACTTTAGTAGGCCTCTGGCTGTTTTAAATGTGCTATATAAAGAAAGCTGAGATTGACTGCATCATATAAAGACTGAGGAAATATAGGTGTTTGCACTGAAATCCTTTAGAGGTAGAGTGATAAATAAATCGAGTTGAACCATGGTACACATCTTTGGAAAATCTATCCTAGACAATTTATATCAATGAAGGTGCAAAAAAGGGAACCGAAGTAATCTTCCTAACCTCTTCATTACTGAATCTCCATGATGTAGCAAGTTAATATATCTGTTATATATCTAACAAATACCTTGGGGAAACTTTTCGGTCTTTCTTAAAAGAGCTAAAATAAGAATGGTTTGTTTGCATGTGTTATCCATTAATTTCATATTTTTAAGTTTAATCTTCTTCTTCTCCTACATTTGTCCCGAAGCCGAGCCTGTGGTTTGATTTGTTCCTGGTCCAACCATCAGTGCATGAGTGTGAGTTTGAAAAGGTCAATGAGTGCAGTGATATTTGACTTTGCTGCTTACAGTTGTGTTGCAATATTTTTGTGGTGTGTTATTTCTCATCTGTGCTCTAAAAACACAGCCAAACACACTGTTTCTGCCTGTCTTAGCAATATACAAATAAAAGCCCAGACCTGTCTCTGTTTTCTAAGCAGACTTTTTTTTGTCTCTCTCGCAGTAACACAAGTTGCCAGACTGGTTTAAAATCCTCCTTTTCCTTGTCTTTAGTGGCCCATCATTTCTACTCTTTAGACCCATCACAAAAGCCTGGGGTCTCAGAGGTCACTCCCTTGACAAATGGAGAAACTCATTGTGAGGAGGAAGAAGGGGAGGAGAATAGAAGAGTGAAAGGACATTTGTAGCTGCCAGACCGGACAGCGACCTCGCCTTTTGGAAAAACCAACGTTTTTCTAGACTGATGTCCACTTGAGGAAACTCAAAGCTGCACCGCACGTTTAGAGACAGCAGGAATGAAAGGCCCACTCAATGCTTGTCCATATATGCTCCATCACTTCAACACACACACAGACACTAACACACACACACACACACACACACACACACACACACACACACACACACACACACACACACACACACACACACACACACACAGCCATATGCTAGCATTCCCCATCATCCCATTGGACGTCAGTTCCCCTCTGAAAAAGAAGTGAGCCCGACACGAGCCTCTGACACTCATACACCCACACACAATCCTCCCAGTGAAAATAGGGGGCCCCAAGGCAGGCAGGTGCTACAGCAGCCCCACTATGAGTGTGTATGTGCTTAAGTGTGTGTGTGTGTGAGTGTCGTGGTGAGGGGCCCGTTTGCCGTCTGTCAGTCTAACATGCTGCTTGCATGATCAGCCAGACTGTGTCTCTCTTCTCCTGGGGTTTCTTGGCTGTGACACTGTGTTCATGCACGAGTGTGTTTGTCCCTGCATGTGTGTTGTTCAAGACCTGCCTGACCAAGAGATCAGTGAGGCCCGGATTATGTATCGTACTAATTGTGTTATCAGGGTCAATGCATGTGGCGGACACACCCACAGCCTCCAGTGGTCTCCTACGCCTGCCTGTGATGCTCCCGTCTCAGCAGGAGGCCCTGGCTGCATATTCTGCTGTGTTTGGTGCCCAGCGGGGCGAAGGATTTAAAGCTGCGCCCGGCAAGATTCTGATCTAAAAATACATTTGTCTAATCAGCCTAAATCACAAACTGAGGCTGAAGATGAGAAACTTTGCCATCTCCACCAGCTGAAGCTGATTGTTTCACCTCATTAAAGCCAAAGGAAATTCAGTGGCAGGGTTGGGTTTCTTTAAACGAGAAATGAAAACTTAAAAAGCAGCAAAAAGAGAGGTTGTGTTCAAAAGCAGGAGATCTTTTGGGGTTCTTTTAGCGAGATGGATCAGCAGGACAAGAAGTGATAAGTTAGCTTTGAGAAATACAACATCGAACATGTCTACCTCTGCCAAAGAGGTTATGTTTTTGGGTGAGTTTGTCTGTTTTTCTGTGAACAAAATAACTCAAAAACTAACAAACAGATCTTGATTAAATTTTCAGGAGATGTTCAAAATGGGATAAGGCAGAAGTGATTATTTTGGAGGTAATCCAGATCACCGTCTGGATCCAGGATATTTTTAGAAGATTCTTTATCATTGTGACATAGGGCCATTTTCGCCATAAATGGTCAGATTGCTTTGCAAAACAACACAAGACAAGGTCACCATCATTTCTGACAGATGTAGAAGTACGATCCAGATCCTGACAATATTCTGGATACTAAGATCCTGAATATGAAATATGTACTGGGTCATCATAATTTTCAACACTGTCAGGTAACAAATTATTGCACAAACCTGCAACTAACACCAAATTGTAGCAGACAGTCTGCTGAAAGGGAGTATAACATTAAAGTAGGACTAAAGTGTTGCGTGACAATCACAATATGCTCAGTGGAGGTCTGCGCTCTCGGAGTGCTTTTTTAGTTATTATAAGCAAAACATTTTCCTTTTGGATTCAATTTCTGATGCAGCTTTCAGTCAGTTTCATTAGTGTGTTACATCACAGTTAAAATGTAAGGGCCATGAAACATGGACATCTGTTGTTTTCACACCTCAAACACTATACATCAGCATTTAAGGAGCACGTCAACTTAAAGGGTATAAATGTGTTTCAGATCATCCAAAATCATCCCATGTTTCATGATCTCCTGGTAGAACAGCTCAGTGAATCAGCTGTTCTGACTAATAAACAGAGATTATGTCACACACCTCAAAAGACAACACTGCTTCACGATGAGCAAAACATGCACATGGAGACAAATACAAGCCACTTCAGCTTGCACTTTACATACCTTATCAAACAGAGACTTCCATTGCTGAGAGAGGAGGAAAGAGGGAGAGAAAAAACAGAGAAGTGGGGGTGAGAGCGAGAGGTGAAGAGGAGGAAACAATCTGAGAAACAGGTGCCTGAGCGGAGAGGCGCACCTGTTTAGAAATGATGAATCTCAGTAAAAGGGACTCTCCTCTTAGCGTGCATTTGCCTTAATTGCAGTCCTGCAATCTCACACTGTTATTATCTGATCATTGTGTCCAGTGAGCCGCAGGAAAAGATAATAAGGCACCAGAGTGTGGATCATTATATCTAAGGGGTCGCTTTATAGTGGCTGGGACATTTAATGGAGCAAGAATGGAGTGTTTTATGCGTGTGAATCATACTAATAATCCTGGAAAAGATGTCCTGTGAGTCTTTAAATCCCTTCTGGCACAACTGTTAAACTCCACTCCAGTATTCAGAGACAGTTATAAAGGCCTAAATAACCACCCTCACATTATGTCATAAAATCTGAGAGAATTTAGAGTAGGTTCAGCTGTGTGCAAATGTGGTAGTAGTAAAAGTAAAACTTGAAGACCCTCTGAATATAAATTTTGACTTACGTCTTCTGGAGCCACGGGCAGGACTTCGGTGCTTTCCAAAACCTCGATTTCCTCGCCCTCTGCGTTCGCCGCCACTGCCGGGGAAGAGTTCACCGGTGTCTCCCGCGTCCCGCTCGTCATCCTGGGGCTGCTCTGCTCCATACACCCGCGGAGGGAAGCAACTCAGGAATGACTCCACATAGTTTTCAATCCCATTTCGCTCACTTTTGTGCGTCAGCCCAGGCGAAAGGTGAGGACGCAGAGCATCATGCTCGCATCTTTTTGCCTTTAAGTTAGTTTTTCAGGTGAAATGATGAGCAGATAGATGAAGAAAGTGTTTCCTCCGGTTAATCCTTGTGCACTTGTTCCCCACACAGACAGCTTGGCAAAAAAGTTGATTTTGCAGTTGTTTAGTCTTATTTCTGGGCTGTGAAATGTCTTTTACGAGCTCGTTAGTCAGCAGAGAAAGAGCTTTGAAGAGCTGGAGAGGAGCCTGGCTGTTTCTCGCCACGAACAGAGGCAGCGGTCCAAGTTTGAGAAGCAGGGGACACACATTGGCAGAGACGCTCTTCTCACTTGGAGAGATGCGACGCAGCAGAGCGCGGGTCCATCTGAAAGAAATAATGACATCATCAAACACTGATAACAACCTGAAACGCAGGACGGAGATGACAAACCGCTGAAGTCTCAAACGGCCGCTCCATCC
Source organism: Halichoeres trimaculatus (assembly GCF_033239565.1). Lineage (NCBI taxonomy): Eukaryota > Metazoa > Chordata > Actinopteri > Labriformes > Labridae > Halichoeres > Halichoeres trimaculatus. The sequence goes on along the minus strand of NW_027437180.1, from coordinate 33,834,265 downwards.
AAGGGGTAAGTGTTCAGAAACTCGACCTAAACAGCGTCGGAACAGTCACATGGCAGTCCCACAGAGAGAAAGTCCACGCAAGTGCCAAATTTTTTGGTGCGTCATGATACCTGGCACGCGGCTCGCGAGCGCGGGGACAGCCAGCCGTCTGCTCTCTCCGCCGCGTGCCGATGGGAAGCTCCAGGGGAGAGGGAGAAACACACCGACACACAGCGACCACCTCCGCCGGGATGGTTGATTCAGCTCCAGTAGACGCCGGCCGAGACGCCGCTCCAGTCGCATGCGTCTTCACGAACACTGAGCGAGAGGCAAAGAGCAGGAGGGGGCGGAGAGAGTGAGAGGGAGGGGAGGTGAAGGGGAGAGATTTGGCTGGCGGTGAGGAGGGATCACCAGACACTCCCACTCAGGGGGTTTCGAGGAACTCCGGCTCTGAACAGCTGGCTGTCACTGTCCCACCGGCACACAGGCAGGGGGTGGATGGATGCTGATATATTGAAATTGTGGTTATGTTATACAACAGTACTAAATCAAAACTACTTTAATTCATAAACCTTCTAAATATGAGCCCTCTTGTAGTAGCCATATTAAATTTGTAAGGTGTTCAGATCAATTAGGCTGGATCCAAAAAGGTTGTGAAAAATGGAAGGTGTTAATCCAAATTTATTTGCCAGGCTTGATTTATTGAAAAAAAAAAATCATATTTAAAGTAAATTATAAAATAATAAGAGCCCAATCAGACACTGCCACATAATTTTAGATATCAGTGAGTTTTTTTATTCAAACACATAAAGATTTTGTGTTATTTTTATCTCATTAATTAATCTGTAAATATGTTTATGCTAAACACTAGGTTGGACAAATGGTTGCAACACTTCCTTTAGAGAGAGTGACATTTATAAGGAAGGGAAAACAGGAATTATTTGAAAAAATATGGAGATCATTTATCACTTTTGTTAAAAATGTAGATATGTCAGATATTAAAGAAGGTGAATGAGTTTCCTCAAATTATACTTGGTGACAGAAACTTTTAAAGTTAACTCTAAAAACTTTCAAATGTTTGAATTTATTCTGTTGTTTTCTGGCAATTTCTTTTTTTATTTCATATGGAAAGTTATATATGGCATTTAGTCTGAGAATTAGTTGGTTGAATGTTTTGGTGCCTTTTTTATTGTGGCACTTTTGTCTATATTGTGATATAAAAACATGTAAACTTTATAAATATACTGTTGAAATTAGACTAAGACCATTAGACTAAGAAAAATTCCTCATAATGTATAAACTACTTGCCAAAAAATCTGATTCTGGCATTATTAAAAGTTTCTCAGTTTGAAAAGTTGGATATAGAGTTAAAAGATTGTGTTTTGAGTTTTTTTTGAGTGTGTTTTCACTCCCTGTAAAAGCAGCAGACTATGCCCACTTGAGGTCAACTCGCTTACTTGTTCCGTCGTTAAAAAACCCAAACAAGCAGCTTCATACGTGGGCAGTATGATGTGGTAAAAAAAAAGTTACAGCTCAGAATAAGACAGCAAATGAATCTCGACTTTAGACTGACACAGGTCTACAGGTCAAAGATTGATGAAGAGGTACGTTACCAAGTGCAAGAATTCATATGCGTAGTTGCTGTGTTAAAATGAAAAATCAATACAGTATTCCTCCTGTGAGTAAGACTGTGGGACCCAGGAGTGGATTAAAACATGCTGTTTTTTCATGCAAGAACCCAGAAGCAACGCGCTGCTGGAGCCGAGTGCTCAGATCAATCATAACACCATTTGAGGATGTGCATATTTTCCAACTCTGAGCGAGTGCATCGAATATGTGATTCACATCTTTGTCCTGCAGTTCAAAATTAACATGCAGCCAGAGGTCAAACTTGTCACAATTCGATACATCTCAATACATTCTTTAAATCCAGTCACTCTCTTTATGTGCACACTGTCAGAAGAGGTCATAAGTATGTTTTGCTCAAATCATTTCCAGTTAAGGTAAAACCTTGATGTATTCTGAGTCTGAGAGGGTAGTTAATCTTACTAACTACCAAGAAGTTCCACTTGTAATATAGTTTTTCTGTTAAGCCTCCATACTTTTCCCTTTATGGAGTCAGTTATGATTCCTTTTTCTCTCTTCCTTGTCCGTTTCCTATAATTTTTTCATCTCTTTTTCATCATTGTTGCATTTAGAGTGGGTCATTACTTTGTATGGTTCATTTGTTGGTCATGGACACCAAACTGGTTTTGTTTTCAGTGATATTTTTACTATTTTTGCTCCTGTGTTTGTCTGGAGATCCTACATGTAACCATGGCTGCATTGTTTACATGTGAAATCAGCTGCTAGCAGCCTGTAGCATGTCAATGCTAACTGGTGCAAGGCCTGATGTTTCCCTACAAGGTGAGGAGAAGGAGGTGAGGGCGACATGCTGGTACTGAGGTGAGGGCTAAGAAGTGACGAAATCAACCTTTCCTTCTATCCATCGTTATTGGGAACGTAAGACCTGTCTCCAATAAGATGGACAAGCTAGCCATGCTAACCCAGCAACAGAGGGAATACCATCATGGTATTCACAGACATGGCCAACAGAGTTAACACCAGACACCAATGCCACATTGGAAGAACTTCACCTGCTGGGAACAGACAGGATACAGGAGACAGAACGGACTGTCATCATCTATTTTCCTATGAACCTTTTTGCACTACATACTGTCTTACTTTTGTTTCCTTAATTGCTGCTCCCCTTGGGGATAAATAAAGTATTTTCTATTCTATATCATCCAGGATAGTCTTGTTTCCCTCATATGCCAGGGAGTTGTGTGCACATGGGAAAGATGTCTCAAAGTTAAACTAAAAATCACGATAGGTTGGTTGTTCTTAGTTAACCCCAAGCTGATAAAGTTTTTTACAGAAGTTGCTGCAGGTTGATCTCTGAGGCCTTCTTTAAAAATCCCCCAGGCAGCTCTGTGTGCTTCAAGACAATCAGTTCATCATCACTGTGTCTGAGTGTTGGGGAGTGTCTTCTGTGTGTGTTGACAGACCCCAGACTTTCAGCACTCACACTGCTTGTATATGTTATAATTTCCTCGATGATGTCTTGTTTGAACAAGTCCGACTGTAATTTATGCTGCCACTATCTTCTTAACTCAGTCTGTCTGTGATTCCTCCCTATGCAGCCTGTCAATATGACCCATATTTCTTACTTCATGCACATTTAATCACATCCTGTGTCGTAAATACCAATTAATCATATAGCCTACTTCAAACAACATGCATTAACTCTGAAATTGCCTCCTTAAGGCTTGAAACGGAGGGAGTGTCCACAGCTGTAAATTCCAGGTTGTTTCATGGAGTCTAAACTGTCCCCTACAGGTCTGCTGCTACAATCACACAAATGATGGGGCCCATCTCAGACAACCACCCACCTATTACACAAAGAGACTTCAAACAACGCTAATAGATGGGTGGAAGCTGTATAAAAGGAGGAACTATGTGATGGCGTTGGTGTGGTCTGCAGTGTGGAGGTTGATCAGTATCCACAGTGAAAATCCCCCTGGTGCAGAATGATAGCATTGCCATGGAAACAATACGGCCAGTTGGTATTTTTAACCCTTGGGGTCTTTTCCTGACTCCTACGCAGCAGTGCTGGGTTAAAGTTGAAGTCTATACTGTTGGCAAGAAAAGGACCCAGGAGCCAGAGATTAGTAAACCTTGGCTAAGTATCATTCTGCACCAGTCTAATTGAATTCTGTTGACTTATTAATGCTTACACAAACACTCGCCTACCTCTCACAGTTAGCCACTTTTTACCTCACACATACTGTACGTCTTTTTAAAAACTTAACTTTTCTGCAAACCCTGTTCATGTGGAAACCTCAGGAACTGAACTGCTAATCAGCGGCACATTCATTAATAGAATATAAAGACTTCAGGCTGTACAGCTCTTGGCATTTGCATAATGTATACAGCATATATTATATAGTTCCTTCAACTTTACCCAGGTCTACTTTTCTTTGCATTAAATTCTTAACAGTCAAGTTTTTCAGTGATACTGAATCAAGAAATTTGACTTAATAAACTGAACCATCAACATGTCCCAGGTGCTTTCCACTTCTTATTCACTTCCTGTTCCAAAACTTATCATCGAAAGCAGCTTTGACATGCTCTCGCTAGTCATCTGTGAACACCAGCAGAGGAGCTGCAACATGAGAGGCAGATGATGGAGGGAGACCGGAGGGAATGTGAGAGAAGCGTGAACAAGAAGAGGAGAAAGGGAGGGAGACACATTACAGCAAGAAAACACCTGCTAAGTGGGAGATAGTCACTCTTGGAGAAATTAACAGCTGGGAAGCACCATTTACTTTGACACAAGGCCCACTCAAAGCTGTTTGCAGGTACTAAATACTGTGTTTGACAAATCAGTACAAAGATCCTCAGTGCTGGTTTCCCTTCATATAACGGACAAGCCAAGTTTGACATGTATTCAAGTATTGATTTATGCAATAAATACACACTGGCAATGAATGTCTTTATGTTATTATATTTTTGTTGCAATTGAAAATTCAGTGTTTAATTTTACAGTCATGCAGCTTCACTTTGCTTTATTTAACATATTAAAGTTGAGTCAATCACTTCGTGAAAAAGTGATTGTCACCTTATTAACATCTTATTGACACTTTATTATCACCTTGCCGTCACCTTATTGTCATCTTCTTCAAAGTTTTAACTTATAAACTTCAAAGTGGTTACATAGACTGTGGAGGCCTCTCTGGGTTGGGATCCTGAATTTACCAGGAAAAGTGGTAATAAAGCCAGAGTAGGAATATTCTTATCAGCTGGTTTTATCAGCTTGAATTCCACTTGCTACATGTAGTCTCCCCCTGCTGGTGATCAGAAAGAATTATGCACTTTTAAGTTCACAGTTTTGAAACAAACAGACTCAAATAATTTCTACATAGCTTATATGAAAATTAAATGATTAATTGGTTGAAGGGCACATTGTGTTTATAAACGTAGAAGGCCAACAAAATAATACTTCTATGACACTGAGCTTCACCCTTCACAGCAAAGCTCAACCCTTTAAGCTGATCTTTTCATTGTACTTCATAGACGTGCTCATTTTGGAAGAGTCTGTACTTATTGAAACACATGAACAAGCCTCCATCAGTTTTGAATTGTATCTTCTACGCAAAACAGCCACTCAATCTAGTGACAGGGATGAGTTGTCATTTATTTATAAGGCAATGCTGCCCTCTTGTGGTCAAGGAAAGCTTCACATATCGATCTTTTTGTCCTTTTCTTGCCAGTAAAACACTTATCTGAGATGTATGGTGCAATTAAACTGAAGATAATACTTATTTGATCCCCAGCGCACATACACATACAAGACAAACAAAGTGGAAAAACAGAGTATAGTAAAACAAAACTGAATGGGCTAGAAGTTGAACATGCAAAACTGAATGAAACAAATTAAAAAGAAGAAAACAAAGTTAAGACTTAATGATTAATAAAATTAAGATATTAAAAAGTTGTCATAAAGAAGCAAAAACTATATTTTGTTAGCACTGGTAAAGCACACTCAGGCATGCTCGTGTATTATAATGACATAATGATGATTTACATTTAACAAGTGATTAACACAAGTAATGAGTCTAGTTTGATTATTGGAAAGCCAAAATTTTATTGAACTATATAATAATAAACTCAATAAAACCAGTTGTTTTAGATGTCTGTTTATTGTAAACTTTTGGAAAGGCAGGGATAAGGATACATAAAACTGAACCTTGTGGCAAGCAGTGGCATTTGAACTGAAATGAACATCAGGGACGATCTTATTGAATCTTTTGAGGTTTTGGGGAGAATTGAAAGGGGGTCAAATGATAACTAATTAATCACAGGGGTCTGGACAGTTTTCTTTCACACAGTAGTTCTTTAAGTGCTAGGATGTTGCTGAAATTCTAAAGCATGCAAACAGAAAATGTGCAGATTAGCTGTAGAGTTGAATTAAAGATCTTAGTACACAAACATACACCTACACACACACCCACACACACGCAGGATCCGACATCTACACAGGAAGACATGGTTACGAGCAGCAGACCCTTCTGCACATTCACAAAAATTATGCATCCAAACATTTGGCCTTAGAGGACAAACTAGATCCAGAGTGAGTGCAAACATTTGTGTGAATTACTGAGTGGGCTGTTGCAACCGGTGTTTTCAGCATGTACCTTTTGAGACGCAGACAAACAAATGTAAAGTATCTATATTATTTACACTATTTACATTATTTTTCAGGCTAATATTAGCATTGATGCTACTGCATACAGCACACCTCAAAGATCCTACTACATCTAACAGCCTATTGGTCATTTTAATCTGCAAGCAAAGAAAAAATATCTATATACAAAATGTAACGCTTCACATGTTAATGCACCACAGCTTGTCAGCAGCTCACCCTTATTTTTATATAAATATAGATATATTTTTGCAAATACTTGCAGAAAAACAAAAGATTAAGCAAATTAGCATTTTTTTGTAAAAAATTAAATATTTTTCTCTTTATTCCCAAGAAGAGAAATCTACTGAATGAATTGCATGAAAATGCAAAAGAACAAGAACATTTGTTAATGTAAGCTTCCATACAGCTTTTTTTCCCCTCTAAAATAATAATTAGGACCCTTTAAACCACAAACCATGACAGATTTTTAACATATTTCATTACTAAATGTAGATTTGAAAGCTCAGTGTTGTGACTGGTGCTGGAGGATCATCGAGGTTTGAGCAGCACTCTGTACATAGCGAAGCCCAGAACTGCAAACACCGTGGCCCCAACGCTCGCTTTCAGCCAGAAGGTGGAGCTTCTCAGGTCAGCTTGGCTCACATGCCTGTTAAACCCAGAGGAGATCCACTCAGAGTCTTATGCACATTTTTTAATAAATAACTGAAGCTTTTGAGCTGAGGAAAACAAAAGTAAAGTGAAAATGGACGAAATAATTGCAGATCAGGAAGCAAGCCTTGGGAAAAGGGAGATGCTGAGGCAAAAGAAGGCAAACAGAAAAAAGGATGAAGATTACAGTAATGACACAAGACAATAAGACAAAAAACAACAAGGTTTGGCTGGTGTGTTTGATGAGAGGGCAATGGCACATTGACGTAGACAAAGGAGATGGATGGACACAATCAAGCTGAAAAATCCCAGTGCAGAAAACACATGACTGGACGGAAAGAAAGAAAGAAAATGAAAGCGTCAAAGTCTTTTAGAGGAAACTCAAAAGACTGATGGCGTGAAATGAGGAAAATTAGGAAGGAAATTGAGAAGCAAATTTAAAAAAGACAGAGTTGTAGTCAGAAGAAATCTTTCTGATATGATTCACAAGATGTTTGAATTGTCCCATGGTGTCATGATGTGATTTATTCTTTGTTTTAGCTGGTATTTAAAGACGCTATGAGGAGGATTTGTTTCAATTGCGCTCTCTCGCCACCTTCTGGCCCTGAGTCTCTGCACACATTTGGAATTAAATGGATTAATGGGATCAAAACAAATTTTATTTGTTCAAGACAATTTTTTTTACTGGATAGGACGCGCGGAGGTAAGGTATTTATCAGTGCAGTTACGTAGCTCTACGGCTGGAAACGTGACACCAAGCAGACGTTGTAGCCGCCAGCTATGTTAGCCCAGTGCTCTGACGTATCTTTAGGCTAACGTAACAACAAGTGAACACTGTCAGTTTTCAAGTAGTTTAGTAGCCGTTGACATTTAGCTCAGCTGGCAGCCCGGTGCGTGTGTAATGTTAGTAAATCCTGGTTAGCTATGTCTTGCCAGTCATCTACTAAGCAGAGCCAACGTAACCTCACTCTTCAATGTATTGATAGACTCTCAAATTGTAAATACAGCCCAAGTTAAAGGCTAATTAGCCTTTAGCTTGGGCTGTATCACTCTCTCGTTTAACTTTATTCTGCTCTTCTGTCCTTTTTCTGTCTGACAGTTTGGCTCCTATGTCCACCACCACTACAAAATTAATCACAGAAATCGTTTTTTAGCAGAGAAAAACATAGATCTCTGTGTTTTATCTCGTCTCTCCACTAAACTTCGTCAGCCGACGTGGTGTTGCCATAGAGACCTAGATGTGCCGTAGATCAAGCCAGTCCTGAACGACCTAAACTGGAAGCTAAGAAGTAGCAATTTAAAATAACTTGAGTCGGCAACATTGATGCTGATAATCTCATTTTAAAGTGTGGATTATGATCAGGCATATATCTAGAAGGGAGACTTTTTCAAGATCACTTTCAGCCACTTTCACAAAGCACACTGGCTTGCTGACATCAAACACTGTCTGAGGACTGTCTCTTCTTTTCTGTTATCTATTTTTGGGAAATGATGAAGTTATAAATATCTTTTTAAAGAACAAAAGGAGAAGAGACAAATGGAAAGAAATAAAAAGCAAGGTAAGGATGGAAATAAATCTCAAACTTGATCAAAGGTACAGAGAAGGATGTAAAAGGTTTGAAAAAGGACCTTCTGAGTACAACAGCGTAGAGCTTGGCCCTGACCGTCTGCAGCAGCTCAGAGTTGAGGAAGTTCTGACACAAGCAGAAGGTGCACCGGTTACAAGTGCACATGCAGCGCAGCCGGGCGTGGCTGAAAAGAGATACGAGGAAGAGAAACACCAACACATAATTCACAGAGTGAACACACAAGAATAGTTAGAACAGAGTTTAAAGATGCCACCACCGTGAGGAGAAATGTTTGTGGGTCATCACGCTGTGGATTAAATGGAGGCTGGTGTTCTGTGGGTAATGATGTAACTGTGTGTTGACAGTGTACTTAAAACTGACAGACAGCTGGAGTGTGAGCCTGAGGGAGAGATCAATGTTAGAGCTCAGCGGGGAACCCTTTTACCCACAATGCAAAACAGTGTGGTATCAGAGCATCAGAGTGCATCACGTCCTGAGGGGCAGTGAAGTGCATTAATGGAGAGTGAAGTGCATCATGTCTGAGGCTGAAGGAACATCCCCACAGGGAGAGACTTTATCCTCCGGCAGGGAGCAAAGTAATAGCAATTAAACACAGTATGATGTACAGTATAGGTTTTAAACTGCAAACTGAGAGGGAGGATTTGAAATGAAGGAGTAGTAGCATAAAGGGGATACACATTTAAGTCTAATATCAAAGCTACAGAGACAGCACGTTGTATCACAGGCAGTTACAAACAAACCTGAGTCAGTTTTTTCATTTAAAACCAGGCTGCAACATTTACTGAACTTCTTATCCCTTGTTTCTGATGGGTGATAATTTTGATTTTGACATTTGTTCCATCCTTAATGACATAAATAATTGATAATAAAGCCATGTTTGTGTACAACTTACTGCTGCAGGTTCAAATTCTTTCGCACAAATGTTGATATCCTCTTGAAGTTTCAAAGTAAATTTTTAAGCCTTTGAATGGACAACCTGCTGAGCAAAGTATACAGGCTTCTAACTGGGACCTTGCCTCTAAAAGGGACCTTGATCGGAGTCTTTAGAAAGAAGAACTTTAGGATTAAGCCCCAGTCTTTGCAGCACAGCTTGCAGCTTCCAGGATATCTAAAATAAAGCCCAGATCCAAAAACATCAGGACTTTCAGAGTATAACTACAACCAGATAACACATCTTTATTGCTGAAAATGAAAACTTTCTGTGGAAAGTGTCATCTGCCTTCTGTACTCTACGTGTGGATGTCTGACATAAACTGGGCTCATCCAGAACAGAGACAACTCAAAGCCTGAACTAATCCAGTCTAAAACAGTATTCAAGCTAAAAGTCCTGACTCAGAGAAGGTGAAAGGGGACAGATTGGTTGGTATGTGATCAAACTTCAGAGTGCAGTATTTGTGGAGCTAAAAAACGTAACCTTGAATGAAAAGGTGTATCCAAACACACAAGCAATACCTTAACACATCTGCTCAATTGATTTCTGCTGTGATCAAGTGAAGTGACGTGAAATTTAAGACTCTTTGCTAAAAAACTACAGCTCTTTGCTTTAAAACCAGTGTTTAGAGAAGTGAATCAGCACTGGGCAGCTTTGGTGTCATCTGAGCTCAAACGCACACTGCTCTACTGTGATTCAGGTGACTCTCTCCCACTTTGTTCCTGCAGTGTGGATCAAGTGTCTCTGTACTCACGGGTACATGGCCATTGTGGTGAGCTTGGTGTAGATGTCTCTGCTGGGAGCTGCTGTGGTGTTACAGGTGAAGTACTGAGGAGGAGGCATCTTGTGTCTCCTGCAGAACTCCAGAGGAGTGCAGTTGTACATCTGTTTGACCTCCTGCAGGTCAGACTTGGCTGCTATCATCATACAGGGAGTCTTACTGTCCATGAAGTATTGCTGGTGAAGGAAAAACAGAGCAAGTGATGATGATTACACAGAGTTTTTGAAACATGCTTCCTGGAATCATTGGGCAGGTTTTACCTTGAAGACTTTAGCGCAGTACTCAAAGGAGTAAGGGTTGCTGACATCATAGACCAGGCAGACAATGTCACAGGCCAGATCGGCATCAGACAGGTAGTCGAAGTCAGGGAAAACTTCATGAAGCTGGGAGAGGAGAGACAGAGAAGAGACAGAGAAGAGAATAGACAGAGGAGATGATAAGATGAGAGGAGAGGAGAGAAGATAAAGAAGAAAGTAAGGAGAGGAGAGAAGAATAGACAGAGGAGAGAAGGGGAGAGGAGATAAAGAAGAGAGTAAGGAAAGGAGAGGACACAAGGAGTGAAGAGTAGATAAAAATAGAGAAAATGGAAGAAAGGAGAGGATGAGAAAGTAGGATACAGAGGAGAGAAGAAAAGTAGACAGAAATAGGAAAAAGAAAAGAAGGAAGGGAGGAGAGGAGAGGAAAGGAGAGAGACAGAAAGGAGAAACAGAGAAGGTAAGAAAATAAATATAGACAAGGAGAGAAGAGAAGAGAAGAGAAGAGAAGAGAAGAGAAGAGAAGAGAAGAGAAGAGAAGAGAAGAGAAGAGAAGAGAAGAGAATAGAGGAAAGGAAAGGAAAGGAAAGGAAAGGAAAGGAAAGGAAAGGAAAGGAAACGAAACGAAAGGAAAGGCAGAGAGGAGAAAAGAGCGGAGAGTAGAGAAGAGATTACAGAAAAATGGAGACAGAAAAGACGGGAAAAGGGTCGGAGGAGAGACGGACAGTCAAGAGACAGAGGAGAGAGAAGAAACCGAGGAGAGGAGATGACTTCACTAAAAGGATTTGAACATTTCAAAGCTAGGCGTCGCTGCTGTTTTACTGAAATGGCAATGTGAGCCTCTGCGGTCACTTTAACTTAACACTCCTGTTAGGATTTGTGACAAACCTATACCATTATGTCCACTTATCTGTCTATGAGTGCAGAAGGAAACAGAGCTACTGTGCTGCTTTGTGTATCATTGCTAACTTCAAAGACAACTGGAGATATGAAACTGTCTTCAAAGACAAGCAAGCTGCAGCAGAAAATGGATATCTCAAAGTGTGATGCCGAGTAAGCCAACAAAATATTCAAATATCACTGGAAATGTAAACTAGTGTGGTTTAATTACTGTGTGGCTTTCTGACGTCTGTCTTTTAGAGAAGAAGACATAAGACAAAACACACTAACTTGAAAACATTGAGGTCAGCCTGATAGCTCTTAGTAAGAGTGAACGCTCCAAGGCTTCTCACCACAAACACAAACACACTCAACAGGCCACGCTTCAGTTCAGTATGCCTTCTGTTTTCCAAGGTGGTGATTTCTAATCCTATTGTCAAGGAAGTGGAAATGCTTGCTTAACAATAGCTGTAAGGTGGACATGATAAGACGCTTATATAAACAGCCAGGTTAGCTCAGGCGACCTGAAGCTGAGCTAACCTGACAGCTGACAACACACACAATACACTGAGCTTAAAACACTAAGTATGAGCTGTGTGGAGGGAGAAATATGACACATGAGGGTGTATTTTCATCACTGTGTGTACAAAAGATTACCTTAGACACAAACCATCACATTCAAGTAAAAGCTATTATTCTGGTACTCACAAGAAGGTATTTCTCCTGGCCATAAACGTATGTTGTGCTGATAGCATAGTAGGATCTGTGCTCTTCGTTTATCGTTTTTTGGCGCTGAAGAGAAAGAGAAATTAAATACGTTAAATATGTGTTACCTTAAGAACATCATCAGGAAACACCCCACAAATGATTATCCATATGAAGATGATACTCGATTTAACTTTTCAAAGAAACCATGATACCTAGACCCTTTTCTGCAGCTTTAATCAGTAAAGAGTGAAAAGCTAAAACACAGTAGAAACAAATGTTCAAATAGATCGGAATGGATGGTCTAATAGATCAGGATATCTCCTGGAAAACAATGCAGAAAAACCAGGCCATGAGATTGTTAGGTCCAAATTGGATTATTACACTTCCCTATTATCAGGCTGCTCTAATACGTCTCTAAAGACTCTTGAGCTGGTCCAGAATTGTGAAGCACAGGTACAGCTAAGAACTGAAAAGGGAGATCCTCCATTTCTCATAACTTTTATCTTATATTATCTGATATCAAGGAATTGATGCAAAAAAGCTCCCTTCATATCTTTAAAGCACTCAAATGGTCAAGCCTCATAACATCTAGAAGAAGACATTGTGTCCTTTCACCCCTCTAGAACTTTGCATTATTCACATACTACAGGCTTGCAGGAGGTTTCCTAAGTCTCTAAAAGCAGTATGGGAGGTCGAGCGTTCATTGATCAGATCATCTCCTTGAGAGTAATCTACCAGATATGATCCAGTGAGCAGACACCTTCTGTAATTGTAAGACCATCTTAAAGACTTTTTCCCATCAATCTTTTAGTTACAGCTGACTTAGGCTTAGACTAGGGCCTTGTTCACATGTAGCCAGGTATTTTCAAAAACGAATATTGCCCCCTCATTTGTTTTAAAAATACTTTCGTCTGCATGTAAATCCGCTGATAAGTGCAGCTTGAGGCATTTCAAACCTATATTTGGCATTTTTAAGACGTAAGACCAATCAGAATGAGCCCCTGTTATTCAGCTGTGACGTTTGAGAACCAAAAACTAAATTTCCTGGCCTCTACACGAAACCACAAAACCGGAGTTTCCAAAATCTTCACTTTGGTCTGACAACAGGTGTAAACGTATAAAAATCTATGCAGTTTTCCAGATACCTGGCTACATGTGAACATGACCTAGGTCGTAGTTTTGCTGTTATGGGCTACATGGGCTGTTTGTCTGTGAACAGCATAACTCAAAAAGTAACGAACAGATCTTGATGAAATTTTCAGAAAACATTGAAAATACGATAAGGAAGATGTGATTGAATTTTGGAGGTGACCCGAATCACCGTGTGGATGCAGGATTTTTTGAAGGATTCTTTATCATTGTGAGATAGGGCCGTTTTAACCATATGTGTATATAACTCCACCATAAATGGAATATGAAATATGTACTGGGTCATCATAATTTTCAACACTGTCAGGTAACAAATTATTGTACAAACCTGCAACTAACACCAAATTGTAGCAGACAGTCTGCTGAAAGGGAGTATAACATTAAAGTAGGACTAAAGTGTTGTGTGACAATCACACACAGACAACATTTGATCTGTTTTCACATTTCTTTGTTACCACAAGAGCCCCAAGGTGACGAAACCAAGATAACAATAATCTACTTAACATGTCTACCTAATATCTAGTAAGTGCACATAGGTAGATTAATTTCCAGCTTAATTAAGTAGCTTAGGTCATTTTGCTCATTTGTGTTTGTTCATAGATTGATAGCTTGTTCCCACAGCAGCATGTGGTCGCTGATTTCCCGCTGTTTTGGTAGTCCTTGGCTGATTAAATTCACAAACTCCTGGGCTAGATCTGCTTTTTCTGTACAACTTCCTGCCTATGGGTTTGACCAATAAGATGGTTTCATTAATCAAACCAAGAACACCAAACAATACCAGTGTGGGAAACCTGTTTGTTAAAATGTATCATTCAATACTTGTGATAATTTTTTTCTACCATGAGGTTGGTTCCCAGGAATGCTTGGAGGAATCCGCTCTTGCCGCTGCCAATATCTCCAAAGACGTTGCAGCGGAATACGCTGCGCTGGGTCTGCTTCTTCTGCAGGTCAATCTTCTTAGCTCTGGTCACTGCAGGAGGTAAAACACACATCCCAGATTCAGTGTACACAACACACGGCTACTGTCAGTAAACAACAAGTCTCCTCCTGAACTGTTGCATCACCAATGTAATGAGAGGATTGATTCACTGATGTAATTACTGATGACACGACTGCTGTGTAGAATCACTGGTGGTGTTGAATAAATCATGTCTCTGACATTATGAGGAATAAACAGCTCTTAAAAACAGTTTATGAGGGTTCACAATGAAAAGCTTAGTTTTACTTTGTGCTGAGCTCATGAACTGTTTTAAGATGAGACTGGAAAGTTCACTGTGACGTGGTTAAATCACCTGTAATTCCCGCAGCATGGGACTCCTGCTCAGCAACTATCGAATAACCAAGGTAACCCAAATACTCCAGACATCGCTGGACGTCCAGGTACGTGGTTAACCTAAAAAGGAAGTTTAAAAAAAGCCATAAATATCATATAGAAAGTTTCATAGGAGAGGATGAGGGCAACTGAAAAGTGTACTCGTCACATTTTTTGGATTCTGAGTGAAAAGTTAAAAATGCTGAGATTAAAGTTGGAAATCTAGATTTAAATTCTGATTAAGAAGAAAATAAATAAAAAAATCACAATTTTGAGGAAAAAAATACATAAAAAAACAGACTGAAAGCAAAGAAGTGTGACTTTTGTCTCACATTTATAATTACAATTGAACTGATGACACTTTTATAAAACTTGTCTAAATACTCCGACTCTTGACATAATGTGCAAATTATGACTTTAAAGTCAGGATCTTAAAAATAGTCATCAAAAAATTGTGACACTTTGATATTTTTTTAGTGTTATTATGGGCCCATTATTGACACCATTGTACAGATTGACTGAGTCAGAGGAAGAAGGTCCCTCTCCATTGAGCTCTTTCGCTCTGCTTTGTTTATATAACAGCCGTGAGCATGTGAACCAAATCCTGGATCAAGGGCTGAGCTTTCGGTTTTCTGCCAGTTTTACTGCCTTTGTAGGTTACCCTACACATTTAGAAGGGGATTGCGAGGTGACTTCTCCTAGACCGTAGCACAGATGCCAAATCCAGCACTCAGATCCTTTACATAAAGAAAAGAATCACAACAATGAAGACAAGTGAACCCTGGACTCTGGTGTGATTTCTGATACAGGAAAGTAGGGCAGTAGGGGAATGTAGCTCATGACGCTGCACCACCCAGAACAGGGTGGGATAGATTTTGAGACTTGCCTGACTTGCTTAGATCCACAAATGGATTTTTTTCCTTCAGGGAAAGTCTGTAGCCAATCAGATGTCTCCCTCCTTTTCAGCCAATCACAGTTGCGTAAATTCGAGGGTATGTGTGCATACAGTACAATGGCATGTACTTCACGGACTGAAAGGCCATTTACACGACAGTTTTAGGGTGAAACGCAAGTTTTGTTGCGTTTTGGCCTCGCGTTTACACGGTAAGGGCGTTTTAGCTGACCTAAAACTCAAACTTTTGAAAACGACCTCCTGAGTGGGATTTTCCTAAAATGCTGCCGCCACCGTTGCCGTGTAAAGCAGGGTTCACACAGGAAGCGCCGCGCACAGCAGTTTCGGATCGGCGCCGGGGTTAACCGATGTAACTCTTTACACAGCACGCGCACGGAACAGCTCGCGCTCTGGAGCGCCTCCGCTCCGCTTCTCTCTATTTTTTCCGCGAGCACCACAAGCACGCAGATGGACATGTTCCAACACTGCTGAGTTGAGTCGATGTCTGATTGGCGCGTTAGAGTGCAGCAGAAAACGCTTCATGTGTGAACAGCCAAGCGCATTGCCCGCGGCGCCTCCATTCCGCGCGTGGCACGTCCTGTGTGAACTAGACGTAACAGTACCGTTGTTACGATCGTCACGAACTACCGTGTTGTGCTTGTGCAGCTCAATCTGCTGAATCTGTTGACTGTCTTTATACCAAATGTCAATCTGTTGCTCCAGTTTTTTACCAAAACACCAGACGATCGGCTCAACTCTACTTCAGTTGATATCTCCCGAAAGCCACTTCAGGACAAGACAGTTATAGCACCACCTACAGGCCTGGCATGCTTACCACAGTGTTTTCAGTCCCTCAGCATTTCCGTGTAAACAGAGATTTTTTTCACTGAGTTTTAGCGCTTTTAGATGAAACATCGTGTAAACAGGCCTGAGAAAGACCGATGAGCTGAGGATTGAATGGGATAAAGCTACAGTTTGCAGACAGAGTACTGCTAAAACAATCACATTTAGTTTAAATGCAGAGAGTTTCACAAATGACAAACACATTTTTTTTTTACATTTGTGAATCCTTCTGTGTGCATTTGTGGATGTGTGCAGGCCATTGTAAATATTTTACACATTCGCAAATCTTTTCAGATATTTGTGGATTGACTCACACATTTGTGGATCAGTTCACGTATTTGTGTGTGCATTTACACACACATATTTTGCATTTGTAAATTTTGAGACTGATCTGGCTCCATAACAGAAGAAGGTAGAGGGAATAAGGACACTCCTCATAACTCCCTGTCTCATTTTACCTAATAACAACTGCCATCTCTGTCTGAAAATCAATCAATAGATGTGTTTTGATTGTTATGGTTGTTTGATTCCTCTTACGTCCACTGGGAGAGGTATCCCTGGTAGGTGATCCAGCCCTGCTCATTAGTGCAAACTGTGTTATTGACATCTGGACCCCAGGGCATGTAGGGAAAAACATCAAACAGGTCTCTCAGCTCTTCTGGTGACAAGGCACAGTCACGGTCCTGAGGGAAACAAGGTTTTGATGAGTTTACAGAAACATGAATCAACAATATCGACAAATGCAATTTCACAACAACAGTGCAGCCTCTGGGAGGGCTGTTAAATCTATTTTACGATTTTAAATAAAAATGAAATTGTTGTTATCATGTCATTATGGAATATTAAATTACACCTTCCCTGCAGAGCCCTCAGATTCTGCTTTTTTGCGTCAGGGGCTCAAGGCAGGACAGATTTCAAATCGGATTTTAAAGATTAGTTGTAAGTGAAACTGCTTCCTGTAATTTCCAGCTGAGAAAGGGATCATGATACTCTGAGGCATACGATCACAGTTGGACTCCAATCACTCGGACTGAAAGCAGATCTTGGCGCTAGCTGCTCCTAGCTAATTCTCCCGCCAATCCCTCCTCGCCGAGGAGAAGTTAAGTCAGGACTCAGCAGGCAGTCCCCGCTGCCTGTGCCAGTGTATTTTGGTTGTGGGCTGTGCTGGGTCACTGATTAGCTTTTTGTAAGTGCCTCTGCAGGTCAGAGGCTGAAGTAAAAACAGAAGCGGGTGTGCAGGATTATACCTTGTCATGTTTGTCAAAGACGCTCTGGAGGAAGAGGTAGGCATTGTGGTTGAGCTCTGTGGTGCAGTCTGGAGGAACTTTCAACCTGGGGAGAAGTAAAGCAGACATTTATGAGAAGACACATGAAGGTAAACATCGCGTACACACCTTAAATGATGTGTAAACACTGAAACTGGTTTGACAGGGAGGGAGCATGAGACTCACGAAGGGAAGAGGTAGTCCTGATTTAACTCCAGGTCATCATCGTAGCCAAACCTCCTCAGCACGGTCCATGTTGTTTCGTGGCGTCCTCGCTGGATAAACAGGGTGTGGAGGAACAAGAAGCCTGGAGAGAAACACCACAGAGAGTAATCAGAGGAAGAAATGATGTTTGTGTCCACAAGGAGGAGCGGGACCTTTGATGTAGCCCCACCTTTCAGAGTGAGACCGTTGTCACACACACCATCACTCATGTTCTTCCTCACCACGTTTTTTACATCCTCCAAAGCCTGAGGCTCGAGTGGGGTGTTGAAGCACGTTCGCTGTGAGGAGTCGGACAGAAACACTTTTAGTGCGGCAGCAAAAGTAGCAAAAACAGGTTTGAGCCAATGAGTTTTCACGAAACTATGCAGCAACACAGTTTGACTCACCTGGAAGAAGTTCAGCTCATGATCATTCAGGATCCCATCGTTGTCCAGGTCAGAAATTTTGAAGATTCGTGTCAGAGCTTTAACGCAAAGTAACTTCATCTGGAAATCACAGAGCGAAATGAAAACTCACAAAGAAATAACGCAGAAATTCAAATCTTCACGTGGTTAAACTTGTGCTCTCACATTCTTTTTCTCGGGACAGTAGAGAGGACCGGTGGGATGCAGAACTGCTTTTTGGGCATAGTAGAAGAGCTCTGAGATGTTCTTCAGATTCTTGGCTGAACACTAAAAAGGAAGAAGAAGAAAAAAGGAGTTGATTCACACAGACATGCTTCTGTTTACATCCACACAGGAACCTCTGTACGCTGGCACACCTGGACATGTGACCCAGAGTCGTGCCAGTGTTTGTTTACCTTCGTGTCTGTGTGTGAGTTTGTGGGTGTATGCGTCTATATTTACTGTAACGGCACGCAAGTGTGTGAGAGCTAAGTCACGGCCAGACAGGGCATTAACACACAGGATCCGTCTCAGCGACAATCCCAGTCTCATTAACCAGACTGAAAAATCACAGGTACAGACCTGTAAGGAGATATAGATTATCTATAAGCTGAGTTCACAAGTTCAACATCCCAATGCTTACAGCTGAGGATTAGACATAAATCCCTTTCACGTATGCACACCTGAAATGTTCTGGAAAGTTTCGGGACAGCTTGTCCCTGCAATTTTTCTGATTTGCTAAGTCACACATGCCTGCACCTCGTGAACCTGAAACTTTTGATACCGTTTGAGAAAACGTGTCGAGCTGATAGTGAAGATTGTAAACACAAAGAGCTGATGTTGTACAGGCTTACACTCATGCGTAAGGGTTGCAACGGACAAATGAAGAGATGATAACTGCCAGGATCAGTTGTGAGGTTGTAGAGTAACATCTCCAAATTCTCATTTATGCAATGAATCTTTTTTTCTGTCATAATTTAAAAAAGCAAGAAAATTTTAAAAAAGGAGATTGAACCAACAAACTTTCAATTTTTGTTTTAATTCTTAATTTTTTAAATTGTTAATTTATTTTTGTTTGTAGAGAAAAGGCTGAAAAACAATTAATTAATCCTCAAAAATTTTGCTGATTTTTTTTTATTACTATCATGATTAAAAATCATAGTTTTCATTTTAGACTTTTTAAACTTATTTTTATTTCTATAATTGCATTTTATTTTACTTTTTTTAAGAGTCCACTTACGTGCGAGTGATAGGTATGTTTATTTTTTTACAGGTTTCATTATTATATCTGAGATGTAGTTTGAGATTTGTGTATAGATGTGTGCATAAAAGTTTTTGTTAAACTCAATAAAAAAGAATTCTGGGAAAAAAAGTTTGCAGAGGGTAAAGCTGATTTATTTTGATTGGTTAATTAATTAACTGTTACCAAGCTAAAGCTCTGTTATAAATATCCCTGTAATCGAAGGGAACGTGTCATCATGAGATCTTTATCTTTTTAACTTTTCTGCAATCATAGCAAGTCATCCAAAAAGATGTTTTTCTTTCTTCCTATGAATACTGTGACTTCCCCTCATTATGTTCTGTTTAATCAGTGATAACAGAAGAAGGAATCGATTTCCATTTGTGTTTACTTCCCCATGTGTGCATATCTGCTGTCTGAATCAATACTCCTGTTGCTGCGGTGTTGCTTCTACATTAATGTACTTCTAGAGCACTCAAGGGTCAGTTTTCTCACCTCAACACACGTCTCTATCTCACTGTACTGGTTCATGATGGGCAGAATGGTCTCCATGCTGCTGTGCTCCACCAGGTCGGACTTGTTCCCCACCAGGATCAGAGGAACCCTAGAGATACAGATTTAACATGAGTAACAAAGAAGGATTCACATGAACTTTTCCGTCCTGTGAGGACAGCTCATCACTTCCACTTTAAGATTCCAGGAATGATTTTTTGTGACCTAACAAGGTCTTTTACAGTCTTTCCATCAGGCTGAGTTTGCACTAACAGTCCTTTTTAACCATTTCGACATACTCTCATACCTGCTGTCTTTGTCTGTGTTCTCTATAATGAGCGGGATCCAGTGGCTCGTCACCTGTGGAAAACAGGCAGCAAACGTGAAAACGTTCGAAGTGTCTCTAAAGTGTTTAACTGACACACAAACAAAATATGGAAATGACACAAGCAGAGGAAGCTCACCTTCTCGATGGACTTTTTACTGTTGACTGAGTACACAATGCAAATCACATTTGCCTGCACAAGAGACGAACACAGAGAGTCCATCAGGCTACTATCTGTGCTCAGCACATCTTTCCATGTAAAAACAAAAGCTGAAAACACTAACTGACCTTAGAGATCTCCTGAAAGAGCTGCTCGTCTGTCTGCTCAGCTTCTGTTTAAAAACAACAAAAGTGCAACAGCTGAAGACAGGAGTCCTTTCACTTTCTCCAATTAAAGACACAAGTTGTCAAGTAAAGAGATGATCATGTCCTTGGAGTACCTGAATAATCCACGATGTGTGTAGGAACTCTCTCTGGTGTGACGTCTGCAGGTATGGTGATCTCCTCAGCTCGGTAAGGGACCTGGGTGGAGAAACAGAACACGACTGTAAAAAGTATTGAATCATCAAGATTTCTAAAATAACACCACCAAAATGTAATCGTACCACTTCTGGGAATTCCTCGCTGACTAGGGACATGATGAGAGACGTCTTGCCCACTTTGGCTGTTGAGGGGGACAAAAGGAGATCTGTGAGAAAACTATTCAAAACAGGCAGACTGATGTTGTGATAGAGCATGTGACAGCGATTCAGACTCCACATTTTCGCTACCAAAGGGTGTTTTTCATTCAAACTAGAATTGATCACTTTGAAGCAGCTTGATTTCATCGCCACAGGCTTTCAACTAATAAGCCAGAAACCTATAAAACAGGACACATGCTTTGCTTTACTTCAATTAATTGTCTAAGCTTTGGATTTATTTCCTATCTTGAAGTGAAAAAATATAAAAATAAGCTTTCAATGCAGTATTATTTGCTCCAAATAGTTTAAAACCTGAATATCAGAGGAAATTTAGCAACATTTTTAATCTGAGAGCAGAATCCAAAGGTTAAATTGTGTTAGGTTAATGGGAAAATATCCAGAATAGAGCAGACATAAGCTTTTCTGTGCATTTTTATCATTCACTCTTTATAATGAGATGATCTGAAATCAGTTAGCAACAATCTTGTTCCTACTTCAGACGTTAAAAAAGCTGGACTGAATCAGAAACAGAGTCCCTGGTCTGTCTGTCAGCAGCATCACATACTCAGCTAGTAGCATCAGTGAACGATAAAAGTCTAATACCAGCTTTACTTACGCTCTCCCACCAATAATATCCTCACGTCCTTGCGCATCTTCTCCAGCATCGACGGTCTCGTCAGACACTTCTGTGTGAAACATTTATGCTCTTGTCTGTACGGAGGATACAGCCAGCCAGCTCCCCACGGCCTGGCTTGCTTGCTAACAGCTACGTTTGCATCTCAGCGTCAGTTTGCGCCGCTCCAGAAAAGACACAGCACCGTGAGAGGGATACTGCCAAAGCATGAATTAGAAATCTGGAGAACAAAGACCGGTTTTCAGGAAATTTCCTATGCAGGTTCCAATCCGTCTGTCGATCAGAGCCTCTGGAGATGTGTCAATCAGCTAATCTACACACATACCTGCCTGTTAACAGCATTATCGGCCTGTACGTTAGCAAGCGTGTCCCCGCCACGCCCCTTACACTCAGCTGACTGAGAGCCACCAAAGATCGTGTGGTGAGTGAAGATGATCGTGCCGGACTCCCGAAAGCGAGAACTTTTTACAATCTTGTAGTCTTGTAGTAAATTGCAACTTAATTTAAACATCAAATACATTCCCTGCTTAGGATAAATAATAATAATTATAACAAATAAATAAATAAATAAATAAATAAATAAATATAAAACGAAATAATAATAATAATAATAATAATAATAATAATAATAATAATAATAATAATAATAATAATAATACTAACAACAACACACTATTCATTTCTCAAAATCTCAAAGCTGAAATATCGTTTTTTTCCGAATTTGATTAGGCATATTGGTTATTAAAATCCTGCTCAATATTTTTTTAAACATAGTGAGTGACTGTGGCCAAGTTGAGAGCATTCAGAGTCAAATTAGTTCATTTAATTAAAAAACAAAATAAAATATTTTAAGAACAAGGACAATTGAGATAAAATAAAAATACAAAAGAATAATTAAAAAAAATAAGTTTATACATTTTTAAATTTGTCAAGTAATGTTCACATATATTTGCATTTTTATTTAAAATGTTAGTATCTTATCTTTTGAAATCAGTCTTTCTTCTATAACTGCATGCATAATTTAATTACACATTTATTTCATATTTTTTATAATGTAATGCATTTATTTTACTCATTTTTCCCCTTTCATTCCCTTTTTTTTTTTTTACCAGAAATTACCATTATTTTTATTCTTAAAAAATTACAAAAATTAATAAAATGCTTTAAAAAAAGTTGCATCCATAAAACTTTTTATTTGTCATTTTAATCCATGTGCTTAATTGTCAGCCAAGGCTAGTATGTGCAAATTCTTAAACAGAAAGTATTATCTTTGTTCACAATCACAAAAATAACTAAAAACATTTCCTAATAAATAAAAGAAATGAAGAGAAAATGTTTGTGGCATTCATCTTGTATAAAATTCAAGGAATACAGTGTTTCAGAATCACGTAAATCTGTTTCACATTGTGACACAGACACGTTCATCCAAGTTAAGTGTTTTTGAGTAAATCACCCGATGCCTTTTAAAGTGAATTTCATCCACTTCAAGCATCCAGTGATAATGTCCTGGTAAGATTTTCATTGGTTCTTAAACTCCAGCAGGTCCAGCAGTTTTTGTCATTTTCCCCTCCTCATGTTGGCTTCATCTGTATCAATAACAAACAGAGTTTGAGGCTGACTATTCACACACAGGTTCATTTCAGTGACAGGTGTTTTCATGGTGTCTTACAGGCATAGTCCTCTGCGGTCATGGGCTGAGCGATGACTTTTGTGAAAGCCTCCAGCCATTCCCTCCTCTCCTGCTCCTGCTCGCACATAAACACAAACTGTCTGCCTGGAGTCTGCAGAGTGATGCCACAGTGCCAGCAGCCTCCCCTCGAGCTCCTGCAGCTGCTCTCTGACACCGAGTAACTGTGGCTCTCTGTGCCGATGAAGACAGCACCCAGCTCTGTGGCATCCTGACAGAAACAACACAGAGATGCTATAAAAGGAGGAAGAAGTACGATGCATTGATTGACGATCATGTGAACTTTTACCAGAGGAGTTTTGAAATAAAGAAGCTTTCTGTTCATCGAGCACAGTGTAAACCACCTCTTCTTGAAAGGCTCCCGTTGCTGAAACAAAAAAAAACATTACATTAGTTGAATTATTCAGAATTGCAAAAGTTTTTGGATAATTTGTTTCTTATTTTTTCCATAACGGACAAACCGTTGGGCCGGTTTTCTCCATGTATCCCTCCTTCAGACAGTATCTTGTTAACTTTGGTATTAACTGTGCAAAGAAACACAAAAAGCCCCATTAAATAAATCACTTTCACAGACTCTCTTTGAATGAATCTTTTGAAACTTTTTCTCACATCACAGGTTTGAAGAGTTGGATGTTTTTTCTGGAGGTATGCCAAGCGTGTTGCTCGGATTGCATTGAAGAAGGACACAATTACCTGGAGAGGGTCGAATACGTACAGAGACACATCAGCTGCAGCCTTAAAACTGTTCACACTTCAGCTTTAAAAAAAAAAGGGAATAAAATACTTAGCTCACTTGTCCACTCTCATGATACACAAACAGATTCCTGGTACGTTCCTCCTGCAGGTAAGAGATCTGTAGTCCGTGATGGTGAGCGATTTTTTCTGGCTGGAAAACTGCATTTAGATCCTTCATGGCGATGACAGCTTTGGGAACCTTGGACTTTGATTGAACGACAAAGAAAAGTTCTTTAGCTAAATAAAATTTCCAGACACAATGATGATATTGCAAGAAGAGCTCCTCACATCCTCTTTGATGAAGTACTTGAGGGTGAAGTCTTTTCGAGACAGCTGGAAGATCCTCTTCAGAAACTGCTTGTTGTCTTTGCCTTTCTTCCACAGTGTGGCTTCAAACAGGTCTGGGTTAGACACATCATGTAAATAAAAGACATAAGAAAGTGGGTAAACTGTGATGCATGAACAATATACAGAAAATGATGTTGTAAATTCATATCTCCAGGAGGATTACCTAAATTATAAGCATGCTGATACTTGGGGCTTTCTACAACAAATTCTCTTCTTTCGTACTTGGCTCGGATCCACTGATCTTTAAGAACACTGAGAATCAAAACAAAACACTTATTATCACTTCCCCTTCAGGGGTGAAACACAAGAGGTGAGAAATACCATCAACATGTGAACTAACACTGATGAGTTAGTCTAAAGTTTAAATGTCCACCTCCAGGCATTTGTTCCTCTTTCTCCTTCCATTCACTAAACACACCGTTCGTTAATTCTTCACCTTTTACTTCCACTGCTCTAGCCATGCCAATGAATGGTAAAATTGCTAACGATGACTCACACACAGTCCTTTTCTTGTGGCCGGTAGTAGAAGTCAGGGATACACTTCTCAAAAATGGCTTTTGCTGCTGAATTTCCCCTCTCCTGCATGAACTGAAAGCAGAGGAGTTAAAGTTTACAGGCAGTCATATCCAGCCTTGTGCTCAGTTATCAGCACAGTTTTTACACCTGTAAAATTTTATTGTTTTTTTATTATCAAACCTTTATTTAATCAGGAAAAAGACTCATTGAGATTAAATTTTTTTTCAAGAGTGTCCCGGCCAAGACGGCAGCAGTACAATACAGTACGTTATACACAACACAACGTGGAAATGTGACAAATACCTCCAGGAATTTAAAAAATCTTACACCAGACAAGACATTTGCAGACAGATGAATCTGCCTCCAAATCATTAAGGATCTTTTTTTTATACCAAGAACTAACTTTTTTACTAAAAATGTGGTATGAACTAGTTGATGTAAAAATCAATACAAAGTTCACAGCTTTACCTCGACTACAGAATCTTCCCAAAAATCCAGACGGAGGGATTTCACTCTGCTGATTGCTGGCAAATTTCGGTGCAACCCCGAACAATTCAGGCACAGGAAAACACCAAGAGTATAGGAGGCCCAGCTGGGCTCTGTGGGAATAAAACAAAAGATATAACAGGTTTTCCACAAGACATAACAGCTTTTAGTAGCTCTCTGAGAAACAAATACAGATAATGATACAAAAAAAGATGGCAAGAGCTGCTTTTGGACAATAATGTGTCTAAAAAACATTTGGACTGAGCATTTTGATCAGTCTCTCACCCACACATTGTTAACTGTCTCTCTTTGTGAGTGTGTTAGGCATCTGAGAGTCACAAGAGGAACAGTGGGATCACACCAGAGCAAACACAGTAGCTACAACTTCCCTTTTTCAAACTTTATTAACATCATTTTGATATAACAATAATAATAATACAATACACAACTTCAGAAATCAGCCTGTTGCTAAACAGGATGATCATGAAACCTGATGTGCAACTCACTCCCTGTCTTAAAATTTCATAAATGATTTCAGTTTTTTGTGTAAATCACATTATTTTGACAAAACAAGTCTAAAAATGTTGGATAACAGGATTATCAGATGAAAATGAATCAGAGATGGTTATGAATCTTTGGCAGTTTACTCACCAGGAGCTCCACAGTCAGCGCACACGTCATTACCCGGCTGTCGTACCAAATCAAGCAGGATTTTGTTATTTCTTTCCAGACTCGCCATCAGCGAGTGTATTCAACTCCTGCTACTAAGTATTAAATCCATATTGTTTCAGCACACTGACTCCAACAAAGCTTTTCTGCTCTGTTACATGAGGAAGAAAAAAAAAACAAGTTCTTCTCAGCAGCCAGTAGCCCAGCATTTCCTCTCACCAGCACAGCATCATGAAGTTTATTGTTCTGCATACAAATGAAGAGGTCCAGAAATAACAGAGAAAGGAAGTGAAACAGACGCCAGTATGAAACAGGCTGATTGACTTACAGAATAAAGCTGATGGACTTCTTTATAGTGCATAAAAACGCAGAGTGAGGCAAGTTTGGTTTTGGTGTAATCAGTGTCAGGGTAAAGAAAAGAAGAAACGTCCTCTGGGAATGATTTAACAAAACTTTTTATATAATTTCACTTTCTATATTGTTTGAGTTGATTTGGGTGGAACCAGTGTTCTGATTGGTCCTGCCCTTCAGAGTACTCTGCTGATTTTTTTTCTCCTGACACTGTTTTGTGTTTGGCTTTCTGTGAGTTCTAACATTACCCAGAAAATAAGAACCAAAAGGTAACATAATTAATATTTCTTTGTACTTCAAAGTAATTAAAAAAATAAAACAAGAGGTCATATAAAGAGGTGGCATTGGTTTAGTGACCCAGCAGGTCGGACTGTTGGCCATGCTCATTCAGTCAATGAGCTGTTTTGGTTCATCATAAACAAAAAGTCTGGTTGACAACTAAATAAACATCATGCTTAACATTGTTGCTTTAATTTATTATAGCATAAATCTTCCTTTTTTCAAAGATGTAATAGCAGCTTGAGGGTGTATCATATCATATTCAGTGCAAAACAGACAGGACATTTCATTTATCAGCACTGTGAGGAGTAGTTTACCACAATTAGAAAAGAAAAAAAAAACAACCTTTACAGCCCCGTTGATCTACATTCAAAAAAGGGGACTTCCGTCTTTAAATTTAACAACTAATTATAACTTTGTTGAAACTTTATATGATTCTGTATATATGTTTATTTATGTTAATAGTTGTTGTTCTTAAATATGTACCGTAAAACAATTAAAAAATTAAACAAGAGGTCATATAAAGTGGTGACATTGGTTTAAACAAGTTACCCTGCAGGTTTGACCATTGGCATTGCTCATTCAGTCAAACCTGCTATTTTGGTTCATCATATTACTGGGTTTTTAATTCTTTTGAATAAACAAAAAGTCTGGTTGACAACTAAATAAACATCATGCTAAAAATTGTTGCTTTCATTTATTATAGAATAAATCTTCCTTTTTTCAAAGATGTAATAGCAGCTTAAGAGTGTATCATATCATATTCAGTGCAAAACAGACAAGACATTTCATTTATCAGCACTGAGGAGTAGTTTAGCACAACTAAAAAAAACAAAAAAACCGTTACAGCCCAGTTGATCTATAGTTAAAGATGGGGATTTCCGTCTTTGAATTTAATAACCAGGCTAATTATAAGTTTTTTATATCTTTAAATGGTTCTGTTTATATGTTTATTTATGCTAACGGTTGTTGTTCTTAAATACGACGAAGTTAAATAGGATTCAGAAGTGTTTTAAAGCAGTGGAAGAGGCACCCCGGAACTAATTGAGTAGTGCTAGCAGTGCTGTAGTTTCACGCCGGACGTACAAAACCGTCGGACAGCAGCGGAAGGGCAAAGTTGTTGAAGCTAAATAATGATAAATTTATAGATTATATGGTTGTATGTGTATTTTTATTGACGAAAATGTGGGTCGCTAGACGATTTCTGTCGTCGGTCGCTCCGAGAAGTACGTTTTTTCATGAAAATAGTTTATATATGACTTTATTTTTGCTTTAAGATTTCACTCGTACACTTGCAGAGTCAGGATATTATTACTGAGCTGGTTTAAATTGTCAACTCCTTAACCGTTTAGGGTTAAATGACTAAATCTTAAATAAATAATATTTAATAGCATTTTTATTTTTTGATGTTTAAGAGTGAATAAGCTTAACATTCATAGTGGAGTTCATATTTACTTGTTAGAATGATTTCTTTCCCATGTTGAAGACTTCTAGGGATTTTTTGTTTGTTTGTTTTTACCCCTAAAAGACACATTAAACGCTCTCTATCCGTCCTGTGTTTGGTCCCCGCAGGTCACTATGCGGGACGGTCCGGTCTGTTCTGTCGCCCTCAGCTCGCCTCGCTCCCTGAACTGGAGATGCGGTATCTCCAGTGCACGTGTTGCTGGCGTAGCAGGGTCCCCGTGGCAGGTTTTGAGACTCTGGAGACCACCTTATCGTCCAGCTCCGACTCCTGCAAAGAGGACACCAGACCCCTGGATGCGTTCTACACCTCTGAGCAACGAGACACCATCCTCCAGCTGCTGAACAACGCCACGCTGACTGAGCTGTCCGACGTGAAGCTGCTGAGAGGCCGAAAGTCCCTGAACATCATGGAGTACAGGACTAAAAACGGACCCTTTAAAACTCTGGAGAGTGTGGTGAATGTACCTCTGCTGAAGCACAAGAGTGCAGTGACTGTGTTCAACTCCATCCTCAGCCCGGTGAAGAAGGAGAAGAAAGTGAGGATTCAGCTGGCCAAGTTTATCAGACCAGAGGTTGACAGGTCCTGGTTGGAGGTGAAGTTCTCAGCATCAGTTTGTTTGAGTCTGTATTGAAACGAGTATTTCCAATTTACAACGGTTGTGGAGAATGAAATTAGACAGGGAATTACTGTGACATAATATAAAACAACATTAAAATAGTGAAGTCCCTCAGCCACAACTGCAGAGAATGGCACTATTGGTCAAACCCCACTTTCTCACACGCTTGTTCCTCACGTCCCATAAGTCTTTGCGACTTGAATTGAAGTTTCAAGGTTTATGAGCATCAGAAGTGTTTGAGAATGACTAAAACTACCGGATCACTTTCACTTAGCTGCTGTGGTCTTTAATGTTATGCCTAGTGTGGCTTTGACAGGGAGGTTAAATATGCCCTGGTTACTGAAAGAGTCATTTTTCTTTTTAATATCCTAAAATATAATAAACAACAACAACAAATACTACAAGGCAGTCACCACTCCTAAAGTAAAACACATTACATTTATAGAGTAAATGTCAGCACCCTAGTTCTATACAGTTATGTTCTCGCTATCAAATATCACTGTTTTAAAACATCTCTTAAACTTACTTTTGAATGACTTTCTCATCTTACGAACACTTATTGATATACATATATTTTTTAAACATCTTTGTCATTATTTTTTAAAGTATTTAGAACATTACCTTTGAACATGTTACTACATATTTGGCCATTTGTTTTATGAAAAACTGCCCGTAGTTAATGCCTTTTACCTGGCAAAACCCCTTCAAACTTTTATCCATCTGAAAGTACAAAAAGTTGAGGAATTTCTCATCTCAGGTAAGATTAAGAAAATATCACTTGAGTTAACATTCCCGACAAATCTCAGTTCCTCAAAGCTTAAGACAGCCTTACCCAGACCCCAACTTTGACTATCGCAGAAAAGGTGTTCTCAATCATCTAATTTCAGATGTTAAAAACTAGAAAAAGTATTTTAAGTTAACTTATGTCACAACAATGTATTTGTTTCTCAGGATGCCAATGCAGTTGTGTCCATAGTGTGTGGGACTAATAAGATTGCCTGGGCTCACGTGGACCGAGGAATGACTGTACTGGACTGGCAGCAGCTTGGTTGTCCTAACTTCCTGAGGGGCACGTACATGGCCCCTGCTTACTTGAATGACGTGAGTATGACTTCAGCAGTGTGTCTCATTGCTAACATGCTTCTAACATTTGAAAATGATCAGCTAAATAGCGTGATGTCTAGCTTTACACATTTATTGTCCCTTCTACCACCAGGTCTCTGCAGTTGTGACACACCTTCCATCAGCAGACTTCTACATCATAGAGAAATCCTCCATCTCAACCCAAAACACTGCTCTCTTCCCCATCATGGCCCACATGAGGACTGTAGAGGCCATGTTGTTTGCTCTGCTGGAGCCCAGGAACATGTCAGCAGACTCCAACATTCCTCCAAGGTGGGATTAAGACACGCTTGTCTTGAAATGTGCTTGGCTTTAGATTCCTGCATCTCAAACTGATATTTCTGGTACATTATATTACACTTTGTGTCATAGTGTTATATCATACCTGATACTGTGGTTTACATCATCTTGGTGGTAACTTACTCAGGGTGTTCATGGGGTCTTAAAAAGTATTAAAAGTTGATAAATCAGTTGTGGGAAAATTAAGGCTCTTAAAAAGTATTAAAAAGTCTTAATTGTAATGTTATGAGATATTAAATTTGATTGGTGTT
Source organism: Halichoeres trimaculatus (assembly GCF_033239565.1). Taxonomy (NCBI): domain Eukaryota; kingdom Metazoa; phylum Chordata; class Actinopteri; order Labriformes; family Labridae; genus Halichoeres; species Halichoeres trimaculatus. Next base: position 33,803,984 of record NW_027437180.1, on the reverse strand, counting down.
CAAGCTTTGACTCCAAACATATCCATGAATATTTATTTTCCTCCTTGGGACTGTTATAAAATAACCTGACACGCCAGACAGACAGTTCCATATATCCGCCAAAGAAATAGTCCATCTGGTTCGAAAATGTTTTCAGGGTCTGAACCTTCAAAAATAACCACACCTGGTGATTGGACGATCATTCTGCTCGTCACACTCATCACAGACCAGCGTGAGGATCTAGAAAAAGCTTAAGCATCTTAAAATATTCCTTTCTAGATCATAAGAGTGTCTCAAGCTTCATGAGAAAATTTCTCAGACCTTGAATCTTGGATTCTTGTGATTTAGAGAAAGCTTCCCCTGATCTCAGTTGTTTTGGAACAAATTTTCTTTGATCAAATCACATTTTAACTGGATACAGCGCAATGAAATAAGGGATCTATCAATGCAGTTACATGACAACAAGCAAAGTTGTAGGTTTGTGAGGCATGGGCTATATGTAGCGATAGCAGCCTAACATATCTGTAGGCCAATGTGACAACAAACTCAGTTTGTACAGTAGTTTAGTAGCCGTCAGTATGTAACGCTGGTAGAAAGCACTCAACACAATCTCAAGCACGTCCTAAATTTTGACAATGGCGAAATAAAATTGTGTTTTTTTCTGCAAGTTGGCCTTGAATAACTGCTGTTACTTGTTGCAGGAATGGGAACGTCAATTAACCTGCCTTTAGTTTCATTTATTCTTTCAAGTTTTATTCCTTCTCAGCTTACCTAATTTATGTTAAAATGCAAACTACAACTGTCAAAGATCAGTTGCTGACAACAGCTTAAAGTCGCGATAAGGTCTTGAGACTTTTTGAAAGGTTTTTTAAAAAGTCTTAAAAAGGTATTGAATTTAACCTCAGGATTTCAACATATACCATGTTACTGCTATTCACCATATCATACCATATAAAGCTTAAACCTTTTTCTCCTCCTTCCTCTGCAGAGTTTTAAACATGATGCGTACCGCTGTGGGCCGTCACTTTGGACTCATGGTGGGTGAGTCAAGGACCAGCGGGGCACAGACGGTGAGACAGTTGATGACGGAGTCAGTGACACAGAAGCTTCCCAGGATAAACATCCCCTCCGAGCTGCTGATAAAGTACAGGAACGCTTTCCAGATGGGCAGCAGGAGAGGAGGAGAGGAACTCTGTGACGCTCTGCTTCAGGCTATAGCTTTTTACGAGCTGCTCAGCCAGTCATCTAGTTAGCCTCCTGACATACTCAGATCTGCACTTCAACCAAGCACTACGACAAGCTTTCTGAATGGAACTCTGAGCCCATTTGGAGTTTTACTCAAGAACTGATTTGGTGATGGTGGTTCATGAAATTTCTACTGTTACAAAAAAACTCACAGGTTTGAATTTGGGATGCGGAGTTGGTGTTTTCTTGTTTTATCTGCTGTAAAAAGAAAAATTCACAAGACACAATTGTGGGAAGACTATCTTGTGTTCATGTGAAAATTTTATTGCCCATTAAAGGTTCCTGATAAATGCAAATACACCAAACATGAGCAAAACCGTGCTGGTAAAAAAACAATATTGTGAAATATATGTATAATAAAAATATTTCCAATGATCAACATGATTAATAAAAAATAGTATTTTATTTATTTTACATGTTCAAAAATATATAATTTTTATCTTAGCGGCATAGAAATAATTTGATAGTGTTAATGCAGATGTTAGGTTAAAATAATGCATAATAAGTTAATGCTGTGAAGGGTGAGGTACAAAGACTGTTCTCTAAGAAAAATCTTCAGCCAGGAGTTGGGTGATGGACTTTGAGAGGCTCAGACGGTTTCTGCTGAGGTACTTCTGACACCTAAGAGAGACAAAACATGAGAATTTCTTCTGGAAATATTACTTTCATTATTATTCTCTCCAACAATAATTAAAGACCTCTGACACAAGCTGTTGATAACTTTCAAAAGGAAGCAATGGCTACATTTACATGCAGTCAAGATTCAGGTTTCTGAAATATGTGGAATAACCTGTTTACATGCATGAGCAATCAAAGTAATTCCTTTTTAAATGCTACAACAATAAAAACAGCGACGCACGGACAACATCTCAATTAAAATTTTGGATAGTTTCTCTTCAAGGCATAGCTTTTGATGTACCTGAGTTCATTCGTTTACTCTTAATGATTGTTGAGTATGGCATCGAAGGGTAAGTGCGATCAGATTGTGGCCTTGAAGGAGGCTGAACTGACAACAATGCAAATCATGAAAAAGGTGAATGTTTGTCGTAAGACTGTCTACAATGTCATGAAACGATTCAAGGAGACTGACAATACCAGCAGCAAGCCAATCCCTGGAAGAAAACGTTCAGTCCAGACCAAAAGGGTTGTTGGGATGGTGAGGAAGAGAATCCAAAGGAATCCTCACAGGAGCATGAGGGCAACAGCAAAGGAAGTGAACATCTCAAGAACGTCACTGAGAAGAATCCTCAAACAGGATCTCGGACTGAAAGCACTAAAAATGCAACACAGACAACTGATTTCAGCTGCTTCTAAGGCTTGACAGGGGGAAAATGATGCTGCAGGAGATCCAGAGTGCTGCAGACAAAGTCCTGGTTTGGTCTGTTGAGAAGATCTTCACTGTTCAGGTGGTGGTCGATTCCCAGAATGACAGGGTTGATGCACATAGTGCACAGCACCTACCTGAAGGCTGCAGAACTCATTTTGGTGGTCAGAAGCCAGCTGGAGTCATGGTGTGGGCTGCTGTTGGATCTGATGGCTCAAAGTCTCCTTTGGTCTTCATCAGGAGGGTGTGAAAGTGAACAGCCAGGTAAACCTTCAAATGCTTGAAGAAAAAGTGTTGCCTTGGTGTACCAATGCGTTTGGAAACCAGTTTGTCTTCACACAAGATGGTGCACCAGCTCACACATCCAATGTCACACAGGCCTGGTGCAAGAAGCACTTTCCTGGCTTCTGGGACAAGAACATGTGGCCTCCGTCAAGTCCGGACATCAATCCAATGGACTTTGGGATCTGGTCTATCCTGGAGAGGGAGGTCTCAAGAGTATCTCACAGCAGTGTCACCACTTTGAAGACAGCTCTGAAGAAGTCATGGTCAAAACTTGATGCAGACACAGTGTGGCGCTCATGCCAGGCAGTGCCAGGTCGTCTCCAGGCTATGATAAAGGCAAAGGGTGGCCATATTGAGATGTAAATCTTTTTGGTGACAGAGAATAAAGTATAGAGACTGTGTTCAATGTTTGTTATGTTTGTCTGCAAGCATTTTTGGATAGTGCAGAAAATGGATGGGTAAATCTTTCCGGCCCACCCTGTACAATAGCAGCAACAGCAACAACAGCAGCAGCACTGTGGACTTCCTGTACTCAAAAGACCAAGATTCCTTAAGAACAGAGCATGCGCAGAACAAAAATTAATGCTCCTTTGGATGGGGATATCCTGATAGGTGTACACATGACCAAATGTTCAGATTGGAAAAGGAGTAACCCAGGGGTGATTTTCGGGTTTTTACAAACCGGGATATGAGCATACTTTGGTTTTTAAAAAGGGATATTGGTGTTTACAATGCCGTGCACGACCAAGTCATTGCCAGTATTCCAATATGAAAGAGTGACAGACTGCATGTTAACACAGCCAATGTGTTTTTAAATACATCTTTAATCATGTGCCTGTCACTTGCACAACATCCAACTGGTGTATCTGATCAGACGTGTGATGTCACCTGACTGGCTCCTCTGTGTGTTGCTGTGCTCTCTGATGGCGACAGATGCCGCGGAGTACCGGCATGTAGTCAACACCGACGGCTTTCCTGTTCCCCAGCAGGCTGAAGGGTTTGGTGCACAGGATCTTTTTGCACAGCTTGTTCCTCCTTTGGGAAACACTAGAGGGTGGAAAACACTCGGATCACCTTTTTAGCAGAAAATCATCACTTTGAATGAATCTAATGAAGTGAAGAGAATAGACTCACCTTGGCTCACACAGAGGGTGATGACTAAAGCTCAGACTTTGTCTTTTAAGTGAGACAGGTGGTGACAGTTTCTCAGCTAGCTCCTCCCACTCTGTGCCCTCCAGTTCCTGCCTGCACTTCTGGGCTTGGCTCCACCCTTCAGACACCTTCAAACAACACCTGTGACACCCCAAGCCCTCAACAGCAGCCTGAATGTCTAACAGCTTCTCCTGGCTCCAGCTCCTGCTGCCCTCTTCCTCCTCCCTCATCTCGTCCAACAAGCCGTCCTTTATCTCAGCGCCTGTCCAGGTGAACTCCTCAGGGTTACAAGAACCTGAGACGACGGGAGCAGCAGCAGGATATGTGGCGTCAATGAACGACATGAGGTCGAAGAAGTCAGTCAGGGCATCCAAAGAGGTGGTTATCAGTTTGGCTTTGAGTTTCTCCGGTTGAGCTTTCTTTGGGGATGATGACGCCCTTGGAGGAGTTGTGATGTTGAATATTGGTGTTACATATTTCTTTCTGCTCAGCCTGGAGGTAGAGCGACATGTTTTGCTTTCTGAGGCTGACGTCTTTGGAGTCTCTTTATCCAGCTGCTGAATGTTAGGACGAGCGTAAGAGGGAGGCAGCTCACTCTTCTGCTCCGTGCACTTCTCCAGGAGCTGGACTGAAGTTTGTTTGTCCCCAGTGGGGAGCAGGAGCTCTAGGTTGGTGTACAGAAGAGGCACAGCTCTTCTCCAGCTCTCAGCCAGCAGCTTCAGGATGGTGTCCATGTCATAATCAGACCAGAAACGGCCCTGAAGGATCAAAACCAGAATAAAATGATACAAATGAGATCTAGCTTTGTAGCTCGTGTAGACTCAGTGATGTAAAAACTTGCCTGTAAAAGGTTTTGCAGTTTTCCAAGGGTTACAGGGAGACCTAGCATGAAAGGAGTGCAGCCGGTGTTGTCGTGAGGAAGCTGGAAGTCTCTATAATCCCCTTTTTCATCACTTGAGTCTAAAGAAGTGCTCAAAAAACGATGACTGTAAATAGTTTGACTTTTTAAAAACAACTCACAATGCGCATGAACAGGCTCCTGAGGCCGGCCCACACCTTGTGACACCTGTCCCCCACCACTGCGCCCCCACAGCTGCAGCTGGAGGAGACATCTTCTGACGTCTCCTCTGGAAAGTCTGAGGAGGCTGCGGACGTCATCCAAATGCAGCTGCACATTCTCCGCCAAAGCCACCAGCTGCAGGTAGCTGCACGCGCTCACCTTCAAAAACACAGAACTGGATCGTTTTTGTATTTTTTTCACCTTTTGACCAAACTTGAAATGTAATAAAACCTAACTGACCTCTGATGGAGCTCTGAACATGATTTCCTCCATGCTGCAGTTGAATCTGTCTCTAAATGAAGGATCTGGAAAAGACATTTTTATGACACACTTTCTCCTGAAATCTGCTCCTTTCAAAATCACCGTTTGTGTTTGTGTTTACCGTTTGTGGTCAGAACTACTGGTCTCTTAGTGGTCGTCATGAAAGTCTTAATGGCTGAGAGGAAACCAGCGTCGTCATCAAATATGACATCAACCTTCAAGTCCAGACAAAACAAAGTTCATTTCATTCTCATGCTGTGTCTTTTACATGATGCGTCTTACAGTGTGGGCTTTACCTCCTCAAACAGAATGAGTGACGTGGCAGTTTTCTTGTTCTGTGGCGCTCTTTGATCAGAGTCTGTCGATGCGTGATCAGAATTCTTGCACAGTGGTTTTTCAGACGGCGTCATGCCAGCTGACTGTAAGAGATCTGCTTTGTTCTTCATCTTAAAGTAGTTGGCTAAAGTGACGACGGCTGGATTGGGTTTTATCTTACGAGTAGAGCGGACGATGCTCTGTGCTGCTTTCTTCTTTGAGACAGAGGAAACACTTTTTTGAATCACAGTTGGTCCTGATAAGAAAAAAATAGAGTAAAAGACAGGTGAAGAATCTTAAAGGTCCCGTATTATGCATAAATCACTTTATTAAGTCTTTTAGTGAAATTTGTGGGTCTTTGGCTTTCCTCCCAGCCCACAAAATGTGATATTTAATGACAAAACCTGTCCTTAGTAATCCTGACCTAAAACTAGCTGTTTGGAATTTTCAGGGTTTGCTGATGTCAGCGATTCCCTTTTTTGACCAATCAGGAGTAAGTCTGACCTGATTGGCCCACCAGAGCATCTGGAGAGAGCAACGGGGAGAGGAGTGTGGCTATTTTTGGCTGTAAACAGCCACATAGTTCCATGCACAAGCTTCCTATCTTGGAAGGAGACAAGACTGAGTGGCTAGAGTTCATTTATCAAGGAAATGTGCCAGCTACACTCAGTAAAACTGTGCATGTGTGTGCTAGTCACTTCACGGCCGACTGCTTTTCCAACTTTGGACAGTACAACAGAGAGCTAGCGAATAGACTGGTCCTGAATCCAGGCACATTACCAACCATCTGCCAACAAACCTGGGACCCTGGAAATGTGAGTATTTTAAATGCTGTGTGCTGTGGAGCAGATGCAAGAGCTTTTCCTCAGTGTCCCCCCCTGTCTCTGTGCTAGCTTCAGGATGCTAACTTTAGCTGCGGTTAGCCTGTTGTTTTAGCCTGTAATGCTACGGTAAACGAGCTTCGCTGTTTTCTAAACATTGTGCACTCGGAGCTCATGGTGCCGCTCTCAGTGGCGCAGTATCAGTGGTGGCTCATTTACATATGAAGGTCACGTCCACTAAATCAGAGCGTTCTGAACAGAGGGGCTATGAGAGCCTGGAAACAATGCTGCTGTGCTTGATTTATTGGCTTTTTGGAACAAAACATGTTACTACCATTTAATGAAGACATTAATGATCCATATTAAACTGCAGAAAAGGAGCATAATAAGAGACCTTTTACTAACTCACGCTATGAACTTCTTCATAAAATGGTTTAACTCTCAGGACTTTCAAAGAGGACAGTGCCTTCATCATCGAATTCTCACCAGGTAAAGTGTCAGATTTGGGAGTGGAGCTGTAGTTGCTGAAGTATGTCGGCTTCAGAGGGTCCTTCCCTGTCGTCTCCACTAGGTGGGACTGAGTAGCTTCTTTAAGCTGGGACAAAACACGGTGCCCGCTCCTCTGTGAGGAACAGTTCACCTCAAATACCTTTGAATGAAAAAAAGACAGAAGTGGAAGAGGTGAGTCCTCTTGTTGCACAGTGATGTCAGGATGATGCTTTAAAAAACCATCAACGTTTGCAGTGTAATCCAACTGTAGTGAGGAAAAATCTGTGTGAAAATGCTGAGTTTGTGACAGTGGCAGCTAATATTTTTATATGAAGGAGAGTAAGAAAGGAGAAAATACACCATACACATTCCCACTGATGCAAAAGACACAAAAGGAGCTGAGCTAAAATAAAAAATAACTTCAAATAAATAAAAAAACAAGTAGAGAATAATATAAAGAGACAAAACGTTAACAAAAATGTTACCCCCCAAAAAAACCAGGGCTGAAAAAGTTTGACAATCTGCAGATCAAAAAAAATGAACAGGACATATATGTACAAGCTTGATCTTAAGTATCTGTGTTTATGTACCACGATACATAATCAAAACTAAAAAAACTCCCTTTTGAGAGTGCAGAGCTCGGCCAAGCATATTGTGATTGCCACGCAACACTTTAGTCCTACTTTAATGTTATACTCCCTTTCAGCAGACTGTCTGCTACAATTTGGTGTTAGTTGCAGGTTTGTACAATAATTTGTTTCCTGACAGTGTTGAAGATTATGATGACCCAGTACATATTTCATATTCCAGATCTTAGTATCCAGAATATTGCCAGGATCTGGATCATACTTTTACATCCGTCAGAAATGATGGTGACCTTGTCTTGTATTGTTTTGCAAAGCAATCCTACCATTTATGGTGGAGTTATATACACATATGGTGAAAAAAGCCCTATCTCACAATGATAAAGAATCCTTTAAAAAAAATCAGGATCCAGACAGTGATCCCATTATCCTATTTTGACAATTTCCTAAAAAGGATGTAGATGACCAGACTTTGGTAGCAAAAGCTCAAAGTTGTTGATTCAATCAGATTCAAACCTTGAAGCCGAGCTCTTGAGAACAGGCGTACACTGCAGCCGTCTTGCCCACACCTGGAGGTCCTGTAATCAGCATGGTGTTACACAGTGGCTCCTCCTCTGTCCCAGACTCACCTAGAAAGTCTCCACAGTCCCACGAGTCTGCACAAGAACAGTCGTTAACTCTTACAACCAGACACAGGCTTTTGACTAACACACACTCATGAAAAAAAAAATTAACTTGAAGCAAAAGTGTAGTGATACAAGTCTGGATCATACCGTTACTGTTTTCCTCTCGTCTCTTTTCCTCCATTTTTCTCCTCTCCTCACAGTCAGCCCTGAGCTTCCATTTTTGCAACCAGCTAAAACAACCCAGAAATGAATAAATAAATAAAAGCTCTTTATCATTTAGTAGTTAAAGTGTGATGAATTTTTATCAAGCAAACCTTTGCAGCTCATTCACAGATCTGCAGTTCCCAATGACTTCGCTTGAGTGCTGAGGACTGTATTTGTCTGTCCAGAGAACATCCTCATAAAGAAAGTCTAAAGAAAAGAAGAGAAATTGTTAAATTCTTGCTTTCATGAGGGCAGAAAACATGCAACATGTAGAGAAGTTCACCTGTGCAGGGACTGTCAGGGATTTTGTGTGACTCATTTTCAGCTTCTGTGAGATCAGTAACAACAGAGTTCAGCTTACAGTTCTTCACCGAGGCTCCTGACTTCACACTCAGCTGTCTCAGTCTGTGGCTGCGACTGAGCTTACTGCTCTTAGATGTCTTCTTCACCATAAAGACACCACTTTCCAGAGCATTATGAGCTGGTGTGTGACAGTGATCCACACCAGCAGCACCCTGATCTGACCTGGAACGCTTAGGAACTCTCTCTGGAGTTTCAGTTCCTCGTTTTCTCTTCTCTTTAAATCGACATTGAGGGGGTGTCAGATTGGGGGAGTTTTCTGTTGATAGGAGAAAGAAAAGCACAAGTTCAGTTAATTTGAATTCTGTTTACGTTGAATTAGATGATGATTTTTACATCTCTGAGACTCACCTGTGGATCCTGAGGCCTGCAGCCCTTCACTGGCTTTCTTCTGTAAAGTTTTGAACACTGCTCGGACTGGAAATGCAGGATTAGATGTTTGGATTTCTTCCAGACAGCTGTGCAGGACTGAGGCTGACAGCTTTTCTCTACAGGACGGTTTTCTCTTTGTCAGGTGCTGCTGTTTTTCTATATGTTGCACAACTTTACTCTGAGGAGTCAGCACTGATTTCTGCAGCCTCTCTGCAGACACATCCTGCTTACTGCCTATAATCCTGTTGTTCTGAGGGGTGTGCAAGAAAATTGGTGCTATTTTTATGTCCTTTACGTTAATTTTCTCCCTGTTTTTCCTGGTAGAGCTGCCAACAACAGTGTTTTTTGATGCGTCCTTTGCTGTTTCCTCCTCTTCTGATGTTTCATCATTTGAGCCCTTCGAGTCCGACAGCACTATTATTTCGTCTATCCGCAGCTGGCCTCTCTTTGAAAAAACAGCGTCCCCACATTTCCTACTTTCTCTGAGTTTGTTTCGCATCGTAAAGTTCATCCAGTTTGAAAGCTGTGTTGTTGCATTTTGGCTCTGACGCTTACACATCATGAAGCGACGTCGACTTTTGACGGAAGCGCAAGTATTTCACAGCGACCAGCCTTCTCATTGTGCACTTATCATAAATAAGTAAAAATGTAACATGATAAACCCTTAAATTAAATCAATTAACTCTCTGAGACACATAAACATGACATTTAGCATCAGTAGTATTTGAGTCGCGGCGCGGTGACGTTTAAAAGACGCGCGAGACAGTTTAAGGACGAGTCAAAGATCGTCTATAGCGAACAAGAAACACGGAGGCATTGCTCCGACCACAACAACCAACAGCCTATTTCACTGCAAGAAGAAATTGTATTTTAAAATCTTAATTACAGCGGTTATATCTGTCAAATCTGTTGTCACAGTGAATGTTAGCGCGTTTAATCATTTCAAGATATTTACTGTAGATATCTGAATTTTATATACTTGTATAGCGACTTCTTAAGCATAATGTACGGTGGCCCTGAAGGTCAATGAGAAAAATCATTTCAAATTCGCAAAAACATTTATGAATGCACGAAAACATTTCACAATCTGAGAAAAACATTTCAAAATCTGAAAAAAACATTAATGAATGTGCAAAAACATTTCAAAATCCAAAAAAACCTTTCACAATCTGAAAAGCATTTATGAATGCACAAAAACATTTCACAATCTGAAAAAAACATTTCACAATCTGAAAAAAAAATTTTCACAATCTGAAAAAACATTTATGAATGCACAAAAACATTTCAAAATCTGAAAAAACATTTATGAATGCACAAAGACATTTCACAATCTGAAAAAACATTTATGAATGCACAAAAACATTTCAAAATCTGAAAAAACATTTATGAATGCGCAAAAACATTTCAAAATCTGAAAAAACATTTATGAACGCACAAAAACATTTCACAATCTGAAAAAACATTTATAAATGCGTAAAAAGTTTTCAAAATCTGAAAAACATTTATGAATGCACAAAAACATTGCACAATCTAAAAAACCATTTTTGTGCATTTCAGATTTTGAAATGTTTTTGTGCATTCTTAAATGTTTTTTTCAGATTGTGAAATGTTTTTTTCAGATTGTGAAATGTTTTTTTCAGATTTTGAAATGTTTTTGCACATTAATAAATGTTTTTGTGTATTTTGCAATGTTCTTTTGCATTGACCTTCAGGGCCACTGTAATAATGCCACTAGAAGGCTCAAATGTGTAATGCATTCAGGAAGAGAATATGTTACAATAGTCTTGTTATAGGGTCACCTGTATAAAGTAAACTCGAATTAAGGTGATTTTTCTGCATCTTCTTACTGATATCTGAAGATACCACATTCATCTTAAAGTTGTATATATATATGTTTCAGGTAATCTCAGCATAACTTTTGTTGATATTGAGAGGTTTTGCTTTTGGATAACTCACCTTCTGTATATATCCAGATCCAGAATAAACATTTTTGTAGTGTGACAGAACAATTCCCTGGAAAATTATTGGTTTCATTACTTGAAATTTAGGAGTTAGAGGCTGGGACACCCACCCCCCCGATGGAAAGGGACAAATAAAAGATGATATTTCATGAATTAAGGTAAATGTAATCACAGATATTGTATGTGATAGAATAGATCTTAACATTTTATTGGTATGTATGCAAGGTCTGAACACTTTGATTTATAAAACGTGATTTTCATTACGGGACAGCAATTTTGACAGTCAGTCAAAATACTTGTATAATGTCATTGTGGAAACCATAGCTTCAGTTTATTTATTTATTTATTTATTTATTTATTTTTTTAAATTCCATTTTATTTTATTTTTACCAGAAATAATTCAGTTACTCTGATCTAAAATAGATATTTGGTATATTCATTCTGGATGAAAATGATAATTTATATTCTATGTTTTCATGTCATTATTATCCTTTCTTTCTTTTTTGCTGTTGTGGGCAAAACCGTTAGTCATCCTCATCCATTTTTCTGTCCGGTTGTTTTGTTTATCAACACCTACCTTATAATATGCCACAAAAAAACAAACTAAACAACCACGCTTTCTCTAAAAGCATTTAACCTGTAATCTTGTTTTTTGTTTTTAATCTTGCTTTACTGCTGCACTTTGAGATAATTTTGATGAAAAGTGTTTTACAAATAAATTTTTTATTATAATTATTATAAAATAAACTTGTCACCTCCCTAAATAGTTTGTCAGTGTTCAATAGTTTCTGTTAGTTTTATTGTTTAAATAATCACTTTTTGTCTCCCTCACTTGTTACATGTAACCTTGTTTTTACTGTTTGTCAGAATAACTAAAAATAAGGAAATACAAGAGGAAAACCAAAAAGTAATGCTTTGGAAATCCCAATTTTGGTAGGAATAACATATTTAGACATCATACCAACAAATAATCATATACCAAAGTTGCTACAACACTACAGACACACATAAGGTCAAATGTGTTTTATTTCTTTAAATATAAAAGTCCCCTTGCCAGAGTGAGTACAGTTCACAAATTTGAAACAGGGTGTTCTGACAATAATGGTAAATATGTCTCCCTTTTCCAGATGATCACAGAAAACCCTCCATGAATGCCAGAGAGGAAAAAAAACATTGGTCATTAGGTTTTCAACAAGAATCGTCTGATGACATAATGAATCATGGTGATCACCCAGTTTGCAAACCACAAAAACACAACTGTCACTTTTTGAACTCCTGATGAAATTAAGGAAAAGAAGACTTTTAAAATATACAGAACTAAGAGGCTGATGAAAATATAACCCTTTGGCATAAACTGCACCTAAAAGACGATGACTTGGACCTGAAAACCAAACATCCAATGATCAGTATATTGCTGTAAGAAGTTGTGGAGTCAGATCGGGGCACAGCTAAACATTTGATATAATTACATGTATACACATTTCTGTCAGTCAGCTACTGGTACTTATACTGACACGCCAACATGTTCAAACCTTGACATAGAGAAACTACAGGAGCCAGCAGCTTCGGGAGGCTGCCGGCTTTTATATCTCGCTCCTATGCACACTACATGACACATGGGGTGATGTTCTGCTGGTTGTTTGAGTAAATTTTGGGGCAAATGAAAAAAAAAAATCCAGAAAAGTTTCCTTGAGCTTTTTTTCGATGCAGGCCAAACGGCTCAGGGGTGATGAAGAAGAAGTTCGTTCTCATCAAAGGCTTACAGTTAAACACTAGATTCATGGCAACCTACCAGCAAAACCAACGTCCGTATAAGCTCCTCACATAAGCTTTGAAGGCTCCACACATCGATGGCAGTGTGGAGATGAACTGACTTCCTTCAAATTTAATGTCGTTCACGACAGCGAAATCAAACCCACTAGACTTTCTCCACTGACGACAGTGGAAAAGCTGCGTTTCACATTTGGTGCAGCATGAATTGAAAACAAAAATAAAACAACAATTTAAGGTAAGCTTTCTAAATACAAACACCAAGTGCTAACATAATCAGCTAAAAAGGATAAGTTTTCAACAAGGTTATCGTGTATGTGTACAAATAATCAACATTGACAATGTCACCAGTCCAGCTTTAACTGTAGTCTCCGTACAGTTGTCTATAACAAGGACATACCAAGGACAGTTGTGCCACATCAGAAGACTCTTGGTTTGTTCACACTCACACTCAAACACAGATACTTCAGTGGCACCTACAAATGCATACCAATGTAGGTTCAACTTGCATCACTCAGTCCTCCATTTCCTGGTTTGTGTTGATGTGGGCAATTCACTTTGATATTGTTCATATTTGGTTCAATTCTCAAGTTCTCAAACTTGTTTACCTTGTATACTGGTCTTCTTCAGGTCAGATCCTCCAGAGACCAGTTCTCCCACCTATCTAAGCACCATAGGGTCGGTAATGTCCAACAAAGAAAATGAAAATATAACAAAATCAAACAACCAAAAATATAAACCCTTGACAATAAGTGATCCACCCGTTCAGCCTGCATCAGTCCGTTAGCGCGCTTTTTGTCCTCTTGCCCTGTTTCCCTCCAGAGGAGGTGACGGCGTTCCCGTTGCAGGCGGCAGCTGCAACCAGAATCCGGTCCTGCTCCTCCTCGGTGTCCGGCAGCTCTTCCTGGATCTGTCGCAGACGGGCCATGGCGCGGTCAATGGTGGCCGTGCTCACCAGGTTGAAGTCGTGCATGCTGACCAGGTGCAAGAGGAAGTTACGGCAGAGGTTGCGGCGGATAATGTGAGCACCACTGTTCTCAGTAAAAAGCATGATGGCCTGGTTCATCTGGTTATCTGCTATGAAGCTGCAGACAAAGAACAGAAGATCTATTAAAGCATGCACAAAAAGGAGCTACAACACAAAGTACTACTGTATGAGGCATAACTGATACCACAGCTCCGGTTCATGAACTTGTTACATCAAATAATTTCTTCTGTAGATAAATTAGTTTATAATCTTCCCATCTTCATATTCTGACCCATCTTTCAAATTACTGCAACATGACAACCTTTCCCCGGAGTGAAGGACTTTTATTAAAAGTGCTTGATGAACATACCCTTGTCCCATGACGTGCAGGTTCCACAGCTTCATCACCTCCTTTTCCCCCTCATTTACATCCGTAAACTCATCCAGTTGCTGCAAGAAATTGAAAACACAAAAGGGACTTTTAAGATACTTTAAAATAAGCACTCTAATCTGAGCTGATAAAACAACACAGCAAGTATACACTGCAAAAAACAATGAAATCTCAAGTGTTTTTTTCTTATTTTAAGTAAAAATTGTTTTGTTTCAAGTTATTTAAAGGCAAAAATGAGGTCTGAATTGCTTGTAACAAGCAAAAATAAAATCTGCCAATGGAACAAGAAAAATTTGCTTGAAACTAGAATAATGTCTTAATACTACTAACTTTTCTCTTGTTCAATTGGCAGATTTTTTAAATTCACTACAAGCAATCTAGACCTCATTTTTGTCCTTAAACAACTTGAAATAAGATATTTTTCTGGACTGGTCAGGTGAATGTGGCTTATATTGAGTCTAAAAAGACATTTTCTACTAAAAATAAGTTAAAATCACTGCTGCTGAAGCAGCCACAACAACTAAAAGCAAAAATGTGCATCCTGTTCACATTCCTCTGGGACGTGTCACTTATATATTTATGCTTTTTCAGACACTAATGCCAACATTAACAGACTACAGTACGGTGTAGAGGAGATAAAAAAAAAAAGTAGTTTACTTATGAAGGGCTTCATAACTGCTTGGCACTATTTCTGCAGTAAGCAATTTATGGTCTGGAAATCTCAGCGTTATAAGGAGCAGGGTTGACCCAAAATCATGAATCCCTCATTTTGATGTTTTTCTCTTAAGATTCCCTTTGAAGCTCCTATGCCTCCCAGAAACACCAACATAGAAACAATTAACACAGAATCACTTTGATATGGTTTAAAAACAAACATTTAACCTTTTCTTCGACTTTTCTGCTTGCACAACTGAAGTAAAGACTTTGTTTTCCTCACCGTGGCTGTCTTTTCTCTCAGCCATTCTGGATCTCTCTCGTCCTCACTGTCCACGTCCATCTCCTGAGGCCGGAGAGGCATGCAGCTGTCACTGTGGAAGTACAGGCGGTTGTGTCCACTGACGTAGGTTCTCTGTTGCTCTAACTCTCCATCCTCAGACTCCAGAAACTCCGACAGACTTGGTTTGGTCCTTTTTGGCCTGGAGGAACGGGAGGAGTGTATTTATCATGATGTTAAGGTGTGCTTAAAATCAATCGTGAAAAAATACAGAGCCTGATCCTGCAAAATTTTCCCATACCCCCAAACAACAGAGCTCAGAGGTTTACCTGCAGACCAGTATGTGAGTTACAGCAGTCCTCTTTACTGGCCCATTGCGGCTGAAAGCGAAGCCCGGCTGGCTGTGGATGTCCTGAGGGTTGCCAACGTACGAGCCGTCATAGCACTCATTGATGGACACATCTATCCGTGCTCCTTTAGGATGAGGCTGAGGATAAGAGACAGAAAGAAAGGACGAAGGTGAACTCAAAGGAAACTGAGGGCTGTAGCTAACAGATGTTTCCCTGGATGCCCTTAATCCTAGAACTCAAAGGGATCATGTGCTGAGGTTTATTGTTAGCTATCCAAATTGTAAAGGAAACATGTTTTTTTCTTATTGTCTTGTTTATAATGTAAACACGGTCTAAAACTTTTGGATTAAAATTAGGGATGCAAACAAAAACAATCTGAGATGGCACATTGAGGTAGTTCAGAGAGAAGGAGTGGCATCAGCGTGAGAAAAGACGACTATGGAGAGGATCAAGGGATGGAGTGTTGGGATGAACGTGATCAAAGAAGTACGTTTTGTCTGTTTTTTGGATCAAAAACAGGAAGAGAGGCATAAAAGAAGAGAGTAGGTAGTTTTAGTGTTTACATCATCATAGAAAACAATTATTTGGGTCTTGAAAGATTGCAGCCAATGAGTAAATATCGGCCGATACCGATATTGATAACGATATGTTGTGCATCCCTAATTAAAGTAAAAACAGAAAAAATCCTATCATCTTTGCTTCTAATCATCTGTTTGGGAGAGTTTTTATGACTGTGGTACACCTGTACAGCAAGCGCAGAAGAAAAAACCTCCAAATCATCCTTGGTAAATTTTAGATTCATGGACAAACTCAGCTTGTGTTTTCTGAAGAGGAACCATAAGCACAACTATCAGACCAATAAAGACCAAGCAGAGCATCTTACCACATAGTTGAAGATGAAGCGGGAGTGGGAGAGTTTGAGGTGCTTGAGCAGGCTGTAGAGTTTGCTGCAGTTCAGGGTACACCAGGGACAGTGAAGATCGTCCCTCGCCTCCGTTTGCTGCCGTGTGTTATTGTTGTACAAGAACTGAACAAGAAGAGATCTCATGAGTTTCAAGGAAAACAAGAAAGGATCAAAGTTCGTCGGTTACAGTTGGGTGAATAAAACTGATATAAAACACGCAAAATTACTGTCATTATTTGATAAAGAAAGCCAGTTTAAGTAGGTTTAAACTTTTATGTTGTGTTTACAGCAATGTGTGTGAGTGAATTGTGAATTTCTGATGCATTTGAAGCTCTACTCAAGTTAAACCATTATTTGCACCTATTTGACCCACAATAGCCAATCAGCATGGAGATCCTCCAGTGATGTATGACTGAAAGGACTGGCAGGTTTTTATTTTATCTTGAAAATGAGACAAACTGTATCTGTGTGTAGCTTCTTGAGCTCAGTAACACTTCCTGTTTTTAATTATTTTATGGGTAAAGGAATAAAAAGTAGGTCCTCTGGAGGAAATGAGAGAGGAGTTCAAACGAAAGTATTGCTCAAATCAGGCAGAACATGAAATGAGCAGTAGTTTCTGTTTAGTGTGAGTGTAATGCAACAGTTTAATCTACATCCCAGCAAGTTGTGTTTCTCAGGTTTCAAAATATGACCACAAGTCCAACGTTTAAAAAAAGTAGGGCTGAACGTTTTTGGAAAATAATCTAATTGCGATTTTTTTTAGACCAATATTGCGATTGTGATTTAGCATACAATTTTTGGGGGGGTGTTTATCTTTTACATTGTTCACTTAACACAAGTTTCAAGTCATGTTAAAGTGTGACTAACCAACAAAAGATACTGTTAACATTTAAACAAGGTAATTGAAAAAGAAAAAGGAACACTGTGAAATTTTACTGGCCTCTAATTGTCAGAAAGAGTAACAAACTATACAGAACAAAGTGATTAAGGGGTATGGCTCTGCAACAGGGATCCTGGAGGGCCGAGAGGCTGCAGGTTTTCTGTCCAACCAAAAACTTCACCGGCAGATTTCACTAATTACCTCACCTTCAAGTAGAGGGACCAATCAGTGAAATCAGCTGGTGGAGTTTTTGGCTGGAAAGAAAACCCGCAGCCTCTCTGCCCTCCAGAGTGGGAGTTGGAGATCCCTTCTCTACAATCTACTGGATGGATCTTTGTAGCTCACAAGGTTTTTTTGCCAGAAAAAAACAGCATTTTGACTTTTGCTGCTTTTAAGGGAGAACAAGTACAGGTTACTATATTCCCTCCAGGTCTGTGTACATGAAACTTTTTTTTTTCTAATAGCAACCTTTGCGATTTGAAAATTGCGATTTTATTACATTGCGACATCGGTTCAAAATCGATTAATTGTTCAGCCCTAAAAAAAGCATGACAAGATGAGAGAAGGTGAGTTTTTCAGGCCCCTTCACTAAAACAGTGTGGTACATCCCAGCCCCCATGTAAACCTTTACTGTGTTGTTGTATACCTGATAAAATATACGAAGCTTCTGCCGCGGCTCACATGGGATCTGCTCTTTCCTCGTCTGAATGTCTGTGCTCACTGACTCTTTCACTGCTGACAGAAACAGACGGAGAAGTTATTTCTTGACGAATCACCACATCATCACAAATTCAACATGGATCTGAGAAAACATAGCACAGTGTCACAATTATATCAAGACCTGTATTAGCAGCACACATGTCTGCTAAAGATAGTTTAAGAGATAAATATGAGAAACTGTTATATCTGACATTCAAACACAGGTCTTTCTTGTTAAAGGTTTCAAGTATGTATCATTTTCCTTTCACTTGCATGGTGCAGAGAAGCAGTCGGTCTCACATATACAGACCTTTTGTCTTCAACACTTAAATGACTTGGAGCTTTATCAGAGTGAAATTTTTGCTGCCAGCAAATACATAATTTCTGAGTCACATTGAGCAGGAACTCAGTGGTTATGACTCACAGCATGCCCTCTCCCAGATCCAGTTACAAATAGACCATCCCACAGCAGTACCTCTGCAGGCAAAACATACAAAACTCTTCAGCTTAAAAATAGAGAAGGAACAATTCAGCTGTTGATGAGCCCTCTCTGCTTCCTCGACTGGATGTTTTTTCACCCTCTGGTCTTGAATATATAAAGGTTTGAATACTTAAATCTGTGATGCACAACACTGCGTGAACTTTGGTTTACAATACAGATTTTGCAGCCTTGAGGAGTGGCCGATACCGATACTGATCAGATATCAGCACAAACCATACTTTTATTTCTTATTTTGTAGTATGGAATCTTAGATTAGGCTTGATTAAGTGTTATCACCCAAACTCAACAATGAGGTTGGTTGTATTAAGCTTCCCTGTACCACCCTGGGAAACATGTGCATGACACGTTTATAGTCAGCTGAGAAAGAAGAAGCTTGGACTAGCCTCGGCTGTTGTTGAACTCACTCATGAGGGAAGCTCTGTGGTTGCTGGTCCTCGTCTCCATGGGGCTGTAGCTCTCTGAGTTGCGGGTAGCAAGAGGTTTTGCCACCGGGGCAGTGGACTTTCCGCTGGCATCACCTGTCCAGCGCAGCATGAACTGCAATGTGGGTCCCTGAGAAAACGTCTCAAATGGTGGCAGTCTCTGCAAGACAAGGATGAGAGGGTGTGAAGAAAAAACAGATTCAAAGAGGAACAACTACATAATGAGAGTGTTGATGCCTTACCTTTCCATCAAGAATGGTTTCCCATGTCGCTCTCTTCTTGCTTACAGGGCTGTCTTCCATTCCCTGCATGGACACCTCATACTCCCCATCCAGCAGCTGCAATCTCCTGCAGAGAGCAAACAGTTCACACTCCGATTTAATGATACGTGAAAGGAAACAAAAAGAACTTTGATAAAACAAATCACAGAAACGTACCTATTCTTGTCAAAAACAGTCATCTGTGCAACATAAGTCTCTGTGGTTTCTCCCTCTTCTCTATGGGCTGAACTCCTCTTCTTTCTACTGGGAGTATCTGTTACATCTTTGGAAAAACAAACAAAGTGAGGCCCTCATATCCAAACATCTCAGTTGCATCACACTGTATTCTGAACTCTTTCAATCGTTATTTCTTTGTTGTGGAACTCTTACCAATGTTTTCATTGGCCTCCCCGTTAACCAGACCATTAGTATCCCGTCTCCCTGTGCGCGACACCCTGAACAGGAGCGAATAGGATTTGACCATGTGGCTGTTGCTGGGCTCAAACTCGTTGCTGGACACCAGTAAGGAAGGGTAGGATCCAGGCTTGGTTTGGTTGCTGTCAGGGTTCAAAGGCACCTGCTTTTTACCTGTAGGCACTTGCTTTATCGGGCAGCTGACATCCTGAAACACAAAACAAACAGTATATAAAATTTCAGACGTTTATTTTCAATTATTTCTTCTGTAAACGGAAGAGAGTATTAATAGCTGTCACTTTACCTTGCGTTTTTTATGGCAGACTTTGACAAGTAGCACCTCTAAGGACACAGAATTTTGTTCATTTTCTGAATTCTGTGATGGCTTTTCTGCAAAACAACACAAAGAACAACACATATTTGCAGTCTCTACAGCATAATTGTAAAAGTTAAAGTTCTACAGGTATAAAATCATCATTAACAAAGAGGCTCCACAACTTCTGTTGCCAGTGACAGTATTAACCTTCTAAACAGGCACTGCTGAAGGATGCTAGTATGAAATGAAACAGGTGACCAACATAACAAAAGCTTTCCATTAAGAGCAAAACCTGCTTACCATCCTTATGGAAGAACCCGGTGAAAGTTAACTGTAGATGTGAAGACAAGCTAAACAAAAATAGTGAAAAGAGACATTAAAATACATCTTATCAAATGCTTCAACCTCTAAAATGGATAGTCAGACATTATACTGATATATTTGCCAAAAACCTATCCATCAACTCTTGTTAAGCCTATTTACCTTGGAGAATCCTGCTCCCCCTTCATCTTCTCAACTGTCTGCAACATATCATCCACTTTGAATGTTTTCCTGGAAAGAGGGATTTAATGTGACATAGGTTTTAAGTGAGTTCTCGATCTTTTGGCTAATCAAAAATCAGCTGTTGGCAATTCCAACTAAGATTAGAATGCAATTATAGTTTTTTTTTTTTTTTAAAGAAGTTATATAAAAAAAAACTGTAACCTAAAAAATAACATGTTTTCAAACCTTCTGGCATTTGTTCGACCATTTCTGTGAGACATGAAGGTAAGCGTCCTGTGCAAAAAAATGGGCTAAAAAAAGAAGGGGAAAAAAAAATCAGAAACAGCAAGGTTTCAGATGTTGAAGTGCTTGATTTGTGAAACTCAAAGTTTAATATTTTCCATCACTTACCGCGATCAGGTTCCTTGTGCGAAGAAATCTGTATATCTGAGTAGGTTCTAGAGACAGACAAAAGTGTTGTGATGATCACAAACAATAACACAGTTATCTGATTACTTCTGTTAAACTTTTGAAAGTTCAATCTAGTACAAAAAGACTAATCTTTCAGATTATCGTTTGTAATAAAGAGACATTCAGGGATGTTTAGAGTACAAGTACCCTGCTTTTTGTCTCAATCACTCAGTTGCCTTTCCACTCACAATGTAAGCATCCGGGAAATGATTCTGTGTTATTACTTTCATGACAACAGAGGTGGTGTTAACAGGTGGTGGTCGGTTTGACTAACAGCAAACGTCAAATAAGTGAGTTTTCTATTCCCCACAAATGGAAATAGCTACGCATACACAATTACATAGAACTTATAGTTCTGATCAAAACAAGCCGTTATATCTTTGGCTTCCCTCAGACTTCTTGTCAAACTATGTAGGCCTACCAGCTAAAAGCAAGGTGATGAAACAATAACTAAGTCAAACAGTCCACTTAATACTTATTGACAGCATGTCAACTATCTTTTATGTGACCATAAACACGAAAAGCGGCATTACAGAGCGACAGACAGTAAACTCTTACTTTCAAAGGCCTGTAGAAACAGCTCATGGTCGGCCTGTATCTGCTCCATCTTCGGCTTCTTCACAGAGTTCATCATTGCTGATGAGGCAGGGTACACGGCGCCGTTAGCTTTACAACTCACCCCACTCATAATATGACCGGATATCTGCGATGAAAACCCCATTACGTGTTAATAAGGGCGTACATAAAAGGGGGACACACAACAAGTCGTGTTCACGGTTAGCAGACAAGCTAACTAGCTCAGCTACAAGCACAATGCTAACATGTTAGTTAGCTTACACCGTTAGCGTGCTAATCATTAGTTGATTCAGACTTTGATTCACAAAAAGTCGAAAACCGGTATCTGGATGATGTCGGGTATAGATGAGAGTAACTCACCCTGGCCGATGGCATTAATTTGTTGCCCAGCTGCCTCTAGCAAAAGCCTGGCAGACTCCACAGCAGAGACCCATGAAGATGAAGAGGAGGCGACGAGACGCTTGCTAGTTAGCTAGCAATGCTAGCATGATTGTAAAGAAAACAAACTTCCTTTCGCCCGGGGTAACTCCGCACTCAACTGTTACAAATGTAGTTAAATATCGGAAACCGGTGGACTATTTAGGTTCAAAATATTGATTTCTATATCTCATTTATTGTCGGTGTGGCTTCCTTCAATTTGTACTGGACAACAGAGTATTAGTAAGCTGGCAGCCAATAGCAGCTGACCTGAGAAAATACGGCCCTGTGATTGGCCGCTGGTCCCCGGAGATGACATACTACCCGCTCTCGCTTTCTGTGATTTTGCGGGAAATCGAGTTTATCATCATTCACATCAAAAAGAAAAAGACCCATCAACAAACCAACGGTGTCTAATGAGACATGTATGGTAAACCGTTTCGGCTAAGTAAAAATTATAAAACAAAGGATAGGCAAACTTGCCCAATGGTCAGTAAAAGGTATATATTTGGACTTACCCTTAAAGAAAAAAAGGACTTGGCCAAAAATTAAAAAATGACTGGTCAACAGAAAAGGGCTTTCATAAACCTGACAGTGTACTAAACAGCTGAAAACCCTCGTGTCTCTTGGTTGTAATGCATTATTCTGCCACTTTATATTACAGTGTAATGTAATACTGTTCGATAGAAGTGTAAAAGTAATCGTTTAAAGCGAGTTTTCCACGGTTTATTCATAAGAAGAGCGATCCTTTGAGAAAATAAATACACGAATTGATTTTTATTTTTAAAGAAAACGAGAATTGCGAGCATGAGCACTGAAAAAAAATCCTTGTGTGATAAGATTTGTAAATGGAGTTTAACTTTTTGAACGAATAAATTGGAAAGCCTTATCGGTATTCATATTTCATTTTTATTCAGTTTTAGAGGTGTGGCATTTGATTTGAAAATCCTAAAGATATTTCTTCGAATCAACATTCAGTGCTACAATAGTTCCATCTTCACGGTCATGTTTCTCGTCGGATGTTTTTAAGGCTGGACCGGAAGCACATTGAATCACAACTTTCACACATGTGTAGGGTTGATGATCAGTTCTGTGGCTACATATTTATGGTACTTTATTCCAGATTTTTTCGTAGGTAATCGGGGTTTTACATATATATTTAACGAGCGGATACTGAAGCTGAAACGGTTGCGTCGGAAACATGGCTGAGATTGTTCAGCAGAGGATTGAGGACAGGATCCCTGAATTGGAGCAGCTGGAGAGAGTGGGGCTTTTCACCAAAAAAGAAGTCAAGTAAGGAAACAATCAGTTTTGAGCAACACGTTTTTGTACAAGGGTCAACCATTTAGGTGGAAAAAGATTTGGAAATGAGGACCCGGCAGAGAAGGACTGAGTTGTTGCCTTTTCTATACAGACGAGAAGAAACCAGACAGCAATGACACGCAAATGACAGAAAAACTAACTTTAAGTTCTCTTCCTTTTTTTCCTTTGATGTTTGCGACTAGAATGTACATGAATTTACAAAAAAAAAAACAAAAAAAACAACACAACTTAACCCCAACATCTATTTAACGGGGTAGTTAAATTTTCTCATAAAAGCTTTTAAAGCAGTTTCATTGTTGCCGTGACAAAGTTTTAAGCGCTACACTGAAGCAATACAGAGGTCTTTAAAGAGTACTTACTTCTATATTTTCATTTTATTGTATTAATAACATTGATATTTAACAGCAAGTCAGTAAAGTGATTGTGACGTTCTTTATTGACATATTTTGCCTGATTTTCTGATCAACTGCTTGTAGCCATATTAAACAAAAGTCTTGAAAAGATACTTCAAGTCCACTCTCAGATTGTTTTTTCATTTTTCATCTCAATATCAGATCCATAATTAAGAGAGCAACAGCCCTGGAATACAAGCTCCACAGGTTGATCATAAACAAAGAGGACTTCATTGCATACATCCAGGTGAGGGATGTTAACATGATTTTGGGCAATGAAATTATGAGTTATGTAGTGCACAAAATAATTTGTACCCATTTGTGTTTATTTACAGTACGAAATCAACATTTTAGAGCTGATTAAAAAGAGACGAACGGTAAGTTACATGTGAATATGTGAAGGGGAGCATTTTATACAGTAGTTTTGTCAATTACTATCTTAAGTTTTGCGAACATTTCTAAATAGAAACAAGCATCTTTTTTTTATTTGTATCTTCATGTAATCTGACTTCATGCAACCTGGGCTTGTTTTTGCAGCACATCCATTACCAGTTCAAAAGAGAAGAGATTGAGTTTCCCATCATCCACAGAATAAACAGTGTCTTCAGTAGAGCAACAAAGAAATGGAAGGTACTGTGTGCACACTTTTTCTCACATTTTAAAGTAATTGTTGAATAAAGATCATGCCAATTAAGATCTGATAAAGGAACTAGACATTAACCTCTAATAAGTAAGAATAAATGATTAAACTAATAATGTTCTTCTATCATGCAGAATGATGTGCAGCTCTGGCTTTCACATGTTGCTTTCTGTAAGAAATGGGTATGTATTGGCTGAATGAATTGTTCAAAGCACATCTCGGTGAAGACATGCCTCTTTTTCATCCCACTGATAACAAGCTCCTTGTGTTTTAACTCACCAGGCCACCAAAAGCCAGATCAGTAAAGTGTTCTCTTCCATGCTCGCCATACACCCTGACAAGCCAGGTACAGAAGCTGCTGCTTTGCAGCCTCATCTAACTCACATCTGTAACTTCAGTTATTACATTTTAGCACTATCATCTCACCTGTGTGTTTGTGCTTCTTCCTCTGCAGCCATGTGGATCATGGCAGCCAAGAGTGAGCTGGAGGATAGAGAGTCATCTGAGAGTGCTAGACACATTTTCCTGAGGGCTCTGCGCTTCCATCCAAACAATAAAAAAGTCTACCAGGAGGTAAAATAAGCTCACCTTACTTTGTTTTAGGTTGATGAAAATACTGCAGTTGTGTCCTAACAACTTTCCTTAACTTTCTCTAACAATTCTGTCTCAGTATTTCCGTATGGAGCTGCTTCATTGTGAGAAACTGAGGAAACAGAAAGAGGAGCTGGAGAAGGCTGAAATGGACCTGGTGAGTGTGTCACAATGATGACTCGAACTGAGGGAAGCGTTCAAAGCTGGTTTGAAGGGTTCATGGGAGCGTTAACTTTGTATTTCCTGACTGAATATTTGCTTTTCATGCTTCCAGGGTGAATATGAGTTTTCTCCAGAGATCTTGAATGCTAAACTGGCTGAAGTTGTGTACAGGGAGTCAACAGGGAAAATTAAAGGTGAGCTTTTTGACGTTTGAGTCCATGTTTACAAACTCTTAAAGATCATAAAAACTAAGATAGGAGGCACTAAATCTTAATTGTTTGGAGTTTTTGAAAGAGCTTGTTTAGCATGATAAGATCATGAAACGAAGATGTGACATGTAGGCTTTTGTCTTTCTGCTGAAGAAGTGGTGTCAAGCTATTCTTTCAGGCTTGAATTTGTCCCTCTAGTGGCTTTGTAGTAGCTCTACATGATTCTTTACTTATCTCTGCCTGGCCTTTATGAACTCTCATTGCAGTTTCATTTCAGCATTGTGGAAGCTTTTTTAACTGTTGTCAGGCAAAAGAGTTGTGTTCCTCTTTTTAAAAACTAAAATTTTCCCTTCGAAGGACACTCCTCAACTGGTGACCTTCTGATTTGAGAAGAACATTTCAGATAAATTAGTTTTTTTTTAACATATATGTTTAAAAACCACCAAAATACCACCTCTTTAATCATTATTTGACAATAAATTACTGATTTTAACAAGAAGTTTTCAATGACTTGAGGCTGACGATGGGCTGTTATTTCGATTCCAAAAACTAAAAATGTCACTGATGGTTAAAAGATCTTGTAAGAATTGAGAGCAAATGGAGCAAGGACAATTTATATTTCTTTTTTCAAAAAAATTTGGGCAGGCATTCTTGTCATTGTGTTGCCTCATTTCTTCTCTTAACATCAGTCTGTGAATGATTGGAAACTGAAAGGGCTAGTTTCTGAAATTTCAAAAGTGAAATGTTTTCCTTGTTCCTGCCTGAAATGGGTTTTCAGCCACTCAAAAGTCTCAGTCTTCTGTGTCATATTTGTAGTTTCACGTTGTGCAAAATGTTTTCAATGGGTGACAAGTCAGGGCTGCAGACATGTCTGTTTGATAACCAGATGCTCTGAGCAGATTGTCTTGCTGGAATACTTAAGGTCTTACCTGAAAAAGGCATTGTCCAGATGGCAGCATATGTTGCTCTAAACTCGTATTGTTCAGCAGGTGCCTCCTCAGATGTGTATTTTCAAGGCAGGAAATTTAAAGAAAGCTTTTATCCTCTGGTTGTCTTTGCACAATTTCCAATCAGATATAAGCTGTAGTTGAAAAACGATCAAAAACTGTGATTTTTTTCAATCACAATTGTGGAGTGGCCCAGCTTTTTTTCAAATATGTTTTATTTTGTTTCATTAGGGGAGTCCCCAGACTGAACACTCATGCAAGAGGACAGTCTGACTTTTGTAGGAAAAAGAAATGTTGAGTTGATTTTTGGCAATATGCAAAATGTCCTGTTGCCACTTCTTGTATTCTCAGATCCGTGTTTATCAAAATGTTTTTTTGTTCTGACTTCTGTGTACCTACATTTCTTAGGCCCCGTTTATACGGCAACGTTTCGTCTGAAAACGCTAAAACGCAGTGAAAAAAATCTGCGTTACACGGAAACGGAAGGAACTGCAAATGCTGTAGTAGGCGTGCCAGACCTGTGGGTGGTGCTAACTGTCTTGTCCAGAAGCAGATCCGGGGAGATCTTCGCCGAAGTAGAGTTGAGCCGATCATATAGGCCTACAGTATTGGGGAATATTAAGTGCAAAAGTCTTCATACAAAATGAGCATCTGTTAATCCACTTTTGCACTTAATATTCCCCAATACACCATATGAATGGCTCAACTCTTCAGAAAGTTATTGCACCACCTGCAGGTCTGGCGTGCTTACTACACCGTTTTCAGTACTTCAGCGTTTCTGTGTAAACGCGGATTTTTTTCACTGCGTTTCCGCTTCGTTTTAGCGTTTCCAGACGAAACGTTGTTGTGTAAACGGGGCCCAAGTATAATGTTAAATAACTTCCACCTCAGGAACAATAAAGTAAGGATGAAGTGTTGTGTCCTACATGGTGAAAAAGAAGATTTTGTCTTTTAATTGTGCCATTTTTTTTTGCCCAACAGAAGCTGAGTTTGTCATCTCCCTCCTGAACATAGCCAACATTTTTGATTTCGCCAAAGAACTTCAGGATTTCATTCTGCAAGAGTAAGAACAGAGTTTTTTTTTCTTACATTTTGCCTTTTAGATGACAGAAATTTATCTCTAAGCAAACGTAAACCTACTCTTTGCTGCAGCTTACAGGCAAACTACACAGAAGACAGCTTGACGTGGGATTTCATGGCTAAGAGGGAGCTGGAGGCTCCGGGGGCAGGAGAGGAGCTGCAGTCAGCCAGAGGCCGAGCCTCTGATATCGACCGTAGAGAGCAGCGCTGCTGTCAGGTCTATGAGGAGGGAGTGAAGAGCATTAACACAGGTCAGACCCCAGACATACACAGAACAAACAGACATTTATTTCAGGTTTTACCGCACATTCAGGAAACCTGTCAGATGTTTTTATCCTTAAGCCTTGAAAAATCAAATAATCTTCATTTTTTCTCTCTTCAACTTATGGGTATCCTTATTAATGATATCATACAATATCCTCTTTGTATTCCAGAGCCTATGTGGACCTGCTATGCTGCCTTCTGTTTGGAAAGGATGAAGAGGAAGACAAACGTGCAGGAGCTAAAGAAACAGGTGGCTGAATAATCTTCCTCTGGGATTAATTAACAGAAAAACTCTGGTAGTTTAACTGTTTTGGAGCTGGATGTTAAAAGGGTAACTCCTAACTCTAACGCTTTTGATGTGTTTTTGTTTGTAACAGAGGCAGGAGAGGCTGCTGGGAGTTCTGCAGCGAGCCCACGACTCCTCGCTGCTAAAGGAAGAATTCTACAAGAACTGGGTAAATTCTTGACTCAGTTTTATCAGGACACAAAAGCAGAAAGTTTTTCTTCTCTAACATGTTGTCTGTGTGCCTCCTAAAAGTTGCAGACCCTTCTTCTGTCTGGAGATGCTGAGGGAGCGGCCAGAGTTGCCATGGCAGCCATAGAGCGCTACAGCCAATCAGTGACTGTGTGGAGCCTGAGTCTGCAGGCGCTTATATCGCTGGGAAGTGAAGATGTGAGCAGACTATTCCAGGATGCGCTCACACATGTTAATCCCAAGGTACACACACACACACACACACACACGCACGCACGCACGCACGCACGCACGCACGCACGCACGCACGCACGCACGCACGCACACACACACACACACACACACACACACACACACACACACACTCATACTCGCACAAACACTCACACATTCAGTATATTTTTTCTCAATCACAGTAAACAGTTTAAATGAAGCACACAGACCACAACAGCTCTGCTCTACACTGTCACACACATTAATCCCAGGGTACACACTGCTCTTTCTCTTTCTTACACATGGGCATACATCAGCCACTAGCTCTGCTGTGTAAGTGGGACACCTCCTTGGCCCAATTACTCTGTCTTCCATAATATTGAGGCCTTCTAATGGCTTTCTCCTCCTCCTCCTTGTGTTCTAGCGAAGAGCTGAAGATGTATAAAAGAAATAATTCAAGCTTTCAGTCAAAATTTAAAGAGGGGAAACTGTATTTTTCAAAGTCTTTATACTGGCCCTCTGGTACCCCCAGCAGCTTCATACGATATATTATCTCCAAAAAGTCTAGTTTTCTCAAAGTGGTGTTTTAATTCAGCCTCTTTCTTAAAAAATGTTGTAGCTGCCGTCTCTTTAAGGCTCCCTGCTCCATAAACCCCTTCTTGCTTGATTGGCCAGCCCTTTGAAGGCCTGTCAGGGACCAAACTGTGGGCAGACCCATGGACTGTATATAGAGTGAACAGTGTGGCTCTGCCATTTACCATTGTACGGTTTTGAAGCCAAAATACCCCAGTCACAGGCGCAGCCATTGGTAGACATTGTGCAGCCAGAGTCTGCGCAGTAGAGACTGTGAGGGATTCTGGGAGAATCTGAATGGAGCTGGGTGACAAAATAATAATATTTTTTATTCTTTCGCAAGTCCTATCTACCTCCTGACATATTTTACAATCCCTGAAAAAAATACACAATAGCGGCAGCTGTCAATCATCATCAAACGTGACGTAAAACCTCATTTTTAACCTCTTAAAACTAATGAAAATGAAACTTTTCTGAAAAAAGAGGACTTGAATACAAGGCACCCAAATGATATCTTCAAATCACCACAACTATCAAATGTGAGAAACATTTCTAAGGGTGTATCAATTTTCTAAAGTTTGACCACAGCCCATGTGGAATGACTTGGAGCCAGATTTTTTGACCTGTACTGCAGCTAGCCACCAGGGGGAGCAGTTTTTGTGGCGATCTCACTTGGTGCCAAGTAAGACGACGTCCATTTCTTTTACACTCTGGGCAGACCTTGGTGTTTGAGTCCCACCTTTCTAGTTAGGAGATCCTTGTGCGATGACCTAATCATTTCAGCAAGTCTTGTGCTTTATATTATATATATATTTATATTGCGATTCTTTTATATGTACGTTTTTTAATTTTTCACTTTGCTTTGGTAACACCAACCCATGTGAGAAAGTTGAATGATGATGATGACAGTGTCTACAGACTATACCAGGAGCCATATTTTCCCATAAAATGCACATCACGTGAGTCAGAGAGAAACATCTTGCCCTCTGCTGGAGAAAAGTGGTAGCTTTTTTCATGGTTTTGATATTGTCAAACAAAAAGTCCAGATATATCGGTTTTCTATTTTTTCCCCACCCCTAAAAAGTATCATACCCCCTCTTTTAAGAAAAACTAGTAGAGTAAAATTACTGTCAAAACCTGTTTCCCTACTAGAAGTTTTGGACAAAGATCAAATTTCCTCAAAAATTCTCTCACACACCTCAGGTATTTAAGGGTAATCAAGATAATTTTTGATATTTGAACTGTATAAAACAGTGCAATTGTGCTTCCTCTCGTCCACAGGCCCTTGTGTAGTGACTAGCTGGTTGTTACTGTGGCAGTGGGGGTTAAGAGGACTGAGAAGTAGCTGTGTGAGGAGGATTACTACATGCTGCTCATTAGTAAAGTCTTTTCTCTCAAGATAAACATGCTCCCAAAGTGTTGGGTAATAGAATAAACCCCTGTGGGGTTTTATCTGGTATGTTAAACAATAAACTGTTTCCTTGTTGCAGAGAAGTGTAGGAAAGAATGAGGAAAATATGGAAGTCCCCTTAAAAATCATTTTAATGTTAGACCACCATTCTTTAAGCATACTGAGCTGTAGGAGACTGATACAAACTTGCCAAATGAATGCATTTTACCCCAGGAACAGCACTTTTCTCTGCTTGGCTCTGCAGGAAAGCTATCAGACTTCCCTTTAAGAAAGACACAGGTTAGAAGCCAACTAATAGCTGAGTTTTCTGTCTATTTTTGACAGGAGAGTCTGCCGCTCTGGCAGCTGCTGATCCAGTGGAGCATAGCCAACCAGAGTCCTGAGGAGACAGAGGCTGCCTTCAAGGTACTCCAAATCCATCCTTTGGAAGCACTGCAGAGTGTGCTATCACTACAACCCACATCTGAGGATACATTAACTGAGATGTGTCTCTCATATTTAGCTCATCATGATTGGATGTTGCATAAGTGGCTAAAAATGTCTGATTGTCTGTAGTTTCTACAAATTTCATTGCTCTTATAATCTGTGACGTCCCTGCTCAGTAATGTGATCACTTGGAGACACAGATCCTGTATTTATCCTGCAGATAAATACTTCAAGATAAAGCAGAAAAGATTCGCCCGCTCAGTGTTTTTGCCTCTGGAATGAGACTGTGTCTCAGACACTTTGTTCTCCTGTTTGTTCCCAGAGAGGGCTGCTGTCTGCTGTGGCGGCTGTTGCCATGGAGATGAAAGAGAGCTACCTTGATTGGTCCTTCTCCACTGGTGGCTACAAAAAAGCGAGGAAGACTTTTATAAGGTTAAAACAAATGTTTGTCTGCTTGGGTAGCTTTTAATTGAACCAATAAATAACAGAAAGTGAATGTAATGAAGGCCAGATGAGTGCAGTGTAAAAGCAGAACAAAATCAAAGATGTAAGATTTTTCTCTTTAATGAAGTTGTGGGTTTGAAGCTTTTTGTTTGTCGTCTGTAGCTTACAGGAAAACCGTCCTTTGTCCAGGGCCTTTTTCACCAGAATGATTGAGATCGAGAAGGAGCAAGTAAGTACAGGAACTGTCTGGAGAAATCACATTTCATTATTAACTTCCTCTTTTGTATAGATTATTAGATCATAAAAGATGGACGAATAAAGATGTTGTTAGATGCCGACTTTGATATGTGAAGGCATTCACAACATGCATGTTGTTTGCTCTTTAAGGAGACACCAAAAATGAACAACCTGAGA
The DNA here is from genome assembly GCF_033239565.1 of Halichoeres trimaculatus. Classification (NCBI taxonomy): domain Eukaryota; kingdom Metazoa; phylum Chordata; class Actinopteri; order Labriformes; family Labridae; genus Halichoeres; species Halichoeres trimaculatus. Next base: position 33,772,626 of record NW_027437180.1, on the reverse strand, counting down.
AACTACTATGAGAGAGCCCTGCAGGAGTTTGGTACTTCAGATGATGGTGAGTAGAATTTAAATGCATTAAACCAGGGATGTTTAAACTTTTTCAAAAAGGATCACGTTTTATTTTGTGAAAATAATTGAATCAAACCTCATCTATCCCTAAACTGTCTCTTGATACCAGATGATAAGTGGTCAGTTTTCTGCAGTTTTCAGGTCAGTTTTTGCTGCGTAAACATCAGCAAACTCGGCCTCTGACCAAGGAAAATGTTCACCACTAGGGGGGCGATATGGGGAAAATATGTCAGGATTTTTTTGTGGCAGGATCAGGATCTGGATTTTCATATTATTAACTATTTTGACCTGCAAACAACATTTTTGGACCCAAATATTTCTTATTCTGCATCCTGGACAACTTTTCTGCTCAATGTCATAACTGCAGTCCTGTCTTTTGTCCTCTGATGTGTCAGCTGGAAGAGTTGTTGAGTTTCTTCAGGATAGTTTGGTGGTAACTAGATATACTTTGGTGTTAAAATGTACATGTACACATAATTTGGATCATGATTCATTTCAGTTCCTTAATTAACACACTGTAAGATTAAAGCTGGGAGCTGTATGAATGTGCCCCAAGCCCCCAGGGCCTGATATTGGACATGCCTGCTTTTAAAGGAACAACAGCAAAAAAAAAAAAGTTGTTATTCAAAATATTTATTCACATTTTTTCCAAGTATAAAGGATGACATTCAGTGTAATAGACCAGCTACACCAAAGGATATTGTAATGCCAAATACTTTTTAAATTTATTAGACCAGATGTTGTTTGAATCATTTCTGAAAAACAGTTGTTCTTGGAAAATGCAGAATCCCACTCAAACTACTGGTCTGGTTTCAAAGCTTTCCAACAGGGTGTGGGAAGATTTCAAATGCTTTTATTTCCCTGTAGATCTGTGGCTGCAGTACATCCAGGAGGAGCTGGGACCCCTTGGACAGCCAGAAAACTGTGGGAAGATCCACTGGAGAGCCATGAAGTTTCTGGAGGGGGAGAGTGTGGAGAGGTTCACTTCCAGATACACTCTCCTGCAGACTGGACACTTGTGAGCAGCGCCCCCCCCAGAGGGCCCATCAAGCCGTGTCAGTTCAGATGATGACAGTAAATGTTCCAACAACTGTGCAGAAGTTTACCAGCTTCAAAGAGCAGCACGTGTTTCAGAGCAAGTGTTCCTACGACTCATGCAAACTGTTTAACAACGTCAAAGAAACATTCTGAGAAATTCATGTCTGCAGATAAAAGTTGTTATATTTTACTGTTTTAAATTCCAACTTGAATCCATTTTCCAGTTTCATTAACAACTGTTTGTGCTGACTGTGAGTCCAGTCAGGTTTGTGATACATGTGATGTACAGATATCCAGTTGAAATGAATTCCACATCTATTGATAAAAGAGTGTAAAAACTGACTCAAACTCTGGGTTTGGTTTTTTTGTGGTCCCTCTGAGACACTGAACACAGGTGCACAACTTTTTCTTTTGATTTTCACAAAGTTGTTCTTTATCTCCTAAAAGTTTTCTTTCACACATTAGTTGAGTGTCAGCAATTAGAAACACACGGTAACGCCCACCTTTCATGGCACAATTGTTATCCTTAAATAACAAAACCGTAAATATTTAGCAGCAGTAATACTACATGATAGTTGATCAGTAACATTTTCAGTGGCAAGGAAAAACTGCCCACAAATACCAGAAGTATTTACACATTTTAAGGACACTTAGTTCAAGTTTCTGTGTTTTCTTAAAGCAGCGGCTTCTAAAATAAAGTAAGGGTTTTGAGGTATCCCAAACACAACGGTGGAATTAACTATTGTGCTATATATATAACAAACAGTTATGCTGATAAAATGCTATCACCAGATTTAAAAATCTTTTCTCCAACAAATATTCATCAATGACAATTGTGGCTTTTTGGGAAACATAAATAGGGAATAGAGATACAGATCAACGATAGTTCAAATGTGAAAACTACAAGAAATAAAGCAAATGAGAAAATGGGTGTGGCTAATAATGACAGAGAGTATTGATCCCTTTTATACAGATGAGGACTGGGGTACTAAAAAATAAACTATTCAAGATGCCAGGCCTGTAAAAAAATTGAAGCAATTTTTTACATAGGACTTTTTTTCTCAGCAATATGACTTTAAAAAAAAGATCTGAGGATCTGTAAGGGGGCGGTATGGCTGAGTAGCGAAGGACTGGAGGGCTGATAAAAACATGGGTATCGTTATTTCCAGTAGGTTCCATTTCATGAGAATTTGCCATACCCCCTGGTTTTAAGTGAGGTACTGGTTTGTCTTTGTTTCAAGGTCTGTGTAGCCCTTCCCTTAGCCCCTTTGCTGTAACCTTACGGAGAATTGGGACATCACTTCACTTTAAGTGAATGTGCAAAACCAAGGACTAAGGGGTAAAACAAGGGCTAAGGGGTACGATTGAAATTGGCCCTTAGGTTGTACACCCCATGAGGTTTGCCACTCCTCACCCGGTTTCCTGTAATTGACTGCCCTGCCTTATCTGAATAAAGACAGAAAAAGCTCCCAGAAAACCTTTAAAATCTTAGAATTCTGATATAACTTTAATGTCGGAATTCTAAAAAGATATATATATTTTTTTCATTTTTTGCATTGGCCAGATAACTTTTGTAGGGGCCCTAACCCTGTTCAGTACTTTAGAAAAATAGAGGAAATAAGACGAAACAAAACTTCTGCCTGCTTAAGTCTGCATGTATGAAGATGACATCTGCAGTTGACTTCTACAGTGTGTCCTCAAGGTCCTGAGCTACTCTGGGCTATTCATAAAAGAGCAAATTGTCCAGTAGACAGATACTGCTGATATAATGGACTTTTAATTCAGACACTGGATGTTTTAGTATCTGATAGCTGATCAAGGGGAATGTGTCCTGAATACATTCTGGTCAGCATCTAGCAGTTTTTTTAACAATGAAATGCTGGGTCATAATTTCCCCTGTCGTTCTTCATACTTAGACTCTCAGTCCTGTCAGGAATAAAATGTCAAGTGAATCATTCATAACTTGGTAAATCTGAAGATATAAAACTCTAGCAAATAAAATTATTTATACAAGTACAAAATTTACAATGACCTTTACACATTGGACCCAAGCACTCTGCAGAGTCTTCTCTCATGATAATAATATAAAAATCTTTGTCACTCAGTTGTAAGCCAGTGTATGTCACAAGTCCCATTTCCTCTGAAAAAAGTGTACCAACTGAGGTCCAGTGTCTGACTCTACTTGGTCTGTCTCCCCTGTCCACACATCCTCAGAACCTCTTCACCAGGATGTAGGTGAAAAGCACCAAGATGCCCGTGGACAGCAGTCCTATCACACACTGATGGATGGAGATGACGTTCTCCAGGGCGTGGATGCGCTCCTCCATGGCGTTGGTGTGGAGGTAGTCATAGACGGAGGCCCCGATGCTCCACACAGCCCACAGAGCATCCACCAACGCTTTCATGGTGGGAGAGACCATTGTGAGGGCCGCCTGCAGCCGGGCGCCGGCCGCATATGCTGCTCGTTGGTCCCTCTGCACTGCAAGGGGGAGGAGAGGGTTGATGGAGTGAGGAGGAAGCTTTGTGTGGGCACAAAAAACTGTAACAGAGAATGGTTACAGTTCTGAAGCATGAAAAATCTGCATTTGAGAAGACTGTAATTTAAAAAAAAATTGATTCAGTGTGTGCTATATGCATGAAAAATGCAAAGAAAACAGTGCAAATACTTGTTATTTATTTTCAAGTAAACAAATTTAGATTTATGAATGTTTTTTCTCGTTAATCAAAACTAATAACTGCCATTTAAATAAAAAGATCTATGAGTCGCGAAGCTATCTACTGCATAATTCAAAGTTATGGTGGGTTAAATTAAGGCCTACTTCTATGCATGCTTACTATTTTGAGGTGCTTGTGTTTGGCATGACATTAGGAGCTGATATAACTACTGCTCCTTTTTGAAATGTGTTGCACTATTAGAGAATAAACCCCCTGTGATGTAAACAATAAGCTCCTCCTGGCCTTGCTGCTGACAGTGGAGAAAGAACAATTGCATGACACAGAGTTTTATTGTCACGGTGAGGTGCTGCTTGTGTTACTTGCCTGAATTAGCAACAGCAACAATCTAACTTTTAAACACAGGTCTAATTCTGCCTCTCTCCATATGCCTTCTTATGTTTCTTCACATTCCTCCCCCTCTCTGCTCCAACACTGGACTCCCACAACACATGCTGACGTCACCACAGTATTAATAAACTGAAGTAGCTCAACATGATCCCCCATTTGTTTCCAGTAAGATCAGAAAAGTCCAAATCTGGAGAGCAACAGGATTCCGAGTTTCTGGCCCAAAACAGAAACAGGACGGGTTGTACTCTGACATGAAAACAAGCAGGCTTCACAGTAAGAAAGACATTTCTGAAAGGGCTCGTAACTCACCCACGGGTGTCAGATGTTAACGTGACGACACGGATAAAGCTGAACATCCGTCCTGGTGATGCTGGAGTGTCAAAGTATTTTGGTTGGGAGAAGCCGGGCTGTTGCTGTCAGGTACAAAGTCGGACATAGCTGCTTGACGTCTAGTCAGATTCAATCAAGTGCGTCGCTTCCGGTTAAAGTAGTAAAAACAAACCAGTCTTCTTCAAACGTGAACAACCTACAAAGAATTTTGATAAAAGGAAGGTCACAAGCCAAAAGAATTAACTGCAAATCATACTGAATAACTACCAAAGGGTTACAGTTACTATCCAACTCGAGTATGTGTCCTTAAGGTTTATTTAATTTCGTATTTGTTTTATTTTGAAAAGAAGTGTTTCCGGTTATTGTGTTGTTGTCAGCAGCTTGTCTATTTGAGACAGCTGACTGGAGCCTTATGAGCGCGTCACCACAGGCACTCAAAGTAGAGCGTGACCTCGAGAATAGAATAGAATAGAATAGAATAGAATAGAATAGAATAGAATAGAATAGAATAGAATTGATTATGAGGAAATGAAGAGCCATATGACATAGAAGTTTGAGTCATACGGAAGTGATCACAAAGTACATGACAGTTCAGTCCTTTGTAGCAATGTACATACATCTGTGTTTAACAAAATACAGAATCAAAAGGCATTAACCTGCAAATAAGGGGAAAAATGACAAATAAACGTTTAAATACAGGCTGATAAACAATATCGGTGTTTTGTTTTGTTTTTTTTTTTTTAAAAGAGAAGCGTGAAAACGGCGGGAAGAGTATGTAAATGTTCATATGACAACTTTGTTGAGATACAGAAAACTCTGAATACCCATGGTAATAATAATAATAATAATAATTATTATTATTATAATTATAATAATAATAATTATAATAATAAAAATAATACTGCTGCTACTACTACTAATAATAATAATAATAATAAAATAGGCTAATAATAATAATAATATAAAATACTAAAAATATAAAATGAAAATAATAACAATAAAAATAATAATAATAAAGAATAATGAAAGCAAAAGAAGAAGTGAAAGAAAAATAGCACTTCCTAACCTAACCTAACACAACACAACACTACATAACATTAAGCAACTTCACGTAACATAACGTCACATAACTTTGCATGACATAACATCACATTACATGACATAAGGCCTTCCTCTCTGCCATTACTTATCAAACTGTAAGAGCTGACCCACATGTAAGTGTGTACACCTCTCTCACCGTAATCACTCTCCTGCTGAGCAACGCCACGTGACCACACCGTGATCTTAAGGAAACAAAAAAGGTTGAGTTTGACACATGGCTGTAAAGAAGTGTCATTGCGCATCACCGCCACGAGGGGTCGCAGCGTACTAACATGTCACAAATGAAGTGTGATGAACCTGGGCTGTATCTCGCCTCCTAAACAGCATCGATAAAAAGAGGGGAACACCTTGAGAGAGCCGCAGACGAGCCGCCCCGGAGCTGCGCGCGGAGCGGGCGCGTGTGGCGCATGTGGAGAGGCAGAGCCAGCACACCGCAGGAATGTGTGCAGTTACAGGCAAACACACAGTGCTCGGACAGTACTTTGAACAGCGCTCTTTGTCGTTTTTTAAAGTCCTCTTCCAGAATAATTGGAAATACGGGGCCACAGCGCTGCGCCCCCGGCGGAAACCTATAACTGGAGACGAGCCAGTGACGCGCTGAAAATAACCAGTTTACCACTTAGCACCGGTCCATTTTGGGGAGGGCCCAACACGAGGGCGCAGCACCATATATCAGCTCCTTCCAGCTGTTTGGGAATACCCTGTTCATTATATCGAGGCTGCAGCATGGTGGTAGCAACGGCAGGCTCCCTTTGCTCTCCGTCTCCAATGCTGTCTCCTTCCAGAGTGGATACTGGGTGACAGGCAGGGTGCTGGGAGCGCACCGGTTGCCTCTCGGTGGGAAATGCAGAAGCTTTTTTTTATTGAGGGGAAGGAGGGTGGGAGCGGGGAGACTGGCTGGCACAAGGCGCGACACTGTTGCGTCTGTAAGGTTTTTTTCCTCCTAGGACAGAGGGGAACAGAGAGGCCGGGGGGCACCTGACGACTTCTTCTTAAGAGACAATTCGTTCCCCCCCACCCTCAAAAGGATAACGCTGCTAAGTCTGGGATGCATGCAACACCAAGTGATCAGTATCAATGGGGCGGCGGTGCTGCTGGATGGACAGTGAAGTTGAACTTCGCTTGCAGACGCGATCTCATACAGGCAGCCAGACACGCAGCCAGACAGTCTGCGCTCTCTTTCCTTCTACAAGAAGTCCCCACATGGCTGCGGGATGCAGACACCTGCTCTGAACACAGGTAACACCAGCATCTCCTCCACACTCAGACAGACAGCTGCTCAGTGGGTATGTATCAGCGTGATCGCAGATTAAATCCTTCTTTACTGGAAGTGAATTGCTGAAAAATGTGTGAAACCAGAACCCAGAGGCAAATGTTTCCTTCAGGTGAAGCGTCTCAGGGATGGGATTGATGATGATGTGTGTCAGAGGCTGGGTCTTTGCGGGCAAGGTGAGTCCTCAATTTGTTCAACTGGCCTACAAAGTCCCAGTTTCCGGCTCATGTGACCACAGTGATACACACATAACAATGCTGCAACCTTTTCTCTCTGAAAGAAAAAGTAATAAACAGACTTGGAAGTCTCATGCAGAGGACGAGCGAACTGTCGCGATCAATTTTTTGTAAAAGAACAAAAGGAAAGTGAAATCCTGCAAGTTAATGCTGTCACTGAGGTCAGCAAAAACAGCTATGAATTTACACTTAATTAAATTTATTTTGATTACAGGAATAATTTTACCTAATTAGAGAAAGAAGACAAAACGGTCAAATTTAAGGTGAAGTCATTGAGTTATCACAGAACTATTAGAGGCTACTGTAAAAAAAATCAATCTGAGTTTGATAAAATGTAAACTTAAAAGACTTAAGGCATTGCTTTTAGGGAATAGAGTGCAAACAGCAGCAGGTAATCCAACAATATAGATGCAAAGGTGTGTTAAATTTACCAAGAGAGTGGAGCTTTGCAAGTTTGTAGTTCAGGCCTCATTTTGTTGTTCATCTCTGAGTTACAAATCATTTTTTGTCAGGCTCTCGATTTGAGCCCATTCAAAACAAGGCCAGAATAAAAAAAAAAAAAGGAAAATTCATAGGATCAACAAATTGAATCAATTCCTCTTCAAAGAGCACACATGATGAAAATTTAATCACTAACATTACGAGAAAAATATTCACATCCTTGAATTTTTAATAGCGATCCAATTCAAATTCATCCGCTTCTTGTAAGCTCAAACTCTCCCTTATCTAACTCAAGTGAATAAAATCACGCGGTGGACATAAGCGCCCTTACTTTACTATGTCGAACAACTGTGTCAGGTTAGGAAGAAGTTGTTTTCAAGGCCTGATCTATATCCGTCCTGACCCTGGCATACCCAACATACCTCACTAATGAATTTAGCATCCTGACACAAGATGCTTTATGTAATTAATAGAGCCAAAGGGACGCGGTGGCATCTCTGTGCTGCAAGTGACACATAGGTAAGACATTCGCTGAAGCATGGGGTTTTTATTTTAAAAAGAACGTGATTATTAAAACACACTTAAAGCTGTCATGTCACATCACAGGAGAATGTGAGTAGTAAATCTGCCTGAGTGTTGTTAAAAAGTTAAAAGGTAATCATAAGCTATTTGTGGATTGTTTAAAGAGATCAGTTTCAGGATGTTTGCTTTTTTTAAAGTCTGTATAAAATTTAAAAATGAATGAGTCTGACGCATTAAAAGGGAAGCGCTGATTGAAGGAAATGCTATTGCTATTTAAAACATTTATCAGGTTTAAAAACATAGTTATAGCCAAATATAGAGATTAGCTAAAAGTGTGTCTAGTGCACTCAACTATCATGACAGATTCTCTCCCTCGTAGCCCACTAAAACATAATAATGCATCACAGAAAGCAGATAAAAACCACTCTGTCCAAAAGCTCTCCATATATGCTGCAGGAGAGCCCGAGCCAGCGCGGCTATGAGAGCTGAGGGCCTAGTAAGGGAGGCTTGGTGGAATGGGCCTGGTTTGAATAAGCAGCATGGCTACGGGGAGCTCTGGGAGAGTCACCAAGTGTGCTGATTAAAGTTGTGATATTAAACAGTGCTGGCTGCTCCCGCCTGCCAAGCCTCACTCTCTCAGTGGCATTTCACATTGTTTAAAAGGTCCGATCGGACTCATCTTGCCACTTGCTGCACAGTGTTGCTTACATCTTTTACCCCCTCCCTCCTCACAGATCTTGTATTCTCTGTTTGCAGGGTTGTAGGTGTACTTTAAATAGGCTTTCACTGCATTTCCCAGGTGGATTTCTGCTCCGGGTCACCAGGTTTACTCAGTCCTCAACTTGACCGAAGTGCTGAGTGCACGTGTGTGCAATAGTGAGCAACATATAGAAAACTGTGCGGAGGTAAAAAGCTGCACATTGTGTTTACCTCTTCTGTGAAAGCTGAACTCCTAACGAACACACGGAGCGCTCCTTCTCGGAAATTCTGCTCTGAACTCATTCAACCCCTTTTAAAAGCGTCACAGCGAAACCTAATAAAACTCTGCCATTATAAATATACAATTCATAAATACTGGAAAGCATGCACAAATTCTGCGAAACATGTGACCCAGGCGCTTTTAAAAAGGTCAGAATTAAAAGACACAGTGGTCACTATAACTTGTTGGATTTCCTGAAGCGCTACTGAACAGATACCAAAAGTTGTGAGCTGAATAGTAGCCGAGGAGCCAGTGAATGTTGTAGTTTGATCTCAAAAGTCTGGAATGAGACATAGAAAGATTAAGCTTGCAAGGGAGGGAGGGAGGGAGGGAAGGAAGGAGGGAGGGAGAGAAAGAAAAGGCAGCAAGAAAAGTGAGGGACTTTTAGGGGCAGCTGTGTTTTATTAACCCAGTCATAATGCCCCTAAAAATCCTTATTGCTCTTGCAATGGTCAACAAATCTACTGTTACAACATGCTGAGGATTTCAGGGAGTCTTATCAAAAACCTGACGCTCTGCAGGACCAGGCCACTGAAACATGTGCTCATTGAAAGCTTACATTTAGAGGTGTATGTGTGTCATGGCACTTGTTGAGTAGCATGAATGGAGGTGTGCAATCCCAGGAGAGCTGTGTTACCTACATCAAAAGTTTCCCAACACGTTTACTCATGTCGATAAGCAGGAAGTTTTAAAAGTTAACTGTGACTGTTCTTGGAAACTGCACAGACAGAACAATACCAGTGTTTTCCTTTGGAGGATTTATCATCTATCATCATGTTTCTGCCGAAGTCTGTAGAGTTTAGCATGCACATGGATTCGCCTCGTCCTTTGGTATTTCGACTTTGCATTGAGTGCCAGGAGAGTGATTGTAAAACACAGTCTGAGGAAGGCAGGTAGACTGATAAATAAGATGAGCTGGCAGGCAGGGACAAACTCAGAGTGGTGAGAAACAAAGTACAGGCTGGTAGGAATACAGAGAGGCAGATGGGAGCATGAGACAGGTAAATAATGAGACATCTTGAAAAGACAGCAGCTGTATAGTAAGATATAGAAAATGGTAACCAGGCGAGGGAAAAGATGTATCAATACTGATAGAAATAAAGAGACATGGAGGAAGGCAGGCCGTGAAGGTCTGGGTTCCAGGCCCTGGGTGTGGTGAGGTGGGCTGTCGAGGCTGGAGAACGAACGGGCGGTGTGGAGCGGAGTTCTCAATGTTGGTGAGTGAGTCATAGAAGGGAGGCTATTCTGTCAACTCTCCCTGTGGGACGGCTCCTTCTGCTGAAGGAAGGAAGGAAGATTCCTCTTCACGTCAAGGGAGAGAAAAAGAGAGACAAGGGGAGAGGGAAAGTGTGGACGATGACTCAGGGCCACGAACCACATGGTGACGGAGGAGGGAGGGAGAAATTACTCATCACAGCATGTGGAATCTCATACGGCTATCACAGGACTGACAGCGTGCTTCCCTCATGGCTGCTGCTCGGCCGCCATGCAGCCGCCGTCACTCCCTCAGGCTCCAGCCGAACACTGATCGGCCTTGCTTTCGCCAACCGAGGGAGAGAACAAAGCAAAGATGGAGAGCAGGGTGAGCCAGGGGTCAAACTCACACAGGAGCACAGGAGGTTTCTTTTTTTTCCCCCCCGCTTTTTAATCAAATGATTTTTATCAAAGCCGGGTCCCTGCCAGCCAGGGCACCTTGGGGCGTCACGAGGCACAAAAGTGAGAATTATTATTTTTTAACTCTTTTTATCAAAGCTGAATCCAATCCAAAAGTGCTGAGTCACTTGACTTCCTCCCCACATATCACCAGCTTTAGTCACCTGAAGTTGCTGCGTCTGTACAGCAAACACATGTTGAAATGTTGCGCCATTTTCTTACAAAGCAGTGAATTTCACCAGAGGCTTGGATAATCACATTTCATTTTGTGCTCCAAGTGTCATTCTGGGTGGAGGAAAATGTGTAACACTGTGGCGCTTGGTTCTCCCCAATTGTAGTTTGCAGAAACACTTGAGTGTAGGATGCCAGACTGGCTCAGGTCCTGGTTTTATGAAGGATGAGAGGAATAATCGAGTGTAAACACTGAGGTATTTTGAAACAGGAGTTTCATCTCAGCCCCTGTCTGCTCATATTTGGGTTTTAAATTACAGCAAGTCAGTACAGGTCTCCCTGCTTTTGCTCCAAATTCGGCAATACTGTCAAAATATTTTATTAGAGGAACTTCTCAAAAGGAGATGTGCTGAAAAAAGCTTCATGAATATGTATCTACTGTACACAGCGAACAGAGAGTGACATTTTTAAGTCCTGTTGCTTCTTTTCTCTTCTGACGCTCGGCTCTTTCATGGCTGTGTAGATCCATCTTTGCGGTGATAAATGTGTCACTACAGTGAGGCCCTGGATGACAAAGTTGTAATGAGTGATGACAAGACGGAGAATAGAAGCAGGTGAAAGGGTTCCTGGCTTAACATGCACCATAGCTTTTCTTTATCTGCAGGAGGCTCAGCGTGAACCTGCACATGTCCTTGTGTTTGAAGGGTGTTGAGATTGGAGTGATGCATAGTTTAACAGTTAAAAAAGATGCTGCTCGAACTTTCTGTGACAGTAAACCCTCCATTTTACTGTTCCTGTAAACTTGTGGCAAAAATTATTGTAAGCCTAACTTTTAACTTTTATTCTTTAAAGAAAAAGGGTGATTAGTCTACCATGGTGGCATGACTCAACAGGTGAAAGAGGAACGCCCAAAGGCCCCCCCATCAGTGGCGGCACCGTCTCAGATCTGTCTCTAAGCGAGGTTGCCATTAGGGTGTGGGCTGACAGTGCTCCAACACCAGAAGAACCACTCAAATCCAGAGCAAACACTGCACACAAAAGCAAGAGGGTAAGAAAAACTGGAGCAGACCTTCCCTGTGAGGATCAGCCCTGCACCCCTGTTTGAAAATCAGAATGAACCCTCCTGACCTGCTTTTGGCCAATCAGCCTTCAGGCTCTGGTACAATGAGAGTAAACAGACAGGAGGATGATCAGCAGTAATACTTTAAGCTAGATTCATGTGATGCAGTTGTGGATCCTCCGGAGCCGGTTTCACTGGCTATTTTTAAGTTCAGGTGAAGTGTAGTCTTAAGTGTTAAAGCTAATTTAAGTTTTCTCTAACCTAAAACTGGTTGAGCCACACAAGCTGGTTCTTATAGAGGGGAGTTATTATTTAATATGTTAACCCAATAACTACAACATGTGATGTAAGAGAAGCTGGTTTAAGCCAAAAAATGTCTGTAGCTTGGTAGTGGGGTGGGTATTTCTATAAAACATAAGCTGAACTCTTCACAAAATGCTGTTGGCTATATCCTCACATATTCACATATACCACATATATTTCAAGATCTGAGATTAAGCTTTTAGTCTACAACAGATTGTGCAAATATAAAGCAAGTTGATTTATCCAATGTGAAATTTTGATGCATAAAAATGTAGATGTGTATGTTATTTTAGTCACAAAGAAAAAGAAGCTGCTGAAATGCTCCCGAATGAACAGCCTGTAAACCTTGGCTTCGTTAGCATAATCTGATATTTTCTGTTTCAGTTAAAGGTTTTTGTGAGAAGAAAATCAAACTTACCATTCTGCATAAGAGCTTCTTGTCCTCAATGGCCACCGTAGCTTCTTCATTGCCAGGAGAGGCGGGCAGGGGAGCATTCAGTCTAAGAATCTGAGTGCTAGGTTTTGCTAAATATGCCCATTTCTGTAAACTATTACTTTAAAGCTGCTAAAGACACAGAGTTAATTTTTTTTCAAATGTTTGGCCAAAAGTACAAAATATAAGCCAAAAATTCTCACTGTAAAGTATAAAATTTTCAATATGAGGTATCAACAGCACCTCCATCCCCTCTTATTTTGATTCTGATGAACCTGAAAATGTTGAAGTTGACCGATGCGCTTTGATTGGCTATTTCCATGGGATTGCTTCCCAACACTGTTGTCAATCTTTTATGTTGTTAAATTGACAGTTTGTAAAATTATCTATTTGATTTTTTTTATAGCTACTGTTCAACCTTTTCATCGTTCTTTGCTTCTTGTTAACTGAACCATCAACTGCATTTTTGTACTGATATGAGTCAGAGCTGTAACAGTGCTTTTTCTGTGGTTTAGATGAACAGGTCACACCCACCCAGAGGGTGTAACACTGGTGATAGATTCGGGCTGAAACCTGTTTTTCCAAACTGATGTCAATTTCTGACATTAAAATTTTTGAACTTTACAAAGATTGTTGACATTTTTTGCTTTTAATTGTGCAAGTATTAACAAAAAGAAGTAGCAGCTACAATCATTAAATCCCTTGGCACATTTTAGGGGCTTCAGTTGTTTTGTTGAATTGGTTGTTAAAATACCCATAAAACGAAAGAAATACTACAAAGTCATTATTAAGTCATTATGCTCTATATAACAAACACTAGAGCCATTATAGGGAGATTTAAGTCATTTTTCTTATAAAAAGAAAGATTGAAAATGATGGACTGGCCCCCTCAAGTTTGGACCACAGCCCTGGCCAACAAATTTGAGTAAGTTGGAAATGAAGTGGATTGATCTTTTGAACATTCAGAGGAAAATCTTTGGCTTGAGTTGCCCCATGAGTGGGATAACATTAGTGTTGAAGTTCTCAGGACATATATTGACACTATGCCAGAGACATGTGCTGCTGTAACCGCTCTAAAAGGTGGACAAACCAGTAGGATCTACGTCATCTGATATTTGTTGTGCTCGGAGTGACCACCATGTTTTATCATCATGATTTGGAGGAAAAAAAAAGTCAATAATTTCAGGTTTGTCAGGTGTTCTAACAATTTTGGCCACCGCTTATTAAGGAATACTTGTGTTTCATACATAATTGTACCTCCTATTCCACCATAGAAAATGTTAATTTATGATATGACACTGATTTTGTGATCATTTGAAGTTCAGCTGATGCATTTTGATCAGACTTGGCCACTGAGCTTCTTTTTCAGCAAGTAATTTACTCAAGTCCTAAATGAAGTTAGACGCCTGATGCTTCCAGCCAGGCACGGCTCCAAATCTCTAGCCAGACTCTTCTTCTCTGTCGTTCCCAAATGATGGAATGAATTACCTAATTTTATACAATCTGCAGAGTCTCTTTCTACTTTTAAGAGATGTCTGAAGACTCATCTGCTCAGGAAACATTTAGGCACTTAAACTGACCCTTCTCCTCTTTGTCCTCAGGGGTAGAATGAGTCAGACGATCTCAGACTCAGCTCTTCGTGAATTTTCAGCACTAATAACTGAATGTTGTTGAAGGTTGAAGTATATTGTTGCAGCAATTAAATGTAGTGAGTTGGCTAGATTATTCTACATTAAAAAAATCTTGTTGCACTTAAAGGCAGCACCTGCAGCCAAATAACTTGTAGCACTTTGTCCCGCTAACTAGGTTTTCCTTCTGTCTAAATTCTTGCTTGTGTTGTACGCTGCTTTGGAAAAAAGCATCTGCTAAATGAAACTGTAGAAGTTTCTGGAAACCTAGATGTGCAAACCATTATATATCATCAGCTTTAAACTATCTAGCAGCTACCTGGGATTGGGCAACAATAACATTTAGTGATCGAAACAGTCCAGATTGAGTGAACAAAGCCAATAGGACAAACAATCTTCCTACATTTTATTGTTTTTTTTTTCTATGGAGGCCTGACAGCAGTGTGCTACAACTGCAAACAAAGTACCATGCCTGTGCTGCCCACTGTGGTAAGTTTAAGCAGTGGGTGGTTTGCAAGGTGAAAACAAACACCGTGGGACCCCACAGCTGCAGATAGAGGTGTAGACGTCTCTGTTGCTGTCGTATAAACGAGGTCTTTACACTCAGAGGTCAGCACAGTGTACACACGCACAAAGACAGATATATTAACTCTAACGTCTCACCTCTTCTTTATGCACTGTTTGCTTTCTAAATGGAATGTCAAACTGCTCTCAGGTATTCAATTTGCCTGGGCCGCCTGCATTCTGTTCAGCTCACTCAGCAGCTGGGTCTCATCTTCCACTGTTTGTTTTTGCGATTATGTTTGAATATACATAAGCAGAGAGCCGTTTCATGCAGCACTGCCATGTCTATGTTTGTATTCTCTGAAACAATTTGCTATAGTGTGAGGAGAAATGCAGAGAGGTGCCAGAGTGCCTGAGCTTGGGTTCAGGCTAAATATCTGAAAAGTCATTCTCCTCCTCTCCTCTCCTCTCCTCCATCCTCTGCCAAACACAGACAGGGGCACGTCACTTTCCAGTTATTTTCTGGCTGTTTGGGGTCAACAATGCATGCTGGCAGACCTTCCAGGCACTTTCTCTTTGCATTGCAAAATTTGTTGGAGGCTGCACTGGGCTCAGCGCTTGTGTGCCCCAGTGTTGAGTAACAATGAGCTCCGCAGGGCGATTGGCACATGTCTGTTTGATGCTGCAGATACAGTCATGCCATTGTGTGGAGTCAGCAAGTGAAATGTGTGTGTGCTCACGTGTATGTGAGGCAAACTGAGTGATTGTTTTGGCAGGGAAATCATTTGCAAAAGAACTGGTTCCGCTGCCAAAAAAATCACCAAAGAAATCCTGCAGCGGTGAGTGCCTCGTTCGCCAAACCTCTCCAGCAGTAATATAATGAAAAGGTGACCATTTTACTCTCTACCTACCTCTTCACAGCTTTTTGTGCGCTGAGAGGGCCAACAGTGGGCTGTGGTTAGCCCATTTTAGTGTGGTGCTTCAAATGAAAAGACAGCAGTAGAGGTAAGCTGCTCTTTCTCCAATCTTCTGTTACAATGGCAGTCAACACGAGGATGGAGAACGTTTTCAGCTCATTAGCAGAGCCTTGTGGTTACTCTGATCCTTTCTTCTACTCACAGTTGTTCACTTGAGGTCTAATTGTCTGGCTTGTGGCAACATCCTTCCCTCTGGATGTCCCGAGTGCCAAGCTTGGCTCTGAGGCTATAACTAAGAAGGGAAAGCCATCTTCCCCAGAACCCTCTTCCATTACAGAGAGAGCTTTTCTGCTTCTATCAAAGCTGTCAATGGAAGTTATTCAGCCACTTGGAAAACATCAATTGCTGCTTTCTCCGGTCCAGAAATTGATGTTGGGCAAATCATCAGTAATGGGGACAGCATGATCCCTCAAGTTGTTTTTTTCTCAGTAAAAAGGGAAATTGTGTTGTGCATGCAAGTGTTTTCATATCCTTGATACTCTACAGTGTAGCATTCATCTCTCATTGATCTGCACAGCATATGTGCAGCTGACAGCTCTGTAAAATATCAGCATGTGGTGTTTTCCTTACTGTAACCTTTGCAGTCGATGTGGACATGAATAAAGCGTACCTTGTAATGTGCAGAAATGCAGAGCTGTTTCATGTTGGCACCGCAGCGATAGGAGCCACATTGTGTCAGTCAGCCCCTGAAGCGACTTCGAGCTCAGCAATGTGCCTTCTTGGACCTTCCTTCCCATTCCTGGGCATCAGAACAGTTGCATAGCACCCGTCTGACTCCAAAACCAACAGTTTCAGAAATATTTTTTACTTCTGCATCCAAACTATTCAGATGCACTTTCATGTGACTCTCATTTGGGTTGACAGGGTTTTATTTCTTTTCCTCAGTGCCTCTTGTGTTTTCTTGTTATACTTGGCTGTTTTTGACTTGACTCATCTCCCTGGCATGTGGGATGGGTTATTTTCGGCAGTGTGGATGTGTGAATGTAACCAATATGCATACAGTAGGGCTTCATGCGTGAAAGGAAAGGTATTTTTTGTGTCAGATTGATGGTGACAAATTCCCCCCGTCATGTCATGTTATGCCCCGTCATGTCGTATCACGACTGTGGCAGTTACATCTTTCCTTCAGATGTAATTCTGGAGCACTCTGTTTATACTAAATCAAATTTTGGCATTTTTACTGTCGGAGAGTCAGATAAGAAGATCTGTTCAACTCTGAAACACAAATATTGTACCTCTGCAAGCAGCCTGAAAAGAGCAGAAAGGTTGGACGATAAGTTTCTCTGATTTTGACCAGTGAAGCTGAAAAATTTAAGGTTTTATTATAAGGAGATGATGTGTTCCTTTTTTTCACTTGTTGAACTCTCAAGAAGACTGAGCTAAAAGTGCTAATAGGCCTGTTAGCCTTGGAATACATCATTCATTTATTTCAAAACAATAAAATACCATTACCCCAAATTTTACAAACCAATTAAATTAAAAGAGTACATTTCTATTGATCTCTTCTATATCCAAATTTTCTCTCCCTGTGAAGAGGGCCAAGTGGGAATGCTGTTTGATTCTGCTAACAGACTCAAACGAGTCATTATTGATACTCTAAACTGCTTTCAACATCAACATCATTGTAATCTGGTGAAAGCTCTGTATGGCTCCAAAAAATGAGTTGGAAGATTTTTCTCTTTCACACAACCACATATTAAAGAATGATAAGCAGGCCATACTGAGGTCTTTAAAAAGGGGGGTAAAGCTTTACATGATTTACAGCTAAAAGAATGTTTAACATTCAGGCCACATTGATGCCTGTCATCCACTTGAAACCGCAACTTTACATCATCAAATACAATGTTTTCTGAAAACTTTGGCCAAAGTGAATATTTTGGAAAACCCCGGGGTAACACTTTACTTTAAAGGTCCACCAATGGCATCACACTTAGGTAATAATTAGAAAAAGTTTTTTCTTATTTCTTCAAAATTGGCACACAACTTCTTTAAAAATCATGTCCAAACATATCATCGCAAGTCACAATTGGTAGGTTACAGTTTTTTTCCAGTATCTTTGAAATTCACAACCCACCACAATTTTTTTTTAAGAAGTATCCCATTCTGCTATTTCCAGAGAAGCAGGTAATAGTTAGCTGCTTAGTTCTTGAATACAGAAGTTAGGTTCATTGTTTCCTCCCAGATAATCACCTTTGAAATGTAAAGTAAGTAATTCAATTTACCAATAAGCAGTTGATAGTTAGCTATTTCTGATTTATTTTCACCAAGTTCTTTAGTACTAACTTTGTTGAAATGCATAATTGAGATTACATGCAAAATGATAAATCTTTATGATTAAGCCTATGATGTTTTACGTGATACAACTGAAGGCTTCAGATGGGAAATTAACCAAGAGTGGGGTTGTAAATTGGCCTTACCTGATTGTGATAGACACTGGGAGAACAGGCTCACTGCAAAACAGAATCTGGACAGAAGTTATGTGCTAATTTTCACCAAATTCTCATGAAATTTCAGTAGTAATAAAAAAGAAAAAAAAAGAAAATACTTTGTCTAATTATTACCTTATTGTGATTAAATTTCGCGGACCTCCAAAGTAAAGTGTTACCAACCCCGGTTTCATGGTGAATGACAGGGGCTCATTCTGATTGGATGACACTGGTTTTACATCAGGAAAACTTTGCCAAATATGAGTTTGGCATGTCTTGAGCCACACTTATCCACAGATTTGCCAGCTGCAGAGGGGGTTATTCATTTGCACGTGTGTACAAGGTCTCAACCTCTGCTTGAAATACTTTGTTTCTGCTGTTGTCTGGCTCCCTATCTCACAACCCCCCTTCCCTCTGATTGGCCAGCCCTCTGGAAGCCTATTGGGCACGGAGCTGTGGGTGTTTGAGGCCCGCTCCTCCAACGATTCATGTATCAGTTAAGAGATCTCTTTATGATGACCTTAGCATTTCAACAAGTCTTGTGAAGATCCTGATCAGATCTTTTGAAAATCTACATACTCTGTACAAACATCCAGCATTGTTTTTTTATCTTTAAGTTCATATTTTAAATATGGAAAAGCATCTTACTCCCTTCTTTAATGTCAGGTTTAGATATGAAGCAGCTATGAAACAAAAAAATCTACCAACCAGCACCTCTGAACTTTACTTATTACTTAGTCTGTGAGTGCTTACTTTTCAACTCACCTCTGTTTTAATGAAACCGGGAGCATAAAGATGTCCAAAGGCAATAAGATGAGACAACTGAAGCTACATTTTAATGCCCGGGAGCTCTTTCAACAATTTCAGTCATTTGATGAATAAACTTATTTTTACTGCACACCAAGATAAATATCAAACACCAAACTTCTTTCAAGGCTGTGTTTGAGAACAGGGAAGGACAGGTCCAGGTCAGAGGACGAGGTAATATTGAGAGGTTGTTTCTCCCATTTGTTGTTATCCCCATCTAAAAAGACTCCAGTGATAATCTAAATTTTCATAAACCCAAATCAGCACAAGTTTATACGATAAGTGACTCCTCCATGAATATTCAGCACAAATTCAACTATGTTTGATTTGAGTAAATTTCAGCTCTTTCTCTGTAGATTCACTCGTGGCTGATGCACTAACACAAGTACAGCCTGTGTGTAAAGCTCAAACTCAACAAACTTAAATTAAAGCTGCTAATTCAGGGAGGATTATCAGTTCTCCCGTATCGGCTGCTCGAGGAGTGCATGCTTTCAGACTGTGCATCACACTCAACGAGCTCTGTAACTGAAAAGTGAGTGCACCATTTGTAACTTTAAACCTAAACTACAGCTTCAACTGAAACTAACCTCTTGATTAATGGAGCCTGTTGGTGTTGCAGCGGGATAAATTTAGTGCAGAATGCACTTTATGTTGATATATTTGAGATCATCGCACATTTCTTAGAAGGTGTCAAGCAAGGTGATATTACAACAAAAAATTCTGACGAGCAGGTTTGTTTTTTTGGTGGGTATAAGTCGACCCAGATGATGCTGCAGTTTTTATGACACATCGTGTGGGATAAAACAAGTTATCCTGTTGGAAACCCTTTTCCTCTCCCAGCACTCTAATCTGTCGGGGTGGGCATGTAATGTGATGGTTCTCCTTCAGTTTCCCTTAGTTTGAAACAAAACTTTTTCAATTAGCCAAAGTGCAAACATATTAGTTTTTATGCTTTTTTTTTTTTTTTTGCAAGATTTGTGAAACAATGTGCACTTTTACTCGGGAGTCTCCATTGGACTCTTTAAGGGTCACAAAAGTAAGCGATCCTTAGGTTGGACGTCAACTAACAAGTTCCTAGATGAAGCAGCTCAAGGAGGATTCATTTGAAACATAGGGAAACTTCTGCATTTTTTTACAGTGTTGTGTCCAAGCAGCAACCTCCAGTCTTGAAACATGAATCTTATGCAGAAGTGCTAAAAACTGCAGTTCTTTGAGAGTCCTGTTGGTACATGCTGGACCACTGAGCACCACATAAACATATACACCAATTTGATAAAGCTATAAAGATTAAGTTAGGAGAAAAAACAATCAACCTGTTCAAATAAAATAAAAAAGTTGAGGGTTCTGATTTCTCTATCAGCACAAACTTAACAGGGGATAAAATTTTCAAAAGTCGTTGTTCTCAAAGTTATTTAATGAGCTTTGCCCATATAAGGGCATGGCGGATTTGATTGGCAGATGGACACCACATAACTTTAAAGAAAGCTTGCCTCGTCATCTCAATTTAACTCAAATTAAGTTTGGTTAAATGAAGCTTTTTCAACATAGCACTGTCAATAAATAAATAAATTAATTAATTAATTAATAAATTAGCTTTTGCAGTTAAAAATGCTTTACAGGGATTGGAAAATGGCAATAAAAAAATAAAAATAAACTTATAGCAAAACATATTTAAGTAGAAGAAGTAGTGTTATTATTTCATTTGATCTTTGCCATCATAGTAATTGCTTTTACTTCTAATATTGCTACTGCTTTTAACAATAATGTCACAATTTTCAATATCACTATCAATACTATGATTTCCAAATGCATTACAGAATTCTATAACTCATTTTCTTGTTCTCCTTGTTGTTATTAACTTGTCTTTTTCTTTTTCCTTTTTTTTTAAACTTAAATTTATTAAATTTTTTGTATTCATTTTTGGCTGAATAATCTTTGCTATTATCTTTTATCATTGCCACAGTTTTCACTGCCCTCACCACTCCATATCCCTTTTGTCTATCTGTCACTGTCTCTGTCCTTGTCTCATACTGTTGCACAGTATGCACAAAGGAAAAAACAAAAAAACAAAACAAAAAAACATATTTAAAAGAAAGATTTTAGAGTGGAGACTAATACACACCGTTCACATATATCTATAAAAACAACATTTAAATGAGCTTAAGTGTTAAAATATTGATAAGATTAATAAATAAAATAAATCAATAAAAATGTAGGGATAGAAGTAAAATGTAAATAAAAGCATTAAAATTACCAATATTCTAAATTTATGAAAAAATAGAATTTAAAATATTTATGATAAGCTTCAAAAAACAAGTCCATCCATCCGTTGCCCTCCAACTGTCATTAATGAGCACATACAGGGCTCGTACTGGGCTCGGTTTATAAAGCCGGGTGCGTGTTTTCCAGCTTTCACAAAAAGCCAGGGAGCTGGGTTTATGATCTTATATTGAAGTTGTCAGATTATTCACGTGGATTTATGGCCAGATATATTCAATTATACCAAGCCAGCAGAGCCAGGGCTCCAGCAGTGTCCTGAGATAGCCTTTAGAGATGCTGATAAAGTTCAGTTAGACATAAATGATCCAAATATAGTCTTAAATCAATATTAATACAGTTAGGGGTTTGTTGATTTTCTTGCTCTACTTTCAGTTTTGAGCTCAACAACTGAATGTGAATTTGACAGTGAATTCTGAAGCAGCAGTGTTTGATACAGGTTGAGTTACAGATTAAAGAGACTCATTTGGGTCGGCCTTTGCAAGAGTCTGGCAGATACTTTTATCCTCAGTGTCATTTTGGGAGTCATTGCAACCCCAACCTGATCCACCCTTGGTTGTGAAAACCTGTTGGGAGCTGTGTGGAAAACTCTGGCTGGCCTCAACCAAATTAGCTTGTAACCAGCATGCTAACTGTCTGGTTCTTTGTGTGATCTGCCTGGCTCTGACTCAGAGGGATGAGCTGTAGTGTGTTGTGTTGCAGGCATCAAGATAATTAAGTGGTCACAGTCTAGATTTCCTGGAAGTTGACAGCATTAGCTCCATTCCTCTCTGTTCTCACCTCTTCTTCTGTTCTCTTTCTTGTTTTTCGCTTCCTGGCAACTGTTACACAGAAAACTTTGGAGTGGGTGTAAATAAGGGAGACGTGAATGCTTAATGAGGAGGAATAAAGATGGTTTGACCCTTTTTTTTGCACTTTGAATGTGAAGGCAGTGGAATAACTTAAGTTGTCTTTTCAGTTGATGAAACTGGAAATGACATTTGTGGCTATGCCAGCCAGATCGTATCAATTTAATGTCATACTTTCGATTAGGAAGTCCATAACATCTGCTGACATTTCACCTCCTGAACTCACCTGTCACACAGATTAACATCTGACTCCAGCGGCCAAATTGAATCTAAATGAAGTTCTGAAAGTAATTTCTTGTCACTGATGTGGCTTAAAGAAGTACAAGTCAGGAAACAGAGAAAGACAAAGTGAAGCGTGGTCTTCCAGCTCTCAGATTTGCAGCCGTGGGGTCAGCAGTGGAGCTGGAGCAGAGTGGTGCAGAGCTCTCCTCCTCCTCCCTCCTGGCCTCCTTCGCTTTCTCTGGTCCCACCCAGTTCTTTTCTTTTTTTCTTTTACTCTGTTACAGTATATGGGTCATACTTCGATTTCATGTACACACTGGTAAATGTGTTCTCTGTTACAGTGAGCATATGGAAATAAGTGCTCAAGCTCTTACCTTTAAGTAAATGTGACCACAAGGCTGAACAATGCTGCTTTTGAAGTAGAGGTTTGACTTTTAACATGTACTGCATGCACTGTAAGTTCATTTAGTGTAAATAAACTTATGTGACTGAGTGACGAAACAAGCTTGTAGTCATAAATCATGTAATATTTCATTTTTTATAAGCTTGTTTTATGTTAAGCCTGTAAAACATATTTTACTTAAACCTTAAAATGCTTTGGGCTCTTGAAAACAGTCTAAGACCCTGAGAAAGTTTACTTTGTTACACTCCACTTCTGCTCTTTCCGCACGTTATCAGAGTGAACGTCTGTGTGTGGGTACATGTGTGTTGATGCATGGAAAGCCTCAGTAATCATTGACAGTATAGAATCCATACAGCTCACTTTGTTTCAGCAGTTTTCTCATGTGCTGCAGCTCCCACCTGATGCAAAACTTGGGAAAATATCGTCCAATTATCGCTCGTATCCACAACAAACTTAACCACAGGGTAAGGTCATATTTATTCTGCTGATACACGATATCACTTTGCTAAAAATAAACTGTGAAAGCGAAACATCTTGTCTGTTTTTTGGGGAAGCGGCGTCTCCGTTTACAAGTAAATGCAAATCATGCTAACTTTTTTGTAACATGTTGAGTTTGTGCTGCTGCTGGTTCACCTGCGCCTCCTCCGTGAGAAAAGCCACCACAATCTGGGCCCGAGCAGGAAGGCAGGATGTTTTTGATGAAGCAGTGGGCTTAATTTAGGACCAAGCATTCTCAGTATCTGTCACCTAACTCCCAACGTCCTCAACACACAGTGCGGGAGGCATGTGTGAGTTGGTGCTCATGTTTATCCAGGCAGGCGGGTAATAAATTCAAGAAATGTACACCAACACTTTGCCATGCAAAAAAGAAGAGAATACTTGTTAAAAAACAAGCTTGTGCTCTTTTCTAATGTGGGAATAAAAATAATAGCAGATGTACCATGGAGTATTGGAAAATGGCTTCTCTTTAAAAATGAATTATTAATACTGGACATGGAAAATATCCCATTAACCCTGCCAAACAACCAAAATCTTAAGGTTTTTTATTTTCAAAGAATTGGCTCGGCTGAAGCTCCTGCTTGGCCACAAAATAACCAAACAGGCGTTTGCAATGCCAGCTAACCAGCTAAAGTAAAAAACGAATGCCAACGAGCTCTGCCAAAGACTGCAGCTTGCACCCACTGTTCTCTCCCCGGTACAGAGATGTTTCTTCTTCTTTCAATTACAGAACAGCCGGGCCTGTAGGATTTTTTATTCACAAGAACGAGCAAACTATGCTGCATATTGGCGACATGCTGTTTAGTGTTATAGTGAGAACCTATCCCCTCTCTGTCGTATAATCTGTGTTTAATGAAGATGTGCACACTCTGAGAGCTGCGATGTGGTTTTTTAGAAACCCCATAAGGGAATCTGACCTCAGAGCTCATCGTCATTCGAGTGTTGCATTAAACGAACGTGCTCTGACTCGTCAAGTGACTGCACCGGGATGCCGAGAGGGGAGGCGTGTGGTCGTCATGCATCCGTAACGAGTGGAAAGAAAGGAAGACCACACAGCAGCACGGTCAGATCAGGTTGTCAGAGACCATATTTAAAATCTGGGTCAGAGTCCAAAACCATAACCTCTCTCAGTCACTGTGGCTCGACATTCCCTCCTCTGCACCCCATTTCTCCTTCATCTCATCCCACTCTCTGTGTTCTCTTCTTCCTCGTGCAGCTTTATCTCCTCCTCACACACTCAACACATCCACACAGTTTTATTTCTTTCACTCCTTTTGTCATTCTCGTATTTATGACCTTAATATGTGCTGCTCACTGAGGCAGCCGCAGAGAAATAAACTTAAGGCAACAATTATTTGCGATACTTTAATCGGAGAAAAACAAGCCTCTTATTCAAAATGGCGCTCATATCCTGATCTGTTATTGGTGTGTCAGTAGACTTTGAATTATTCTAGATAATTGGAAGCGCGAGTAAGAACCAGTTTTTTGATTTTACATGCAGGTCCAGTGGGCAGCAGATGAATTTTAAATGTAACAATTAGTTGATTCAATTCCACTTCATAATGTCTGAGAAAGAAAACAGGGACATCTGTGGCCACCAAACTTTAGTCCAGGATTAAAAAAGAATGAGCTGATGAGTTATATTTCTGAGACATACTCAGACTGAGGAGGAATCAGACGTAAGAGCTGATGTTTGAGCTTATTCATTTGGTTCAGGATATCCTTAGCCTCTCATATCAAATGAAGCATGATTAAGAGGCAACAGCTGGTTAGTAAAAATGACGCCTAATGCTAAAAGTCGCTATTCACTAAGAATCTGCTTGAGGCTGGCTACAGAAAGACCGGAAGTCATGTACACACCCAGCCATAAAAACAGACTTTTATGGCATTAACAATCATCTTTACAGACTGGTTCAAAAAACGGCTTGGGTCTGAAACGCTGATTTCACTATTGGCACACACAGAAGTTATTAGGATTATTTGATTGTCCAGAGACACAGCTCAGGTCATATGACTGACAAGTGCTCTATAGCTGTTCGAAAGGGAACTCACAACTGTCGTCATATCAAATATGGCTGCATCCGTGGAACAGACAGGTGACATCGCGCAGGCTACATCCATGTTTCATACAGTCTATGAGCATGACGGAGGCAAACAAAACCTGTTGAACCTGCTCAACCTGTAAAGCCTGACCCATCAAAAAACAGACAGAAAATTCTTAATTTTTTGGAACTGAGATATTGATTAACCCTTTCAACAAAATCCACCAAAAATCTTGTTATATCATTTTGTTGATGATATATTTTTGTACTACATTTGATAAACTGGGCAATTTTGGCAACTTTTTTCAGTAATGTTTTTATGCTTTCTTTCAATGCAGAAAATACTTATTTTTAAAAATGTTCCTCATACCTGAATTTGTTGAAAATCAGCAATGATATTCAAAGCAAAAAGTGTGCATGATTTCATCAATGAAGCTTTTTTGAAAAGGACCAAAATCCAACTTGTGCTGCCTGTAGTGGAATATATTTTTTAACAATGCTGTCAGGCGATTAAAAATTTAATCTAATTAATTACAGGACTTGTGATTAATTAACCTAATTACTTGCATTTTAATCTCATATCTGCTTAAGGTTCCCAAATAAAGAATTTGAATTTTAGGACATCACAAAACTGTAGTGATTGACTAATCAAATGAATAAACAAAAAAGAGAAGGTTTGTTAATCCACATTTTTCTCAACTGTCCAATATTAAAACGTCCGTGTTCACTGCCAGTGACGTCTATAGGGCGGAGCTTGTCAATCAAACTCATGCTCGTAAACTACTGTGGGTGAGAGCGGTGTGCTCTTTAGATGAGAGATCAGCATGGATATGAGGAGAAGTTGTGAGATGACAGAGACAAAGTGAGATGCTGCAAGTTAGAGAAGTTCAGGCAGCTCACGCTCCAACTGAGGATGTGACGCAGGAGTTTAGAGAGAAAGAGCGGCGCGATCGTGAGAAAAGACGATGGAGATCATGGAGAGGATCAAAGGACGGAGCACCCGAGATGAACGCGATCAAAAAATAATTATGTTTTGTCTGTTTTTTAGATCAAAAACAAAAAATAGAGTCCACTCTTCTCAGATAGTTTTGGTGTTTACATAGTCATAGAAAGCAATATTATTTGGGTCTTGAAACATTGTTCAAGATGCCCCTAAAATTGACTGGCAGCCCATGAGCTAATCTTCCATTAATTTTTATAATGCATAACTTTGCGGTGTAATTAATTAATCTAATTAACACATTAAAGTTACAGCCCTAATTTTTTAAAAATCTTTTTTAAACAGGTTTTCAAGGAAGCTTTTCTTTTTATCAAGTTGACGAGATGTAGGTCTTTGAAACTAATATATCCACTATAACACATTTTGTGTTACAGGGTTAAGTTCTTCCAGTGGACTTTTTTATACATGAATCAGCATTAGTTAAAATGTCTAGCTGCCAACTGTCTTAACCTGGCTTCTTACTCCTCACCAGATAAATTACTTGATTCTGATTGGTCGAATCAGTCCATGAAAAATAGTTCTGAAAGTTTGGCTTCTGCTTGTTCACACTCATAATGTAGCTAAGAAGTTAACTTTTGTTGGCATGCTAATGCACCAGGTTAAACAACATAAGTACTTTCATACTGGATCCTGGAGCTCTGGAGCTTTAAGGCACTGATCATTGCAGAAAAACTTACACCATGAGCTGAGGTGATTATAGAAGCAGTGTTAAAAGTTATAACATTTACCTTGTTCCGTTTTAAAGGTGTGTCTACCACAGGGCTTAGAAAAGAAGGAGAGATGAACGAGGTAAAGAAAAAGAAGTCAACATTTATAATCTTGCAGGAGACCTGTTCATCTTGTGTTACCTGTCAGTGGAAAAGTTCAATGTCATCAATAAGAAATAAGCAGGCTAATGTTTGACTTGGCTGAATTTAAGTAAATTTGATCTCAAATTGACCAAAACAGGCAGACTGGGACTATTTTACGAATATTTATCAATAATAAATGTGACTGTATCTTAAATTAGTAGCGTCAGGTTTCTGTCTCATCCTGGTCTATTGTGCATAATCACCTGCTGAACCATACATGATCTCTTACTTTACCTTAATGTAGATTCTTGTAGTTTAACCTAGAGCCAAACCTGTAATGACAAGTATCTGGGCTCTTTTTTTCATCCTATAATGTAAAATAATGTATTTCCTCAAACAGGCTGTGTGCTTAGAGGAAGCTTTGTGTTTTACGGCTTGGAAACCATTAAAGATCCAGTGATAGAGTTTGATTTAAGACTGCAGAGGTGCCACCCTGATGCTCATTCTCTCAGACAAACCTGGCAGCCATGCAGCGACTAGAACAGCGCTCTTGCCACCATTCATCATGGGAAGCTGGCAACGGCTGCGCAAATCGACTGGCATAAATGTCTGAGCTTGGTTTCAGCCGGGTGGCTTCGGGAGCTAATGTGGAGCTAACGCGGCTGCCAACAATAAGACACGATGACATTGTCCTGTTTTCAAGCTGGAGGTCTCCCAGTTAGGAGCTCTCTTGAATGCCTCTTCAGTGTGACATGGAGACGGGCCCGCCAACCAGCAGCGGAGCCAAGCTGAGCTGCGGAGCTGCTTTAGAGCACATCTGAGACCTGCCAGACCCACAGCTTTCCCTGCCAGGGGCCTCCACTCCGCAGTCAGAGTGAGTTACAGCCCGTGCTCCTGTCACACACATGCTAACACAGAACACATACACATATTTTAAACATGTACTGTATGAAGGCATGTAGGCGCACGCAGAAGTGGGACACAGAGTTGAACAAATGTGCACAAGAACAAACCAACACACACAGACAGAAATGTCTTTGCTTTGCACGCAGACGAATGTAAATGTATGCACACACACATAACGGTCCCCCACTAACAGAGGTCACCACACACACACACATAGATAAAGTATATGCAAACTCAACAAGTGTGTGCCATGCCTGTAAAAGTGCAGTAAAGTCAGCATGTCGTTTTACAGCAGCAGGGTTCATTCGAGGTCAGCGTACAGCAGCTGCAGGATCGGCTGGATTGATTTGTCTGGGTAAACACGTAAAGGAGAAATGAGCATGTTTGCGATCAAGGGCTTAGCTTAGTGTGTGTCAGTGTGTGGGGTGAGGAAGCATTAACACATGACCTAAACAGAGTGATGGGCAGATACATGAGCCGCTTATTTGTGTGTGGATTGGCTTTTTAATCATGGAGTGTGGAGTTTAAAACTACTGTTCTCAGTGATGAGGATTGAAATTGCATTTACATGTATTTTCATGCTTAAATTATACGTAAAATGTTCAAATTTCCCCAGTTGATAAAGCCATGAAGTCATAAACTGAACATACAAAATGAATTCATAAAAGGGCCATAAAGAAGGATGTTTTTGAATGAAGTAAATGTTTCTGTGAGTTAAGTGACTGACAACACTGTGAAGTAAGAAGAATGAGCTGTATTGTACATACTAAGAAACCGCGGGGCACAGTGGAAGCATCGTGGTTCATGTGAGGAAACGATCACACGCATGAACGTCATCGAACCATGTGTCAGCAAATCTTCCCACAGGCGTGGCAGCAGGGTCTTTGAACATTGCTAACAACATGACTAAAATCATTTACTGGATCTCGAGGGTCTTAAACGGCTCACTGCTTGCTTTGTTTGAGAGCTGTTTCAACATCAAATGGAAATTTGATGCAAATGCTTTAAGGAAATGAATTATTCTTCAAGCTACTGCTGGGAGGAGTTGTTCAGTTAACTTAAGTTGATATTCAGTAGCCAAAGCTTTTTAGGAAAGATAGAGAAAGTTAGATATGCTTTTACTACCAAGGTCTGTTAAAGTTACTGTTTTATATTGCCTGATCATAATCCAGTGTTTAAAATGAGATTATCAGTGCCTAAATTGGTTATTTCTAAAAGCTATTTCTCAATATCAGTGGTCAGGTTGGACTTTCCTGGGAGAACACAAAAGCAACAGGAATGTAGGTGATGGTGCTCATGGGAAACAGAGTCTCTATCCTGGAAAACACAACTGAATCAGGCCGAAGGTGTCACTGCATCAATGCCAAATAGTCTGTGTTGCAGGAGTACAGTTCAGTCTTTGGGATTTTCACTTGAGTTAGAAACCAATCAAAATATTAGACAAAAAATCCCAGACAAGCCCAAGATCATTTTTGGCCCTCAATGTCCGCAAATCTGGACCTACAGTGGAAAAAAAAGAATTCTTAAAAACAACTTTTTTTGGTCTTATTTTCAGTAGAAGATGTCTTTTTAGACTTAATATGTGCCGCATTCACCCGACCAATCCAGAAAATGTCTCATTTCAAGTTATTTAAAGACAAAAATGAGGTCTGAATTGCTTGTAACAAGTAAAAAATCTGCCAATCGATCAAGTGAAAAGTTACTTGTATTAAGACATTTTTCTAGTTTTAAGCAAATTTTCAAGCAAATTTTTCACATTCCATCGGCAGAGTCTTCTTTTACTTGTTACAAGCAATTCAGACCTTATTTTTGTCTTTTAATAACTTAAAACAAGATATTTTCTGCACTGACAAGTTGAATGTGGCTCCTATAAAGTATAAAAGACAATTTTTACTCAAAACAAGACAAAAACACTTCATAAGATTTCAGTTTTTTGCAGTGTAAATCTTAAACAATATTGTCTAGTGTGTGGTCAGCCCAAATAGAAAACATCACAAAACTCTTTCAGGTTGAACTGTTTGATGGAACCCACAACAGCTACAGTCAAATCTGCAGACAGGTCATTTTTGACCAGCTTCTTTTTAGTCTTCAGTACAATTTCCACTATTTAAGCATTAGTGAGACTATTGTGCACTGCACTAGTTTTGCTGCATAGGGGGACTTCATTCCCTTCTCATCCTGATGAAAAGAAAAAGTCAGGTGGGACTCTAAGGTCTGCGATGTCCAACTGTTGCAGGTGAGTGCAGCTCTTTCTGCAGGCTTAAGTGCATTCTCTCCCTTTCCTCCTGTCCCAGCATGAAGAAATGAAACTGCTTTTTCTTTAAGATTTCTAATGCTGTCTGATACTATCTGGCTGTGTTTTTCTGCTATATAGCAAGCGTCTAATTCTTTGTCCAACTAAATGCAAATCCTTTAACCCTTCTTCATATCACTAGAAAGAACCTTTGCAAGATGTTAAAAGGTGGTGAGCTAAATTCGCAGAAGAATCTACTTTGATTAATTTAAAAAACAACCTAATATTTAGGGTCAGCTAATCTCTAACAATCAGATATAAACTAGTAACGCACTCAGAGAGCACAGACCTCTTCCAAGCATATTGTGACTGTCACCAACACTTTAGTCCTACTTTAATGTTATACTCCCTTTCAGCCGACTGTTGGCTACAATTTGGTGTCAGTTGCAGGTTTGTACGATAATTTGTTACCTGACAGTGTTAAAAATTATGATGACCCAGTACATATTTCATGTTCCATGTCTTAGTATCCAGAATATTTGCAGGATCTGGATCGTACTTTTACATCTGACAGAAATTATCGTAACCTTGTCTTGTATTGTTTTGCAAAGCAATCTGACCATTTATCATGGAGTTATATACACATATGGTGAAAACGGCCCTATCTTACAATGATAAAGAATCTTTTAACAAAAGAGTCCTGCATCCAGGCGGTGATCCAGATCACCTCCAAAACTGAATCACTTCATCCTTATTCCGTTTTGAACATTTCCTGAAAATTTCATCAAGATCTGTTTGTTACTTTTTGAGTTACATTGTTCATAGACAAACAGACGAACTCTCCAAAACCTAACCTCCTTGGCAGAGGAAAATATTGATTTCTTTTGTCCACCTATGCCATCATTTTTCTTTAATAGAAAGTCTTGAACTTTTACATTCAACAAGTTTATGTAAGATAAGCGAACATTAGTGCTAATATCATGGTTAAACTGAGCTTTAACTGTGTATAGCTTTTAAATCAGATCCCTATTCAATAACATCAGCGAGTGTGTAGTAATAATATCTTTAGGCAAGGGAGAGTTGTGCTGGTCTGTGTGTACAGATTATTGATATTTTGAGGCAGTGGCACAGATGTCTTATGTTTGCGTACCAAGCTCAAAATAAAAAACCTAAAAAAATGCTCATATTAGACATCAAGACATCTCATCAGTTATAAGACTTAGCTTTCCACAGTGGAGCTGAATGGAAACATGACCAGATTTAGCACTCAGATGAGGCCTGACAACCTTTGTTTTCTGTCTTTATAGCACAGCAGTGATATACTGTTGAGTGCATGAGGGGCTATAAGAGATTATGTCTACATTAATCCCAGGAATGTTGATGTGGTCCGGAGTTTTTAAACAAGGCGTGGGCGTGGAGTAAGAGTCCCCTGGAGCAGTGTTAAGGTCTTATAGCAGTAAAAAGCCCTGACCCAGACTGATGCACCCACTCACTGAGACACAGCACCTCATTCCAGCCAGGCATATGCTTTTCATACTTTGGCTATGCAAAGAAACGGGCTCTCAGGAACACACTTTTAAAGAGACCAAGAAAGATCAGGGGGGATGTTAACTCGAACAAGTACGCTTTTCTGAAGATGAAGACGAGCACAAAATGTACCCAGCCACAGATGTCGAACGAGCACGGATTCACAGGCAGAACACATCCTTGTTGTTTTGTGCTGCTCGTCATGCAATGAGGAACACATGACTTAAATCGGGTGTGGTGCGTGATCTCTTATCGGACAAAAGCGTCCCACAGAGAGAGCTGATGGGGGAGACTCATCTCCCCGCCTCCTGGCAGTCATGAGGTCTTCATCCCGTTCTCCACGCCGGGTCTCGTGGTTCAAAGACCATAAAAATGTTGGCGCCATCTTGTCAATAAATCATCTACTTAGCCTGGAGAGAGTGGCATTAACAGGGGGGAAGGAAGTGCAAAGTTTAGCAAAAGAGAGAAGCTTCTGAATTTTGTTCTGAGCTCTATAAATGTCTCACCTGGAGGGCTGAGTGTGGGGTTTGCATGTCATATAAAGCCATAAATTCCCAAATGGGCTCAGAGAGGAAAGGGGAGAGAACTGCAAGTGTTACATTTGTTACATCCAATGTTTCCTGTTTTATCTTGAACCATTGTTTCTTCTAATGTGTGAATAAAAAAGCTGTGTCCTGTGGGATTCATTCTAAACCTCATAAGAACTTTAAAAGGCAGTCGTACAAATGTTTTTATGGAAAACTCTGCAACTGTTGTGCAACCCCCCAAAAAACATATATTTTTATTTTGCAGGGTAGATTTCATTGGTAGGTAGTTAAAATACTTCTGTGGGTGTTAAAACAGCTAATAAAGCAAATTGTTCCACGACCAGGTTGAGAAATCGTTAAAACCGAAGGTCAGCAGAAAGAAACAGAATGGAGCTGAAGGTTATAAGAGTTCACATCGTGTCAGAAAGCTCTCTTTGATTTGGTTGAAAGCAGGAAGAGTCGAGCAAAGTGTTACCAAAAGGATGAAATCAGATTGAGCAGAAATGTTTGAGGATGTGTGTGTGTGTGTGTGTGTGCGTTCTGTGTGGGTGTGTGTAAAAGCAGCCGTCTCGTCACAAGGTGCCGTCACTGAGAGGCGATGCCCCCAGGCAGTAGGCCTCAGCACTTCAAATCAGAGCTGTGTTCATCGGGTTCATCCGCTGTGAGATCTGAAAAGGGCCGGTTGTCTGGCTCAGTGCTGATGGCTGCATAAAAATCAAGAGGAAAAGCGCTGTGGATCACAGGCCTTTATGTAGCATGGCTAATGGCTGGGCGAACGGAAGAACAGGAGGATAAATCAAGGAGTGTGAAGACAGGGTTCAAGAAACAAAGCCTCTCTATTCCACTGATTGTGACCTTCTTTAGGTTTTCACTGTATGTGAAATACTCTGTGTTATACAGAAACACACTGAATAGGGATCCAATAAAGGCTCATTCATTGATTGTGTAAACTATAACCATGTGTATCACTCAGAATAATAAAGATGTTGTTCCAAAAAATATTACTTGTGTTGTCTCTGAGTTTTAATGCATGCAAAGACATTATGAAAGATCAATGCTGACATGTTTCTGCTCCAGTTTGACACTTATTTCTGTTGTTTACTCTCATCTAGATCCTCCCTTTGGGTTGTTCTTAGTCTTAGTCTTAGTGCTAAATGAAATCATAACTGTAAAAGTTATATGACAAAGGAAGCTCCAAACCTACAAGAACTCCTGTTGATGGTTCATTGTTCTCACAGGCTCAAGTTTCCACAAGCCCTAGTTTCTACATTTCTAAGATTTTGTCCCAAAATCTGTTTTTTTTTTTTTTTCTGAATTAAAGAAATGAAAACAAACGTTTGTCATCTAAAAGCGTTCCTTCAGCTGAAACCCTTTTCAATTGACCTATTTATTTATTTTTTGAATGATTGGGATTGTGATGATTTCTGGGCTGTGGAAACACTAGGCTGACCCTGTTGAGAGATATACACAGAGGTGTCAAGTAACAAAGTAAAAATACTTTGTTACCTTACTCGTAAAAATATACTTGAGGAATTGTTTTTTTTAGCCAACTTTTTAGTTCTACTTCTTAAATTTTCAGGTAAATATCTGTACTTTCTACTCCACACATTTTAAAAATAGCCTCGCTACTCCTGTTTCATTCCAGCTTGTCATCGTTCAAAAAGACACACACTAAAAAAAGGAAAAACCTAACCTAAAATTGCTGAAATTGGGCCATCTGGAAAGAGTGAATTTCATTATGGATGCAAGAGATGTATAAACGTAATACCATTCTGACACCATTTGGGTTTGTACGCAATCCATCACACCAGCACACAACACAAATCACCCCACACTTCACCAAGGGCATAAGAGACGTATGTAACATAGGAGTGGGGATGAACTATATGAAAGAACTTTAGGCCCCTGTGGCACAGCCTAAGTTTTTGACCTTAACTTACTTTTATTTTTATACTTTAAGTAGTTTTGAAACCAGTATTTTTTACACTTTTACTTCAGTAAAAAGCATGAGTTGATACTTCAACTTCTACAAGTCTTTTCAAACCCTCGTAACTATCTACTTAAGTGTTGAACATGGGTATGTTTGACACCACTGGATATACACAATTCCTGGGTAATGTGGTTTTTTAGTTAGAACGCAACCATCCAACCTTTTGAGTCCAGGTATCAGTACTGATACTGAATACACTCCAATCCCTTAATACACTTAAAAAACTAAAATCTTATTAAGTGTTTTTAGTAGAAATCTCTTTTAAGGCTTGATATGAGCCTCTTTCGCCTGATCAGTCCAGAAAAATGTCTTATTTCGGACTTCAGGCTTTTCTAACTCTGCAAACCAAAAATAAATAAAAAGTATATTTTAAGTATATTAACCTTATTTCATGGGATTATAACACTGTAATTGTAAACCTCATCAGTGGATAAGTGAGAAGTTAAACTTGTACATAACGGAAGTTGTTGGTGAAACAAGCAATACATAAATCCAAACTGCTGAGCTGCTATAGTTATCCTCCATCATGTTATTTAGCTCTGCCCAGCAATAAATGCACAAACCTACCAGCCGTAATGATGATTGTTAAATACACAGAAGAGCATAGAAATGAGCTGAATAGATCTGTAGACTTTTTGAGTCAGACTGATACCAGATATGAGGATCAGATCAGTGCATCGCAGGTTTTTAGCTAACTTAACTCTAACAGCTGCAAATAGAGAATTTACTGGGGACTACTTTTAGCTGTGGAATAATACACATTTGTCTGTTAAAGTTGTCTTTCTTCTTTCTCAGTTTAAGGCTGCAGAATGGAGAATTTGGAATTAATCAAAAATAAACTTAAAGCTTTTGTGTTTTTGTTCTCATGTAGAGTAACATGTGACATGTATGTGGCACCTTAACCTTAGCTACAGAATACAGACAGACCTGATAAGTAGACTCAATCTAGTGTCACTTTTTCATTTGGAATAAAATGCCTCTACAATATAACCCGACCTCAAGAAATAAAACGTGTCAATGGGTTTGATTGATGGATTTGAAGCTGTAAGTTTTCCACTACCATAAACAGCCACACAATGTTTTCTTTTATGACTCCAAACATCTGCCATAGTTGAAAACATTAATATAAGAGGTCATGAATCATTTACAGTATAACACACACACGCACATACACACCATGAATATTTGGTATGAGTAACCAAGGCAGAACCAGGAAGCATGTTATCAGGCTTTGTCTGTAGTTATGTAAAACAGAATGATTAGGTCCGTCCTCTATGGAAAGTGACAGCTACAGAGAGAAACAAACGCTGTCAATGATCCAAACATGTTTCTCTCAGCCTGTCTCATGATGTGACAGCTTCACCCTCTCCCTCACACACACACACACACACACACACTCAGAATCAATGAGTCAGAAATTCCACACATATAAATACTTTCTCGCACAAATGTTTGATAAGCTGCATCATTGTATTGGAGTTTCAGCGGTATGTAACATGCTGCTGTGTGCCAGCACCACACTTTCACTTAAAAACTGAAGAGCACAGTTTTTTTAAAAGACAAAAGAATGACAGAAACACTGGAAAAAGCAGTTTATAATCACAGCGGTTTTCAGCACCTTATCTGGTTTGAGTTAATGTTATGCACGTTAGAGGAATCTGCGGTGTTTGTGTGAGTTCCTGAGGCACACTTTGGCAAACTATGAAATTCCTTCAAATCCTTCAACCGAGTTATTAGCTGATCTGAACAAAGCAGATCGAAAACTGCGCAGAAAACATGAAGTTTATATAAAACAGAGCTGATGGACACAAGAAGGAGCTTATTGTCATGACAGGGAGAAGTGTCACACTGGTTTAGTGTCAGCCTTTGCTCATTTGAAAACACATGCTCCATCTGAGCTGCGGGGAATCCCATGTGATGAATGAAAAAGGAGAAGGAATTCTCTTTTTCTTCTCTCCTTTTTGGTCACATTTTTAGAGTTTAGAGATCAGAAAAGCAATTAAAGTGCTGAATCACATGGCTCATTCATAAAGACTGTGAGCCCAGCCCTGGAGCTGCATCTCAAGGCCTACCCACACGGCCTGTGAGCCTCATCAAGGAGCTGCATCAGGAGGCCCACTTGGACAGCCTGCTTTCCACACCCTGGATCTCTTTGGAGGAACTGCTTACATGGTCCAGTGAGACCCGTCCAGGATTTACAAACACGCAGACACGCCTTATCTGAACAGCTTTTCAGTCGGACACTGAACAGACACTCGGAGATAAAAACGGCAAAGGCAGGAAGCCAGATGAAACTCACACCTATGAACTTAAAATATAACCCCTCATATGCTACATTCAACACACCTGCTGTTAACAATAACTAAATGTTCAAACAAGGCCAAGACATCAGCCGTTACATGTGTGTCTATGATAAATACACACAGCTGTTAGCGTCTAGCGTAGCTAGTGAACAATGCTGGCTGCTTTACACGTCCAGCACAAGGGACACATTAAGAGGGATGGTAGGAGGAACTGGCCCGCACACTCCACAGGCCAGTCCTTCGTTCATGAGTATGCATGTGTGTGTGTGTGTGTGTGTGTGTGTGTATGCCTAATGTAAAATGAACTCATCCTTTGAGTGGGATGAAAAACCTGACTGCAACACACAAGAACTGCAACACGTCTGAGGAGGAAAAGTGTGGAATGAATTAAGAGAAGAGGGTAGCAGGATCAGTTTGAAGAAAGGATGTTTGATACCACAATAAGTATTTTTAAAGTAAACTAAAGTGCAAAATAAAACAGCTTAACTTTTAACTCTCCCTGGTTTATTCATGTTGTCTGAACAGGACCTGGCGCACGTTTTCTGTGGTGTTAAACCGCAGCAACTAGTGACGAGGAGGACTTGCTTGACGTAAGATTTTTTTTTGCTTAGAGAATCTGCTGCTTGTATCTGCAGCCTTCACGAGCACCGATACCTTGAAAAAAGGCTAGTATCGACCCGATACCGATACCCGGTTCCCGATACCGATTCCCTTGGTTTGAAGCCATTAAGTTAAATTTAGGTTTTTCAAATACTGGAGACGATCAACTTTGCAAAACCCGATGAAAACAAGTTTGGCTTCTAGCCAAGGTCAAGCAACAGTTTCAGAGTGGTGTATTCACACATATCACAATCACATGTGTACTAATGTGATTTAATGATGACGAGCTAGATGTGCAGTTTTTGTTTTTGCATTACAACTCAAAAAAGCAATCATGAAAAAAATATTGATTGAAAGTCCAACTGCACTCTGCAAAAGACTGAAATCTCAACGTGTTTTTGTCTTGTTTTAAGTAAAAATTGTCTTGTTATACTTGGTAAGAGCCACATTCAGCTTATCAGTTCAAAAAAATGTCTTGTTTTAAGTTATTTAGAGACAAAAAATCAGGGCTGAATTAGGCCTGGGCTGATAGTCAACAATCCAATTCACTGTTGAATAAATGAAGTGAACTCAGTAATTTTGCCGGCCTCAATATCTCTCCATGTGCATGCGTGTTTGTTTTTGTAGTTTGAAATAAAGCTGATGAAGCTGATGAAGCCTCATGGATGAGAGGAGAAACGTCTTCACAAACTTTGAATGGGTGAGAATTAACATGGGCACAAAAGAAATTCAGCTTTTTGACTCAGATTTTATTCAAGTGTATTTTTGATGTTTTTTTTTGGGTATTTGAAAGTTTTTGATATTCTAATTACATTGGTAAAAAAAATACTCACGAGAAACAAAAGTTTATTGCATTTGAAAGGGTGTTTTGCATTATTATGATGTATTTTTTTATATTAGTGGTTAATTTGGTCTCAAAATAATATTGTCAATAATAGTCATTATAGTCAATTATTGCGGGATTTTACAGCATAATGTCCAGAAAAATTTGTTATTGGCCAAGGCCTTGTCTAAATTGCTTGTAACAAGTAAAAAAACAATCTGCCAATAAACAAGAAAAATTAGCTTAAAACTAGAAAAGTGTCTTAATACAAGTAACTTTTCCTTTGTTCAATTGGCAGATATTTTTTTTACTTGTTCCAAGCAATTCAGACCTCATTTTTGTTTTCAAATAACTTTAAATAAGACATTTTTCCGGCCTGGTCGGGAGAATGTGGCTCATATTAAGTCTAAAAGACATTTTCTACTGAAAATTAAAACAAAAACACTTGATAAGGATTCATTTTTCCCCACTGCACCATTAAGTTTTGCTGGAAGTTCACCTTAAGTTTCAACTCAGGACCATTTAGGAGTCACCCTGAAGCCCAATAAGCTTTCCGTGCTCACGTCTACTGTTTCAGCTAACTAAGCTAGCTTAAAAGTGTCAAGCACGATGATGACTCATGCCTTTGACCAACAAATGTTTTCTTACTTACTCTCCAGCATTAGTCAGGTCCCACAGAGGGAGATGATGTTTCAGAAGCGACCAGGAAGAGATGCCACGCTCCCTCGCTGGCATGTTCCATTGCTCAACCTGTTGATCAAGCTCCCTCCCAAAGGGCCTCAACGCAAACTTCTCTGTGGGCTGATTCTCTTAAAAGCAGCACCAAGCACAGGTGGTTTGACTGCCAACTGCCCCCAAGCTGAAGAGGAAAATTTATACAGACACTTTCCCAAGCTTAGCATATTTTAGATGAAAACATGAGCAAGCTACACGAGCAAGTTGGTGCATATGTAGTGGTAGCAGTTGCCAAACCTCAGCATCCATCTTGGTTTTTGCAAGAGAATGAAATCTCTGATTTCAACAGCAATCCCCATGGCCTTCGGCGACACATGACCCCAAACAACACACTCAGTAGCTGGAATGATCGGCTGCATGCACGCAAAAGTGTAAGCACACACAAATACAGGAGGACCCCTGAGCACTCCCTCTTCGCAATCCCTCTTTTTTTCTGAGCAGCAGCAGACGGTTTTGCCATCTCGCTCCCAAAATAGCCACCAGTTAGCACAGCCAGGTCAGATGGTTTTGAAACATCTATGGCAAATGGCGTTAGAGTGGAGGGTCGAAGGGTGGAAACAAGTGCACCACCACTCTCCACCTCTCACAGAGCTGGAGAGCGGTGGTCATGGCGGAGCCTCGAGGGGTGGTTCCTTTCACATGTGGGTGACAATGAGTGTGAGGGGAACAAAGGAGAGGTGTTAAAAAAACTGCCCATATGTGTGTGTAGATTATCAAAGACCAAGTGGTAAGCCTTTAAATCACAACACCTTGAATCCACAAGAAAAAAGAGTCATGTAGAGCTCCACATTTAACACGTACAAAAATACTTCAGGTTAATTTGGTTTTCTTCTTTTACATGTTCATACAAACCTTTCTAAGTATTTCTGTATATTTTGTGAAGCCTTACATTTGTTTCTAACAGAGTTCAGGGATATCCCTCTATTATTTAAAGCATTTGTTTGTATGTCCTTTGGGGGAACTCAGGAAACATAAATAATACATCAGAAAGAGCAAATAGTAAGTGACTGTTGATGTTAGCTCACTTCAGCTGACTTATTTAAAAACAGAAACAATAAATGTGCCTCATACTTTGCCTCAAATCATCAAATTAAGTCCCTTTTGGCTGTTTTTGATTTAAAAAAAAACACTAGTTTAGCTTATGAAGTGAAATTTCTGCCCTAGAAACTGAATTTGAATTATTTGATTGAATTTAAAAAAGCATGATTTAAAATTGAATTGATATTTTGAAAATTAATTTATTTGTCTTGAAATTGTGTTTAACCTACCTGAAAATTCAACTCTCTATATTCGTTACATTAAAAATTCAGTATTCAGTTTCATTTTGCACACTTCATGACCATTCTAACAATGTTTGCCTGAAAGTTAAAACTATTCATCTTATCTTCCTGTGAATCTGTGCCTAACTACTCTTCTTCACTGGCGTATAGATGATGCAATGTTTGTGCCACACTGGAACAGAAAAGAAAAAAACTAAATCTGATTTGTGTGAGATGAAACTGAATTCGTACTTTTTAATTTAAGGAATGTAGAAAGTTGAATTTTCAACTAGATTAAATACAGTTAAATTCAAAATATTAAATTCAAATTAAGATCATGCTTTGAAAATTCACTATGATAATTCAAATTCAGTTTCCAGTGGCACAAATCTTAGCTCATACTTTTCCTTACAGTTAAGTCCATCAACCAACCAGTGATGAGTTTTTCAGCCTGCTTGGCCACCATCAGTGCCAATACACAGACACACACTCATGAGCTACAAGTTCAGCGCTGTACACATCATCACACAAATACCAACCCTACTTAATATCCCAACCAATAATTTTGACCAGTTGGATTTACTGAAACACTTTTAACCAGATCAGGACTTGTTCATACGCGGACGCAGTCCCTCTGTGAGCAGACTTACTTTTTACCAGAATGACACGAAGAGCTACACTAGGATTCTTGATGAAATTCAAATCAAACTGTTTCTGTTTTATACCTTTTTTGTCCAAATATATGTGCACTCTCTTATGATTTCTTTTGCTTTATGTTTAAGTTCTATACCACAGTAAAATTTACAAAACCTTAAAAAATGAACAATAAAATCTTATCCCTTTTTTTTGACATGACCTTTTTTTTAAGTACAATTTGATTCCTGTCTTTGTCATACTAATTGAAGGCAATAAAGACCTTTTCTACTCAATGTCCTGTTTGTTTTCTCTCATTTAATTTATTAGGAGTTAATGAGGTCAAGCAGCTAAGGGATAAAGAGGTTGCTACTAATGGCTGTTCAAGTCTTTTTAAAATGCTATCTTAATGTAGAAAATGCAATTTGTTATTTAATAAAATATCAACTGCATGAATCAAATGACTTTAGTTTTATTTCGCATATAAAACACTTTTGATGAACATTATTGGAAGTGAAAACAGTATAATTCAGGAAATAAAGAATGTTCTTCTATATTTTAGCGAGAATGATTTGACCCTTTGCGTATTATTTACTTTGATAAAAAATGTATTTGTTATTAGAGATAGACCGATATGGATTTTTTGGGGCTGATACCGATTATTAGTAGGCAAGGAAGCCAATAACCAATATTTGAAGCAGATATCTATTTGCAGTCAAAGTGAAAATATTGGCTTAAAAAATTTTGAACAATAAAAACTCCAACACTTAACTTCAATCAAATGCCTTCAAGCATGAGTTTATTAAACAGCTCCCAGGCTTAGCAGCATGATTTATAAAATTAAATGAAATTTAAAAAAAAAATAGCTAGAGTTTTCTACAGTAAATAAAGTTTTCCAAAGTTTCAGTTGGACAGAATTAAGTATGTGCTGCTTTTTACTGTTTGGTTTTACACAACTGATTTTAAATGTTTTGACCATCTAGGGCTTCCTTAGTGTAGACAGGGAGAAATTATGTGCGGAGAAGCATCAGAGCCAAAACAACACAGTTTTCAATGGGTTTCATACTGGCTGTTGGATTAAAAAAAGGTCAATGCCGATATGCCCCAAAATACCAAATAATGACCCCGATAATCAGCCCAGCTGAATCGGTCTATCCCTATTTGTTATACTTGGAAATAGATTAGAAACTAAATTAAAGTCATGAAAAATATTTTTTATCAGTTATGGGACTTGGAAGAAAGAAATGTCTTAATCAGAAAGTCAGACCTTTAAAAGACTGTTGCTGTTGAAGTTGGGTAAACTTTTTTCTACCTCCTCTCATGAAATGATTATTGTGTAAAAATGCATTCTGATTTAATTTCCATAGTGATATGCTTTGAAGAGATTGATCAATAAAGTTTTAAGAAGATATACTTTATTTATGAAGAATAAATCACATGGTCACAATCATTTCATTAGAGGAGATAGAAAATATTTCATTTCAACTTTATGGACAACAGTGTTGGATGTTGGATGGTCAAAGAAATCAAAATCAACCAATCATTATTCTTTGTTTATTATTTATTCTTTATCATCATTATTTAATTATTTTTGTTCTTATGACTATTTCTTATTTTATCATTTTGCATTTTGTTTTTCTTGCATTCTATTCATTGTTATTTGACTAAAAACCAACCATCCTTATTGAGACTTAAGAAGTGAGCGTCTGCTAAAGAAAGTTCTGTTCCTCATCTAACTCTCTATCAACGAGGGCTAATCTTGGAGGTCGTTTCTTGTTGATTTATGTTGAAGGGATCTTGAGGGCTCGGGGTTTTTGGCTCACTCCAGTCAGCGCTCCTGATTGGACACATTTGTCACTTGGAATTTCTGTTTCAGGGGCTGCAGTAATTGTAATTAATTGCAACGTGAATATAACTGAAATGTAAGGAGCATGTAAGGTTTGACTCCTGACAGAAACCTGATGCTCTATCTGTTGAGGCATCAACAGCCATAAACAAACAGCAGTTGCTAAGAAACGTAACTAAGAAAACCTCCTCGTTGAATTCACTTGTGTTTTCACAGACTAATCAGAACCATGGCACAAGTGATTAAGAACATCAACGCAGTGAAATTTCGCTGACAAATTTATAGGCAGTAGTGAGCAATCACACGCACCATCTGGTTTGACTGATGTCGAGTGGAGAGTACTCTTAGCCGTGCTAGCGCTCACAATCTGTGGAAGAGTTGGCTTAAAGTTTAAATGATTGGGAGCCTGGCAGAGCAGAAGACGGATCTGATCTCATCCTCTGTTTGTCTCTTTCTCAGGCAGAAATTTGGTTCATTGATTCATCAGAGAAGTAGGCCGAACCTTGACAGAGCAGCCGAACATGCAGTCTCCTAATGGCTTAACCACATCAACTCTTTTTTTATTCTCTGCTGTTCACCCTCCCTCCATCTCTCCCTTCAGGCACCAACCGTGGCGAGAGCACGGTGAGTCACGTTGAAACAAAAAGCCCCATTGAAAACACACATCCGCACACACATGCACACACAAAC
This sequence comes from Halichoeres trimaculatus, assembly GCF_033239565.1. Classification (NCBI taxonomy): domain Eukaryota; kingdom Metazoa; phylum Chordata; class Actinopteri; order Labriformes; family Labridae; genus Halichoeres; species Halichoeres trimaculatus. Next base: position 33,729,468 of record NW_027437180.1, on the reverse strand, counting down.
TCCTGATCAACTCTAACAGGCCTGCCTCTTAATAAAAACTCCTTCTCTTCTTCACTCTCTCCCACACACACACACACACATGCTCAATCTCCAAGCAGAATCAGATCACCATGGCTGCGGGGGGAGACCAGATCAAGCCAAACCAGTTGCTGAGCGTGGATCGAGTCACTGTGCTGGTGCTGCTCCCAGAAACCATCAGGAGCCAGAGCTGCAGAGGTCTTCCCACCACACCACAACACACCACACCGCCTGCTGCCGGTGTGTGTGTGTGTGTGTGTAGGAGAGTAAGACTACTAGAAAATTCAGCAGCATTAAAAAGATAAAAACCATACAGGAAACCAAATCTATTTCGATAAGTTCCTTCCTAAAATGAGACCTTAGCCGTCTTTTTTTTCCCCCACATGACACACCATCACAGTTGCTCACCAGCGTTTCACGTTTCATGCTACTTTTTCAAAGTGTTAAGACTTCTTTAGTTAAACCGGGAAATAAAAAAAGTGTCTAGCAGAGCAGAACCAAAATTTGGTTGGTTCCTTGTTTTTTTTTTTTTTTTTATTGGTTAGTGTTACCGGAAATGACCTGCTGTGCCCTGAAACAAGCAGTTATTTATAGATTTCTAAGAATGTTCAGCTTAGGGCCTGGAAAATTAAAAACACTCTTTATCAGTGCTATTTTTAATGATGGCTCTGAGTCCTTAAATTTTAAGCAGCGTTTTAACATTAGAGCTAATTAAAGTCAAGTCTCATAAGAAGGAGTAAAACATTTACATGAGGAGTAAATGCTAAATGTTTTGGGATAATCCCTTAATGTGTAAGGAGTAAGAGAGAATTAAAGGGTGAACTATGTTTGATATTTATCTCTGCGCGAGGTTTACACCTGCCAACTGATCTGCTACTTCAACAGGGATTTTCAGGATCCCCACAGTAACCTGAACTGGTTTATCATGAGAGCGGTATAAAACGTGTTTTCTCGAGGCACCGTGCCAGTATTCACACTAGCAGTCAACATCTCACTGCAGGTCACAGAGCCTGAGTCACACTCCTGTGTGTGTGCCATGTATAGACTGTGATTATAGCTCCACAAAGGGACAGCTAACTGTCAGCTCAATGGCCTTTTTATCTCATGATCACTCGTCACGTCAACTTTTTAAAAATATTTTAACATTTCTGGATAAACTATTACAAGATGGTTTAAAAAAAGAAAACCTTGTATGTGTGTGCTGGAAAACTGTTCTCCTTACATTAAATAATCCACCCATCTGAGGTTTCTTGGTTTGAGACTGAACCAAAGTATACTAAAAAGCGAGGCTTGTCTTGAAGACATGCCTTTAGTTTGAGATCAGCTGAGCTAAATTGCCTGGAAAAGCTTCTCACTGTGCATGATTGGACATGGGGGTCATGTTCTCCGTTGAAAAGCCAGCAGATTATTCAGCACATTTGCTTTTATATTGCAAGGGCGAGGGCTTGGGGGGAAGGAATGATCCCTGGAAGAAACAGTCTACCTGTGAGATATTAAAAAATTATTCAGACACTGACTGCTGACACCCATTCAGGGCTACTGTCTGTGCATGTTCTCCTGCTTCCTGCCCTCTACAGAACTACATACCATCAAAAAGCTTCAAAACATAAACCCACTGTCACCCTTAGAGATGTTATGAAGCATTTACTGCATGTTTGTAGTGACGCAGTAAATCTGCAGATTTACACATTCCTGCAAAAATGTTGAAAATATGCCACAGACATGGCTCCTGCCAGATAAAGTAGTGATACAGTTGTGAGTGAATTATTCACTGAACTTGACAAAACCCGGTGACACAGTCGAACTGTATTTACAGTGGCTGAGCCCCTGTGTATGCACAGCTTTATTCATGAACAGTGTGATAAAGTTAAAGCTCTACATAGCATACCAGGCTATTTTACTTCACAAAAAGTCTTGCCCAAGGCAACCAGCTTCTACTTTTTGAGTTCTTCCCAAAGAATGAAACATTTACTCTCTTTCCTTGAACTTGATTCAAGGAAATGTTGGCCTAAACTTGTCATAAGAATCAAAATGCATGAGCCAAAAGTGTATTCTGGTGTAATAGAGGCCAGATGTTACTACAAGACTGTGTCAAATAAGTTTGAAAGTCCAGGGTAATCCTCATGGCTCTAAAATCTAACTTTAGATTGCTAATGTCCTCACAATGGCAAACTCCATTATGTTTTGTTTTGTTAATAATACTTTAATTTTCAGCATCTTTTCCTTGGGTGTCTGCAAACTAATGTGCTTTGCTATGTTGGCAATCAAAGCACATACTGAGGTTGACGCGACTCTTAATTGTTGCATATACGGTGGTGGCCTAAGTTACAACAACACCTGACGTGACGGTTGATCAGAGGAGAACAAATAAGAACAAATGAAGTGAGTCCTACTGTTTTTATCCACTTTCAGCTTTAATATTTGGTCTGTTCATCTTGAAACACACATCTCTGGCAAAGTGTTGATATATTTCCTGAGAACTTCAACAGTAATGTTGTCCCATGCCTTTGGCGACTGAAGCCAAAACTTTTCCTTTGAATGTGCAACAGATCTGTGCGGTTTATTTCACAACTCGCCCCAAATTTGCTGGACGGGGTTGAGATCAACTTGAAAGGTTCCATTAGTTTCAATGTTTCTATGAAAATGACCTCTTCTGGCTCTGTTCTATAGTAAATAAAGCATCAAGACATACTGATGACTTGGTAGATTTTTCAGTTGTTTTATGGTTGTATTAATTCCCAATTCTGCTGAGACAACTGAAACCTCTTAATTATGCAAAAAGTGCTCATAAATTTTATCCATCGCTGTAGTCATTTGCAGTTTATAAACTTCAAAATTCTTGTTTTAATTTTTTTAAATCATTTTTTTATTTTATTTTTTACTGTAAACAGGTACAGCAATAAAGATAAAAATAAATATTTTAACATTTTATATATGTGATAATAATGATAAAAAAATATAATAAATTAAAATAAAATAACTGAATAAAAAAATTGACAACTCAGAGAGTTAAAGAGGAAAAAAAAGAACACCACAGTCCAAACTAAAAACCCACCCATTTCGTGGAACCAGAACTCCAAACTCTAGTAGCATGAACTTCAAAATACTAAAACTCGTGCAGAACAGTTGTTTGCCCTGATAATTTAGCCCTTCAGCCAAACCCTGTCATACATTGCTCATATTAGTCAGGGCCACAAGATGTAGGCCTACTGTAGATGACAAATTTACGTCTCAATTAAAAGAGATTGCAGGGTATTCGAGATCCAATTCAAGCAAGTTTAGCTAAAAATAATGTGGGAAAATCTTGCACATATTCAAAACGTGTATTTTTTACGATGACTTGTATGACACACAGCTTGGATCCGGACAGTTTCATACATAACCTGAAAAGGAAACCACATCAGTATGAATCAATGCTTCCCCTCACTTCCTCTTCCCTGCACACAGGAAGACAACTGTCAAAGACGACAACTTCAGATGATGAAAAATGGTCTTGAATTATTAAACTTGGCATAATGTTTGTTAGGGCTGATCAAAACTTTAACTTGGCAACTTGTAATGTTTAACCATTCACCTGAGCGAGAGTGAAAAAAATGTAGCACAGTGTGATTCCTCAGCTGGTGCAATCACACTGGATTCTTCTCAACCTCTTGAGACAACACTACCCTGTGAGATTTTGTGTTCTAATAAGTACAAAGTGTATACAGTGAACTTCATGTAAGTGTACCAACTGAAGTATTTGATTGAGACACAGCATGAGCAGTGTGATTGGCATTTCAAGTGGATTTGTAAGCCGTTTCAGCGTTGGCCAATTAAACCATTACTGAAACTCCACAGAGTACAGAAATGTTGGTTATTTGACAAGTGGTTGTCATCTTCGGAGTGTCCCATTTGATTCTGTGGGGCTAAAACTTCTGACTACTTTTTTCGTTGTTTGAGTGATAACTGATAGGGTTAATATTTTTCTGAACACATAAATGTACCGTGAAGGGGATAGTTTGATTTATATATTTTCTGCCGTGTTGAAGAGCTGTTAATGAAGTCCTTTTTTTTATGGTGGCCCTGAGAGCTCACAGCACTGCAACTTAGGAAAACACGTACATTAAGAAAAAATACAAAAAAAATAAGAAATCGTCTTAATCAATTTGACAACACGTGCACAGCTTACTTTAATAGTGATGACCAAATTCTGTTAAAAGTACCGGGTACCGATTTACAAAAAATCAAAAGGTACCACGTTTCCGTACCTAAGTGCATCTTTGTGACTATGTGGGAGAAGGAGATTTTTCCATGCTGGACATGAGCACAGCACTGCAAGTTTTTAAATTCAAGAATAAATATGTAAAATTGAAAAGAAAATTACATTTTTTTATTTAACAATTTTACCACATTATCACGAAAAAGTACCCAAAATTGGAACCGTTGGGTACCAATACTGACTGTCAAGTACCAGGCATCGGTACCCTATGTCAAATGTGAAAGGTACCCATCCCTAACCATAACCTCAACACATTAGAGAACAAGCTGCAAAGACGCCGTATCACAACAAAAGTGTTTCCAGGAGACACTGAAGGGTGATGCACATGTCGGGCCGGAAATGAAGAAAATGAGGTAACAGTATGTGTTTTTGACTTATTTGATATAGATTTAGAGTATGTGTAGAAAAGCCGCATTTAAAACAGGCGGGTCGGGACATGTGCATCACTTTTAAGTATCCTCCAGGAAACACTTCTGTATTGTGATGTGTTTGTAACACATTTTTCGAATGTGCTGTGTGTTGTGGTCTTAGCGCGTTTTCTAAATGCTGCGCATGTGTTGTCAAATTGATGAAGACGTTTTCTCAATTTGCTTGTGTTTTGTCTTTTTGCATGTGTTTTCCTAAGTTGCAGTGCTGTGAGCTCTTAGGGCCACCATACTCTTCCCTAGGAAATGACACCAAATTTTTCAATAAAAACTCAGCTGGATGCAGTGGTATACTACAGTATAAATCAGTGAATTATAATTTTACTCTCCATAATAATAAGGATGACTGAAATGACAGTTATGTAGGTGTAGCTGTGAAACAAGCATCAAAAACAAAAGAGGGAAACCCATTTTGCTACCCTTTTCAATTTTTTACTCTCAAATGAAGTTTTCACCTGAAATTGGCAAATAAGAAAACAACTTTCAGTCTGTGTGGTGTTAAATCCTGAGTCAGACCCTGACCTAGTGGAAGTGGTAACAGGCAGTAGCAAAACTATACGGGAAAAGTCAATTTCCTGGTGGGTCGGTTTGTTTTTGCAGATCATGTTGACACATCAGCATTTGTTGTTGAAGTCTGCAACCAGCTCGAAAATCATCACATCATGTTCAATCATACCAATAAAATCCCCCCAAAATGTACAAGTCCCTCCTACGTGAAGAACTCAGAGGAGACCACTCCCACATATTTCTAAAAACAAAATCCAGGCCCTGCAAATGATAGTACCTCTCAGATAATCAAACACACGCTGATGTTTTCCTGTGATAGTTGAATTTGCAGATCTGTGAGGTCATCCCAGGCGAGCACTACATGAAAAGTCAGGGGATTACCAGGTTTATGAAAGTTCATCTGTCTCAGATTTCATTTTTATCCATCCAATTGTCGTTGAGATGTTTTCGTCAAAACACAAAAACTTGGACCTCTTGTTGATGCCAGGAGAAAAATAATATAATCACCACAGTCACGAGTAATCGGCCACAACAACAATACACGTCACGGTTGTTGATACATTTTTGTTTGCAGACAGACTGACACAGGCACACTGCCATCCCAAGAGCCACGTCATGTATCTCACAGAAAAGAGAACATGGTTTTTATGTTTCTGTGCACTGAATGAATGAGCAGCATGTTGTGGAAGAGGCGTACAGTACGTACTGCTGGAGGTCAGATATGCTCACAGTGTTACGGCAGCACAGAGCTGTTTGAGCAGAGCCGGCTGCAGCAGTGAGAGCTGCTGTGGTTGAGTGCATATTTCCAACATATTCTTAAGACCATTGTGTTTGCTTATCTGCAGCATGAGTTGCATCATTTGGAGTACTGAACTGTACGAATGATGCAATGCTCTCCGTTTGCATGAAAAATGACATGTCTACAGGCTACAGCAGCACCCCCTCATCCCCTTCCATACCAGGGCTGCAGGGAGCCTCTGTTAAAAAGCAAAGGCAACAGTTTTACATGCTAATGTTCTCTGAATATTTGAGGCACAGTTTAATCTTTCCCTTAACTCTCAACTAGGTCCTGACCCAGATTGAGAAAAAAAAAGCCTTCGGGGGACTGTGTAGACCTACAGCCTGCTGCTCAGTGTGTAACTCTGCTAGAACAGGGTGTGGTAAGAACAGAGGCCATGGTGGAGAATATTAATAAGACAGAGGAGAGTTTAGAAAGCAAGCATGACTCAGTGTCATCACCCAGACTGTATCTCACTGCAAAGGGCAGGGGTGAAAACCCGTCTCCACACACCCACTCCAGCCACCCGTTCATCCATCCTCCCAATCATCTTCCCCAGACAGGGTGAGGACGAGACCAGAGGGTGGTGAGCGTCACCAAACCCCACGTCAACCCAGAGTCAGAACAAACTAGCACCAACTCTCTGAGTCACAAAGGAATTTCCCCATCACATCTCAACCAAAGACAGCTTTTTTTTTCTTTTTAACCATCAACTTCCTATTAGACATGTGTGGCCTCAACTAATCTAGGTCAAGTGCAAGCAAGACCGCAAATACCTTTATCAAACACTCTTTAACCAGCATTAGCAATCACATAAATATGCATCTGTTTCCACTGGGTTTTTAATGACTGTGGTGTTTCAGTCAACAATTATTAACAAAGAAGAGAAAGTGTGTGTCTGAGATGATAACTTAAGGGAAGTTCTCACCACATGAAGCTTTTGCTTCACTTTTGTCTCAACCCAGACGTTCTCCAACCACAAAGTGGATCCTATGTAACCGAGCTTAAAAACAAAGCAATATTATGACAGACTTTTGCTGATGTATGGATACTGGTGTGGCCTTTTCCAAGAAAATGGCTGAAATGGAAGAAATTTAACAGTGAAATCGCCATGGCTGACTACAGTATTTTCTGCACTATAAGGCGCACCTAAAAGCCTTCAATTTTCTCAAAAGCCGACGGTGTGGCTTTTAATCCATGTGCCTTATATACGGATCAATATTGATTAATCATGGCTACCATGTTCAGGGGGCGTCGCCAAAGTAACAGCGGTAAGACCCGGTAAAGAGGAATTCTGCTAAGTGCTATTGTTAGCTCGCAGGCTGGCCCAGGCTTCTTCTCTTGTTATTTGTTAGAGCAATACAGTGCTCCCCCAAAGGTCTGGCATGTGAAATGATCTCTGGAAACTGTTTTTGTGGACGGCAGAAACGACTTTGTCTTTACAGCGCACGGCACAGAAAATAGTTGGATAGGAAAATGTGTGGCTCCGTGTGGATGTAGCCTGAGTTTGACTGACTTATCTGACTGACTTAGTTGACAATCCCTTTAGCGCAGCTCCATCTAGCATATGCATAACGCAACCCCAGCCACTGCTATAGCTTCTATTCTATGCGCCTTATAATGCAATGCGCCCTATAGATGAAAACAGTTTTCAAATAGGCCATTCATTGAAGGTGCGCTTTATACTCTGAAGCGCCTTATAGTGAGGAAAATACTGTACTGGCAAGAACCTCTCAATACGATAGGCATCATGATTAGGGATGGGTACATTTATAGGTACTTTTATAGGTACCGACTGAATTCTGTCAAAACTACCTGGTACCAATTCAAGTAAAACCAAAAGGTACCATGTTTAGGTACCTTAATGCAGCCTTGTGACTGTGACGGAGTGGAAGAGTAGGCAATTTTCCATGCCGGTCATGAACACAGCAGTACACAGCGAGTACCGGTACTGATTGCTAGGTATTGGGCATCAGTACCTAGGGATAGGTACCGAATTAGGTACTTTTATAGGTACCGACCAAATTCTGTCAAAAGTACCGAGTATCGATTCATGTAGAACCAAAAGGTACCATGTTTAGGTACCTAAACGCATCCTGGTGACTGTGAGGAAGTGGTAGAGTAGGTGATTTTCCATGCTGGACACGAACACAGCATTACAAGGTTTTACATTGAAGAATAAATATATTAAATGTTAAAAAAATGAGATTTTATTTTCAAATAAATTGATATATTTTACCACATAAACACTAAAATTAAAGAAAAATGGTACTGCTGAGTACTGGTACCGAATGCCAGGTACCGGGCATCGGTATCGTATTGTTTCGAATGTGAAAGGTACCCATTTGTTGTCATGATACTTGGGTCACCATATGTGAAAAAATAGAGATGATCTATATGTCTATCAAAATATTGCTCAAAATTAAGAAGACCAAGGAAAATTTTGATATCTATGGCATATTGACTTGCTCAGTGCATCAAAACCCTACATTATCAAGTTCAGAAATTACATATTTTTAATATACTTTGAGATGATACATAGATATTATAGTGGTAGTAGCTCTTCGGCCCAATCTACCGCAGTGAAAGTCCAACATGGCTAAAATATGAATTTCTATAATATTGATATTGTGAGTTTGAATATCAATATTGTATCTGAGGTCAAAGTATCACGATGCATTGTTTTTACACCTCGAAAAATCACCAGCACTATGTAAGTAGGTTTCTGTAATGTTGCTGTATCATTACTGTGTTTTACTTTACAGTAGCATTTTTCCCACAATTCTTGTTGTAGTATGCCGAACCTATCTTTCCCAGTGAGTTACTGCAGGTATTACAGTAAAATACTGTTAAGATTAGAAAAATCAGTCACAGTGCAGACGGGGAGATGAGATTTTCTTGTTCCTTTTCAAGAAAATATATTATAAGGAAGAGATCAGAGGCGAAGAGGAAAAAAGCCTGAGATGTATCACATTGTGAAACTGTGCACGAGCGTGTGTGTGTGTATGTGTGTGTGCACAGGCTGAAGGGCACAGAGTTGAGGCAGTGTTTGATGCTTGTCTCAGTGGCAGGCTTCAAACAATCTGTCGCTCTGCTTCTGTCTTAGATATGCATACACACACACAAAGGTGTAACTCTGGGATACCATCTTCCTCTGCTTCTCCAGCTCACACAGGGTCTTCCACAAGCAACCAGACCGGACCTGTGAAATCCCCCCTGAGCTTTCAGAGTTCTGCGACACACTAACGTGCACAATGAGGAACTTGCATGCATGTGCAGCTGTGGCACTCTTGAGGAAGCATGCATCGGGACTACAAACAAAAAGAACGCATCACTTTGCATCAACTTAGGTTTCTGTGGAGGGCCCTGGAAAGTACCATCACACACTCATACAATTTTTCTCATCACACACATACGTGCACACATACATACACTCGAGCTTTGTAATCAGATAACAAAGACAGCACACACTTATTCTCATGTAGACGTATTTAAACAGCACCAAACTGACTGTTTTGCTCTTTATCATGAGTATTGCACAAAAGCTATTCGATCAGTGCTCTGTCACTCTGTGTGTGTGTGTGTGCCATTTTCGAGACAGAGTGGCCAAGTAGGCCTCAATGATAAGTGTGTGTGTGTGTGTGTGTGTGTGGAAAGGCTGTAGGCTGGAGCTATTTTGATCAGCACACTGGTTGGATATGTGATGAGCAGGATGGTACCTTAAAACAAAGCAGATGCTTTTCCTCGAGAAGAAACTGTGCTGGGCCAACACACATGCCCTGAGGGACCCCCTCAACAATGCTAGCTTTTCAACTAGCCAAATATGCATTACAGCCAACTCTTTAGCCCAATATATCAAAAAGTACGCCAAGAAAACTTGTTTTGTAATTTCCAACACATTTAACCATCTGTGTGAAGTCAGTCCCAATCTTTTGCTTCAGGTTTTGGTCCAATTTTGGATTCACAAAGTTGAACGCTCTCCCGAGAGCGGATGTGACAAAGAGTTGATATTTCTGACAGCAACTATCAGGACTCTTTTGTTATGCTCTTTGAGATCAGTGCCACACTGTACAGAGGTGAGTGATGAATAAAGAATGAAATGGAGTTACGAAGCAGAAATGAATAAACGTGGAACAGACACAGGGACTACAAGATCACACAAGATGTGTCAGACACATTCCTTCGCTGATAACAGAATCAGAGAGGCAACATTTAGGATGGCTGGAAGTAAAGATCAAGATAAAGAGTGTGGAAAAAGAGGAAGACAGGAGATGAACTGGTGGGTGAAAGAGGAGATTTCACATTCACAGAGGCTAAAATGGTGACACACGTATCATTACTACTAGTGCTCCCTGCTACTCCTTACCAGCAGTCCAGGGAGAAAAGTCAAGTTAGGAAGCTGTTCCAGACATGAATGTGCTGAGGTTACCATTAGAATGTTCTGGAGCGACACGTGATGACACATAAAACCTGAACCTGGAGCCAAGTGGTCAGACATGAAACAACAAGAATGATAAGTCACACAGAAAACCGTTGGTGAGTCACTCTTCAAAAATCAGTTTGAAGCTACAGAGCGCCTCGTATTGATCAGTAATAGGTTGAAAACAGACAATTTTCTGTAATGAAAAAACCTGATGTGATATTAAATCAGTACTTGTAAAAATTTGATTTATGATAAACCCTGAAATGAGGGTTTCTGTATTTACCTTTAACTTTTCACAAAATCTCAAATGACTTAAGTACTCTTTGAGGAGCAGTGGTTCATTATCTTTAACATTACTCTTAGTTTGTTTTCTGTCACTAAAGATTTGATTAGAAAAATGTATTTCCAACTTTTTTGACAAAAAAAAAAAAGATTAAGTGAAAGTCCTGTTTTTTCCTTTTTGTTCCCTAACACATTTTCAAATATGGACTTGATTATTTATGATCCCAACACAGCAACTAGTTGCTTGGTTGCTTTTATTTAAACAAGTTTATGTTTAACTTAACAAATAAATAAATAAAAGGTGTAGAAATAGGTGTGTAAGATTCATACAGAATATTGCTTCCAGGAAACTTTGTGAAATTATGGTTTTGTTTGGTTTGTCATAGAAAATAAAATGAGAACAGTTTTTACTTCAACTTATCTGTCGCATAAAAGAAGATGTTGAGCTAAATACACAACCTAAAAATAGCAAACAAACTAACAAGTATTCTTTTTACGAGTTGTGAGTTTCATATTTCACCAGTCATTTCCATTTCAAAAAGTCAAATTGAGTTTATGAGACGGCGAAATTATTCACAATGCTTAACACAGACTGTGCTATTCAAAATTTTCAGCTCCATGAAAGAACATCTGAAGTGTTTCAAAGTTTACGGTACACTGTTAGGAAAAAATAAATATATATATTTTGTTTAGTTTAACAGAACTGTAACATCAAGACCTGAATCCGACTGTTTCAACTACAAAGCAAAACTAAAAGAGTAATTTCTTTATTAACTTTTTCCTTTGGTTCAGTGTTAGACTGTTGAGATAAAGTGAACACAGCCTTAAAAATACAAGAGCATCATTATTTTATTTGTATGACATGGCAAGTTAGCATTGGTTATCTAGTTATCTATACCCTACTCAGTGAACAAATCGCACTGAGTTGTTCTTTTTAGAGGTTCTTCTGCCTAGAAAAATGAGATGGATCATAAACATAAATTCTGTCACTTGATGAATTTCTCATAATTTTTCTAAGATAGTCACTGTTTTGGCACTTTTTAATTTCTTAAATATTGGCCCCATGTGTTGCTTTGGTTTCCACTATCTTTTATTATGCTACTCACAGATACTGAATTTAATGTATTTTCCTTTTTTAATTCCATTACTTGATTTCTATTTTACATTTGTTTTTTAACTGATACTAAGTGGATTAACTTTTTTCCTCCCCTTTTTTTCCTGTTTGGTTTTGTTGAGTGGACCCAAGGAAGACTAGCAACCACTTTGTGGAAGTTAGTGGGGTACAATCAAAAGAATAAAGAATTTATACATAAAATGAGGTTTAGGAAACACAATAAAGGCAATTTATTGAAGGACAGCAACATGTGACTTAAAGCTCATTTTAAACATAAAAAAATATAAAATGAAAATACATATTTTTATACATGGATGATAAAGATAAAGGTAGTATATAAAATTAGAATAAAATGTCAAAGACATTATTTTTTTTTTGTATTTCTGTTATTGTTATATTCATTTTAAAAGTTTTAAGCACGTTTTAAAGTCCAGGCAACAAAGTGCTTTACTAAAGCTGACACAGACAGGCTGAATGTAAGGTTAAACGATAATAATAATAATGATAGAAAAAAAACACACAAAGAAGACAGCTTAAAGAAGTCTCACCGACAATATTATCTTAAATTAAAATTGGAAATTGAAGTGAAAATAAATCAGCTGTTTGTTAAAAGTAAGGTTTTTGAGAGGAGGCTTAAAAAGGACCCTGACTCAGCAGACCTAGATCCCGTTTCGGACCTCCTCACACCAAACACTGTCCTTGTCAGATTTTAATCTAAAGTTTCACACACACTGGTCTTCTGCTCTGTGGTCTCAAAGTACAATATGACTCAACAGGTTTGATATGAGGCTGGGAGAAAGTCAGCTTAGAGTTATGAAGGTAGACAGTAAAATCTTGAAATAAAAAAAAATAAAATAAATATTCTGAAGTGGCCGTGCTCAAAGTGAAAATGCTGAGTTTCAAACAGAAGTTAATCATTAGACTAAGAAAATGTAATAAATTTCAAATCATTAAAAGGGGATACTTCACCCTTGAGAAAAATACTTTTCTAAACAACCATTAACATTTAGTTAGCCTAAAGATTGTTTTAGTTGGAGTGTTTTTTTAATCAAAGACATAAAGAAGAACTGTTAAAGCTTTGGTGCTGAAAGTGTCAGAGCAATGATGAATTTGAGTTTATAACACTGGAGACAGACATATTTTATTCCAGTTTAATCTTATCTGTACTTTTTGGACGAGTTCAGAGACTAAACACTGCTCTGATCTCTGAAACTTCTTGGAAGCAGCATGCTGCCTTCAACCGGCTCCAGCACGTCACCGCAACCAATGAGCATGTATGACTGGCTGCATTTAGAAACATAAAGCTATTCTGTCTATCTTTAACAAGTTTGTCACTGTAATTGCCCCAGTTCATCTGAAATAGAATGAGGCCTTCATCCAGCCAAGTTCTAATAAAGGACTCTTCTGTCAGTTTCACTGTTTTCATCAGACCTCAGTTTGAGCTTTCGGAGCGGGACCAGAGCCAAGCACATTTCTCTGAGTCATCAGAGAGGCGGGGAGGAGAGGGAGGAGGAGAAGGAGGAGGAGGAGGTGGAGAAAAAGAAGAAGAGGAAGAAGAAGAAGGGGGAGGAAAAGGAGGAGGAGAAGCAGGAGGTGGCGAGTCTGGAGTTTCCCTCTCGCTCTTGCAGTGCGAAGGCCGACACCGAGCAGCACTGAGCGAGAAAAAAACATGCTCTATTGTTTCAGGCCCACTGGCGGAGTGAGCCTTCCTGAAACCTAGCAAACAACTATCACACACACATACACACACACATACACACACACACACACACACACGAGGGAGACCTGCCAAAACACTGCTCACAGAGAGACCTGCCAAAATGGAAGAAAGCTGTTGTGTGAGAAGTTTACAAGGACTTTCGTAGAATCTGTTGTTTTCTTTGCCTGGCAGCCTGACAAAAATACTCTCAATACGAGCTCTAAAAAGGAAAAAATCGAAGAGACAGAGTGGTATGCAATCCGAACCGAAACATTTAGAGCTCGAAAAAAAAAACAAAAAAAAAACAACCCAAACCCTGTGATAAAGAGTGACCGTTTCAAAAACAGGCAGCTTGTGTGTGACAACCTGTAATTACCAAATAAAACACTGCTCTGTGTCAACAAGTGACATCTTAAACGGGACTTTCTGGTCATATTATGACACTTTTAATGCCAGGAAATGCATGTTTAAAGGATGGTATGAAATGTGGGGGAATCCTGGCAGCTTTCTTGGACTGTGGCTTGACGTGGGAAAACGCAGCAGGAAGTGTTACAAAGACAAGGAGGCATGATTAACGCAAACTTCTCTCCTTCTAGGAAAATAGATTTTTGATTTCATATTAAAGTTGTCACTCACTTTTATAGGCTTGCTTTTATGTGATACCATCTTTTTGTCCTTTATCTTATCTTTCATCTTTTATTTCTATCTTCCCTGGTTTTACTGTTCTGTTAGCTTTTTTATCCTTTTATATCTTGTTCATTATTTTATCATTGCTTTCATTATTTTATTGTTTCATTTTCTCTTAACACTCTTAACATTGTGTTTTCATACCTGCTGTCCTGTTCTTTGCTCCCAACCCCTTTATTTTCTTTTTTTTTGTTGATTGATGTTTTTAGCTTTTACCTTGGTCCTCATGCTCTTATTTTATATTGCATGGTTCTTGTATTTCCTGGGTTCATATGGGTCGAAACATGAGTTCCATGTTGAAGCTTGTGTTTGTTTTTTCCCAACTCTTTCTATTGACATTTTTTTGCAATTGACAAACATTTATTAAGGACAGTAGTATAACTTTAAGGACAGCTGTATAACTCGGGGGTTGCGTGTGAACAAACTTCCCTCTTCCCATTAACCCATCCATCTCAGGTCCAAACCAAACAGGGACATGACACATATAAACACTCAATCAGCCATGCACACACACAAAAACAGACACAAATGTACAACAGGACACAGAAAATCCTCGAGAGACAGTAAAAAAAATAAAAAATAAATAAACATAAAAAACCTATATTTATAAATAGATAGATTCATAATAATGAATAAATAAATAAATAAATGAAAGAAACAATAAAAAGGGAGGGGGGGGCAGCTATAATAGTTTAATTGATGTCATGGTAACATTAGGTTATAAAAACACATTCACATAAAAAGTGTATGTGCATATATGCATAGACCATACATTAGAGTATCCTCTGATTTGGACATATACATATATGACATCTAAAAGGAAAGTGAGAATACATAATGAAGCTTGTGTTTTTTTATGTTCTGGCTGTCACAGCACTTTGTAAACTTCTGTTTTTTAAAAAGAGCCATACAAATAAAGTTGTTATTAAATTTAAACCTCCTGCAGCAGCGTATCAGATCTACTTAGGAACTAAACCATGTGACAGACTGGCATCACAAATGATGTATGAGAGCAGGTTGTGATGTAAGAGAGCATCAGTCTTGGCAGATGACTTACAGCTCTGTTTGTCTACCAACAGGTAGAGGACAGAGGAAAAGACAAATGAATGACACAGCAGGACAAAAGGGGAACGCAGAACTATCAAGTACAAGCCTTCATTTCTTGGCTCTGTCCAAACACTCTGCAGGATCTCATGTCCCGCTGGACCAGTTGGGCAGCTCCACTGTTTGTTTTCCACTCCAACGTGGGGACACATTTGGACAAGGGTGACAGCAGAGTCTATTTTCTCCACCTGGAAGCTTGGAATGGAGCTGAGGGGAAACTCAAGACTGGTTTTACCCGCTTCCTGGAAACAGTAAAGCAAGCAGGAGGCCCTGCTGTCAGGGAGAAGGGTAGGGAGGGACTGTTAAAGCAAGGCAGAGGGGGAAAGGGAGAGCTAAACCACTGGATGACAGATAAGAATATGTGTGAATACATGAGGGGGACTGTTATGTGCGAGCCTGCGCGAGTGTGTGAAAGAGAAAATGATAGAATAGTTGGAGCACATGCAGCAGCCACGAGATGTGCTGATGCCCACAAAGATCTGTTTACAGTGAGTGCCCCTGATGACCCCCCAGAGGATGCAGGAGCCACTGCCAACACACACACAAACGCACACCCACACACAGACACTCACATATCACCCAGGCCACATATCTCAGCAGACATAGATACAGGGTGCCTAAGGGCACCTGTTAGAAGCATCCGGAAGGCTAGATTCCAGACAAAGCTATCGTAGCACTAACTAACCCAGCCCGGAGATAAGCGTTAGCGGAGGAGCGACCAAATCAAGAGGGACGATGCAGCTTTTCTTACTACAACACCCCACTGAAGAGCTCTCTGAGGCGCTGTTTAGGCAGATAAAAGAAGCAAAACAAACTGGGGAAGCAACAGAGGCCAAACAAGGAGCGTGAGTGTGGGAGTTTAAAGGCTTCATCCAAGGCCTGGAGGTAGAGAGAGCGATTCAAGAGAGGAGAGACGGATGACAGCAGGGGGGCAAAGGTTGAAGAAGGACAGCGAGAGACAGAGGAATGAAAGGATGAGCTGAGCATGAATCGGAGATGGACCTAAAAACTGCAAAAGATAGAAAAATCATAAAAGCCTTCCCAACAATGGTCCCAGTGTTGCAGGAGAAACTGAGAATTTTGGGAGATATGCCGATTGAGTTAACAGCCCCTAAAAAAGAGTTGTACCATCACATGTTTCTGTGCTTAATGAGAGGCCACTGCAGAAGCTAAAGTAGCGTAGCATAAAGACAAGAAAGGGAGTTCAGTTTTTCTTGAAGATGCTTGAAAGATGATTTACCTCCTGCCTAAAAGATGTGAGAATACAAAGTACTGACCTCCGGTCTAAGAATATGAGACATTGTGGAAGTACACACCAAGCCAAAAAAAAAGCTGTTTTCAAATCATAAATTAACCTATTTACATACTGGTTCAAAAAACGTCTCCTCTCTAAATCGCTAATTTCACTATCGGCACACACTGTACAGAAGGTTAATTTTTTTTCTAACTAGTCAGTTTGGAGGATATTTAGATTGCGTGTTCACCCAATCAGGGGCACAGCTCAGCTCACATGACTGACCAGGGCCCTATAGCTGTACTTGAAGCCTCCGTCACTTCCAATATGGCTGCTATAGCTGATATGCTTCAAAAATTGTGTGACGTCAGGGGAAACTAGGCCATTAATTACACATTTTATGGAGAATACAGACTTAGCCTGACATATTTAGACCTAGGTATGGTGTAGGTCAAAGTTCCTCATGTAATTTATTTTAGGGCAAGAGCATCAAATGCTTCAAGAGCAGAGCCAACATGTTTGTTTACATGACAATGTTTCATCCGAAAACGCTAAAATGCAGTGAAAAAAAATCTACATTTGCACAGAAATACTGAAAATACTGCATGAAGCATGCCTGGCCACTAGTTGGTGCTATAACTGTCTTGTCTAGAAGTCACCTTTGGTAGATCTCCACGGAAGTAGAGTTGGGCCGATTGTCTGGTGTACTGGGGAATGCTTAGTGCAGAAGTGGTGTAACAGATGCACATTTTGTTGAAAGACTGTCAGCAGAAGCGGAGCGTGATGTCAGCGTTTCCACTGAAAACGTCGGCTTACCGTTTACACAGCAATGGTAGCGGCAGCATTTCAGAAAAATTCCACTCTGGAGGCCATTTTCAAAAGTTTGCGCTTTAGGTCGGCTAAAACAAAGTTTCCATGTAAACATGAGGCTGAAACGCAACAATACTTTTGCGTTTAATCTAAAACGGCCCTAGAAAGACATGGGAAAAATTTGGGCAATTTAAACAGGAATGAGCAGACACCATCTGCAAGCCTATGATCAGGGAGAAGATTTCAAACCACAAAATCCAAACCTTTGTGTTTGTATCAAATAAACAAAACTGATTTTTTACCTGTGTGCAAAGAGACGCAAGCTCTCCATCGACACTTGCGTCATGCTAGTGGTCTTAGTAACATAAAACACACAGATTTGAGATTTTTAAAAGGTTTCTAATGCATATTCCTGCAAAACTGTAGGCACAGCAGGCTGGTTGTTTGAGCTAGGCTAAGCTAGGCATGTTCTGTATTCTGTATTTAAGCACAGACCTGAGGGTGGCATAAATCTTCCAACCTGAGGAAAAAGCAAAGAAGCTTATGTCCTTAACTGTTGAACTACTCCTTTAAATCCTCACCTCCCTCTTCTTCCACAGATCCACCCCGTCGTGCTTTTAACATTAGCACCTGATAGCCAGGTTTTAAGCCTGCCTGTTACATTTCAGTGGTGGACCCTCTTGACACACATGGACGTGAACGCCTGCTGACTCACCAACCTACTCGTCTGTCACTGTGATTAAGTGTGATCAATGCTGCGCTGTAACCACGGCTGTGTTAATGCACGATAATAAGACCTGAACAGAAAGGAGCAGGCTGTGACGAATACGGCGGCCGAGACAAAAGAAAACTGAGCGTGGGCCGGCTGTGTATCCCAGGGCCGTGCTTTGATGTCATATAATGAACAAGGTTGAGGTCCAAGGTGTTTATATGGAGGCACACCAAAGTACACTGAATAAGCAGAGTGTGTCTGAGTAAGTGTGTATACAGCACTGTGTAAATATGTGAGTGTATAGGAGCAGAGAACCTGTCTGAGTGTGACCACAGGGACAGAAAGAAAGGAATAAAGAGAGAAAGTGGGACAGACAGCAGCGACACAAGCTCTTTACTCCCTCCTCTTCCCTCCTGCACTATCCTCCCCTCGTCCTCCTCTCGCGTCTGCCACCAAGGGGAAGCGAAGGAGGTCACCCACTCCTACAAGCACTCAATCAACCTGCCGGCGACCTTGCTCGTCCTGGATACAGTGCCCGCTCCCTCTGTTTATCTGCTGCCATCCTGCTGCCATCTCACTGCAGCCACTGCCAGCCAACGCCGCCATGAGCGCAGAGGTGCCGTTTCACCAGATGCCCACTTTTCTGTCCGAGCTGTGCCAAGCTTCGGTGGCAGACAGCTCTGTTCAGCGTCAGAGTACAGTGAAAGGAGACGTCTATGACAGGGAACATTCCCAGGTTAATGAGTATGTGGGAGATCTTTTCTCTCTTCATATGCTGATGAGCTCGTGGACATGAACTCATTCATAACGACAGGATGATTTTCCAGAAACTGGACTTCTGCCAAAGCTAAAGAAGCAGAATGAGCAAGAGCCTATCATTAACGCTGTCTGCATAAATTGATGGATGTTAAGAATCATTCAGGAAAATCTGAAAATGACATAAACACACACAGCTATTCATCACCCCGACAGACAACGATGTAACAGAGCATTCATTTGAAGAAATTAAAGATACATCAAAATTAGTGCTGCAGCTATCATAAAATCTGTATGAATTTCCTCAAGGTTAATTACTGAGACAGTATCCGAAATCCAAAACAAAAAGAAGTAGAATTAGAAATTTCTAATTGCTGTAACTGGACTTTTATTTTGTAAACTCATTTAGTAAATAAATAAAACAGAATGGTGGAAACTGGAAATGATTAAAAAACAAAAAAAAATATTGTTTTATAAGTAAATTTATTTGGAAATCTTTTTCAATCAATTTGTGTCAATGAACACTTCTAAGAATCCATTCAGTGATTCAGGTCTATTCAGAAAACAGTGAAAAGGTGAAGGTGCATAAATTGAATCACTTGAAAACCTCTCAGCCCATTAAAGATATTTTTTTAACTAAGGAACGTTTTATCCCCATTCATTTTTTTAATAACACACTTTTATCTGATCAAAACAACTAAAAAAAGCTGCTTTCATTCCCTCTGTGAGTAAGCCTACAAACCTGTGCCCAACTGGTAGTGGTGCATCGAGGCAAACGAAGGCCAGACCTTAATAGTTTTTGGGTTAAACAGAGGTTAAAAAGAACATTGTGCCGTTACCAACAGGCAGAACTGAAGCAGTAAAAAATCTGAAGTTTTTGCACAACCAATCTTCAAAGTCTTCATTTAAGAAAAACAGAAAGCTCACCAGAGATAACCCAAAAGGTAAAGCATTTCATGAGAAAATCCCTGGATTTATCGCACTTTAAAGCCCATCATTTTCTACTGGAGACCAAGAATTTCACCAGCTAATGGGATGTTTGGAGCAGAATCTTGAGTCTTGCTGACAAATCCTTTCCTGTTCTGTATGATGCGATTTCTACACACATTGACTGTCTTGTCCAGAACGTCTGTGACATGAACTTTATCACTGACATATGGACTTCTGGCATTATTCCAGGGAGTCTGCTTAGTGTCTGGATTAAGATGTGAACATGAAAAAGACATTACTGCACACACAGGAGTGCCCTGGTTTGTTCCACAGCAAAACACACTTTACTTTTAAAAACAGGGATTTCATTTAGAATTCTCAAGAATTATCATTGTGTTAGCATCAAATTTTATATATATATATATATATATATATATATATATATATATATATATATATATATATATATATATATACACACACACATTTATATATACATTTATATATATAAAATAAATATAAATAAATAAATTACAATCATATGTAAAATGCTCTGGTAACGAACATTTTATGGAGAAATATGGCTCCTTATATAGTCTGTAGATGTTATCAGCCTTGTTCTAACTTTTTCGCATGGTCTGGTGTTAAAAAAGCAAACTTAAAAAACGAGTAAATATCGTAGAAACGCAATCTAAATCAATTTTGCTGCCCCAAAAATTGCAATAGAATCGGATCGCTAGAAAAGCATATCGTCCGGGCCCTGACATATATGAAAACAAACATTTTTCATCCTATCAGTATTGGCCATACATTACATACTATGGGTGTAACGGTACATGAATCTGTACCAAACCGCTCCATAAGGCCGTTCGGTACGGTACAGTGCTGTATTTGAATGAGTTCAGCAAGTTTACGTTAGCCGCTGCACATGTCTCTTTAATATTTACATGAGTACTCGTCTATAATTGGCTGAGCAGGGAAGGCGTTTTAATATTCATGAGGAAAGTGGTCTGTGATTCGTGCTTTGCGATTATGTGCAAATCATGTGGACATGACGTCTCAAGGTGAGCCAATCAGAAGATGAATATCAAAGAGTTTCTTCAGGAGCTTGTGTCTGAATTGTGCATCATGGCTGCTGCTAACGACCAATCGGAGCTTGAGGAGCCTCCCCCCTCGCTGTATAATGGCAAGTTTTTGGTTTAATAAACATGCTAAATAAGCAAATGGTTTTGCGTTGTCCCATACTGTACCAAAAATGTACTGAACCGTGACCCTAAAACCAAAGTAAGAACCGAACAGTGATTTTTGTGTACCATTACACCCCTACTGCATACTTATAAAAAAGCTTTTGAGGCAAAATGCAAACTAAACTTGGCACATAAAGTAATAAAATTTGTGTTTAGCAGATTACTTCTTTGTTGTATTAATGCTTCTTAGCTACTAATCTTATAGTTTTGGAAAGCATGTTTATTTCACTTTTAAAATAGGGCCACATTTGTAGGGAACATGCATTTATGGGATGAGCACCAGAGCCGAGTTTGTGGGTTGCACCCATGAAAAATTTGCCCAATTTTCTCTGCCAATGCCCAAAAGCTCATGCTGACTGACAGAGGTTGGTAGGTGTCAGATTCAAGAATTGACATGCAGAGCTTGAATTTTCTGGATAGGGCTTGTGCCAATGGGCAACTTTAAGCTGGTGTTCCACAAATCCAAGTTGTGGCATTATTTTGAGTGACGGTGTGGGGCAGCATCCTCCTCACTGTTTATTTTTTAAACACCAAAGAAATCATCAAAACGAGGAAAAAATAATTCAAGCCTAAAACGGAGTCAAATGTAACATAACACCAGGTTTCAGTGAATGTGGATGACATGTCATGATCTTCACTTTTAGTCTCACCACCAAATCCTGGCAGCTTCCCAACTCAGCAGACGGCCAAAGACAAGCTGCCATGTAGGATCCTGCATGACGTGGAAATAAAAGGTGCCGCGTCTCCACTCATAAAATGATCTTTAAAAAGCCAGTTCCCACACTGACACTGATAACTTACTCTATGATCATTAAGCAAGCGCTGTTGTGCTGTGTGTTTAAATGGGAGTTACACAACTATTGTAGCATCATTAAGTCAGACTCGTATAACAAGACAATTACCCGACACAGCACTGAAGGAACAATCAGCTGAGCTCCACCACAGCTCGTACCAGGGTGAAAATGATCACACAGTGCTGCAGATATCTCTATCAGCTGTGATGGTCCGGTCACATTCCTTTGTTATGTGCTGTCCGACGGGTCTTCCCCTACGGAAAGTTAGTTATTACTGTGGATACAGCTGCAAAGATGGCTCCACTGACCGCAGCTACAAAAGGCATGGAAAGACAACACACGGGCCGAGACAGACAAGGAGGGAGGAGGGAGGGCGGAAAAAAAGGTTGGATTTTCTGAATGGATGGCAGGAGGGCTGAAGAACCTGAGACTTAGCCGTGCATTAGCCTGTTTGTATATTTAGTGTGTGTGAGAGAGAGTTAGAGAGAAGGGAGAGGCAGACAGACAGGAAAGAGAATGTAATTCATCTCTTAAAGGGCAGATTCCTGGATGATGTATGGTGAGCAGAGTGTGTGTCTGTGTTTGTGTATTGTAGAAATTTTGGCGTGGGAGGTGTGAGCTAGCTAGCTACAACTCCTCTTATCGCTCCATGGAGCAATGTGGAGAATGAGGATTCTGGGCTCTGCCCCGCTGATCAAAGACACGCAGACAGAGAGAGGCTGATACAAAATCCCCCCCAACTACCCCTTTTCCTCTAGCTGGTCTTTCTACTCTTTCATTCACACACAGGATCCCATGCACAGAGGGGAGCATTTCAGCTAACACTGTGAGCAATCACTCTAAAGAAGTGCAGAGAAAGTTAAGCTGAGTTGGACAATTTAATGATGTGGAACGCTGAACAAAAATCTGACCACACTGTACATCATGACTCTCACATGTCAGACAGCACAAGGTGACAGTTAAGTGATGCAAATTCATTATTATTCCAAGGTTAATCACTTACTTGAATGATAAAAAAGAAGAAAGAGCATTTAGAGACCATGGTTATATGTTCCACCAAAATCAATGTCTGAAAAGCAAAAATGTTACATTTAGATCCTGTAAAATGGAGAAAATCATCATACTCAGTACGTTTAATGTAAGAACTTGAGGAAACATAATTAAGAAAAGCTTGGAATTGTTCCACACTCCTTGACTAATTGGTTAGTTTGCTCATTATATCATTCCTTCAAGGGATCCATAGCATCATTACAATTTTACGATCTTTTAAAAACTCATCCTTGACATCTCATAAAGCCATCAAAGTGCCGGTTTAAAACCCTGAGGGGTTTTGTGACCAAGCAAAGAACTGCAAACAAAAAAATGTTAGAGATCAGTACTGACTGTCTTCTCATGAATCATCTAATAATAAAGTGATTACTTTATGTGTTCAGTGCAGAGTGTGTAGAGTTTACTTCATGAAATTGACAACAATGAAAATATGTAAGGGTACCAAAATTCCCCCAAAGATGAGACGTTGTGTAAACTGTTGAAAAGGTATTTTCCTTTAGGGTTTGCAAATTGCGTTGGACTTTTATCTCATTGAAAATATGTCAAAGACTGCATTTCAAAAAAAAAATATTTATGCTCATTTAAATATTGGTTCAAGTACCGCTGGGCCTTTTGGGCCGCTTGCATTAACTCTTTTTTTAACACTGTAAACTTTTTCTTAAGTTTGAAAAGGAAATATTTTTGCCCAATAGATTTTTTTTTACCTGCTCAACAGCCGAGGTTTTCCTGTATCGCATTTTCTGCTAGATAATGTGAAAATGTTTTCAGTATGTAAAAAGTCAGAACTTCAGACACACCAGTTTTTTAGCACCTGGACTCTTATGGAGCTTAAAGGTTTTGCATGGAAAAGGTTGGCAGCTTATGTTGCTTCAAATGTCATGTTTATTGTTCAGCTACCCATTCTGTCTGCATTACACTTCACAATACAGAATTGGGTGGTGAAAAGATTTAGTATTAATTTTTTGTTGAGCTTACAAATAGGGATGTCCCGATATTACATTTTTACTTCCGATACGATACCGATACTGCAGCATTGAGTATTGGCGGATACCGATATTAATCCGATACGATATCAGCATTAAACATGCATACTTTTATTACTTATTTGTAGTATGTCTGTCATGTTAGAAAAGGCTTGATTAAGTGAAATTATTCAAACAAAGAACAGTAGTCAGCAACAGTAGGTATGAGGAAAAACTGACCCATTTATTATTAACCGATAGGTAACAGAAACTGTTTATATCAGAGATTTAAGATGCATTCTGATACAATACCGATACTTGTTTTTTTGCTGATATCGGACCGATATCCGATATCAATATCGGACTGGGACACCTCTACTTACAAATTTCTGAAAACAGAAAGGGAACAGAAAAACAAGTTCATACAAGAACAACAGGGGTCAATAGGTTATGCTGATATTATTTACATAGCTAGGGGGGAGGAGCTAAGCACTTGATTCATTTAATTCCTTATGGAAATATTCCCTTTGTATGGTTGTACAGGGAGTAGTAACTGAGTATTTGATAACATGTACTAAATTTGTAATTCAAGAACCAACCACAAATACCTGTCCCCGGTTTGAATGGTTTAATAACATCACTGGTGTCATGATATGGCACGACATCATCGACACCAGTTTAAACAGGGGAAGGGGATTTTAAGCTAAAACATCTGGCTGTCACTGGCATGTATTTGAAGATTTGTCAACTGTTGCTAATGTTTTCTTCTCTTCTTGCTGTTTGATGCTAAGTATTTTCTTCCCCTGTTACATTTTGCAGTTAGAAAACCGCTTTAAGACACACTTTAGTCACCAACTAGCGGGAATACAATATTATGACCAGACCATAGTAAACAATTAATTTTGTTTGTAATGGAAAAAATATTTAAAATAACGTTTCCATTTCTAGAATAATGATTAATTACTGCTTTAAAAATAATCGTTCGTTCCTGACAGAGTAATCTGTGGCAGACATTATTTTTTGTAAGTGATGCGGTGACTTCTACTACAGAGTCATGTCTGTTTTTAATGCAGTGCCACCTGTAGGCTTGAAGACTACGGCCTTCTAGTTTTACTCCAGAATCTTTCAGTGATATAGATGATACAATGATGATATCTTTAATGAAACCCTAACAATTTTTTATAACTTTCCACGGAGGAACATTAGTCCGAAGTTGTCCATTCCCTCATGCAGTCTTAGGTTACAGAGAGGTGAGCTTACTCATATTTTTACCTCTGTGAGTCTTTGCATCTCTGAATTGTCATTTTCTTAATCCACTTATATTACTTAAGCTTAAACTAAAGATTTTTAATTTAACTTTTTCACTTTTTCATCATCATGAATGAACTTTTCAAAAATGTGTTACTGACATAAGAGAGCACATCAGCCCAGTACTGGCTTCACTCCACTGGCTGCCTGTGACTTTTAGAGTTGATTTTAAAATTCTTATGTTTGTTTTTAAATGTTTAAATGGCCTTGCCCCGCCTTACCTCTCTGAGCTTCTTCAGCCCTACTCACCCTCTCGGTCCCTCAGGTCGGCCGACCAGCTGCTCCTGCAGGTACCAAGGTCCAGGAAGAAGCTCAGAGGGGACAGGGCCTTCTCTAATGTTGCTCCCCGATTGTGGAACTGTCTTCCCCTGCACATTAGAGAGGCCCCTTCACTGTCCACTTTTAAAACACGTCTTAAAACCCATTTTTATTCTTTGGCTTTTAACTCCAGCGAGACTTAGTTTCTTTGCCTGGTCTTATTCTCTTTTATTTTCTTTTATTCCCTTTTACTTGCTTTTTATTTGCTTTTTATTGTTTTTAAAATGTTTTTCTTTTATTTGTCTGTTTTTAATTATCTGTTTTTATCATTTCATTTGATCTACCTGTACAGCACTTTGTCTACAGCTGTGGTTGTTTTTAAAAGTGCTCTATAAATAAAGCTGGTATGGTATGGTATGGTATAAGAATCAAGAATTAGCATACATTTTCAAAAACAAAATCTGTTGCACTATTTCTAATAAAATACAGTTTAAGTGATTTGCTAGCAATTAAAATCTGATCATCAATATTTCACAGTATCCTTTTTTGGGGAATTGGGTTTCCACAAATGAGCAGTATATTTATAACTCTTACTTCATACTCTGACGTGCAGACTTAGGAGTCTAACATTACATGACTAAATGTGTAGGCGTGTCTGTCTGTGTGTGCGTGTGAGCAAGTGTCAGAGAGACGTGTGTGTTTCTGTGCTCATGAGGTCCCCATGGAGTCCCAACCCTGCTCCCCAGACAAACTCCATGTGTTAATTTGATAAAGAAACAGCAGCAAAGAGAAAGCTTCTTAATAAGCAGCACATCCCGTCTCAGCCTCAGCATCTCGTCTCACTACTTCTTTCACCTCTCCATCTGTTCCCTTCATCACCTCCCTCTGTTCTCTCTTAATGCACATCTCTCTCCATGTGCTCATTTCTTCCCTGCCTCTCACTCATGTCGCTTCCTCCCTCTTTTTTACAGTATGTGCATCCTCCCTTATTCCCACTTCTCCAGTTATCTCTCCTTTCATCTGTCTCAGCCTCCTCCTCCTCCTCCTCCTTTGCATTACCCCCACCTTCTCTACATGTCTCCTTTCTTGTACACAAGTAGTGGTTCCTTGTTATCCAGCACCTTTCCAGACATCTTTCAGCTGGCGAGCCAGACACCAGACAGCCAGACAGACAACAGCGTAGATGGTATGACAAAGGAACGACCAGAGAGGAGGAAAGACTGACAGCCTAGCACCTGACAGGCAGGAGGAAAAGGTAAAAAGATGTAGCTGGACAGGAGAGGCAGCACTGAGATACCCCCGGCGAGTAGCCTGACAGGAAGACAGAGAAGCTGTCAGAGAGTGGCTGCTGAGAAGGTGAGAAGGCAGGACGCAGACAGGTAGGCAGAGCAACCAGACAAGCGGGTCGTTACAGGACGATACGTAGCAGCCAGGCGTGCTACGAGCACAGCATCCAAACAGGCCACAGGGTCAGTGTGTGTGCTGCTGACAAACACTGCCTCTGTCTGGGACTGGCACGTCACTGCAGGCATCATGTGATAGCCTGTGTGGAGAGGGATAACCCTTTAAGTGCTTCAGAGGAAGAGAATAAACATATTTTTCAGATCAATACTGAAGTTGCCAATTTAACAACTGTAATCTTTAAAATACGGTCAGAACAGTTTTTGTTTTTCCTTTTTTGTGCAAAATTCTTACAACAAAGTTATCATTTGTCATGTTTCTAAGCCTAAATACCAAAAGTCTAGGAAGTTCAGTGGTTCTTCCTCTTTTTCTGGTGGCCAAGTGAATACTTTTTGTTGTTGGACAGCTTTTTTGACAAAGAAAAGCTGTCTGATTATGGTAAGGAAATGCAATTATCTTGGTTTCAAACTGTATCTTTAAACACATGAGTTAAAATCTCATATTCAACAGTCAACCATGTTTCTACCTCATGTTACTGTACATGAGATCTGATCAGAGGCAGATGTGAGAGTCAGAAAACACAGCACAGTCTGAAATATGTTCCTCTAATTCGAGTCAGGAGTTATTTCTGTCAGAACAAATGTATTTCCTTTACTGTGCCTTAATAAAAGCCATGTCACAGCAAGAATGTCTGAGAAATCGCAAAACAATGACATTCAGGAAGTGGATTTACCAGACACGAGCTTGTAGGACTGGTGCAGTGCTCCAGTTTCACCATATGGTGAAGATTTCACTCCAGGCAAACGCCCTCTGATTCCAATCACTCTGACTCAGCAGAATCTGTCACCCTTCCTCTGCTCACCAGATGTGGCAACGGTTTCTGTCTCTGTGCAACATAAACACCAATAAAGTGTCTCAGGGTCGAGGCCCAGAGTTGATTTTGTAAAAGCTAACCTAGTTGGACGAGCTGACGGAGCATTACAGCACCTTATTGTTTCATCACAGAGTTGAGAAACAGCTTGGCCATCGGGCCATTGTAGCCTTTACAGCCCCTGCTGCCAGCCACTCCACAGGCTGCTTTTTTTCCCTCGATGGTCTGTCACCCAGATCTCTATGACCTGGCTGTTCTCCTACTGTGTCAGGTCACACTGACAGGAAACCTTCTTCTTGAAGAATCTCAGAGAAATCAACATGTTCAAATCCTCACAGTATTTAACAAACCAGTAAATACCATCCAACACTTCAAGAGTTAAGAGAAATTAAAGTGCCATGGAGCCGTTAAATTCAACACTGCCAAATTTGTGTGTTAAAGTCCTAAATTAAACACTACAGGCAATGATCTGGCCTGACAGAGGCAAAACTTCCAGTTAGTTTCCATCTTTTACCAATTTTCACCAGTGGACTGCAGATAATTGTTTGCAAATTTACCAGAATCCCTGCTCCCAAAGCAGCCAATTTATTTAGGTTTTTGTGCTGGTTAGCTCTGGCTGTGGTTAGCTAACCACAGGCATCTTCCTCAACTTGCCAGCAAAGCATCACAAGACCAAGGAAGACAAGGCACAGAACAAGACCGGACACGGTGAAAAAAGAAAAAAAAAAAAGAGGAAAAAGCCATGACTGGATGTGAGTCACAGAGGAGAGACGGAGATCTGAGTGTCCGTCCTAACAGGGAGTCATATTCATCACAGGCTGCAGGAGGTCATTACAGGAGGTCATTACAGGAGGTCATTACAGGAGGAGGACAGGATCTTTTTGATACCGCATGTTCCTTTTTGTGATTGTATCTAAGTATGTGAAGGAACAAAGGAATGTCTTTTGTGGTCAGTTCCTCCCAGTGTTGGCCTAATTAAACCCTGCACCAACGTCTTTCTGCATCTTGTAAAGAATTAAAGAAGTACAGAACTTTGGTACTGAATAACTTTGGCTAAAGTGAGAGACTTTGTGGGAAGGTTGGGAGGCGGTTTCTATTACAGGTTCGATGCTTCTAATGTAAAATCCATCTATTGTGAAAACATCACCTCCTCACATTGGATTTCTTTTTTATCAAATATGCTCTGTACTATTTTTGGGACTGTGCACTGAAAACTGAGACCTTGCTTAACCAGAATACCAGTTTCCATATTTATCCTGTGACTTATTATTTTAAAGCTACTAAGAGGAGATTTTGTAAGTTTGTTAAACAGACTGAAATTAATACTTATGTTTCTGCATGGCTTAATAAAGCAAACGGGAGTGGGAGAAAGAAGAGTTAAAATTTCTACATGGTAATTTTTAATGTCTTTAAACACTGGCGGAGGGTAGGCGTCAGACTAATATTCACTGCTCAATACTGATGAAGCCTTTTCTTATTTCTTGTGATTATGACTGAACAAATTATGCATGCAGATGTTATAAGAAAGCAAGAGGAAATTTTGACATAAACTTGACATGTTGTCCATGAGGTCATCAAAAACCAAAACACCAAAAGTGCATCACAGGAGCTTTAAAGCAGTTAACCTGCTGTTTCAAATTAGTCTTTTTTTTTTTTTTAAGTATCATAAATCAATACTATCTTGAAAAAACAGCATTGATATGAAGATAATAATGTGCTCTACTAGTGTTTTTTTTTTTTTTAGGAATAAACTAAATATCCACCTTTTAAACCCAGCTTTAAAATTGAAATAATTCATTTCTAGCCCTGGACTCCATTATTTATCTTCTAGTTTTAACATCTATGTTTTTATTTTCCATCATCTTTAACAGGAAGTGCATGCAAACTCCAAACTCTCTTGTCTAATTTATGTTATGGTATTCATCAGATCTTATAGTAGGCATCATTTCTCACCTTTTTCTGTTATTTATTGTCTCTCAGTTCATGTTGAATATATGAAACTTGCTATATAAATAAATATTTAGCTAGAGTTTGAAAATGGGTAAATTGTACTTTTTTTTACTGTCACTATTTTCCAAGAAAAAAAAAAACAGCTTCTTTTTATGTCTCTCAGGACTTACCGAGACTTTAAGTGTTCCCCATTGTTTCCTCTGTTAGACCTTTTTAAAGAAAAGGACCAAAAATATCTGAAAAGCATTCTTAAATTTTCTAGAAATGTCACGCACACCGCACTTTAAAAGTAGTACAGGCTTTGTTTTGTCTGAGACTAAACTAAAAATATAAATAAACATTTAGTTCTTTATAAGGTTTTTAAAGCAGCAGTGTGGGCACAAACATCCTCAAGAAACTGAAGATAATTCTGTTGTTAGTCTGACATTAAAATAAACACACAGTGACATTTCTTGTGTGTAATTTTTCACTTGAGTTGAACAGAAATCCTGTGTGTAACTTTGCTGAGGCTGACCATCAAGTTGCAGCTTCATCGTAATGAGGAGGAAAGATTAGCATTTCTGGGCAGCTGGGATAACTGTGATTTCAGTGACAAATGTTGGTCTGTTTGCTTTGGTCAGCTGAAGGAGGGTGTACTGACCACAATCTTCCTTCCTGTCTCCTCCTGGGTGTCTTCCTGTGCCAGGCTAACAAACCATTATGTTGCCAGATCAATCAGACACGTTGAATGGTAAATGAATAGTCAGACTGGAAAGAGATTTAATAACTGGTGGTGATTCACCTCCCAGAAATGTAGCGCTGCTTTTTTTTTCCATCACTGGAAAACGTAACATATCAGAATGTGGATAAATCTGACTATCAATAGACAAATAACTGTGCTGTTAATACAAATGCATCCTCTGTACTGGACTCATCTTCAATTAAATGAGGAACTAAATGGGCTGGATGTGACCCCTAGCATTACAGCAGGGTGGACGTAGGAGGGCAGTCAGTACAGACCTCCAGCAAGTCTGCTTGTTTGTCCAAACACAGGATGTGGAAAAAAGCTCCTCTGAGACATATAGAGGCATTAATCACTCGCCAGGATTACAACATGTATGAAACACAGTTTCTTAACTCTGATACCTCCCACACAAAATTATAATGCACAACTTTTACAGCTTTCTGCAGACTTCACTGGGAAATCCACCCCACAGGAAAAGCCAAATCTTTTCCTTTAAATGATGCTTGTTCAGTCGTCAGTTTGTGAAATTGAAGGGAGCGTTCTCGAAGCTAGAAGTGAGCAAAGCACAAGCAGAGACGTTCTGACAACAATGAATAACAGATGGGTTTTTGTCAACAGATTGATAGTGTTGAGAGAACTTCCAATGAGCAAATAGGCACATTTTTTCAGTGAATGCCATCTACTTTTTGAACAAAAGGGTTCACATGGAAGAGAAAGCAGTTACAGTCCAGCATTTCCAGTAGAAAGGAGAGCAGCTTGGGATTCAATATTTTTCTGATTACTGGATAATGGAGAGAGCTATGCATGCTCACAAATATTTATTAAACTGTCTCAGATCAAACAGATAACATATGTGAATTCAGCTATGGAGTGCATTCATACTGTAGGGCAAGTCCAGTTCACAAAGAATGATCATCAGTTCAGAAAATGAAGAATGGCATTACATTTGAGTCAGCTTCCTGAAAAAACTGATGCTTTAAACAATAAAAGAGACAAACTCAGATTCATTCATTCTAAGCCAACCATCCTTCCAACGAGACCAGTTTGAGATCCAAGATGGCTGCTACCAGCTGCTCGGTGGTACAGACAGCATTTTCTCTTCTCGTTCACAAAATAGAAGCTTCTTTACTTCTGTGCGACAATAAGCAACAGATCTGGGGGACTTTATAGATGAGTGTTTCAAAAGACTGCATCAGGAATGACTTATCTACAAAAAGATTACTTATCCTGTAAATTCTGTCTTACACTCATACAGCATAACAGTTTTTACATCAGTGAACCCAACACAAAGAAAACACATCAGAAACATTCAAACTCCACCTTCTGACCACACTAGGGCTGAACAATTTATCAATCTGAAACTGACATCGCAATGTAACAGAACGCAATTTTCAAATCGCGAAGGCTGCAATCAAAAAAAAAAGAAAAAAAGTTTCATGTACACAGACCAGGAGGGAACACAGGAGGGAACATAGTTCCTTGCGCTTTTTCTTCCTTAAGAAATGCATGCTAAATCACAATTGTAATATAGTCTCGATTTGATTATTTTCCAAAATTGTTCAGCCCTAGACCACACCTCTAAATCCAAAGAATTATAGATGGTTCATGAACTGTAAAAGTCTATTTTGACAGTGTACAAATTATCTGAAGCCTTTATGAAATAAAAAAAATAGTTGCGACAACATATTAAAAACTGATAACCTTGAGGTGGGAAGTATGTCTTTCACACCGCCAGTGTAATATCAACAACACCACTTAAAACAAAGCAGCAACTTCCAACCGTGAGGGATAAACCCTTACGAAATAAAAATATATTGCAGCAAATTGGAAAATATCATGTCATATATTAGGTAATATATTCCGATATATGAGATTTAGTATTTATATTTTCCAATATATATTGCAATATATGGAATGCTGCAATCATTTGTATATTTTGCAATATATTGCAATATATTTCACGAATATATAATATATTGTATATGTGCCCTCAATATATTATTCCATGTATATCATAATATATCAATAATGTATTACAATACATTTCAAAAAATATATTGGTACATATATTTTCTTTTCGTAAGGGAAGCCTATCCTGAATTGCTGAAAACTGCAGTTCCCCGAGTGTCCACCTGAGGCAGAAATAGTTTGTTTGGTCTGAAAGGCCCATTCCTCAGAGTGAATTTCCTTACCACTCAGTATTTCAAAAGAGATTAAGACTACTGACCTGGTCTAGATAAGTTGTGTGCCCATAAAGTGGGTCTCTCCCAGTTCTCAGCACTTAACTCTTTCCTATCCTCTCCAAGAAAACGTGTAAAATCTCCCAAAATACAGCTTGAAAGAAAGTACCCAAAAGTTGAGAGTTTTGTAATAATCACCATAATCATCACTACAACACCAAACTACGGACTGTGTGTGTGTGTGTGTGTGTGTGTGTGTGTGTGTGTGTGTGTGTGTGTGTGTGTGTGTATGTGCCCCCCTCTTTCTGTCTGGCTGTGTCCGTCTCTCTTTTTGCCTCTGTCAACATTTTTCTGTCTCCCTTTCTAACCCCAACACAGTTGAGGCAGATGTCTGTCAAACACAAGTCTGGTTCTGCTTGAGGTTTCTGCCCGGTGAAGGAAAGTTTCTCCTCGCCGTTGATAAAAGCTGCAAAGTGCTGTACCCATGGTGGATTAAGATGAGATTTCTGTTAATAAAATTCTATTGACGTTACCAGGTCCATACCTGTCAGTGTTTTTGGAAAGTGTCCTCCTGAGATAATGATTGTTATGATTTGGCGCTGTATAAATAAAGAATAATTGATTAATAGTGAGAGGTACAGCTGACTTGATCAACAGGTGCACAAACTGTAGCCATCAGTGAGGAGGCTCAAAGCCCGCCTTTAGGGTAAGTCACCATTTTCGATATGACACTCAAGAATGACAGGCTTTAAAACTCCACAAACAGGAATGGGTGATGACCCAGAAGCTACATCTATTGATTGAAAAGTCTATGGTTTAATCACGCATTTGGTGCAAACACAACAGTGCCTTCCTATATGTGTGCTGACAACTAGCTGGGTGGTCTCTTCCCTCATTTATCAAGATCAGTTTACAGGGCACGCTTTAACCAGCAGTTGTCACTACAGTCACAAATTGTGACTCACTTTGAGACCATGCAGTGACTTCCACTGCAGAGTTATGACATTTATTTTATCCCTTTCAGATCACAATCATCAAGTCTTGGTTTTTCTTTGGTTATCTCTTTTTCTCAAAGAGATTCCAGACATTTTAAATGTTATACCTTATCCATGTTGTGTGTCACATTTGCTGAAAAATCTCAAATTCTTTTAAATTTTAGGGTATAAACATTAGGCTGGAATGTTAAACTGTTGCCTCACACAGTCTCTCACAGTGGTGAACCCATCTTTACTTCTGGGAGACTCATCCCTTTTTGTTATCTTTTGCAAAACAATAATCATGTCAGTGTTTTTTTTAAGTCACACAACTTTTTCAGTGTTTTGCTATCCCAACTTTTTAAAAACATGTTGCTAGTATTAAAATCAAGGTAGCTTATCAATTTTTTGTTTCAACTTTTGATATTATCAATGCACTATTCTCAGTTAAATATGGAGTTTATATGATTTGCAAACCATCAAAATCTATTATATTAGCATTTTACACAATATCCAATCATTTTTACAAGTATGCTTGTGAAATAAGTCAAACCTAGTCCCTGAGGCTTAACAGGATCCTTTAATTCATTTCCCTTATACTTTTCACACTCAACAGTTGTTGTCTGACCTCAAATCACACACAACCAGTCTTCAATAAGCGTTCAATCCCCAGTGAAACTGTACGTAAACCCCAGACAAAGTAAAACTATATCAACATTCTTCTCCATCTACACCACTGCTTTAGTTACATTCGCTCTTAACATCAACAATGCGATTCACATAGAAGACGGGGCAACATCAAACACTGCTTCATCTCTTTGAAAGTGATGGTTCTGATGTCTAATACTTTGGTTTAAAAAAACCAAACAAACCCAGAGTGCTGCTTAAAATTCAACTACAAAGTCTCATCAGAGCATGCGGCTGTGGATTGCACCAAAGATTATGACCTCAATCTATTATTGACACGGTGTCTGTGGACATGAATGATTAAGTATTATTAGATAGCATTAATCAGCTTAGTTACAGTTGTCTGTAACCCCATCAGCAGTTGCTCTCTGAATGATAACTCCAGGGAAAATAGGCTTTGAACGGTGTGCAAGTAAGTGCTTGTGTCTCTAGTCCTTGGGAATGAACCCACTGAACTCCCAGAGGTGAGTAGAATAACTCAGAGGAAAGACATTCTGATGCCAACTACTCCATCTAGTGGAGATAGTATGTCATTGCCTAAAGACTGCCTTAAAGGTTAAGGTCTAAACCAGGTTGATGTGTAGTTGTGGAGATTAACTTGCAATGTGAACACAAATTAGAAGAAAACTGGATTTATTGTGTGTTTTGAAAATGAAACAGAATTTTGGAACAGGCAGGTAAACATCTGTGTTTGCTTTCAAATCATCAAACCATATTTTCTTTGAAGCGCCACAAATTAAAAGCTGCTTATGCATGATGTAAACAATGAATAACTGGTAAAACTAATCTGATGGTTCAACTTATTCTAGGCGTTTAAAAAAAACTCACCTTGGATTAAAACTACTTTTTGTTTTGAAAGATTTGTGAAAGCATGAAACAAAGAGAAGAGAAAGCTTCAACAGAAAGATTTTGTAGAGAGCTAAAATCATTTCTTAAGATCAACACAAACGTGTTGCAATTTTAAAGGAATGTAAAATTTAAATATGAATTAATAAATAAAACCTACAATAAAAAAATGAACCGCCCTACAAAGCAGACTCCTCCTGAGATAATTAAGTGCTATTTGATGTGAAGCTAAGGTGACAAACTGAAGTATGTTCTGAAATTAAGGACTGTCACTGATACTTCTGACTGGAGAAAACTGGTGGAACAAATGTCCTTTGCATTAGTACAATCCATGATCTCCACATCAGTCACACAACCAGAATATGTGCACATTGCCAAAAACACAGCATTAACATCAACAGCAGAACTAGACAGTTAATTTTTGCTAGTTAAAAATGCTCTAACATAACAGCATATGTCTGGCTTACTCATCAGCATCTGCACATTGGTCTGGCTCAACAGGAAAGCTGTAGTGAGTCCATTTGAAGGGGCGTGGGCGGTGAATGGCTTGGCAGTTATTAAATGATCCAGGCAGGGGGACTATGTCCTGTTGCTTTAGTGTCAAACCCCTTAAATCATAATGGAGCAAATCTTCTGGACCTATTTGAGACACAGAAGATCAATGAACATCTGTTTTTTTGGCTTTACAAGGCTTCTTGTCAGGGTTTGCCTGATAAATGATATAGTTTGCCATCTCCATTTTTTGTTTCTGTGGGTTCTGCAGAGTTCTAAAAAGTGGGCACAAACATCTTCTAAGGACGCGGTCACACTGGCAAACAGTGCCGTGCTTAAGCACGCTTCAGCTCTTAAGCACTTTTTGAATGGCCAGTGTGACCGCAACCGTGCCGAGCTTGAGCATGATTCACTTCTCTGCTTTGGCATGCTTTGGAGAGGTGGGCTTCGGCACGGTTTAAAAGTCCCTAAAGTCAAAGCAGAGTTGTCTGTGTCTCATTGTGCTGACTCTGATGAGATCATGCTTCATATCAAGAGATGCTTCACGATGACGTAGGCGGGCCATGTGCGTGTGAGATACCTGCTAAAGTCTTGGGCGGAGGATTATTGTGCTTAAGCGCGGCACGTTTTGGATGGCCAGTGTGACCGTGCACTGAAAGCAGACAAAGAACACTTTTACCTACCATAGGGACTGGTCATCTTGCTACAGCCAGTCATGGTGACCTCCTGGATCTCCTCCTCCCCGTCTTCATGTTTGGGTGGGGATGAGGGAATCTTTGCACAGTTGACTTCAGGGACTCTGTAAAAAGTTAAAGGTCAAAAGTAAATTTAGGTAAATCTTTCAGATCAATGAAAGTAAGTGTAATTGGTAGTTCTTATCTTGCACTATGACTGTCTTTTTTTTGCCTATTTGTTTGTGAAAGGCTACAACACTGTGCAGGAGATCAATAAGAGTAATTCAACATTTTTCGGAATAGTTTCTTAGCTTGGCACAGAGTGTGAAAACCTCAGAAAAAGCTAGTCTGCTTGATTCTAGCATCAACTAACACCATTTGAACTCTGTTAATACTTTGTATCTTTCTTCTATGATCCTGCCCCGTAAAAATCAATTTGTGGGTTTTACCTGAGGTAATCCACTGTGTGAGTTGCTACTCCCTACTTTTAGCTTTTTTGCTCAGGCTAGAAAGCAGTTTTAGTCTTATGTTTAAAATGCAGATAGTAGACTGACCTAATAGCTCTCTTTCACTTGTACATAAAACTCCCTAAACAGTCCAAAAATACAAACTCAGGATGGTTCATCTATCCTCCTGAAATATGAGGCTCGTTTAAAGTTGGTAAGCCCACAATGAAAACTGCACACTGTAAGTTACTTCTTTCATGTGTCAGTTACAGCTCAGTTTGAACTGATGTGAATGTCTACACCTGCATAAATCAAAGTAGAAATGATTAAATCAAACCTACACAAAAAAAAAAAATTCAACTGCCCTACAAAGCAGACCCTCCTGAGATTTTAAAGTGCTATTTGATTTGAAGCTACGGTGATGAACCAAGTTTTGCTCTGAGATTAAGTTAATTTTTGTTTGTGAACATAGCTTGTTAAAAATGCTCTAACTTAACAGCATATGTCTGGCTTACTCATCAGCATCTTCAAATTGGTCTGGCTCAACAGGAACATTGTAGTGGTTCCATTTGAAGGGGCGTGGGTGGTAAATGGCTGGGCAGTAATAAAGTAAACCAGGCGGGGGGACCATGTCACGTTGCTTTGATGTCAAATCCCTCAAATGGAAGGGGAGCAAATCTTCTGGACCTATTTGAGACACAGAAGATCAGTGAACATCTGTTCTGTTGCCTTTGCAGGGCTTCTTGAGAGATTCGCCTGGAAATGATATAATTGCCATCTCCAATTTTTGATACTGTGGGTTTTGCAGAGTTCAAGCAAGTGGACACAAATATCTTCTTACAGCAAAGGACAGTTTGCACTTTTACCTACCATAGGGGTTGGTCCCATAACACATCTTGTCCCAGCCAGTCATCATGACCTCCTGGATCTCCTTCTCCCAGTCTTCTTGTTTGGGTGGTGTTGCTGGTGGGGATGAGGGTTTCTTTGCACAGTTGACCTCAGGGATTCTGTAAATGATTTCTAGGTCAAAAGTAATATCAGCTACAAATATGAGATCACTAAGAGTTGTTTTAAATTATTTTGGAATAGTTTTTTGTCTTGGCACAAAAGTGAAAACCTCAGAAACAGCTAGCCTGCTTGTGTCTAGCAGCTACAAACACCATTTGAACTCTGTTTATACTACATATCTTCCTCTTCTGATACTGTCAAGGAAAAATCAATTTTAGCATTTAATTTCAGTTTTACCTGAAGTGATCCACTCCCTATTTTCAGCTTTTTTTCTTAGAAAAGACAACTTTTTTTGCCTTATGTTAACAATTCAGATACTAGACTGACCTAATACCTCTCTTTCACTAGCACATCAAACTTCCTTTACAGTTTAAAAACACACACTGAGAATGATTGATGTATCGTCCTGAAAGAAGAGGCTCATTTTAAGTTGGTAACTTTCTTCACAGCTAACAGTAAGGTCATGTAGGTGGAATTCCACTGACAGCTGTGAGTAATTATGTATTAATCTGCACTTTGATTTATTCAAAGCAGCTGTAAGGAAGGTCTCACACCTCTTCTTGTGTCTGAATTTCTTCCATGGTCTGTTGTTCTTTGCATCTGCTTTGTGGCTCCCCTCTGGCTTCATTTGATCAGAATAACAGGGCAAAGGGGCCGCCTCCCCATTCACCTGGACACCATCTGGAATACCGGCACTGACAACCCTGCCAGATGCTGGGGCATCAGTGACAGCTGAAATCATGCTTCCCTGTTTCCTGATTGTCCTTGGTGGCACTTTTTGTCTATCATAGCCGTTGCACTTTTTGTAAATATGTCCATTAACCATGGGTGGTTGTGTGTTTCCGTTCTTTGAGCTGTTTGGTGACCTTTCGCTGGTTCTAGCAGCAGTTGGGTAGCCATTGTGAAGAACAGCTCCACTGACCAAATCTGTGCCCCGCACTCCATCATTGACCTGGGTGTTGGCTTTACAGTAGAATGTACGTGATCTTTTTCTTCTGCCTTCAATATTCATGTTGTTCTGAGGCATCACGTCACCTGCAAAGCACAGTCAAGGAAATAAATGTCAGTGCAAAGAAGGACTAAGAAAATAACATTTTAACGAATGTACCTTGCCACTGTCATCATTTTAAGACAGGGCCTGATGCTTTTCTTTGAGATTGCAAAAATCAAGTTTACCCTTTGAGGATGTTGTTAAGAGTATGAAGGGGTGTGGGAAGAATATTAAATATTTTGTTACCAACTTTTGGGCACAGTCCAGGAAATCTGGTATATTCATTGTTTCTTTTTAAGACCACGAAGCTGAAGTTTGGCCCAGTTATATTCAGATTTCATCCCCATAGTTTTCTTCAACCTTTGCCAACAACTATAACTGATGCAAGTGCAGTTTCTGCAACTCAGTATAGCTTTTGTGCTCACTTTGATGCCCTCAGCCGGTGACTTACGTCTTCATTTAACTGCTTTGCTAACTTTTTGATTAAATCACTCGTGAAATAACCTTGATTTGGTTTTAAATGCAGCCATTTAAAGGTGAGTGGGTGTAGACACCGGTTAAAAAACAGCTAACGTTGCTTTGGCTCAACGATAGCGGTGAGCTAATGTTTTCCCGCCTGCAGTGTCATGCTAATAACATCCAACAGTTAGCTTCCGAGAGGCAGACGATGACAAACAAAACACGACAATGGGAAACGCTTTTACTGTAACTTCTTCCATATTTAACGCTAGCTTGACACTTTTAGATTAGATTTAGCAAGTAATCGCTCACCTGTACCAGAAGCACACCTCCAACTAGGAACACGGGGCTGAGGAGCAAGTGGTGATCCGATAGATGGCGCCGAAAGACACTCTCCCAACACAGCGTTAGCGTGTTATAGTTAATGAGGCGCCACAATGGAAACTATGTAGCTAAAAAAGGAAACGTGACATTTAATTTGTTATCATAAATTAAGGATTTATCTAGCCGTTGTGCAAGGATGTGGAATATAGTACACATCCATTTCCGGAAAAACCCTAATGAGGAGATTTTAGCGTGTTTACAGTTCAATTAAAAGGGCACAGCCTTTTAAAAAAAAGTCATTTAGGGCGACCTTAATGTATCTAAAAATTAATATTCACCTGTTACATTTTTTAAACAAGTATCTGTAATGAAATAAACAGTTTAAGAAGGACAGGTGTGTGTACAGCCTTTCATTTTTTTGTAAACCATAATTTTACACATTAATTCTGTAATGGGAGTGTCTTGTAATGAAGCTACATTACTCATTTTGCTCTAAAACCCTTAAACTGATTTGAAATATGTACAGATAGAATCCACTGAACTAGTTATACCAAAGTTATGGTACCATAGTTAAGCAATAACCTTCCTAACACTTAAACTCAGATTTTCTAACACTGGTATGCATGTATACAGCTTTAAGTTCTGATCCTTGGCTTTGGTATACTGGTCTGATACCAATATGAATTGAATACTCTCTGTTCCTTAATATGGGGATGAGACTGTGAACCAGTCTCTGTAAACCCAAATAAATTGTTTACGGGTTCACCAATCTAACTTTTTTAGTCCAGATGCCAATACCAGTATAAATACTGATACTGATCCAAACTGATACCAGTGTAACTGAGTCACAGTGACTCAATTCTTTAAAATGAGGATTACGATGAGATTTTTTTTTTCTCAAGTCAAGAG
The DNA here is from genome assembly GCF_033239565.1 of Halichoeres trimaculatus. Taxonomy (NCBI): domain Eukaryota; kingdom Metazoa; phylum Chordata; class Actinopteri; order Labriformes; family Labridae; genus Halichoeres; species Halichoeres trimaculatus. The sequence continues at coordinate 33,689,176 of NW_027437180.1, read as the reverse complement.
TTTTCTAACTTTGTACAGAGTATTGTTATATCTTATCTTTGTCATGTCATTCACAAACCAGTGGTTTGATTGGGATTCAGAGTTTAAATGCAAGGTCACATTGTTTGCAGTTAATGTTCTTGAAACTCCTGTTTGTTATAATCAAGGCTTTGACAACGTGTTCATTTTTTGTCACTTATATTTGTCCTCTCTGAAAATTGTGTTGTTGCAATGTCAAGTATGACAGATTAAATGGTTTAGAGTCTGTTGAAAACAAAAAATGTATGTAGACCAAAATGACAAAAACAAAAGTCAGAATTGCCACCAAAGCCGTTTTTATTGCTATTAATAGCGACTACATCGCATTTTACAGTCCTAATAAATTAAAAGTTAAAGAGCTACAAGAAATGAGTTTGTGACAACTTTTACATCTTAATGTACCATTTAATTCTTTTCATCCAGCTAGAACAAAAAGATTTATGAAGCAAAACAAGACACGAGTCAGCAGGTACAGTTTTAAGTTAATATTGCTCATGAAGCTCACCATTTAGCTTAAGTTAGGAAGACAGTTTACAACCATAGAAAAAGCCGTTTTGAAGCAAGTTGAAAATCAATGGACTCACCATGACAGACAAAAAAAAAGAGAAATGCAATAAAACATTTCCCACTACATTGGAAAATCTTCAAAGTATTTCCAAATCGCAAGCCTGGCCAGCGTACCGTACAAAGCATTGTGCTATACTGCTTTTCATAAAGCACCTAAGCATTCACAAGTTCTTTCTTGGTAAAACTGTATAAAATAGTTTTCATAGTATCAATCCAAAAAGACTGGTGAGTGGCACATGGATACAAATTATCACTATATAATTACAACATTTACAAGTCGAGAAAATATGTCAAACAACGACATAGACTGTAGCTTCAAAAAACTATGTCAATCATTATTAGCAACATCGTCTGGAAAAATGTCCTCAAAAGGCACAGACAGAAGAAAAGGTGAACCATGCAAATGAAATAAAAATGTCTTTTTGTGCAAGGAAGCAAAACTCAAGTTTAGAATCATCACATAATACAGCAGATTGTAATCATTTCCCCTCTTCATTACAGTACTGAAAACTGTATATGCATCTTTTCCAATTACAGCCAATTAAAAGTCACAGAGAGGGAAATATCCAGATGTACATTCATGATATTTACAGTATCAGAGTTTCAGAGCGCCATCTTGGCATGAACACAATCTGTGAGCTTTTATGTGACACCAAATCCAGTTCATTGTAACAAAAAGTGTCTCCTGCGCATGCTCATCCAGTATTTGAGATGATTTTACTGAGCATAGAGACAATGGCTACCAGTAATCCACCAGACACCCCGTACATTCATAACCTTACAGTTCTGTGCAACATCATCGGGCTAGCTGCTGGCAACAGTGTAGCTTTAGAAGCTAAGGCATTGCTAGCAAATAGCCACCATGGAAGTTAAGGGTTCAAAGACACTCCTTGGTTGCGGCATCTTTACCGTACAGTGATAGCCAATTTATGGACTGATTACAACAGCAAGTGCTGTTGGAAGGATACCGGAAGACATTTTCTTGAGAGCAAGTGAAAATCAAACTCGTCACCTTCTATTGACCATCACAAACTTCACTTAAACCTTCGATTGCTATCACATGATACATCATCAGACTTCCCAGCTTTTTTCTTCTTTGATTCCTTGACATTTGGACTTATCTGTTTTCTTTCTCCAAGCACTTCCTCTTCATCTCTTAAAAACTTGCCTGTCCAAAAGCATTACACCTTCCTCAAAGAACACCTAAATGATGAAGGAGAAAGCATGACAAGTTCATTGATTTGATTCATTTTGACTGGTCTACCTTCATGTCTCTGAGAGTCAGAGTCAGGTATACAGCCTGCTTTCCAGCTCTCCGTCCATTTTCCAAAAATTATTCTTCCTACATTTCACCGAGCTGTTTATCTGAGGATACCACTTCTTTTACTACACCAGGTTACAGTAGGACCCACATTAGGCTTATTACATTGTTCCAGCTTTTATTTCAAGGTAAATATGTCCAGTGTACATTGGGTTACTCTGTTGATCCTCAAAGAAAGCTGTTCCCAGGAAAATAAATCCCCAGACGTGTCATATTAGTTCAAAAGGGTGACAGTAGCTACAGTTCACAGCATAGACAGCAAATAAAGACACAGCTGCTTGTTGAGAGAGACTCCTTTTAGTTCAGCAGAGTTCCATTTTAACTGCTCTGCAAGAGACAGTTACCTGCCACAAACAGCAGGGGGCGATAAGTGTCTATTAATGTGTCCCAGATTCCTGTAGAGCATCCTGACTTAGATTCTGACCAAACAACTGGAATGATCCCCAATCTCCTGAAACTAGGTGAGTGATTTTCATTCCAGTTGAGTCGCTGTTAGTTCTTGATCTCCAGGATGGACGGGTTGTGGTCCAGGATGGACAGGATGATTTTGTCCATGTACTGTCGCAGACGCAAGTTGATTTCCTCCTGCTCCTTCAAGGCTTCCATCAACTAGGGGGAGAGAAGACATTTTCACAACATTTTTTTTTCAACAAGGTCAGCCATGATTTACCCGGTATTTCATCAGAGTTTTTGTTATTAGTTAACTCCAGAAACTTCCAAAGGCTGAAATGTGATCTTTTTTAATGGCATAATCACCATGATGTAAAGTAAATGAACCAATTACTTGATTGCAGCAAAATGGGAACCAATGTCTGAGGCGATAATCAAAAAATGTGTCATCCCAGAACAGCTTATTACAGCTTTTTATAGATAAATAAATAATCAAATGCACAAGAGAGAAAAAAATAAAAATGAACAAAAAATTAAGGAAAATAACAGAATGTTCAATTTAGAGAAGAAATTGAGTGTATTTAGTGGTTTCCTTCTTGGATGTTTCTATTTGTGAAAGTAAAATCTATCCTACAATTCTATTTTCATTGACATCTGGTTGTCATCTATATGTGAGACATATCTGGGGTGATGATCTCATTATGCAGTTCACATTCAATTCCACTGTTATATTAAATTAAGAACACTATACTGGTGTGATCTGTCCCAGAAAACAGTTAAACACCATACACTTTCAAATGACCAGCACACTGGTATGGTCAAGTATATAGTTTAGCACCTTTCCTGCATGTTACTTCCCAATCTCACCCTATTTCTTGTTCTCTTCACTGTCCTGTCCTCTCTGCAGAAAGGTTTTAAAAGCCAGAAAAAGAAAAAAAAAGCTTTGAAAAACTTTTGAATGTATCAGCTTAAACGTCTTGATTTTACCTGGTCTCTGGAGGCGTTGTCTATCTCTGCAGCTAGAGATTGGGCCTTGGTCTGCGTTGCGAAAAGGTTCTTAGCTTCATACAGACTGAGGCTGAGGATCTGACCGTTGAGCTCATCGTTCTGCTCCCGCAGCTTCTGGTTCTCCTGCAATACAGAATCGGGACAAGAGGTAGAGAAAAGAGAGATGAGAAGAGAAATACTCCTATCAGGAGCACATCTTTACATCAAAAGAGATGGTGTTCGACAAAACAAAACAGAAAGGCAGCTACTGAAGCGTCACTCACTCCACACAACAAAACATGTGTTGGATCAGCCAGCAGCGAACGACTGTTTTGGCAACACCTAAAGGACATTACAGGGGTTAAGCGTGTTACAGAACAAACTGCTCCCCTGCTTGTCTGGTGTGTTATAAAAGCTCCATGATTAAGTCGCCCTTGAGTGCTGACAAGAGGTCAGTTTGCTTTGCCCTTGTTCTATTCTTACTCATTAGTGAGGGAACAGCAGCACTGACCCCAATTCAGCCCAGGCAGCTTCGCTCTACTCCATTGTGATTAGTGGTTAATAATCAAGAGGTCAAAGTTTGCAGAAGCAATTTTACCATCAGACCAGGACGGAGCCGAACCCCAGACAACACCAGGTGCTGGAATTCAGGGGGGAGAAAGTCCTGGGACACAAATCGCTGGACACACACATACACACATATATATATAGACATTTATAGAGGTGCACAGGCAGACATAAAATAGTGAGCTAATCTTTGTGGATGTCACGGTTGGTGTTGCTCAAATTATGGCTTTTACCTACACGGAGCTACACGGCTTGTCAGACCACAGGCTAAAAAGGGAATGACTTTTTAATCTAAAACTGCAGGAGGAAGCTTTGTCAAAGATACAAAAATAGAAGACGCGGAAAAGAATACAGAAGCTAATAAAACATTCTTCTTCTTTCTTCTGCAATTCTGCTCTTTAGTTTGGTCTGAGGCTACATCAAGGACAACTTTTCATGTTTTATTAGACAATTTTTTCATGTTCCTTAAAAAAAAGGCATTAAACATTAAGTGACTTCCCAACACTGTAAGATTAAGTGCCAAGAAGCCTCATTACAACACCAAAATAATCTTCCAAACACATTTCCTTACTTTTTTTTGCTAAGTTTACACTTCAGTCTTGAACATTTACTCTACATTAGGTCAGATCACATTGCAGGAAAGCGAACTAGTAAAAGAATCAGGGTCTCTCAATGGGAAAGACAAAAAGCTTTGTACCCAAGAAGGAAAACAAATTAATGAATTGAAATAATACACCAAACTGAACTGTAATTGAGACAAGTGATATTAAGCTCAGCACCGCTGAGTCCTTACTCTCAGCCAACATTTTTGAGACAAACTGTCTTTATGGAGAGATTTTTAAGGAGTAAGGCATACTGTGATTGATAAGACATTTTTTTCTTCATCCCAAAGTAATTACATTTATGTCCTGTTATACGGAGCATCAAAAAGCAAAGAGGGGCTCATTTGGGAAACTAGTGCAACATATGTTCTCTTGGCAGCTGATATTTATGTATAATTATTGTTCCTGTAGCTGTGCATTAAGTGATAAAGACATATCCATGATCAGAGTTTCACCTGTGCCAAGTAGTTTGAGAGACTTAAAAAATGTGAACACATGCTGTATTACATCTGAACTCTTAAAGACAAAACCCAATCAGCCAACACACTTCTGCTTGTTATTCATTAAAAAATAGAGTGATTATTAAAATATATATATATCTTCCGACAGCAGAGACATGACCCATCACAAGCTGCAGTCTGACCCTCTGTCCAGTGTTCAGAGATGAAAAAAAGGCACTCTTTACATAAGACAACCTCCAGGAAGCTGAGGCGTAGAGAAGAACCAAACCGTTCAACAGATACCAACAGATGCCTCTGCATGTCAAAGCTTCTTCTCAGCTCTAGTTTCCAACTGTACTACACATTTGAATGCATCATCTGTCAGTACCTGCTTGAGCCTCTTGACCTCATGCTCCAGCTCCACCTCCCGAGTCCTGCTGTTGAAGTCTGCCACACTGGAGGAAGAGCTGCGGCTGCGTCCAGGCCTCTCTGACTCCAGCTTGAAGAGTTGCAAATGCTCCAGCTCACGACGCAAGTCCTCTATCAGCTACATGGAGAGAAAGGACAGATGAGCATTGTTATGTAACGGCAGTGCAGTATTTTGGGGGTGTGGGTGTATGAGCCAGTGAAAATGCAGAGGGGGAGAGGAGAGTAAAAAGAGAGGAAACAGGGTGAGCTGTAGAGCAAACAACCCACTCTGTACATGTGTCTGATTGCACAATATAGTCTCTCCTACCTCCTGCATGTTTTCTTTTTCTTTCTGGAACTGGTTTCGGTTCTGTCTCAGCTTGTCCATCATTTTCCTGTAGAGGTCCATCTCATCCTTCAGGCGTAAACTGGTGTCCTCCAGCTTGTCTGTCATCCTTTGCTTCTCCTGAGGAAGGACGGACGCACAAATAAGACAGACATTCATACTTGCCGTATAGAAACATTTGCAAATTTGTTAAACTAAAACAGACACAGTTATGAATACTGGTGGACCTTTCTGAACAGGATGGATGATGTTTATGGAAAATATTCTGTTTTTTAATAGTTGTGGGGTTTTTTTACCGGTACATCTTGATCACACATTCTAATTTTATGAGATGAAGCTGTCAACTGTCGAGGTCTAGTGTAGGTCTAGGAATAGAGGTGCGGTTCAAAGATATTCATCACATCTCATCTTGTGAAAACATTACAGTTCCTCTTCATGTTTGTGTGTTAAACACATTGAATTTACTGACTGATTACAAAGTGAACTGCTATTCTTAAAGGAACAGTACGGCTCAATAGACCCACACTGATTTCAGTTTTAACCAGGGTTTAAGCAAATTTACACACTGGGAGTACTATCATTTGTATTGGTTTTCTGTTAAATTCAGAATGAATAACAGGATCTACAAGTCAAAACAAACATAGTGAATATAGTGCTGTCAGTCGAATAAAAAAATTAACCTAATTAATTACAGGATATGTGATGAATTAATCTAATAAATCACATTTTAATCTCAATCTCAATCTGCTTGAGGAATAAAGAATTTGAATTCTAGGACATTACAAAATTGTAGTGCATGACTAATTAAATGAATACAACAAGAAGAGAAGATTTGTAAATCCACATTTTATTGGTGATTGAATAAAACTTAAGTCAGGCATCTTGTCCAAAAAGTTTTATATTTTATAATGATACGTCAGGCTGGAGCAGCTTCAGTGATATGAAGATTTTTTTTTTTTTACATAAGCTACAAGTCACCATGTTTTTGCTGACTGTCCTTTGCTTTTTTTTTTGTAAATAAACTTGCCATTCAAAGGCCCCTTGCTAGCCTCACTCGCAATCATAATCTCCAATCCTGTTATCACCTTGGCTTTTTTTGGTTTGATTAGCCTTGCATGTGTGAAGTAAAGTGCCACTGCCATGGACTGGCCAATATCAAAATGTGCTATAATTAATCTTGCATCAATTTTTATAATGCATTAATTTAAGGTGTAATTAATTAATCTAATTAATGCTTTAAAGTGACAGCCCTAGTTGAAAGCTTACCTCATCCAGTTTCTCTGTCTGTGATTTGAGCCGGCACATGTTCAGAGCGAAGTCGTTATTCTCCTCCTCCAGCTGCTTGACTCTGGAAAAACACAGTGTAGTACATTAGCTTACTGTTATTCATAAATTCTGTGTTGTTTTTCCCAGTCAGCTAGAATAGTGTTTAAGCAAACGTCCACAATATGCTGAAGCTCCAGAGGAAACTGACTAACCCAAGGAGAGATCTCAAAGCTTTGATTTGCATAATGTTTACATTCTGCATCTTTGTAACCCTCAGATGCAGAAAAACACAAAACTGTTCAACTATCAGATGATATCAAGCTAGTGAATACAATTATAATGTATAAACAGACAATTGGTAGAGCTGATTATTTGTGTTTCTTACTTGTTGGTCAGGAGCTCTATCTGAGTGTTTTTGTCTCTCTCCATCTTGCTGTAGGCCTCTCTGTGCCGTCTTAGCTCTGCTTGCAGATTTTGTTCTGATCGCGTCTCCTGGTCCTTCAGCTGCTCCTCCAACTCATTCACCCTGAACATATCACACAAATTCATACAAAATAAAGAGTTAAAAACTTGTGACACTTAATGAAACAGGGGGCAAGAAACTAAAGATAGAATGGAGTACATTGAGTACCTGTGTACAAGCTGAGTGTTTTCCTGCTTCAGCCTTGACTTCAGATCCCCATTCAACAGAATCTCATTCTCAAGTTCTGCCACCTTCTTCTCCAGAGAGCTCACCTGGAAAAAAAAACAGGTACAGTTTAATAAAAAGACCTTAGAGTTTCACAAAATTACAGCACCTCCCTCCTTAAATTCCACACAAGCAATTTTGCTTTCCCCAAGTTAAAAAGACATGAAAGTGATTAAGCCCTGCCTGTGAATTTGCAGACGTCAGAAGAATCCTGACAGAGCCCATACTGTGAATTAGCATTCTCATTTTAAGCTGTGCATCCATTGTAAAAAGCTCTTCACTCACTGTGGTTTAAGTAAGAACAGTTCATGCTGACAGAAACAGAAACGATAAAGGTTGTTGTTACTTACTGCAAGGATTAGTTTGATAGAAATAAAAAAGAGATTAACACTTAAGCAGTTAAACACATCCCTACCTTTTCATTGATGTCGATGTCGCAGGAGTCGATGCTGTCTCTAAATAGGTCTTCTGTGCTGCCGTTACTGCTGCTAAGGTTGCTGTTATGAAGCAGCTGCCTGCTCAAACACAGAGAGACACACACTTAAGAAATCTGGGGGAACATCCAGGTGAGGACCAGCTGGCTCTAGTCTGCTTGCATCAGTGAGTTTTTTTGTGTGTGAGTGAGAAAGAAAAAGAGACTGTAGAAGGTGTGTTCTGTCCTGCTGCAAGCTTACATACTGTAAATGGTGTATGACAAAGAGGAAAGTACATAACAGACACACACACACAGGCTGGATTTAGATGCATCAGACAGACACCCACATAGGTGTGTGTGGCTCTGACTGAGTCACACAATCAAGTGGGACATTTGTGCTGTGATAAGAGTACAGCTGCCCCCTTTCACACTAATGGAATAACTTGAGAAAAGTGTCTGATCCATTACTGAGATTAGCAGTATGGAGAGGAGAGGTGCTAACAGGAGAGAGGAGAGGAGGGAGGAAGTGTCGGGGGAAAAGAGGAGAGTAAAGAGGGGACTGCAGATATGGTGAGGGCAGAATATACCGTAAAATTTGTAATATAGGTAGCAAAGAAATATAAGACACTCTGTTTGGGGGGATCTCCAATGTGGAGCCAATGCAGCAAGGTCTGGCTCAGCCAGAAGCCACATAGGTGGATGAGGTCTGACCCCTACAGCTAGCAAACATGGGTAATTTTAGTGATAGAGTATACTGCAGTGCTGCTCTTGACCACTACATATGGCTGTTACTGTATTGTATTTTTCTTGTTTATTAAAGTGGGACTGTGAGTTAAATTTGGAGCAGATTGGAGAATGTGAGTGAAAGACAGTACCACACATTTCCAGAGGGTGGTGCTATTGCAGTAGCTGGGGTTTGAGCTAATACACGTGTTAGAAGTTGGACCTTGACAGTGTGTGTGAAATTTGAAGCAGATTGGACCTTATATGAAGGAGTTACCATGACTTCCTGGTTCATTAAGCGATATAAGAGTTTGAGGCAGCGCCGTAGACACATCCTTTAACTATAGGACATGGCCTGTTGGGATTAAAGCAGCAGATGAAAAAAAGGAAGCATAATTTCAAAGGTTTCAAGAGGGCCTTCGCCCCAGTTTTTGTGCTCGGGCCCTAATAATAAATGAAAGTTTTGGCATTTATAGCAGTGACAGTAGTGCTTTTCTGGGATGAACTCTATTTCCCATGAGCAACATCACCCAGTGTCATAAAGATGTGATTCTTGCCATGGTGTGCATTTTTCTTTGTCTTGGAGAGGTGATCTTTATAACTCTGCTTTTCTTTGTTGAAGACAACTTTTTACGGGGTGAAAGTGACACAGTAATGCCTTGTTGTAAAGTTATGTAGCATGACAACAAGCAAACGTTGTGAACTCAATTTGCACCATAGTTCAGTGTAGAGAAGGTGAGCAGACTATCACTCTCCGATTTCTGCTCTTTTACTTTTTGCTGGAGAGCTTTCACTAGATTCAAGAGCTCTATTCTGTGAAAAATGCTGCGACACATTATAATACCGTATTTTCCGCACCATAAGGCGCACCTTAAAGCCTTCAGTTTTTTCAAAAGCCAACAGTGCGCCTTACAATCCGATGTGCCTTATATGGATTGATATTGATTAATCATGGCTACTGTAGTCAGGGGGTGTCGTTAGAGTAACAGCGGTAAGCAGTAGAACCAGTAAAGAGGAATTCTGCTAAGTGCTAACATTAGCTCACAGGCTGGCCCGGGCTTCTCTTGTTTATCGTTAGAGCAATACAGCGCCCCCCAAAGGTCTGGCATTTAAACTGATCTCTGGAAACAGCTTTTGTGGATGGCAGAAACGGCTTCATCTTTACAGCACACTTTTTGACAACGGCACAGAAAATAGTTGGATAGGAAATTGTGCGGCTCCATGTGGATGCAGCCTGAGTTTGATTGACTTATTGACTGTTTTGTTGACATTCCCTTTAGCGCAGCTCCATCTAGTGGATGCATGACGCAACCCCTGCCACTACTATAGCTTCTATTCTATGCACCTTATAATGCTGTGCGCCCTATATATGAAAACAGTTTTCAAATAGGCCAGTCATTGAAGGTGCGCCCTATATTCCGAAGGGCCTTGTAGTGCGGAAAATACGGTACTTCTCTTTTCTTTAGGTAATATGGCTTGAACATGACGTGCATTTCAGATGAAACAACAGCTCTATCTAATGCACAAAACTTTACAGTTCTTTGAGAGCAGCAGGGGATAAGAGTAAGAAAAGAAAACCAGAAGACAAGGGAGACAAGGAAAATGAGAGTAAGCAAGACAAAGGAGAACAGGAGAGGAAGAGAAAAGGTAGTAAAAGAGGAAAACAGAGAAGAACAAAGTACAGAAGATCAGATAAAGAGAGCAATAAAGGGAAAGAAGAAATCAAACCAGACAGAGGGGCTAGTAAATGGGGCGAGGGAAGAGAGCCAAACCTTATATTGAATATATAGATCAGGTCTGACAGGCTGTTTTCACTCTGTCACTATAACTCAGTTGATGTGGGTGGAAACAGCACATGGGCTTTGATACAAAACACTTCACCCAGAGCATGAAAACGGAACATGAAGATCCCGTCACTGACACAACTCATGGACAAGATCTCTCTCTCAACTCCAGGGGCAAAAAGGGAAGATTTCACAGCGCACAGATTAGACCAGATCCATTTCAACATAATGAGTTAGTAATTAACTCCCTGTTCAAGCCCATTGGCCGGGCGGCTGACTGATAAAGGAGCAATGTCTTATCTGGTGTGTGTCAACAAATACAGCAAACACGTGCAGCACAAACTGTAATGTGGAAACAGGAACAGTACAAGGGGATGACCCTTGTCAGGACATACAGAAGCCCTTAAACAGACACGTACACATACAGATGAGGGACCTACCTTCCAAAAGCAGTGCTGGAGATTTTCCTGTTGGGGCTACAAAAGAAAAGAGAAAAGAAAAATTAGAAAAAGAGTGATTTTAATCTCAGGGAGCTGCCATGAATCTGTCTAGACTCACAGCTCATGCAAACCAACCGCAGATGACAATTAAGATTTTAGCTGCTCAGCGATGTAGGCATGATAAAGAAACACTGAAGGAGAAGTCAATGATAACAAAATTCCCCTCTTGGTTCAGTGAGCGGGGTTTCTGTCAGCTCAGCGGCTGTCTCAGGGGGACAAAAGCCCGAAGACACTCTGAGTCTGATGTGTCTGCCTGCGCAGGATGTCACATTGGATTAACAATAATGAGACAACACAGAGGAGGCTCACGCAAGAGACAGCTGATGCCGACATACAACAAAAAATAATTAGCAAACCATTGTTCTGCTGCAGGAATACAGTTGAGTAGAGTAAACAGTAGGAACAGGAGCAGCATTGTGTGCTGAGAAAAGACTCCAAAAATAATCTGTCTCCCTGAAATATGTTAAATAACTTGGTGCATGTCTCAGTCTGTGACGCGTCAACCTAAATGTGTTGGCTCCTTTTGATTTGGATAAACTTGCGGAAAAGAGATTGATATAGAGAAATATATGATAAGGGTTTCTAATGGTCCGATCTTTCTAGAGGATCCTCTCAATTAGGGATAGACCGAGTACCAGACACACTGATTATTTGCACCAATATTTAGCATTTTGAAGCATATCAGCATCTGCCTTTTTTTTTTTTTTTTTTTTTAATCAAGTTGCTAATAAGAAAGTATATTCAAGACTGTTATTTTGGCTCAAATTATTTTGGCTTCTCTGTCTGTAGTCACTACTCTGTCTCTAACATTGTCCCACCTATAGTACTATCTGATTGGTGACACGCAGAGACAATTTTTTTTATGGAAAGCTTGACCTACTGTAAAAAACTTGAGTGAGCGATTTTTTTTTTTTTTTAAGTTTTAATTTAACTTTGTAAGACAGCTGCTGAGCCTGGAAGCTGTTTAGTAAACATATGCTAAAAGGCATTTAAACAAAGTTAAGCATTGGAGTCTGTATTTTCCAAGCGGCAACCTCCGGTCTGAGAATATGAGACAATGCGGAAGGGCTAAAATCTGCTGTTTCTCGAGTGTCAACTTGAGGCTGGCTCCGGAAGTAGCGGAAGTCACATACACACCAAGCCAAAAAAAGCAGTTTTCAAAGTAGAAATTAACCTATTTACAGCCTTGCCACTACCAATATGGCCGCTATAGCCGATGTGCTTCAATTTCCTTTTCAGAAACAGACGGGTGACGTCGGCGAGACTGCGTCCATGTTTTATACATTCTATGGTATTTTCCCAAATTTTGATGTCTATATTTTCACGTTACTGCTAATGAATATTAGCCCCAAATATTGGTTATTGATTTCCTTGACTACTGATAATCAGTATCGGTATCAGCCCTAAATTGAACATATCGGTCTATCTCTCCTGTTAGTATTAAAAAAAAAAATACAAAGAGTGACAAAAATATTGGCTTACGATTCAGTTCAGCTGAGTTTATTATCTTTAATGAATACAGAGGAAAAACCTGTCAGAAAAAGACTTTGTTTTTGAATCTTTAAGTGTTTTTTTTTCTTTTGTAAAAATGCGTCTTTGCAGTAATAGCACCATATTTGTGTTTATTTGCATTTTTGCCCACCAAACATAAGCCAATGGCAAAATAAGCTATTTGGCATTGGCTGAGAAAATTTGGCAATTTTTTCATGGGAGTTATCGACATCCTCAACTCTCCTTCTCATCCCACAAACACATGCTCCTAACAAATTTCAACAAAATTTAAAAAGGAATCAAAAATCTTTCTATGGGGATAAGATTGCTCTGTGAAAGGGAGGCTGCTCTTGAAAACTCTGTCTCTGACTGGTGATCTTTGGCAGAAGGGTTGGGGTAAAATTGGTGTTATTTGATTAATTGGAAATGTACACATTTTTACAAAACACTAGGCACAAACACCCTGACTTTGTCAAAACTGTCCACATTGATTCAAAATGCGCTTTTTATAAAATGCATTGACATTTTTACGACTATTTTTGGGGTTACATTATGCTATTAACTTGAGCTGCTTTCCTCTCCATGGTATAAACTACACGGTTAGGTAGAAAATTTCAGATGAATAAACCTAAATACTGGTTGTCTACTGGGGCTAATGGGTTTTTTTTAACTTTGGTTTTCATGACTGCATATATGTCTCCCTCATCTATGCCCAGTTTTTAAATGAAAGCCCCCATGACTGTTTTCTATGGACTTGCATGCTTGGTTGTGGCAAATTTAATTAAATCAATTGTGTGTAAAGGAGTTTAACATGCTCAGCTGAGCCTCTGTATACTTCAGTGGCCAAATCTCTGTCCTCTTTCCCTTCAGAGTAACTTAGTTCTACCTTTCCTACAGTTCCTCATTATTTGGCTTGATCCACATGGTGGCTTGTGTCTATTTCTGGACAGATTCATGCTCATCTGTAAAACCTGCTCAGAATACCTTAAGTTTATCCCCCACCATCCCTTTCAGTCTCTATCTCAAGAGCTCACAATTCAAAGTAGTTCCTACATCGATATCATCTCTCATCCTCTCATTCTTTCCACTCTGACTCTTCTCTTCTGCTCATCACTTCTATTCTATTATTCATGAGGGGAAAGCAGAGGTCTAATTAAGAGACACATACTGGATTATAAAGCCTATTCCCTCCAGAGAGACACAGAGCGACATCCTGCAGAGGCAGATGAGGGTTGGAGTAACAGAGATGGAAAGTTCGCTCTATATTTAAAACATTATTCAACAACAGTTACCGCACTCGGTTAACTCTGGTGTCTGCATGTGTGGCCACTCTTGTGTACAGGTGTACAGTTAGAGCTGTTAATGATTGCCTGGGATTAAGCCTCCAATAATAGATTCCTCATTACAATAGTGATGAGGTAAGCACAGGAGTGACAGGCTTATGTAACAATCGATGAGTGTATGTGGATATGTTGGGTCATGTGTGGGAAAAACAGAAGAAACAGAGGAACTCTTTGCAACAATATTGCATCACCTTATTTCATCACTCCACTTCCTATAAATTGACTAATATACTTCAAATCTTGGCTGTAGTGTGCATCAGGAACATCAAAGCTGAAAGACTTTGGTGTTGTCATGCCTAGAAACAGCTCAGAGTACGTAAGGAGTTTCTATCCAGTAACTTGGTGTTAAATGCTATAAATCTTTAAATGAAGTTTCTACTTCTGGACTTTTTAGTTCTGCTACAGGGCATTTCAGCATGAAAACTTCTTTTGAGATGATTTTAAATTAAAGTGACAGGAGATATTGCAGTCAGTGAATTTATTCTTGTGATGTGATTTGATTCGACAGGACTAACTGACAGGAAAATGGGGCCAAAAATGTCTTCACACGCTCAGTTACTCCTGACAAGTTTTACCAACCAGCTGACATTTGGAGTGTGTTTATCTTAAGTAACACAGAGGTATGAGTGTATGTATGTGTGTTGTACCTGTTAGCCTTGAGGTTTTTAAGGCGAGCCTCCAGGTCATTCAGCAGGTTGACCTTCTTGCTGCACTGAGAACAGTAGACATCCATGAGTTCACCGGTGTAATGCTGTCGCACCTTACGGGGTGTTTGTCCAGCACTGGGAATACAGACACGGACAAAGAAAGAAACAGGAATAATGTTAATCAAACTAACATGCACATGTTAATTTTTAATGCTTATTGAAGATCCAGTGTTTGGACAAAAGGAAACAGGCCAGGAATTTTGTTTCAGTAACCATATTTAAATTTTTTTTTTTTAAAAAAGCTTTGATCAAAAAAATAGTTTCAACACATCTGCAATTATACAGCCGTTTAAGGGGGTATCGTAGTGGGAGGGGTCTGCAAGTAGTTGAGTCAAAATCATATAGACAAGACACAGAGAGATTTGATCAGCAGTAAAAACCACAAATGAAACCTAATAGTAAAAAGCCGTCACCATTGATTTAAAATGAGGATAAAATGAAACTACAGCTTGCACTCACTGTTTAGTTAACATCCATTGAGAGAGGATACAACATCTAAGGAAACACCTTTAAGGCTGAATGTGACATGTAGGTCATTTCAGATGGTGTCATAATTTTCAAGATATATGATCAATGAAATGTGCTGTGATTTGCTGAAATAAACATGGAAGGAAAGCTTGAGCTACTTTTCATTTCCTTTATTATAAGATTGATGACACTGTCTGATCTGACATGTAAATGGTCATAAACGTCTCATCTGCTCATAAAGGGATAAAGGTGCAAATGTGGCTTTCGGCCTTAAAGGTATATTCACCTGAATGTTACATCCAGTCTAAATGGGTTTAGTGAGTCAGAAAGAGACAAACAGACACAACAAGGCAGCCTTACAACGTTTTCATCCTGAATTAGTGACTGTGAAAATATAAAATATCTATAATTTTTGAGCATTCTAAAGGCACAAGACAAGCTTCAGATTTCATTATTCCACTTTATCTATTATAACATAAGTCTATTATCATTAATTCTCTTTCTTTTTTTACCTTTAAGCTCATAATCTCTTAATTTGTTCCCAATTCCTTCTAAATCTATCCATCCGCCTATCAATCGATTTATTTATTTTTATCTCATTGTCCCACATCCTTTAAACCCTTCTATTTTACCTTGATGTGATGTCTTCTTTCTCTTCATCTCCTGCCTGAAACCTTTTTTCTACCTTCCATTAATTTTTCTTTTCATCTTTATGTTGAAATCTCACCTGTTTAATTACACGATGACTGCTTATCTCTCTGTTAACTATTAATGTCATCATCCCCCTGAATCTCTGCCATTCTTTAATCTCTTAACCCACACTGCTATATAAATGTAGTTATTTTTTAAGCTAATTATTTGGGCTTTTTATGCCTTTGATTGGATAGGAGAGAGGACAGTGGATGGACTAGACTAAACAGGACCAGAGTGGGGATTGACAGGCAGGAAAGAGGCCATTGGGCGGATTCGAACCCAGGACTAGCGCAAGGGCAAACCTCAAGGAGTGTGACATACACCACTAAGGCCATCTCCGCTCCATTTAGTTATTTTTTACGACCCAGAAAAGCAACTGAGTTGAATGATCCTGCACGTACAACAGATCCTTGGTGGAGGTTCACTTCGTGACAGTTCAAAAATGAAGTCCGCACACTGAATGCCCTTTAACATTTTAAGTCTAAAAAGACATTTTTTAACATTACCTTAGATTTCAGTTTTTGCAGTGTACTTGCAAAATGCTGCAAAGTTTCTGGCTCACAGTGAGTAAATGCTGAAACTTAAGTCTCAGACCTGACACTGACAATTATTCTGGTTCCAGAGGCTCTGAACAAGTTTGGACAGTACTTTTAACCCTCTTTGTACTGTAGTAATTCAAACTTCATTCCCATGCTGAGTCGTCTAAGGCCTCCTGTAAATCAGGGCCTCATTTTGAATTTAAATCCCCATGCCGACTCCATTTGGTGAGTTTTGTCTGCTTGGTATGCGTGGAAGGAGCATGGAGCAGCTATGCCTCTCTATCAGGCGGGAGACTTAATCCCATTAAACACAGGCCTTTGATGAATATTAATGTGGCCTTAAGGGCAAAAACTCCTAAGCTACACTTCTGCAGTCAGGTCTGAGAATGAAACGATTCAGGTAATGACTCTGGAGCTCACCGTCTGCAGCTGTAATTGTTGAATCTGAGGCTACAAAAACTAGTAAATGCCAGCATCATAACTTAACCTTTTAAAACTGCACATTTACAACTGAAACTAATTATGTTCAGTGACAGAGTGGTTTTCTACATGTTTTTATAGACTTACAGAGACTAATACTGGGCAGGAAATTTTTTAACCAAGGAAAACTAATGACTCATCAGAAAGATGAATAATCATTACGACGGTTTAAAGCTAATTTGGCTTAATGTTGAGTAATAAGATTAAACGAGCATAATCTCTGTCCCTAGAGTCTCCACTCCCTGCCACACCCTAAAAAAGGTGAAGCAGTGACTCTCAGCTGAGTTAGGTCATCAGTAAATGAGGTAATATGTTTGTTTTTGTTAAGTAAGCAACATTAGCATATACGCTGTTTGCTGCTGTTGCAAAATCTAACTTGGATAGGATTACAACAAAGGCTATAACAACACTGTCTGTTGTCAGTGTAAAACCAAAGCCTGAGAAACACCACAGCAGCAGATCTAAAAACAGAATCCAAACTGTCTTTGGTAAAAGTAGTAAGATACTTGATGTGCCACTTAAACTTTTTCGTCCTCATGTTTCTTTATCTAGCTTTTTCACCTTGAAGGAACAGAGGAGCCGAGGTCTGAGTATCCGTTGGTACGAGTCTCGTCGTCAGGGCAGGGGCTGCTGGGAATGTAGTCAGGTTCCTCTCCTTCACCGTAGTCCTCAAACTGCTCCTCGTTCAGAGAAGCTGAAGAACGTGTCGATAGGTCGGAGGTCACAGAGATGCTGGTCTGGCCAATTCTATGGAAAATGAGAGAGATTTAGTAGTGATTTGTTTGTTTTTCAGCGTTTTTCTAGTATGGAGTGTGTCCACAATTTGCTGAATACAGAAGAAACCTCTGGCTCTAATTTTGGACACATTTGCCCAAATGTCTTGGTATTAGTTCTGCAAGGTAATACATTTTTTTTATCTAATCAGTTACAGGATTTGAAATTAATCTAATTAATCACATTTTAATCTCATATCTGCTTCAGGTCTCCAAATAAATAATGTGAATTCTAGGACATGACAAAATTTTAGTGCATGACTAATCAAATGAATACACGAAGAAGAGAAGATTTTTAAATTCACTTTTTTTTCAACTGGCCAATATCAAAATGCCCGTTTTCACTGCCATTGATGTCTACATAATTTTGTCTATAATTTGATTGCAACTGTTTACTGCCTCTATAGAAGGAACTTGTGTTTTTTAATGGAGGGAGGCGGGGTCTGGTGGAGTTTGTCAGTCAAAATCATGTGCGTAAACTACTGTGGGTGAGAGTGGTGCATTCTTTGGATGAGAGCTCAGCATGGATATGAGGAGAAGATGTGAAATGACAGACGCAAAGCAGAAAGCTGCAAGTCAGAAAAGTTCAGGCAGCTCACGCTCCAAATGAGGATGTGTCGCGGTAGTTCAGAGAGAAAGAGGGGCGCAATTGTGAGAAAAGATGACAGAGATCATAGAGAGGATCAAAGGATGGAGCGCAGAGATGAGCACAATCTAAATAAAAAGCGTTTTGTCTGTTTTTTGGATCAAAAAAAGGAATAGACACATAAAAGAAGAGAGTCCACTCGTCTTTGGTAGTTTAGGTGTTTACATAGTCATAGAAAACAATATTATTTGGGTCTTGAAAGATCTTCATGATGCTCTGAAAATGTCTGGTAGCGAATAAGTTAATCTTTGGTTAATTTTTATAGCGCATGAATTTACGGTGTAATTAATTAATCTGATTAACACGTTGAAGTGACAGCCCTACTGGGTATATAACACTAAATCTTGGAGAGAAGAAAATACATTCATAGCACAACTGGTAAGACTCAAGAAATGTTTTTTCCTTATGTTTATCTTAAACTTATATACGAAAGATTCTGTTTGTGCAAAGACAATCAAACAGAGTAGAAACAGGTATTTTTCCCCACGAGAGTCTCTCAGCACAGCAACAAAGAGCAGAACTGAACGTGAACCGTGGTAAAATATAGACACAGTGAGTCAGACAGGAGCAGACACACAAACAAAGATAGAACAGTGCTTACTTCTCCCCGGGGAAAAACAAATCTCCCAGAGCGTCTTCCTTGTCTCCTGGTCTGATCGGCCCGTCTGAGGTGTCTGAACCTTGGGTGCTTTCCACAGCGCTGTCTCTGTCCGACTCCCTCTCCCTGCCCTCGTCTGCCACCTCCTCCTCAGGCTCGTCCACCTCTTCCGGGAACAGCTGGCACTCGGGGACGGGGTCAGGATCGGCCCGCGTGCACATGATGACCGGACACAACCGCTCTTCTTCAGCACCCTGAAGAGAAAACGGGAGAAGAAGCATCTTTTTAGACACAAAATATTTCAGAGTTTGGTTCTGATTGTTTTTGTAAAGGTCATCAATCCCTGAAGACTGGATTTGTTTTCAGTTTGATTCTTTGTCCAAAAATGAAGAATGCTGCTTGTGTTGTCAGTGTTTCTTGGATCCGTTAATTAATACTGGATTTATCCACTTGGAAAATTCCCTCACTGTGGGAATGATCTTAAGTTGACTGGTTAAGCCTGGAAAGCTACAGGGGTCTGAAAGAGCAAAGGGTCAAAGGTCAGGTACCCTGCTACATCGAGTTGAATTCCTCCAGAGCTCAAACCCAGTCCAGTACAACAGGGTACGAGGACTTATCTCAGCATGACTGAACAGCTGAGACACTGAGCAGGGTGAAGGAGGGAGGGAAGGAGGCAGGTGAAGAGGTAATAAGGGAGGAGACAGGGAGCAGGGTGAGTAATACCTCATAAAGGAGGGAGAAAGGGAGTGAGTAGGGCATGGTTGCAGGAAGGAATAAAAGACAAGAACAGAGCAAACAAGTGAAGTGGGGACAAAAGAAGGAGCAAGGAACAAATCCAAGAGTAAGAGAGAAGGGATTAGGAGTAAAGAGTGAGAGTTTTGAACCTCCTGATACATTGCTACTTACTTTGACCAGAAACTTCACTTCAAACATTTTTTAACATATCAATTTGAAATAGTTTCCTTGTTACACTCTCTGCTTGAGCCTTTAACAAAAGTGTTTTTACACCTTAAGCTAAAGATTTCTGCTGATGGTAAAGTGAAAAAAAGTGAACAGGCTCACAGGAACCAGAGCTGCTGATTTACCCTGTGACGTTTTTCTCCGTCACTCTGTCATTTCTCCAACACCCCTGTTTTTCATACCATGTTGGGATGTTTACTTCATGCCCCATCTTCAATCTTGTAGATTTCTTCTTTATAGACTCCAGGTTTTGTGTCTTTGACCTCTTTTGCCATTTCCCTACTAAAAATTAACTGACGTGTAGTCACACAGACATTATGTTGGGATTTACCCGCGTCAACAGCAGTGGTAATAAAAAAAAATATCCAGCAGCTGGTATGAAGCACCAGAACAAAACTTTTAAAATAAACGAGTCATGAAAGACTCCTCTCTGTCCCTTACACACACATACACACACATACACACTCTGTCCCTTTTCAGCCCCAGCACTGCATTGATACAAAGGATTAGCCAAGTGATAACATTTAAATTCTAGAGTATATGATCTTCAGCGCAATATCAATGTAGCATTTACATGTCTCTAGACCAGGTATGTCCAAAGTCAGGCCTGGGAATCAATCATGGCCTAGGATCTGTTTTCATACCGCGCCCATCTGCTCTAAATACAACCAAAGTCCATTCCCAGTGTCTCATAAAACATCATTTAGACTGTGCATTGGCTACATTGTATAAAGCTAAAGCTCTGTACATTCTGCAGAAACTCATCAACACTTATAGCTGACGTCTTTAAATGGATTTATCTAAAACAATGTAAAAATGTGATAGTTCAAAAAGAACTTAAGAGGACACAAGATGAGACTTGAGTTATGAAATGGTGCAAAATTAGTTGTTCATAATGCAGGATGAGAAATGTTTGGGACTGAAAATATTGTTCTCAGGTCAAAATAGTCTGAATAGTTACAACATTCCTGATAAAATCATGTTAAAATCCTGATCCTGCCATAAAAAAAACCCTTACATATTTTCTCTAGATTGCCCCCTAATGTAGAACATTTTCCTTGGTCAAAAGCAGAGTTTGGTGATGTTTACTCAATATATGACACTGCAGAAAACTGACTGCTTTTCGTCAGGTATCAAGAGACATCTGAGAGACAGGTGAGCTTTGATGTATTAACTCTGTAATGATGGCACAGGTATGTTTGGCCACACATAGTAACTGATTTTAACAGAAATCACTAAAAGAAAGAGTTAACATTTAGAGCATTCTTATGTTACTTTCACAGTCAATAAATGTGTTACTGAGAGCTGCTGACCCATGTTTGTTTTCACAAAACTCAAATGTGGCCCTTTAAAAAAAATTGGAAACCCCTGGACCAGATCCTGGGGCTCGTAAAGGTGTAGACTTATTTTTTTCGGTGTTAAACTGTCTGCTCTTAACATTGCTCAATTGTTTAAAAGAAAAAAGACAGTCTCAGTAGAAATCTTACGGTTCCATTTGTGGGAAAAGGACAAGTTCCTAATTTTCCAATGATGGTACATTAAAAAGATAAATCTGCTTGAATGACTTTAAATTCCAGCAAAATAAAAAACATATGACGGGGAGAACTGCGTACTTCTTATATTTAAATTGTGCAGTAATTATTGTTTCCTCCATGATCCATGTCCAAAAACAAAGAGCGTGCATGCTTGTATAAAACTCATTCAGAAAGTTTCTATTCCACTCATAACCTGCAGCTTTGTCCTGTAACAAAGAGCCAACATGGGGTCTGCTGCTGAGTCACACAGAATAATAGGAGGAATAAAGGTCTCCTTAGCATTCCTCTGACCGCTCTCCTCATTTCCCTGCAGTACAAAAAGGAGCAGTGTGAGGGTAAAAAACATAAGCAGACCCCCCATAGTGATGCCCAAAAGAAAGAATCATGAAACTACACAAGCAAAGACAGCAGGAGGTTGGACACCTGTTGAGCTCACTCTGAGGAAAAGAAGTTAGCTTAGTTAGCAGCAGGTTCATACAGAGCTAAGACCTTCAGTGCCAACACGGCAAAGGAAGATAAGTTTGTTTAACACTGCTTAAGACATGGTTCCAAAAAATTACTCTTTTATCTTTTCTTAGTTACTTTCTGGGTTTTTTAATGCCTTCATTCAGGAGAACAGGACAGTGTTTGGCATCAGCAGAGAAGATTTGGCAAATATTTCATGGGAGCAACCGATTAACTTTCCATGGATAGAAGATTAATTGCCAAAAGCATTGTTACAAGAAAGAAATAATCTACCCAACACTAATTTACTTGCTGCAAATAATAATAATAATAATGTAAGCAGGTCAGCTTCAGTGTTTGCAAGCTGTGTATTCAGATACAATGTGCAGGGTGACAGGAGCAAATGCGCCATCATTAAGACTCCCATTAAAGCTTGTCTGACAGCTGCTGTTTCAAAGAAAATGATTGACAGGTATATTAAACAGTGTGTTTGGCTGTGTGTGTGCATATTTTGAAATAGAATTACTTTGCACCCTACCAGTAAATTTAGCTGCCAGTTAGTTGGTTGTAGAGGGAGAAGCTTTGTGTATGTGTATGTGAGTGTGTGCGTGTGTGTGCGCTGCCTGCTCCAGCACAGCCTGGGGCCTGAAACTGCCAAAACATGAGCCTACAGTGTGTTTTGAGTAGCTTGATTCCCTGGAGGACAAACAAAGCTATCTTGCCAAACAGCGTCCAACCTGCAGCTGGCTCTGAGCAGAGGACGCTAAATACTGCTGAGCTTTCAACTGCAGCAGCTCTGCCTGAAGTCTGACACGTCTTCACATCATCGTCTGGAGCAATCACAAGAAATATCTGCTGTTTTTGATGATGTGTGTTGGGAAGTCTTAAGTCTTTCTTGGTGGAAAACCCAATCTTTTAAGCAACTACACTCTTACTTCCAGTGGCTTTTTAAAAAAACTGTATGTAACCACTCTCATTGTGGTACAGTACAACATTTTCAAGCTTATAAATGTGTAAAAACATGCATTTGAAATTGTTGTCCCAATTGAAGATTTTAACCTAATAAATTGTTGTAGAAAAGAGCTTAGACCTTGTGATTGTCCTACTTTAATGTTATACTCCCTTTCAGCAGACTGTCTGCTTCAATTTGGAGTTAGTTGCAGGTTTGTACGATAATTTGTTTCCAGACAGTGTTGGAAATTATGATGACCCTGTACATATTTCACATTCCAAATCTTAGTATCTAGAATATTGCCATGATCTGGATCATATTTTTACATCTGTCAGAAATCATGATGACCTTGTCTTGTATTGTTTGGCAAAGCAATCCGACCATTTATTGTGGCGTTATATACACATATGGTGAAAATGGCCCTATCTCACAATGATAAAGAATCCTTTCAAAGAATCCTGGATCCAGATGGTGATCCAGATCACCTCCAAAATTTAAACACTTCTTCCTCATCTGATTTTGAACATTTTCTGAAAATTTAATCAAGATCTGTTAGTTATTTTTTGAGTAACATTGTTCACAGACAGACAAACTCTCCCAAAACATAACTACCTTGGCGGAGGTAAAGATAACCTGACAAAGAAAAAAATAAGTTATTACTTGATCGACAATTTCCTCCAATAATTTCCCATCACAGATGAGAAGACTACAGCTAGTGAGCGCAGGACAGAGATGTACCACTTAATATTTTTCTTATAAATACAGGAGAAGGATTTCTGATCTCTCTGTGTGTCTATAGCTGCAGTCTGACCTAGTTATGACACAGACAGTCTTCGTTTCTTCCCTGTGTTTCTTCCCACCCTCCCAGGTGAGACTGCTAGGGAAAAACAAAGTGGGAAAAGGAGAAATTCAGGTTGAACAAGCAGACACTGGCTGTGTGTTTGAGTCTGGTTGTTGCCGTATGAAACTGTGCGTGTGATAACGCCAACAACTGAGTGACAATGCTCTCTTTGTTCAGTCAAGCCATGTGTCCAGGTCTTATTCAAAAGTAGGGCTATGTGACTGATTTATACCCCGTTGTTTAATACATGTAATAACTTCTGACTGACGGAGAAAACTGTGTAAACTCTCCCAACCCAGACACCTCTGGGTGTACCGACAACAGAGGCTGTCAGCCAAGATTTTCCAGGTAGAAAATCAAATTTGCAGCAAAACTAGTTTAATGCATTCAAAAAAGAGAACGACTGACACAGTCAGGCTCCGAGGGAAAATATATTATTTACATCCTCTGCAGCTTGAATAGATAAGTATGGACGAGAGGAGAAAAGAGGAAAATGATATGAAATTAAAGAGGAGGGACACTTGTCACTTTATGACGAGAGAGATCTCAATATGCATAAAAAGAGAGAAAAATCAGGGGCAGCTGAAGTTCACTACAAACAAGTGGTGCTGTGTTTTTGAGGCACAATAAATTCAGTTTGAAGTAAATGGAAAATAACGAGTTAAGCAGTATTACTTCGTCAGCGGTGCATTGACGTTTTCACTGATTTTTGGCGAGGTCTTGCTACAGCTGTTGAGTCAGCTACGCAAGGCTGTGCTCTGGAAATAGAAAGATGTTTTCTGTTGCTGCTACAGTGCTGGCTGCTTCAGAGGCATTTTTGGTACAAAATGAAGAAGTTTGTGTTAGGTAAGAGAAGGATTTAGAACAGAGCAGGTGAGTGGGAGGAAAGTGTGCACTCAGAGATGCACTGAGAGCTCATCTTGGTCTCCTTCTTCCCGTATTCATTTATACTTACACCAACCAGCCATAACATTACGACCACCGACAGGTGAAGAGAACATCCTTGACTCACTCTTTACAGAGACACTTGTAGGTGGGCGGGATGTGTCGAGCAGCAAGTGAACATCTCTTTGTTCAAACAGCAGAGCAAATGGCTCATTTTAGGATGAAAATGTGAGTCAGGACATATAACCCTTTTCAGTTTTACCCAAAATCTGCTGTTGTACCATTCATCCACATTTCAAACATTAACCATAAAATCTGAGGTTCATGACTGTGTGTGTCTCCCTGCATGGGAGCTGGTCTTAAAACCACACACCAACAGTAAAACCTTAACTGAATCTCTAACGGAATGACTTTAAATATTCAGATAAGTTTTGCCCCTCAACAACAACAAAAAAAAAAACAAAACAAAACTGAAAAATATTTTTTTGTGATGAAAAAGAGCCTTTTAAGTCTTATGTATCTGCTTTTTTCCTTTTCTTTTTAAATAATCTGTAAAATGTTGGCTGTAACAATGGAGTAGTATTTTGCCTGTAATGCCCATCTCTTGCTCCCAAGCACATTTCTGATCTCATTAGTTCACACACAGCAAGCTGTAACTTGAGGTCAACAGCCAAGGCTCTGCTCGCCATCCCGAAATCCATGGCTGAGGACCAAAGGTGACCAGGCCTTTCCTGTTAACGCTTCTCTGCAACAACCTGCCTGAGGAGCTCAGGATGGCTGCCCGAAACACTTTTTTATTGATGCGCTTTATTAATCTTCTATTTCTACTTTGTAACCCTGTTTTGAAAAGTGCTACATAACAACATTTATTATAATGTTATTGTCCTTATTTCACCATGCAAGCTAAAATATCAAAGTAAACATAGGCTACTTTCTTACACAGCATGCCGAGAGTTCACATGTTGGACTTCAGATGAAGCTCAAGCTGGTTATCAGCTACCCTCGCGTGACTGAAGTCAATTTAGTGGCAGCGCAGAACCATTAGTTATTAAAATTTACATAAGAAAAGATTAAGATGCAAAACCAGGTTTTATGTCAGATATGAACAGCAAACGCACAGAGAAACTGAGTTAAAGGTTACTTTCACTTGTTAAATCTTGGCTATACTGTATATATATATTGTATATATTGTAATTCATATACTCAGAATAAGACAATGGAGTTGCCCCCTTTTAGGGATAGGAATCAAAAACCAGTTCCTGTTGAGAATTGATAAGAAATGATCCAATCTATCCATATCGTTAGTCTTTATGCTAAATGATTCCCTTAATGGTTCTTTCCACTATGTCGGAGCTGCAGGACCATACGTGACTGGTCTGCCGCGGCTATCTTAGCTTAGCAGCTAGATAACATTTTCCAAGAAAACTCTGATTCAGAAATTCAGTTTGAATTTTTACTGAAGAACTAAACTCACAAAGAAATATCCATTACTCTCTCACAAAGGATTGCTATTCAATACATTAACATGGTATAAATCTCATTATTAACCAAAAACGATATAACAAAAATAGTGCTAGCTTGATGCTTTCATTTATGGAAAACTGCATTGATATGCTAGCAGTTAGCAAACATCGGTGCAACTTTGGCTTCAAAATAGAACTTTCACTTTCATCACAGAGACATATCAGAATTATTCTTTGTAAAAAATATGGAAAAACTCCAAATGTCAAAAGACTTGCAGGCAACTGAAAGAAAGTCCTGCACAGGCTCATTACTATGACAAGGTTCCAAACAACTTAGAATAATGCTATAATCACTTTGGGACACCAGATGGAGTCAGTAATATATTACAAACACAACATCAACGTCACGGAATGTACTTGTATTATGTTACTTATTTCTATACATTAACGCCCAGAGATATCCAGATCCAGAGACTAATTACAAA
Source organism: Halichoeres trimaculatus (assembly GCF_033239565.1). Taxonomy (NCBI): domain Eukaryota; kingdom Metazoa; phylum Chordata; class Actinopteri; order Labriformes; family Labridae; genus Halichoeres; species Halichoeres trimaculatus. The sequence continues at coordinate 33,662,851 of NW_027437180.1, read as the reverse complement.
ATTATTTGCTAATAAACTCAACTAAATGTTGTTAACCCAGAAAACCTGTAAACCTCAAGGAGAAAATTCACATAAGGAATTGATAACAGAAATGACAAAGAATTGGATCGATAAGTAGATTCGACGGTGTTCTTTCACTGTTGAGCCAATCTGCTCTTGTAAACACTAAAAGCCAACACATACAGAGACAGAGAGTGAAGAGCAGAGGGACATGAGTTAAACATTTCCTGGAAGGCCGATCAATTTGATGTTAGTGTTCAATCTGAAACTCATCAAAGGCTCAAACTGAGGTTGAATTACACCAACACTGTTCCAGCTATCGTTAAAAAAGATAGACTCTCAATCCAGCTTCCCTCATGTCCGCCTAGTCCATGCTGAGTGCTGAGAGTCGATAGCATTTTAGTGCTGAACAAATCATTAATCTGCCCTTCTGGCAGAGAGTTATGTGCATGACGATGCATTTTATCGCCTTGGTCATCCACGTGTGAAAAAAGGAAAACAGAAGGAAACACTTTCCCTGCTGCTAAATGTAGTTTTATCGTAAAGTTGCAGAATTACCATCAAAAATTTACCAGGATTTTGATTTCAAACATCTCAATCACAGGACAAAGAATAATGCCAAAAACATTAGTTAAAGAGAGAAAGAAATCTAAAAAATATTGAGGAAAGTTGATCTGCTTTTAATAGGTCATGCTTAAAAAAAGTTGTATGTTTATAGGAAGATAATGTAGATAAGGCTTCTTCCTATAAAGAGATAAATACACCTGTGTGCTGGAGGCTTAAAGGAGCTCGTAACGCCCTCTAAGAATATTTGTGGAGCACCTTCCTGGCGTGTCAATTGACAAATAAAAGAGATTAAACAGATTATAGAGCTTATAGGTGTGTATTGTGTTGCCTGTTTGTTGTATAACAAGTTGGACAGTAACCAGGTGACTGCTGTACAATAGAGTAACACAAGTGTTGAGCAGAAGACTGAGAAAACAAATCCAAAAAGATGCAGCTCTTCATGTGTGTGGGCGGGGCTGTGATGAGCAGAAGCATGAGCAAACATGGAGTGGATCGATCCACACTGATGAAGCTTTGATTTAGTGTGAGTCAGCAGGAAAGGGACCAGAGGATAAGCAGAAGAGACAGAGGAGTGAAAGAGAGGATATAGAAGATGGATCAGGAGAAAAAACAGGACAGAAAGGAGCGAGAGGGGAATGCAGCAGAGAAAGAACAGCAGCCTCTCTGGTTGTGTTTATCAAACGAGGCGTTTCTCTGCAGAGGCTCCACATTTCTCTCTTTGTTCATCTCATCCTCTTTTACTCTTTGTCCTCATTCTTCTGAGCCCTGAGCTCCTCATGTGCTGCCACTACAGAAATATTTACCTTTAAAGTGATTCCTCTAATGCCTCCACTTTGATATTAAGCATCTTGACACCGTTATCAGTGGGAGCTTCTGTCATTCCCAGAGTCTGATCCCACCAGTGGGGTAACAAGAGGCTGTGAGACAGGAAAGCAAAGAGGCTTTAAAGTCTTAAGAAAGATGTCTGAAGTCACAAAGAGTCTGAGTCACTCAAAGGCAGAAAAGTCCAAGTGGTTTTTCAAGTTTCAGCTTCTCAAATGTTTTAAAGATGTCAGCTGGGGCAATGGGAAAAACTGGGATCGTTTGACTGTCAAACTCATCTATGAAGAAAATCAAAGCTTTTTGTAACCAGTAAGGTAAACTCTATTCAATTTAGAGCACAAAAAATAAAGCAGTTTGTGTTCAGTAGTTCATTTTATGTTGTAGCAACGCTTTACGGACAGTAAATCTTACACTGTTGGAAAGTCTTTTAGTATTTGTGGGATGAGCAGCAAAGCTGTGTACATGGGTTTTGCCCATAAAAAATATGCCAAATCTTCTCTGCCAATGCCAAACAGGTTACAAGATAACATGTCAGGTAATGTGTAAATTACCGCACTGAAATTAGTCATGTTCTAAATTTACTGTCAAGTTTACAAACCAACTCTAAGTATACCTAGCAATATTTCATTAAACTACATTTAGACTGTGTATGGGCTCCTTATATAAAGCTACAGCTCTGTATATTCTGCAGAAACTGAACAACTCTTACAGCTGACGTCTTTAAATAAATAGATTCCATATGATGTGAAATGTGCAACATCAAGAGTTCAAAACACAAGACTAGATGACAATCATGAAATAGAGCAGAGGATGCAAAAAATGGTGTATAAAAATTGTTCAAAATGCATTACAAAAGCATTTTCGGTTTTTAAACTGTTGTATGATGTAGGGATGTCCCAATACAGATTTTTGTTCACTTTCCATGGTATGTTTAGCAGATGTTGATCCAATACCAGTACCTCTCTCTGATCAATCCTGTACTCCGTTGGGTGATTCTGTTGTCAATGACAAATAATATTTGTTGTATTAAAGTGAGCCCTGTTGGTACCTCCTCGAGGAACACTCACTTTACAAATGTTGCAAGATGCTGTTTTACTATCATTGCTTTCCAAAGAGAAGAGGATTCCCATGCAGTAGACGTGTTTGCAACATGGTTTGAATTACAGCAGCTGTACAGCATGACGGTTAGGGATGGGTACCTTTCACATTTGAAACGATAAGGTACCGGTTCCCGGTACTTGACAATCGGCAATCGATCCTCAAGAGTCCCAATTTTAGGTACTTTTTGTGTTTATGTGGTAAAAAATATCAATTTGTTAAATAATACAATGTCAGAGTTTTTCAATTTAACATATTTATTCTTCAATATTATCCTTGCAATGCTGTGTTCATGACCAGCGTGGAAAATCGCCTACTCTGCCACTCCCTAACAGTCACAAGGATGCATTAAGGTACCTAAATATGGTGCCTTTTGATTTTACATGACTTTGTACCTGGTACTTTTGACAGAATTCGGTCGGTACCTATAAAAGTACCTAATCCGGTACCCAGCTCTAGTGACGGCACTAAAAACATACGAAAACTGGACCAGTCCTGATCGCGTAATGAAATCTGAAGCTTTCCGATCCTCCAAAAGAAGCCATATCAGGCGCAGATACCGATCAGCGTATCGGATCGGGACATCTCTAGTATGAAGGTCAAAACAGTCTGTATATGAAAAACAATTATGATTATCTACCAGATCCCGATCCTGCCGTGAAAACATCCTGACATGTTTTACTCAGTATCGCCCCCTAATGGAGAACATTTTCCTTAAGAAGAAGCAGAAAAGGTGAGGTTTTTGGCTGCTGGTTTTTGGTCATTCTCACAAAATCAAATGTGGCCTTCTATGAGAAATTTGGTATGAACACACTCCTCTAGGTGTATGTGCATGTGTGTGTGTGTGTGTGTGTGTGTGTGTTTACCAGCCTGAGTTTCATCTGTATCTAACACCAACGTTAAGTGATACTCATCCTACGCACGCACACTTTCTTACATTACACAAAAAGGAAGTAATGACTCATAACTCTGAACATTTTGTTAAGTCAACAGTGAGAGAAAAACTAATCACACACAGACGTGCACACACTCTGAACAAAAACACCAAAGACTCCCTGGTGTAAGAACGTTTAAATAGAGCCTCTCCTCCTCTCCGCTCATTCATCTTTAAGTCAAAGTGAAACATCAACAGCGGGGCTTTCATAGCAGCTCGACACCCACAACGACACGGCTATAAAAACATCCCACTGCACAGTAGTCTGCACAGGTTTCAATCACACACACACACACACAGACAAACACACACTTGTTCCCACCTGAGTCTCGAGGGAAACAGGTAGCTGATTGAATTACCAGGAATGCTGCTGCACAAACGACAATGTAGGGAGGGACTGGATCAGCACACTGGAGACTGTGTGAGAGTTTCTCAATGAAACCTGGCTAATATACGCACAGGAAACCCCGAGAGGCCAAACAGTGTGTGTGCGTGTGTGTGTGTGTGTGTGTTCTCAGATGTGTTTCTGTATCTTCTTAAGGAGGAGAAAATGTCAAGGTGGAGCTAGCCACAACTTCATTACAGGGGTTTTGAGGAAAAAATGTGGATTTAGAGAGATTAATCGCTAAATTGAGGATTAAAGGGTTAAAATGAGGTCCTCGTGACATTTTAGGTGAGTGGCTAAGAAATTAAAGGAGTTAAATCAGGGCATGTTTGGGTGTGGGAATTAACTGTTGGCCCGTTAACAAGGACAACTTGAAAAACATTCTTGAGTTAAAAGTCATTACAGTGTTCTTCTGTATTGTTTGTGTTCTTGTGTGCTTCAACCAATGAGAGGAAAGCATCTTTAACAACAATAACCACAGAACTCCTGAGAACAGGACAAAACAATCTAGCTCCATTAACTGAAGATCAGAGAGACGCACGCAAAACTATTAGCGTACCCTGCTGACAGCTGCTGGTGCACCACGTTTCATCAGGGCTCCTCATGTGCAAGTATGTGTGTCACTGTGTCATCGTGTGGTTGTAGGAGAGAAACGCAGTGAATGTTAGACCTATTTGTTTTCTGTGTACTTTATTCAAGTATTTTACACTATTAAAGAAAAAGGCTATGTAGAAAAAGTTGCCCCGAAAGATAACTTGACTAAGGTTGCACACCAGGTCAGGACTGAGTTCTTTCTGCAGCCAACCGTTGCATCAACATGAAGTGTACTTTCTACTTCCCGCCCTCCCTTTGTCCTAGCTTTTTTCAGCTGTCATGTTAGCAGCCATGCAGAGAAGTACAAAAAACAAAAGAAAGAAAGAAGTGTCAGCATTTTTAAAAGTGATGAAGACCAACTGTCACTGAAATGCAACAGGTGTGCATGCGTTTGTGAGGGTCATAAACCCGTTTACACTAGAACCACCTGTTTGAACTCTGACACTAAACACTGTGCCTTTACTTCAAAACTGAGAAGTCAACACAACCAGGAGGCCACAGTTCAAACCTTCACACTGAGTCTGCACTGTGAGATCATCTGCAGCAATCATTCATCAGAAAACTGCAAACAAAGCGTCCTCTTCCTAAAATGAAGTGCGTGAATGCAAGTGAAAAGTCTACATAACATAAACCGCCCTTATTTTTGTGCTTAATTTATGCATCCTCAATCATGAACTTGGTTATTTTTTTTGCTTCTTCATTGGTTTAAATGTGTGTGTGAAGTATCAAACTGAATCACCAGCTAGGTTTCCTTTCCTAAACACAGTTATCATCAAGTTTTGCAAAAAAATGGAAGTAACACTCATCTTCTTGGAAAAGCAAAACACCTTGACTCACAGCCAACAGCATAAAAATGTAGCATCTTTGTTCCTGATTCATTGTTAAAGTCTGTTGTCTCACAGCTAGAGTGCGTCTCTGTGGCTCTCCTGTCCAGTCTAGAAAGAAAAGAAACCCTGTTGCGGTCGTTCTTTAACAAAGCGCATTGTTTTCCTCTTCAGGCGCCGTTGGACAGCCCTCCAGCTCTTGTCAGCTGAATGGAGGCACATCAGTGTGTTGTTATGGCAGACCCTCAGCAGGTGGTGGTCAGGGCTTGCTCTGCTTCTTGTCAGCTGAAGAAGAACTTTGTGATTCAGATTTCAGAAAAAAACAAAAAGGTGTTGGAGCCTTTGTGTAAGTTGTCTACTTATTTTACTGCAGTTTGTTGTCCTCTTTGCTTCAGTGTATTGGTACAAAAGAAATCCCTGAAAGGAGTGACTCTTTTACCTGGTAGGGATTAGCCTCCATTCATCCAGAACAGCTCAGTACCACATGCTAATCTAGTTATTCTAGTCCTGGTGTACATACTGTGCATGGACAGAGACACTTGGCTGAAAGTCAATCTGGTTCAGGTACAAAACTAAAGCCAGCAAACAAAACAAACGTAGTTAATTAGACGAAAATATGCAAATGATTTGAGTTAATAACACAAGTCTTTAAGGAGTGTTTTGGGACCTGGACAATCAGCAGAGAATTTCCTGTTGGCCGCAGAAAAGTAAATCTCATTATGTAATGTCCAGTCACAGAGCAGGAGCATTCAAAACCACGGTGGAGCCTGACGTCACCGGCTGCTATTGAAGACTCTTCCATGCAAACAAAACTCACCTTGTGTGTCTATTTTTGGAGTGATGGGTGAATATTTGGAGGAACACAAAGTGCTTGACGCATTCGTTGTATTGTCAAGAGAAAACTGTAAAGAAGTTTTAAGTTTTTCATTAATTTTAAAAATGAAATTATAGTTTTTCTGATGTCACTGCTTAGATAAAATCTGTTTTTTGTTACTTTCAAGACTAAAAATTTACTCTGAATTATTTTTCAATACAGTTTGCTACACAGTTTATCATTTTTAGGTGTGTCTTTATATTTAGAGCATAGTTAATCCTGACTGACACAAAGCATAAAATTTTAGGCAATCCAAAATCAACTCAATATTTACCTGAATTTAAATACACATGACAAACTATGAACAAAACATCTCCCTGTTTTAAATTCAGTTACATTGAATCCACTTTTTTCCCGTTTGATAGAAAACCTGTTGTGCTAACTCTGATAATGTTCCTCTTTTAAATCTTTACCTAAGCTTGTTATGTATATTTCTTGTGATCACACCATCTCTACTTACAGCTACCCTCCTTTCCACTTAATCTAATTACCATCAGAGAGATGCTGAACCTCAACAGACCCCAGCAGCCACTGATGCAGGGAGAGAAATTGATAAGACGAGATACTGGAAAGCAGAAGTGACAGGACGGTGAAGTGTGATGACACACAGGCCAACAGCTGACCAAAACAGACAGACAGGGAGGGAGACTATGAGGCAGGGTCAACTGCATGCAACACACACACACACTCTCACAGTCAAACACAAACTAGGGGACAATAGACTCTGCACAGCCTCTTTTAAAGCAGCCAGTCTCCTCCTCTAACTAAAAACTACCTCCTTTCTTTCACAAAAACCATCACATCCCTCTCTGGATCGGTGTCTCTGTATTGTTCCAATTCTGTCAAATTATCTCCCATCATCCCCATTTTTCCAGCCGGGTGGGTGCAGTCTGGTTGCTTACCCCGTTTACTAGTGAGGAGGGGAGTCCATGGTCAGCAGTCCCCCTTGTTCCACAAGCCAAACCCTCATCCACTGAAGTCATCCACTCGCCCTGTTCACCAGGGCTAAGTCCGCTGTCTTCGCTCTTACACACACTCACACAGAGGCACACTCACACACACACTCACAACACAGGTGTTCCCTTCAAAGGCAGCAGCAGCAGGAGGAGGAGGAAGCGTCGGGATAGTCCAAAGGGTGAGTCCCTGGTAGTGGTATAATCCAAAGAGAGGAAGAGGAGCGCAGGATGTATCGTTCACTTTAAAACACGGCACCGGCTGCCTGGCTCCTGCTAGAGACTGCCTCTCTGTCTCTGTAACACACAAACTCACACTCACACACACACACAGAAAACACAAGCAGGGACTCTGGACCTCACACACTCACACTCTTCCTCTTGAGCTGACTGGTTCGCCGGCTGACTTGCATTCACACAGTGAGAGCTCAGATCAGGCAACAGTTGTTGAATTCATGGCCCCTCCTCCCCTCTCCCTCCTTCCCCTTTGCGGGTGGTTTCTTAGCAACTAGCTTCGGTGGGCGGGGCTTGTGAGAGTCCTCACATTGCTGCACACTCTGCTCTCTGCTGCCGCCCACTCAGGCTATATTTGCATATGAAGTCCTGCCTGCCTCTGTGTTGTGTCCCCGCTGTAGAAAGGTTAGGTAGAGCCTGTGTGGGCTGAGGAGACAGGCAGAATGGGGGGCGAGGGGATCGTTGTCACTTTGACCCAAACAGTTTGTCTTCAGTGATGCAGCAGATTTAACAAGATGGGTTGGAGAGAAAAGAGGTCCACAATGAAGGGAGAATAGAGGGAGGGAGCACTGAGGAGGAGGGGAGAGGTCACGGCAAAGTAGCCAGAGGTATTTGTTGTTCATTTCATTAACAGAAAAACAGACAAATCAGTTCAGAAAGTCATCTTTGTCTGCATCATGTCCTCTAATAAAAAAAAATGTCTACTTCTTAGGACTCAAAATACAGCTAGTGATTGACAGTTGGGGACAACCAGACACGAACTCCTTCTTCATGCATGTTTAATTTTTAAAGCTTGTCAAGCTAAAAATCATTTTAATATCTTTTCTTAAAAAAAAAAAAAAAAAAAAAAGCTCAATTTTGCAACTCGGCACTGTGACCTTACCTTAAAATCTGTTTTAATTTTTTTTCTTTTAATCTTATTTTGTTTTATTGTATGTTATCAGTTTTAATCTGCTTTTGAATTGAATTTTGTTTTCTTTCAATTTGTTCTGTCTGTAAAGTACTTTGAATTGCCTTGTTAAAATGTGCTATATAAATGAACTTGCCTTGCTTTGCCTTAAAAAGTGACAGCGCAGTTAAAGTTAGGAAAGAACAATAAAGACTATGTTCAGTTTTATTTTATTTTATTTACTTTTTTTTAATTTTAATCTCTTTTTTACTATTTTGTTTTATAAACTTATTTTTAAATTTGTTTTATTTATTTATTTTCAAATCATATAACTGCCAGCTGCAGGTGCTGTTAGTTAGATAATGTTTAATGCAGATTACTGGATTGCATGTGTGAGAAGTGTTCCCTCACTTAAGCTCCTAATACTGATTAAATGTCTTACTAGCAATAAAAAGTAGGATTAAATAACCTTAAAAGAATCACCTGTGTCTTTTGCAAAGCTCCACACCAAAAGTCTTTCTCCACAGAAAATATTTTGTATTATTTTTCAGACAAAACAAGCAGCTTAAAATCCCAGCACTGCCATCTCTGACATAACCTCGATACAATCCTCCCACTCTCACCTCCCAGTCAAGAGAACATATCAGTACTTTGGATGAAACTCTTTGGATGGCAGCTCAGTTTCAGGTTTAGTTGAAGTGAATAAAAGTCTGCTCAGAAAGACACACTTGAAGTTGCTTTATGCGGTGCAGATATGCAAGCAAAAATATGGTTTCTATATATTTTTTTTTTTTGCAGGGAGGCAATTCCTTTCACGTTCTGAAATCATTTCACTCAACTTAAACACTGACTGGCCTGAAGCATAAGCACACAATTTATTCCTCAAAGAGCTGACAGAAGTTGGGAATAAAAATCTTCATGGAGTGGGCTCTCCACAATGATCACCATTATTCATCTCTCAGCTTTTATCTGAGCTCTGCCGTCTGCAGGGCATTTATATCATTCTTTCAGCTGCCACTCCAAGCTTTACTTCCAAACTTATATCTTTAAATTGCTCTTTTTTGGTCAGACTGACCTCCTGGCTCTTTTACCTGAGTGTCAGAAAACAAACTAAAGCCACTGCTAGAGAGCCTTGATTTCTAATTATAACTCAGAAACTGTTTTCTGAAACTGTTTGATGGTCTCAGGCCTGAAAGCCATAGGAATACTGTGAATTCAAAATGTATCCATGGGCATTTCATGTGACATTCTGTGTGTCCTCTTTGTCATTATTTTTTCATTAATGCAACCAACTGACAGTCCCCTATAGCTACAGCACTACAGACATACTTGGAGTTAGACTGCAACATAATAAAATACTTGAATAAGCTACAAAACAAAATGTGGTTATATAAGGATAGATTTTTCTTTACAAGGACAGCTACTTAGTGGCCGTTAAACTAGGTGCACCTGTTCAATTGCTCATTAACGCAAATAAGTCATCAGCCAATCACATGGCAGCATCTCAAATCATTTAGCCTCGCAAAAACTGGACAACATAAGATTAAAACATGTTGCCTGGTCTAATGAGTCTGGATTTCTGCTCCACATTTAGATGGTAGGGTCAGAGTTCGGAGTAAACATCATGAAAGCATGGATCCATCCTGCATTGTATCAACGCTTCATGCTGCTGCTAGAGTAAAGATGTAGGGGAGATTTTTTGGCACACTTTTGGCCTGTTGTACCGACTGGGCATGGTTTAAAGTCCACAGCCTACCTGAGTAGTGTTGCTGAACACGTCCATCCCTTTATGAGCACAGTGTACCACAGCACAAATCATGTCAAACTGGTCTCTTGAACGTGACAATGAGAGCTCCTTTGGGATGTGGAGGAACGGGAGACTCAGCTGAGATATGTTCCCAGTACCTTGTTGAATCTATGCCACAAAGAATTAAGGCAGCTCTGAAGGCAAAGGGGGTCTAGCCTGGTACCAGCACGGTGTACTTAATAAAGTGGCTGGTGGGTGTAGATGACCTGGTTTCAGTTGTGCTGTATGCAGACATCCAGGTAATGAGGGAGCACTACTATATTTAATGTGGACTACCTGAGCCATGTTTGGCACAGCAGTGGCTCTAATGAAAGGTACCTGAAATCAAAATCAGGTATGAATCTAAATATATAGAAGTGACACATGAATGTATGATAAGAGTTTCTTCTGAATGCTTAAATTAATGGATCAGAGACGAGATGTGGATGAAGTATGTTACAGAGCAGAGGACAAAATAACGAAGGTATGAGAGAGTATGAGAATTGAATTTAGAGAAAGTGTTTTTATTTGTTTTGTTTGTCTTTATCTCACAGATATTGCTGTACTATATCTCTGTATTATTTTGCCAAGATTATGAAGCACTCTGTCTTAATAATGTCATCTGAGAACTTCCCTGTCTCCAATGCTGCTGTTGTCCTACTTTTATTTGAAGGACCAGTCCCCCATGCTGCACAGACCTACATCACACAATCTACTGCCCCCATATCGAATCCCTGATGTCTCTGATTGAAGCATATTTATGGTTAAATGTTGTATTTTTTCTGCTTCTGTGTGTATGCTCACAGCTCCTGTTTCACCACATTGTGTTTGTTTCTGTAACTGGACTCAGCAGCTTCTGGCAAAAGGTGACAGTACCTGAGCCAAATCCTAATCCTGCTAAAATTACAGGAAAATGTCAGTGAACTTATTACCTCTTACCTCCTCTTCCCTCCCTCTCCTCTGTCTGTGTTTCACTTTTAATTTCATGACTCATACTCTGCCTGCTGCTTGAGTCCTGGTACTCAGAGCGGCTGCTCTTAGTCTGATGGAGTGATGAGGGAAAAGAGGAAGAGGTGATGACGGAGATGAAGAGGAGGAAAGAGATGCAATACCAAATAAAACCCAATTATGTGGAAAGGAATGCACCCTTCTTGTACTCTCCTTTCTCTCTCCCTCCCTCTTTCTCTCCGACTCCGTCACTTCACAAGGATGTTGGCCGTGGCTCAGCCAATAGCCTGAGGCTATTTGTTTATGTGCAATTTGTTAGAGGGCTGGCCTCTTTCCCCCTTTTCAAAGAAGCCGTTTACAATTCTATTCATGTCTACCTGCCTCATTCAGACAGCAGCACATAGTTATGGAACAAGCGCTGAGGCTTTCACAAAATGTGAACACAGTTATGTTAATGCTATTCAGAGAGGGGGTGCAATACTTGCTGATGTGTTAAAGATGAAGCTCAGAGCCAAGGAGGATGAATCCACATGAAACTCCTCATTGGTGAATGGACACAGGACAAAAACAAACATACAATCAGACACAGACTGTTCAAATCCTGCTGCAAACAGTAGTGTTAAAAAGCACAAACCAAACTAATGTTCATGTTGCAGAGTTCAGCTGAAACAGATCTGTGGGGATTCTCAACCAGCTGCTGGGGTTCGCAATGCAGCAAGACGAATGATAGAGAGGACGAGGGTGGGGGTGGGGGGTAGGGGGGATGAAGAGAGAGGGAGAGAAGAAGGAGCTTTAAAGAAACAAACGAGGCAGGGATGCTCTTCAGGGGGCAGTGGGTTGGTAGGCTGCTTATTTAGGCCAATAACTCTGCTGCTGCCTTCTGTAGATACACTTTAAACAAATGTGAAAGACGATGATACACTTGCATATATTTGCATAAGCTGTAAAAAGACATAGTGCTCTGACGTATGTGATCTTAATGATTTGTTTGACCTCGTTTCAGTCCATTTGGCCAGCAGTGCCTCCATTTGTCCTCTGGCTCCTTGGCCCAGCTATCCCTTTTTTTCAGTGCTGCATGCTGCGGCAGAGTCCACAGCATGCTTAATTCCTAAGCTACAACAATGACGGCACAAACATACATCTTATTTTCTTTTTTTGGATTAGTAATATCTTGATTAGTTAAAGATGCTTTAAATAAACTGCCTTCCCTCCTTCTGGCTCAGAGTCTCAAGCACACTGTGTTGAATTACTCTTAGCAACGCGTGTGTTTGTTTTGGAATTAAATGGAGATTGGATGGAAAGAAATTTTCTTTGTTCAATACATTTTGTTGTTGGATACAAAGTGCGAAGGTAAGGTATTTATTAGGGATGTCCCGATATTACATTTTCACTTCCGATACGATACCGATACTGCAGCATTGAGTATTGACCGATACCAATATTAATCCGATACAATATCAGCATTAAACATTCATACTTTTATTACTTATTTTATAGTATGTTTGTCATGTTAGAAAAGGCTTGATTAAGTGATATTATTCACACATAGAACAGTAGTCAGCAACAGTAGGTATGAGAAAAAACTAATCCATTTATTATTAACCAATGGGTAACAGAAACTGCTTATATCGGAGCGCTTATACCGGAGATTTTAGATGCATTTCGATACGATACCGATACTTGTTTTTTTGCTGATATCGGACCGATATCCGATATCAGTATCGGACTGGGACACCTCTAGTATTTATCAGTACAGTGACATCAAGCAAACATTGTAGTAGCCAGCTATATGCAGTGCTATCGGCAGCCCAGTTACGACGCATTTGTAGGCTAACGTGACAACAAGAAAACACTGTCAGTTTGTAAGTAGTTTAGCACCCGTTCATATTTAGCACAGCTGGCAGCCCAGTGCTATGAGACATGTCCGTAATGTGTAACTTTAGTGAATCCTGATAAGCTATGTCCTGCCAGTCATCTACCAAGCAGAGCTAACGTAACCTCACTCTTCATTTTATTGACTCTCAAGTTTGAACAGACCACTGCAGAATAACTGCTGCATTTGGGTTGGAAAGGATATTACCATTAACAGTTCAGCCCTTGTGTTATAGAGTGATACAGCCCAAGCTAAAGGCTAATTAGGCTCGGGCTGTATCACTCTCCCTTTTAGCTTTCTTCTGTCTTTTTTCTGTCTGGCAGTTAGGCTCCTGTGTCCACCATTGCTACAAAATTAATCACAGAAATCAATTTAGCAGAAAAAAACACAGATGTCTCTTCTCACTACTGAACTTTAGACGTGCTGTAAATCAATCCGGTCCAGCTTGACTCAATTGGAAAGCTAAGAAGTAGCAATTTAAAATAACCTGTTACCTGTTATATTGGTGCTGATAATCTCCTTGTAAAGTTAGGATTATATTAGGCATACATCTAGAAGGGAGACTTTTTCAAGATCACTGAGAAACTCCTCACGACTTCTTTAAATAATTACACATTGTGTTAAAAAGCCAGGCATAACTACCATGATTTCTATCCAACATTGTGCAGCCTCGGAGTTTGGAGGTCTATATTTGAAGCAGAGATCTATTACAGAGCCTGAAACCTGCCAACACGCAAGAACTAAGCACACTACTCTGCGAGATCCACTTTGATGACAGTAAAGACAGCCGAGACGACGAGAGGATGGGGGTCATGTAAAGTTTGTGCGAGGAAATCAGTGAGTCCTAAAGGCCTGATATCTGCAGCATCATTTCTGGTGCTATCTCAAGTTTTCTGATGTTCACAGAAAAGAAAGCTTGTGAATAACTGAGTCTGAGAATGTGTGCTTGGAAAATGTCAGACTAATTTGAGTAGAAACGAACAGAAAACCCACAAGTCAAGCGGGAAGGGTATAAAATATACATGTGTGGATCATGAAAGTTTAAATTCTGTGTTACACTTCCCAACTACACAGTATTAGCCGCAAGATGTGTACACACACCCTGTAGTGATAAACCCCAAAGTGAAACAATGAATACCAATATAAGTTTACATTTTTTATTAATAATAACTAAACAGTACAAGAAGTAAGGCAATTTGTTTTTGGTAGATCTTTGTTGTAACAATGCTGCTTGTCACTGACTTACACTGTTATTAAGCTGAGTCACATTTGTGACGAACATGTATTTAAGGGGTGATAATCAGAGCTGTGTGTGTAGGTTTTGCCCATAAAAGATTAACCAAACAGCTTATTCTGCCTTTGACTCTTATTTGGTGAATTTGATGATTGAAGATTGAAGCAGCATTAGCATGAAACTTGGCCTTTACTTTAGATATGGTGGGAAGGTTCAACCCAAATAATGGCGCTACTTGGTTTCCAGAACAGCAACTTGAAGTTTCCATCTCACACAGGTCCGATCAAGATCGGTCAATGTCCTTACTTTCTGTGCTTAGTTTATTTTTAAAGATTGATCTTTGGAAAAATATGACATCTTTGAGAGTTGTGGTTAAACCAAAAACTGTATAAAATATGGACGTAGTCTCTGCAATGTCACCCATCTGTTCCTGATACAGCAGAACGAACCCAATCCGGGGACGCAGCCACATTGGATATGACATGGGCTTTGAGTTTCCTTTCTAACTGTACACTCACACCAGGAGCGTTAAATTCGCTTGTCGGTGCTTTGGCCGCTCTCATCGCGCTGCTTGACAGTTGAGAACACACAAAAGCATGCAGGCAGGGGAAGCGCTGCGAGCTGCCGAAGGGGCGGGGCTTACAAGCTGCGGTGCAGATGTGTCACCCTGGGAGGATCAACTGTGCGCTGGATGACAACGTTCAGACCCACTCCCAGACCTCTCTTTCCCCCTTTTTTTTTCTTTCTGTAGGTGTCCCACAGGCTTTTCTACCTTTTCCTACAATCGTCAACTACAAACAACATACAAATTTAGGGGTAAACACATTTTTCCTCACAGGTCTGTCAATCACATCACACGCATATACATCAGTCTGCAGGAGAGCGGGATCCACCATGTCTCTTTCTGCATATGAAGAATTATTCTTTTTTTTAATGTCCCTGTAGATAAACAGAGACACATCATACAGCTCCGGGAAGCCGGACACAGCAATAATAAGTTTGTCCTCCATTGTTTATCCTCGTTCTCCCCCTCAAAATCTTCCGCCCGGGAATACAGATCGGCCTGTTGTTGGCTGACGCCTCGTTCGCGCTGCTGCTCATTTGCATAAAGTTGAGTTTCTCCCAACTACAGCTCGTGCTCGCAACGCGACGCTCCACGACGCTCGTGATCCCCGCCGCCTCGAACGCCCCTCGACGCCGGCGATCATAGAAAATAAATGGAGGCTGGACGCCACCGACGCTCAGACCGCTTCTGGTGTGAGTGCACAGTAACGGCTACACTGCCAGTCAGTCATGTGAGCTGAGTTGTGTCTCTGATTGGACAATCTGACCATCTTAGAATCTTCTAAACTGCTGAGTCAGAAAGAATTAGTACAGTGTGTGCGGATAGCAAAACAAGCATTTCAGATCCAAACCTTTTTTAAACCAGGCTGTAAATATGCTTTCTAATGCCGTTAAGTCATTTTTTTGGCTTGGTGTGTACGTGGTTTCCAGTCTTTCTGCAGCCAGCTTCAAGCAGATTAAGGCCACATTCACACGGAGACTCCCGCAAAGATTCTTCCTTTGAGTTTCCAAAAGCCACCCGCGTTTACATGAGGACGGCGTGAATACGATCCACGTTGATACGACTCCAAGAGGACAAGTCACAACGATGTAGTGGCCATACCAGGCCAGTAGTTGGTGATGTGGATATATGTGTGTATATATTCTACTCGGTAATCAGCCATCATTGTTGTGATTGTTCTTTCTTTTTCTGCTGTTTTATTGTGTGAGATGGTCGGCAATCCAACCTTGAGGTGCATTACCGCCACCAACTGGACCAGGATGGCTTAACCGGAAGTTGTGGCTGTGTGTGCAACCTTCACCTGAAACTGCGAGTGCGCATGCGGTGACGTCGGTGTTTCACCCTGAAACGCTCTGCTCTGTGTTTATACGAGGCTGGATGGAGGAGTGTTTTGAAAACTCTCCACTCTAGAGAGCGTTTTCAGACAAAGCGCAACGCGGTCTCATCTGAACACAAGGCCAAAACGCAACAAAATGTTATCGGATTTGACCGTTTTTGGCGTGGTGTAAACGTGGCCTCAGTAACAGCAACTTTTAGCACTTCTGCAAAGGTTTCATTTTCCTGAACCAGATGTTGCCCCTTGGGTTAAAGTGAAACACAGAAAGATGTAAAGATTCAAGTAACACAAAAGATCTCCTTAAAGAGTCATACAGATTAAACAAGTCAAACATAAGCAGCTATCTCCTGAACACATCCTTTAACTGTCAGTGTCTGTTGGGCTGTAACAGGAGTGAAATCAGGCTACTGGGTTAGTCATGCCTGTAGGGGAAGATCACACATAGAAACGTGGAGGTATTGATTTCACTCTACATGGTGAGAACGCATCTGTTTATGGAGGGCCATAATGTGCATTGTGGTGGCTACAAACGAGAGGAGAGTATCTGGTGAACTAGAAGGTTTAAACTGAAAAGATGATATATTTGCTTCAGGATGGTGTTAACTCAACGTAAAACAAACAGAAGGGTGTTGGATGCAGCTGAGGTGCAAAGGAAACACATTTAGAGGTTATCTGGTTATTTTATACTTTAACACATCAGAAACAACTGACAGTGTGTAGCTAAAAAACTAAATGAATTTCTTTTTGTGCATTTTATTTAGAATATTTGTTTAAGGGCATAAAATGCAGGTATCCATATCATCTGCATTTGAAGATGGTATGACAGGGAAACCTAAAAACTAGCCCAAACACTCCACCTTTCTTCCAACTTACATTCCAGTTTTCTGTTTGTTTGGTTTTTTTTTTTTCAAATTTAACTTAGTTAAATGCTGGCATTTTTATTTCTGAAAAAGAAAGGGGCAAACACAGCACAACACCCAGAGTCCCACGTGTCAGAGTGCTGAGAAGATCTAACAAACAAGTGACTGACTGCAAATCAAAGCCTGGTGATCAATGCATGACTCCACCATCCATCTGTCAAATCATTACCAGACAACTGGGACAGCAATCGACAGAGGGATCAACGAGGAAGTGATGAGCAGAAAAAGAGAGACAGGGCTGATTACAAACTGAAACAGGATGAGACCAGATTAAGATAACAGAAAAACAGAGAACTTAGCAAAACAGGATCCAACAACACTCAAAAGTTTCTATAAATCTTCAGTATGTCAAATTATCTCTGACAATCAGGACTGAAGGAGAAGTGCTGCAGAGCTTCAGCTTGATATCTGCAGATTAATGGAAGTTCTTACTTCCTCTAATTAAAGGTCATAGTGGTTAGCCATGTGAGCTACACTGAAACAATGCAAGTAGACAATGGATGCTAATTAGCCTGACAGACAGGGAACTGCGAAAGAGGTCACTGATCAAGGTCATGGGGTATACACATCTATACAAAGACACAAACACCACACAGTCACAAAGACTTTGAGTTTAACTAGTGTGGCATCTTCAAAGAGTCGCTGTAATCTCAAAGCCTCATTATGGACGCAATATTTCATGGATAATTCTACTTTATAGCTCATAGAAGCTGTTGCAAAGTGTAAGATGAGACACAAGAATAAGTGCCAGAGTCATGGCAAAGGGCCAATGTATCAAACCTGCACAATAAAACTTTTCAAACTGTGTAACATGGGATGAATTGACAGTAATAAAAACTTAAAGCAACATGTGAAATTCTTGAAAGCTTCCAAAGCAGCAGTGTTGAGTGTAAAGAACACCAATGTACTGACACAGGAAGCTGGCTCTTGCAAGCATTTACGCCAAACCTCCTCTTTTTTCCCACTTTCAGATCCCCTTGTGTATGAAAACAGATAAGAGCTGTCTGTGATGGTAGAGTGGTTAAAGTGTTTGCAAAGCACCTGTTGAAACCGTTTATGCAAGTGTGAACTTCCTTTGTGGCTGCATTGTAACCTTGCGGAGGTGGACACAACAGGGATGTGTGAAATTGCTTTGTAAACTTGGTGTTGGCATGTCAGTTTGTCCCCACACAACTGAAACAACCCAGAGGTTTAGGAGACATCACAGTAAAGAAAAGAAAAGAGATGAATAGAGAATGAAAGTCTCTCAAACATAACTTGTTGTCAAGACCATTTTTTGCAGGACACAAAGCAGCAAAGAAATGTGTTTATCTGTAGTTAGGTAGGGCCATTGTTTGAAACATGACAAAAGTCGAACTTAGTAAACTTAGTTTGTAGTTAAGTGTCCAGACGGTAAGTAGACTGTTTAGTGTTACTCACAGCCGAGTGCATTGAGACATGTCTGTAACATGTTGGGCTGTAGTGACTGATTTCCCGATACAGTATGGTATGGTACGGTGCGGTATGATCCGCCAATGATACAATTCGATACGATTCAATATTATTCAGTACGATGTGATATACTTGCATCATTTTTTGAAAGATTTAAAGGGAAAGTGTGATTTTGATGACATCTTCTGACTGTTCCATTGACTTGTATTGATTTAACTGAACTGAAAACTGACATCTTTGGTGTAAAGACGGTATCTAGATGGGTAACAGTGACACCAGCGGCTGACTGACCTAATTGCTCTTCCTGCAAAGCGAACAGGGTGAGGGTTAGGGCAGCAAGCAGAATGCCAGGCAGAACAAGGCGGATTTGAATGGGTCTTAATGTACTGAAACTTACGGTCAAAAAAGCGATACTTTCTGCAGAAAGAAAGTATCGGTTTATACTGCGGATCAATAAAATAGCCCAGCCTAGTAACGTGTTATGTTAGTGAATCCTGGTTATGTCCTACCAGTGCTCCTTGACCAACTCCAACCTCCCTAAGCAGAGCTAACATTACCTCACTCTTCATTTTATTGATAGACTCACAAGTTTGAACAGACCACTGCAGAATAACTGCTGACTGTGGGCTGGAATGAACATTATCACAAACAGATTAACCTATGTTTTAGCCCGTGCTCTATCACTCTCTATGGTTCTATAGTTTCAGTTAGCAGACACTTTTGTCCAAAGAGACGTACAACACAAGCAAGAATTTGGACACAAGGAAAACCTAGTTAATGTGACAACTGTGCTACAAGTTATTCTACTGTTGGTGCTGCCATTAAGTGCAATTTTTTTTGTTACACTCTCCTGTTGAGGTTTTTTTTTTTTGACAGTTTAGCTTCTGGGATTACTACAAAATTAAAAAAAAACATTTTGAGACACATCTTGCTTCTCAATTCTTAACATTAATGGCTGGATGAAGTGTATCAATGAAATTTAGAACCTCTATCGTAAATAAACTCATGTTCTCCCAGGAACATCTGACCCAATCTCGGATACTAAGAAACAGCTTATAAGCGCCGTTTCCACCAAGCAGTCCGGTTCAGATCAGTACAGTTTGGAACGGGTTGTCACGGTTAAGCTTGTTCGTGTTCGCATTTTCACAGCCAACTGTGCCCCCTCGTGGTAGGTGGCGTATAAGCTGGATGCTGACAGCCACATGTTGTGTGATGCCATAGCATTGCGACACAGTGTGCCCCCCTGATAAACCCAACAAAGAAGAAAAACGTGACACAGCAAACAAAGAGCAACAATGGGAGACATCCAGCATTTCGTTGTCTGTGATTGTCATGTGGCTCTTGGATACTAAGTGCAATCAAGCTCTGCGCTTCAGTGAAGTCTGCGTGCCGCCAGGAGAAATGCAGCCGCTGTCGGGGTAAGTGACGATTCTACCGACCAATCGACGGTCTGCAGTGTTGTAGCGCCACCTTACGAGAGCAGATCCGTTCAGTCTGGCACCCATACAAAAGGGTTCCAAAAAGTGGGACAGCTAGTCTCGGTTATTTCGGGATAAGTCAGTGGAAATGCCACAAAATGGGTGCCGTACTGAGGAACCGAACCAGACTGCTTGGTGGAAACGCGGCTTTAGAAATAGCCAATTTTGGTGCCGATAATCTCATTTTGAATCATGGGTAATGAAGAGAAAATATATAGAACCGAGACTGTTTCAAGATTCATCACCTCTTAAGTCCTCACGGTCTAACAATGGATAATTGTTGTTCCAAAATGTAAATGCTTAGAGTTGGTAAATTCTTTCTTTGTTTTTACTTTTTGCAGCAGTTTTCGGGGAAAGCCAAACTAATTTGCATTACGCTGTGAAATAATATGTGTGTAAGCATCCCTCTTTCTTCAAACAATGCAATCCCTTACAGGTTTATGATAATTTCCAGTCACTTCTTCAACTCAACTCCCAAGTGTGATGCAATGCCATAACTCCCACTGTGAGTAGGACTGTGTTTATCTGTTGTTTATGAGGGAGATGAATACAGAGGGAGAGGGAGAAGGCAGCCATCCAGCACTGAGCTCCTGTGACAGCTTTTCTATTCAGTCCTAACATCACAGGACCATCAGCGACCTAATTAAACAAACAGAAAGAGAAAGAGGGAGCAGAAGAGAAAGAGAAAACAGAGGAAAGATGAGGGAAAGAAAGAGCAAGTGATGCTGGAGAAATCATAGATGTTAGGGGAACAGATTGGAGGCTGTGAGGAAAACAAAGAAGAAAATGATATTCAAAATAAAAAACGTGAAAAATTAAGGGATGTAGAGAGTTGGTGGAGAAATCAATAGATAAATGAGGGGTAGACTACGAAAAATAGAAAAAAAAGGGTGCTAATGGGAGTAGTGAGCCGTGGTGCAGCGCTACACACAGGCCTTCAGCCACTTAAGATAAATGCTGGCACAGATTTTGGAGGCAGGGAGGGAAAGAGTGAGAGGAAGGGAAGGAGAGGTTTGGGGCGGCAGTGCAGCAGCAAGAAATTCACTGTAACCACTTTGAGAAGAGGAAGATAAGGTCTGGACACTAATTATGGATAATAAGCCAGACGGATGGACCGCAGAGCTTTTCACAGACCTCCGGCAAGAGTCAAGGGAGAAAACGGCAGTGAGAGATGGCAGCAAATTACTAAGGATGGGACAGAAAGTAAGAGGGAGAGGGTTAATTACCTTATTTA
Source organism: Halichoeres trimaculatus (assembly GCF_033239565.1). NCBI lineage: Eukaryota > Metazoa > Chordata > Actinopteri > Labriformes > Labridae > Halichoeres > Halichoeres trimaculatus. The sequence continues at coordinate 33,641,872 of NW_027437180.1, read as the reverse complement.
ATAATACTGAGGGCAAACAGATGGCACACGGGTAATGTGTTTTTCTACCAGTGCAAAGACCTAAATGTGGATTGACTTTTTCTGCAGGCCAACAGCAGAGCTGGAAAAAAAAAAAACTTTATAGAAGAGCAAAGCCGACTAAAGCTTCTTTCACGAATGAAGAACTCAAGATAACTTTTATTGGTTGCTTTGGATGAGAGAAGGTGCCTCAGAGTGTGCAAAAGAAGGTGCAAATCTAACCAGCTTATTAAAAATCCTTCATTTCAAATCATGCAGTGAGAATCTTGTGACACTGACATACCTGATTTGTATAGTCTGAAAACGTTATTTCTGTTTAGTTAATGTAAGTTTTTTTATCTGTCTGCACTTCATCACAGCACAGGAAATGATGACAGGGGTTTCCAGGCAGACAGGGAAGTTGTGTGGAAATCAGAAGCTGACAGTGATGGTGAGGCAGAGTGTTACTCGTGGTGTCATCACAAAAGGAAGAGCCAAAAGAGATTAACATGCTCCTGATGAGACAGAAACTGAGGAGTGAAAAGTTGTATAAGCACAAATGGCTCAGTGTAACATGAGGTCTGTCATGAAGAGGTGTCACATCTAAAGACCAAAAACTTTTAGATCAGGGGTCTCAAACTACCATCTATCATGAAATCCAGTCTGCCTGGTATTTCATCAAGATGTGTCTTTCAAAGGCCAAAAGAAAGGTTGATGTCAGGCACAGAGTGTTTCGGGAGAAGTGGGAGAATGATTAATTCTACTGAGTTCAAGGGAATTACACCTGTCTCATATGCAAAGAGAAAGTTGTTGTCCTTAAAGAGTACAACCTCACACAGCATTATTCAACCGAACATGTGGAGCAGTATGCAAAGTATGAGGGAGATGAGCGCACACAACGAGCTGCACAGTGAGAGAAAGAGCTGTTAACACAGCAACATGTATTTCAGACAGCAAGTAAGAAGGAAAATCAAAGAACAGGTCCAGATTTAGTGATGTCCATCTTCAAGTTATACCAAGGGATTTAACTGTGCCACCTCCCTAAATGTGGCCCAGCAGTCTGAGAAGAAGTGCTCTCAGGTGTCTGGCAGCAAGGATTCGTTAAGAAAAGCCAAATATGACTGTAAAATAATTAATTCAGGGTATGCTGTTTGTGCCACGATGACTAACATTAGGTTAGCTTACTTCCCACAACGCTAGTCAAAGAATAGTATGCCATTCTTCAATGTTGTGTGACCAGACGGGTAACTAACATGATGAGGAGGTGCGAGGCTGCTGCGGCTGTGTTTTGTGAATTAATTGTTAACTTGCCTTGCTTCTTGAAACTTTAGTTATCCAGTCCACCAAATGACATTAATTAAGAGTCAAAGGCCGATGAAGCTATTCGGCATTGGCAAAGAAGATACAGCAAATTTTTCATGGGTTTAACTGACACTCAATTCACATTTGCAATTAATCGCGTTTTTAACCTGTAATTCTCCATTAGCCCGCATGAGGGCGCGCTTTGCACCAGACGTCTTTGAATCACACGCGGGAACACAAGAGAAGCACACTTTTGACGACAACAACAAGACAAAAGAAAAGAAGTGGACAACTTTCTTAAAGATCCACCACCACTCCTTGACTCAAGTCCTGCAGCATGGTGGAAGGTAAATGAAGGCACGTCAGTCCCTGCTTAGCGAGCGTTTTCAGCAGCTGGCTTACTGTGAACAGGCTGCACACAAGGCTCACTCCTGACCAGTGTTTCCCCTACCATTGTACAGGGGGAGTGGCCCGCCCCCCAAACAAAGGCACCCCTTCCACACCTCCTGGAAGTCGAGTTTTTACTTTCCATATAGCACCAGATAACAGGTTATCTGGTACTATATGGAAAGGTAACTCTGAATCAGAGTTGATTCAGAGTTACCTTTCTCATAGATCAGGTCTGTACCTTGTTTTATTCAAATTTGACAGACTAAAAAGCCATATCCCTCTAATTTATATGACGTAATGTCATTTGCACATCGTCGCATTCCATATGCCATCACATTCACAGACACACAGACATGTGCGCACATTTACACACACAGACAAGTAAAGATGCAACACTCACTCTCCCGACAGTGCACTTATTTATTGTCATGTTTCAAGTAGCCTTAAAGAAGCCTTGTCATTGCATTGTTCTATTTGTGAATGTGCTGTCCCCTGCTGTTAAGAATGTTTATATAATATGATTATTATATGATCTGATTTACATTCTCACTTCCATTGGAAAGATAGCATTTTCGTAGAAAGAAACCTATTGATTCAGAGAAAAATTAAGCTTCACAGATAAATTGATGCTTACCATTCAATTGATCATGGATTGATAAGATGAAACAATTATCAATTAATGAATTACTCGATAAATTGCATCCCTAGTTGAGAGGGGTTGGGGTTAGTGATTGAACATCAGGCTGTCAGCTGATCACAGCTGAGCATATGACTTCTGTGTCCTGCATAAACTTACACCAACTTCATTTCAATAAAATCTAAACTGGCAAAAGGGAAAGAAAATAGAAATGACTACACATGCCTGTGCATCTAAGTCTAAGTACATGTATGAGAAAACACTGTGTGTGTGTTTGTGTGTGTGTAAGAGCCCATGCTTCATGTTCTCTGCCCAGATGCTCCTGGCAGGAGGTGACCTCTGTCTACCAACAGACTGTCTGGACCAACACGAAACACACACTTGCGCTCACACAGCAACATGAGGACGGAGTAAAAGCTTGCTCAAAGTCAGAATGAGGTCAGGTAGACTCACATGAGATGTGGTGAAAGAGGAACAACAAAAATACACATGAAACCTCTTCCTCTCTGAAACCAGCCGAGCTCACATTCATTCCCCCACAGCACTAACTCCAGCTCACAATGTATCCTAATGTAATATTCTAACATCACCGATATGAACAGAGCAATAAAAAGTCCCTTAACGGGGCTGTTAAAAACTGCGAGTTGGTTTTAAATAATTTGGAAGAAATTGCCTGGAAAACACACAAACACATACATCTTACATCACCATGATGGGGCCATCTGAGGCAATAAAAAGCCAGTGAAAAGCGTCATTTATCAGAAAGTTGAAACAGAATTACTTGGGTGTGTTTATCTTTGAACTGTTGCGCTACGGTCTTGACTTCAAAGTGATGAGAGTGAAATGAGAGATAAAAAGAGAGGAGTGGGAGGATCTGGTGGACTAAAATACAAAAACACAAGAATATTTTGGAGATATTAGCACAGAAAAGTTTATGGATAGTATACATGCTGTAAGTTAAAAAGTTAAACCAGTCGTATGTAAGATTTGCCAGTGAAGTCATAGGAGAGATGCAGCTGTGACGTTTCTGTTCATTAGCAGTCCTGCCTTATAGAGGGAGAGTTACAGGATAATCATGTCTGCTTGGTGTGTCCTTGACTGTTATTGGTCGGACTCTGCTGCGCCTTGTCTCCATTCCAGACAGTGTGTGTGTGTGTGTCAGTGTGTGTGTTTCTCTGAAAGTCTTTCAAAAGTTTAATTAACCAACCGAGCCACAGACACGGGTGCCAAAAAATGTGCGGCAGCAATGTTTGTGCTCTTCCAAATAAACAAAATATAATTCCCCTCCCTCCCAATCAGCCTATTGTGTGTGCTTTTCCAATCCTCTGGGGATCTGATGTAAAAATGAGACAATAGAAACACCAACCAGCGCCAAATTATGCATCAAACATTTTAAATGGCTGTTTTGGAAGCTGGAAATGAAAAATGAATAAGTACGGAAACCTTAAGATGCTTCTTGGGGAGATTTTTACACACCTTGTCTAGTGTTTAGCAGCACTTTACATGCATTTCTTTATTGATAACATGCATTGATTGGTCACTGCTTGAGCAGAGAAGGGAGGATTTTGCAAGTCTGGCTGCAGCACTGTGATCGATGGAGCACATTTTCCACAAAGCTGCATCAGGCTTACTGCGACCATGTGAAAGATTTGAGAAATTCTGGAAATACACATGAAGAGTTTTTCATGAGACAGATGGACGGACGAATTTGTCACAGAAATCTCTGGATATTGCACTGCTTCGTGGCATATTCATGAAACAGATTGTCTTATTATGATGATATAAAAAGCACAAAACAAGTTTTACTTCTTGCAAACCACAAAAAACATCCCTAACATCCTCGTAAAACAAAAACATAAAACGCGATCCATGGATCAAATGTTTATCACTTTGAGGAAAATGATCCCTATTTATTTTCCTGGCTCAATTTGATCACATGACCTCCTCCTGCTCCATCTGCAGAGAGAGCACAGACTGTCCGCTGATGTAGAAACGAGGTCTGATGAGTGTCACCTTCACTAATAATCCCTGTCACTCATAACCAGAGGCTAAATGGCTCCCTCATTAATAAATTAGATAAAGCTTCGGTTATCACTTCTGTCCTCATCCTCCTAATCTCTTATCTTTTCTTTGCTGTCTCAGTTTTTCTTTTCTCGTCTCCTCGGACTCTCCCTCTTCGACTGCATTTTTTCTGCCACTCTTATCTCGCTCCAAACTCTCATTCCTTCACATCCATCAGCTCACACTCGACCCATCTATCTTATCAGTGTTGCTTTTTCCTTTAACTGCCAGGATTTTCTCCTCCCCCAACTTCTTTGTCATTGTTTTTCTTTTCTCCTCTCTCGCCACAATCAGGGTAAATAAAGCTCACAGTGTTCACATGCACACTTCTTCTCCATTATCCACTTTAAATGTGAACAGTCAGTTCGCTGTCCGAACAATTGCAATACATGCGTCACATACTTTTTGGTGAATGCCTGTTTATTTCTCTTTTAAATGGGGTCACATTAGTCAGGAACATGCATTTGTGGGATGAGCCTCAGAGCTGATTATGTGGATTAAAAATTTGCCAAATCTTCTCTTCCCATGCCAAACAGCTTATTCTGCCTTTGGCTCTTGTTTGGTGTCGTTTGGTGGGCTGGATAATTATTTTATTATTTATTTAACTTTTATTGAATCAGGTTGGTCCCATTGAGATTAAAAACCTCTTTTATCAAGCAAGAGCTGGCTAAAACAGGCAGCAGCAAAAACACAAAGTTACAGACAGGAAGCACAAAAGAGATAATGCACAGTCAATAAAACACAAGAAAATAGATTAAAATCACGTTCTGGTCAACAACTGTTCAAACAACCGAGCTAAAATACAGGTATTTTATAGAACCAGCCTCCATGTCTTTCATTTTAGATTTTAAATAGAGATGCACAAATCCAACTTTTCTGGTCCCGATACAAATACAGACAGATACCTGGGCTTTGGGTATCGACCAATACCGATACTGATCCTATACCAGTGTTAAATAATAACCTGCATGCTCTACTGTGGGATAAGACTGGTAATGTTTTGAATAAAAGACATAAAATGAGTACATATGGAATTATCGAGGTTGATGTTTATTTAAACTAGGAGTGTTTAATAGCAGTTTGGTTAAAACAAACTTTTAGAAATTACAGAAATGACAATTCAATTGTAAATTTTATACCCTGTAGACTAAGGGTGTATTCACACCTGTGGCTCGTTTCCTTTTTTCCGATTCAGGGGCAAAAATGATACAATTGTAGTGGTTGTCACTTGTGTTCACGAGGCAAAAGTTTGTTGCGATCCAAAGTTGTAAACAAATGCCATGTGTGATCAATTTTTTACTCTCATTGGTCAGAAATCATACCTGGAAGGTGGGGAGTTTTCGTTATCTTCAGCCAGCATCAACAACGTGTGTGGCTAATTAGCATTAGAGCGCTTATGGCTCATGTAACACTGTGTGCTATATGATCAACATACATAGTTTTTAAGAGTCCTGACTGCATTAAGGCACTTCCATGTGGCACTTTATTTCTTTACCGCTCCACATGAGCCCACAACTCATTTTCTTCAGTTCTTCAGTCTTCTCTTCTTCTGCTGTGGTTGATTCTTCTACTGTTCTGACTACAACTGCTCGCATCACTACAGTGTGCCGGTTATTGGGGCGTTAGTGTTCTCACTGTAAAGGAACCACTACAGGGCTCCAATGGAAATAAGCCGAGACCCCCTATTTTTGGCGATCTTGACCTGCTTGTTTTGTCCCACTTTCGAGAGTGATTACTGTGTTCACATGTGCACAGGCAATCCAGGGTTTTGGGGGGGCTGCTCACTGTTTTGGAAAAACTGCCCCAAACTATCCAAGTGTGAATTCACCCTAAATCATCATAGATAAGCCTTAGTGTCAAGTTTGGACCGATCCTTTCCCACCAATACCCAATTCAGCTTTAAGGGGCTAAATCAGGGCTGATACCCGATACCAGGATCAAATTGGTGCATCCCTAATTTTTTTTCATTTAAAAACATTTAAGAACAACAGCTCCTTGAGATTTAAGTTGTCCAGCAACTGGTTCAAAGCTGGGGGTGCAGAGCATCCATAGGCCTTTTTCCCAATTTCTGTCCGAGCGTTTGGGACACAGAGTAGAGGTAGACATACCTGCCGGCCGATATATCAGGCCGATATTTGGACATTTGTTTCTATCGGCCATCGGCGGTATTTTCTTTTAAAAAGCCGATTTTTGATCCGTTGTATAAAATGACACAATTTTTGATCAGGCACAAAAAAGATGAGCACCTCAAACTTGTGGAACCACTTGAATACTTAACATACTTTTGTTCCAATTATATTAATAAGTTTAAATTTCTTTTTTGACATTTTAAGAAGAGTGTGAATGTTTACTACTGCTTGTTACATTGTGTGTTTACTCACACAAAATATTTCATTGTTTTGAAAGCTGAATAAATGTTCAGAGGACTGGACACGACTTGTTGTAATAGATTTCTTTTAGTTGCTCAGAAATTGCTGCGTTTTACAAAAATGTGATAAATATAAATTTATTTAACAATCGGCCTGAATATCAAATTGGAAAAATCGGCTATGCATATCGGCATCGGCTGCCCAAATTTGGAAAGCATCGGCATGGGCATCGGCCCCCCAAAAAACCCATATCGGTCGACCTCTAACACAGAGCATAATAAAGTCCTAAGAACGCATAGAGTACTGTCCACTACTTGTCTGCATAATAAAAAAACATAAATAGAGGAAAGCGAGGCCAAGGACTGCCCTATAGAAAAAAGTGTACCAATGTGTTAGCCTCTGGGTCACCAAAGCAGGCCATACGGCCCGAGAGTACAGCTCACAATGGTGGGTCAGAGGTTTACAGTTGACGTTGAAATCTGAAGAAGCATAACACATTGGCAATTAAACAATCTCTTCATTCAAAAAAAAAAGTTTCCGTACATTTTGTACTCCAGAGAGGTATACATAAGAGCTCTGAGGGTTTTTTTTTGTCTTACTATGTAAATCTTTGAAGAAAACGTTCCCCAAAACCCTCAAAACATTTCAAAGATGTTACAGCATATTTTGAAAGCAGCAGCTTCACATGGGCGAAAATGTGTTCAAAGTAAAACATAGCACTGCTTTATTTCACTCTGACCAAAGCTCTTTTGTGACAGTTATCTGAAATAAAATTTCACATGTAATTTAACCTCAGCAGCTCACAAAGATCAAGGTCATCGTGTGAGAACGGCACTGCCAGCACCGTCCTCTGATCACAGGGGTAATGATAAATCTAAAAGACAGCCTGTCACAATGTCCCATCAGATCACATTAAACTGTAGAGTTCACAACGTGGCATCAGATTTCTTGTTTTTCATGGCTGTCAGCAGATTTAATAGTCAACTGTGAGGATTTTTAAACAGTCAGAAAGGGTTATACTGCTCAATGTGTTCTGAAGCAAGACGCAAACGGTGATACAGCCTTTACAAATCATCAGGCTGTCATAGCCCCAATCTGTAAAAAAGTTTGACATATGCAGTTGCTGGTATCCAAAATCAGGTATGACTGTGAACAGAAGGATACAATTTGTACATATTTGCAAGTTTTTCTAACTCTAGGGGCAGGCCGCCAACATGCATACGAGGAAAAGTCATTCAGTACTTTGACAGACTTCTAGTTAAAAAAAATAATCCTCCAATGATTCTATTCAGACTTTTCAAGAAGCTCAGCTTGTGATACCAAGTGTTGATCACTTGACCTAAAATAAAGGTTACAGAATTTTTAGTGAGTTTCATTTGCTGAAACATGAAGGCACCTAACAGTCCCTGGGGGCCACTCCAGCTTTCATATCTTTATTTCAAACTGAGCTGCCTCGACTTGATTATAGATCTGTGGTTTGAAAAACATCTTTGAAATATGTGTCTTAGAAAAACCTCAGAAAGATGGCTCCAGTGGGAGGTAAGTTTGTGGCTTTGGGGCCTCTGAGCCAAGTCCCCTGCTGAGTTTCACATAAACACATACTTTTAAGACCTCGTTCCCCATTCAACACAACAACACCATTCATAGCAAACATGCTTTGAACATGTGTGTTTTGCAGATTTGCTTAAAGATGGTTGAGGTCTGGTAAAACCTACCATTACTGGTGATGAATATGTTCCACATAACTGCTTTCAAATGCTAAACTGGATTTTCAAGCCAAACCACCAACCAAGACTGCCTGGTTAAGATATTTGGAAATAATATCAACGTTTGGTTTACTTTTCTGAAAGAGAACAGCAGTCACAATCTTCAAAGGCCACAAGAGCTCACCACGATTAGCTTTTGCTTCTAGGGGACAAATAATGCAGCATTAAACAACACTACAGGAAATATATTTACAACTAGCTGCAACTGTTTGCTTTTTTGATGTTTGGAAACATAGGTGGTAGACCACTTTTAGTAAACGGGAGATGCAAGCAGCCAAAGCTCAACGATACCTACACAACAAACTGCAAAGCCCTCTGTATCAGAACCAAGCGTCAACCTTCCTCCAATGCGGAAGTGCTAAAATCTGCTGTTTCTTGAGTGTCCACTTGAGGCTTGCTCCTGTAGTACCAGAAGTCACATACACACCAAGCCAAAAAAAGTCATTTTCACAGCAGAAATTGATCTATTTACAGCCTGTTTCAAAAAACATCTCCTGTCTGAATCACTAATTTCACCATCCGCACAATGTTCAGGAGGTGAACTTTTTCTAACTCGTCAGTTTAAAGGAGTAGGATTCGGGCTCGCCCAATCAGAGGCCCAACTAAGCTCACGTGACTGATGAGCGCCCTACAGCTGTACTCAAAGTAGAGCTGCACGATTTGGGGAAAAGGTGCGATTTGCGATTAGGTGGACAATATTGCGATTGCGATTGTGCTTGCGATTTAATAAAAAAAGTTGTGTCATGATGAGTCTACAGGCTTGCTTGGTTATCATGGAGAAAAATCTGAATTGCATGTGCTGACATTGCGATTGCGATTGCGATATCCTCTTTTGCGATTACGTAATTGCGTGTGCTGACATTGCGATTGCGATTGCGATTGCGATTGCGATTGCGATAATCGTGCAGCCCTAACTCAAAGCCCCCGTCACTTCCAATCATTGACTCTATATAGAGTGGACAGCGTGGCACCGCCATTTACCATTGTACAGTTTTGAAGCCAAAATACCCCCGTCATAGGCGTAGCCATTGGCTGCTGTTGTACAGCCAGAGTCTGCACAGTAGAGACTGTGAGGGACTCTGGGAGAATCTCAGTAGAGCTGGGTGACAAAAACAAAATTATTTTTTCTTTTGAGAGTCTAATCTCTTCTTGGCTCTTTCTCCTGACATATTCTACAATCCCTGAAAAAAATAAAACAAAAACGTCAGCTGTCAATCATCGTTAAACGTGACGTAAAACCTTGTGTTTAACCTTGTATAACTAATGAAAAGGAATCTTTTCAGAAAAAAGAGGACTTGAACACAAGGCAGCCAAATGACATCTTTAAACCACCACAACAATCGAAAGTGAGAACATTTCTATGAGGTATATTATTTTTTTAAAGTTTGACCACAGCTTATCTGCAATGACTGAAGAGACAGATTTTTTTCAACCTATACTGCAGCCAGCCACCAGGGGGAGCAGTTTTTGTGGCGACCTCACTTTGAATCGAGCAAGATGGCGTCCATATTTTTACAGTCTATGCTTCCAGTATGGCCATGATAGCCGATCTGCTTCAAAAATCCATTTTAAAGACAGACAGATGACGTTGGGGAGACTACGTCTATGTTTTATACAGTCTATGGTCAGGATGTTTCAAGGATATTACCTTCTTCAGCAGTTTTAGCTTCAGTAACTCCTTTGGTGGTTATCCACAGCTACAGGAGCAATGGGCGGAGATAGTATGAAAGGAAACAACAAGATCTTCAGAGTGTTGAACTTATTATAAGTCCAGTCCAGGATCTGTGAGATGTGAAGGACAATCCCTGGACGCCACACAGTAACACGCACTACTTTAAAGATCTAATCCTGACATCTTGGTGCACAATACCACAGCAAACCTTTGGAACTTTCTGAATTGTCTAGTTCATGAACATATGAGCAATAACTGGTCAAAAACTGAGTTTGACTTTCAGTTAAATGGCTACTTCCCTAACTTACAGCCCTCAAACAGCTTTGAGGAAGACTTGTGGATAGCCATCATGAGGAAGTTTCATATCGCAGAGTGCGACAGAAATGCTCTCAGCAACATAATCTGACTGATCCTCTGTTATTGCTTTTTGAAACAACAGTAAACAATAACTCTTGCCTTTCTGGTGCTTTTTTTCTGTTTTTTTCTTTCTTCTTCTTTGTGTCTCCATTGTTTGGACTTTGTTATCACTAAAACCATGCTTTGTTTGATTCTCAACTTGAAGGCCTTCTCTGCTCACATCTCACTTCTTTAATCAGACCATGAAATGACTGCAGAGGCTGACAGAGCAATCTCCTCCTCACTGCTCATCTGAAGTGCTTATGTGGAAGGAGAGAGAAGAAGAGAGAGGAAGAAAGGCCTGAAGGAAGAGGGGAAAAGACGGCTGAGTCAAAGGAGGAAGAACAAGATGTAGACAAGCAAGGCTGGATCGCAGCAAGAGGGATAAGGCGATGGATGAAAGGGAATCCTGAAAACTGTGCGAGAAAGACAGTAATGGAGAGATGGGATACTTCTATAGGAGATTTGCCCTCATCAGGAGCACATATGAAACAAGATAAACTAAACTAGAGCTGAACATGAAAAAGAGAAATGAGAGGAAAAGATATGATATCTGACCTAAGCTCTGCACACACACTACAGACACTCACAAAGTAACCTCTGTTGATAACAGAGAGCACAGAGATCAGACCAAACCAGCAGTAGATGAAGAAAACACACTGAGAAGGAGCAGAAAGCTTTGACAGGGGAACAGATTAGAGGCACATAGATCAGATGATTCTTCAGACCTGCTGGAGTCCCTGAGGAGAAGAACATTAACATCTCTCCATGAGAGGACAAGCAATGTGTGAATTATCGATTATTTTCCTGCAAAATTTTGATACTTGAAGTATTAGGTTCAATGAGGTTCACAAAAAGCTACCAGTTTCAAGATAAGTAATAAGTCATTTTTCTTTAGTTTTAAAACTGCTAATCAGAAACATCAACATCTCTGACTGAACACATCCTGTGGGGATGACGTCTGACAGACCAATGGGCTGACATGTGGCTCACAAGTACTCCTTGTACAAGATGGCAAGGATTAGTAGGCAGCATAGTGTAGCACTTAGTGGCTAAAGTGCAAGCTGTTTCCCTCAGGAGAAGCTGCAGACAAAGCATAGAGCTAAAAGACAGAGTGTTTGGTGCACTTAAAGATTTTAGGAGAACTTTTGAGATGACTCAGGATATATGTAAATGTTGATTTCCATCAACTGGGATGCACACACCAGGGCTGGGACAATACATTATTCTCACGATTTGATTCTTTTAAGATTTTTGGGGTGCTGGTCCGATCTAAATTGCCATTCTTCGATATTTAGGATTTTGTGATTTTTTAGTTTGCTTTAACACCAGACCGTGGGAAAAAGGTTAAATGATGATAATAATGTCTACAGACTATAACAGGAGCTAAATTTTCTATAAAATGCACATCACGCAAGTCAGAGAGAAACATTTTACCCTCTGCTGTAGAAAAGTGGTAACTTTTTTCCAATCCACTTTATAAACAAAAACTGATAGAAAGAATTTGAAAATGAAAAAAAGAAATGATTGACAACGAATCTCAATTTTGATACTGTCAAAAAAAAAATCCTGATATATTCTATTTCAAATTTTTCTCCCACACCTAGCACACACTGCAACCTAAAGTGATCAACATAACAAATTCATGAGTATGTTAATTATTTGTCTAACTCTGCACAAGGCAAAATAACTCAGACACGTCTTAGTTATATTTGCAGGCTGGCTTTTCAACAGGAAGACTTCCTTGCTCAAGATACAAAAGTACCATTTATTTTTGCCTCTTTACTTCTCCTATGAAGCACTATGCCTCCATTTTTTATCCTTTAGTGGAGAATCTAGGGCAAGAAACTCAAATGCATAAAAAAGATGGTCAAATACACACAGAGACAGGCAAACACAGGATGTATATTCTAAATCCTCTTCCAAGCTGCTTGATTTTTTGTTGCTTTGTGTCAGAATTCCTCCTAACACCTGCAGCCTTTCACCGATGTGAAGATATACATGTATCCATGTGTGAGAGGCTGTGAAAGAGTGGGGGTCTGCCTGTGTGTGTGTGTGTGTGTGTGTTGTACACGTCTGAGTGTGTGAACCTAAGCAGCCTGGGAGAGCAAGCTAATAAATCCTCTCCTGCTACGACTGTTGCAATAATGAGACACCTCTCACCTTTCCCACTTCTTTTTCTCTCCTCTCTCTCAAACACACTCTCACACACACCTCTGCAGAGCCGTGAGCCCTGGGGAGCTCAGGGATTTCTCTCCCTCTTTGCTATGGCAACACAACTTTCCTTCACAACATTTTTTCCACAATGGGGCACCAAGCACCCAAATAGTTGCTCTTCTTTGGGCCATAAATCTTCATTGAGTAAATCAGGCTTAGGCAGCATCTGAGGAAAGAAACACTTCTTTAAAGTGGAACTAAGATAAGGAGAGGTTATCTTATCACCTCTAGGTGACTGATAAGACAGAGATAAAGTGGACACTGGCTTCAAGACGGAAACACCAAAACTCTGTTTCTTCCTGTAGAGATGTTCTGCATAAAATAAGGCTGATAGGTGAAAGTGTGTGGAACCTGCAAATAATGATATCTGTACAGAAAACCCTGTATCATTTGACACAACATGCTTAAACAAGTAGATATTTTAAAAGTCATTACTTTCTTATACAATATACAACCAGAAGCTACTGCAAGCAAATGAGCTAAAACAGAGGTAGACAGACATAAAGCTGCAGCGGCCAGTCAACACAGAGATAAGGTAAAGAGGCCAGGAGAGTAAAGAAACTGAAAAACAGGAAGATATTGTCTGATTCCTTAATAGCAGTTTCACTCTAACAGACTTATAAAAAAAATTCACATCCCCAAACAAAAATGTAACAGGGTGTTACATTTGGTTTGGTTCACCGCTAAACTGCTGTGTGTTTCTCTGCTCCACCCTCAGTCACAGACATTATGCTGCAAACTCTCCACATTCACACATTCAAACTTCTTGTCAAGGACTTTGGAAATCTAATAGAGACAAACTCGCAATGTTTTTTTCTGCTTCAGACAGAGAGACAGTTCTACAGTTTCATTTGGCAAACGCTTTTGTCCATGGCAAATGCAACACAAGCAAGAATTTAGACAAAAGGAAAACCTAGTTAGTACAGAGCAGATGAAATGGTCCCAGTACACCCTTGAACAAAATCTTAAGACTCTTACATGACAAGAATTTCCATTTTGGCTCTGGTGGATCGTAAGCAAGTCGTAAGTAGAGCCTCAAAATAGAAATAGGCAAAACAGGAGCAAGAGAAAAAAAAGATAGAAGCCACTTTAATGCTGAAAGTTCAACCTGGAAACTCATCTAAAAAAATAAGTAAGCAATAAGAACTGCAGAGCTAGTCATTATGAATCCAGAGATGCACCAATCCAACTTTTTGGGTTCTCATACCGATACTGATCCGATACCAGTGTTAAATAATAACCTCAATGTCCTCCTGTGGAATAAGACTGGTAATGTTTTGGGCAAATTGCAAAAAATGAGTACATAGAATATCTGAAGTTTATATTTATATAACCTATAAAGTAGTTAAATGTTTACCAACAAAACAAAGCTTCAGGACGTACAGAAATTCCTTTCAATTGTAAACTTTAATACTCTGGACGAGTAATGCAGCAAAAAAACAAAAAAGTGCATCAGAGGTAACATTTTAAATCAAGCAGCCAAGAGAGCTGAATTTGTGGGTTGCATCCATGAAAAAATTGCCAGATCTTACAGTCTTTAACTTTTTATCAGCTGATGAAAAAGCCCATTTGACTTTAAGTGCAGTTTTCAATTACCTACCCTCCATTTTTAGTCTTCTTGTGCCTGTTTCTTTTTGCATTTTGAGGCTCTACTTACAACCCATTTATGAGCCACCAGAGCAAAATTCAAAATCTTGTCAATTTTCTCTAAGTCCTAAGATTTTGTTCATAAGTGTACATATCTATTTGTTGTGATCTGGGAGCTGTTAACAGGAGGCTTCACAACACTGCTCAATGATTGATACCTGCTGCTAAAATGGATAAAACAGTGGAAAACTTAGGGAATACAGATAGAGTGCAGGTGCACACCCCTACAAACCTCCTCTGGATTGTGGATGATAATTTATACATTAATTTTACCATTAACAGTTTTTCGGATTTTAGTGACTGTTTCTGCACCAGCACTGTGTTGACTAATGATCAAATATGACTAAATAAACCACTTTGGGTGCAGAGGAGTGCATTTTTTCTTCAAAACAGGTAGTGTTTCATTTCTACTGACATAAATCACAATTAGCATTGCCGTTAGCCAAACCAGAGTGTTTGTCATTGCTGGTCAAACACAACTGAAGCCACACTTGCAACCACCTGCTGGTACGTTAAATCTCACCTACCTGTTGCTGTGCAGAGGAAATGTTAAGCAGATGAAAACCAATCTTGTTCTACATCACACACACCACCTCTTGGAATATGAAACAGAGCGGCTGCTACCAGAAACTCATTTATAAGCCCTGTGTTGAGGGGAAGTGCACAAATGAGACGGCATTTCCAAAACAGAGAAGTGTTTTGTGCTGCCTTTGAGAGATGCAGTAGGTAGAGCTGGTATTGCATTTCACCAGTTCTGAATATTTCAAGAGCACTTCTCTTTTGGTGAAGTGAAATGTTACACTGAACCAGAGGCAGTGATAGGACTCTTTACTTCTCTAAACCAGTGAATCAGGTCAGAAGACCAGCAATGTAAAACAAAAATGTTGGTGCAAACTGTTAGAAAAACACTCTGCAACAGGTATTTCTCAATCATGGAGCTGAGCAAGCATCATTTTAAGTATCTATGATACTCATGTTGGAGGGAGTGCTGTGCACCAAGTAGTGAATTTCCCATGAGACAGCTCCAGCACTTTATGAAACATGTCACATGTAATAGCTTGGTATCACTCCTCTGGGATAGAGGTGATGTAAGTTATATCTCAAGGTGATTGGCCGCCTACCAGAGTCACAGAATTTATTCATTTCTAACCAATACTTTAAGAAAAGAGTTTAGTATAAACATTTAAACCATGTAATAAAACCCACAATCATCAGTGATGTCTGTATTGGCATCAAGCTTCAGTGTAATACTGCCCTCACTTAGTCTACTCCACAGTCTATGGTCTACTCGGATGCATGTGTGACTTCTAGATACAGCTAAACACTGCCCCCAAGTGGTCAAAACAGTGAAGTACAAGCCACACCTACAGTGACAGTTGTTGCTGTTCTTTTGACAATTAACATGGCTTCTGATTTTTGGTCAAATCCATCAAACTGCCTGCAAAACAGTGTAAATGATTTGATTAGGGTTCATATTTTAGGTCTATTTTTGATTTGTTTATTGACTGAACTTTACTCCTCCATCTGTCTAAAAGAGTTTTTTTTTATCAATTGGTAAGTCTGACACTAAGGACTGATGTTAGATTTTTTTCTCCAATGCACCACTAGACTAAGAAATGTTATGATTGAAATCTTCATCTTAGGAAAAAAAAAAACCATTAAGAACTCACCTTGTAGCAGCTCTCTGTGATGAACTGTGCCCCATTTTTCTTTTTCAGGATCCCAACATAACCTGCAAAGACAAGAGGCCTACATGACTCACTGCAGACTGTTTTAAGACTTCCTGTAATCTTAACACTTCTTCTCTCCAAAAGAAAATTTTAGCTTAGAGATAGAGATGGAGATAAAAAGCCTTTCTGAGAGGTTCAACCATAGGGCAACACTGAGACAGAAACAGAGACACTCTTAAATATAAAACTTGAAGGAAAGATCAATAATGAGGTGTTATTCATGGATCGAATGCATTATTTAGGAACACAAACCTTTAAAAGAAACCAGGACAAAATATATCCCTCAGGTAGTGCGAACAAAGCTGGCATAAAGTGGAGCATTTTTCAATAGCAAACAGATCAATAAACTTGTGTTAAAGTGATGTGAATAAAACTTGTCCTAAGGCGCTTTAAGGGAAATAACCATTTGTTAAATGCTGCACTGCATTTATTTGTTACTGTCAGTCTGCCGTCTGTAAGGAGCAAGGTTTGAGTCAGCAGAAATTTTAACAATGAGCTCAAACTTGTTAAAAAGCAAAATAAGGCAGAGGGAATACTCCTAATATATTTTTCATAGCTGCTTTCAATGTATTGAGAACCGACCAGTAATTCACACAAAAGATGATGTTGTCAGGGTAAACACACCAGAGGGTTTTTAGATGATCAGTTGTGGTTTGAGTTAGTGTAAGTCTGATGGATGCTTCATGGATGCTTCACAGGTTCTGTAAAAAGCATCATGAACGCACACATCAGTCTTTATTGAATATCTTATTATCATTGCCAGGTCAACTCTAACAACCTCTGAACAATGTCGAACCAGAACTGGCCCCTTCCTGTGCCCTGGTTTGCTTCGGCCCACTGTTGTGGAGAAACTGACCTGGTTTAAAAAGACTCATTCACAAAACAAAACAAAGAAGAGAAAAGAGGACAGTGAATGAGGAAATATGATGGAGTAATGAATATTACTTCAATATAGGCCTGGGCTGATAAAAAAAATTTGCTGAATGATACACTGACCCACAATTATTGAAGATAAACAATATTTACAATATTATTTTGAGACCAAATTAAAAATTAATATAAAAATAATATCATAATAATGCAATACACTCTTTTAAATCCAAAACAAATTTATTTCTCATGAGTTTTTTTTTTACTATAGAATATAAATAACTTTTTATTAGTGGTGGGACTTGATTAAAAAAATTAATCGAATTAATTATGCCATTTGTAATTAATCAATCGTAATTAATCACATTTGAATCACATCAATATTCAACATCAGTAGCAACACTTTTCAATTCAAACAGATTTTGTAGAAGACTAAATCATTAAATATTCTCATACACAAGTTTAAACAACAAAATCCTGTTTATATTGGTTAGAAGATTTTTTTTTTGTGGACAGACTAAAAAATAATCTAATTATTCATAGGATTTTTAATTAATTAATCTAATTAATCACATTTTAATCTTATATCTGCTTAAGGTCCCCACATAAAGAATTCGAATTCAAGGGCATTACAAAATTATAGTGCGTGACTAATGGAATGAATACACGAAAAAGAGACGATTTGTAAATCCTTATTTTTTCATCTGGACAATATTAATTAAAATGACCGTGTTCCCTGCCATTGACATTCGATTACTGTTTACTGTGTCTATAGAAGTAAATTATATTTTTCAGCGGAGGGAGGCGGGGTCTGGTGGAGCTTGTCAATCAAAATCCTGCTTGTAAACTACTGTGGGTGGTGCGCTCTTGGACGAGAGCTCAGCATGGATATGAGGAGAAATGTGAGACGACAGAGACACAGAGAGACGCTGCGAGTCAGAAAAGTTCAGGCAGCTCAAGCTCCAGCTGAGGATGTGTCGCGGTAGTTCAGAGAGAAAGAACGGCACCATTGTGAGAAAAGACGACAGAGATCATCGAGAAGATCCAAAGGATGGAGCGCCCGAGATGAACACGATCAAAAAAGTTTGATATTTCTATTTTTTGGACCAAAAACAGGAAGAAAGACATAAAAGAAGAGAGTCCACTCTTCTTAAGTAACTTTGGTGTTTACATGGTCATAGAAAACATTATTTGGGTCTTAAAAGATTATTCAAGATACTCTGAAATGGCTGGCAGCCCATGAGTTAATCTGGCGTTGATTTTTATAACACGTTAATGTGCGGTGTAATTAATTAATCTAATTAACGCGTTAAAGTCACAGCCCTACTTTTTAAATTTTATACATTTTAAAAATTATTTAAGTAAACACTTAATTTTGCACTCGATTTTGTTGTATCATGTACAATGACATCAAAGCTTCTCTCTATCTATCCATCCATCCATCCATCTATCTATCTTTCAAATATCCTTAAAAATATATAGAATGGTCTCTCGGTCAAAAATTGCACTTAGATAAAAAACTGGCTTTGTATCTGCAGTTGCAGTTGCTACCCCAGCTGGGAAAATTGGGTCAGGTGGTTGTGTTTTAGGTGGGCATGTGAGTGTGTTGTGTTGCCTTTTTTTGTTGCTGCACACCAGCTAGTCTGTGTTGATGGGCTTACATTGCTCATTTGGTTCAAAGCCGAAATATTTCTACACTGGAGCTGTGGCGTTTCGCTTTACAATCATCTGTTTTCCTCCTAATTTCTACTACATTGACCTGTGTTGCTCCTCATCAACTCACTTGCTACAGATAGTTGTGGAGATTTGAGTTTATATAGAAACGTAGCCACTCACAAAATGTTGTCAAAGCCACAATGTTCTCTCCCACTTCCTCTCCAATATGGTGTCAGTCTCTATTTCTGATACTTTCTCCACAGAAATAGCAGAAATAGTCGTGCACCTAGCCACCTACACATTCTTACACTTTCAGATACCATACTGGAGCTTCCTCTGACCTTTCACAGTGAAGACGCCACAGCAGAAGTCTTTGAAGCTGATCCTCCCATGAGAGTCGCAGTCCAGACATTTGACCAATTTCTTCACCTGGTGGAAAGTGCAGAGGGCAATACATCAGAAAAGAAAATAACTTTTCCCTTCTCAGACAGCGTAGCATAAGAACAGAGGAAGCTGTTTTGTTCTTTCCACTAAATATTCAATGTCTACCTGAGGTCCTGCAAAAAAGTCTTTCACAACCATGAGGACATGCAGTGCATGGTGAGTATGAGCCAGTATGACACTAGTTCCATTCATACACCTGAATGCAATCAGGTTTGTTTTAAAATACAGAGAGACTTTTTGATTCATTAAATGGTGATGAATGCGAGCAGTTCTCCATCCTTGTTACCTTGAAAACCAGACAATCTTCAGAGCCTCAGATGAGTTCACAGTTACACTTACAAATATATTAATTGCAAGGCATAATGGTTTAAAATAATATTATACCAGTTAAGATTGTCTTGATATTTTTAGTGTAAAGCACAATACATGAGCAAAGTATTTTAAGAATGCACCAACCAAACTTTTTAAGTCCCGATATTGATACAGACACCAGGGCTTTGATCTCAGCCGATGCGGATACTGTCAAGACTGAGAATTATGTTTTAGCAACTTCTGCTTTTTTTAACTTTGTAAACCAAAATTAGTTAAAAATATATTTAAACTGACTACATAATCATTTTTATGGGATTATAAAAGTGCAAATGTGTGGTGAGATAATCTCCAAAACAAACAGAAAGTAACTATAAAATTAACTTTAAACCTTTAAACCTAAAGTGAGGAATTCAACTTGTACTTTTTTCAAGTTGCCATCAGAGTTGTTGATGAAACAAGTGTAACATACGTTCGAACTCCTGAGCAGCTGTAGTTGTCCCCCTTCATTATATTTTAGCTCTGCCCAGTAAAAATGCACAGATAGACCGGTTGAAAACTAAGAAGAACATAGAAATGAGCAGAATCTTGCTATCTGTTATTTTTTTTATTTTTTTTGTGACTACATCCAATGACTGATCAACTGCAACATCAACTACATCCCCCGGCCAAATTTACCCCACCAGAGCTATCCATCCAGCCTCCAAAATATTACTGTAAAACACCCAAGTAAGGTGCAAAAATTATTTATGTTACTCTATTTATATATTTCTTCAGAGTTTGAGGTTTGGAAGTAGAAATGTTTCTCTGAGTGAAAAACCTCTGACTGTTCAGGATATGATTCCTTGAAGCCTGTGTGCTTTGTGTTACGGTGACACCTCAGATTATATTCTTTAGCAGCAGAGACAGTTTGG
Source organism: Halichoeres trimaculatus (assembly GCF_033239565.1). Lineage (NCBI taxonomy): Eukaryota > Metazoa > Chordata > Actinopteri > Labriformes > Labridae > Halichoeres > Halichoeres trimaculatus. The sequence goes on along the minus strand of NW_027437180.1, from coordinate 33,621,495 downwards.
TTTCAGATGAGGCACACAGGTACAGCATTTATAAAAGTTGGCTCTACAATTACAGACTTATCAGTCCATTCTTCATTAAAACTTCTCTGCATCAACTTTCTGCTAAAGGCTCTTTGACAGTGACATTTTCAAAGTTTTAAATCTATTCAGAAGACCTTTCTTTTGCACAACCTCACACACATTATCTGACAGTGATGGACAGCTTGACAGCCTCACAAAGATGAAACCTAAAATATGACAATCGCCTCCTAGTGGCTTGCTGCGAACCGTAAATTCAGAGACTGTAACACTGACAAATACAAGAAAAACAACATAAATTTGGCATGAAATTAATCATCAAATAAATATATTAATCAGAATCAAGGGGCAACATCCAATTTAGAAAAATGAAGCCTATGTGGAAGTGCTAAAAGTTACAGAGGCATATTTACAGCCTGGTTTGGAAGTTATTAGGATCATCTGATTGTCCAATCAGAGACACAGCTCAGCTCATGTGACTCATGGGCACCCTGTAGCTGTTCAAAAGGAAACTTTAAGCTGGCGTCACATCCAATGTGGTTGTATCCCCAGACTGGCTTCATTTCACGGTTTCAGGAACAGACGGGCAATGTCATGGAGAGTACAGCCATGTTTTATACAGTCTATGCTCAGGATACAATATTAATTTCATTTATGTAACAACAGCATCTGGCCCTCACAGGGTCTGTCAAAAAAAGAATTGGCCCTTGGACAAATGTAGTTGATGGTCTGGTCTACTGTAAGTGAAAAAAAGCAAAATGTAAGCTTACAATAGCTACACAGCTACTTCCAAACCATTCGGTGTAGCTTGGATTTATTGCCTTAGATCAGGGGTGGCCAACCTGTGGCTTGCGAGCTGCATGTGGCTCTTTGCCTTTCTGTGTGTCGCTATTCGATCCATTCATAGAAAAATATATATAGTTATGAGTAGTGGTGTGCCAATCAATCTAAGCTATATATATGGATGCCAGCGTTGGGATCAATTGGGATTGATACTTAAGTTTCAGTTTCTCTTCTCTAGTACAAATTTAAACACACTTAAAAACACAATAAACCTTGCTTTGAAAATTGTAAAGTATTGATTTTCATTTTATGTCATTTTGTTTACATGTGTGAGAAGAAGTGTGTTTGAAAGACCCTGTGTGTGATGTGGCTCTCTGTAGTACCACAGTATTTTTGTGGCTCTTGGTCTCTGACTGGTTGGCTACCCCTGCCGTAGAACAACAAACCACAAAAAAAATCGTCCAATGTTTTTACTAAAAATTCCTCAACACAAAGTCTGCCAAAATGTTCATTAAGAGTAAAAAAAGAGCCTTTGATAACTCTGATCTTATGAATCTAACAAACCGTATGTGAAGTTTCACACATTTGAACAATGGATGTAGCCAAAGCATGCCCTCGTACCTCGTACGTGCACAATGACTCATGATCCTCCCACATTCACACCACTGCAGAGGGCTGTGGCCTTTCAGGACTCTGCACTCCACTGTGGTTGAATAATGTATTATGCACTTTGCCAGCTACCCACAGCCTGCTCAATTTTAACAGCACTAATTTTAGCAAAGGTTTGTGACTGGAATGAAAAGAACTGCAGGAGGTTTATACAACCCTGGAAGGTTGAGATATTACTACAGCAACTTATGACATGAAATTCAGAGCAACCTCACACTCAAAAGCTTTTCTTTCCATGAAAAAGGTCATGCATTAAATAGATAATAAAGATTTTAGAAGTGTTTTGAAATGAGGGCCCAGAATTACGTCTGAATCTTCATATAAAACTCAATTTTAGCCTAATTAGAGGCTAATTATTGTTTCTGACTTGGCCCCTTTTTCTGAAGGCAAATTAAAGTGGGGGAAAAGAGGTCAGGGGGAAACTAGGATTATACGAGAGAGTGAACATTTTCATATGACTGTACTACTGGAAGAGAGAGTCACCTACTGTTCTATTGTAGGTCAGGTCATCACGAAGCAGCCGCTGGGATTCGCTCATGTAGGACAATGACAAGAGGACAACACATGCAGCGGAGCAGGGAAACCGCCAAGTATGGTTCATGGAGCAGATTTTGTGTTGAGATGAGACTGTTTTGTTCCTTGTTTGTGTCCATTTACTTTCTATTTCAGTTAAAAAACACAAGTTCATGGATGAATCACTAGATTAGAATTAAATTATTAAACAAATGATCTAAAACAAGCCATAGCAACATGTTCTTCATGGGTTCTTGAGTCGACAAATCGAATCTACTTCATCCTGCTAACACATCTCCCAGGTCAGTGAAAAGCCTCCCCCAGGAGCTAATCAGAGCATCTGCAATGTTCCCGCTGATGAGCAACACAACACAAGGGAGCCACACAACTGTAGTGATCAGTTACCCTGACATGAAACCAGAACAAAGCAGAACAAGTGATGTAACACATGACATCTAAAAATACATCGAATTAAGTCCAAGATTCCTTGAGGATTAAGTTCAATGAATCTAAAAAGTTACAGAACATGCTTGAGTTTTTTAACGTGATGATGAAACTGTCTCCACTCCAGCAGAATTGATCAATAATATGACAGCTTGCTGATCCACAGCGCACCACAAACTGGTGTCTCTCAGGAGGAGATGAACTCGCTGAAGCACGCTGACAGTTTGTGCCTTTTATTGCTTCAATAAAAGGCACAAACTGTCCTGTAAGTTTACCCCTGACTCCCTGATCAGCTGGGTGAAACGGCAAACTGGCTGAGGCTTATTGGAAATCTTATCGTGGAAAATGACTTCAATTTAAGAGTTTTCTTATAGGAGAGAGGAAAAGACTTTAACTTCTACACACCAGTTCTGTATGGGCCATGAGTCTACCTTTAAATATGGATGGAAATTACCCATGAAGCACATCAATAACACTATTTTTTAATGTTTGTAATGAATGTAATTTTATGAGTCTTAACTCACTGCCTTGTCAATTCACTGTGTTCATACTCTCTTTTCTTCAAAACTACATAATTCTCCTACTCTCTTGGTAACTTTCCAAGACGTTTTTCCTTCTTTTATTAAACACTAGAGAACTTCAACTCAAAAAGGATATTGGCTTCTTATATAACTTGAAGCACAACAACATAATGTGTCGTTACAATTAAAATTGAATAATATACACAGCTAAAATATCTTTTTAACACTTCACATGGTAAACATAAAGTGAAAGATATTCCTGCTCTTCAAGCAGATTTTGATCAGCACAACTAAAAATGTTACTTAACCCAACACATTACAAGATTCAAAAGAGGTAGAGTAAAAAAGGATAAGGCTATGTGCTGGGCTCATCTATCCCTACAGTGCCACCGTGAAACTTTAGGAAGCTTCTCTGCTACACTAATGACTTCAGGTAAAGCCAACTGCGTCAGAAACTATTATTTAAACAAAAGGTTGGAAATGCAAACTTGCAAAACTCCTCAAACTTTAACTTTTCAAGGTACAAGGAAGCTTAAATTCCTTTTACTGAAGGAAAATAATGAGGGCACGTGGCAAAGTCGACGCTCTGAAATGAAAAGACACGGTACAGAAAGTGAAATCCACCTTCTCTCACCTGCTCTTCTTCACCAAACTGTGAGCCCAGCTGAACCAATTCTTCTCGGTGAATGAGACCGTCTGAGTCTCCGTCACACACGTCAAACACCTCTTTGAGTTTCCTCACAAAAGCCAGCAGGTACTTCGGCTCGGGTAGACAGTCTTCGTCCATCTTTTTTTTTCAGCGCAGTTACCATCTCAAAGGCTCCATGCTTGAGCTCCGCACGCGCGTTAATTTAACAGACCTCATGGATGCTGTTGCTGCGCGCGAGGGGCGGAGTGATGCTGTGGGAAGAGAACGAGACTAAACCAGGAAGCACAGGTGAGCAAAGCAGCCCCCACTCCTCACCATAAACACTTATACCAGTGGCACTAACCACAGCAACACAACAACACGAGTTTGAACATTCAGTGACAGTTAAACATCTTCTTTACTTAGAGGCAGAAATCAACAAAGTCTAAACTACCCCATCTTGTGACCAGAAGTGTCATGAACTGCATCTTAACACTTGTTTGTTTTAACCATAATAATGTATGAACTATGATAACTATATGATGTCTTAAATACAGAGAGATTTCCTCTTTTGAAACCCAAGGTATACAAGTTACCAAGCAAAGGTAAGATATTTATGCCCCTTATGTGTTACAAAATTGCAGATGAGGTGTAGGATCCTCATCTGCAAATTGGAGAACAAACTGGAACAGTCTTTTTATATTTGATCCACTGCTGGAAATAGTACCTAAGATAAATATGAAGGGTAAAGCAGTGGAAATGTGTAGCATCACAACTAATAGGTAGTGACAATGCTGTGTTTCTTTAAATGTAGATAAGTGAAAAGTGTTGTTTGTTTTTTTTGTTTACAAAAGGTTATGTCGTAAAACCTGACAACTGTGTGTAAAGCTAATTTTAGGTTAGCATCAAAACTAAATCCTTGATGTAAAGACCTCATATTGGGTTGACATCAAAACATGATAAGGGTTTTACCTTAGCTTTATGTTTATAATTGTCAATAAGTTGTCCTCAAAACAGGTTAAAGGTCACACTATGGCATTAAGGTCATATCATCACGGGGGTTGACTTATTATTATTGCTAACTTTAAAAAGTTGTTGGGCTGTTATAAAAACCTGAGGTTGTTTCTGGACCAACAACTGACCTTGGATTGGCATAAAAACTTGATGTTGGAGTGACATCAAAAACTGTCAATAGATAGATGTCAGAATCTTTGTGGGAGTAGCGTCAAGAGAGATTAATATCTGACACTATCCTGATGTCATATCCTGACACAGAGTTGGAATTGAAACCTATACTAAAGAAATTAAATCGGACATGAGGATGTCATCAAAAACCTGATTTCGGGTTAAAATGAAGCTTGTAGATAGGCTGATTTAGGCTATGCCCACACGTAGTTAGGTATCTGGGAAACCACATATATTTATATATGTTTAGGCCTGTAATCCACACAAAGTTGCAGTTTTACATCACTGAAGACAATGTTTCCTGAAAACTCTGTCCAAAGTGAAGATTTTGGAAAGCTCTGGTTTCATGGCTTTGTGTATAAGCCAGGAACGGAGTTTTCGGTTCTCAAACATCACAGGTGAATGACAGGGTTTATTCTGATTGGATCGTACAGGTTTCACATCTGAAAAACACTGCCAATATGGGTTTGGTATGGATGATAGTAGTTTTAAAAACAAATGAGGCAGAGATATTTGTTTTTTAAAATACCCTGATACGTGTCTACAAGGCCTTAAACAGCTTACATTGGGGTAACGTTCACAGCTTTATATCAGCTTGACCTCATAACCTTGTATTGAGGGTAACATTGGATTAATATTACACTTCATGTTAGGTTGATCTCAGCATTTACAAGTGGAGTGACGTTGTAATCTGAAAATAGGGTGATATCTTAATCTTGACGTAACCATTATTACCTAATGTAGTGCTGGCACTGGGTTATGTCAACATTTAAGAGGGGGTTAACATCAAAACCAGACACCTAGATGATGTCATAAACCAAAGTCAGGATGCCATTAAAATCTGATGTTTATGTTAATGACAAAATTTGATATGATGTTGATTTCAGCACCTGAGCTAGGGGTGATGTTGTTTCCTAATGGCTGAATTCCACCAGATCTGTGTGTAGTTCGTCTCCGTATGGTGCAGCTGATTTTCTGAATCAAACACTCTGTGGTTGTTCAACGTTGTATTTCACATGACCAGACCTGGTGTCAACAGGTGTGTGGTTTTTAGAGACCAAATAAGAAAAATTAGGCTCATCATTGGGGCAAGAAGCAAAAAAACCCTCAGTCTCGTGGCTTCATCTGTCCTGTCGTGTAGCATCATGTCCTGACAACGCAGCCACTCGGAGTTAATGGTCGTGGAAGGACAGAGCAAAAACCCCCAAGGAAAATAATAAATACTAAATTCCAAGTACTGATCTGGTGGAAGTCTGTGTTAACATCAAAACCTGATGTCTGGGTGGCATCATAAGCCCAGGGCTGGTCGGCTTTGGGTAACTTCAAATCTTCAAATTTGGTTAAAAATCAAACTCCATTCACTTGATATTTTTCAAGCTCAGGTTTGAATTCTTGAAAGGGCAAGCTAGAGCTCTATGTTTACTTAACAACAGAAAGTCTGAGTGGGATCAGTTTCAGGGTTTATTTCTTCACACTTTCACCATGTCCTGCAATCACCAGAGGTGGAGCCAGACTTTTTAATGGGAGTAACAAACATTTATAGGGTTGACCAGGTAAACATGACCATGCCCCTGCATCCTGTACCCTTCTTTTAAAACCACCACTACCAGTGTCTTGTCTCCATCGGGAGTTTATCCTATCCTGGAATTGACTTCATCATCCCCTCTGAGGATATGAAGACATCTTGATGGGGAACAATCACTAAGGACACAAAACATTTGATATCCTTATTTAATCAGTCTTATCACAACATTCATTGTTGTTGTTTTTCATTTGCACATTTGTTATAATTATTCAAATCACCAAATATTTGGACAGGGTAGCAGTTTTTCCTTTGTAATGCTGAACTGCAGCAAATCTTTGGGGAACTCATGATCAAATCTTTTCAAGCACATGTATCTCAGCCTTCTGTCACAAGATCATCTGTTAGTAAATATTTTCTCAATGAGGATGCTAAAGCAAACATATTGCTTCATGTGGGTCAGTGAGACACATGCCTGCCATTATTTATGATATACCACGCATCGGAGCAGGAGACTCCAAAAAAGGAAGTATGTTTACGGTTTCTGCTTCCCCCCATGCTCTGAGTTACAGGACGTGACACATATTAAGAAAACAGAAATAGAGAAGGGGAGCGACAGAGAGAGTGTGTGCGTTTGTAGGTGTGTACTGATTTCAACTGCTCAGTCTACTTCTGATGGGTCAAACATGCAGGTTGTTCGTGGTGGCAAGTCACTTTGGATCTTCACTTCACTGCTTTTCTTTCCACAACTTTGGGGTAAGTTATAAATTCCTTTAGTTTTGTCTCAACTAAAACAAACATTACAAACAAAAAAACTCTGATGTTGTACCAAAAATGTTTTGTTTGCATTTGTTTGATTTGCTTTTGGTTTAACAGAAAGATTTTTTATGATGTCTGGAAATGAATAACCCTTCTTAACACACTGGTCTGTCCTTTTATGCTGTTCAGGATTAAGACAGAGTTAAAGATCCAACTGAGCTGCATACCAAAGTATGATCACTAGTTTTTCACTTTTTATTCAGTTTTTAGCTTTAAAGTTAAAGGCATGCACATGTGAAAATGTAGATAAAATTAAAGAATACATTAAATTAAATAAATTAATTAATTAATTAATTAATTAATTAATTAAACAGATTAGTGACAAGCTAACAAACTAAAATGGAGAAAAACAACTAAATAATTTAATAATAATAATGATAAAAGTAATAATAAAATAAACACTAATAATAATAATAATAATTGTTATTATTATTGTTGTTATTATTATTATCATAAGACATAATACTGAAAATTAAAATATGTAAATAAAGGAAGAATAAATACTTGAAAATACACATCATGTACACATACACATACACACATATATGTGAATACATATACACATATTATTTTTTTATTTCTTTGTCTCATATGTTTCCCACGCCCAAAAATATTGAAGAGATTTGCGAAACTGAAATGTCTGTACCTTTCACTCTCCTGTCTACAGGAAGTCTATCAGCCTCTACCCCTCCTCCCAGTCTTCCGGCTCCTGTGCTTGACATCCACCTGAGGTCAGAGGAGTCTGTGGTATTGGTCTGCCGAGCCCCAGAAGGCCGCTCTGGGGTTACGTTCATGTTGTACAGATTCCAAGAAAAGGTATTAAATTTAAAACGTGCATCTCTGTGAGTGTTCCCACATGCTCTTGTGGCTTTATTCTGATCCAGTGTTTTCTTTCTTGATTGAGGTGGACTCTCAAGAGCTGCAGCCAGGTGCACAAGAGGTTCAGTTCACTGTGAGTGTACATGAAGGGGATTCAGGCCAAGAGGGGCTCTTTTGCTGCCTGTACAAGGACCAGGCTGGTCGATACAGCGCCTTCAGTCCCTACTTGCATCTGGAGCACCAAAAAGGCATGTGTCTGTCTTATTTTTCTACTTATTACACACTTTACTGCTGTATTAAGCAGTAGCTCCCTGTTTTTATAGAAGAGGAACACGAGGTTGTAGAGTTAATGTGTTCGCATGTGGTGTAAAATAACAAACACTTCTATCCGCTGCTGCTGCAAGCAGGTGTGCTCTCTGTGGCTTCTCATTGTCCTCGGCTCAGTGGGTGTGTGTAGTGTCGTTACATCCTGCATTTCATATAGAAACCAAACACGCAAGAATACACCCAGACAAACCATCAAACACAATTTGTGCTCACGCCTTGTGCTGATGGTTACAGAGGGAGATGTGGCTAGCAGCTGTGGCATACTTTGGGTTGTCAGCAATACCAAGAAGTTTACTGCAGACATTTCAAAGATCAGAGGAAGTGGATGTGAGACGTATTGAGTTCCTCTTTGACGCTTGAGTTCCCACATTTGCTTAAAGCTATGTTAGTTGTCTGGAGTCAGAAGTTACTAAAGTGGGGAGGTTGACAAATGTTTTAAAAATTATACAATGTTTTTTACAGACGCACTCTGCTCTATCGTGAGCTGGGGATGGTTTAGTTTACTGTCAGGCATAATGAGAATAAGAATCGATCTGTGGTTGTAGCTGACCAAAGTAGCTCATTTCTCAGACCACACAAGCAAAGAAAGTAGGGGAAAGGTGGTTGATTTTCTACTTGTTGAATCTCTGGTTAGGGAGCAGCTGCTGTTGTGGTTGTTGTTGTTGTTGTTGTTGCTGTTTCAGGTGAGCAGTCTCATCATTCTGGCCTGCCAGAACCTCTTCTGACAAGCAAACAGCGATCTAGTGTCAGAGCTGACCCCAAAAAAAATAGATTTATAACAGACACTATGCAAGCTGATAAATGAGATATCAATATTAATTTGAAGGTAGAATTAAAAGCACTAAATTAGCTTGAGCAAAGACTTATTGGAGGGCCTTTTAATTCTTTAAATCACACAGGTTATTTAATATTTGATTGATAAAAATACCAAAAAAATAAACAAATGGCACAGATAAGCCAAGGGGTTTATTTCAGTGACTGACTAAGTTAAAGGAAAAAAAACAGCAGACAGCTAACAGTGCCTGATTTTTTTTTTTTCCCAAAGTAAACATGCCCTAACCCTTATTGTGCAAGTGTCATACAGATGGGGTTGGGAGAAAAAAAAAAAATCAATATATCAGGATTTTTATTTGACAATATCAGAATCGGGATTCTTTGTCAAAGAAAAAAAAGTGTTTTTTTCAAATTAAAATTCTTCATTTCGGTCTTAGTTTGTAAAGTGGATTTAAAAAAAAAGTTACCACTTTTCTCCAGCAGAGGGTGAAATGTTCTCTCTGACTCATGTGATGTGCATTTTATCGGAAAATATGGCTCCTGATATAGCCTGTAGACAATGTCATCATCATTTTTTTTTTTCTCATGGTCTTATGTTCAAAATGCAAACTAAAAATCACAAAAATATACTATCAAAGACTCGCAATTTAAGTCAAATGGGCACTCCAAAAATTGTAATAGAATCAAATTGTGAGAATAGCATATCCTCCCAGCCCTACATAGACCACCTGTAGTTTTTAATTTTTGTTATATTTGTCCTTTAAAGAGTCAGAAATGGTGTTGGAAATGAAAACAATATGCATTGATTATTGCTTGTGATTAGGACAGTCTTGCATGTGGGACCCTATGCAGAGCCATAATAAGGATGTCAGGATATCACAGATAATGTTTTCTTTTTTAAAAAGCCATTTGCATTTTTTCACCTGCCTAAATTGCTGAGGAGCTACAGTTATTTGACTTCTGCATACCAATCTGTGTCACTGTTGACAACACTTATAGCTAAAAGGCTAATTCTGCTTAAAATTGCCTTATAAAAATTTGAAGAATGTTAACATGTTTGTAATTTCACTTTACACTGAACCACCAGTGATGTTTGTGGCTGAAAGCTATAGTGATTTTATACATCCAACCTTGATGTATCTCATCCTTCTCTTCTCCTGTCTCTTCTTCTCCAGATCCCACTCGCCCCACACCCTCTTTCCCTCCTCCAGTCCTGTCTGTGACGCCCCCCTCCGGTGTGGTGAAACATGGAGACATGCTAACCTTCAGCTGCTCAGTCCCCACTCCCCTTCAGTCCCTGTCGAGCTCTGACAACAAACCGGTGACCTTCTTTTTGCTGAGGACCACTGCAGAAACAGGGGAGATATCTTTCATCCTCCAGCCCCAGGCCAGTCGGGTTGCAAACAGTGAACCCCAGCCTGGGCACTTCTCTGTGGGGCCAATCAAGGGAGGAGAGGAGGGCGGGTATACCTGTCTTTACCAAATCAGCAAGACAAGAAGAGTTGTTAATTCAACTGTGAGCAATATGGTTCATATCTCCATAAAAGGTGAGGATGTTAATTCATTTTTTACACTTTTTGCACTCAATGGTTAGTTGATTTTTTTTGTCTCAATCTAAATCAAACAAAGCAGCGTTTCTTTGCATCTTTGCGTACCGAATACTGATACAATTTGTTTACAGAACTTTGCAGAAGTATAACATCATTCAAATGACTAGTCATGTTTCAGTGTCTGCTTCAACAAAATAATCCTTTTTCCTTTCTTGTTAATCTCAGTTTGACACTAATTTCTCATGTCAACGACATTTTAATGACAATGAATTGTGAAGAATCACAAAGAATCATGTTATTTAAGGCCCTGTGAGGGTTTAATAAGTGATCTTGAAGTAGTCTCACTTAAAATGACATTGTCAGAGTTTAACTATTTATTTCTAGATGCTTTTGCTCAACAGCCGTGGTCTAATTGGAATGTCCCTGGAGAACATGAATCCTATTATGACACTAAAAGTCCCTTAGATGATATTATGCCAGCTAGTAAATTTTAGCATTGAGAAGTAAGTGGACCAAATTGATTTATTTTGTAGTTGTGGCGGACACTGTCAAAAAAAAAGATAGAAGAGCAGAAGAAAACTGAGCAGGAGAGTGATAGAGCATGAAATAAAAAATAAAGATTGAGGTTACATTTTCTCTGCTTGGTGAGGCTGGAGTTGGTGAGGAACACTAAACAGACTGCTCACTTTCTGGACAGCAAACTACAAACTGAGTTTACAAAGTTTAAGTGTTGTCACGTTTTAAACAGAAGCTCTACACAACGACAAATAAAAAATTCCCTCGTCGCTTTGAATCCTAGGGGAACTTTTCTCTTGATACAGATGCTTGTCTTTGCAATGGTAGATGATAGTGCTCATGGGAAATGGAGTCTTTTTTTCCCAGAAAAACACTACCTGCAATCAAACTAAACAGATAGGCTGTTTTCCAAACCGCCTACCACACTAGCCGTGCCTACAATTGTGGCCGAAATTCAGTATGTAGTAGGTAGTATGCGAAAACTTACAAAATCTGCAGTATACCAAAAATCTCTGGATGTCCTACTGATCCAGGGAAATTTCTCAGTATGCAACAAACCAGTCTACCTGACATACTGTTTCCCACAATGCACGGCGCTGACACTGTTAGTCAATGAGGGTGGCAGGTTTTGGTGAATTACTGCCATCTAGTGGAATGAGTCAGCGCTATAACTACAACACAACAACACTAACGTTATATGGTCCATGAGATAGAAGCAGGGCTTACCATAACTTTTTTGCTCACCAGCCACTGTGGCCAGTGGTACTGAGTTACTGGCCACTCAGTATTTTCATTGGCCACAATTTGTTGTTGGATAATTATGTTCAATATGATTAAAGCCGATGATGACATGCTAAAGTTTACTTAAAACAGATTTACAACCTCTTTAAATGTAAATGACCCCTATGCACACTCAAAACAAGACTACATCAATGTTAAAATCCACAGGACCTTAATCAGGTATTCACCTCTGATAAAGTTGTGTGTAACATTGTGCTCCTTTCATATGAAAATATGCAGTCTATTAAGTCATAGTAATTAAAATGGTAGTTTGTTATTGCTTATATTAAAATGGTAAAGGGGATTAATTGAACTAATAAAAACTCAGCAAGAGACATTGTCTGCTTAAATATTTATTAACGATTGTAATCAGAAAATCTTTTTTTTTTTTTACATGAGAATGACAATGAAGGAGAGGTAAATTAAATTTCCTCAGAGCTTTCATCATCAGAGTCATCTTTTTGCTTGTCTCTCTGCTCCATGTTTGAGATAAAATTCAACCCGCCAAAGTGGCCAGTGGGAGCGGCGGTGTACTAAGCCACTGCCGAAATCCACCGGCATTTGGCCGGTTGGCCGGTGTTAATGTCAAGCCCTGGATAGAAGTGAAGAAACACCTGTAAATCTTGTCACTTTTAACCTTATGTTGATTATATGGAAGTGGTTTGTTCATCAGCTGTAAAAATAAAAATCCAGATTTATTTTCAGTCAATGATTTAACTTTTGAGTGTAAGATTAAAAATCAAGAATGATGATTCTGCTATGATATGATGAGCAAAACAACTAAAGGCTGAGATTTGCCCATAGATTGTTGTGTATATTTATATTAAAGGCAAAAAAAACCCCAAATCATCTGTGGCTCCACCTTCCGAGACTGGAAACCAGAGTAGTATACTACAAAACAAACCCAACAGAACTATCATACTACATGCAAAAGCAGCAGTAGTAGTAGTTTACATGTAGCATGTAGTAAGTGGTTTGGAAAACAGCCATAGCCCTCACACTGCCATAAAAAAGAAGAAGAAGAAAAGAACGAAGTTGAGAGGTTTGATTCACCTTTTCATCGATAAGCTCTTACCATTGATTCTGTTCCCAGATGCGTTACCGAAGCCCACCCTTGTTTTCCAGCAGCACACAGATGTTTGGCACCTGGTCTGCACAGGCTCTCCTGCGTATCCAGGTGCTGTGTTCTCCCTTTACCTGGCTGATCAGGAACTCCATGTAGCAGCTCAACATGCCCCCATCATTCAGTATCAGGTCATCTTTCCAGTGCCTGTCCAGGACACTCCTCTGACTTTGTACCAGTGTGATTACAAAGTCCTCCTGAAAGGGACGTGGAGGAGCTCTGAGCGAAGCCTCTCGCTGGCTGTAACAAAAGGTGTGGATTTACTGTCAGGCTGTATATGTAGTTTATACAAGACTGCATATTTACCCAAAGTGTGACTGTTTGCTTCTTTTCTCCTCTTTTAGGAATACCTCCTCCTTCATCACCAGGTAGACACATTTCATTATTTCAAGCCAAGTTTTACCTGCAAACTTCAATGTCAGGGAGTAAAAAAAGTCTGGCATTAGTAGATTTAAAAGTCACTATGATGCTATTGTATGCATAAAACAAGGGTTTTATCTCGTTAATTATCCATAATTGTATTTAATTATTGTGTCAACTAAGCCATTTCAGAGTTTTCCCAAAGTGAAATGTGCCTGTCAAAAGTTCTGTGGTGTTATAATTTTATCATCAGGGGGTAGCTAAAAGCAGAAGGTGTTTTCATTATAATATGATGAAATAAAGAAATAGAACAACACTTTCGGCTGAAACCCCTTTTGAAACATTTACAAACCTCACAGTAATGAAAGTGTAATATCCACAGATGTACCCAGTGTGGACTGGCCTTTTGTTCTGGGCTCTTTTTCTGCTGTGGTTTTGTTCCTCTGTTCGCTGGTACTCGTGGTTGTGGTGGCACACCGGAAAGGTATTACTCACATGAATCTCTGATGTTGATTTCTTGCGTCTAAATTACGCTGTCATGATTGTTTTTCTGTGTGAATTGTTGCATACTTCTCACTTGTCTTTTTCCTTCCTCATTTCAAGTGAAAGCAAGAGCAGAAGAAAAGAAAAAAAGGTAGTGTCCTGATTGATGATACGATCATTTGTGTTCTTTTAGTGAGAATTAAAAAGTGAGATTTATTTAAGCAGCCTTGACACATTTAGAATAGCTTAACTGCAGACATTTTCCCATGACTGTGAGGTAATAAGCTTTTAAATGTTACTTATAACCCTATAGACAATGATTTACAATTTGAAAATGTGTAGTGGGCGCAGATAAAAATTTGCACTTGAATTATCTCTCTCCAACAACACAACTATCCATTTCTCTTCATGGCCTTGTCTTGAAAAAAATCTTTTTATGTTATTAAGTTCATTTTTTTGCTATTTTGGTGAACATAAGAACTGATTCAACTGCAGGGTTTAGTTAATGTTGCTTTGTTTTAACATTTCAGACAAGACGCACAGTTCTGGACTCGAGTTCATTCCCGGGACCATGTTGTTGGTGAGTGATATTTATTTCCAAAGGCAGTTACATTAATTTTGCACTTTATTAAGAATGATGCAACCAACGCCTGACAACATGTTGTCTTTTTTTGTTGCAGATCTGACGCTCAGGCGTGAGAGCTTCCCCTTTCAGGTGAATATTGATCAACATCTGCATCTCCAATAGTAATGAGGACATACTCATGACAAAGCAGGCAATCTCTTCAATTTCATCATTATTTCCTTCTATCCTTCAGTCTCACAGATTTGAGTCAAGGATAGTTGGCTTTATGTAGCATAAACAGCCCATGAAAGGATTGGAAGTGCCAGGTGTGTCAGTGGGTTTCCAGCTGGAAATTATAAGCCTTTAAAATCATCAGTCTGCTAGTGAGTCACATGGAGTCGTTAGCAGAGTCGTTGACCTTGTTCTTAGAAATTGTTGGGGTCGATTACATAAGACACTTCAGATGCTTCTCCGGTACAGCTTGGCTCTGTTGCGTGTTGATTGGGCACTCTCTCATCCATCAACTTACACCGGTTCAGTCTGGCATTTTGCGGGACTACTAGACTGCTTGACTCCCTCCGCAATGATGAGCCTCTCTTTGTCCATGTTGGGCGGTAAAACCTCAAACCTGTTGACTCCTGGCCTGGCTCTGCTCATCGTGTCAGTTTGTTGTCATAGTCAAGCCAAATACAGCGTGGTTTTTGATACGGTTTCTTTATTTTGAAACCCAGCGTGCACTTCAAGGTGGTTTCCGTGCATGACTTCTTGTCCTGCTAAAGCTATTTTTGTAAATTGACACATCACAACTCCAGTACCCAGCAAAAAAAGGAGATTTGCATATCTGCTGCTACCTGCCGGAGCAGGGATGCAGCAGACTCAGACCCATACACTGTATAATATATGGAGGCAGTCTTCCTGACATCACCCATTTGTTTCTCATACAGAATTTTGAAGCCCATCATCCAGGGCGGCCATATTGAAAATGCTGAGCTCAACCTAGCTTCACTGGACTTTGGATGAGGTGAAGAGGTGGGTCTTTAGACTCCTTGCAAACAGCAACAGGGTCATAAATTCTATTATATGGGCAAAAATCTTAAGTTTGAAATGATGATTTGTTACTGATGAGATAGATATATGAGCTATTCAGACCCAAGCCTGTTTTGAACCAGGCTATAAACATGCTATTTATCGCTTTGCTGTAAAAATCACCTTTTTTGCCTTAGCTCTTCTGCATGGGCTTTATAATTTTTGACATGAACTTGCTGCTAGCTCTGATTCCATGATCCTTGGAAACTAGGTCAAAGACTCTACTAATTACTCCATGTGATCCACTGACAGACACTACTCAAAGAGGCTCATATTTTCCACCGGTCCACCAGTCTGGTCAAAACTGAAGAAAGTTGCACTGCCTTTATTTAATCATGCTTGGAAAGACATAGATGACTGAAAACAGTAAAAGATACTATTAAATAATATCAAATCACCAAGTGTATTGGTCTTATTTAAATGAAAATAATCTAATTGCACCTTACTATAAGCTACCGCGATCAGACGGGTTTAGATATGAATCCAATTCTAAAATATTAAAAACCAAAATAAGCAAAAAGGCTGCAAAAGCTCAATTTTCTAGATTCATTTTTTAAACCTAGGTGAAATGTTTATTAAAGAAACTTATAACGACACTTTTGCTTGCAGCTCATTTTCCTCAGCACACTGTCTTAAGTATATTTGGTTTGTTGTATCTATAATTGGATTTATGTATGGACTGCAGGAAATTTTAAGGTAATGAGATATTTTTCACTCCACTAATTGGATCAATGTTTTGCTGAATGTGGCCTTTTATGGGATTTGTTGAGCAAACTATCACATCAAACTTACCCTTGGAGCGTGTTGAGCATTGTAGAAGTAATGCTGTTGATTTTGTCACAGAAATCTGCTCCTCTGCAGTTTTGTGACTGCCTCTTTCTTTTAGTATTTCTGGTATTTCTGCAGCCTCCATATATCTCCTGAAGACTCATTCTCACAAACAGCTGTAAACTTCCCAGAAGACTGTGTTATAAACATACAAACACACACTCACAGAGACACAGATGTGCCTACACTGGAAAGTGTAACACACTGAGTTTAGAGGTCTCAGGAATATTTCTCATCACGACGGTTTGCAGGGTGTTGATCTACGCGCATTGGTTTTAATCTTTTTCATTAATAAGAAGCTGCATGTAGGCTTTCTCCAGCCTCTCTTCTTCTTTCTCTTTGTGTTACTGAAGAGCCACCTTTAAGGACAGAACACTGTCATCCCCAGCTGACAGATAGACCAACCCGTAATCATGAGACTCCCACGACAGGCGCTGCATATTTAATATCAGATGTGTCTGGGTCCTGAGTCTCCTTGTGTTACCTTGTTTTCAAGGAGCAGCAAATTCATCCAGAAGTGCTCACTGATTTGAGCCGAACACAACTTGCTGCTGCTGCACTGCAAAGGGATGTTAATGTTCTTATTGAGACAGCAACTGTAAACAATTCAAAACTTATTTTACTCTGGCTCATGAAAGGAGCAGTTTGAATTAGATGATTACATTTCTGGAGCTAATTAACACAAAAAAGACAATGAAAATTGTAGGTTTTAACCCCTTACTGCCTTAATAAAGGGGCTGTGAGGAGTTTGAAAGTGGTCTTGAAAAAGTCTCCCTTCTAGATATATGCCTGATCATTATCCACACTTTAAAATGGGATTATCAGCCCCAATCTTGCTAGTTACAGGTTATTTAAAATTGCTACTTCTTAGCTTCCCAATCAGGTCAACCAGGACTGGATTGGTCTATGGCACGACTAGGTCTCTCTGACAACACCATGTCGGCTGACGAAGTTTAGTGGAGAGAAGAGATAAAAACAGAGATCTGTGTTTTTCTCTGTTAAAAACAATTTCTTTGATTATTTTGTAGTGATGGTGGACATAGGAGCCTAACAGAAAAAGGGCAGAAGAGCAGAAGAAAGCTAAATGGGAGAGTGATACAGACTAAGCTAAAGGCTAATTAGTCTTTACCTTGGGCTAACAAAAGGGCTAAACTGTTTGTGATAATGTTCATTGCAACCCACAGTCAGCAGTTATTCTGCAGTGGTCTGTTCAGACTTGAGAGTCTATCAATAAAATGAAGAGTGAGGTTACACTAGCTCTGCTTGGTAGATGACTGGCAGGACAAAGCTAACCAGGATTTACTAACATCACACATTACGGACATGTCTTAGCGTACCAGGCTGTTAGCTGTGCTAAATACAAACAGCTACTAAACTACTTACAAACTGACAGTGTTTACTTGTTGTCATGTTAGCCTACGGATACGTCACAGGACCCGGGCTAACATATAGCTGGCTGCCACAATGTTTGCC
This sequence comes from Halichoeres trimaculatus, assembly GCF_033239565.1. NCBI lineage: Eukaryota > Metazoa > Chordata > Actinopteri > Labriformes > Labridae > Halichoeres > Halichoeres trimaculatus. The sequence goes on along the minus strand of NW_027437180.1, from coordinate 33,603,709 downwards.
TGATGTCACGTTTCAAACTGTAGTGCTACGGAACTGTAATGTTGAATACCTTACCTCGGCACATTGTATCCAGTTAAAAGTTGTTGAACAAAGAAAATTCGTTTTGATCAGATCTCCATTTGATTCCAAAACAAACACACGCCTCGCTAGAAGTAATTCATGACAGTGTGCGGAGACTCCAGGCCACAAGGTGGTGATGGAGTGCAATCAAAACAGATCCTCCTCATAGCATGTTTAATTTACGACTAAATTTAAAAAGTGTTTTGTGTGTTTTTGCATTCTTATAGATGCTAAATCGAGAGGAGATTAAGTTAAATATAGAACACACAATAGTTATAAAAAAGTTATATAATATATAAAGATATAAAAAGTTCACCCTCTAAGTGCATTTAATATGAGCCTTGGTATGTGTAGATTCACGACAACAGGCATCAAGGGGTTACGGTTTAAATCTGTCTGTATTGTCTGGGGATGCTGTGGCTAATCGAAACTTAACGGTGAATCTCTCAGGCTTTAAGGAAGGTCACAGCTGTGGCTTTCTGGCTGACACAGACATTTTTGGTGTGAAAAAGTGTTGCTGGCAGCAAGAATTCACTAAAAGAAGCAGATTCTAAGAAAAAGAAACCTCTCATTCCTCTTTCTTCTGTAAGAGGAAGATATTTATTGAAGCAAAACCATGCTGTAATGATATCAAGACGAGCTCTGAAATGGGGAACTTATCAATGAGTCAGTAGTGATTCAAGCAGTTTGTAAGGGCTGCTATATTCAGACTAGAAGTGTGATATGAACTAAATTACAGTGAAGAACAGTGTGCAGAGATTTAACAGCTTGCTCTTGTGTGTTTATATGTTTATCTGCAGGAACGGGGCTGTGCAGATGCAGCTACAGGGACAGGCTCCAGATCCCCTTTATGGTCCTCACTCTCCACGTTCACAGCCCCAATCCATCAGATCCATTAGAAATGTTTGCTCTTCTCCTTCTCTCTGTTTATACTTTGTGTTGAGTTTATCAGTGTAGCGTCAGTTGGAGTTGCACAGCATGACAGGAAAGGCCTCTTTCCTCAGTTCCTATTTCATGTGTAGCAACAAAATTGTACAGGACACAATGTTTATTTGATGTAACGTGCCTCTGAGCCAGCAAATCTAAATACAGATTTAATGATTTGAACATTTTCCTGTTTTTTAATTACTGCTTTTACTTCTGAAAGTGTTGATGACAGGCTACTGTGACCATGGGATCTCTTGTCTTAGAATAACATTATTCCAATTTTATGATAATTTTGATATGATGGCATGAAATCTGTGTTATCCCACTTCAGAATTATCATATATAGTGATATTACAAAGGTAGTGTAAACCTAAGCAGCAACCCCTAGTCTCTCTCAAAGACCTATGAAAAACAAAAAGATGACATCACCTACAACTCATCTGTATATTACACAATCTGTGGTCTTAACTTCTTAAGCAAAACCTAATAAGTAGAATAACCAAACTTGGTCATTGTACAGAAAGTTTGATTAATGTTATGAGTCCTCTATTGGTTGTTTGTTTTTTCTGTTATTCTACTGAAATACGTGTTTTATTTCACTAAAATGGGTGTAATGTAATGGCATCACCAAAAGATGACGTGGGCAGTGTCCCTAAATGTGGCTAAAAGAGCAGAGTTTTAAAAAATGAAGTAACATAGGTCTGAGAGGCAGAAATGTAACATCTATATGCTGGGTCTTAAGGAGTAAAAAAAAATCTTTGGGTGTCAAAACTCCATGGGCTTGACAAATTACTTGAACTAAAAGAAGGTAGAGATTATACAATATAGTAAATGAAAAAGGTGAAAGAACAAGACACAAGCCACATCAAACTTTAAGAAGATAAGAACTAAACAAAACATCTCCAGCCAGGCGTGATGGAGAAACCACTCATTATCCTACTGACTTAATCATGTAAAAACATGCAAAATGGCTATGTAATGAAACACAAAGACTTTTAAAGGTTTTTAGAGAAACAAAAATCTACATACAGTGGGGTAAAAAAGTATTTAGCCAGCCACTGGTTTTGCAAGTTCTTTAGAAAGATGAAAAGGGTCTGCAATTATCATCAGAGGTACACTTCAACTGTGGCGCTGCAGGATTTGAGTCCCTCTCAACGTATTGTGTTACTGATGGTAGCCTTTGTGACTGCAGTCCCAGCTCTCTGCGGACCATTCATCAGGTCCCTCCATGCAGTTCTGGGATATTTGCCCCTGTTGTCATGATCATTTTGACCCCACGGGATCAATCAGTCTTTATTTACATAGCGCAAAATCATAACAAACCTTATCTCAAGACACTTTACAGAAACATTAACAGGATTAACCTGTAAATGTTAATAAAATTTTATCAGTAGAAACCCAACATCAAGACAAAATAAGAAGTCTTATCTCATCTTAACCCACCATGAGTACAGCACCTTGCAGAATTTAGAAAGTTACAATGGCAAGGAAAAACCTCCCTTTAACAGGCAGAAACCTCGGACAGAACCAGACTCATGTTAGACAGAAATCTGCCTCAACTGTGTTGGGGTTAGATCTTGCGTGGGGCCCCAGATTGAGGGAGATTATTAATGGTCTTGCATCTCTTCCATTTTCTTCCAATTGCTCCCACAGTTGATTTATTCACACCAACCTTCTTCCCTTTTGTAGATTCACTCCTCCCAGCCTGGTGCAGGTCTATAAATTTCTTCCTGGTGCCCTTTGACAGGTCTTTAGCCATGGTTGGGTCTGCAGTCTGACTGTGAACAGGTATCTTTTATACAGGCAACCAGTTAATACAGGTAACGAGTGGAGGACAGAAGAGCTTCTTAGGTCATATCCATACATAGCTGGGTATTTGGGAAACCGCATGAATTTTAATATGTTTACACTTGCCATCTAAACGAAACTTCAGCTTTATGTCATTCGAAAAAGACAATTTTTGAAAACTCCAGTTTCATGGTTTGTGGACGCTGGTAAACCAAGTTTTCAGTTCTCAAACGTCACAGCTGAGTAACAGGGGCTCCGTTTGATTGGCTGGCCGGGGTTTTACGTCTGTAAAACACTACCCATTATGGGTCTAGCATGCTTCAAGCCACACTGCCCAATACATGTGGACGAAATACTCATTTTTGAAAATACCCGGCTCTGTGTGGACATGGCCCTAAAAAAGAATTACAGGTGTGAGCCACCTGTATCCTGCTCGTTTGTTGGTGACCAAAAACTTATTTTCCACCATGATTTATAAATAAATTCTTTAAAAAATTACAAACCGCTCTCATCTTTTTAAGTAGAAGAACTTGCAAAATCATGACTGTCTAAATACTTTCTTGCCCCACAGCAGGAAGTAATAAAAGGCTACTGATCTCTCTGATCTGGAACTCAGCTTCTGTTTTGGTTTACTCACTTTGTAAAAAAGCAAACAGAAAACAGATTGTGGTTGTTAAATCAGTCTGCTGTAGTTCTTCTCAGCGCTCTGTAGAGGGCAGCGTTAAGATGCACTTTGAATGTCAGAAACAGAAAGGCGTTCAGAGCAGCTCCTGTGTTCAGAGGAACAGTGTCTGTGACGTACATGAAGCCAGTGACACAGCAGCCTCTGAAAAGTGCTTTTTGCTTTTACCTTTTAGAACAAGGATCAACCTGAGGACATTGCATTTCAGCACTTGTACCTGTACCTTGTGCCTCTTTTTTTATATTTCTGACATTGTTGGTGAATGTGCTGAGATTTCACTTCTCAGTGAAAGTAACAAAGTAAAAGGACTCAAGAGAGGGAGAGATTCACCTCACACCTGTTTATGTGGTTTTATAGTGCACAATAACTCTGCAGAGAAGAGCTGTCATTGTTCGACAGGAAGCTACAAAAAGCCAGCTCTGTATTAGCGCTGAGTTTTATTACATTTCACAGCACAGGGCTTTTAATCAGAGGTAGACCTGCACACAGGGATGTATTTATTCATTTGTATTTTCCAGACACAGGGAAAAAAACGAAAGCCTCCCTCATATTTTTGTCATTGTGTGATCAGATACACACACAGTGAAGACATTCAGGTCTAAATAATGTCTGATCTGTTGGAGTGTTTGGCAGTACAATGGTGAGACAGCGAGTGATGAAGCTCCACATGCTGCTAAATCTGAGTGGCACCTTCATTTGCAGCCACAGCACACACATATACACACACGCACACACTGGTCACAGCCTCACCCTATGTGTCATCGAGTGTGTATGTGATGCACTGAATGAGTCAGATGTATAAGAAGTGGCTTTTGCAGGCTTGAATTCATGAGACAGTAATTGCTGTTTTCATGCTGTGGGTATAGACGGAGTGCAAACCTAAAAGGTGCAGGCATTTTATTAACACCCTGGAAGTTCCTGTGTTTAATGTAATCTGATGCAACACACTTTATTTAGTTTGAGTGTCGTGACTGAAATGAGGATTTGATTTGGCAGGCAAATTAGATCTTTAAGTTTTCAGACTCTCCACCTGTCTCTGTCAGTGCTTTCATGTTAAAAACACCAGACGGCTTCTTAAAAGATCCTGTGTTTCAAAGAATGAGGCAAATGTGAATCACCGAGTGTTGTTTTTATGATACACATGGCTTAAAATGTGAGCACCATTTTTAAAAGCACCTTTCAAAGACAGCCTTCTCTCCCGTCTTTTTGACCAGCTGTGTGTTCTTTTGGAAATTCAGCGTAATTTCAAAGCATGCAAATGATTTAGACTTTTATCATAGTTTCGGATGCCTTGTCACAGGTTAATGTTGATTCTCAGTGACTCAGCTCTGCCATCATTTGACCCCGTCTCACAAACATCAAAGCAACAAAACACCCACATCAGGCATTATGACACGCAAAAGGGATAATATGTGAGCAAATCAAAGGTATTAGCAAGGAGCCGCTTTTATTGTCTGTTGACAATAAACACAAAAAGGTTTCAGAGTAACTGAAGATCAAACACACTCAAGTGTCACAGCATTGTGGATCTTTAAAAGGCCTTTTGGCAAATACTCTCACAGGCCACTTCATTAGGAACACCTGTTCAACTGCTTTTTCGCACAAATACTGAACCATCCAATCACATGGCAGCAACTCAAAGCATTTAGGCAAGCAGACATGGTGAAGACAAGCTGATGAAGTAAAAACTGAGCATCAGAATGAAAACGAAAAGTGATTTAAGAGACTTTGAACATGGAATAGTTGTTTTTTTTTGCTCTGGCCAATATGTCTGAGTGTGGTTCTGATCAAGATCAGTACAATTAAAGAATTTTTGTGTAAACAACTTTTTTTTCCCTCCATTCGCTTTGGAGATCTTGTTTTCTCAGTCAGTACATTTACATGTATGCAACAGAACAACTAAGGGGCTGTTTACACTACAGCGGTTTTCAGGTGAAACGCAAAAGTTTTGTTGCATTTCAGCCTCGCATTTACACAGAAACAGCGTTTCAGCCGACCTAAAACTTTTAAAAAGGCATGCGCAGTACTCTCTGGAGAGCTGACTTCAATTCCTCCTTTCTTTGAGGGGCAAACATAAACAAAGTCTTCGTCAGTTAAGAGGTCATTACAGCCACACAGCGCTGTCTGGAGTGGCACAGACTGCAGCAGAGGACTAACCCGGAGTGCACCATGATGGAATATTGGTGAAAAACACAAGTTTTTGGACGATTAATGCAGTTTTAGGAGCGGCGCTGTCTATACCCCGATGGATCCCATTATACGGACGTCCACTGCACGATTTTTGATCTAAATATCTCCTGAAGCACTGCTTGGATCAGGAAAACCTTCTGGGTGAGTATTTTGTTCGACTTCATTCTATAAACAATGTAAAAGCTGTATAAACCGAACTTATCCTTAAAGCTGTTAACATGCATAGTCCAAATTTTCGAAGCTGCATGCACTGACTTTTTTTGTATGTAATACTGCCTTTGCAACTTAAGACATTTTGTTGTTGTTTTCTGGGGATCCTTTTCGTAACATAAGCGGTACAAAATCAGCAAATATAGAAAAGGTAATGTTTTGTCCACAGGGGGTGCCAAATCCTACACAGACATAATGTTCCTCACGGGACTTTTAGGGCGTATTCAGACCTGGACTGTTTGGTCCACTTTAAACGGACCAGGATTCGTTTCCCACGCTGGTGCGGACTTTTCATGCAGGTGTGAATAGACACAAACGAACCCTGGTGCGGACCAAACAACCGGACCGAGACCCACTTTTTGAGGTGGTCTCGGTCCGCTTCCAAACGAACTCTGGTGCGGTTCGTGGTTCTCCTGTGCAGGTCTGAATACAAACCAAGGTCCATCCAAACTAACTACAGGATACATGCGCTTTTTAGGCCTATCAAGCCACTGTAACCTAACCGTCTTTGGTTCATATCTGATCCTCAGTCTTCTGTTTGGCCACGCTGTTTCTGGCATGTTGTGGGTCAGGACACGCAGAGCATAGCGTCTCCTTGCTGCGCGCATTCGTCTTCGCTGTTCCAAACTTTGAAACGATGTTGTTAAGCCTGCTTTTAAGGAGCTGCTCTTGAAACTGAAAATGATTTTGCAGCTCTAATAAGAGCACAAACACACGTTTACCTCCATTCCCGGGTCTGTACTCTGTGTGCCGCCCTTTGTCAGTGCTGTTCAATGAGAGCACCGATCGTGACACACGTGGATGTGTTTACAGAATATAGTCCACTTGCAAAAAGTACAATCTGAATACGAACCACACCAAACAAAAAAAATAGAGTCCTCTTTTGGTCCGGACCAAACAAGTGGACCAAAGGACTTTTCTGGTCTGAATACAGCCTTAATTTCCTTTTACTTTCAGCAAGTATTCCTAAAAATGTTTTTTAAATAGAATCAACTCATCTTGCACAAGATATTTGTTGCAACCTCTTGTAACTCTTTGTTTACAGCTGCTTGGTATATTTTGATACCAAGCATAAAAAAAGCAGAAGTATCAAAGTTGTTTATTGGTTTCACTTTGGTTGATCCATCAATCCAGCCGTTATCTCCTACTTATCCTGGGTCAGGTCCCTGAGGCAGTAGTTGGTTAGCTTTGGTTAAATCCACTGAAATCACTCTGTAAGTATATTTTTTGTAGTATTTTTTAGCAAAGCAAGTCAAACAAGCAGATCTTTTTTTTATTTCTGAGGTTAAGTTTTTAATGAAGGGATGAGTGTTACAGAAATTAAACTTGTAATCCAATTAATTTGTGCATTCAAATACTTTGATACCAATGTTTCTCTGCAGAACACACAGCTGTAAATAAATGTTTGCACTGGTACATGTACTTTTATCAAAATTATACCTAATAAAAGTGTTTGAGTGGGTCAACTCGAAACACTGCTCCACTTGAAGGGAGAGTCTAACATTAACACCTATTTGGGTAAACGCAAAGCATTTTGTATGGACACACGCACACACACATAAGTGCTCATCTGAAAACAAAACTCACACGCAAACATACACTCCCATCTCCTTCCCTTCCTCTCATACTTTTGTCCTCGTAACAATGAGGCATTAAAAAGAGCAGCTGCTAATCCTCCGAATGCTGACTGTCTCACACAATGCTGCCGGGATGACTTTGAGCCAGCAGGACTTCGGATGACGCTGATAATGAAATATCATGGAAATGAGTGTGAAGCCGGGCAGGTGATAGACAGGTTTGCATGCTTCTTGCTGGGTCACCACATTTGAAAAGCAGCCAGATTAGATATCAAAGAGAGAGATAAACAGTCTGAATGTCCCGTCTGGATAGGCTGATGGTCTGAATATAAAAGAATGATCTTTGATCTCTGACTCAGGCTTTATTCCTGGATACCAAAACAGAAACCATGCTGTGCTACTCGTCTTAGCTCTTATGGGAGGTGCAGTTTTTCTTCCCCTGTTTTTGTTCTTCTTTGTTGTTCATATTATATACCATTTACTTCACACTATTGTTCATTTTCTATCTACACAAAGGTTGCTACAATAACAAGGCTGCTGCTATTGTGTTGATTAGTGTTGGCACTGTATCCAAAGGGGGGAAGTTGCCCAGCGAGGAATGAAGCTTATTAATAATTTTGGGCTCTTAACTGGCTGCAGCTCCACCATAATAACGTAGAAGCACTGTGGCAGTGGGCTGCGTCCACTCAGAATGAGCTTATGAATTATTCACAGGAGATTGGGAGGTCACTAAAGCGTGATCTGCTGATCTTACCTGCACAGACTCACTCACAAACACACTTTGACAAAGGTCTACGGAGGAATTTTATCCACTTAATTCTGCTTCTTCCAGCTGCTGTTTCCATGGAGACAGATTTATGTTTGATCCCTGACAGTTAAGGGAGCCAACATAAAAACACAACATGAAGGGTGTCGTTGTGGAAAAGGTCTGAAACATTTACAATGTGGTCAAAAAAAGATCACTGGTTAAGCCCTGCTGACATGTCTCCATTATTGACTCAATAGTTTGAATTTAGTCTTCTTTTTGGAACATGAGATTTGGTGTTATTTCCAACTACACTATGCTTTCTGAGAGGAGAGAAGGAAGAGAAAGCATAGTGTCTGGCCTTCTCTGCAAAAACAATATCTAAGCAAATGTTTATGTCTTGTTTTTTTTTTTGTAAAAAAAAAAAAAAAAGAAGTCTTGTTAGAGTCTATTTGAGCCAGATTCACCTAAGGAGTCCAGAAAATGCCTCATTTTAAGGTTTCAAAAGATAAAAAAGCTGCGTTTCCCCCAAGCAGTCTGGTTCGGTTCAGTACGGTTTGGCACAGTTAAGCCTGATCCTGTCCGCCAATCAACGGTCTGCAGTGTTGTAGCTCCACCTTCTGAGAGCGGATCGGTTCAGTTCGGCACCCACACGAAATGGTCCCAAAAGTGGGACGGCTCGTCTGGGTTATTTGGGGATCTGTCCCGGGATAAGTCAGGGGAAACACCACAAAATGTGCTGTACCAAGACGAACCAAACCGGTCTGCTTGGTGGAAACGTGGCTATAGACTCCGGAAATGCTTGTAGAGTAAAAACAATCTGTCAGTAAGGTAAGATAAATGTACTTGTTAAGTGTCTTGAAATAAGAATGTCTAAATACGTTTTAAACTCTTTGCAAGTAGGTGGCATATTTCTCTTTAAAGAGGCTGTGAGGAGTTTGAAAATGATGCAGCAGTTATTCTGAAGTGGTCTGTTCAAACTCGAGAGTCTATCAACAAAATGAAGAGTGAGGTTACGTTAGCTCTGCTTGGTAGATGACTGGCAGGACATAGCTAACCAGGACTCACTAACGTTACATATCACGGACACGTCTTAGAGCACCGGTCAGCTGCGCTGAATATGGACGGCTACGAAACTACTCACAAACTGACAGTGTTTACTTGTTGTCATGTTAGCCAACAGATACGTTGGAGCACCGGGTTGACGATGTCACTTGATGTCATGTTTCAAACCGGAGCGCTTTGTAACTGTACTGATAAATGCCTTACCTCTGGGTGTTGTATATCCAGTAAAAAGTTGTCTTGAACAAAGAAAATTGGTTTCTATCCAATCTTTATATAATTTGTGACAGTGTATGTGAAACTCCAGGCCAGAAAGTGGCGAGGGAGTGCAAAAAAACAGATCCTCCTCATAGCGTCTTTAAAACTTTTCAGAGGAGACACTTCTCTGGACTTGTCAGGTGAATGCAGCTCATATTAACACTAAAAAGACATTTTTTCTTTTCTGAAAAAAAAAAAGACATAAACTTTCCCAGATTTCAGTTTTGTCAGTGTAACCAGACCTCTTATCTTGGCTCTGTCTTCTAACAGACTCTTGCTACAGACTCTTCAGTAGTGAATGGGTTGAGCTGTTAAAAGTTAAATTGAGGTGTTTTCTGGTGGGTTTGATGGATGGTAGGAGCTGACGAAGGCCTAACTGAACAATTCACCATTAAAGGAGGTGCCCACTTGATAACCCCTGTGATGTGCAAAGCTCCAGGCTTTGGGGGGTTTGGGAGGCTTGAGGAGCTTTGTAGAGGGTTACTAAACTTATCAGTAGAGGCAGCAGATGGGTGGGTTTATTCACTGAGAACTCATCTTCTATTAAAGCCCAAGAACCATGTGTTAAGCTCAAGAAGCGACCTCCTGCCGTGAAGACAGGGCAATGCTTTTCATCTACAGTAGCTCACTGAGTTACAGTTGATCAAATACAATCGTGTTTTAGTGATCTGCTGCTGTGAAGCTTGTTTCATCATGCTTACAAGTGTTGCTAACTTACTGTACCATTATGTAAATGGGACAAGATGACTGTGATAGCGATGCAGCCAAACGCAGTCCAACCACAAAGTGACATCAACAACTCACTGACACAGTTTCAGACGCAAGGACAGGATTTATTGCTATGTGATAATGTGTTACAGGGTATTTGAGTGATAAAGTAGATCAAGATGCCATTACAGTTATAAAACTGATGTTGATACTTGTTTTATGGTACAACATACAATCTAATTTCTTCTCTGGTTAAAACTATTCCAGATTCAAAGAAAACTCACTCAACTTCATTAAAAGTTTCTCATCTTTACTAAATTTACATTTCTCTTCAACAATGCAGTGTTGTTATTAGTTTTTTTTTGCTATTTCACATTCATTAGTCTCAAAGTTCTCCAGTACCCTTAAGAAGGCCAAGTGCTTATACTAATAGGTGGCCTTCCTCCTCCTTCCCTCTGCTCTCCTCTCTGCTGAAAGACTCCTCAGAGTTTTGAGCTCACCATCAATCCTTTTCCCTGTTCCCAATTCTCCTGACCCCCTCCGTAGCCTCAATCCCTGACCTCTTTCTTGCCTCTTATTTTCTCTTCCCTCTACTTTGCTACAGCTCCCTCTAGTCTGTTCCCACTTTCCTTTAAACAATCCCTAATTTCTATCTCTTAATCTTTTCAGCCCTCTGCTTCAAAAAGTGAGGGTCTCAGTTAGCCTTCCCTGGTCCTCAGTCGCCATCCTGGTTGTGTCCATTGATCAGACCTGCCTCCCAGCGTTGTACCAAAGGTGTCTTCTTTCTAGGACTGAGGAGGATCTGGGTTAAGAGACAGGAATAAAGAGGATATGAGCGCGGATAGTGAGGTGAAGAAAGAAGTGTTGGTGACTGTGGTAACATCAGGTGAGGGGGAGCAGGAGGCAAAGATGTCAAACCTGGGGAACAGGAGTACAAAGATCAAAAGAGATGCATGATTGTATTTCCTGCAGAGCATCATTAACTCTGTTACTCAGAGGAAGATTAGCACGGCTGTGATTCGAGACCATGTTCTCTGTGACTTAGTCAAAAACTGAAGCCAATTTCCTCAGCAGTCCTCCATTTACTCCTGAACAGCAATCAGAAACCTGAACTCTGAGAGCACATAACCACGCAGCACAGTGAGAGACAGAGAGAGCTGGAGACGCGAGGTCCCAGAGGAGAAGAAGCAAATTGGACAGAAAGGAAAAAAAAAACACAAAAAGCCAGACTAACATTTTGTTTGCTGCAAATTTGCCCCTTTTGTAAGTAGTGCATCTAACGACAAACTGGTTCATCACAGTTTGCAAATGTTAAAATATCACGTTAGTTACTGAACTGTAGCAAACAAGTTAAAACCAGTACTGTCAGGCAATTTATTTTTTATTTAATTAATCTAATGAATCACATTTTAATCTCATATCTGCTGAAGGTACCCTAATAAAGTATTTGGATTCTACAGTATTACAAAATTGTAGTGAATGAATATTCAAATGAACACACAAAGAAGAGAAGATTTGTAAACCCCAATTTTATTGGTAAGTGAATAAAACCTAAGTCAGGGCATCTTGTCCAAAAAATTCTATATTTAATAATAATACTGGAATAATACTGCAGCTTCGGAGTATAAGAAAAAAAAAATTTTTTTTACATAAGCTACAAATAACCATGTTTTTTTTGACTCTCCTGTCTTCATCTTTTTGTAAATAAGTGTGCCGTTTAGCAAAAACTTGCTAGCCTCACTCGCAATTGTGATGACCATTCCTGTTGTCAGCTTGGCTTTGTTTTGTTTGATTGGCAGTGCATGTGTGAAGTGATGTGCCACTGCCATGTACAGGTCATTCAACTGCCCAATATTAAAATGTCTGTGTGCTAAAATTAATTTTTGCCACAATTTTTACGATGCATATTTTGTTATAATTTGTGGTGTAATAAATAAATCTAATTAACATGTTAATGTGACAGCCCTAGTTAAAACAGTTCTTGTACTACTGGAAGACACTTGTAAAGATTAAAAAAATAAAATAAAGCATACACTGTGTAACAAATGTTAAAGTCTTATTCTGAAACAGAGTTTTGAAATAAAATTGTTGCAGTAACTATACTGGAAAGGGGCGCGCTTTGAGCCTCCACACTAACAGCTATGGGATGCCAGCCTGTCAATCAGCTGAGCTCTGCCTCTAATTGGGTACAATTGTCATCTTCTGAATTGCAGAGTCAGAAAAAAAACATTCTAAAAGTAATAGTTATAATTTTATGTTAATAAAGGCATAATGTTAAGCAACAACAAGTTGCTATGCACATACTATAAGTCATACCAGAACAGCACATGGGCTAACCATGGCCTTAAGATTATCTTTTTTTTCTGAGGTTTTTAAGACAAAGGGGAAAAATTCACTTAGTAAAAATGAAGCCTAGGTGGAAGTGCTCAAAGTTGCTGTTTATCAAGAATCCCCTTGAGGCTGGCTGCAGAAAGACCAGAAGTCACCTACACACCCAGCCATAAAAACAGACTTTTGCGACATTACAAAGCATATTTACAGCCTGGTTCAAAAAGGCTTGTGTCCTAAACGCTTATTACGCTATCAGAACACACTGTACAGTGAGTGAGTTTTTTTTTTAACTCAGCGGTGTAGAAGTTATTAGAATCGTTTGATTGTCCAATCAGAGACACAACTCAGGTCATGTGACTGGCAGGCACCTAGTAGCTGTTCCGTGGATTGGCTTCATTTCACGGTTTCAGGAACAGACGGGTGACATTGCAATGCTATGTCCATACAGTCCATGATTAAGACTATATTCCCCTAATATCACATCTTGACCCTCACAACAATAAGACTTAAATCTTAAAGTTCTTAAAATACTTAAAATACTAAATCTTAAAATATTTACGGTTATAATTTTAATTTCTCATCTTATCCTATTTTACTATCATTTTTTAAATTTTACTGTGGCCCTATGCCTTAATCACAGTTATCAGCTACAAGTTAATTCAGGCATGCAGTGCTTGAACTTATCAGACCACCACCCAGTGTAAGGTGTTTGCCACCACTGCCCTAAATCAACACGTAATGGTTAACCACGATGTGCAAGCTCTTTCATCAAATTTATATATTTAATGCTCAAACAAATAATTGTTGTTATCCATGAATTCTTTAATGTACAGTTTTACAAAAAAGCAGAAAAAAAGAAAAGCGCATTATAATTTTTTGATTGGCAAATGACAGTTATCCCGAATGAAAAACATGTTTTTCAGTGCTTTTTATGTTATGTATGCAAAAAAACAAAAACAAAAACAAACAAACAAACAAAAAAAACTCCTCACTACTGTTCAAAATGGTGTAGTCGAGGAAAATCTCTGATAAAGAAAGAGTCATTATTAAAGCACTTTTTGATGCTGGGTGTTTTTTTTTTGTTAATGACAGGTGGCCTAATTAATTTGTTAAGCAATACATATCGAGTAATGTTTCAAATGAGAAGATGTTTGATGTTCCAATACCTATTTGAGAATCACAGGAGGGACAGACCAAGCCTATAAGCCTGAGAAAAACTCAAGTTTATCTAAACTTACTAAAAATGTGACGTTATCTCTGTAGCTCTTCCATCAAGTTAAGCTGTTATTTCAGCTTCTTATGCAGGTTAAGCAATGTGTGTGGTAAGATTGTTCTCCATTTTTTATTTTGCTTTGATTGTTGTTGCTTTTTACACAATGGTGTGGCCCGATACAGACACTAAAAAGACCTTGAATCGAAGATTAGCCCTTTGTGCTGTACAGCATGACATATAATAGAATTTGCTCGCCTCCACCAGAATCTGAGGTCATTGAACAATTGTCTTATTTCATTTATTTTTCCCTGAGCGTTAGTCAGAAGCCAGATCTTTGCAGAAAGCAGATAATCTCTCAACAGAGAGACAGAAAGAAGGAGAGAGTAAGAGGCACATGAGGTAGCAAGAGGAAAGAGATACTAACGTATGTCACACTGAACTGTGCAGCGCAATATCTCAGCGTATCAACACCAAAGTGAGTTAAGAAGCTAAAGCTCGGAGATAGCACAGTTTGAAAGAGATGCAAGGCAGGTAAAGAGATATTCAATTGACTTTTTGTTTCTCTGCAATTGACTGGCACACACTGTCCCGCCCACACACACACACACACACTCACAAAACTCAGCAGACTCAGCCTCTCTGTCTCAGGGCTGTTGGCCTTCTTCTTATCTATGAAGATAAGCTCCTTACTGTGTGTTCAATATGTTATCAGATGTTTGTGCCCCACATTCACTGCAAAAGAGATGCTAACATCTTCTTCCCAGGAGCCTTTCTTCATCCCTTTACAATCCAGTGCAGTCTCAAACATGCATTCATATTCATGCCGCTGAGAGACTAATTGAAGCCCCTTAGCAACGTCAGGACTCACGTGTTAACTCTAAGCTAAAACAGCTTTGTGATTGTGCAACCTGATATCCTTTAAGCAGCATTCACGGGAGACTCAGGAAGCTTATTTGCCTACATTTTCATGTTATGTCACCAATTCCAAAAAGTTGTAGCAAACAGCAGAAGTTTCCATGTAGCAAGTTGTGTTGTTTAAACTTCATTGCAAAACAACTACTGGCATGGATGACTCACCTCTGGCCGGCTTATCTTCTCCTCTTCAGCCTGGGCTGGGGGCCACATGCCCAACTTGCCAACTGACTGGCGTACTGCAAGAAAGAAGAAGAATACAGTGGCTTAGGGCAGTATGAGAAGGAGCACAGTAACAATGAGGCTGTGATTTTGCTCCAAAATGTGGGCAACAAAGCCTCCTTGAATCATACATCCACAGAAATCTACAAGAACATGAACTGTGTGGTAGAAAGTAAAAGGCAGACAGAATAAAAAGGTTATATGACTCCTTTTCTATACAGTATTGAATGAGTCATGGTCATTCAGGTCTTGTGCGGCACACCCTACAGTCATGTTTGTCCTTTTTTAATTGTGACCCTTTACTGTAGGTACAATACTCTTTGTATTAAAGATTGACTTGGGCCTTTATTGCCAATAAAACACTCCCGAACATACAGTGACACATCACATCCCTACCTGATGAACAAAGATACCCTTTTACTGGCAAAACACGCCATTTCCCATATGTGTGAATTGAAATTATGTAATCAATGCCATCCCATTTGAATGACACAAGATCTTAGCTGAGGGCTGTGCTGAATATTCCAATTGGTTAAAGCCCCGTAACCACAGTGGTTAGTTCCTAACAGCAAAAGCAACAACCTGATCACACGTTATTTGAGGTCAAACCTCAGACAAGAGTCTGGCTCATTCACCACCACCTGGAATATTCTACATTGGTGTTAAACACGGGCAAAACGTAAGGCAGATTCCATCTAAGGCTGGTTTAAAGAGTCAGAAAAAGTCAGAAACAGAGCAGATAGCTTTGTTCTAATAAAGTTAAGTATGTTATGCTATCTAACCCAAATGCTCGGGCAAAATTGGGAAAAGGGCTTTGGATACTCTGCAACCTCTGCCTGGAATCTGTTACAGAATGACTCAAAGCTCAAGGAGTTGGTGTCGTTAAATGTTTTTAAACTAAAATAAAAGACATGGACATTGACGTCTTAGCTCCACTGTTCGAACAGATATGACTCATGGATTGTTTTATTCTTAATCCATAATGATGTGTTTGAAAATTGTACTTTGTTTCTTTTTGTATTTCTATCTATAACTTTGTGATATTACTGTTAATACTGTTGGAAGTCATGGAAATCTTGGGGGTTAAAAATATGTTATATTCCATTTTTTTAAAATTAGTAACTATCAGAAAAGACAGTTGGTAATGACAAAAATAGGGATATCAGACCAAATTTCAAGGTGAAACAGCATATTTGGTAACCAGTGACTTACTAGATAATTGCTAATGCTATTTCTTGACTGTATAATACAGTTCTACAGTTTAATTTAGCAGATGCTTTTGTCCAAAGCAACATACATCACAAGCAAGAATTTTGACAGAAGGGAAAACCTTAGTATGACAAAGTCCAACAAGTTATTTGGCTGCAGGTGCTGCCATTAAGTTCAAGAAGATATTTTCCCCATGTAGAATAATGTGTCCATAACTAACAACAATAAATCGCTCATCAATATTGTTCAACCTTCAACAACATTCAATAATCAGTGCTAAATATACAGTAACAGCTGAGTTTGAGACCTTTTGAATCATTCTTTACCCGAGGATAAAGAGGAGAAGGGTCAGCTTAAGTGCCTATGTGTTCCCTGAACAGCTGAGTCTTCAGACATCTCTTAAAGTAGGCAGGGGACTCCGTGGATCGTATAGAGTTAGGTAATTCATTCCACCATTTGGGCACAACAGAGGAGAAGAGTCTGGCTAGAGATTTAGAGCTGCGTTGGGCTGGGAGCACCAGGCGCCTTTCACAAGCAGAGCGTAGTGGGCGAGCAGAAGTGTAGACCTAGATGAGGGACCCCAGGTAGGCAGGAGCCGTTCTTGTCAATGTTTTGTTGAGATATAAAAAATACTCTCTGCACTTACTAGCGCAGTGCACAAAATCTCATAGGGTAGAGTTTTCTCAAATCAACACTGCGGCTTTTGCACTTCCGGGAAACAATCACATTTTAAAGCTGGTGTTCTTCTGTTATTCATTAAATGCAACAGTCATCCATCATTTGATTTGTTTCTGCTCTTTCCACTACGTTTCCAAGATGGTGACGGTGAGAGTGAGAAGTGTCCAGGGTTCTACTTTCAACTTTTTGACCGTTTTGGGTGTGCCAGCTGGGAAATCAAGATTTCCATACTGCCTGTCAGTCAAGTCAGCCATGCCCTTATATGGGCAAGACTTGAAAGTTTATTTATTTTGAAAAATAAAGACAGTGTGTCTGATGTGGTTTTCGGCCGTTCTGCTGCCAGCCTCAAACAGCACCTCTAAGAACTACAGTTTTTTTAACACTTCAGCATGGGCTCCATTTCTCATGGCTGGAGGGTTGCTGCTTGCACCAAATGCCTATTAACAAGCCAACACATTGTTACTTTTTATAACATGTCTAATGAGATACATAAGTTTTAACCCTCTTCCTTGCTCAGTGTGAGAAATCATGCTGTTTTGGGTCGTAGCTAATGGATTCACAAATGTGTTGTCCTGAAATATGGCCTCATTTCTCCCCAGATTTTCTGATCTTTTCAGTTGCTTGACAATGAGTAAATGACAAAATAGCAAAAATATATTACAGCATTTGGTCTCCCCAGCTTGAGTGTGAAATGAAAGTCGAATGGAAGACGTGTGAGTATGGTTGGAAATCTTTCTACCACAGAACTTGTATTGTACTCACCATTTACCACACTTTGAGTTTAGTGACTAACTTTGGTAGATTTCACATTCTCCCAGCATGCTTTGTTCTGAGGTAAGATGTGCATTTACTTTTCCTCCACTACTTTTTGCATCCTCTATATCATCAGAAAGAGCAAGAAAAGGTGTGGGGTTATTATAGCTCTTCTGAGCCTTTTTCTCGCTGAACAATAAAGTGTGAAGACATGATTCAGGACTTCTCCTAAGCACAGGTTTTGCAATTAGTATGACAGAGGAGAAGCTTTCATTATTGTACTGGATTTTATTTTCTTGTTGGCCGGCTTCGAGTCTTCTACATAAAATTATTGCCCCTAAAGGCTAATGCTGGTTTGAGAAGCTGCTGGAGGTTTTCCACTGACCATGAGAAAAATAAAATAATGTGCTCACTCGGCTGTTTCAGGGGGTTTTCATCATCTTTCCATAGATATAAAAATCACACACATACACACAGAGACACACAGAAGCATCCACGCTTATACGTTATGTGTGTGTGTGTGTGAGCACTGTACGAACCTGCTGGGGGTGCAGTTGCGGGTCTGGGTATGCCACCACATGAGTCTGTTTCAAGGATTCTGTTCAGGGAAGATGAACGGATTAACTTGGTATTCCTCCTCTCTATGTTGGTTGCTCTTCCTCCTCCTCCTCCTCCATATAGACAGATCCTCTGCTGGAGAAGCTCCTTCTCCCTCTCTCGGGCCTCCCGGATGTCCTGCTCCACTTTAAGCAGATTTGTCGAGGTGCGCAGCTTAAAGAAAGGGTTCTCCTTGGGTGTCGACTCTTCCTCTTCTTCTTTCTCTTTCTCATGCTCATTCACTTTGATCCCACCGTGTCCTTCAGTCCTGTGTGACGAGATGCTCGGCCTCGCAAAGTCGACTACAGTGGTGGCCTCTGCTTTAGGCTTGGTGTGGTAGAGAGTCTGTGCTGGGGCGCTCAGGCTGTTCTCTATGATAATGACCTGGCAGCCCGTCCCCTCAGAGAGTCCTGGTCCTCGGGGAGCTGAAGAAGTCGAACCTCCTCCTTTGGGAGCACTTGGGATCCTCTCTATAACTGAGCGTCTCATGGTGGACATGTCCTGGTTCACGAGGTTTGTAATGTCATTGGTAGAGTCATGAGTTGAGGAGAAGGGCCAGGATCTCGCTCTGGTCCTGGTTGGTGGAGGCAAAGTTGAGATAGCTGGCGTCTGAAACGCCTCAAAGAGCCGTTTCCTTTCTTTGAGCTGGCGCACCGTGCCTTTGTGGTAGAATCCAGGAACTTTCCCGAGCTTGACCAGATCCTGCTCCCTCTGGACCTCCTCGTGGATCTCATGCTGCATCTTCTTGCCTGCAAACTGACGATCTTTGCTTGGAGACTTCTCAAGAGTGGCTGCTTGCGGCTGAAAGAGGGCATTCTTCTTCAGAGGGATGTCTACGTACTCAGGTAGGGTGGGCTGCTTCGGGAGCCCTCTGGACCTTCTCAGGCTGTGTTCTCGCTCTATAGCCCGTCGGATCTCCCTCTCAATGGGAGTCTCTTTCAGCGCAGGAGCTGGAGCGCCTTGAGAAATGTTGGTGCTCCCGTCCAAAGTGCTGCAGGGGGAGAAGTCTGCTGAAACTCCGCTGTCACTTTGGCTATCCTCACATGAGTCGCTCTCCATCCTGGCTTGCTTGGAAGGCACAAATCTGTATCTTTTTGGCTTAGGCTTTCGTGTTTGGGCTGCTTTAGTAAAATGCTTATCAACCTTGTTCTTATCAAGTCCACCCTCCGTCTGCTTGCTCTCTTCACCTGTTTGCGTGCTCTCTCCTTCTGTCCTCTCCCCCGCCCTGCTCTGTGTTTCTCTCCCGGCTACAACACAAGAAGAAGTTGCCCCTCCCTCATTGGACAGCTCCATGGTAACTGTTGACAAAGGTGGAAGGGCCTGGCTGAGCACCTGTTGTGCCGTTTCCTGGTTTGCTCCCCTGAGAGCGATCTCATGTCGGATCTGCGCCAACAGCTCCTCCCTCAGCCTGGCTAAAGTAACTACAGGCCTGTTTGAAGCTTGGTTTGATAACCTGCTGGAAGTTAAAGTTTGGAGGAGCTTGTATTTCAAATCTAGTTTGGTCAATTGCTGCTGACAAGACATAATATCAATGCCTGCTTCCTTTTCTTCCTCACTTTCATCAGCACAAGGAGAAGAGCATGTAGTGTTTACATCATCTGGGCTGTTTTTGTCAGAGGGAGAATAATGAGGAGCTGAATTTATTCCTTCAGCTGCAGGCTCCTGAATATTATTTTCAGCTCTATTATTATTGTTGTGAAGACCATCTGGTGGGGAGTTGGTTGTCATATTATCATCCGTCAATTCTTCAGAATCTGGATCTGTGTCTTTATCAGCTGGCTCGGTTGGAGGAGGTGTCAGTGGGCGTCCTGCACATGCTTGGCTCTCAGGAGTTAAATGTTCTTCACTTGGGTCTGAGATCATCTGGGGATCACTGTCACGCTTTTCTTGGTCCTCTTCTGGGCTTGGCGATCTCTCTTTCTTGCATGAATCATCTTTTGATGAAGCAGTGACAGGAGAAGATGGAGGTGAAACCTCCACTTTCGGTATCTCTTGCTCCTCCTTCACCATGTCATGACTCTCTCCTGTTGTTTCCTGATTTTCTGATCCGGTAACAGCAGTTTCAGCAATTTCCTGTTGGATTTCAACATCCTGTTCTGGATTTACCTCAGGAGTCTTTCTGTCCTGCTGGGGGGAATTGTTGCTCACATTTGAATCCACTTCTTCTTGGACCTGGGACTCATTGACCAGATCGTCCGTTTGGTTGACTGGCTCCTGATCCTGGCTGGTTTCAGACATTGCAGCTGTAGGAAGAAGTCTACTGTTTCAAAACCTCTTAGGTGTGTTCAGCTTCCAGGTGGTCAATCTGAGTAAACACAAAAACACAGGAGACAGGTGAAAAACAGGATGATAAACTCAACAGCACAGTTATTCAAGTGCAGTCAAAATGACTTCCTTCAGTGAATCATCAGACCGTTTTAACTGTGACATTTAGTGTGAAAAGTTTTGAAATGGGAAGCGCCTTGCTGTCCTTGCTGTTCAAAACATTATTCAACCTTTGATGTAAGACTAAACCGAATACAGAAAAACTCCAGTTTTAAAAGTTTGTGAAATATTTAAAGTTAGATATAAAAAGTAAATAAAAAAAGAAACAAAAAAGCTGGTTTCATTTTCATTCTGACTGGAACAGTACTTTACCGTATCCTACACACAAGCACAAGCTAGCCCAGTAGATGTGTGTGACCCACTTACATCATCTGTCTCTTACTTTGAGATGAAAAAAGACTCAGGTGTGAGTCAACACACAGGATCAAAACACAAGGGCATGAGGTAGGAGTAATCCAGACACACAAAGAGCAACAACTATAAAGAAAAACAGGAAACACAAAGGAAAACACACAAGACACAAAAGGTAACTGTTGACACAAAGAAATGGAAGATAAATCCACAAAAGACAGATGAACATAAGGAATACACACAACAAAAAGGACAACACATGTCATTTTTTTTTATCAAGTGCAACAACAAATAGCAGAACTCCCACCATTCTTTGCAAACTAATGTCCACATACTTGTGCTTATTATCCCTTACAAGTAGGTAGATGCTTGTTAGATCAGACACTCTAAGAGTTCATTTTATCCCACTTCAGGTCAAAATACTGACAGCAGCACCAGATGTCATCCATGCTTAATTTAACCCAGGTAGTACAGCGTTCTTGCATCATAAAAGTGACCACTAAATGGAGTTATGCCCTGCTTTATGGTGGTTGGTTTCACTAAGATAGCTTTGATGCAACATATTAAGAATTTCAGGCCCCAGTTACACTACAATGTTTCATCTGAAAAAGCTAAAAACGTAGTGAAAATAATCTGTGTTTACTCGGAAATGCAGAGGGAATGAAAATACTGTAGTAAGCATGCCAGGCCAGTAGGTGGTGCTATAACTGTCCTGTCCGGAGGCCTCTTTTGGGAGATCTTCACCAGTAGAGTTGGGCTGATCATCTGGTGTATCGGGGAATGCTAACTGCAAAAGTGGGGCAACAGATGCACATTTTGTTGAAAGACAGTCAGCAGATTGAGCAGCACAAGCACAACATGGTAGTTCGCGACGATCCTAACAACAGTACTGTTGTCCTGTTGTGCTCACACGAAGTGGAGTGTGACGTCAGCATTTCCAAACACTGGCTTACTGTTTACACGGCAACGGTGCCGACAGCGTTTCAGAAAAATCCCACTCAGGACGCTGTTTGTGTCAAAAGTTTGTGCTCGAGGTCGGCTGAAACGCTGTTTCCATGTTAACGGGAGGCTGAGACACAACAAAACTTTTGGGTTTCACCCTAAAACTGTTGCCATGTTAACGGCCTCTCAACCTACACGTAAATGTCAGTATGTTTTAGCTTATAGGGAAAGTCTGCAGGATTTTACTCAAAGAAAAAATTTCACCTTTTACATAAATAATCCTACTCATTCACCACTTATGGGTCTCTGTATGTGTCAGTGCCTGTGTCTGCCTCAAACCCTCTCCTCTGCCTGTATGTTGATGTTTTGGTTGTTCAGGACGTGCCTGGGTTACCTCATCCAATCACAGTGCACCCAGTGTGCAAGTGACTTCCGTGTTGATTTGTGAGATGCTATCCAGCGGCTCTGATAGTGGTTCCTGGCACTGATCCAAGGAAGAGGAGCCTAAATGGAATTGGTGTTTTTCCTAAAAAGCAATAAAAATTCCTGCAGACCCTACCTTTAAGTACACTTAACACACCCTTTTTTTAATCCCCATTCAATTTAAAGATTTTTTTTATCCATTTATATTGACAATAGATGTACCTTAATGCTGCGACATAATTCTGTTTGTCTCTGTGTGAAAATGGACCAAAACTGTTGTCTTATACTGCTAAAATATGATGTTCCCAGGACAAATGATCTCCAATAAATTCAAGTTTTTCATTGGATATGAGTCAAAAAGACTGATTGAGGTCTTGCAAAATCTTTTGTCAAGAAATTATATCTTTCCAATCAAAAACTGCACAAATTCTGAGTGAGAAATCACCGTTGCCTCATTGTTTCAGGTAGATATTACCGTGCTCTTGTTTTTGCACTACAGGAAAGCTGTTTATAACTGTGCTTGGCTTCATCTGTAAGGTAGCAGATACTCCACTGTGCAGAGTATAAAGTTTTTCGCTGAACAAACCTTTCTTTGATCAGCTTACAGGCTTGGTAAATGGCTCAGCAACACACACACTCACACAAACACACACACACACGCAACCTGGAATAACAATAGGATTTTTCACAAGGTAGACTGAAAAAGGGGAGTCCAGCTCCTGTAATATTTTCAATGCACGTATAGTTTAAAGTTTGCCCTGTATCAATATTACTTACCCTCCTAATCCCTTTATAATAGCACACACACACACACACACACACACACACACACACACACACACACACACACACACACACACACACACACACACACACACACACACACACACACACACTCCTGCTGTCTTCATTTTGGCCTACATCCTGTCAAACTCCAATCCCTCTCAGTGCTGACTCATGCCAAGCCACGGTGGCTGGACTCCAGCGCTGTGATCATTAAGAGGAATGTAGATCACAGCAGGGATGGCTGGACTCTGACAAACTGGGAAAGATTCAATGGGCAGATAGTTGGAAGCTAGTTAGAGCGTATTTCCATCTTCATGTACAGTTAATAGAGGCTGACAGCATGACATAGCAGGGTGAGTGGGGAGTGCTATATCTGTAATTATAGCTGAGCGTGTAGGCATCGCAACAAAACGTGCCCTGGAGCTGGTAAATTAGGATAAGAACAGTGAGGGTGGGAAAAGTCATGACAGCTTTGACAGACATTGTTTACTATCAACAGTTTGTGGGGAACCACTCACCAACTGTGCACCATCACTGCGGCCCACATGGGCTGTTATTGATCTAATACTCTGACGTCACTTCATTTGGATGAGTCTTATGACTGAGTTGTGCTAAATACTTGACTTTGATTGGTCAGTTAAAGCGTTCTGAAGTGTGATAAGTCTGTGAAGCCAAATGTTGCTGGGGATGCAGATCAAATATCTGACTCTCATCCATTTGATCTGAGAAAAAAAGACAAGAAAGAAAACGCAGTTACTTGCTGCTCAACCGGAGCACTTTTGTGGTTTCTGAACTTAGTGCCTCAACAATATAAAAATACAAATAATAATTTGGGTTTTTTGGTTGTTCTTGCTCTTGGATGGAACATAAAGGGGTTAAAAATGGAATAGACTTTATATCCCTTGCATTCAAAAAGTGAAAGTGTAAGGGTTAAGGCACTTAAGTCAATACAAGGTTGGCCAAAGAGATCTACCCATCGTATATCTCTATTTTGTTGGCTTAGCTTTTGTCCTAGAAACTTAAAATTTTGGATAGTTTCTCTTTAAGGGCATAACTTTTGATGTACCTGAGTTCATTTATTTACTCCTAATGATTTTCAAGTATGGCATCGAAGGATAAGTGTGACCAGATTGTGGCCTTGAGGAGGCTGGACTGTCAACAATGCAAATCATGAAAAAGGTGAATGTTTGTCCTAAGACTGCAATGTCATAAACCGATACAAGGAGATTGGCAATACCACCAACAAGCCAGTCCCTGGAAGAAAAAGTTCAGTCCGGACCAAAAGGGTTGTTGAGATGGTGAGGAAGAGAATCCAAAGGAATCCTCACAGGAGCATGAGGGCAACAGCAAAGGAAGTGAACATCTCAAGAACTTCACTGAGAAGAATCGTCAAACAGGATCTCAGACTGAAAGCACTAAAATTGCAACACAGAAAACTGATTTCAGCCGCTTCTAAGAAAAAAGGGCTTGACAGGGGGAAATGATGCTGCAGGAGATCCAGAGTGCTGCAGACAAAGTCCTGGTTTGGTCTGATGAAAAGATCTTCACCGTTCAGGCAGTGGTCGATTCCCAGAATGACAGGGTTTATTCACATACTGCACAGCACCTACCTGAAGGCTGCAGAACTCATTTTCATTGTCAGAAGCCAGCTGGAGTTGTGGTGTGGGCTGCTGTTGCATCTGATGGCTCAAAGTCTCCTTTGGTCTTCATCAGGAGGGTGTGAAAGTGAACAGCCAGGTGAACCTTCAAATGCTTAAAGAAAAAGTGTTGCCTTGGTGTACCAATGTGTTTGGAAACCAGTTTGTCTTCACACAAGATGATGGCACCAGCTCACACATCCAATGTCACACAGGCCTGAGGCAAGCAGCACTTTCCTGGCTTCTGGGACAAGAACATGTGGCCTCCGTCAAGTTTGTACATCAATCCGATGGACCCTGTGATCTGGTCTATCCTGGAGAGGGAGGTCTCAAAAGTATCTCACAGCAGTGTCAGCACTTTGAAGACAGCTCTGATGAAGTCATGGTCAAAACTTGATGCAGAGAGTGCGGCACTCATGCCAGGCAGTGCCAGGTCGTCTCCAGGCTGTGATAAAGGCAAAGGGCGGCCACATTGAGATGTAAATCTTTTTGGTGACAGAGAATAAAGTATAGAAACTGTGTTCAATGTGTGTTATGTTTGTCTGCAAGCATTTTTGGCTAGTGCGAAAAAATCGATGGGTAAATCTTTCTGGCCCACCCTGTATCTTGCAGTACAGAGAAGACACAGTAAGTAAGCAACAATCATTACATGATAGGGAATTGTGTTGAAAAACTACTCTGGTGAAGGGCCTGTATCCATATCCAGCCAGAAGTGAGGAAAGCTGACCCTTTGCACCAACGGCGAAAAAATAAATCAATTAGAGGTATGCATGAGCCAGGCTAACGGGCCAAATAAGCAAGCAACTTAGCCCCATCATTACAGGCTCCAACAGCAGGATGACAGCGCCTATTCGGCTGTTTAAAGGCGGACATTGTACAATGCGTTATCGTTTGAGACGAAATATGCAAAGATAGTGGTCGATCCTTTGGAAAGGTGGGGATTTGTAGCCATACAACAAATTTAGATTTAGGAGACATTTTCTCTGCAAACAGGTGAGATAAGGGAGGCAATTGAAGTCTCAAACCTGCGGGGCTCACTGCCGTCAGTTTTACAAGTTTGATTCGTACTTTGCTTCTATACCTCTGGGTCCTTCCAAGATGTGTGCGCTTGTTCTGCAAAGCAGCTTTTATATTGCTTATTATATTTCTGAGGTCATCTACTGAGCTCTCGGAAACACCACACACATTTACTATGTTCGAGATCGCCAAACTTTCCTTTTCTCTTTGTTTATCTGAATATCTAGGTGAGAACAGCAATGGGTCTATGTGTATTCTTCTTTTAAAATATTCATTTCTTCCCCTGAAAAAATGTTTTTGATCTTCTTCTTCCAATCACACCGTTACCAGGTTTATTGCTGTTTATGAGTGGTAGGCATGTGCAGTTCGAATTTGCTTGATGGGGTTTTCCAGGAGGTTCCTCTTAATTATGACGTGCATTGCTTTCATGGTGTAATTACTTCACTGGCTAATTATTTGCAGTCATGCATGCCGCTAATGCTGCAGCCGAACAGGCCGTTCCATAACAGAATGTTAGTACTAATTGTTTGTTTGTTCAATGGCTGAACGTGCATATGGGCCAAGGTGTTTCAAGACATTCACTTAATCACTGATTGCAGTTTGAGTTTCAGTTGTAGAACTGCTGGATCTCAGTTCTGCTTTTGTCATATAGACCATGATGTACTGCTAAACTGACTAGAGAACAGGGTGAGGCTTTCTGGCATTGCACTAAATCGTCTCTGAAGGACAGAAAGTGTTTTGTGTCTATAGGTAACTGTGCATCTGAGGAGACAAATGTTACTCGGGGAGTCCCCCAAGGCTCCATCCTGGGGCCTCGTCTGTTGGACTTCCACTGGCTCAGATGATAGAAAACAACAACGTAAGCTATCATAAATATGCAGATGACACACAGTTACACATTACAATGTCACCATGCAATGTGCTCATGGCTGCATACAACCTTTTTTTTGTTTCAATCAAATCCATTATCCGACTATTTTTAAGTGTTTTCTTTCAATGTGTTTTGTTGACTTTTCAGTGTCTTGTGTTGAGCACTATGAATGGCCTTGTCACCAAACCTGCCTTACTTGCTTTGGATCCTATTTTAGTTTTGTTTTCCTGCCACCTAGAATATCATTCCCATGCAAATGTAAAGCCAAAATTCAACATATGGTACCAATTTGTGTTGAAAACATCCCTGTGTGAATAGTATCCTAGCGTACAGGTGGATTCAAATGGCTGCTGTGTGAATATTGCCAGGTGGTAAACTGAAGTGGTTTCAGTGGCACAGCAAAAAGGTGTAATTTTAACACCCATTAATATTCTGATTCCAGATGAAACTGCTTGTTTTCTTTTCCAATATCAACATGATGCATAAAACAGCTCATCAGAACAGGCTCAGGGTACATCCTTAATATCATGAAATGTTTCCTGGCTGCTGTCTGACTGCCTGAGTTCACATGGGACATGAGCAGGAAGGAGAATGGGATGGTTGGCACAGTTATTACAGCATTTAAATGAAATTCAACCTCATTTTAATAATTGAGTTCATCTATACTGAACCTTTATAGACACAGCAGAGAATGATAAGAGAGTAGGGTTGCACAATACACTGACACTGAGAAAGTATCGATGCTCCCTGTTTTCAAAAAGTAAACAATACCATGTGTTTTTTGAATTTTTTTGTCTGAATCAGACATTCTGAGTCAGGCAACTTGTGAGTCTGCAGCCACCGATCAGGGTTCTCCTCCCTCTCTGAAGTGGGTGGGGACTTGCTTCCTCTCCAAAGTGTCTGTGGTCTGTTGTTGTGAAGTTAGACAGTGAGCCAGTACCCATGTCGATGCTTGGCCGTTTTCAGTCCGACAAAGTTAAAGCTATGGCATGTGATCTGAAACCCAGTTTGGCTGATGAGACACATTTGAAAAACGCAGCCTCACTCACCCCTCCCCTCCATGTTCCAAGATCCCGCCCCCCCAGCTCGTATCATCCTTCTTCGCCTCCTAACAACACGCCCCCTCCGACAGAGCAAGAAGCCAGACAGCAGAAAATGTAACAAACAAAACAGTCATCCCCCTTGTAACACACAGTGGTAGCTTTTTCAATTGGACTGACGCGATCAAAACCATGAATTAGCAGGTGAAGCAGGCCTGGCGTTGCCACTGCCAGCTGATCAAAGCAGAGCTGACTGTGGGCGAGGCTTTACCTTTCTCGGCGTGTCTTCACCAGCTCAGTTTACAATGCTAAAGGTGTGAGGCTAACTTATGATAAAATCTATTGACAGAGCCGACCCGTTCCAACCAGCAGTGTTCAGTCATTAGCCAGTACAGGCACAGACTAACCAGAGTTATTCAGCTGACATCTCCCACTGTGGTAAACAAAGTCAATACCTGTTCAACAGAAACTCAGCTGTCTTGGCGTCAGTCTTCAGTCCCAAATCCCTCTGCAGCTTTTTACACCGGTCGTACATTTCTCCAATAATCAGTCTCCGTTAGCACCTGTATCACTCATAATTCTTCCTTGCCTCAGCCTATTCCTTGAAACGTTTTCGTTTTCCTCCCTTTGCTGTGGAGGGTAACAGTAACAGCTTCCTGGTTTTGGTCTCCTCTGGCTACATAATGCTTCAGTAGCTGAGCAGCTAGCTGACGTGAGAGGAGTAGTGGGGAAGGATGAGGTGGGACCATGGATAGTGTGGTGTGGAGCAGGGAAGACAGGGGATTGGATGGACTAAAGCACAAATCCGAAATGAGGGAAATGGCAGTTCAGATTGGTCAATTATTGAGCCGTTTTGCAGCTGGTGTACTGAATGGATTTTTTTTCGATCTTTTTGGTTTTTAAATGTGTAGATCAGACCATCTGACCATAACAGCCTCAAAATGGTTTTAAAAAATAATTACCTGGCTTCAAATCGTAGACCATAGCTTTAACGTGCATCTTAATCACCCGATCTCATGCCGACTAGCTCACTTTTTGATTCATTGAGCTGCATGTAAACATACTGACTGAGTTACAGACATCAGCTTCAAGTTTCAGCGGCCACAGCTCGTTGAAAAAGCCGGTGCACGGGGTGAAATTTGGTATTACTTTACTTACCAAACCGACAGTCGTGGTGGCTTCGTAAGCCAATAGAGCTATCAAAGCCCGTCTATAAAGCTAGCTTCTGACACACAAGACGGAAATACTACGAACGTGACGAAGCACCTCACTGTTCAGCATCCTCACCTCCTTAAAGAGCAAGAGTGACAGATTCGAACGACATGCCCAAACACACAAGACAAAAAACTGTCAGTTACTTTGTGATAGCAAACTAGTTCACCACTGCTTGTTGCTGATACGACAAATAATCAGCGTCATAAACACAGGAGCTACATGGAGCAGTCCTGAGTCACAGAGCTGTGGTGTTGACACAGTTTAAATAAGTGACAAGTAGTTTTCTAACTTAAACAATGATAGAATCCTATAGAAGACACTAAAGTGGTGCATCCGTGGTTCGCACAGTTCAATTTTTTTTAGAGTATTCATGTTAAAAGTGTGTTTTTGTTCAGTGTCTCAACACATGCAGTGTAGGCTAAACTACAGTGTGCTGAGCATGAAAACAATAGGTGGCTGTTAAAGTCTGGCAGGGCTGCTCATTACTGTACAACAATGTTTTTTTTCTAGTTTTCTATTTAGTTATATTCTATACAACTGTATACAAGTGAATAAATTGTCAAAGCACAATTTACGAATCAGCCTTAGCCAAATAGACACACAAACAGATGTCAGAAAAATCAGCACTCACTTAAGGCAGCCTTCTCTTCAAGCTGCTTATTGTATCAATTTTTTAATGTCTTAGGTTTTGCCATGGTATCAATTAAGTATCGATATCGAGATGTATTTTATCAAATCATAATTTTGGTATCGTGACAACACTACAGGAGAGAGGTGTAGAGTTTAGATCGCTCATGAAAACTTTCAACAGCCACACTTGTGTCTTTCATAAAGGTTGTACAGTTTGTCACTCATTCACTGTGTTGTCAGCTTAAAGTTTCATGGTGCAATGGTGCATGAAAATGGGTCTTACATTACAGTGTGAGAGGATTGGTGTAATAGTGTACACTCTGACAAGAAATCTTTAACAAATCTCTGCTTAAATGGTTCTATTTTTACGCCTTCTTATGAAAATCCTCTGAAAACAAACAAGCTCAGATCATTAACACAGTGATCCGGCAGTGCTACAGTTGTGAAGCAATCTGCTCCTTTGTACAGTAATGTGTGTGGTAATGCATTCTGACTACTTTGAGTGAAAACTTTTCCTAAACTTAAATTAACAAATATTTAATAAGACATGTTCTGTTTCATTTTGGGGGAATAATTAACCAGAAATTATTCATCCTCTCCTCTCATTGGGTGAGTGGAGTTGCAAGAGATTGCAGATTAAAACTACAGTTACATAAGAGACTTATGTTTTTGCTCATTATCTACAAAGAGACTCACTTTATATCAGAAGCAACACCATGATCATCATTAAAAATACATCTATGACGACCCTCACAAATACCCCCACTCCCCCACCCACCCCACCCCCCAAACACACTTTTTATGGTCAGCATTGTCCTAAGGTACGGTGAGATCTGAGGGCATTTGTCAAAAATGCAAATGACTTTAAATAAATGCAGCCAGCCTCATCTCTAATTAGAGTTTATTCTGTTGCTCTCTAATGGTTGCTGACATGGTTCTTTGCACATTGTTCAGCCACTTGCTGCGATGTGTTTTTGTCACAACAGGGTAAGCTGTTCTCTGCAGGCGTAGCTGTTTAGGATCATTTCTATTGTACAGTTCATATTGTAGTTACTGTTTGATTTGAAAAAGATATATGACCAATATTATGTCTTAAAACACCCTAAAGAGGAAATTATTAAACTGATTTTAACCTAGCCCATCTGAAATTGTTCACTAGTTTTCCACTCAACACAAACTACACAACTACACATACCTGTTTGAAACTGCTTCAAGGCTTCAGTCCAGTCGTCAGACACTCATTTCTGAGAAAACACACTTTTCTTACTTGGTGTTACTGATCCTCACAAAGGTAGCCTCTTAGTTCACAAAAACTCACTGCCTGTTTTTCCCCCCTTGTGATCACTAACACCCTCGGTTAAATCCCTTTCTGCACGCCCACATTAGCAAACCATGCTCACATTGCAATCATTCGCTAAAACACACACACACACACACACACACAAGAAGGAACATGTGTGCATGCATAAACACATGTCCTGGAGGCTTACCCTATTGTTGTGGATTTGAAAATGGATGTTGCTAATCCAATTAGCGAGCAACACACTCTAATTTTTACACTGTGTGAGTGAATGGAGAACGTCCCCGAGGGGTACCAGGATGATTTTATCGCTGCATGCTCTCATTTTGACCTACATCTGGGGAATAAACAACCAGATTTTATTAAACATTTTATGCTTTAACCTTTTTTTGACATCAGCGATGTGCGCAGGGTTTTTGACAGAGGTGGCCCAGCTGGGGCACTGCCCTCTGTGAGGGTGGCATGTGTGTAAACACGAGGATGCTAAAATGCTAAAAATGCATGTTTGACTGGTCCCTACACTAAATACCTCTAACTTCTGACTTCAGAGTATCACAGAGCAACATCTCTGTGTTCATACTGTTTTAAAAATTAACACAAAAAAGTGAAACACTCAAATCTTATTCAAGTATTTAGGAGATGTTTCTTCAAACGTCACCATAAAAGGTTCCAACAAAGTAAAATCTTTCATGGGCTGGGACAAAAACAGCTTTAAACTGGTTTTTAACTCTAGTCTACTTCTCAGCTGGCATTAAGCCAATTATAACTCATGAGATGGCACCTGAAGTGTCCAATTATATAAGAAAAGGTGGCTCTTGCTTCACATCATTATCATAACATCATACACAAGTAGTGGGAGCATTTAACCTTGCAGAGCAGATGGACCTGCCTGATTCAGTTTCTGAAATCCTGCAGATCCATCTTGCCAGGCTTTATTGACCAACAAATTAGCTCGGCTAAATTCTTAACAGCCCAATCAGGGACAAGAGGCGGGAGCTGCGGAAGTGACGAGCAGACATGATGTCAGCAGACTTTCGTACTTGTCAGCGTTCCTTTGATTCTTAAGTTAATTTTACAAAAACAGCAGCAGTCGTCTAACACCATTATCACAGCTGTTTCTCGTGTTCCTCCAGTTGTTTGTCTATTGTTTTCGAGCAGCGGCGCGCATAAGGTACATCATACCGTGGCTTGATGAGGATTGGTCTGTGGTGAGTGTGTCAATCAGAATGGTCGTCCATTCACTAGCTGCTGATTTTTTCGAAGGTCCCTCCGCTGAAAACAAATCCAAAGAGCTGCTACCCAGATGGACCAGTCAAATATTTCCATGTTGGATATATGAAACTGTTCGTCAGGTTAGGTAGCATTGGCTACATGCATTTTGTGGGTAGTTAGGTCAAGGTTAAGTTAGCATAGAATAGAATAGAATAGAATAGAATAGAATAGAATAGAATAGAATAGAATAGGAAATACTTTAATTATCCCCGAGGGGAAATTCAGGAGTCACCGCAGCATTGAAGAAAACAAAAGTAAGAAAGAGTATAGAAAGTGCAAAAAGGTCCATAAGAAATTAGATGACGACTTCCCGTCCACCACTCGTCCACCACTCTCCAGCCCAGCCAGTCTCCACCTCCACAGGGTCCAGGACTGAGCCTCCCCAGAAGTCTGTTCAGTCTCTGTCTCCTGGATCCTGTCTGCTCACAGCAGGCGAAGCTCCTCCAATGTGGCGCCGGCGTCCGATGTCAGCACCGTCAGCCACGTCCGTGAACAGCACGATGCCGCTGGGTTAGCACAGCTAGCTCGTCCATCCCCCGGGGCTAGATCCCACGTTCCCAACAACGATGGATGGAAGGACAGGTCCACGTTGTCACCTCCCAGCTCACATCCGAGAACCAGCACGTCGTCCTCCAGGATCTCCAGACAAACACAGGAGAAAAGTAGTAAAAAATATCGCCGAAGCCACAAAAAGTTTGGTGTCCGTGACCGACAATGAACCATACAAAGTGATGATCCACTCTAAATACAAAGATTACGAAAAAGAGACAAAAAAATTACAAGAAACGGACAAAGACGAGAGAGCTGCTGCAACAGGTAGCTACTTGGGTAGCGCCTAGCAGCGGAATGTCCATAAAGGCGCTGACAGGACTATCTGTTTGGCATTGACAACAGTGACACCTCTGGCGGGAATCTGTAGTGTTGTTGTGGGATAAGGTGGTTCAAGCTGCTGCATGCTTTTTAACAAATACTTGCTGTTTCGAACATGTAACGCCTGTTTTGTTTGCCATTCACTGACTCCCTGTTTCTTTTAGAATTTATTTTGAAATGCTACTTGCATGCATGCTCTAAATAGTTGTGCAGTACTTAGAAATAGCAGATGATTACTGCTGATAATCTTATTTTAAAATCATGGATTATAAAGAGGCAAATACATAAAGGTGGAACTTTAAGTCCACAGTGCTTTTAAATAAGAAATGTTCAAACTTTATTTTGTGTTACTTTTTTTGTATTTGTTGTGTTTACATTTGAGCATTTACTTAGTCCAAAGATTAATGTACTTTGTTGGTTTTTTTTCTTTTTTCTTGTCTTGCTTCTTTTAAATTCCTGTTTTGTTATTCTGTGTTGTTTTTTATATACTTTTTTTTAATAATTAACCTGTGTAAAGTGTCTTTGAGAATCTAGACAAGCGCTCTATTAATAAAATGTATCATTAATTTGCTAATGTGATAAAATCCAGCTCCACTTGTTTACAAATACTTTATTTTTTCACATTTGAATTTTTGATCAGTGACTGCAATTCACTGCAGACTTATTCAACAATTTTCACTGCAATAGATGGAAACTGAAACCTGAGAACTGCTGTTGATACGATATGAACGTGTGATGAATCCTGTGTCCGAGGCAAATGATGGATGATAGCTGCTGCTAGTTCTTCCTTTGTATGGCTGTGATCTGATCCACTTCTGTCTTCCTTTCATTTCTTTTAGCTTACAATAGAGGGTTCAATCAGCCCCGACCTGCCAGCTATCACACTCAACTGGACAAAGGGAGGTAATCATGGTTAGATACGTTGATTACGTTGATCACAGAGTAGCACAGTATAAGAGTGATGGATAAGAGTCAAAGAAACCATCCCTAGAAGTCCTTCATGCCTTTAATTTCTCTGCATCTTCATTCTGAGCTGCTGCGTCTGCCGGTAAGGTCGGTCGGGTCTCAGCTGGTACCGGACAAAGCTCCTTGGCAGGATCCATCACAACAGGTGGAGGCAGCTGTAGACACTCCAGCTGGGCTCTGAACTCCTCCATCTCCTGCTGCTCCACCTGCCTCCTTCTACTCAGCAGGTACAGGTCCAGAGACTCTCTCCTCCTTGACCTTACAATCCACTGCATCACAACACAGTCCGGACAGGAAGTGTGGAGGAAAGATCCAGTGAGGTTGAAGCGATTTTGCACGTCAAAGATGAAGCGGCTGACCTCGACTACAGAGATGTTGTAGAGCAGCGGCTGACACTCATCACCAAAGCGGTTGATTTGGGTGTAAGAGTAGGTGGAGGTCTCACTGGAGTTGGAGAAGTGGATAGTGATGCTGTCCCGGAGTCGCAAAGCCTTCATAGAAGGTAAGTGGCTGAGACTTCCAGCAACTAGAGCCCACGTGCCGTCCAAATGATGAGGCTCCAGCTGCTCCAAAGACTGGACCAATGGCTGACAGTCAGGAGGAGAAGAGCGGCTCGTGGATACCAAGAAGAGAAAGACAGTAAATACAGTTAGCATGTTCATATTATACAGATACTGCTCTTACAGCTTACTATTGCGTTTTAAATCTGTGCTCTGTTGTCTGTATCAGTAGCTATTGTCTGTTTTATAGTTCAAGCTGGTTCAAAAAGTCCAGGATTGCAACATAGTGCAGGTTCATGATCAGTGTCCTAAAAGTAAATACTGTTGTTGTGCAATGGAGGGAAGTTTGTAGTTGATAAACTCTATTTTTTCCTCTATTTGCATATATTTCTGGAGAAGAAAAATGTTTGCAGTGAGATAAATTCCCCAGCTCTTGCAGCTGTGCGTTAATTAGTTCATCAAGGTTTTGAAAATGTATATATTGTCTTCTATTTTATTTATTTATTTTTTCTAAGTAACATGCATTTCACTGTAGATGGTTACGTCTGCACTTTTTGTAGACTCCACAGATTTTTCTAATTGGAAAAACTGAAATCTTATCAAGTGTTTTTTGTCTTATTTTTAGTAAAAAAAAAAAAAAAAAAAAAAAAAAGTATTTTTAGACTTCATAAGAGCCACATTCACCTGACCAGTCCAGAAAAATGTCTTATTTCAAGTCGTTTAAAAACAAAAATGGGATCTGAATTGGTTGTAACAAGTAAAAAAAAAATCTGCTAATTTAACAAGGGAAAAGTTACCTGTATTGGGACAATATTCTAGTTTTAAAAAAATTTTCTAGCAAATTTCTCATTTTCTCACCTCAATTTTGTCTTAAAATAATTTAGAACCAGACATTTTTCTGGACTGACCCATTACTTTAAATAAGACAAAAACACTTGATAAGATTTCAGTTTTGTGCAGTGCTGTCCTTCTCTGGATTTAGGAAAATGATGCAATTCCAAACACATTATTACAAACTGACTGCCATATAGGATTGATGTATGAAAAACACACTACTAACGAGTCTGGGATAATGTGCAGTGATTGAGGTATTATGTAACATAAAATCTGTACAGAGTGAGACCCCTTCTGAGAAGCAGATTTTTGTGTTTACGTAAATACTGTTGATGATGTAAGACCGGGTTTTTAAGGGTTTCCCAGTTTTCAACTTTGAACTCTCGAAGAGGAAAGGGCACAGTGATAGGGGTAAAAATAAGAAGTAGGACTTGGTGTAATTGTTGATGTAAAAAGGAATTTGTTGTTAAACTTATAAAGAAAAAAAAAAGACTCAGGTTTCAACATTAAACTGAACATTGTCATTCATGTTGAAACATCAACACGTGCCTGATGAACTCCTTTAAGTTGCACAAAATTGAACATTAAAATTTATTTTAGGATTTGAAAAAATGGCATTTCTCTGAAAATAATCCTGCATAGATTGTTTTCTTCACCTTAACTAAACTCTGTGTGTATGACACTTTTAGTATCCATTGCTTGTTTCTGTATGTCTGCTGTTGAGTATTCAGACATTTTCCTCAGATTGTTACGTTTTTGCCACATCATCAACAAAAAGAGGAAGTTCTGAATGTTGTTGCTGTTTTGAACTCTTTTCCTTGGATTCATTTGATTTGATGTGAGTGATCTGGTTGGTTCAGAGGTATTAAATATTTGCATTATTAATGCATTGCTGTAGCAATTTATTTTGACCAATCAGTATCCAGTATCCAACACAGTGAGGGAAAACCTGTTAATAGATGATTACCACAAAGGTGGTTGTTCTAAATTTACTTAAACTCATCATTCATGATAAAGAGAAACATAAAAATAGCATGAGGATATTTTTCTGTTATCTTATTTTATTATGCTGTCAAAACACGCACAAAGACAAAAAATAAACCAGGTAAAATCATATCTGTAGGTAGATGTTAGAAAGCGAGGTTCCCCAAGGCTTAGTTTTAGGGACCCCTGTAATACAACCTATTTATTTGTGTCATTTATTTTGTGTATTAATAATGTAAGTGAAGTCTTGACTAAGTGGAAAACTTGTATTATTTATAGACATTACAAATGTGCAGTTAAGTAGCTTGTTGTCTTCAGGAGATCCACAACAGATCAGAGTTTTTCAGTTAGACCTAAATTAATGACTGTGTGAGCAACCGTCACAGTCATTTGGAATTCAGCCATTTCTAATAATCCTCTTGATGCTTGTGTTTATCACTGTTGGACAAAAGTAACTGACCATCCACTATTAAACAAGTCCTATGCATTTGTTTTGGGAAATCTTTTTTTTTTTTTTTTTTTTTTCCAGAAATTCAGGTGATGTGAACTTTGCTCCTTTGTGTTGTGTCAACCCACAGTTAAAAGAATTTATTTAATTTGATTATTTTTTTGAAGATCGTGACACAGAAATGCAGACACTAAGTCAAAACAGGAAAACACAACACTACAATGATTATTCTTAAAAAGAATTTTATTACACTGCGCTCCATGAATCTTTCTCAAAGCACTCACTGATGATTCATTCACAGTTTTAACACAACTCTTGATAATATACTTGTCTCTCAGTCCTTGTGTTCCTCGGTTTGCTCTGGCTGCTCAGAGGTCTTTGCTGGACACAGCTCCTTTGTTGGATCCATCATCTCAGGTGCAAGACTATTGGCACACTCTGCCTGAGCTTTGAACTCCTCTGCCACCTCCTGCTCCAGCTCCCTCCTCTTGCTGAAAAGGTAGAGACTCCTGAGTTTCCCTGAGTCCACAAAGCGCATTAGCAGGCAGTCGTGACATGAAGTATGGAGGAAGGTTACAGTGAGGTTAGATGAATGGGAGTTAAAGCTGCCCCCTTCAAGTGTGATGTTGGAGGGAATATATTCACAAGTGCCGTTAAATCCAAACATGCGCTCCAGCAGAATGTCATCTGGATTGCTGGTGTTGGTAAACTTAAGCCTGGCACTGTCTCTACTTTTGAACCTCTTCACATATGAAGCGTTCGTCAGACTGCCCAACACCAAAGCCCATCCGTCCTCTGAATGAAGGTCCACATGGTCCAACGGTCGCAGCAGGTCTTCACAGCCCAGAGGAGCTGAACAGCTCGCAGAAATCAAGCAGAAGAGCGCTACGGCACATGTAGCCAGAAACATGGTGAACTTTTTAGAAGCTGGGATATGTTGGTCAGTAGATGTGCTGGTGAATGCAGGCAGAGATCAGGTCCAGCTGCTTTTTAAAGTCAAGTAAGGAACATTTGGTTATACAATAGAGAAAGTTCCAGAGAGCAGAGTCCTGTTTTCAGCTTCAGGACTGACTGCCAAATAAAACATTGCTTTGGGTTCATTGTGTGATCATCTACTGTTTACAGAGAAGTCCTGACCTCTACAAACATTATGTGCACACTGTGGGAGCAACATAAAGTCCTTTGACTAACTCTTTTTACTTGTCTTCTTTTTTTTTTTTTTTTTTTTTTTTTTTACTTTTTTTTTTTTTTTAACTTTTATTTATTATATTTATTTCCTTTGATAAACTCTTTTAAATTTTTTATTTTATTTTTCTATTTTTTTCTTTTTCTTTTTTTCTTTTTTCTTTTTATGACAGCCTCTAGAGTTAAATTCCTCAAATAGATTCATTCGGTTGCATATCAGATATTCATTTTATAGTCATTATGACAAACCAAAATAGAAAAATATATGTATAGGCATATGTGTGAATACGCATATGAAGTAGCTGTTCTCAATCAACTTAAATGCTTTATTGTGGATTAAATCAGATCCACTTTATTTATCCTGAAGAAAATAGCACCAAAACGGAAGATGATTCTTGTTTTAGACAGAATTAAGTGACAACTAAATATGGCATTGATTATTTATCTTTCATGTAAAAAGCTGCACATGATTATAAAAAACATGGCTTAAAGATTCAGAAGACATGGTAGCTTTAAAATAATAATAATAATAATAATAATAATAATAATAATAATAATAATAATAATAATAATAATAATAATAATTATTATTATTATTATTATTATTATTATTATTATTATTATTATTATTATTATTATTATCATTATTATTATTATTATTTTTTTGTAGTAGTAGTAGTAGTAGTAGTAGTAGTATTGTAAAACAAACATTTGATTCTCAAAATTAAAACTTATGGTCACTTAATTATAAATAAAACTATTACTTCAGCTTATAATAACCACTGAAAAGTCATTATTTGTATCGTTTCATGCTCTCCTGATTAGCTTTCCTCTGCTCTTCTGTCCTTTTTCTGTCTGACCGTTAGGCTCCTGTGTCCACCATCACTACAAAGTTAATCACAGAATTCATTTTTAGCAGAGAAAAACACAGATGTCTCTTCTCACGACTTAACTTTGTCAACCACATGGTGTCGTGATAGAAACTTTGACGTGCCGTTAATCAGTCTGGTTCTACTTGACCCAATGGGGGAGCTAAGAAGTAGCAACTTGGAATAAAGGGTGGGTCAAAATCAGGCACAGGCTCACAGTCCCTTGAGTGTTATTTACTAAATTTCACAATCTGTGCAGAATAAGTCTCCAAAATACTGCATCATTCCTTGTTTCAATGCAAATATAAACAATAAAAACAGGCTTTAAAGAACTTTTTAAAAAATCAAACATTTTGAAAATTGATTTATTTTCATTGAGATATTTTAACAAATCATAAATCAAGTCTCTTTAAAACTTTGGCCCTCAACTCCTCCTCAGCTGTGCTGGCTGGCTCCACTGGACACAGCTTAGTAGAGTCCATTAGAACAGGTGGGGACAGTTTCAGACACTCCGCCTGGGCTTTGAACTCCTCCAACTCCTTCTGCTCCAGCTCCCTCCTCTCGTTGTACAAATGCAGGGATGCAAGCTCCCCTGAGACAAAAAACTGCAGTGACAGACAGTCTGGATATGAGGTGTGGAGCACAGTCGCTGTAGTGTTAGTTGAATTGGAGGAAAAGCTGCTGCCATTGAGTTTAATAACCAACAGAAGATATTCACAAGTGTCATTAAAACAACCAAGCACATGCTCCATTGGGATGTTGGCTGAATTGCTGGTGCTGAAAAACTTTATCCTGAGACTGTGACTCCCTTTGAACCAATCTAGACTTCCATTTGTCGTTCATCATAGTGACTGACACCAAAGTCCAGCTACCCTCTAAATGTGGGTCCTCCACTAGCTGTACTAAGTCATCACAGCCCAGAGGAGCTGAGCGGCTCACAGAAATCAAGCAGAAGAGAGCGATGGCACATGTAGCCAGAAACATAGTGAACTTTTTAGAAGCTGGGATGTGTTGGTCAGCAGATGTTGTGTTGGTGAATGCAGGCAGAGATCCGCTCCAGCATTGTTTTTTTAAGCTGTGTCAGGAACATTTGGCCTAAAAAAACATTGCTTTGTGTCATCTTTGTGACTTTGCATTTACCATCCACTGTTTTCAGAGAAGTCCTGACCTCTGCAAACATCATGTGTACACAGTGAGAACAACAAGAAGTCATTTACTTAACACTCTGTACTCCTGGTTTTATAGAGTTGCTAATAAGAGATGAATAAATAAACTGCTTTACTTCAGGCAGGTGCTTTAACTTTTTCTCATGACATGTTACCAAGTACCTATTGTTTTAAAAGAACTAATATGAAAACAAAACTTAGCATGGAGTATTCATTTTTTTTACACAGAAAGCTATTTCTTCAGACAGGACATGCAAAGAAAAAAAATTCTTGAAGTTAAAATGAGTATGTGGGATTTGCTTGCACATGTTTCAATAGTATTTTGCATTTTCTTTTCTCGGTAGCACTTTAGATTACAGCCCGCGTCTTACAGTGTAGTTTCCCGTCTCTTACAGTGTAGTTTCCTCAACTGTAGGGGTAACTCTCACACATGTACCTTGACATTTTGCGGTACCTATCGGGTAGTTACGCTCTCGTCTTACAGTGTAGTTTCCCGTCTCTTACAGTGTAGTTTCGTCAACTGTAGGGGTAACTCTCACACATGTACCATGACACTTTGCGGTACCTATCGGGTAGTTATGCTCGCGTCTTACAGTGTAAGTCCCGGAGTCTTACAGTGTAGTTTCCCGTGTCTTACCATGAACTTATCAAAACAGTGTAATTTTCCTGGACATATGCTCTAACTATGCAAACCTTGATGTATCACTTCCTCTTAAGAATCAGCATGGATAAAGATTATGTAGACCAATGATAAAGTTAAAAGCTGTAATGTATTGATGAGTATGGGTTTCACATAATAATGATATTCAGACGTATAAAATATCTTTATTTTTTTATACACACAGAGACCCCACATTGTAATTCTCCTTTTAAGTTACTGATCCATTAAAATCACACTTGTCTTTGCTTACTGGCTAACTATCCAGTATTTTCTGTTATAAATTGCCTTTGTTCTTCGTTGATGTGTTGTAAGCATTTTGTATATAATTTTATTCAGGCAACTTGGAGGGCAGACCGGGGTCCTTAGGATTTTGCGTATTTGCGTTCATGCCTTTATACGGGCAGCCTGGGGTCCTAAAAGTTGTATATCCCGAACGGGGATTCCGCGATTGTTTAAAAGCATCTTCAAAACATCTTATAAGTTATCAGTGATGCATTCTTGAGGAAGTAAGTACTTTAATAGCTTACAAGTTATCTTTAAGGAGTGTTGAGAGGGGAATAAACATTTAGTTTGTTTATGTGGCAGGAATTTTGGCTCGTATTTCCCTTACGTTGCACTGCTAATGCTAAATAGCTAGTGGGCGCATCATTAACGTCTGGTAGACACTGTCTTTGATTCACCTTCTGTTATTTATTGTTTCAGATACCATACACTGCCAACCCTGTTGAGATGCACTACTGATAAGTGGCTGTTGGACGTTGATGTCACACACATTAGTCATCCTCTTCGTTCATTCATTCTCCATGCATCCGGCCGTTGCTGTAATGCTGTTTCTTAAAGGATACATAAAAGACTGAACTGTGAACTGTGTATCTGCCTTTACTCTCTGACCGGAGTATCTGTGTGGATAAAGTGTCCAAGCATTATTCATCATAGAAACACAGATGTCAGTAGCTTCAACAGTTCCACTGCAACAACCCAGCACTTTACCTGTAACTACTGGTCAACACCTGGAACTGGACTAGATTATAAAATGCACACTAGTAGAGGGTAGTTAAACATTAAGTACAGCGAACAAGTGTGCACTTTAAAATCCAGCCCGGTTCCAGTTGTTGACCAGTAGTTACAGTAAAGTAGTGGGTAGTTACACAGTAAGTAAAGCCAACATGTGAGCACTTTATAATCCAGCCCGGTTCCAGTTGTTGACCAGTAGTTACAGTAAAGTAGTGGGTAGTTACACAGTAAGTAGAGCCAACAAGTGTGCACTTTAAAATCCAGCCCGGTTCCAGTTGTTGACCAGTAGTTACAGTAAAGTAGTGGGTAGTTACACAGTAAGTAAAGCCAACATGTGAGCACTTTATAATCCAGCCCGGTTCCAGATGTTGACCAGTAGTTACAGTAAAGTAGTGGGTAGTTACACAGTAAGTAAAGCCAACAAGTGTGCACTTTAAAATCCAGACCGGTTCCAGTTGTTGACCAGTAGTTACAGTAAAGTAGTGGGTAGTTACACAGTAAGTAAAGCCAA
This sequence comes from Halichoeres trimaculatus, assembly GCF_033239565.1. NCBI lineage: Eukaryota > Metazoa > Chordata > Actinopteri > Labriformes > Labridae > Halichoeres > Halichoeres trimaculatus. The sequence goes on along the minus strand of NW_027437180.1, from coordinate 33,561,770 downwards.
CATGTGAGCACTTTATAATCCAGCCCGGTTCCAGTTGTTGACCAGTAGTTACAGTAAAGTAGTGGGTAGTTACACAGTAAGTAAATCCAACAAGTGTGCACTTTATAATCCAGCCCGGTTCCAGTTGTTGACTTGTAGTTACAGGTAAAGTAGTGGGTAGTTACACAGTAAGTAAAGCCAACAAGTGTGCACTTTAAAATTCAGCCCGGTTCCAGTTGTTGACCAGTAGTTACAGGTAAAGTAGTGGGTAGTTACACAGTAAGTAAAGCCAACAAGTGTGCACTTTATAATCCAGCCCGGTTCCAGTTGTTGACCAGTAGTTACAGGTAAAGTAGTGGGTTGTCGCAGTGGAAGTACTGGACAGTTAGACAGTAAGCAGTGGCTAGTGTTAACTTAATGGCCGGGTTACTTAAAAGGTGAATTACTATGTGGGGTCTCTGTGTGTTAAAAAAAAAATAAAGTTTTTTTTTTTTACATCTGCAAGTCTTATCATTATTGTGTGAAACACATAATAATAATAATAATAATAATAAATTTTATTTGTAGAGCACTTTTCATCAAAGCGATCTCAAGGTGCGACAATAAAACAAGGTTAAAAACAACAAGATTACATACTCATCAATACATTACAGTGTTTAGGTTCATCATTGGTCTACTTTATTCACAATACTGATTGTTAAGAGGAAGTGGCACATTAACAGCAAAAGCATATGCCCAGGAAAATTACACTGTTTTGACAAGTTCATGGTAAGACACGGGAAACTACACTGTAAGACTCCAGGACTTACACTGTAAGACGAGAGCGTAACTACCCGATAGGTACCGCAAAATGTCATGGTACATGTGTGAGAGTTACCCCTACAGTTGACGAAACTACACTGTAAGACTCCAGGACTTACACTGTAAGACGAGAGCGTAACTACCCGATAGGTACCGCAAAATGTCAAGGTACATGTGTGAGAGTTACCCCTACAGTTGAGGAAACTACACTGTAAGAGACAGGAAACTACACTGTAAGACGCGGGCTGTAATCTAAAGTGCTACCCTTTTCTCTCCTGCTGTAGCCATAGCTCTTGCCAATATGCATTTCATGACAGGAAGAAAATTCAACAAAACCATCCGTTTTAAAAATCATTTATTCTTATTCTTTGGGATTTTTAAAACATCATATGTTAAGCATCTGAGAGGCCCTCTGCTAACTCCTCAGCTGTGGACGCCGTCTGCTGTGGACACAGCTCCTTGCTGGGGTCCATTATGACAGGTGGAGGCAGCTTCAGACACTCCACCTGAGCTCTGAACTCCTCCATCTCCTCCGGCTCCAGCTCCCTCCTCTTGCTGAACAGGTTCAAGCTGTTGAACTTAAAAGTTGGGGATTCCATCTGCAGGGTAAACAGAGAACAGTCTGGACAGGAGGTATTGAAGAGGGTCGTGGTGACGTTGAAGCCTTCCACGTGTATTTTTAATACACCACTGTCCACAGAGAAGTTTCTGGGAAAGTAGTGGCATAAGCCTTTAACCCTGTTTGACTGTATGTACGAGGAGTTGGAGAAATCAACGGCCACACTGTCTCGTCCTTTGATGGCTGCCTGAGCTTCAGGGTCCGTCATAGTGACTCCGACTAAAGCCCATTGTCCCTCTAAATGATGAGGCTCCACCTGATCCAGAGGCCGGAGCAGGTCTTCACAGGACAGAGGAGCTGACCAGCTCACAGGCAGAACGCAGAGGAGGCAGGTAAAGAGTACAGCAAACATGTCTGTGTCTGTTGTACTGAAATATGAAGAGTGGACTGCACTGTGGCGTACCAGCAAATATATAAACTGGTTGGAGAGGCTTCAAAAAGTCCAGTTGTACGAAAAAAAGACTCTTATCAAGCTGTGGATTTTGTGATTGTGAAATGAAACATCATGTTTGTTTGCAATGGATGTGCTCGGGTTTCTCTTATCTGTGGCAATGTGGGTGGTTTACGGTCAGTTACCTAATCAAAAAAATAACATTTTAACATTTATTTAACGTTTAATCTTTAACAATGTTCACCATCAGATAAATGTTGTGGGGTTTGCAGAGTTACCATCAACACATAAAATAGAGACACGTTCTACTTTGAAACATAGACATGTCTCTGCACCTCTAAGCAGCAATAAATAAACAATGACTTAACTCTGATCCTTTATTGAGTTGTGATGTAAAAAAAAAGAAGAAGTTATCATTATAATTCTTTTTATTATGGGAGAGTAAAATGTGTTGTTATAGTTATGTCTTCTAAGACTGAAAATTTAAAACTTGAAAAATAGAGGCTGCTGAATTGCACTTGCACATTATATTTTACTGTTAACTTTACTGTTTGTATTACTTGGAAACATCATTGTAATAAGTCCATTTCTCTCTCCAGCCAATGCAAGATACTCATTCATGCTTTTATCAAAAGTAGAATTAGTGACTGATAGATGTACAAAAAGAGCATTTCTGAGCTTCAGCTGCTTCAAAACTTCTCTGCCAGAATGACGACAAATATCAAACCTGTTTTAATGAGTCTGCACTGGCTGCCAGTATCTTTAAAAATTGATTTGTAGGTTCTTCACTGGTTTTGAAATCTCTTGATGGTCTTTCACCTTCTTATTTATCTGATTTGCGTTTAACAGATGTGCCCGTGAAAGGACTCATGTCTCCAGGTCATAGTTCTTTAACAGTGCCAAAGGTAGAAACAAGGACTAACTGTGAGCCAGCTTTTAAACACAGCAGACCTGAGGGCTACACCTGGTTTAACCATTTCTCAATTCAACTGAGTTTGACCTTACCTTATTTAATAAAACAAGTTCTGACTTTTATCTAATTTAAAGTTTGATAATTCTAATCATGTATGTTTATAGATAAATATGTTTATAACCATTAAGAATTCACTATATTACCAAAAGTATTCGGTCTGAATTGCTTGTAACAACTAAAAAATATCTGCCAGTGGAACAAGAGAAAAGTTTCTTGTAGTTAAGACATAAATCTAGTTTCAAGTAGAGTTTCTAGCAAACTTTTCTTATTCTATTGGCAGATTATTTCTACTTGTTGAAAGTAATTCAGACCTCATTTTTGTCTTTAAATAACTTGAAACAAGACATTTTTTTCTGAGGGAATAAGTTGAGTGTGGCTCATATCAAGTGCAAAAAGACCATTTTTACTTGAAATAAGACATACACACTTTATAAGATTTCATTTTTTTCCCCATTCAGTGCGTATGGGTAACACTAGCAGATCTAGCACCAATCTGTAGTCTTTCTTTGAGGTTCATATGTACAGTACATTACCTTATTATCTGTTTTAAATCACCCATTTATTTTTTTGTTTTAGTCAATTACACAAGCTTTTATCAGCTCTTTAAAATCATTCTTTAAATATGAGCGTAGCATCTCCCCTTTTACTGATTCACTCTTTAGTATTTTATTATCAAACTCATCAGTGTTTTTTGCATGGGCTGGGATAAAGGAAACTGTGTGTGTGTGTCAAGGGTTGTCTTGCAACTTTATTTGGTTATTTTTCTGAATGTTGAGAACTTTGTGTTACTCAGTGTTATACGAATAACATAAATTGCTAGTTGCCGCCCTATTGGCTATGGCTGCCTTTTGCAGCAGCTCTCTCTTCTTTGCCCATTTCTTGTAATTTTTTCATCTCTTTTTTGTAATCTTTGTATTTGGAGTGGATCATTACTTTATATGGCTCATTTGTTGGTCATGGACACCAAACTTTTTGTGGCTTCAGTGATATTTTTACTACTTTTTCTCCTGTGTTTGTCTGGAGATCCTACATGTAACCATGGCTGCATTGTTACCATGAGAACTCAGCTGTTAGCAGCCTGTAGCATGTCAATGCTAACTGGTGTAACGCCTGATGTCTTCCCACAAGGTAAGGAGAAGGAGGTGAGGAAGATGCGTTGGTCCAGAAGGCAGAGTAGCTTCATGCTATTCACAGACATGGCTAACAGAGCTAACACCAGACACCAAAACCATGTTGGAAGAGCTTCACTTGCTGTGAGCAGACAGGATCCAGGAGACAGAGACTGAACAGACTGCTGAAGAAGCTCAGTCCTGGACCCTGTGGGGGTGGAGGCTGGCTGAACTGGAGAATGATGGACAAGCTGTCATCATCTATTTTCTTATGGACCTTTTTGCACTTTCTTTACACTTTCCTACTTTTGTTTTCTTGATTGCTGCTGACTTCAATTTCGTTGTACTTGTTACAATGGCAATAAAGTTCTATTCTATTGTATTCTAAATCCTGATTGATTGATTGGTTGGTTGATTGATTGATTGATACCTATTGCTCTGTATCTTCAAAAGGTTGACAAGCTATTATAAGTAAGGCCTGATGCAGTGACAGAACTTAACTTGGTGTAAATATTGTAAATATCAGCACACTGTTTGACCAAAAATTTTTGCAAAATATTAGTACAAGACAAGATAAAACATTAAAAAGTTATTTGTTTTATGTTAGTAATAATCAAAACTTATTTTTTTGTTGAATTTTCTTTATTCCAACTTTCCAAATTCTCTCATTCACCCTGGTATTGAAATGTTTGATCCCTTAAGAGAATCTTTGTGAAGTGCACGTAACATTGGTTTTATTCTGTTAACAGACATCATTGCACAGAGTCTCTTGGGCTTTAATCCTGTTTTCTCAGGGCCTCTAAAGGGGTGGACAAAGCTCCTCTTTTGGATCCATCATGTAAGGTGGAGGCAGGTTCAGACACACCACCTGAGCCTTGAACATCTCCAGCTCCTTCTGCTCCAGCTGCCTCCTCTTGCTGAACAGACACAGCTCCTGTGATTTAAAAAAGTCCCCATCCACGTTGAAGCTCAGCAACACACAGTCCGGACACGACGAGTGGAAGAGGCTCCCGTTCATCAACGGTACCCTTTCACCACTCAGCTGATAGTTGGAGCCATTCAGTGTATAGTTGTAGATTTCAGGATAGCAATTGGAGCCGATGAAATGAACCTTGGCTATACTGGAGTTGTAAAGATCAAGGACGACGCTGCGGCTGTATGGCACAGGCTCTGCAGACTCAATGACTTTCATGCTGCCTGCAACCAAAGCCCACCTACCCTCCAACTCAGACGGCACAATTCCCTCCATAGGCTTGAGTAAGTCTTTACAATCTAGAGGAGCCGGGTGGCTCACAGACAGCAGGCTCAGAAAAAGAAGAGTGCAAACAGCAAACATGTCTCTGTGTGGAGAAATCTCAACAGATGAAGAGAAGAAAGCTGGTGTCACTTCAGCGTCTGTCTCACAGTGGTGTACAGACACAGGGGGTCAGGCTTTATGGCTGCTGTTCATCAATATTTACAAAGCATAGTCCACGTGATCCTGGACACTGCACACGCCACACTGCAATGAGTTTACTGTTTGTTTTTCTAAAGTTGTTTTTGGGGCTTTTCATGCCAACAGGGTGTGAGTGGGAAATGACATGCGGGAAAAAGGCCAGACTTGAACCTGGGCCACCTGCTCATGGGCCAACCTCATGGGGCAACCTAGACCTCCAGGCCATCTGTGTCCCGAGTGAGTTTACTTTAAACAGAAATGTCAACATTGCGAAAAATCTGACTTGAGTTTCACATCGTAAATCCCCCTCATTTTTATTTTTATTATTTCATTTTTTTTAATCTTGTTTTATTTTAATTTTTTGAGGGTCAGCAGCAGAGGACAATTTCTTACCCACCTAAGTCGTTCTATAACACTGTGTTTCCTTAGAGATCCTTTGAATCTTAAAAGAGATGCTGCGCTAAGACATAGCTGTAATATGTAACGTTAGTAAATCCTGGTTATGTCCTGCCATTCATCTACCAATCAGAGCTAACGTAACCTCATTCTTCATTTTATTGATAGACTCAAGTTTGAACAGACCACTGCAGAATAACTGCTGACTGTGGGTTGGAATGAACATTATCACAAACTATTTAGCCCCTGTGTTATACAGTGATACAGCCTTAGCTAAAGGCTAATTAGCTTTTAGCTCGGGCTGTATCACCCTCCTGTTTTGCTTTCTTCTGCTCTTCTGTCCTTTTTCTGTCTGACATTTTCTGTCCACCATCACTACAAAATTTGTCATAGACAAACACAGATCTCAGTTTTATCTCTTCTTACTACTGAACTTCGTCAGCTGGTGTGGTGTTGTTATGGAGACCTAGATGTGCCGTAGATCAATCCAGTCCTGGACTACCTGAACTGGAAGCAAAGTAGCAATTTAAAATATCATGTAACCAGCAAAAATGGTGCTGATAATCTCATTTTAAAGTGTGGATTACAATCAGGTATTTATCTAGAAGGGAGACTTTTTCAAGATCACTTTCAAACTCCGTACAGCCCCTATAAGAAGAGATCCAAGTGTTTGTTTGTTTTTTTTTGCTGTGGTTACGTCCAACAGTAACTGGTATTCTGGAGTTCAGGTTCAATAAACTATTTCACATCAGAGCTGGATTAAATCTCAGGGTCTCTTCTACAAATGTTACAATACCAACTAAAGTCTGTTAAATAAATACACAATCCCACCTGGCAGCAACAAGCATTCGTAGATTACAATGTAGACCACAGTGGATAAAAAGAGGGTGTTAAGAGAGGGGAGTGAATCCCCTCTGCTTTGTCAAAGTCTGATGTTAGCAGGTATGGTTTAAATATGGCAAAGCAGAATACTCCTTCTTTAAAGAAATACTGACCCCTTAGGTTGTCTCAAACTGTCACTGGTTTTGGACTACAAACAGAATGAATCAGTCTGAAACTTGAATCAGTGTGTGTGTGTGTGTGTGTGTGTATTGTTGTAAAGCTGTGTTGATCTTTGAGACAGGTCTACTGCTTGAGGGACAGAAAGGCTGGATGAACACCAAGATCTGTATCACAAATGTCAGTTTAATCATTCAACCATTCGTCAATCATTTCAAAGCTGACATCCAAGACACTCCAGATTCCACTTTTTTTCCTGTATTTAGTATATACAACCATACTCAGAGCTGTGACACCAGCTCTGATCTGGTGAGAATACAAAGGTCATGTTTTCAGTATTCCAAAATAATCTCTATTTATAACAGCCTAAAGATATCCAGCTGTGCCTACTGTTTCTCACAAAATGATCATGTTGAAATCAAAGTCAGTGTTCTGTTTGCAGAGTTAATAAAAACAGTCAGGCTCTAAAAGTGGATTAGATTCTTCTCAGATAAAAGACAGAAATGACTAGAATAATTCAGCTTTAAATTCATTAAATAAGAACACGTCTGCTCCAGATCTTTGCATTTTTCGGTTTAATCTGCTGTTCAGATCCAAAGGACCCGCTGAGCTATAAATGTAAATACATCTGCTTAAAATAATTCATATTCAGTTGGTTAATTGCACAACTTTTAATATATGAATTTTAGTATCCTTTGAAAATGGGCGAAATAAGAAATTAAAATCAAACAGTGTTAAATAAACATCTCATATCTTGGTCTACGCTGAAGAGTAAGAAGAGTTCAAATGGGATTTTTAAAGAGAGAGCTCTTCAAGGCACTTAAAACACTGACAAGTCCAGTCCATTTCTCAGTGTGAAACTCAGGGTGGGAGGAGGAAAATTCAAGATGTGGGAGTAGCTTGTGGACGTCCTGGTTTGAAGAAATAAGGGGGTATTTATGGGAGCAGTGTGTGGTATGTTTGTAACAGCAGTGACAGACTGAAGGATGCTGCGGACTGAGGAGGGAGAGGTCACGCAGGCACAGGGAGAGTGTCTACATGACTGAGCAGCACTTGCAGCTTTTGCGTTTAGGTTTCGCTTGGGTCTCCTCCTCCTGGCCAGCCCTGGATGGGATTGGTGTCTCTATGCTGCTCAGGCTGTTGGCTGCTGCTGATATCTCTGCCTGGGTGTCTGGGTCTTTGGCCTGGGACAGGAGGGGATCCTGCTCTGCTGCTTCTGAGCTCTCATGAGGATCAACCAGGGGAACCTCTTGGAACTGTCCGGACCCTGGAGCTGGGTCCTCCGCCTTTATTGCTGCCTCTGTTGCCTCTGCTGGCTCTTCAGCTTCACCCTCTGCTTCCAAGTTGGGGGTGAGAGTTACAGACGCCTCTGAATAGACTGGCACCAGAGCCACTGTGGCGCCCTCTAGAGCATCAACCTGACACTGCGGCTGCACAGAGGTCGGCTCTTCTGTCGCTTCGTCCTGTTCTTCGGCTTTTGAATCCTTTTCGTTTGCCCTCACATCCTCCCTTGTGACCTCCTCCTCAGTTTGTGGTTGTGCCTCTGGTTGACTGAAAGATTCTGGATCGACTTCTGTAACCACGACCTTCCCTCCCACCTCCACAGCCGCCTCTCCCTCTTCACCTGCTTCTGTTTCCGACTTCAGAGGAGTTTCCTCTAGATCAGTGGCGTCCTGCTGATCTTGTTGGGCTGTCTGATCCTCAGGTACATCTTCGCCTTCATCTGTTATGATCACACGTTCTGCTCTCATTACCAGAGTGCCTTCCTCTTCCTCCTCCTCCTCTTCAATGTTGACATGTGGAGCCTCACCCTGGTTCAACTCTGGCTCATCCTCAGAGGCTGGAGCTGGTCCGTTGGAGGTGGGCGGGACACTGTCCTCTGAAGCCCTGTGATTGGTGGTTACTTCTGGTTCCCTTTCCCCGTTGGTTAAGACAGCTTCACTTTCTTTCAGTAGGTCTGTTTTTACATCACCATCTTCTGTTTCTGGAGATTAAACAAAAAATAAAAATCATTAATATCCCTGTCAGGCAAAGAGCAGATTTTAGTGACAACGATTTAATTAGCTAGTTTTGTTTATGTATTTAAATTATGTTAAGAAAATGAGCAATCAGTATGCCACACTGTCATTTATTCTGATTAACAGCTTCTAAATGGATAATATAGACACCGGCTCTTGATTGCAATTAGTGGAAGCTTTATCAGTAATATATCAGAGCTCTGTAAAGTAAACTTAGGTTTTAATGCACTCCACAAAAGGATCTGCCATCTATGAATCTTAACGCTCTACACATCTACTCTGCTGCTGAAGAAAATAAATCCAGAAGCTAACAAACGATGACAGCACAGTTTTAGCCACAGGCCATGAAGTGGGCACTGAACACTGAAGGCTTTTGTTCTTGAAGTAAAATAGACAAGCTCGAAAAAAAAAAGATATGTAAATGATCATTTTGAGCTTTCAGGCAAGAAAGCACAATTATGTATAAAATACTTTGATATAGAAGTCAGTAGCGTATAAACTAGCAGCAGATTATAGGACATGCCTCAGCAGTTTTGGATCAGGCTGTCTGAAGTTACAGACTCGATTTAAATTCAAACGGATGGCTCAATTTCATCTCCACAGCTCTCTTGTCCACTTCACAGCTTGGGCAGCTTCCCCACTGACACGTCCGTGAACCCGCTGCCCTCTAAAATGCAACTTATGCACTCAAGAGCCTATTAGCATAAATATATGTGAGGAGTAATAAGTTTTCATGACAGTGTACAAAGTAAAGACGCCACACTGGCTTTTAATATGCAAATTTATTGAGATCACCACGCAGAATGTATGCATGCAATCATTTTCATAGGTGGTTAGAAAGTCTTTGTTGGATGTGTAGATTGAAATGAACAAAAGAGTGAGATCAAAGCTAAGAGATGGATTCAGACATGAATGAGATGTAATTTAATTTGTGGAGGGAGTGTTTTTCTACTTTGCATACAAGCTTTCTATAAATACTGTGGTGTGTGTGTCTCTGTAAGTCTGTATGATACACAGGTCAGCTCTACACTCACCAATGCCTGCTGGATTGTTTTCACCATTCTGCAGAACAACGTCCTGGATTATATCTGTGGAGGAAAAGATGACGCATTTAAGGCCGATGTTTTCAAATGTGCAGTACAGACATAGGAGTTTCTCTTTACTGATTTTGCAAACTGACTTCTTTGGAAATGCCACTAAGTGCACTTAGAGTTGACATTCAAAACATCAAAAGAAGATGCATCTGTCAGAGAAAGAATAACAAAGTTGTTGACGAACTGCATCTGACGTACACTTATCTTGTCATAAGAACCATGCACACATCCAAAAAAAGATGAACTTTTCCTTTTCCAGAGCAAAATTTCTCCCTGTCTTCATTGTAAGCACACAAAAAGAAATGGGAATGTGTCTGATTTTTGAGCTAAACAGATCAAAATGCTCTGAAGTAATTAAGTATGAGTAGCATGAGGAGACTTGACACAGGTTGACAGGTGGTGGCAGCAGGAAGATGGAGTTTCACGTGCTTGACATGAATTGCACATAATACTGTGTCAGGAAGCTATTTTTCACTCCGTCATTTACCGTGGATGTCAGAGCTTGTCAAAATTGACTGTAAACACTCATGCTAACCCCTTGACGGCTATGTAATGTTCATTAATTCATCACCCTCTCTGGGGCAGAGCTCATGGCAGTGCAGCTTTCTAAACTGTCCACTGTAATTTCAACATTTCTCAAAGCCAAAAAGGGTTTTTCTGGTTCCACTCACCTTCAGCTTCTCCAGCTTCAGCTGCTTTCACTGCCTCCTGATGAGGAAGACAGAGAGGAGAGGAGTTAGACGTACTGTGCCTCGACTGCACTGTAAACCCCAAAGTTCTAATTACTCAATTAGATGAAGCTATGAAAACTTAAAGTTTGTTATTGAGTTCAATTTACTCAAATGTCTGAGCTTTCAGTGTTGAAACTGATGATTTCTGAGTAGATTTACTTTTTTTCTACTGTTTAAGTAGCACAACTTTAATTCATTAGTTTCTGAGACTGCGTTTTGTAACCATGAGTGAGGAGGGGATGCAGTCCATATGAGACCCTACTGTACTTCGAGACGTGTACAACAGTGGCACAGGTTGTCTGTGCTGCACACGACATAGACTGTTTGTCTGTGCTCCTTGTGGCATCAATCAGCTGTCTATGCTCTACGTGGTGTGGACTAGCTGTCTGCGTCAAAAATAAATTAATATACCTTTTCACATTTTCAAAATTGGCCTGAATAGCATAATAGTACAGTCACACATTTCATTTAAAATTATATTAAAGGGAACCCTGGCTACCGGAACGTCATTTTCCTAAATGATCAGTGTTTTTACCAGCTACATAAGAACGATAATAAAATCTCTCAAAATATCATAGTTTGTATTAAATTTGAAAAAATATTTTCACTCATAGGTCGCCATTGTTGTTTACGCCGCAATGACGTCTGGGTAGTGACATCATATGGTTGCACCGGTCTCAGTCTTATATAGGATTTAACCTCACGACGCAAAGTCATGTCGTCTGTTCAGCCATTTCAGTTTGAACCCGAGTGAAAATGATAATACTGAAAACAAACAATCAAACGAACTTAAAAATGAAGACGAACGAGGACGCGAAGAGGCGAGAGCCGGCCAAAGTCGCTGGTGTGCTTGCGGGTGCTGCGTAGCTATATCAACGGAGTGGGAGAGCGTCTGCTGTAAGGAGGTTCACTTTCTGTCATCAGCTGTTCAAGGTAACAATATCTACCTGTCCTTTGATTAAATTAATCAAAAATAATTTCAGTCACTAGAATCCTTCGCTGTTGTGTTTTTTACATGAGGATAACCGACGACTTGATGTTGTCCAATGGAAGTTGTTTACGCCTACAAGGGATTTCCCACAACTTCCTTTTTTTCTTGTCTTTTGGGAAGCTGTGCAGACTAACATCAGTCTCCTTGTTTCCTTTCGACTGAAAAGTGCACCCAAAAGCAGCGCAATGTGGCAACATAATAGTTTTTTTCGCTCCTGAAACCTAGTGACTTACGGTAAACGTAAACGGTGAAATCCAGACGCTCAGCACCAAGCAACCAATCTACGTCCTCAACCAAGAATAAAACAATGGCTGCGCCCGTAGGATAGAAACAGTGTTTTAAACTGTATTTTTTTTAAAGAAAAAACAATTCTTCATGTCTTTTAACACCAAATTCTTGTTTGAGACAAGCATTTATGCATTTTTATGCCTATTAGTCCTTACAGTCGGGGTTCCTTTTAAAGGTGAAACGTTATACTTTTAAAAAAACGTTAAAGTCAGTTGATTTAGAGCTGATTTTTGTTGTAACGGTGTTTGTAACTATATGTGAGGAGGGAACACTGGAGGGAAATGAGACCCAGCTATACTTGTTGTATTGTTATTTAATTTTTTCATTATTACATTTCCTTAATTCATAAGGCAAATTAACTGATATTACATCTTTCAGTTTTGTGCAATACCCTGTCGGCGAAAACTTGTTTCTGTGTGCAAGAATCTGACTGTGAAGTACATATCCTTCCAACAAGTGCAATACTTTCTACTCTGTTTAGAGTGTTTTTTTTGGTACTTCTTTATTTAAATTGTTTCATATTCTTTATTTAAAGTGTTAATCTTCTCTATCTTAAACCTTTTATATACCCTATTTAAATCTTTTATACATATCTTTATATCCTTTATATCTTTTGTCTTTGACTCCGAGAGAGCCCCCTACAAGATATCTAATGTGCCTGGACTGTCAGTTCATCTACAAATGGCAAATGAAAACCTTGAATCCTTTTGAGTTTGGTCAACTTATTATGTTTTACAGTGATATGCAAAATTTTTATAACATTACTTAATATTTTAATGTGTAACAACTGAGCATCAGGTTTATTTGACTAAAGACATTCAGTAGAATGATTTTCCATAACAATCGTAACTACTTAAGATGTTGAGTTAAATCAACTTAAGTTTCATATTTCATTACTTAGTTTCTCTAAGGTAAACGGTTTACAAGCATTTTTCAAGTTAACTCAACTTATCCTGTTTTACAGTGTGGTGAAAGTGATGGAGTTGTACATTTTTGAAGTGAACATGAAAAGAAATACATCTGAGTTGCAAATAATGAAGCTTGGAGGGAAAATGGAATTTTATGAAATGTATTTCAATGCAAGAAGCAAAGAGATGTAGATTGCAGACTAGTAAACTGTAAACTGAGGATAATTGTAGCAATTAAGGGGTCATGAAAGTCTGGCAGCCTGGTCACAAGGGGGAGTGATTGAGCTTAAAAGTTCTGCCTTATGTGTGAAAAGCACTCCCTTTCCTATAATTTCCCCTGCATATACTTAACGTGTACCATAATCATGTGTAGTAAAGTAATGCCTCTTTCAGGGATGTGACATGCTTTCACGCATCAGGAAGTATCAGTGAAAGGATGTGATAATTATCCTCATGTGCCTTTTTAAGTTTCCACATATCAATTTTCCCACTAAAGCAAAGCTTTGGTGGCACAGATTCTTTAAATGCTATCATTTCACACACAGGACAGGGTCAAACATTCAGAGCCTCATCTTTCATGACAGCAACAGCTATTAAATGCTGCATGTAATCCTCTGTTTATGTCTCTGGTTGCTTAAAGCTGAAAGCCAAGGTTAAAATGAATATGTGATGATTACAAAAACCTCAGAAAAAGACCCTGGAGCCACGCAGCGGAAAAAGAGGAGGCTGCAGTCTTTTGTTGCAGACCTTGAACGAGGTGAGGGAAACACACTTGTGCTGAGCTTGAGGTGAAATAACAATTCCAGAGTGGATCAAGTGCTGAATTGTTTATGTAACAGCGCTGATTACATTCATAAAGTTCCTGCTTTTGAACAAGATGCTACATCAAAGGTACATTAAGAGGAGAAATACATTATTCATGGCAGAAAGCCAGACACAGAAGTTGTGGGAAAATGTTCTGCCTAATGGAAGATGATGGAAGCAGGCTTGTTATACACATATTCCAACCCCCTCGGTGTCCGAAGAATGAGGAGAGTGAGCGTGTGTGTGGATGTGTGTGTGAGAGTGTGTGTGTGCTGTTCTTACAGTTTGGCCATCCTCCATCTGCTCCTTCGGTTTCTCTTCTTCCTCTGCCAGGCGCTGGCTCTCTGGCTCCAACCTGGATGGACACGCACAAACACAAAACAAAGCAATCAAAAATTTTGTTGTATCTCGACATATGTTCTTTTTTTCAAAGCTGCAAATTTTAATTCTTCCAGAGGCTGCGTATGTTTGTGAGAGGATATTTTTTTTATAGAAAGTCAGGAGCTTGGACGATTGGGGTAATAAGATCGGGATCACTCAGTGTATCGTTTAAGGAATTGACAAGATGTCCACTCCAATAAAGAAAAGTCCGATCCTGCCTGGCAGCTGTGAAGGCCGGATCACATTCCAACTCTCTTTCGGGAGAATATTAGCTCAACTCTCCCAAAGCATACATAATTCACAACAGCAGCAGAAATGACATGAAAACAAAAATAGAAAAGGGAATGCTGCACCTATCAATTATACAGTACAAGCCGTTCAGACTATACCAAAAACAACAAAAAGATGACAGCTCTCTCATGCTCTGTCAGCTCTGCTAACTGTCACCAAAAGTCTCCTCGCCTCCCCGCTCTACCTCTCACACAAACACAAACACACGATCACACACGCTGTGGCTTTACTTGTCAGTGGGCTGTTCCGTCTCCTGGGCCGGGGAGCCCCACAGAGGGGAGCGGGGGCTCTGGGAGTTTGGAGAAGTCGGGGACAAAGAGGGTCCTTCCATCAGCCACTGGTCCCTCAGAGACTTTCTCTGGAGAGGAGGAAAAACATGGAGGAAAGGTTGATTAAATATGTGATGTTGACACTGATAACTACCTGGATAACAGCTTTTGAGCTGACATGAAATCCACCTGATGACTAACAGTTTATGCTTTTGTTAATATTCAAAACCTCAGAGGAACTGAAACAAACTTCACCAGCCAAAACACACAGGATTCACAAAACAATGCGCTAAATGATAGCATTAGCTGTTGTTTTAGTTACAAACTAGAAATAAAAAACCTCTTAACTCACAATGTATGACTCAAAAACAGATAAAACATCACCCTCTTCAGTAAGCTAACAGCAACTGACACAGACTCAGTATATTGAGCAGCAAACTACAGCAGTTGATCCAGCCTGGCTAACTCAAGTCTAAAGTCTCCTAGCATCTAAAATCTCATTTACATCAAAAAACTGTCAAAACATTGACTGAAAATATTGATTACCCTCTCTCGTCTGTCCGAGCAGGGGAGTTTTACGAGTAGATACAAGAAAAATGTTGATATTAACCAACACACAGACAACAGATACATTTGATCTAACCTTACAGCTGTTGCTACTGGCAACAGAATGTTCAACTGAAACCAACAGCTGGTGGCAGAACAGTGAGGGAGAGGCTGCTGGTGAACGGTTACTTGGTTACCTGGCGGAAGAAATAAGCCTGCAATGCTTTATTTGAGTGTCCTTTGAGAAAAAAAATATTTAAACTGATAGAACCACAATAAAAAAATAAATAAAAAGTAATGACAGCAATCTCCTTGTTACAATTGAACTAACTGCTAACAGCAATGTTTTTAATTGAGGAAAAATATTCATATTCCAAATCAGATTAGGAAAAGATGAACCACGCTCTGCTTGAGTTAAAACTCTCCATTATTCTTTAGTGAAACTGTGATTTAATTAGAAGACATGTGGGCATATGATAGTGTGATTTTGTTTAACATAATTCTTTTGTAAGAGAATATACTCATAATGGTTGAAGCCTGTTTCTGATGGAAAAAAGGCCAGACTTGCCTATAAATAAATAAATATTAAGATTTTAAATCATAAAATAAAAATTCCATATAAAGAGATAAGTAAACAGTCCACATTATAGAAAATCAAATTAATGATTCTGTCAAAAAACATAAACTTTGGCTAATTAAAAAAAAAAAAACTACTGTTGTATCTTATATCTCAAAAACACTCAAGCCATCAAAAGTCTTGATCTTATTCAGAATAGTACATCCTTTGCAAGAATGGGTCCGCAACAGAAAGCACATTTGTTACCCTGCCATTAAAGAGCATGTGTGCAATTGTGACTTGGTTCCTCATGATAATAACTTTGCTGATGTCTCGATTATAACTACATAACTCCAGTTTAGACTTTACATCTCAACTCTACTAATTTTCTCATAAGTCTGACTCCATATTTCAAAATTTTGATTTTTATTGCATACTTTCATCATTTAATCCCATATTTTTTAAACTTTTCATCTCGTAATTTTGATTTAGGATGTTGCAATTCTGACTTTTTACCTAATAATTGCAATTTAGGTCCTTGTAACTCTGACTTTGCTTAATTCATAGTTTTGACTAGATGCCTTCAATACAGACTTTTCACCACACATTCACATAGTATCTCATAAATTTGACTTTTCATCTCATATTTTGGAACTTTAACCTCCTACTTTCAATTAAGCATTTCATAATTTTTCCTTTTTTTCCTGTAATTTTGGCCAAGCTCTTTGATAGATTTTTAATGTCATGGTTATGACTCACTATGTCCAATTTAGACCTTTCATCTGATTTCAACTTTGTATCTCATAATTTTGACACTTAATCTCATATTTTCAAATATTTATCACACTATTCTAGCTCAGTGCTCCATAATTTCAATGTTTTTGCCTCATTTTTCAGAGTATTCTCCAATAATTTATTCCTTTTTTCCTTTTTTAAAAATTCGGTTGATTTCTTCTGTGCTCTGAAAAGTATTTGGCCCACATCTTTTGGTTTCTGCAGTGATGTGACATGGACCGGCTTAATGAGACTGGTTTGCTGACATACATAGAGACAAATACCCAAAACATATACAAGTAGTGACACAGTCTACGTTTTCTAGGTATATGATTTTAATAGCTATACTTTTTTTAAAGGGAAACATCAGAATATGAACAGTTTGTGAGTTTTGGCCATTGAAGCATCAACCCCAGATGACTGATCCAAATATCCCTGGAGAAGTGGATCAAACTGATTGTGGGTTGAAGAAAACTGATGGTGGTTGAAGGTCCTAGGTTATAATAAAAACAGAACCGTACAGGTTTACACATTTTCATTTATTAAAGAACAATAATACAGAAAACTCCTGAAATAGTCTATTAATGCAATTTAATAAAACAATAAAAAAGTGAAGGTATTGGCTGCTGGTTTGGTTTGAAGCTCTTGTGAGGCACTTTGTGTCATTTTTTGCTGATAAAAGTCTCATCCTCCTTTCTGTTTATAGTAGAAACTATCACACATCATAACAAACCACTTGTGATGAATTTAAGAAAAAAGAATCTGTTTCTGTTTGTCACTCTAACACCTTCCCTCTAGCAGCAGTTTCTGTTGGTATAAATAGATGAACAAAACCATAAACTTCACACTTGTGTACTTGTTTCCTTTTGGGTCACATAACGGCAGCAAAACACATTACAGTTTATTTTATAACCAACTAAACACTCAGAGGAGCTTTAAGGGCTGAAGTTAGTAGTTATTGATTAGAGATGCTGCAGTTCAAAGATCAAAGTCTTAAGTTAAGTACGATGGCTTACTGAGAATAATTTTTTCAGTTTGTGTAGGAGTTATTTGAAATGTGAATCTTTTCATTAGGTATCCTTAAAGATGGAGTTTGTGCTTTTTCAAGTTTTACAGTCCCTCTGGTATCCTCAGCTCAACTAAAAATTTATATTTTTTTCACACTGGTGTTTCAGAAAAGCAAAAATTCAGCCTCTGTCCGAAATGTTTCTCTCTAGCTACTGCTCTCTGCTTCATAATGGCGAGCCCTCTGGAGTATAAAGTTGTGGGTATACCTTGGTGTTAGGGGCCTGCTCCTCCATGAGCCAGGTAGGAGATCCTTATGTGATGACGTCATCATTTCCAGGAAGTCTTGTTAAGATCTCATACTATTTCTAGAATAGACGGTTTTAAATTCAGGGATTTCTACAATATATGAAAATGTTTGAAAATCTGCCAACACTCACATCTAGCTTTTTGATTTTTTTTCCATGTACAGGAAAGCATCATGTCCCGTCCTTAATATTGTAGATTTAATAAGTGTCATGGGGCATTCAAATCTAATGAGTAATATAGAAGAACTGAGTCATACAGAACTTCACCGATCACTTAAATAACAAAGTGTTAATGTAATCTGAGCATGCACTGAAAGAAAGTACCCTGAAAACTTCCCATTTCAGTGGATACATGATACCTCGATCATTGTGGGGAAAGGAATATTCCACCCCTGTAAAACCGATTAAATTTCCAATTGGATTCACACTTTTTTTTGGAATGAGGTGTAAACAAAGGTTAAATTCTTTCCATTTGAGCAAATAAACCGATAGTAAACGGAATATTTGGGTCCATGTAAACGTGGCTATTGATTGTGTTCATGTCCCAGCACCTGGTTCAACAAAAGACATTAAAACTACAAAGATGATTACAAAGACATCGTTTGGTGGGGAATAGCTGCGGGGATTGAATATGACTCCTCCAAATTTTTCACAATTTGGTGCCGTTTTATTTGCCGCCGTTGGTGTGAAAAGGTCTTTAAAATGCTAATTACCAGAGAGAAAAAGCACTACAGCTTGTCATTATGAGATTAAGAAATGAGTGACTAAGGACAGAGGTTCTGACAGACTCAAAGAGTAAGAAGTGAAGGTGAGAAGAGGCACTTAGGTGTGACATGACCAGAGAGGGAACTGGGAAGCTTAAGCAAAAGGTGGTCATTGGCTGGTAGTGAAGCGGAGAGGCAAAAAAAAAGAAACAAACAAAAACAAACAAGACAAAACAGGTGTGGAATAGAGAGTAAGAACATGAGTGAGTTCAGGGCGATGTTTTTCACCTCAGCTATTCAATTCCAGCATGAATTTAAAGCATGTGTTCACTTTTATCCTCATCTTCCTACACCACTTCAGTAAATAGTCCTGACCCGGAACGAACGCTGCCTGAGGCTACATGCTATTCCCTCTTTACAGAAAACTGAAGCAAGTACTTTTAAGTTTCGGGAAAAAGAAAGACACAGAACCCAATTCTCAGTAGCATTTAGGACTGAGTCTCCGAGCATCATCCTTTAAACAGTCTACTACGAGTGCAGAAGAGACACACACAAAAACACAAGCATAGCTCTTTATTTCCACTGCTTTGTTGTACTTTTTTATTCTGACACTGCAACTGACATGCAGTAGTACGTCTGCTCGTGTGTTTTGAATGTGGCTTGTGATATAAATCCCACACAGGAGGATTTAACTGCACAAGTTTCACATACATTAGGGATATTCACTTTTCACCTTTCCATATGTCTTTCCAGAACATTAAGTGCATTTCTGCTGACTTTTGCACACCTTGTGTTCACTCATGATGAGTGAAGCAGGTAAATCCGTCAACATGTGCTCACAGGGCAAATGGTTTTAAAGTTATAAATGTCTTATACTGTCAGCATAACTGATGATAGTGATGAAACATCACAATATGGTGTCACGGTAATAGTGGTTGCAGTGCTGTTTGTTCAGGCCTGTCATAAATGCCTGCTGTTGAACACTTCTCAAATGTTTGACTCAACTAAGCACAAAAGAAGGGAAAGCTGTTTGGCATTGGCAGAGGAGGTTTGACAAATTTTTTATGGGCACAACACACAAATCCAGCTCTGCTGCTTCTCCAACAGACACATGTTTCTTACAAACGTGGCACCATTTAAAAGATGAATAAACAGACTTTCAAGCAACCTCTAAGTCTGTATTTGACTATGGTTATATTCTCTTTATGCATGCTACATCAACCTCTCTGAAAATGCTAAACTCAGTGTCACATGCTGCTTTGTGTTTTGTGTCTGGTTAAAGATTTAACACACAACTGTGTCTTGTATGACAAAGTAGGTCTGTCTTCACTTCATAACAGAAGAATGGAGCAGTGGTATATCTTTCTTTTTTGGACATTATCAAATGATCTTCTGTCTTATTTATGCTCTTTACTGACTCCTAAAGATGTCGCTGGACACAACCTTCAGTCAAACGGATTGATCCTGTTTGTGGTTCCTTGAACTTGCTCTGTCTTTGGTCACAGTGCTTTAAAGTGATACTCCGGGATGGAACAGGTTGGGTCCTATCTCAAGGTTTAGGGCAGAAATTACCCCTGCAGCAGTGTTTTTGTGCAGCAGAAGCCCAGAGCGCTCGCACCAAACACCCCCTCCCTGCTTGTCAGCCAGTTTCCTCTGCACTCAGACGGGGCCATTTTTTACTTGACCAAAAACACAAATAAATGGACTCCCACCGAAAAAAATATGATATCGGTCTGCATTCATGCTTTATTTAGAGAATTTTCAGCGCATTACTTTCGCACAAAAACACAGCTAAATAAGGCTCTAGTGTCATAAAACGGCGCTACCTCCGCTGCAGAGCCACAGCTGGCTACGAGGCGCTTGCCGCTTAGTGTATCAGTCCGCGCGTGCGGCGTGCCAGATATAAACAAACGCAGGTAGTCTGCCAGGACGAAGAGACACGATGATTTTATTAGGGTTCAGTATTGGCAAGATCCTAGTGATACATATCACGATACTTGGGCCATGATACGCTAATATCACGATATCACAATATTATGATATATTGGGATATTCTACACAGTTAACTATTTAATTAAAGATAACTTTTCGATTTAATTATGTTTGAAATAATGAAAGTAAGACGTTTCATACATACACTAAACTTGAAAATATAAAGTGTGTCAAGTTTTATTGGGTGAAAGATGTAGTCAGTTGGTGAAACTGATAAATGTCACTTGGTGTAACCAATGTTACTCATAAGAAATCTAATATTGCACAAAACATGACTTTGATTATTATTTTATCAGTCTACTACACTGTAAAAATTAAACTTCAAATGATTTTAAACTAATTGACCCAGGAATAGAGAGAAAACAATGATGTTTACAGCATCAAAACCCACATCGTCAAGTTTAGGAATAAAATATTTTGAATATACTTTGAGATTATATTTATTATACAGTTTGTGGGCAACATAAGGTGGAGTAGCTCCTTGGCACCATCTACCACAGTGGAGGTGCAAAAGACACACTGTACTTCCAACTCATCCAAAATGTGAATTTGTATTTTACCAAAAATATTGGTACTGAGAGCTAAAATATCCATATTTTAGCGTGATATGTTGCCTTATCGATGTTTTTTCACACCTTTAGTGTTTATTTATTGCTGTTCGTTTCTGTCTTACCCTGAAACATTTTTGTGCTGCTGTCTTGGCCACAACTACCTTCTAAAAGAGATCTTGGATCTCAATGAGAATATTCCAGGTAAAATAAAGGTTCAATTAAAAAAAAATCAACACAGTCTAAGATTCACTTCCAAGAAAGATTGTTACAACAAAGAAACTATCCGTTTGATGCTCTTTACAGTAAACTGTCAGGAACAGGGATGCGTACCGAGTTAGGAACTTTTATGGGTACAGACCGAATTCTGTCAAAAATACTGGGTACCGATTTACATGAAATCAAAAGATACCATGTTTAGGTACCTAAATGTATCCTTGTGACTGTGAGGAAGTGGAAGAGTAGGAAATTTTCCATGCTGGACGTCATCACAGCATTGCAAGGTTATATATTAAAGAATAAATATGTTAAATTGAAAAAACAAAACAAAACATATTTTGTTATTAGACTCATTACTGAGTATCGGTACCGGTTGCCAGGTACCGGGCATCGGTACCATATGGTTTCAAATGTGAAAGGTACCCATCCCTAGTCAGGAAAAATACAGATACAGAGGAAACTGTCAACAAAGAAAACATTTTCACACAAACATTACATTTAATAAAGCAGTAGTGTTCTCCAACATGTCTGGACTAATAACAGTACTTCAGGATGACTAGCACATATGAAAGCTGCGCTGCGATGAGTTGACCTTGGTTCAAGTGCTTGTTTGAGTAAGCATCTGTGCAGCCCTTGAGCCAGACAGTAAACTCTTGCCAGCTCCAGGAACGCTTTTCTTAAGCTGACCCTGACAAGCAGGAATAAATAGAATCTGTTTACCAGGACCTTTTAGAAAATATAATCAAATTACCCCCAAGATAATGGAAATACTGTTTGTCTGTAATTGAAGTGCATTCCATTTACAGCAGTTATGCTTCTCTTCCTGTATGAAACCAGGCTCAGTCTGCGTGAATCTAAACGCCCCATAACCCCTGCAGCCCCATGTTTTCAAAATCTGGTATCCGTTAGCCAGTAGCTGCTTACTCAACTATAAGCGTCACAAAATCATCTCTGTGTTTTCTCCTGCTGAGGAGAACAAGCCCTGCTCTGTTCCCCACCCTGAGCCTTTGGCTTCACTGGACGCAGCCCTCTCTAAACTTCCCTGCAGGTCAGGAGCAGTGTGTGTTTAAGCTGCTGCTCCCTCTTTATCACATCCTTACATCTACCCTGAAGTTACAGCCAATGTCAGAGCTAATGAATGTAGTAAAAGCTATGACACTATCATTTAGAATATCTGAGGCTGCGAGCATCTTGAATTTCCATCGCGC
Source organism: Halichoeres trimaculatus (assembly GCF_033239565.1). NCBI lineage: Eukaryota > Metazoa > Chordata > Actinopteri > Labriformes > Labridae > Halichoeres > Halichoeres trimaculatus. The sequence goes on along the minus strand of NW_027437180.1, from coordinate 33,539,433 downwards.
ACATGCAGTTCTGGTTCAGCACAAGATGCAAAAACCCACCTGCATGAACATACAAGGTGGGAACAATATGCAAAATAGTTTATTTCAAGACAGTGTCTGCACACACATGCATACCTGAGTGCACACAAACACATGCTGCAAAAATTTCACACAATTTGAGGAATGTGCCCCGGGGCAGTGTAACACAGCAGAGTAGGAAGTGGGAACGCCAGTGTGGAAATGATGTGAAAACAATAGAGCAGCTCTGTGACTTGCAGAGAGTGTAAACATTCACATAAAAACTGATTTCAAAAAGGGGGAGGCTTGCTTTTAACCTTGTGAGTAGCGGGCCAAATACAGGAAGTGTGGAAGTCTGTGAAGTTCATCTGTGTGTGTGAGAGGAAGTGTGTGCGCAAAAAAGGAAATAAATGTTAAAGATATCTGCCTGCTAACAAGCATGAGGAGGAGACAAGAGAAGTTTTGCAGCGGGAAATTAAGGATGCATGTAATGTATGTATATGTATATGTGTGTGTCTGTGGGTGTGTAAATGAATGAAACAGCTTAGATCAAAGTGTGTGTCAGACCTTGAGCTGCTGTAGCCGGAGCCTCTCATCCTCCATCTCTCGCCTTGCTTTGTCCTGCTCCTCCTGCAGCCGGCGCTTCTCCTGTCAGAGAGGAAGACGGAGGGAGAAAACTCAATAGAAGAAGAGTAGAGCAGCCTTATAATAGTTAGGGCAGGAGAAGTTCAATCACGTTCACACAAAGAGAAGCTGCAAACTGTGATCAGCAGCCAGACACAGATCGAAGCTAATGCGACTTCATAACAGAAGAGATGCAGTGAATAAAACATCAGTGGATGAGAGTTCAACAGGGACACCTGGTCAACCATCTGTCACAAGGACACTGTCACCACAGACATCTGGTAAACTCTATATCCCATAATGCTCAGGGCTGCTATCCCCTTGACAACCTGGTATTGAGACCAGAGGGACATCCCGGCACACAACATTGTATATTCAATTAATTATGTAGGAGCTGCAGACAGCTTAGAGAGCTTAGTCTCTTTACCCTCTCTGTCTGTGTGCAGACAAATCGGAAATTTGAGTTAAAGGAGACGAGCTGCGACAAAGTTGTTAAAACTTGCTGTAACACTGATCCTCCAGGAGCAGTTCCACAGCAGTCAAATGGCAAAAAAAACAACAAAAAAAACAAATAAATAAATAAGGGCACTCTTAATACCCTGGATAGGGAGCCCCCAACAATTTCACTTAACAATTTCAATTTAACTTTAACAGTAGTGGTGAGTATTGGCATGAAGCTCACAATACAAGACACATTACAATAATTGGGTCACGATACGATAATATCATGATATAATATTGTGATGTATTGCGATAACCTACACAGTTCATTATTTGATTGAAAACAGCTTTTCTATTTTATTATGTTTGAAATAATGAAAGTCAGATGCAGTGTTCCATAAATACACTTAACTTAGAAACATAACGTGTGTCAATTTGTCACTTAAACTACTGTGACAATTAAGGTCCCATATTATGCAAAAATCACTCAATTGAGTCTTTTAGTTAAATTTGTGGGTCTTTGGCTTTCCTTCCAGCCCACTAAATATGATATTTAATGACAACACCTGTACTTAGTAGTGCTTATGAATGTAAAATCCTGATCTAAAACGAGCTGTTTGGAATCTCCTGGGGTTTGCCAACGTCAGCGAGTCCCTTTTTTGACCAATCAGGAGCAAGTCTGACCTGATTGGTCCACCGAAGCAAATTCCCCGGACCCCCTCCCCGCCCACTCCTCTCTCCGCATCTGGAGAGAAATCTCTCCAGCAGAGTGAGTATTTTAAATACTGTAGCAGATGTAGGAGCTTTTCCTCAGTGTCCCCCTGTCTCTGTGTTAGCTTCAGGATGCTAACTTTAGCTGCGGTTAGCCAGTTGTTTTAGCCTGTAATGTTATGGTAAATGAGCTTCGCTGTTTTCTAAATATTGTGCACTCAGAGCTCATGGCGCCAAACATGTTACTACCATTTCATGAAGACATCAATGATCCATATTAAACTGCAGAAAAGAAGCATAATATGGGACCTATTAGTGTTGCAACAAAATTACTGGGTGTGTCCTGTTCAGACATTATGAAAGAACAAGGGAGAGTTCACAGTTGAACTGTTTTATTTTGCTCTTAAGTTTATTGGAAAAAAAGACACTTAAACTCAGACAGTTGCTAGATTTTTTTTTCTTTTTTTGCACTTTTGCACTTATTTATCAAAAATAAATCAGAAACTCAAACAGAACTTTTTTGTGTTGTATTTTGAGTTGAATAGCAGAGTGACTGTGCTGTCTTTGTTAGAAATTATCTGTAACTGTTAATTGAAATTTTATGTATCAAAAGTACCAGTGATGTTGGTAATCGTAAGTCGGTGAGTAGTCAAGAGGCACTGGTAATGGTCTGAAAAAATGTGGTATTGAGCACCCCTAATGACTTTGTTTATTATTTTATCAGTCTACCACACTGTAAAAATTAAACTTAAAATGACTTTAAACTAACTGACCCAAGAAATATTAGATTTATATAAGAATTCCAATATCTAATACATGATGCATTTCTAGTATCTACGTAAATACATTTTTTTGAGATGATTTGATGTAAGAGTAGACAAAAAACATCTATTATTTAACCAACAACTTGGTTTAAACATTTCAATTGAGGAGATTGGAATAGCTGTGGACAAGAACATAACTGTGGGAGCAGGAAACGACAATAGTGAAATAACATTTGAAGCAATACAGCCCATTTGAAAAGAGAATTTTCAGCACAACAACTCACAAGAGAGACACAGTAGCAGAAAAGGAGCCCCCCTCTCTCTGTCTCTCGCTCTGTGTGTGTGTGTGTGTTTGCCTGCAGAGAACATAAAGGTCAGCAGACCCTTCTTACAACATTAGAGCAAACAGCTCTGCATGTTTGTTTTTCTGACATTATTGTAGAAGAGGAATGCCACAACAACCGTTATTAGCAATAACCACTGAAATAAAAAATAGATAGGAAGTTGATATTGTGCCGATTGAGCTAGCCTTAATGACAGTTTGTAGCTCCTACTGCTGAGCAAATCATGTCGAAGGAGGTGACAGATGAAAGTGCAGAACTCTCCCTGAACCTCACTAAGGCTTCATCATCATCAGTTTGGATTTTGTGAATAAAAGACGAGGTGTTTGTGAAGACTTCAGTCTGCAGGAAATGTGGAACAACGCAACAGTGACTACAAAAAGGAACGAAATGAACAATGGACACATCTTAGTCGACTGTGGTCTCACACTACGCTATGTGTCCCAATATCAGCTGATGATTTTTAGCTCACATGTTGTTGCTTTTTTCACCATTTACAATTAGTCTAGTCTAGTCTTTGCTGCTGTTCATATCTGCTTTTTTTATCTTGGAACAGAAAAGCTGAAATTTCAACTGACTGATTTTGCCATCCACCTCCTCAGTTGTCAACAAATATCCCAATTATGTTGTTACCATAATTTTTTCTGGCCATGATAAACATGAGGTGAAATTCTGACAACATGGCAGCCTGAGTCTAGTCAGCAAAAAGTGGAAGGAAAAAATTAAAAGTTGTAGCATGATGCATTTAAAATAAAACGCAAATGATCAGGGATATCACAGATTAAATTTCTCCTTTAGCCCTCCACATTCATGGATTTACTTCATCCGTGGGGTCGATTCTTAACAATGACAAACCTGAAAAACTAGTTTTCTGGACTCTGTTTATGTGGACAGATCCAACGGACTGTAACAGTTTTGTCAGCCTCACTTCAGAGTTCAGGATTAACAATGGATACCGGATCCATATGAAAATGTGAGCTTGTGTGTGTGTGTGTGTGTGTGAATGTGTGTGTGTTTTGTGGACTCACAGCTATCGCCTCCAGCCGCTGTTGGTACTTCTCCGCCTCATCCATCTTGGCTCCTGTGACAGAACAAAACAGAGATGAAGGTCAGAGGTCAGGGGTTAAACAAATATGAGACAAGTCAACCGGATCAGTGTTCACCAGACTCAGACAGTGAACCCAGGCTTTCATTTCTTCGGTGTAGTGGTCATTCTTTGGTGCTGTATGTTTTTTTTTTCTTTCTTTTTACGGTCTAAAAGAATGACAAGAAGAAACTCAGACTGTATCTTTTTTCATCCTGCCCTCGAGACCCAGACATACTTATTCTGAGGATAAAGAGGCAACATACAATCGAAACCTGACACCAGTGTTTCCAATTTGGGGAGCTTTTCAACGCTCAAGTATCTTGCTGATATGCCTTGGCCTGCTGAGTAATTATGCCCCACAGTAATTCAGATCAAAACCTCTATCCACAAAAAGACAGAAAACTTCTCCCCATCCTCATTGAGCCTCTCGATGTTCTCTTGACACAGCCTGAAGAATCTGGTAATAAAAAAAAAAAGTGTTGATGCTTGTTTTCCCCTGCAGCTGACAACAAATGTGACAATATTTAAACTCCCTAAAACTCAGAGGTAATGAGAGTGCACAGACTGGAGTCATACATGGCACCCAGCTTGCTACAGCTCAGTCATTAGTGAGCTCCCAGCATCACAAGCCAGAGTTCTGCTTTTAAGAAAACCCTCCCTTTTCAAAGGAAAAAAAAACAACTCCACAAGAGAGAAACACTTATTTTCATCCAACAGGTGATTCTGCACTGGGTGTGTTTTCACAAAGACAGAAAAAGACAGTGAAGATTTCCATGCCATGACAGCATTAATCTTCCAGTTGCTGACTGTCCCATGTGGTGAGTAAAGACTCTGTCCAACATCAAATAACTCTTAAGCCATCGCAGCAACTGAGATCTGAAAATGGGGAAGATCTAAGCAACACAGTGCCCTATTTCTGCAGTGAACGCCAAACTGTCACCGTGACTGTCGCTAATCACCATCACAGGGCTTTGAAACACAAAAATGTGTCCAGAGGAATGTGCACACATACAGAAATGTAAAATACTTTCCATATGCAGTTCATAAAATACTTCTTATTCAAGCTAATATCTGGAAATACTTGATTATCAGTGATTTACGTGACTTTGAACGTGGCATGGTTGTTGGTGCCAGACAGGCTGGTCTGAGTATTTCAGAAACTGCTGATCTACTGGGATTTTAACCCACACTCATCTCTAGGGTTTACAGAGAATGGTCCCAAAAAGAGAAAATATCCAGTGAGCGGCAGTTCTGTGGGCCAAAATGCCTTGTTGATGCCAGAGGTCAGAGGAGAATGGACAGACTAGTTGGAGCAGATAGAAAGGCAACAGTAACTCAAATAACCACTGGTTACAACCGAGGTCTGCAGAAGAGCATCTCTGAACACACAACACGTCCAACCTTGAGGCAGATGGGCTACAGCAGCAGAAAACCACACCGGGTGACCCTCCTGTCAGCTAAGAACAGGAAAACTGGGTCTAGAATTCACACAGCAAGACCAAAACTGGACAATAGAAGATTGGAAAAACGTTGCCTGGTCTGATGAGTCTGGATTTCTGCTCCACATTCAGATGGTAGGGTCAGAATTTGGCGTCAACAACATGAAAGCATGGATCCATCCTGCCTTGTATCAACGGTTCAGGCTGCTGCTGGTGGTGTAATGGTGTGGGGGACATTTTCTTGGCTCACTTTGGGCCCCTAAGTACCAACAACTGAGCATGGTTTAAAGTCCACAGCCTACCTGAGTATTGTTGCTGACCATGTCCATCCCTTTATGAGCACAGTGTACCCATCTTCTGATGGCTACTTCCAGCAGGATAACGCTCCATGTCATAAAGCTGGAATCATCTCAGACTGCTTTCTTCAACATGACAATGAGTTCCCTGTACTCAAATGTCCTCCACAGTCCCCAGATCTCAATCTAATAGAGCTCCTTTGGGATGTGGTGGAACGGGAGATTCTCATCATGGATGTTCAGCCGACAAATCTGCAGCAACTGTGTGATACTATCATGTCAATATGGACCAAACTCTGAGGAATGTTTCCGGTACCTTGTTGCATCTATGCCACCAAGGATTAAGGCAGCTCTGAAGGTAAAAGGGGTCCAACCCGCTACTGGCAAGGTGTACCTTAAAAAGTGGCTGGTAAACCTAGGGATGTCAATCCAGATACAGATTTTTTGACTCCGAATACAATGTTTTGCCTGTACCTCTCTCTGATAAATCCCTGTTGGGTGATTCTGTTGTAAAGGATGAATCATATTTGTTGTACTGACGTGAGCCCTGTCGATACCTCCTCGAGGATTGCTCACTTTACAGAAATTGCAAGACGGTGTTTTACTACCATTGCTTACCAAAGAGAAGTAGTCCCACACAGTGGACATGTTTGCAAAGTGGCTTGATTTACAGGAGCCGTAAAGCGTGACGGTGCTGAAAACGTGTAAAAACTCGATCGGTCCCGTTCACGTAACAAATCCAGTGCAGTCCGATCCGAGCGAGGCATCCCTCTATATATAAATATTTCAATCCCCTGTCCTTATGCTACTTTTAAACAGTCTACAAATAAGGTTTCCCATTCTTCCCCAGAAGGTAACACAGTACAACTGATCCTGTTGTTACTTCTCCAATAGATCTTCTCGGGCCTTAAGGGGTGTGAGTTAACAAAGCGAGAAACTTCTCCTTCTTTCACACTTTCAGGATTTTTTCAATGCCCTCCAGGTGTGTGAGAGTGCTGAAGTTAAGGGAAAAGAGCCCATTTGGAACAATCTGAAAATGTAGGTGAAGTGTGTGTGTGTGTGTGTGTGTGTGTGTGTGTGTGTGTGTGTGTGTGTGTGTGTGTGTGTGTGTGTGTGTGTGTGTGTGTGTGTGTGTGTGTGTGTGTGTGAGGGGGGAAACAAAAGTGTAAAAGAAGAGGGAGGAAAGGCAACATTTTTGATTAGGAACCAACTCCTGGCTCACTTTCATTAGCCTGAAGTTCTTTAACGAACTGAGGTAAGGGGAAGCGAAGGCAGGAAAAATATATAAGGATATATATATATATGTGGAGAAGAAAAGAAAAAGACAAAGTTTAAAGGGAGGAAATCTCATTTGGCAATGTTTTGAATGACTGGAGGTGCAGTGACAGCTTACAGTATGAGCCTCCACGGGGAGTGGAGGCTTGTGTCTCATCAGGGATCCAGGAGAGCGCCCAGAATAGAAGCCAGAGATAAACAAGCAAACACAAACAGAGGCTTTGATGAGGAGGTATTGAAGAGATCCCTGTAGACGCACACTGATTTTGATAATTAGACATGATACAGGAGGATAGAAGAGGGAAGCTGACAAAGTCAAAAAGTTAAGAGACAGAAAGTGGATGAAGAGAGAAGTGGCAGAGGCAGAGGAGAGTCACATGGTGGGGATTGTAAATGGACAAAATAGAAAAAGATTTACCCTGGATAAACTGGATTTGTTTTGACACCAGTGCTTTTATCAGCATTGGCCTCAAACCCTCTCCACTCTAAATATCCGTCAGTGAAAGCATAATTTGTTAGTCCTCCTAAAATTCAGTTTGAGGATATTCAACAACAATAGTGAAAGGCTGCTGATGTTGGGAGATAAAATGTCAACAGCGTGGGTAATCGGTTGAGCTTAGTAGTTGAAATGCATACCCTGTATACAACAGTCATTTACGCTGGCCTTAGCCATTATTTGCACCTCATCCACTGCTCTTCTCCTCTGAAACACTTTCTAAACTTGGCGCAAAACATGAGAAGATTCCTTTGTTGTACCATTACATCTTGGCAATAAATCTTATACTATAGTAAAGCCTGTCTATTTCTCTTTTAAATGGTGCCACATTTGTAGGGAACATAGCATTGGGATGAGCAGCAGAGCTAAGTATGTTAGTTGAGCTCATAAGACATTTGCCAAATCTTCTGTCAATGCCTAATAGCTAATGGTATATATTTCCTTACTTTTGTGCTGTTTGTGTTTTCACATCTACTGTCCACTGTTGATTAATTTCCTCAAAAAAACATCTAAAAAAGGAAGCTTAATTTATTCAGGATTTAGTTTCTTAATGTCAATTTTTTCACATCAGTGGACTTTGCCACTTATCTGTAAAGCAAATCTAGTCTCCCAGGACTGAAGCCGGCCGTCACTCACGCCTACAGCGCCAGTGGGATGAAGGATGGAGAGACAAGGTGACCAGGAAAAGTAGCACCGATAAAGACCAAGTTGTTCATCAAGTGAAGCTGACTCAGCCTGCTGATTGTTTTACAATTGAATGCTACTTAAAAAGTGGTAAAACATCATTTCATAAAGTACAAAAACTAGATGCCATACATATACGGATGTCTAGCCTTGGCTACTCTCAAGACCCTTGTACCTGGTTGAGCTTCCAAGATTAAAACAGAAGTCACAGAGAAATAGTTTGAGATACAAAAGCCATTAAAAAAACCCCATAAAGAATCAATGTTTGCAATAAAATGCTGGACTTCAACAAACACAAAGATCTGCATTAGTAATGATAAAAGAACAAACAGTCAGATTTTAAAGATGCTATGAGGAGGATATGTTTAAACTGGACTGCCTCGCCACTTTCTGGCCCGTAGTCTAACGCACAATGTCGTATTAACTTTTAGCAAGGCGTGTGTTTGTTTTGGAATTAAATGGAGATCTGATCAAAACAAATTTTCTTTGTTCAAGACAACTTTTTACTGGATACAACACGTCGAGGTAACATATCTATCAGTACAGTTACGTAGCGATACGGCTTGAAACTTGACATCAAGCAGACGTAGCAGCCGGCTATAAGTAGTGCTATCAGCAGCCCTGTGCTCCGACGTATATGTAGGCTAATGTGACAACAAGAAAACACTGTCAGTCTGTAAGTACTTCAGTAGCCGTTTATTTTTAGCTCAGCTGGAATCCCAGTGCTCTAAGACAAGTCTGTAATGTGTAACGTTAGTAAATCCTGGTTAGCTTTTTCCTGCCAGTCATCTACCAAGCAGAGCTAACGTAACCTCACTTTTTTTTTTATTGATAGACTCTCAAGTTTGAACAGACTAGAGGTGTCCCAGTCCGATATTGATATCAGATATCGGTCCGATATCAGCAAAAAAACAAGTATCTGTATCGTATCGGAATGCATCTAAAATCTCAGATATAAGCACTCTGAAATTTCTGTTACCCATTGGTTAATAATAAATGGGTCAGTTTTTCCCCATACCTACTGTTGCTGACTACTGTTCTTTGTTTGAATAATATCACTTAATCAAGCCTTTTCTAACATGACAGACATACTATAAAATAAGTAATAAAAGTATGCATGTTTAATGCTGATATTGTATGGGATTAATATCAGTGTCGGCCAATACTCAATGCTGCAGTATCGGTATCGTATCGAAAGTAAAATTGTAATATCGGATACCCTAGAACAGACCACTGCAGAATAACTGCTGGCTGTGGGTTGGAATGGAAATTATCACACATAGTTTAGCCCCTGTGTTAGCCTTTAGCTCATGCTTTATCACTCTCCTGTTTAGCTTTCTTCTGCTCTTCTGTCCTTTTTCTGTCTGACAGTCAGGCTCCTGTGTCCACCATCACTACAAAAATAATCACAGAAATCATTTTCAAATGAGAAAAAACACAGATCTCTCTTCTCACTACTTAACTTCATCAGCCGCATAATGTTGTCATAGAGACCTAGACATGCTGTAGATCAATTTGGTCCTACTCAACCTGATAAGAAAGCTAAGAAATAGCAATTTAGAATAAGCTGAAACCTGTAATATTGGTGATGATAATCTCATTTTAAAGTGTGGATTACAATCAGGCAAATATAGAAGGGACACTCCTCAAGATCACTTAGAAACTCCACACAGGCCCTTTAAATTGGACAGTTTGCGTTCAAATTCTTGCAACAGTTTTCTTTATGTGTATGAAAAAAACCCCTGAAGATTGGTTAATGTCTGAGCTCCGTATGATAATTTTATATCTCCAAACGTGTAGGATGACTAACCGATTGTTGTAAGGCATTTTGCTGCCAGACAGTTTCCACTGACTGATCACATTTAATGTATTCAAACACAACATCTGATTTGAAAAATAATTTCACATAAATAGTACTAGAAATATCAACTCACATTGTTTGTTTTGTCTTTTTTCTCTTACTGTTTTCAGTTAAAAATTTCACCTTAATGCAAAATTTAGTCCTGGAGAAGGTCATGATATACTGATTTTGCTGTTTTAATCCTTTAAGCCTCTTGTATTCGCTTCGAGTAACATCTGTTTTAGAATAGATCAACAAAGTAATGATAAAATTATACAGTATGGGGATAAACTGTTGCTATCAAAAAGAAAAACCTAACCCAAAAATTGAGGCTTAAATTGAAATATTTTAACCTGAAAAAGCCCAAATTATTGAATGAATTTCCAAAAAGCAGCAAAAGAAATATCCCCGTTTTCACTATCATGTTAGAAAAACTTTCACTGTAGACTTGAATAGCGTAAGAAAATGTGTGGGATTTATGTTCACAACTATTTCATTGAGATTTGAGGCCAACTTATCAGCGTTTTGAGTAAATACATCCCAACTACCCCTTCTTTTTTACAATATAAAACAAAAACAAACAATTGTGATGCAAAATCTTTACTTAAATTATGCTTCTTTGCACCTTAACTGTGAAATTTCACACAACTCCCACAATGCTCTACTCAGAAAGCACAACATCCCACACCTGTGCTGTGGGATGCAGACAAAATCAGCACGTGCCTCTTTTAAAAAGCTTACTCCGTATCTTCTCTGTGTCTATACCAAACAGTAGAAGAAGAAAATAAGTATAAGGCACATGGCTTCACAGCCGGGGACACAGCTTGCCTGCCACAGTGTTCAATTACTGACACCTGTCCACCTGTAACACCTGTTAGACGCTAGCGCAGATGGTCGAGGAGACTAAAGCTGCAGTTTCTTAAAAATGATGAGTTTTTGGTCTTTAAGGCAGTAATTTATTTCATATAGGAAAGCTTGCCAGTTGAACAAGCTGCAGGCTGTCTGACCTCAGTGGAATGACCTCCCACAACAGCTCAGCTCTGAAGGTTTGCATTGCTCACTTACACAGAGAGGCACAACGGGGTGGCTATGAAAACTTTTCTGCTACATTGTCACCTCTTATTAAAGTGTTACTGATAGCATTAGACGCAACTCTAGTCAAATCAAATGTTTTTTATGAATCCATGACAGTGATGAGTCTTGATGTGCCTCCTTTAGTATTTTCAGACATTTAAAGATTAAAGATGGTAGATAAAATATTCTGTGTCATCAGCTGATAGTTTTCAAAATACAGTCATTTGCTTGATCTCTCAACTCCAGCAAAGCTGTCACCCACAATTTACAAAACCAAAAGACCACATCCTCAAATTTTTTATTTTTTACGACTGATGCCTCAGAGAGAGAAGGAGAAATAAAATTCTCAAAAAAGGAAAAGGTCTTGATAAATTTGATAAATGCGTTCATGTTAAGTCACTGGACAAATGGATGACAGCTTAAGATGAAGGATCATTATCTTTGCAGCTGAACTCCAGATACCATCTTGTCCTTCTGAAAATCTGGCATATTCTAATAAAACTCCACATGTTAGTAATAGTACGGGTCATGCTGACAAAAAAAAGTGTGAATGGTAACTAAGCAACAACAACCCCACTTTCCCTAAAAAACTGGGATGTTGTGTAAAACGCTGACAAAAGCAGATTTTGATAGTTTGCGATTTACTCAGCCCCTAAATTGAATTGCAAAGACAATTTATTAAATATTGAAGCTGAAGACTTTTATTGTTTAATGGAAAATATTCACATTTGATTTCAGCAACATGTTTCAAACAAGTTATGATATAAAGGACAAAACAACCAAAAAAATTGATTTTTCACCTATAATATCATTCTAAGCTTCAGAGAATCTGAAGAAATGTATCAAAAGTAGAAAAGGCTTAAAACTACCACTGAATGGCCATGATCTTTGGAAATAGGCTCTGTAGTGGAAGTCACTGCATAGGTCCAAAATCACTTCAAGAAACAATCACCTATGACCAGTTTGCTGCTCTGTCATTTAGAAACATAAGCCTGAAGTCCATGTAGGATAAACTGAAGTAGAAAACTGTGCTGTAGTCTGATTAATCTGAGTCTGACATTCATTTTGGAAGTCATGGAGGCAAGGTCCTTTTCTCTAACGAGTAGCATGACCGCCCTACTTCTTATCAGTGAGAAGATCAAAAGCCAGCATTCATGATGCTGTAATAAAGCAGAGTACCCCTGGCATGGGTAGCTTACACAGCTGAGAAGGAACCATTAAAGCTAAATCAAATGTTGTACAGGTTTTGGAGAAACACACACTGCCATCCAGATAATCAGAAAATCTCCTTCTTGGAGTAATACAACAGCACAGCTACATGGTAGAACAGCCAGGCTGTGAGACTCAGTTGTTTCCAGTCCCAGTTCGTCACCCATTAACCCACTTCTTCCATAAAAAACACTGTTTTAAGTTTCTCTCATGTTGCCTTGCACTGATTCAATAAAATGATCAAGTTTAAATGATTTGTAAACCATCAAAACCCGCTTCTGTTAACATTTTTCACCTCTGGGTTTGGAGCTTTTTGGAAATGGGTTTGTATGTTACCCACAATGCAACCTTAATTACCAATCTCTGTTGCAGAGTTTCAATACTCTTTGGGACCACTCTCTGGCAGAGAGCTCTACAGCCTAATTCCCACTCTCAACAAGGACATAATGGCAGAGGAAATGGAAGAAGATGAAGAGAAATGGAGCAAGAGGCTGTGTAAAGTGTAAAAATCTCAGACTGGCTTTGTGAGAGGGTAAACTGCTCTACAGAAACAGAAAAACACAAATTCCTGCACAATGCTGCGTTAAAACTGAACCACACCTAACAGTCTTCTCCACTGTTCATGGGGTTCATGTGATGTCACACAGCACTCGCGGCAGCATCTTTGGAACTGACCAGAGACTACTCGAGAGTAGTCATAAAATTAGGGTGATAGATTTGTAATGTTACAGGTAAGGCAGTCAAATGCTCATTGACAATAAAAAAAATCATGTGAAAGCTATGTGCATATATTTTGATGAATGAAAATGGTGGCCTTACCCTTTAAGAGAAGAACAATTAATGTATCTTGTTGAGGTTGCCATCTTAAAAGGATAGAGTGCCGACTATAAAACTATAACATGACGGAGGAAATGTTTGAGTTTACCGAGATCTTTCATTTTAAATTTTTCTCCCAACATTTCTTTCACACTTTTAAGCGTCTGACTGTCACTTGCTGCAACAACAAGATCATCAACCCAGATTATCAGTATGATTTTCTCACTACCAGTTTGCTTACTGTAAACACAGTGGTCAGCTGGATTTTGAATGAAATCATTTTGGTTCAGAAAATCATGTAGCATCTTATTCCAATTTCTTCCTGACTGTTTCAAACATAAAGTGATTTGTTTAGTCTACAGACAATGTGTGGTCCTCCTCATCCACCGCCCGCTTCACCTTGTCTCTCTTTCTCCGCCTGCAGTTAACGTCTTTGTGCCTGGGAATCTTGCAGAAGCTGCACCACTGTCTCTGTTCCTTGCGTTCACCGGCAGAAGTGCAATCCACAGCCTTATGTCCCCTCTGGCCGCAGTTATAACAGGACAGCTTCATGTTCCAACTTTCTCTTCCTCTCACCTTCATCACAGTCATCATCTGAGCTGGCAGCATTGAATTTTTCTGTGCTCTCATAGCTCCTCAACTTTGCTTTAAACTCGGTGAAAGTTAACTTCTCATCACTTTGTGTTACGTGGATAGAAAATGGCTTAAATGAGTCCGGCAAGCCCTTCAGAATCATTGCAATTAATAAGCCATCACTTAAAGTTTCTCCTGCGTTCCTTAATGCTGTAATAGCAGTCTCTGCACGAATGACATAGTCTGTAACGCTCTCATTGACAGCTTTCTGAAGAGACGTTAGCGCTGTATACAAGCTGATCACTCGTGGCTTCCCCTTACCAGCGTAGTGCTCCCTCAGAATCTTTAGCGCCTTTCTGCCATCATCTGCCGCGTCCCTCATTACAAGAGACAGGCTTTTATCGTCCAAAAGTTGGATCAATTCTGCATATGCTTCTTCACACAAAAATTTCTAAACTAAATACCTGATAATGACCTGTGGTGTTAAACATGAATGTAGTCTTGATTTAAGTGTGCACAGGGGGCATTTACATTTAAAAATGTTTTAAATCTAGTTCAAGTAAACTTTAGCATGTTATTGTTGGCTTTAATCATATTAAACATAATTATCCAAGGATAAAACTGTGGCTAGTGAAAATGCTGAGCGGCTAGTAACTCTGGGAAACCACTAGCCAAAGTGGCTGGTGAGCAAAAAAGTTGACGTCAAGCCCTGGCTGTAAATATGAAAAGTGACTGGATTGATGGTAAATAACAGACTACCAGATGGATGTAGTGAAACAAAGATAAATTGGAGCTTTACTGTGAATTAAAGAAGCTTAACAGAGTGTGTTTAGGATGGTTTCTAGCTGCTTTTCAGTCCTTCAGTTTCACACCAAACTGTCAGCATAGTTTCTCTGCAAACATTCCTCCAGCCCTCGAACTAAAGAATGTATATTTGCCTTTAGTGAATATGTGAGTGTTTATACAACAATGTGTATTTGCCTAGCAGGGTGCCATGAAGTCTATATGCCGAGTGCTGGTGTGGTGACATTAGCTCTGTGGGAACAGATGGAGGAGCAGTAGGGTGTCTGGAATGATAAACTTTAAGAATCATTTAGTATCACATCTCGCTACTTTTGTATATCTCTGGCTCACACTCAAAGATCAAGAGCGAGTGAGAGCATGTAAAAGAAATTCTCCAACAAGAGCACGAAGCTGCATTGTTTTATCTTTCAGGAAGAACAGCATAAATTTTTGTGAGGTAGAAAAAAATTGCCTTGAATAATTCTTTGAAAAGAGCGTGAGCAAAATACCTCAAATGTTGAAGCATTAGCATTTTCCGAATGCTTAAAAGGAAAGCCCCTGAAAGGATTTTCAAGAGGAGCAATCAGTGTAATCAGCAGGGTTGTCACGACAGAATTTAAAATCTGATGGGGAACGAGTTCACACAACACATACTCTATCATACACTCCTTTCCACCACAATAAGGGTTTACTTTTTCAATTACCAACCTTCAAAAAGTGATAGTATAGAAAAACCTCAAAGCAAACACAATTGAAAAATAACACCTAAGAGCAAAAAACGTTTTCTTTTCAAAAACAGGAAAAAGGAGAATCATCCAGTAGCCACACTACACAAACTGATAATATCAAACACACATTTTAAGTTTTTCTATACGTCACAGCTCACAAACTAGCTTTTATAACCCTCCACAGCCCCAGCAGCATGAAGCATGAATGTGAGTAGACATAGTGTATAAATAAGAGCAGGGTGCTGGGTTGTTGACTACAACCACAAAGAGGTTTGACATGAGCTGCAGTGGAGGCAAAGAAGTGAGATATCGGTCAGGAGAGTCTAACAAGTGTCACAGGGCGCCTCCTTGTACAGATTTCACCCACGCTTGACAGATCTGCTCTGATGGAGAATCAACTATCACAACAGCCATTGTACTTCTCAACAACAGCTACAGAGAAATGATAGAGTACAAAGGATATTTACAGTGCCCATAACAAAAACATAGTCACATCAAATAATTTCAGAATCATCTTTTACACTCACACAAATTTGATAATCAGCACTTACTAACTGATCTGATCGTTAGGAAGGCACGCAAAAGGATCAAAGAAGAGCAATCTACTGAATTGTTTGTCTCAGTAAACACAGGCTGTCTAGTGCACAATGTACAGAGCGGCTAAAATAGCTCCAGGTCTACAGGAGGCAGGGGAGGGAGGCGGAGGTAGCCATTAAAAGGCCACCCAGTGACATTTTTGTGTTTGTGTGATGATGCAGTTATGCTGCTGTTAGACTGCTGGCCACCCTGCTTCTCTGCACTTTGAAGTTTCTGCTCCATTTCTTGGAGAGACGTGGGGATACAGCAAGGGGGTGATTATAATGAAACACAGAGAGGAAGAGGGAGAGGAGAACAGGTTTGATAATCAGATATGTGCTCCCTATTACACACGGTAAAATGAGCGCATTCGAGGACAGACACTAATGGCGTCATTAATTTCTAATACCTGTATTAGTGATGCTAGCCTCAAAAGATTCATCTGCTAGTGGCTCATTTACCACCCTGCATCACCGTGTCTGATCATCCTGCTCTTGTAAGCATTTCTGAATGGAACAGAGCTAAGTGTGACTGGATAAAATAAAGTAAAAATTACTTTTAAAAAATCAAAACAAAACAAAACAAAAAAGCTATCACAGAAGTAGTTTGATTATGTCATTTAACATCACAGGATTATGACTGCTGTGGCTGAAAGGAAACAAACAAAAAAAACCCACCATTTCAAATCTATGTTATGTGATAGAGTGAACAGCATGGCTCAGCCATTTACATTTGTACAGTTTTGAAGCCAAAATACCCCTGTCACAGGCACCGCCATTGGCTGTCGTTGTGCATTAGAGGATATGATGGACTCAGAGAGAATCTGAGTGGATCCGGATGACACGAATAATAATTGTTTTATTCTTTCAAAAGTCTAATTTCTTTTTGGCTCTCCCTCCTGACATATTTTACAATCTCCCCAAAAAATACACAAGAACGCCAGCTGTCAATCATCATTAAACGTGATGTAAAGCCTTGTTTTTAACCTCTCATAACTAATGAAAACGAAACTTTTCAGAAAAAGAGGACCTGGATACAAGGTAGCCCAATGCTATTCTTAAATCACCACAACAATCGGATGTGAGAAACATTTCTACAAGGTTTATGAATCTTTTAAAGTTTGACCATAGCCCATCTGGAATGACTGGGGAGATGGATTTGCTGACCTATACTGCAGCCAGCCACCAGGGGGAGCAGTTTTTGTGGCGACTTCACTTCAAGCGGAGCAAGTTGACGTCCACTTTTTCTTTAAGTCTATGGTTCATAGCAAGATAATATTTGTAGATAAGATCTGAATTTGTGCTCATTCCAAGTCAAGATTGAAACCAAGTAACACAGTTAGTCTAATGAGCTATATGTAGTATAAGTGGTATTGTTTTTTAGTTTGTCTCAATAAACAAAAATTTGAATATAGAGCAGCAAACAATCTGCTCTTCAGTGTTACTGGGTAGTTGTGACTCAATTCTAATTTCTCATGGGTCTTGTTGGACTCTTAAAAGTTGTTTTTGTTGTATGATTGTATGGTTGTATAGGGTATTGGTCAATAGTTTTTGTTTTACCTGGCTAAGGTACCAAGACATTTATCTCAATCAGGGGTCTTAAACTCAAATTGCCTGAAGGTGGCTGCACAACCAATCCTGTCACCAGGTGGCCACTTCAGGTGTTCCACAAAAAGAAACAATACAAAAAAAAAACAGGTTCAACTGTTGGAACAATTGTATTTCTTAACACGGATTATTTTACAGGCATATTTGGCCAAATCCTCGCTGCCAGACACCTGGGAGTGCTTCTTCTCAAACAGCTGGGCCACATTTACTTTGATGGAGTTGAAACTCTGGCTAGAAGATGGACATCACTAAATGTGCACCTGTTGTTCGATTTGCCTCCTTTCTTGCTTTCTGGGATACATTTTGTAGCGTTGACAGCTCTTTCTTTAAATGTGCAGCTCATCTTCCCTGGTCTGGACAGTGGACTGAGCCATGAACGCGACACCAAGATTTCAGTATAAATTGATATCAAGTTTTCTGTTATGATACTAACTTTAACATGGCATGAATTTGATGTCTCATGTTCATAACAATGCTCCCACTGCAGCTGCAGTGAAGTCTTGTTACACTCAGGTACAAAACACAGCTGAGCTCACATTCACATTTAGGTGAATGAATCATGTCTACTCATTCGATTTTCTGCTCTGTGGGCTTTGAAAAAGTCAGAGACAAAAACCAAACCAAATAGTGATCAATTCTGACAGCATGAGGACTTTTACTGTGGACACAAGAGCCTTTTTGAACCGGAGAAATCAGAGAAAGGACAAAACTCAGCAGAGAGAGTGAGAAGAAACCTTTGTACCAATTGGTGAGAAGGAGAAATCCAAAGTTACCTGTCAGTGCAGATGTGCTATGACTGGGACATGGAAACAAAGGTACTTCACTAACTTTCTGTAAGAACTCCATCACCTGAGGTTCATAGACTACTTTAGCTTCCATGACAGAGTCTCGGTAAAAGAGCTGAACAGCATCTCCTTTCTGAAAGGCACTCAATGTTGAAAGTACCTCAAACAACCCCTTTTAAAAAAACAAACTATCCTTTAACGATAAGAAGCACATGGAGAGAAAGAAAGTTTTTATATGAGGCTGCAGGCTACATTAGAAATCTTTAAAAGCTGGCCATCAATCCTAAACAAGATGAGTTCTGACAGGGCCACTCCCAATTGTTAATCTTACCCCTTTTGCCTTCGTCTTACCCCTTCCCCTTGACCTTCTGTTTCAAGGGCCAAGGGGAAGGAGTAAAAAACATCCTTAGAAACATGACGCCACTCAATCCCCACTACGTCATCACCCCTCGTCACTTGCTGGCTGTCATAGGCAGAGCGACTGTTTATTCACCTCCAAACAAAACACATTTCTTCAAACTGAAGTCAGATTAGGATGACAAAGTCACAGCTAACAGACACCACCAACATGCACCGCACCAAATAAATAACAAGACAGCTAAATCATGAAAAGCAACAATATGGTCAGGTATGGGTACCAAATTGGGTACTTTTATAGGTACTGACCAAATTATGTCAAACGTACCAAGTACAGATTCACGTAAAACCCAAAGGTACCATATTTAGGTACCTGAATGCATTCTTGCGGCTGTGAGGGAGTGGAAGAGTAAGTGATTTTCCATGCTGGACATGAACACAGCATTGCAAGGTTATGCGTTAAGGAATAAATATGTTCAATAGAAAACTTTTAGATTTTATCATTAAAAAAATGATATATCTTACAACATAAATACAAAAAAGTACCGAAAATTGGTACCGTTGAGTACTGGTACTGGTACCGATTACCAGGTACAGGGCATCGGCACCATATCGCTTCAAATGTAAAAGGTGCCCATTCCTAGTTACGGTATTCTGAGGCTTTATTATGTGGCTTCTGAATACCATAACATTTGCCTTTCATAGCTTGTGTAGCTGATGCAGCCCCTGAATGTAGCTTAGCTGTCCAATTACTTATGAAACACAGCCCACAGCAGTGAAGTCTGTCCACTGCGAACCTGTCACCCTGTGTAGTTATTATTTGCTATAGCTGTAGTTGTAGCTATAGCCACATTAGGTAGATCATTACAACAAGCTATTTCAAAATAAAAACAACAGCCAAACATGGCTAATTGATGTTGGATTGGATATCTGAGAAAAAAATATTGATTTCATGGGAAATTTGTCTTAACCCTTGGTTTCAAGTAAGGTCTTGGTTTACCTTCGTTTCAAGGGCTGTGTAGCCCTCCCCCTTGATCTTATGGAGAACGTTAAACCAAGAGCTAAGGAGTAGAATTGTGATTAGCCCTTAGAACCAGGTAATGCTAATTTTAGGGAGTTAGTCATGCCACTGCAATTAAAGGCCTGCTACTAAAATCAGCTGAGTATCTCTCCTCGACAAGATCTAATGTGAGCCTTGATAGCTTTGATTCAATTCAAGGATGGTTCATTAACATAAGGAGTAAATTTAGACCTGAGCTCCAATGATTCAAAATGGACATAGTTCAGACAGATGTCAAAATGACAAAAGATAAGTTAAAAACAATCTGCTTAAAAGAGTCGTCAGAGTGTGGGGATCAAAAAATACTCTTCCTGTTTTCCTGCAAACAATCAAAGGCTGCTACATCTGACTTCCAGCCTGAAACCAAAATGCTCCCAACACATAAAATATGTAATCTAAAGATGATCCTTTTTTCAATCTAGTGCAGAAAAAACACAACAATAAAACATGTTAATGTCTCATTTTGTCTTTAATTAAAGGGCTTCTGACTATAGGCACTAAGTAAACCAAGGACACTGTATGATAGAAATGTCTTTCCACAGTGTCTGGGAACAGGAAAAGCAAAAACATCACCGTCCTCCAGACGATTACAGACAGACCATGAAATCTGAACGACCCTGATCTCTGAACCTCTGCATCCTCAGCTGAAGTCACAATCTAGCGCTCAGGAAGATCCTGACTTAAACAGACAGCCAACTAACTGTACAAAAACAGCCCCAGATACAAATTTAATTGGATCCGGTGCAATCAAAGAAGCAGTCGCTCTCTAGCTCGAGGGATGGACAGAGACAATCTGTTGTGAAGTGCTTTTTCATCAGCTATTGATTCGCAGCTGCTTTACAGACTGCAGCACAAATTGCATTATAGGAGATGGATATCCTGCTTATCTACATAGAAATAAATCTGACACAGTGGAAGTCTGTAGTGGTGTGTATGAGTGTGAGTGTGGGTGGTATGGGTGGAATTTGTGTGACTTGGATGGTGCCTCTGCAGCAGCACACAGCCAAGTTCCTGTGATTGACAGTCCGGGTCGAGGGAATGAAAACACTGCATTCCTCTAATGTGTGTGCATGTGAGTGAGTGTGTGTGTGTGTGCGAGTGAGCGAGTGAGAGAGTAAAGGACGGACAGTTAATGTGTGATTTTTGTGTGCTTCTTACGTCACACAGCTAACAGTGTAGTACTCTCCGGAGCGTGCTGGGGATTATCAGAGTCAACCATTTACATCACAGCCCGTCTCAAAGTCATTTTTCAGCGCCGCACTTCACAGACCATGACACTCCTACTTCAGCTGAACCTCTGAAGTTAAAAAGGAGAATAAAATTATGTAACTTCAAAACATGTCATGAACTTTCCCATCACATATTTACCATGGGGCTGTCTTTGCAGATACATACAGTAAGCAGGCACAAATTATCACCGCTGAACACGCGAGCTGGAGAGCATCAAAGGAAACACTGAGAGGGGAAATAAAAAGAAATCTTCGAACAGGTCTTGGCATTCAACAGTTAGACTAAAGCAAGTTTAATGAGTTGACAATTTGACTAAATCATGTTGAGAGAGGAAAGTGTGATGAAACAATAGCTCCTCAAAGAAGATGATTCCTTTGCTGTCGTTGAGGCTCAACATTAAAGAGTCAGAAATAGGACTGAGGAGGATCAATGGAAGTCTGTCAGGTACCACACATGTGCACGTTCGCAGCACTCACCCCTCTCCTTCTCTCTCTCACACACACACAATAAGGTCTCTGTTTAGCAGGAGGTAGGCTGGTCTCAGCCTTTGCTTGGCCCTGCCCACAGTATCCCAATGCGGTAAAAGACCTCTTATATACACAATCACACCCTGCACTCTCCACTCTCCATCTGATCTGTATTTGAGCTGATCCAGAAAGTTATGAGACATGGAGATTTCAAAATTATACGTCGAGCTCTCAGGGCCTCAGTGGTTGCTTTCATACTCTGAGTTTGGTCCAGTGTTGCTATTTGGTAGCTCATAGTCTATTTTTCAAGTAACAAACAAAGTGGAAAGAAAATTAGAAATTATTGAACGATGGGTCACTTCCATTGCAGGCACTTTCATTTCTTGACTTCACTTGAAGATACCAGTGATTAACAGGAGCTCATGCTATGCACCAGATTGGAAAGAGGAAAAAGTGCCCTTCATGGCTTCTCTGCTAACAGTTAGACATAAAATCATTAAAAAAAAGAATCAATTCTGGTTGCTTTGTTGAGAAACTGGGCACGGCAATGTCAAAGAAGCAAAGCTTTTAACTGCTGCAGACACGGTGAACTCTGCCACGTCATTTCACCAATATTAAGAGAATTAAACCCAAACATAATATCTGTGTGAGTATATGCTATGCTCTGTTCCAGTGCTTTACGAGTGGGTTTCTGCTCTCACTGTTTTTATTGCAAAATTACACAACCCATGGTCTACAAGGCATGTTTACCTTATGGAAAATACACTGTGAAAGCTGCTGCAGGGGAGGACTAAGCTGAAATATGAAACTCTAAAGTCATTACTGTTGCTTAAAGTTATATACACCTGTGCTGCAAAAGTATCATTATCAACAATACATCAGTGTAACAGAGGGAAAAAGTCAGGTTTTTAGGAAGGAGGAGCATACTGTGAGCCTTGTTGTCCCTGTTGAGAGAGACAGTAAGTTGTCTGCCTGTCTGTCTGTCACAAATCAACCCGTGAATCAAAGCTTTGCCCTCAGGCTCAGCTTCCTCTTCACCACCAACCATGCAGTACTGCTGATGCTGCACTAACTCGCCTGTCAGTTTTACAGACCATCTTGCCCTCACTTGTGAACAACACACAGAGACGGACTACCAGCAGAATTTGCCATTAAAGATTGATTAATCTTGTATTACATTTAAAACTAATGTGGACCTGATCACCAATCCCACCTCTCATTAAGACGCACCTAACTGTTAGACCTGCTGCACCTTACAATCAATTAGTTTGTGTGATTTGCAAGTGTATCTGGTAAAAGACTTTTGTGGATGGTTGCTTATTGCTCCTAAGATTTCCCTCCTCTCTCCTTCATCTGTTTTCCTCCAAGCTGCAGTCAACGCTTTGGGATACTCCTCAACATAACTGGCCAGTGACTATTCCTGGTTCTGGTTTAGGCCCCATTTACACAACGTTTCACCCAAAAATGCTAAAACACAGTGAAAAAAATCTGCTAAGGGACTGAAAATGCTGTGGTAACTATGCCAATCCAAGAAATAGTGCTACAACTGTCTTGCGGCTTTTGATAGATCTCCACCGAAGTAGAGTTGGGCCAATCGTCTGGTGTATTGGAGAATGTCAAGTGCAAAAGTGGAGCGGCTATGCATTTTGTTGAGAGACAGTGCAAAGCAAAACATAGCGTCAGCATTTCCTCTAAAAATCCGGCTTACGGTTTACACGGCAAAGGTGGTGGCAGTGTCTCAGTAAATAATCCACTCTGGGGGCCGTTTCCAAAAGTTTGCGTTTTAGGTCAGCTAAAACACTATTTATGTGTAAACAAGCATCCGAAACCCAACATTACTTTTGCGTTTCATCCTAAAACCATTGTCGTGTAAACAGCACCTTAGTTGAGGACCAGGGACTGTGCTGACAATTAATTGACAGCGTGGCTCTGCCTTTTATCATTGCATGGTTTTGAAGCCAAAATACCCCTGTCTGAGGTGCTGCCACTGTGCAGCCAGAGTCTGCTCAGTAGAGAATCTGAGGGGAGCCAGGAGACAAAAAGAAGTTAATTTTTTTCTTTCAAAAGTCCAATTTCTTCTTGGCTCTCCCCTCCAACGTATTTCACTATTTCCCAAAAAAAAAACACACGCAAGATCAGCAGCTAACAACTATTGTAAAACATTTTTAACATTGGACGTTTTTAATGCCTTACCCCAGGTAGGCCATCCCTCATCCAGGTCTTCACTCCTTCACACCCACTACGCTCTGTGAAATCCAGTGACCCAGCTCTTAATGAATTTTCAGTTAATTACTGGAGGTTGCTGAAGGTTGAAGTATATTGTTTCAGCAGTTAATAGTGGTTAGTTGGTTATATTATTTAACATAAAAACAAAATCTTCTTGCACTTAATGGCAGCATCTGCAGTCAAATAACTTGTATCACTTGGTCGCACTAACTAGGCTTTCCATTCTGTCTTAATTCTTGCTTGAGTAGTACATTGCTTTGAACAAAAGTGTCTGCTAAATGAAACAGCAAAACTGTAGAACTAATAACTGATTGGAAAAGAAACTTTTCATAAAAAAGAGGACTTGAACACAATTCTGCTAAATAGCATCTTCATATCATCAAAAAGAGCTCTTTAAGGTACATTTATTTTCTAAAGTTTGGCCACAGAGACAGAGTTTTTGACCTATAGCCAGTCACCAGGGGGAGCAGTTTTTGTGGCAACCACATTTCAAGCCAAGCTAGATGACATCCATTTTTTTAAACAGTCTATGGTGCTGACCCTCATCCGAGCCACTTCACACCTGGCAGCAAACAGCCCAAGTGTCTGCTGGCAGTCTCTGTTTGGAGAAGCAACCAGGACCAAACCATCTGCAAAAAAAGCAGAGGTGGACCTCTGAGGCCCCTTCACAGGAAACTCTCCTCTGGATTCAAGCCTTGATATCCTGTCCATGAAGATCACAGACAGGGCTGGACAAGGGCTAAACCTGGCTGAGGCCAACATGAACCTTGGAAATATTTGTCTTAGAGATATTCGATTAATCCACCTTGAGTAAATATGTAGCAGCAAGAGCAAAGATTAACTTTCTTTCAACTTTCAGTACCAGATTCACTGGCAAACAGCCATCTTCAACAACTTTTTTAATCAAACAGTAAAGTGTTAAATATACAAACAATACAAAGACAGATTTTCTCTACACCTTTTCAAAACCAGTCATACTTCTGACAGATTCAGTGCTGCAAGATGAATAGCCATTATGTCATGGATGGTTGACATTAAGCTAAATATTGTATAAGGCTGCGTATTCAATACTGTTCCCACGACGTACTAGCTTCTGATCAGTAGCCATAACAAAACCCACCATCTGCTGCACACCATTAAAATAATACGTCTGAAGGGATTTGGGGTGAAAAACTCAGTTCCACAGCCATTAAAGCTGTGCAGCAGATCAGAAGTGACAGTATGATGAAGCCTTTGTAAAACCTTGTCATCCACTCATCAAATCAGCAGCAGGCCTACAGAGATTAACACGGCCATGCACATCATACATATGCATGATGAGGCAGAAGAATAACATCATATGCAGCTTGGATGAGTCATCTTGGCTTATTGGGTATGATTAACATACAGGATTAATGCTTTAATCCAGCTGTGAAGAGGTCACACTGTGGCACTGGTCTCACTGTATGTGTTTCTTAGAAGGACTCTGCTTTGGAGGCATACAGCGACGTCTCTGTGATCAAGTTGCTCTTCTCTCTTTTACCTGTTTTTTGATCAATGCACAAAGTTAAACTGATAAAACTGTATGAGCTAGAAAGGATTTAACAGACTGGAATTAGACTTGCTGTTCACCATATGTGAAAGGCCTTGCATAATTACAGTAGCATAATGTAGAGGGAGGGGTGAGAAGATCAACTTTGAAATCCTTGCAGAAACATTTGAAAGAAGGTTTGGTAAGCAGAACTTTGCAGTTAATAGGGAACTCATCAGCATGACTTCTTACATTGTTTAAACTGTACAAATACAGACAACCCATCGACCTTTAACCAACTGACCTGTTACACAATTACCCCCCTTCTGTTTTTATGTTTGCAACTTTTCACAGTATACTATTCCCCTACTTTCAAAAAAACGTCTTTATAACAAATGTATTTTGTAGACACATGTTAAACCTTGTTTAAGTTGTAGGCCTGTACCTTACAGTTTCGTGTTCATACCCAAGGTCATCCAATATTTAAACAACCTTGTCTAGCTTGTTGTCCTAGTCATAAAGGATTGCTTACTGCTGTGTTCATATGTATACTGAAAAAAACAGAGTCAAATTCTGTTTTTCTCAACCACAAGCTGATTCTGTCTTTTCAAACAGAGCAAGGAAGAATATTATGACATGACATGGTTTGTTCAGTGCTCATCAAATTTGCCTTGTATAAGCAACCATAATTGGGAACTTCATAGTACCAAACAATGTTTGATGGAAAAGCTTACCAGTTAAAAACATGGCTGTTCCGAGAATTCGTTTCCAGGTCATTTAGACAAATTTGAAATTCTAAATAACCCAAAGGCAAAGCATTCCAAAATAGTTCAAATTGAGCCTTAATCGACAGGGCTAAACACAGGGTCACCAAATTAGCAGATAAGCAATGACAAATAAGTTAAGTTAAGTAAAATGAGTCAAACCTTCTGCCCTCCTTGCAGATTAACACCCACATGCCTGATATGGTTAAGATTGTTCAACCATTAACAGCCTAAAAACAAAGTAATTTCCATGATTTATGCCACAATTCTGCAGAAACAAGGTGCCATCTATTACCTGTTTGTTTTCATCAGGGTAGTAGAGCATTTTGGCTTTGTGGCAGCTATCGAAGCTAAGCTACAGCCTCCAGCTGGCAGTGCTTCACTTAATACACAACATGATATAACATAAACTAAAATTACCTTTAAACCATTGGACTACTATATATCTTTGTGGTGGAGTTTGTTGGATACATGTAGGGATGAGCATTTCAAGCAAAATAATATCACACCATAATTAATGATGAATAGCCTTTAAAATTCTTTTTGACGACATGACGGTATCATAAACCATTAATTTCTTTTATTAAATGATTAAATATTAGAGGTGTCCCAGTCCAATATTGATATCGGATATCAGTCTGCTATCGGCAAAAAAACAAGTATCGGAATTATATCGGAATGCATCTAAAATCTCCGATATAAGCAGTCCATTCCAGACTCCACTCCTGCTGTTTTTATTTGATTTATTTAGGTTATTTTCTGGGTCTTCTTATTCATTCTTTATTTTATTCAATTGCTAGTATATTCTTATGTTTAATGATAAAATTTCTGTTACCCATTGGTTAATAACAAATGGGTCAGTTTTTCCTCATACCTACTGTTGCTGACTACTGTTCTTTGTTTGAATAATTTCACTTAATCAAGCCTTTTCTAACATGACAGACATACTACAAAATAAGTAATAAAAGTATGCATGTTTAATGCTGATATCATGTCGGATTAATATTGGTATCAGCCAATACTCAATGCTGCAGTATTGGTATCGTATCGGAAGTGAAAATGTAATATCGGGACATCCCTATTAAATATTATCAAAAATCAGGACTAATCCCTTAAAATGATGTATTGTGAAAGACTCTTGGCACTTTTGAGTTGAAATTTACCTACAACAAAAATAAAAATATTATTTTCACCAGCTAGTAGGAAATGTTAGCATACAATGAGCATTTTAATAGAAGTTGGTAGCCGATCACAAAATAGTGTTGCTTTACACTGAGACAGGAAAGGCCTTAGAAGCACTCAGCAATGTTTGTACTGAACCACCAGGACTGAATTGGTAAATTGTAGGTTCACTGCTCAGCTCCCCATGTGCTGCTCTCAGCCGTGACCTTGAGGGACTTTTAGAGTTGGAGACAATGTGTTATCTGCTCCAAGGGACAGACTGACTTAATCGCTGTGGTCTCAGTGTTTCGGCAGTCATGAACTCTAATATCTACGGCTTTATCTCCTCAAACATTGTGCAAAGACAGTTGAGGCATGTATTAGCATTCTTGATAAGAGGGGAAACACCGGTTTTTAACCCTGAGGTAAAATACAGTGTGTGTGTGTTTGTGTGTGTGTGTTTGGCTTTGAGGAGGAGGGGAGATTACAGGCTAGCTTGGTTTTCATGGGAAACAGAGTCACAGACTCCTACTAGCTGAATATCATTACAGCCCTTTAGCATTTTATTTTCAGTTTAGTAAACAGTGCTGGTGCCATGCCTGACAAACACTGTATATACAACATCTCAAGGAGTCTCATATATACTGGTCGTTACAGGGAACTTCAGGTAGCATGGAAATAAGTCAAGAGTGTGGACTTTTGATTTCATAAAGTCTTTGTTCAAATAAAACCCACGTCCCAATGACCTCACCTGCCTCACAGCCGGTGAATCATGAAGAGCAGAAGAATTCTTCAGAGATGAGACAGAGGGGGAGGCAAGAATGACAGAAGTGAAAAGACAGAGACATTTTCTGAGAAGGGAATCCTGCAGGGAAGCACAGGTTGAAGCTAGAAAGAAAACATGAACTCCAGGGAGATGTGTGGAGAGGGGGGATCAGAGTTTGAGACACCTGTTCTGACAAGCCCTGACAAAACACACAAGGCTGTGTCACAACATACATATTCTGCCAGCATCTCACCAAAAAACAGCTCTAAGACACACACCATGTTCACAACCAACATGTGACAGGCTCAATTTTGTCAGTTTTTTTTACATGCAGATGGAGCACAGCTGCTTCACAGTAGTCACAGTTTTAGTGTTACTCAGCCCACCACAGTCACCAGAGTGGCAGTGTCATTTCTCAAAATGAAAGTATCAGGGTTTGCAGCTGTGTCATGGGAGAGTAGCTATCTGATCATTAAAAGTTGAGTCAATGAAGTCAATATTTGAGAATGCAGTTCTTCAAGGGGAAGTGAGCTACCATAACAGCTTGTTTTTAGCCTTTTTTGAGTGTTTTGTGAGCTTGTTTTTATGCAAGGCTGTTTTTTTAAGCAGATACAATTTGGCAGGGTCATCAACCTTGAGTTTCTAAAGGTGTAAAAAAAATGTTGATCCGGCAATATATCGTGAAACTTTGACCTGTGATAAGATATCAATATTTTGAATCTTAATATCCATATTTTGGTGGAAATAAAAATTCATAGTTTAGGTGAGTTGGAAGTGCAATATGTCTTCCACAACTCCACTGCAGTAGATGGCGCCGAAGAGCTGCCCATAAACTAAATGATAAATATCATTTCAAAGTATTTTCAAAATACCTCACTCCTAAACTTGATGATGTGGGTTTTGATGCCGTAAACATTAATGTTTCTCTCTATTCTTGGGTCTGTAAGCTCAAACTCATTTGAAGTTTAATTTTTGCAGTGTATTTGACTGATAAAATACTAATCATAGTTATGTTTTTGTGGGATATTAGACTTTTTATGAGTAACATTGGTTACACCAAGTGATATTTCTCAGTTTCGCCAAATGACCACATCTTTCACCCAATAATTTCTTTGCAACATTAGTTCAATGTCACAGTAGTTAACACAGTTAACTGTGAATATCGTTATATACCAGTTAAATATAGTTAACTATAGAATATCGCATTGCATCACAATATTGTGATATCATGATATCATATCGTGACTCAAGTATGCTGATGTGTATTGTATCATGGGGATCTTGCCAATATTCACCCCTGTGAGTTTCATCTTTGGAAATGAGGAGGGACTTTTACATTTGGGTGGGGAAGCTTGGTCAGACACACTGTGATGGGTGTTCAGCTGTTCCAGAAACAGAGGACAATTAATGCTGATGTGTCTATATGATCTACAAAAACCAACAAGACCACCAGGATATTGACTTTCCTGTATACTTATTTAACCGCCTGTCACCACGTCTCCTGGCTCGGTGTTTGGGGAAAGGATTTGACAGCGCACAGACAGAGAGGGCTTTTGTTTACAATTTCACATAAAAGATTCACAAAAAAGACTGCAAGACGGATAAAGATGATAAATGAAAAGATGGGTAAATTGTGTTTGTTCAGAGCTTAGAAGATGTGGAGCTGCCCAGTTGTTGTGGTTTTTTAAATACCAAACTTGAGGAGGATAAGTCAACAAACACCACCAACTGAATTTTTTTATTCATTCACAACTGGCAGCGGAGCCTCACGATCCTTCTGACTTTTTGGGTTTTAAGCAGGAGGTGTCAGAAAAGTGACCGACAGGTGCCCTATAGCAGTACAGAGCCCTTGCCACTTCCAATACGGCCACAATAGCCGATCTGCTTTATTTTCTGTTTCAGAAACAGACAGGTGACGTCGGGAGACCCATGTTTTATACAGTCTATGGATTAATATCAAGACAATGGACCTATGACCAAGTCCCGCCCACAAACAAGAGGAGCCAATCACTGTCTGTATAGCCTTCTAATACACTCGGACAGTCTCTGCCCATATGTCATATCCTGAGAGGCTGGGTAACAGGATGTATGTTTTTACCCTTTTCTGAGAAGCACCTCAACCAAGAAAAGTGTCTTCTTTTGATAAAGTTGTGCAGTAGACTATAACATCAGCTAAAAAACAGAAAAAAAGAGAGAGAAGATAAAAGAGAAAGAAAGAGAGAACGAGAAAAGAAGAAGAAAAAAAATAAATAAAAATAAAAATAAATAAAAATAAATACCACACTTCAGGAGCATAAGTCAACAAACACCAACAACTGAATATATAATATATTTATTCATTCTCAACTGGCAACAGACCAAAACCATAATCAAATCCCAACTTCTTTGCACATTTCCTGCACACTTTCAGTAGGGTTGCACCGATCACAATTTTATGGCCGATCACTAATCTTTAAAAAGCCTGACCTGTTGATACTGATTCGGGCTGATACCAATTTTTATTTTTTACTTTTTATAACTGACAGCATATGTTCCAATCTTATTTTATTGAAAATCTTTGAACAATGCCTTTGAAACAATAAAATCTTCATATTTCAACTTAAATAACCAATAAAGTGTCCTGAGTTTTAGGTCTCAGACAAAAACGCAACAATGGCTGGCTGTCAGACCTTCCCAGAGGTATATAAGATCAGCTTCATATGTAAGGATGGATCACCCAAAACTTAAGGAAATTGTCACGGTTTGATAGGCCAGCTGATCGATCGGTGCATGTCAAATTTTCAGTATATTACACCAAAGTTATTGCCGCAGTGTTGTAATAGCAAGTAGTATTTAAAAGGGTTTAAAATGCCCTTAGAGTCACAAACGCCCTACAGTAGAACCCAGGGTAACAATAAGATCATTTATAAAGGTTTGGTCAAAGGGTGTGGTTCCACAGCTGACTAATCCATGCCCCAATTGTACAAGGAATGTTAAAACATTCATCCCTTGCAGCCTGTTTAACCTAGAAAGGTGTGCCTAACAATAAAGGTAATTATGATCTGTATCGTAACACCAACAGGAAGTCAGATATTTCAAATTATCAGGTTGAAAACAGGCCAATTGTAGCCAATTTTAGGCGTCTTTCGTGGATGAACTCTTCCATGGCGGACAATCCAACCTCCTTCATCTATACTATACAAATAGATAATACCTAAATGAAAAATAATCTCTTGGCTGAAGTCCTTTCCATCCTCTGCTGCTGATGAAAACCACTACAGTTAACACCTAAACACGCACCACACCTCAACACGTGTAACACTGCAAGAGCTCAATGTTGCTCAAAGCTTTAATTATTTATGATATTCACTAATGCTGGCTCTGCCTTCTCTGCTTATCAACATACACTGTCAGTGTAGATCTCAGTGAAGCTGCTTGCTGTGCGTTGATGGTTTGTGCTGCTCTGTGGTCTAATAACTCACCACCATGTGCACTGAGCAGAAGTTAAACTGTATTAATGGAAAGAAGGTTTTGACCACAGAGGAAATCAGAAATGAACATATGAAGATGAGTGAGTGATGAAATTATTCTTTTTTTCGACATTGCTGATTGCAGAGTGAGGCCCTGTGAAAAGTTTGAATTTTGGACTGATAAAACTTTCTCTCAATGAGTAAAACAGCTCACGTTCACAAGCCCTGTAACTATTGTTAAAATGATCATTCTCTTTGTACTCTGAACAAGCATTTGCATGACATGTGTAGGCCTGAGTGTGTGTGTGCACGCGTGTGTGTGTGTCAAACAGGTTTGGAAAGGAATGCAGGACTGGTGTAATCCAGTCTCGGTTCATTTTGGCTATTGTCATGGAGTCAAAAGCCTGTAGGTCTGTGTGCTGCAGGGCCTCATAGCTCTCTAACAATTACACACATCATCTCACATAATGCACACACACACATTTATCGCGCAGCCTTTGTCAGAAAACAGACACAACAAACCAACTCAACCCAGTGTCACAATTTTATCTTTGAACAATTCTAAACTGACGTCATTCAGCCTTGAAACTTGAATAAACTTGGAAATATGACAACATATTCACTATCACCTGATAAGACCCAGCCATGTTGACCCATGGGGGTTTTGTCTAAACCTCAGCACAAAGACGGTCCAGTCACTTTGAAAATGTCTCGTCAGGAACTGGAAACTATTGAACTCCCCTCCTCATAAATCAAGAAGTTCCTGATCATCTACAAATTACCAAGCAGCCCTCTTGTCTTTCACCACGCAGGTATTCACCATCCCTGGGATGGTGAATCCTGAAGACGCAGAAGAATTAATCCACACAATAATTTCAACAACACAAAAGTGGAAAATATGTAATGCAGCTTTAACTTAGACACATGCAAACTCTCATTCATAGCAGAATATTGGAAACAAGATCAGAGCTCAGTTCGTTGGAGACTTCTGCCAATGTTTCAAAAGAAGCAGACAATTGTTTTCAAAATAAAATAAATCAAAATCAATTTCCAAATGCAAATTATATTCTTTCTTAAGTTTCACAGACATTTCTTCAAACCTAAAAAATTAAAAGCACTGGCTCCATGTTTAAACAAAATCTTAGCAACTTCAATAAATGACTGTTTGACTGATAAATGCCAGCCTTTCACAAGCTATGTTCAGAGCACACAGAGAAATGTGTGGCAGCTCTTAAAAGTGTGAAAGCTGAAAGAGCAATGAGACAGCAGTAGTGACACAGTCAGATGGACAAACAGTTTTTTCTAAACTCAGTTTTTTGGCATGTTGAAAGTTTCAGGACCAGAGAAAATAAAAAACTTTACAATATTTGATGAATGTTCAACTGTGTTTTTAAAGATAGTCTATTGTGCTTTTCCATATTAAAATCATGGAGTAAAAATGCTGGATGGTCATATTTGTGTGCAAATTTGTTGTAGCAATCCCTAAGTCTGTGTGTAAACTGATCTAAATGTTCCATTCCAACAATAGCACAAGATCTTCAAGAGACATCACATCATGATCTTCTATCTGTTTCATGTCATGTTAGAGGAGTGGACCTCAAACACCAAGGTTCACTCATAACTTTGCATCTAACAGGCCTCCAGAGTAGGGCTGAACAATCAAATTTAAACTGACATCACAATGTAATAGTATGCAATTTTCAAATCTCATAGGCTGCAATTTAAAAAAAAAAAAGTTTTAAGGTAAATTTAAAAAGCGCAATCAACAGATTTACATATTTCAGTGGTTAAGACAAAACTTTGTTTTTATTTACATTTCTGCACTTTAATTTATGTTTTGTTCCTGATGAGAGCTCAGTAAGATTTATATACATTTAATACGTATGTTCACACACTGTTTCTTTTTCATTTTATAAAAGAGTGCACTCCACATGTTGGTATATTTCAGTGGTTGAGCCAGAGATTTGATCTTATTAATATTTCTGCTCTTTATTTTGTGTGAGATTGAAAGATGAGAGGATTCATATTTATTTTTCAGATTATTGTTCATACCAGGCCTGTTGTTCTGCAGTGCTTTGCCCCATTCATTGATTATATTCAAGGAAATTAATGATAATATTATTACGTCTACAAGGCTTGAAGTTAAATTCATCAGTCAGTATCCTATTGTGATTGTCATAGTTAAAGATATATGATTCGTATCAATTCATGCATCAATTCACCTCATTTCTTCATGACATGTAGGCCTGGCCTAGAGGAAAGAATTGTTCATTTGTTGACAGTATCCTTTGTTGTGGTCGTCTTACTGTAGAACTGTTTATTGCTCGTGTTATACGAATAATGTAGAAGACCCACCTCCAAAAAAAAAACAAAAAAAAACAAATCACAATCACAATATTGGTAAAAAAAAAAAAAAAAAAAGTTTATTTTCCAAAATTGTTCAGCCCTACTTCAGAGGGCTGGCCAAACAGAGTAAGAGGGTTTGTGGAGCAGGGAGTTTTAAAGAGACAGTAGCCTAAACAAAAAGTTTAAGTCAGAGACTAGGAAAAAGGGGCCTCTAAAACACCAGTGAGAGAAAAAGAAGGAATTTTTTGAGCTGTAAATAATGTCAAGATGCTATGGGGATACAAGATGGTCATTTTCCAGGTCGTTGAAACAAGCAGTTTCAGTTTTTCTCAAGGTTTGTTTCTTTCTGGGGCTACATATCTCAGATACATTTCCCAGGACCCAACTAACTCAACAACAACTCGGCCAACAAACCATCATGGCTAAACCAGGGTCAACAGACTGGTCCAGGGAGATGCTTCTGCTCACTAAGGCAACATTGTTTGTTTTTTAAGGTTTTGGTCAACACCATAAACACGGTCATAAACACATTGGGGCAACTTCACACTTTCTTGACCCAGTCAGACAAATAATATGTGTTATCACTAACAGGAGCCCGGTTAGGAAGGAAAAAAACAACACTTCAATATGACTCAAACCAGAATAAAAATGTGACCGAATGAAAACTAAATATTTTATTGAGTTTTCTCATTCTAACTTTAATGTCAGCAACACGTTTCAAAATAGTTTGTACAAAACAAATCACTGAAAAAGTTTTATTGATATTAAAAAAAGCCTGGAGGAAAATCTCCCAAAGAGTTTGGTTTATCTGGAACAGGTGAGTCATAATTGTGTGTATAAAAACAGAAACTTCAAAGACTGAGTCGTTTTGAAGCAAAGATGGAAAGAAGTTCCCTATTCTGTGGGAGACTGCCTGAGTAAATAGTTCAGTTTCTGAGTTTGCATAAAAATGCAGAGAATTTGGGGATGTCAGCAACAAAACATTGTATTTCAAAAAGAGAACCAAGAGAATTCCTTGGACAAAAGGGACAAGACCAGAAACAATACTGGATGGATGTGATCTTTAGACATTGAAAACAGACATGACTCTGAAGTAGAAATCACTGCATGGGCTCAAAATCACTTTTAAAATCCATCATATGAGCACACAGGTTGTCACTGTTTTTACAACTCAGGCTAAAACTTAAAACACTAAAGAGTAAAAACATCTTATTGTGATCCGGAAATGCAACGAGAGACTTAGGAATTAGAAGTAATAGAAGTAAAGCTAGTTTCGTGCTGCAGAGATAAAGAAAAAGACTCCATCACAGGTAAATGTGTGTACAGCTGTACAGAAAGAAAATGTGGCAAAGCTTCCAAATCTGCACTCCTGCTCCTCCCCTGAAAACAGCACTTACAGCGTGATTGACAGTTCATTACTTGTATTGTCAGGCTAAAGAGGAAAAGCAACTTGAAAAAAAGCTGCGGTAGTAAGCAGAGACTCAAGAGTTAGGATATGTTATTTAACCGAACACCAGAAGTACAAAGACATGACTATATGCAGCAAAAGAAACCGTAAAGACATCCCCAGCCGCCTCGTCTGGTGATGAAAAGGATGTTTATTCTGCGTATGAATTTCTGCCAGGACCCAGAACAAAAACCACGACACAAACCACACAAGCAAAAACAAGCTCTGTAAATCAGTTCAATGCAGTGTGGGTTGTAAATCTGTCGTTGACATTTTGAGAAATTCAGCAACAGGTGATTTTCTTTCAAATTGGCACAGCGAGATCTTTCTCTCATCGTTTGACGGACTAGAAAACACAACATCACACATTAGCTGCAGCTTTGGAAGGACATGCAACATTGGACAGCTTTTTGGCACGGCTGAATTGTGACAACACCTCAGACTCGTCCTCCATCCTGCCGTAGAAAGACACACATGGAAATATATGGCTTCAGTTCTGCTTTTCATTGATGGCATGTTGTGCTAATTCAATTTAGTGGTTGTAACCAAAAAGGTGTAACGTGAAATCATGCTTTGCCTGCATTCAGAAAACACTTCACTTACATTTAATTTAAGTAAATAGTTTTTTTCCAGTGAATTGTGATGTGATTTTAAACGAGGCATCATAACACACTTAGCACATCAATGACTATGTCTCATACTGTGAAAGGTAATTCAGCTTGTGCCTGGAGTCTACAGGGTCACTCTTTGAACTGTAACACCAGGAGTTGACAGAGACACATTCACGCTATCAGAAAGGAAACCATTGTTTAGGAGTTATTAAACCAAGTCAATCACAGCTATGAGTGATGCTGTTGTGGATGGAGGGAGAAATAAAAACACTGTGCGTGCTCCACCAACCAGAAATGTTTAGCCTTCAAGCCTCGCCTCCCAAAGTTCCCGGATATCCAAAAAAGTATCTATTTGGGGGGAGAATTTATGACCCTGAACTTAATTTAGGCCCTTGTTCAACAGTAGAATTGCATGTTGTTCAGGGGGAAAGTTCCTGAGGCTGAAAAACACCAGTATTCTTTTGTTCTTAGTGGCATCAGAAAATTTCGAACACTCATACCTTTGTTGGCAAATTAAGTTTAGTAATTTGGTTTTAATTACAAAATGTGGTCAATTCATGTTAGTTTTTTTTTTCTTTTAAGATGCTGTGAGAAGGATCTATTTTAATTGCACTCCCTCGCCACCTTGTGGCCCGGAGTCTCACGCACACTTGGAATTAAATGGAGATCAGATCAAAAAAAATTTCCCTCGTTCAAGACAACTTCTTACTGGATACAACAGGCTGAGGTAAGGTATTTACCGGTACAGTTACATAGAGCTACGGTTTGAAACGTGACATCAAGCAAATGTTGTAGCAGCCAGCTATATGTAGTGTTATCGGCAGCCCGGTGCTCCAGCGTATCTGTAGGCTAACGTGACAACAAGTAAACACTGCCTTTTTGTAAGTAGTTTAGCAGTCGTCTCCATTAAGTGCAGCTGGCAGCCCGGTGCTGTAAGACATGTCCGTAATATGTAATGTTAGTGAATCCTGGTTAGCTATGTCCTACCAGTCATCTACCAAGCAGAGCTAACATAACCTCACTATCCATTTTATCGATAGACTCTCAAGTTTGAACAGACCACTGCAGAATAACTGCTGACTGTGGGTTGGAATGGACATTATCACAAACAGTTTAGCCCCTTGTGTTAGCCATTAGCTTGGGCTGTATCACTCACCCATTTAGCTTTCTTCTGCTCTTCTGTCCTTTTTCTGTCTGACAGTTAGGCTTCAGTGTTCACCATCACTACAAAATTAATCATAGAAATTGTTTATAACGGAGAAAAACACAGATCTCTGTGTTCTATCACTTCTCACTACTAAACTTAAACAGCTGGTGTGGAGTTGTCATAGAGACCTAGACGTGCTGTAGATCAATCCGGTCCAGCTCGACCCAATGGGGAGCTAAGAAGTAGCAATTTAAACTAACCTGTAACAAGCAATATAATCTCATAGGTGGATTACAATCAGGCATATTTCTAGAGGGGAGCCTTTATCAAGATCACTTTCAAACTCCTCACAGCCCTTCAAAAATTTGATTTAACAGCTGGTGGTCAATTAGTTCACGTGAGAAACCCTGTGACATGGTTTGGACATTAGAAACTACAACATAGAAATAATCAATCTTGTGGCTTTTGGTATTTTTTGCTTTTATAGCTCATAAAAAGGCATCAATATCAATTCAAATGTCTTTCATAACCATCCAAAAAACTCTTTACATGTGCTTTAAGTTGACTAGATGTGGGATTTCAGCTGCTTCTGATAGACTGCACTAGACTGAACAGGTTGTACCTAATATGTTGGGAACCAGAGGGGATGTAATTGTTGGAACATGTGCAGGAAACAGCTGCTTGCTTTTGACTCGGCATATAAAAATCACGACAAAGATGTCAAATTCTGCGACGTTTAGAACATCCTTTTAGATGTTTGTTTTCCTTTTTTAAGCTATCTCCTCAGACAATTACCTGTACACCCACATTCATAACTTTCTAATCCTCCTCTGTCTGGCTAATGCATTGTTATTGGTGTCAAATGAGGGGCATGTGTACAGTGCGCAGCAGACATTATGTAAACTGAAGACTGTAAATGTTTTTCTGGCCTCCTTCCTCTCTCTAACCTGCTGCCTGTCTGAATCTCTCGGTCTTTCGGTCAACAGATTGCTGCAAATAAAAGGAACAAAGCACGCAGACACACAGGCTGAATGATTCAAAGAGCGATGAAAAGCACCTTTTGTTGCACAAGCAAGACACAAGGATAGGAAAGGACAAACAAAGCTGAAGTCAGTGAAATTCTCCTTACTGGAGGTGTTGCTGGTATCTCAGGTATGTTGACAAATTCAAAAACATGCTCAGGTTGTGTTGTCACTGGGGAGCAATCTACCGTCATTTTTTCTGTTTTAATTATTGAGGCTAAAGCAGTCACGAGTTGCACTCACAGAGGCTGCAAACCTGAAATTAACCCCCTAAAATAAGGCCCTCCACCCATTTAAAACAGCTGTTTTTGTGTTATGGTCAAAGAAATACTTCTCAGTGTGCAGCAATCATGTAATCAAGAAAATTTCAGCCTGGGGAAAAAGAGCAGAGGAAAATTTAGGGGTGTGGAATTTGAAAGATGTGAGCTTCTAACATCATTTTGGTGCATCTCAGCTCCTGTGGCATTTAGAGCTTTAATATCTATTGACATGTCCACATTGTATGTGGCTGAAATTCTAAATGAGAGGATTAGCTGTTTAAGACTTAAGCCACCGTTAAATCAAATCACCCAATAACCTAGACTGGAGCAACAATGAGCTTAAAAAGCATAAAAGAACATCACTCAATAAGCCAAATCACATACTGTATGTCAAAAAAAATAAGACTTCTTCCTCTGAGATAAAAAA
Organism: Halichoeres trimaculatus; assembly: GCF_033239565.1. Classification (NCBI taxonomy): domain Eukaryota; kingdom Metazoa; phylum Chordata; class Actinopteri; order Labriformes; family Labridae; genus Halichoeres; species Halichoeres trimaculatus. The sequence continues at coordinate 33,501,037 of NW_027437180.1, read as the reverse complement.
AAGAACTATTTTTCATCTTTTCTGTTTTTCTTCCCTGAAATAATGAGATCTAAATGACTGGGAGAAAAATAACTTCCTGTGTGGCCAGTGCCTCACTGATCTGTTGTTTCCAGATGAACCATCTTTATTCACCTGGTGACGTCTGAAGCTAATCCTCTCCACAGCCATAATAATAACAGCCTGAAGCCTGTTTGTGCAATCTGAACACACAGTCAGAGCAGTGGCAATATGACACATGTGAGGTATTATTACCCACACTGTGGAGTCAAGCTGAAATGGGGAGATGTACCAACAGTCACGGTGAAGATCGCTTCTGATTCATGATGCAAATTTGTGCGAGATGAAGCTCAGTGAGAATCTAACATCAATTAAACTGAGGATGGACACACAGTGAGGAAGACAGACGGATTTCGCTGCGGGGAAAACGCTGGCGAGGAATTTCCCTCCTGCTGGAAACTCATCCATCATCCAGTTTTCAAGCAAAGAAGTGATCACTTCAAGCTGCTCTTTGTGTCCTCCTCTTTATCTTATAGGTTTTAATCTTCAGTGTTGTTGTCGGAGTCTGACTCTCTTACAACACTATTGGAAAAGATAAGACTCCTGCTGATTGGTGGTGCTGAAGACCACACAGATTTTGTTTTATCCATCAGTAGCAGCTATCTTGCCCACTCTTGCCGACTTCTTTCTTCCTCTTCATGCATTGATTTACATTTCCCAGATCCCTATCAAATGCAACTGCTTTGAAAGTAATTAATGCATCTTCGTGAAGGCACTTCAAAGCATTTGATTTTCTTTAAACAGATAAAACCATTCAGCTGAAAAGCAATCAGATTCAGAGTAAAATGACTGAATCTCTACACATGCTGAGCGTAGCATTCATAGAGATTTTTAAACGCAGGAGCATTGGATGTGTAATCTGAATCTATCACTTAAAGATGTAGGATCAGGCGCATAGGTGGTGCATGGTCTTGCATTAGACTTTCATTAGAGCTCTAACTTATAAGGAGATAGTATCATGAGTTTTTTCAATAGGTCAGGGGGCTTGCTCATGTTTCCCTTATCTCTGTGCTGCTCACAGTTTGAGGTCAGTCGGAAGACACCAAAAAGACAAAAACCCCATCACCTCTATATCCTCACACTCCTGCTTTATCTCAGACCAACTCAAGCTAAAACAAACAAACAAAAATCCCCCCACAGAAACAGACCCACCTGCTAAAACGCTCCAGTCAGATATCTAAAGCCCACTTTCCTTTGAAGTCAAGCAGAAGGGATGTTGGTAAACATAGGATCCTGTCCAGCTCTGTGCTGGCGTGTCCTGACATTTGAATAAGTAATGAAGTTACACTAATGTGCCACGTGTGCCATAGAGCGTCTTTCTCTATCCAGAAGAATCTTTGATAGTTTCTGCTGAGCAAAGGGGGCGTATTAGCAGATAAAACAACAACAAATGCATAAAAAAAAAACTTGTAACATTTCTCTTTGTGTGTTTGTGTAAACAGAGACTCAATAGTGCAACCAAGACCATTTTTTAAAGAGAGTCATGTTTGATCAAGGACCAGCAGCTTTTACTGGTATGTTTACTAAAAGTTAAAGTAACATATGAATGCTAGCTATTTCTTCAGGGATTTCTGTAAAAAATCAGATGTTTTGTGCTCAAACATCCTTGTGCTATCATTACAGACTTATAAAATCAAACCTCACCTGTCCCTCAGGTGTCTCTTGATACCAGATGAGAAGTGATTAGTTTTCTGCAGTGTTACATGCTGTGTAAACTAGAGGTGAGTAAAAACACTGATGAATAAATGCATTGCAATATTTACTTGCAATATCAATTCAACACGAGACCAAACAACAAAAAAATGGCAGCAGCAGCAGAAGTGTAAAGCCAGCTCTTTGAGCTTTAAAGTGATACTCCGGGATGGAACAAGTTCGGTCCTATCACAAGGTTTAGAGCAGAAATTACCCCTACAGCAGAGTTTTTGTGTACCAGAAGCCCAGGGCGCACACACCAAACACCCCCTCCCTGCTCCTCTGCCGGTTTCCTCTGCACAAAAAATCTGATATCGGTCTGCATTCATGCTTTATTTAGAGAATTTTCAGTGCGTTACTTTCACACAAAAACACCGCTAAATAAGGCTCTAGTTCTCATCATGTCTCTTCGTCCTGGCAGACTACTCGCGTTTGTTTATATCTGGCATGCTGCGCGCGAACTGATACACTAAGCGGCGAGCGCCTCGTAGCCAGCTGTGGCTCTACAGCAGAGGTAGCGCCATTTTACGACACAAAAATTCTCTAAATAAAGCGTGAATGCAGACCGATATCAGATTTTTTCGGCGGGAGTCCGTTTATTTGTGTTTTTGGTCAAGTAAAATATGGACCCATCTGAGTGCAGAGGAAACCGGCAGAGGAGCAGGGAGGGGGTGTTTGGTGCGAGCGCCCAGGGCTTCTGCTGCACAAAAACACTGCTGTAGGGGTAATTTCTGCCCTAAACCTTGTGATAGGACCCAACCTGTTCTATCTCGGAGTATCACTTTAAAGTCTGACGTTTGAGTTGTTTTATTGCTCCAAAATGTGAGGTGACATACCACATAAACTCACATGGGCAAGAAAATTGAAGCATATTAATCAATATTAAATCTAATCTATATCGAATTGAATCACAACCTAAAGAATTAAAATCAAATCAAATTGTGAGGTTCTTAGCAATACCTGGCCCTAGCGTAAACATCAGCAAACTCTGTTTCTGACCAAGAAAAACATTTTCCATCAGGGAGGTTATGGGGAGAATATGTCCAGATTCTTTTACTGCAGGATCAGGATCTGGATTTTAACAGGATTGTTTTAAATCCAATTTCTATCCACTATTTTGGGCTTTTTCGCTACCATCTCAATAACTTTAGTCTAGTCTTGGGTCCTCTAATGTGTTTTTCGGACTTTGAATGTTCATGAGGCACATTTTTACATCATAATAAATACATTTATCTAAACACGTCAGCTGTGAGAGTTTTTGAGTTTCTGCAGAAAGTACAGAGCTTTGGCTCTAAACTACAAATGTAGTTTTTTGAGAGGTGACTGGATATACTTTGTTTTTTTGTGCTCTTGACAAATCATATTAATGTAAACATGATTTCAAATAATTAATATATTTTTCCATGAAAGCTGGGGGTCTTATGTAAGCAGACCATGGGCCACGATTGGCCCTCAAGCCTGACCTAAACTGCACACTTCCTTCATTTACACCAGAGGAGGGTCTCTAAAGAAAGCAGAAAAGCTCATCGTTACAGAATCTATGTCTGTGACTTCGCTTTTCTGCGGTACGCATAATTCTCGCCAGACACCATCATCCCTATTAAATGCGACACAGCTCTTTGACTTTTGTAGACCCCAAATCTTAAAGTCCTGATAATTCCTCTGAGTGCAGAAAAAGTGGTGTTGGAACATCTCTTCCTGGAGGCCCATGGGGTCCAATCCTTAAAATTATTAGTGTCTCTTCCTGAGACTGAATTTAAAAAAGTTCATACATGTTTCAAAGCTTCAGTGATTCAAAGATGAATGAAAAGAGAAGGAGGATCTGCAGTCTGACTAATCAGCGACGATAGCAACACTGAAGTTTATGATTAAAATCACAAAGTGCAACAAGCAAAACAACGCTTTGCTTCTGAAGCCAAATAGCTGTGACAGTGACTAAAGTGTGACTGAATGACCACAGTGACTTATCACATCAAACTGATGGATGTTAACCATGTGTTCAGAAGCTAAAAGAGCAGCATCACAGCGTCAAGGGTCTTGGCTCTTTTGTAAGCGTTATCCGTCTTTAAATTGAGCGCTTTTGAACAGGAAGACTTGTTTGTGGAGACATGAGCTCAACCTTATAGAAAGCTTCCCCAGGACAGTAACTGTCCTATTCATAGCATTAATTTATACCATCTTAAAACAGCAGTGATTATCAGTGCTCATCTTTTTTCTTTGACTGCTGTGAAATTTATAATTCCGCGTATCCTGTGCACTGATCTTTTATGTGCAGTTTCTCTTTGAAACTTAGGGCATAAGCAAGCTTGTTAACAAACCCCCAAGAAAGTAACTCCTTCCTGAGTCAAATTAAGACAGAGGGGCGTTAACTACCCCGGATATGGCCTGGAGGCCCTCACATCTTAGCCTGACAGAAGAAGAGCAGCGTCAGTAGCTCCTACTGGGATTTCTGCTTGTAAATCAGTATGCTTAGCTGCATGCTTGGCTGTATGTTAAGTAGCATTTGTTTGATGGGTTTTGGGCTGAAATGTTTCTTTAATAACACTCAAGCACAGCTCTTGCAGGGGTGCTTAGGAAAGTGATGAGACAGCTAAGTGCTGGGGTAGCAGTCAAACATGTGTAGTTAAACAAGGAAATGTGTGGTTCATATAATGCACAGAGCTTGTGATCTTGGCTATATGATCTATGTGGTGTGGTATGTGTGAGTGTGTGAGTGTGTGGAGATGCAGCTGCAGCAGGGAAAGTGTCAAAAGACAGCACAATCTTAACCACTGCACCATAAACTCTTTTAAATGCCCTGCAGGCTTGAAGCTTTTGGACTTAATAGCTCATAAAGCTCTGTTCTGAGAACAAACACATGCAAAATCAGCTTCTGTAGGTCCTAAAAACCTAAAAGAAACATAAAACCCACAGGCTGTTGTAATTGGGGCAAACTTTCAGATAAAAAAAAAGTACAACACCTGTGATATGATAGTCACTGTAAACATCTGATCACAAGTAAAGCAGGCATCCATGCGTAAATGTTTCTATTAAGTTTGGCTGAGTATGCGAATTTCAGCCAAAGCGTGTTACACGGGGTTTGTCATTAACAGCACAGTCTGAACAGTTTGGTGACATTTCAAAGGTTTTTTAGTCATTGTTTGACTCTCTGGTTAGCAATGCTTAACAGAGGTCAGACAAGTCAACAGCTGCTGGGGCTGTCCAGCTCCGACTGGGCTCATTTCCACCACTTGGCCCAGTTTCAAAAGTTGACAACCGACCACGAAAAACACATAAACTTTGCTCAAATTCCTGCCGAAAAAGGTGCAAATTATCACGTACCTGTTAAAACTTGTCCCCGGGTGTTACTGAGTCCAACGGACGGAAAACGAAACCCAGAAGGAATGCGTAAAAACTGTATTCACGTCAAAAAAAGGAGCAATCCTTCCCCCAGCTCAGTGAATTCTGTGGCGAAAAGAGCAAAAAAGCGCCCAAAACTGAACACCTGAGTCTGGGTCCTCCTCGTCGGGCTCTCACACACAGACACAGTCCGCTCCTCACATGAACGACACGTTGCTGCGCGTCGCAAACTTTTGCAGCTGCCTTTGTTTGCTCGTTTCAGAAGTAAAGTCGCCTCATTGACACGACAAGAAGTAGACCCGTGGCTAAAGAGCCAGTCTCACCGCCTCCCTCCGTGTCTGGGCCCGTCCGTGAGGGGGAATGAGTCGGTGTGTCCGATGGTTACCTGACTCCAGTCATTACGGTGAGGCCAACCCTCCAGACAGCAGCTCAGCAGCTCGGCAGCAGCTTCATGTTTCCTGTTGTTGTCGCTCTAAATGACTGTAAACCATGCAAACACGTTTCTCTTCATTTAACGGCCAATATAATATCTCTCGTGTGCAGAAAAGGGCGACTGTGATGAAAAAAGTTACATTTTCTGTTTTTTTTACGGTTTAAAACAAGCTAGGTACCAACTGTTCAGTGGCATAATTTGTCCGTTGACACTTTCAGAAGTATTTCATCTAATTTTTACTGCTCTCCAGTAGTTATTTTGTCATTTATGCTTGTCAAAGGCTATCCAATGCATTTATTTATTCCTCATTTAGAGTTTACCCATACAAACGGTTATTTAGCTCAACTATTTGGCTCCTAGCTAAAGAGATGCTCCACATTTATCTTTTTAATGTATGCTACGGAAGCCTTGAACTGACATGCTGTGTAAAATGATTTATGTTGAATGTTACATTCAAAGCCCTGCTTATTTTTCCCTCCTTATTTGAAATTTGTCTTAATACCTTGACATAAAAAGCTTGATAACAGGATAATTTTCTAGCTAGGTGTGACATAAAAGATATCGGTGGGTCTGCACAGTCCACAGCAGAACAGGTTTGAAGCAGACACTTAACCCTATGGAGAGTGTATAACTGTAGAGTCAGTGAGCGATGTGTTTTCTCTTGCATTTTTTCTTTTTCTCTACTAATTCAATAATCTATGCCAGTGTTTTTCAAATTTTTTCAGGACCGCTTATCCCCCCAGAAAACTTTTGCGGACCACGACGAGCTAAACTGCCCTAGAACAACACCCATATACTATGAACTCAAATCATACATGTTACAACTTGCTAGGGCTGCAACTAACAATTATTTTGAAAATTGATTATACACCAATTTATTTTTATTTCTTCAATTCCCTTTATTCAGAACAAGTTTTTTTTCAAAATGACAGTGACTAGACAAGAGTAAAAAAGTGCACTTGGTCCCTCATAGTTTGGTGGGGTTTTTTGTTATTTTTTTAGAATGAGGGCGAAAATGGACCTGAAAATGTCAGTATAACTACATTACTGATACATTATTCCAAAATACTTAAAATTTCCAGTATTTAAATACTTAAGTAATTAGATTAAATTAAATTACTCAACGCTTTTATGAAACAATTTTTGTAGATTTTATCAATTTGCATAGTTACCGAACAACTCACACCCCCACCCCTCTTTTTACTTGAATGTTCCATTTAAAAAAACACACAATTTCCTCACAGTCTTTGCGGACCACAATTTGAGAAACACTGGTCTATGCTACTGGAGCCTGTTTGATGTCTTTTGGGAGTTTTTTCTGTTGTTATTGCATTTCACTGTTGTTTTTTTCTTCTTTTTTGCACCTTATAGCCACCCTTATTTAACATTTAACGTATAGTCACACTCATCCTCTTCGAAAAATAAACTCCTTAACCTGCATGATGCTAAATATTACAAATAAAAAAAGAAATGGTTGAAAAATATTTTGTAGACATGTATTTTTATTTTCTAGTTTGACTTATCTTCCACATGTTGATTGGATTAACAAATTGGATCTTATCTTATCATATCTTATCTTACAGGGTGGGTGTTATGACATTCAGCAAGTAAATAGGGGGGAGCTTCAAGAATGGTGACTCCAACATGTGCACTGCTTCCATTGTACTGTTTTACTTTTATATTACTGCTTTTAATTTATTGCTATTCAATTTCGGTGCAGAAATCCAGTCTCACATGTTGTCTCCTTTTTCCAGGTGTTCCAGGTCCTTATTTTAAAGAAACGAGTCAGCTGGGAAAAAAGGTAATGCTTGCATGGAACCTACTATAAAGTGCTGAAGTTCAGGCCAACCTGAAATTTTGTCTCAGTGTTTCTCTGAATGAAAGGGGCCCTCAGAAGTGGAAAATCCCTTTCGGCCAAAATTATAGAATCAACTTCCTGACCAGACTTTTCACATGAAAGAGAATATGGGTTTTAAATGAATACTTTTTGGGCAGAACTATAACAATCATTGCTTGTTCAACGTATTATATGGAGGAAACATTAATAATCCTTGCATCAACAAACCATGCTGGTTTTTGACACACTTGGATTTAAATTATAGTTTTCTTGCTTTGAATTGGCACTCAGGAGGTAGAAACTTGAGCTGCAGATATGCCATTAAACGCTTCTATAAACTTACTTTGATGCCGTTTCCCACAATCTTTGCAGGGTCATTGTTGAGAATGTAATGTATTGTTTTTTTGGGAGTATACTGCAGTTGATACACCACCCAGCACGTGATAGATTCTTGAATTTATGTAATGTGGTGATGCTGGATTTGAGTCCCATGTCTGTTATGTTTTTAGGATGCCATGATGTGTTCCAGGCTTTGTGTTCTTAATTTTTTTCTACACTCAAACTAGTTTGATGTGTTCAGTCAGGATGCAGGTTGGCGTATTCCCTGAAACTTGTTAATTATATTTACTGATGGAAATCCAAACCTCACTCCATCTGATTTGTATTCAGGATAGGTTGTGGGATACAGCCTATCAAACAGCTGAAATTAATGTCAAATTAACAGAGCGGTGTGAAGTTTCTTGCTTGCTCGTCATGCTTTAACATCTGCTTGCTGGCAGAAAGCATGTCTGTTGTGTGCGGCTGTAAAAAAAAGTATGTTGGAGATGTCAGAAATGTTGAAAATGTGTCAGACCAGCTGAAGGCGCTTTCTTAAACAACTGAGGAGAATGTTGATGACTGTCAATGAACTTAAAATTGCTTCCCTAAAGTTGGCAAAACTTCATCAATAAAAAAAAAGTAGGAATGAAACAAAAGTGACATACACTCACTGGCCACTTTATTAGGTACACCTTGCTAGTACCATGTTGGACCCCTTTTGCCTTCAGAACTGCCTTAATCCCTAGTAGTAGCCATCAGAAGATGGGTACACTGTGCTCATAAAGGGATGGACATGGTCAGCAACAATACTCAGGTAGGCTGTGGACTTTAAACCATGATCAGTTGGTACTAAGGGGCCCAAAGTGAGCCAAGACAATATCCCCCACACCATTACACCAGCAGCAGCAGCCTGAACCGTTGATACAAGGCAGGATGGATCCATGCTTTCATGTTGTTGACGCCAAATTCCGACCCTACCATCTGAATGTGGAGCAGAAATCCAGACTCATCAGACCAGGCAACATTTTTCCAATCTTCTATTGTCCAGTTTTGGTGTTGCTGTGTGAATTGTAGCCTCAGTTTCCTGTTCTTAGCTGACAGGAGGGTCACTTGGTGTGGTCTTCTGCTGCTGTAGCCCATCTGCCTCAAGGTTGGACGTGTTGTGTGTTCAGAGATGCTCTTCTTCAGACCTCGGTTGTAACCAGTGGTTATTTGAGTTACCTTTCTTCTGTTGCCTTTCTATCAGCTCCAACCAGTCTGTCCATTCTCCTCTGACCTCTGGCATCAACAAGGCATTTTGGCCCACAGAACTGCCGCTCACTGGATATTTTCTCTTTTTGGGACCATTCTCTGTAAACCCTAGAGATGGTTGTGAAAGTCCCAGTAGATCAGCAGTTTCTGAAATACTCAGACCTTCCCGTCTGGCACCAACAACCATGCCTTGTTCAAAGTCACTTAAATCACCTTTCTTCCCCATTCTGATGCTCGGTTTGAACTGCAGCAGATCGTCTTGACCATGTCTACATGCCTAAATTAGTTGCTGCCATGTGATTGACTGATTAGAAATTTGCTTTAACAAGCATTTGGACAGGTGTGCCTAATACAGTGGCAGTGAATGTATATTTCATTTACTTAGAGGTACTGTTCAGGCTCTTTTAACATTGTTTGTTAGTACAGCTTGTAAGTGACCTGAATTGTGGGGTGAGAGTGAGGGATGAGATTTACCATAAATCCAGTGAGCAGTGCAAGGAGGACTGTAGCCACTATACATAGAGTGTCTGCCATACCAGCTGGGCTATACCAGCACTCAGTCATTTTTCTTTCCAGCTACGCTTAAAGCTCTATCTTTAGAGTGACCTTGAAAATGAGAGACACTATTGAAGAATTACGATAAATAATGTTGACACAAACTGTACGTTTATTGCAGCTATGCACACAGCCCCTCCAGGAAAGATACATTTACAGTGTTTGCTTATGAATGTTGCATTGTCCAAGTTTTTGAATCAAAGAGATGACTTTTGTTAAACTTAATCTACAATAGCTCTCATCTTGACTGTGAAGATTTAAAAGGTTTTATCCACGAGTGACAGCAAGGACTGCCTGAAAAGCACTTTTTAACTACCCTTTACTGTTGCTCCAAAAAGATGAAACTAGGCCAAGCTATTTTTATGTATATTTCATTATAGCTTACTCATATTTCATTAATACGACAAAACACTTCAGGCTCATATTCTCCTGATTAATTGCTTTTTTAATATGCCCAAATCTGGAATAAGAAACCTTTAAGTATGAGTGTTACAACATCTTAGGTGACGGTCAGTATTTTAGCCACATAAATTACATCTTTGCTGACCTGGACTCTATCTTCTTTATAATCCCTTTTTGCAAAAAAATCTGATTAATTCTTTATTGCTTAAATTCCCCAGTATGGCAATTTGAAGCAAGGATGTCCTTGGCAGTGATCCACAGCGATGGTGTATGAAATGAGCACATCCACGGACTCGGCCTACTTCTGATTCCCCGAGACAAGAGGGAGTCTTTACATGAACAGCCAGATAGTGGGAGCACACAGCTCATGTATCGCACAGCTTTCCTTAAACAAAAAGGTAAAACATCCCACTGTTTTTGGTTTTTTTTTTTTTTTTTGTGTGTGTGTGTGTGTGTGTGTGTGTGTGTGTGTGTGTGTGTGTGTGTGTGTGTGTGTGTGTGTGTGTGTGTGTGTGTGTATTTGTTGATTGAAGGTATTTGTTGGCAACCTCTTCCTGACAATACCCTGTGCTTGTGCTTTTGTATCAGTTCATACACACCAGCACCTTCTCCTTTGTTTGGTGTGTGTATGTGAATGTGTATGTGTGTATATCTGTTTGTGTGGTGCACTGTAGAAAGAGCACCATTTGTATCCATGTGACCACAAACACATGCAAAAAGGAATGACAGCAGTGGTTTTCATTGTGATGTTTGTTTCCAATGTGAGGCTGCATATATTTATTTAATTTTTTGCAAAATGCTGTTAGCTTACTGTGAAAGCAATTTACGGTACAGATGTTTACAGAAAAACAGCTTGTGCTCGACTGGCTGAACAATACTTTGTGTAACCACTCAGCCACCCTAGAGCCACAGAAGTGAGTTTGAAAATACATCACGTGTACCAGCATGCATAAAGAAGGGGGATGATAATCCTCAAACAATCCAGACTGTCTAATTCGAATTTAAGAGCTATATTTTAAATGACTCTAAACTACTTTCAATGCATTTTGTCTATTTTTATACCTTTTATTGAAACATATATAAAACTGTTCTTAAAACAAAGATATTAACACAAAATTAACAGTATAAGTATTATTTAAGAGGCTGTGAGAGCAACCTGTTTGTGTGTTGATAGCAGTGACACGGTTGGCAGGAATCCATTGGGTTTTTCTGGGAAAAAGACTCAGTTTCCCCCTGAGCACTATCATCCACTGTCATAAAGATGTGACTCTTACCAGCATTTGTTTTGGAGAGCAGATCTTCTTCTAAATTCTACTTTTCTTTGTTCACGACATTTTTTTTCAAGAATGCAAAGCACTGAGGTAATGTAATTATTTGCAGTTATGTAGCGCTATTGTTTGGAACATGACAACAACCAAACTTTGTAAACTCTGTTGTGTAGCCTAGTGTTCAGACGGTGAGCAGACTGTTAAGCCCGGTGCTCTGAGATGCGTCTGTAATGTTAGTGAACCCTGGTTATGTCCTACCAGTGCTCATCTACCAACTCCAACCTCACCAAGCAGAGCTAACGTAACCTTACTCTTCATTTATTGATAGACCCAAGTTTGAACAGACCACTGCAGAATAACTGCTGACTGTGGGTTGGAATGAATAACATAACAAACAGTTTAGCCCCTTTGTTAGCCTTTAGCTCAGGCTGTATCACTCTCCAGTTTAGCTTTCTTCCGCTCTATTGTCTTTTTTCTTTTTGTCAGTCCAGCTCTAGTGTCCAACACTAATGCAAAATAAGTCCATGAAATCCTATCGGCAGAAAAAAGTATGGATCTTGACCTCACTACTTAACTTCACGTTGGCGTTGTATCATCAAAGGAAATTTCTTTCTACGCGTTGTGCCGTAAATGGATTCATGTTCTCCTGGAAAAGTCTGATCCAACCACTGATACTGTGAAGTGGCATTTAGAAATAACAGATTTGGGAGCTGAAAATCTCTACAGTTTCAATTAGCAGATGTTTTTGTCCAAGCAAGAATTTAGACAGAAAGAAAAAAACCTAGTTAGTGTGACAGAAGTGCTACAAGTTATTTGGCTGCAGGTGATGCCATTAAGTGCAAGATTTTTTTTTTTTGAAAAATGAGGTAGAACAATCTAGCCAACTAACCACAATTAATTGCTGCAACAATATACTTCAACTTTCAACAAGATTCAGTAAATAGTGCTGAAAATTCACTAAGAGCTAGGTTTGAGACCTTCTGACTCATTCTACCCCTGAAGACAAAGAGGAGAAGGGTCAGCTTAAGTGCCTAGGTGTTCCCTGAACAGATGAGTCTTCAGACATCTTTTTAAAGTAGAAAGGGACTCTGTGGATCATATAGAGTTAGGTAATTCATTCCACCATTTGGGCACAACAGAGGAGAAAAGTCTGGCTAGAGATTTGGAGGTGCGCTGGGTCAGGAGCACCAGGTGTCTTCTACAAGCAGAGCGCAGTGGGCTAGAAGGAGTGTAGATCTGGATGAGGGACCTCTCATTTTAAATAATGGATTATGTGCAGGCATTTATACAAATTTGAGACTTTTTATGATCACTTAAAAAGTCTCCACAGGCCTTTAAAAACTGCTCTCACATGAGGTTTATGTACTCATGGTAGAGTTTGTATTCTTTTAAGAATGTTTTCAAAATGTCTAACAATCAGTTTCTTTAGATTCTTCTTTAGATTTAGGAACCAAATGGTATGTCAGAAATTAGCTTTGTTTCCTCGCTACAAGTAGGACTAGAGGCGCATCAATCAAGATTAAACCCAACCTGAGTAATCATTCCTTGAAATTTGATTCCCTGATCATCTTATTTTCCATTCAAAGGTTTACACAACACTGGTTTCAAATCTCTTTTTCTTATGCAAAGACTTGAGGGTGCTTTGTGTGTTTGTAAGACACAGCCTTGAGAATAAGGAGGAGCTGATTTAACACATCTAGCAGCAACATCACTTGAATTCAACAGCCTCTTTGTCAGTCTACTAATTAGTGTGTATAAAACGTAGACTTGTAGTTTACATTTTTCCACTTAAAGCTCTTTGAAAAAGACCCTGATGTGACTGTGAACCCAAATAGAAAAGTTTTGAGCTAGAACAACATGAGAAAAAGCCAGAAGTCCCTTGAAGCACTTACCAAAAAGAAAAACTGATGTTCTTGTTGGTTTGACCCCCTTCTGTGTGCTTCACAAGCAGTCACGCAGTTCTGTCTTTAAAAAAAATATTGACTTTGGGCCTCTTCGGTGTTAAGTTAGAGGTTTGCACTTTTTCTGAACACATCATACATATTGAAGTGTGTGTTTCTCATCTGTGACAGGAGATGAGCTCCTGCTTTTAGATGAAATTAGACACATCAGCTGCCAACCAACAAGCCCAAACCTCCAGCCTCTTAGATAGAGAGCAGGATACCTACTTTGATGCAGATTATGAGATGCAGAGTGGTGAAATATACTGTAGATAGGATTCTCAGGGACACCGTGCTTAAAGGAGTGTGTAAAAAGAAAAGTTTAGGGATGACAGGCTTGTGCCCTGTGTGTGTGTGTGTAATCTTCTCAATGCTATGGTTGGCTACCTCTGTGCACCTGCTCTATTTACACAGCCCTGCAGTATCTTACCTGCCTCTGTTTTGCCCTTGACTTTGACAACTGCTCTCATTCTTTATATAATTACAATGGGTGACGCTACATCTCTTATATTCCCCTCAGACCAGACAGGACTCTCTATAAAATCATCACACACATCACACAGGGGGTGCTACAGACAGCTACACACCTGCATGATATGAATTCAATAGAATGTGTATAAGATAATATGCAATAGATATCCTTGAGGAGGCTATTAAAAGGCAGGTACAGTAAAATCTAATGCATCAGCCCAGGTCTTTGCAGCAACTAGGTGGAGTTGTTACATAAAAATAAAGACAACAGAAATTTAAAGTGGGAGTATTGTGTTTTTTAAGGGTTTATATTGCTCCTCTGGTACGCCGTAGACGCTTTATGGGATGTAAACCCTTTTTTCAGCATCTGTGTGAATCAATTTGTTTAAGCTGCTGTCTCCTTAAGGCTCCCTACTCCACAAACCCCCTTTTTTCTGATTGGCCAGCCCCGTTAGAGTCTGAAATGTAACAACCACCAAAAATGTAAAAAAATAAAAAAATAAAAATGAAAATAAAAAAAAAAATCCTGAAATGTAATAATTGGTTCATAATGTAACAAAAGTGTGGAGTCTGAAATGTAATAAAAAAAATGTAATAAACCCAAAAATGTAATAACTGACAAGTTGTTATGTTTTTGGGCTAAAAGTTTTTATATAATATATTTTTTTAAACTTTTTTTTTTACCTGCCCTATTGTTACTTTTTGGGTCATTTTTACATTTCGGGCTCTAAAAAACCCTCTGCAAACCTAGTTAGCAGGTCCTCATGTGATGACTATGAACATGTCAGTGTCAACATCCAGTATTGTGATTTTATATCCATGTTTAGAATATGCAAAAACAGGATACACCCTCTTTAAACAAAATCTTCTCTCCTGATGAGCTTTTAAATCTTTTATTATGAACAGCTTCATGTTATATATTATACAGTGAGGATAAGCCTAAGGGGACTTTCAGGGTTCAGTCAAGTGGCAGTGAGGATGATAATGGAAGGTAAAACAGGAAGCTATTACTCTGCCTAAACTAGCGTAAAATGACACTCACCTCTCATTGAGATCAAAAGGCTGTGAATGAGCTTTTGATAATGGCAGCGATTTAAAGACATTATATTTTAAATTTGGGAGTGTTTTGCATTCAAAGCTTTTGTCCTGGAGCTTTTCACAGTTAATTGTTTCAGCTACAGACACCACTAAGAAGGGCTAGTCAAACTAAACAAGTGTGTTTCTGTGAGATGGGAAAAAAAAAAGTTGAAGTTGGCATCTGAGCAGTCTGCCAGTCATATATGTACACTATTAAATGTGTAAGTGTGACTGAGTGTATTTCTGCCTATGCACACTTCCTCACTTGTCATCCCACTCTATGAATGCACCGTGTTGCCATGGGAACTATGACATCTGTGACACCACGTGATTTTATCCATCATCTTGGAGGAAAAAAAAGACACTTTACTGTCAGTGGACTGGTGCCCCTCTCCAGCTGTGAGTGATTTGTTTGAGTGCTGAAAGAGGGTGGGAGGCTTGTATAATGCCTTTTCCTCACACATTTGGATAAAAAATCTTTTCTACCAAATGATGATGGGAAGTGAGAAGGAGAGAGATACTTAAGGATTTCCTTGCCCACCTATTGCTCTGAGATCTCATTTCTATTAATGACATACTCCAACTGTGACCATAATTGCTCCACTCAAACTAGTTTTCAAAGTGATGGGGGATTTCATGATCCTGGTTAACTTGTGACCCATCAATCATACATGTTTGGAATTGATGTTGGAGCAGGAGCCTGTAGTTTAGGAGGTAGAGCTAGCAGTTCACAAGTTGTAAGGAGGTTGAACCATAGACTGTATATAGAGTGGACAGCGCGTCATTGTATGGTTTTGAAGCCAAAATAACACAGTCTCAGGCGCCACCATTGTAGCAGTTTGGAGCCAGATTCTGCACAGTGAAGACGATGAGGGGTTCTGGGAGAATCTGAGTGGAGCTGGGTGACAAAAATAGTAATTTTTTTTTCTTTCGAGAGTATAATCACTTCCTGACTCTACCTGCGGACATGTATTACAATCCCTGAAAAAAATACACGAGAACGGCAGCTGTCAATCATTGTTAAACGATACATAAAGCCTCGTTTTTAACCTCGTATAACTAATGAAAACGAAACTTTTCAGAAAAAAAGGGACTTGGATACAAGACAGCTAAATAATATCTTCAAATCACCACAACAATCGGATGTGAGAAACATTTCTACGAGGTGTAATAATTTTTTAAAGTTTGACCACAGCCCATCTAGAATGACTGGAAAGCTGTATTTTTAAACCGATACTGCAGCCAGCCACCAGGGGGAGCAGTTTTTGTGGAGACCTCACTTCGAACCGAGCAAGCATCCATTTTTTTTACAGTCTATGGGTTGAACCTCTTCTGTTTGTTGAAAAACTAATAGGCAAAATATAAAACCACGAGTTGTTCAACCCATCTAGTCTATATCTACTTAGTTTTATCCCAAAAATCAGATCTGAGGTTTGTAAAGTTAGTGTATTACTGACTGAGTCAGTTCAATAAAACTGAAATTAAACAAGAAAGGTTGGACTACTATTTTGCAACTGTAGTTTAAACTATGCTACCTATTTTCCTCCAATCCACTCCTTACTCCAACACTAGGCTCTTTATCTTTCTGCCACGGTTTTAAAGCCTAACTGTTGATTTAAACCCTAAAAAGGAAGAGGGAAATAATGTATTTCCAACAACATGTTGCATAAATCAAGTTTTAATCCATTTTGGACAACACGTATCACATTTTTAGTAGTGGCCAAAACTATTTGAATAGCTGATGGGTCTGAACGTTTTGCCTCCAAATCATAATCATGATATATTCTGATGTTTGCCCTGGGCTCAACAAATACCAGATGAAATGAGTCCTACTTTTTTAAATCTAGGTTTAACTTAAATATTAGGTTTGTCCACTTTTTGCAGTTACAGCGACACATGTCTCTGGCATACTGCAATATATTTCCTGAGAGCTTTAACTCTAATGTTATCCCATACCTTCTGCAACTCAAGCCAAAGATTTTCCTTTGGATGTTCAACAGATCTGTCCACTTAATATACAGCTCGCCACATATTTGCTGGATGCTCTTGCTGTCCAGACTTGAAGGGACCATTTCCTTTTTTTTAATGTTCTTTTTTATAACAAAAATGACCAAATGTTCCTTATGATGACTCTAATCTATGGTATACAGAGCATCATGGTTTAATGATGACATTGTATTTAATTAATTCTATGGATGTTTTAATGGCCAATTCAACAGAATGACTGATGTCTCTTAAATATGTCAACTGTATGAAACATCGGTGTAGCCTAAGTTAACCAAAACCAAGTTAGCTACCAGACTTACCAGAATTTGAACCTTATGGCAAGCAGCTGTTGTGTCCGACAAGTCAAATATGTCACGTATTTGGCAAAACTTGTAACCCTTAATACTTTGATAATGAATAAGTCTAAAAAATGATGCATTATTCAGACCAAAAGCTTTTTTTTACCAATCTAAAAACTTGTTTGTTGAGGCTGTAAAGAAAGGCATTGTAACATACACGTTAATGGTCGCTCCAGGCTTTTGGTAACAGCCTCAAGTGGACACTGGAGGAACTGCAGGTTTTTTTACTTTAGCATTAGCTTCATATACAAGAATTTTGATATAAAGAGAGGTTTTAAATACTACTATTTTTGAATGTAATAGATACTCTGTAGTCATTCCATTGACCAAAACCACAAAACAAAAGTCAATGGCAGAATCAGCTGTTTGGCATTGGCAGAGAAGATCTGGCAAATTTTTCATGGCGTAACCCACATACACAGCTCTGCTGCTCATCCTACAATTGCATCTGGCTCTGCTCAAGAGAACGAAAAAAAGTCCCATTTCCACCAAGCACAGTACGCATTTTATGGCTTTTCCACTGAATAATCACGGGACAGATCCCCAAATTACTGAGACGAGCCGTCCCACTCTTTGGGACCTCTCTGTAGGGGTGCCAGAGTAAACCGTTCTGATCCTGGAAGGTGGAGCTACAACACTGCAGTCTGTTGATTGGTCGAAAGAATTGTCACTTACCGTGCGACAGCAGCTTTATGTCTTCCTCGTGGCACACAGTTTTCTCTTAAAACAAAACTTTATTCAGCTTTTTAACAAAGAGCCACATGCCAATCACAAAGAAGACGAATTAATGGATTTCACTCATATTTGCTCTTTGTTACTGTCACATTTTTCTTCTTCGTTGTATTTTTAGCAGCATACACTGTGTCAAGCTGTTATGGCTTCATGCTGTTTTTTAACTGATGCGGCGATCAGCAACCATACTGATCTAAACTGGACTGCTTGGTGGACATGGGGCCAAACAGGACTCACCAGCTGTCTGTCTATCCAGATGTCCGTCAGGGCCATGACTTGTCTAAACAAGGGCAACATTCAAGTACATTTTACATGTACGAAACACCCACACCCACACACACTGTGTTTGTTTCTGCCCTGAGGGAGACAGACAGTTTGTGGTGAACTAACCCATGTCATTATGCAGCACACACACACAAATACACACTCATACACACACACAAAACAGCCAAAAGCTGCTGGTGAGCTTTCACCTGGGGCCTCTGACCCACATTGGGCCATGAGCAGGACGTGTTCCACTTTTCTGCTTGGCCATGCATCATTAACCCACAATCTACTGTAACAAGGACTGAGCTGGCTTTAAATCCCAGCTCACCTGAGCTCACTTTGTCATTATTGACAGGCTGGTTGAGTCTAAAGGCTCACAGGCACTGACACTACTCTCAGATTGCTCGCCTTTCACCCACATGCTTTGACTTCCTGTTAATGTGCAAACACACACACAAAGCAGCAACAAATCAAACCACAGAGACAGAAACCTGTGCCCGATGGTTTCAGCTGATATCATAGTGGTTTCCGGGGTGCTTAAGTGCACAGTGTCTACCATTTTAGCCACTGTAATGCCTCAGTCTCTGAATCACACAGTCCCTCCTTCTCCTTCTCTGCTTTCCTCTCTCTTTTGCACATGATGTTTCTCTTCTGCTCCACTCCAGCTTTCTCATTCTCTTATTCCCTCTTCCCACTCTGATTTTTCCCTCCTCCTCCTCTTTACCTCCCATTCTCTCCCTCTCACACACATGCATACAGATGCTCACACTCACACACACTCTCCCGTTCTCCTTCTCTCCTGCCTCTCTTCCTCTCCTCACATCCACAGGCAACTGTGCCGAGGAGCCTCCCTCAGCAGCCTGTGGATCCCTTCACTTGATTAATTAGCCTTGAAGTGCTGTTGAAGATCATCATATTTAGCTTAGCGACCTAGCGGCAGAGTGCAGACAGATATAGACTCGGCTGGCTGGGGGCTGGCTGCCTGGCAGTGTGGCGAGCTCTCTGTATCTCTGTGTATTCACACACAGTGCCGAGGGGCTTCTCAGTGGCAGCGCGGCGGAAGTGAGGGGCTGGTTTTTTGCTTTGAAAGAGACGAGAGGGGTGCAAGGAACAGAAGCAAGGCTGGGACCAGAACACAGGCAAGAAATGGGAGTCCGCTGCAGGAGCAAATCTTCGTAGAAACTCGGAGGAGGCAGCGGTCACTGTGCAGCAGCAGCAGCAGCTTCCAACACACACAGATTTAAGGTGAGAGTTTTAAAACCAGTTACTGCTGGGCTTTTTCTTCTGCTTCTTTTGGGAACAGGTTGCTCTTGGATGTGTGCATGTGTGTGACTGGGACTGTGCATCTCTATGACCCACATTGACAAACCTCAGGTGCAGAACAGGAGCGGTTTTATGCAGGATGCTCTCTAAATTATTACTGATTTTATTCAAAAGGCTGCATCGCAATAAAAGTTTCAAACCCAACGCTTGCAAAGTGTTGAAATACATTCTGTGCATGGCTACATAAACATTAACACAACATTAAGATTATGATTACTCAGAAATTGATTTTTATAAGATATAAAAATACAGTATAGCATGTATGTGAGTGTGTGGGTGCGGAGATAAATGGTTTATGTTCCTCTCTGTCCTATCTCTCCCTCTCACACACACTCTCTAACACACACACACACACACATCAGCTATGCAGCACCACTTGTTGGACTGAGTTGATGTGTAATAACACTAGGATAATGGTGTGTGTGTGTGTCAGTGAGATAGAGTGGGTCTTTTGTTTGCTGCGGTGCCAGTACGAGGCTTAAGGATGCACATCACAGTGAGCGACACAGACAGCCACACAAGAGACGATCAGTCATGCCAACCTTCTGCCTGCTTTGCTCTTTAGATGGACACATAACGGAAGACTTCAATGCTCTGTTTCTCCCCCCCAACAAACACACACACACACACAACCTCCTGTGTGTGTGTTTTTAATGTATATTTACAATCCGTCTGTCATCAGCTTCAACTTGTACAACCTGTTCTCTTTACTCGGGATCAATGAATGCTGTTTTACCACCAGAAGCCTGAAAGCAGAGTAGTAGAAGCTTGTACTTATATTGTAACAGTGCGATAATACTGCGATTGTGCTTCCCATGAGGCACAGCTCGGGGAAAGTGAAAGAAAGAAGGAATGAAACCGAGAATATGAACCGCAGCATGAATAATTAACGCACTCAAACTGAGTAAGAATAGTTTGTGCTGCTCTCTGTATTTGTGTGTGTGTAACAAAGCACAAAACTACACTCTGCTTATAGTCATCCACACAGCGCAATGTATGTTTGGCCTTGGTTAACACACATAGAAGGAACTGTCTGACCACGAAGCTCATTTGAGGCCATAAAGATGCCTCATGTGACTAAAAATAGAGGACCATGATGAGAAATCTGTGACGTGGAATGAAAACGGCCAAAAGGGACTGAAATGCCAGATAATTGAAGTTCAAGTTTTTGGACTCTAGCAGAACCTGAGGTGGTTTTTACAGAAATGAGGATTGCAAGTCTTAGCAAATCCTGCAAGTTTGACTTGGTTTGAGCACTATTCATGACATTCCTGGTGCATATTGGGTGTACTTTAAGAGTAAGTGTGAGTACAAGGGTGGTTCAGAATCCTTGCTGTTTTAAAGATGCTATGAAGAGGATCTGTTTTAATTTGACTTTCTCGCCACCTTGTGGCCCGGGGTCTTCGCACACTTTCGTGAATTACTTTTAGTGAAGCGTGTGTTTGTTTTGGAATTCAATTGAGATCGGATCGAAACACATTTTTTTTGTTCAAGACAACTTTTTACTGGATACAACTGAGGCAAGAAGCTTATCAGTACAGTTAAGAAGCACTACGGTTTGAAACGTGACACCAAGCAGACGTAGCAGCCGGTTATAAGTTAGCCCGGTGCTCTGATGTATCTGTAGGCTAACGTGACAACAAGTGAACACTGTCAGTTTGTAAGTAGTTTAGTAGCCGTCAGTGTTGCCAGATTTGGTTGAGCTATTTCCGCCCAATCACGCTCCAAAACCCGCCCACTTCTGCGAAAAACCGCCCAATAGTGTTTTAGTGTAATAGTGTAAAACGATTTACTATGGACATGGGGACAGTGGATTTACATGAACAGCCACCTTGCACCTTAGAGACGAGAGAGCACACGGGCTTCTGCCTCAGGCTTCTGCGTCAGCACACTACGCTAGTTTGTTGATGTGATGTCACGTTGTTATGGCGACATTGAAAGCGACTGAATAACTCACTGCAAATAAATGTGTTTTTAATTGAATATAATACGAGTGAATGAAGTATTCTGAATTTTGTATTAAATAATAATAATAAAATAACAGTTTGTTGTGCTGTTTCCACAATATAAAAAAACGCCAGATGTTGGCAAAAGCAGCCCAAATATTATATACCCGCCCAATGCATTTTTTCCCCCGCCAGATGTAATCAAAAGTAGCCCAATTGGTCGGAAAACTGCCCAATCTGGCAACACTGGTAGCCGTTTATATTTAACTCAGCTGGCAGCCCGGTGCTCCAAGACAAGTCCGTAATGCGTAACGTTAGCAAATCCTGGTTATGTCCTGCCAGTCATCTACCAAGCAAAGCTATCATAACACTCTTCATTTTATTGATAGACTCAAGTTTGAACAGACCACTGCAGAATAACGGGCGACTGTGGGTTGGAATCAACATTATCAGTTTAGCCCCTGTATTAGCTTTTAGCTCAGACTGTATCACTCTCCCGTTTAGCTTTCTTATGCTCTTCTGTCCTTTTTCTGTCTGACAGTTAGGCTCCTTTCTCCACCATCACTACAAAACTAGTCATAGAAATCATATTTTAGCAGAGAGAAACACAGATCTCTGTGTTTTATCTCTGCTTCCTGTTCAACTTCAGCCGGCGTGGTGTTGTCATAGAGACCTATAGTCTTGCTATAAATCAATCCAGTCCTGACTGACCCTAACTGGAAGCCAAGAAGAAGCAATTTAAAATAACCTGTAACCAGCAATAATGGCACTGATGATCTCATTTTAAAGTGTGGATTACGATCAAGCATTTATCCAGAAGGGAGACTTTTTCAAGATCACTTTCATACTCCCCCCAGCCCCTTTTGAAACAATTTGAATCGAGAACATACTGTTCAGGATTCCTGATTTCTGAGAATATAATATCATGAGAGTTATTAATACACACAGTACATTAGGTCTCTTTTGAATGTGCATAATATTTGAAGAAGCATGTATTCAGTTTTTATCAAAATGGTGTATTTTTGTGAGAATGTTTCAGTCATGTCTCCCTCTTTTATGTTTAACAATGAAAATTGACTCAAAGAATTAGATTTAGAATAGTTTGAGGGTAAAAATGTGCTTTGTGTCAGTGATTCTTCAAAGTTTTCCTGATGCACCATGGAGACATTCACAAATTCCATCCGTGTGAAGTGCCTTCCTCCCTTCTCACCAAAAACGACCATTGATTAGAGAAAGGGCTGACACGGCAGCAGAGATTCGCCCTCAGCAATAAAGTCAGTGAGATAATTGTTGTCAAGGCGAGGAGCGACCAGGCTCAGTATCTGAGGAGAACCAATTGGTAGCAGTATGAAAAAATATATATGAGAAAGAATGTGCACTTCAGGGCATTTGCTTTATGATTGATGAAATCATAATTTTGGCGCTTCAGAGTTGCTAGAGAAATTGTGTTTGCTGTTTGATCCAGGAAAGAAACTGACATTGTATGGTTGGAGTGCTGTCATTTGCATGTCTCAAAGCCCCAAAGCATGTCTTAGTCTGCCTTTCTATTCTGATTTTCCTCAACAGCCTCCTCCTTTACTCCTCCTTTAGGGACCAGAGTTTTTTTTTTCCTACCGTTTCTACCTGTTTTCCTACCCAACTGCTATTATTTCCCATTGCTGAGTCGGCTAGCTTTCACCCCACCCTGTCTACTTCAGAGGAGGCTCCAAACGTCTGCATCATGACTTTGTGTCTCTCTTATCTCTTTCTGTCAGGCTCTTGTTTTTGATCATCGCTCCTCTGTTTTCCACTCTACTTCTCCTCCTTTCAACCTCATTTCCTCCCCATTCAACCCTTTTGATTGCCAGCCCGTGCGGTTGTGTGTATGCGCCTTGATGTATCATACATGGTAGGCATCACAGCATCTGTATAGGTAGGAGAGTTTGTAACTATGTGGAAAGTATACAAGTGTGGGTGTACGCACAAAAATAGACTTTTCTTTTTTTTTTTCTACTACCTTTTCTGTGCTGAGAGATGATTAGATGTTAAATTGTCAACATGAAGCACGTATACTGTCACCTGGGCTCCTGGTTTATAAATGGATGGAAAAGAAAGTCATGTCAGGAGGTCTTGGTTCAGAAGATCTTAAGCAGTTGTACACACAGTACTTCTATTTTCTACAGTGGAAGAAAGAGATCACTTAGGTGGATGAGCTACAATTCTCTTTATTTCAAAGGTAAAAGATATATTCAGATTTTATCTGGAGGGAAAAATAGGAAAGTTGTGGCGTATGAATAGCATTTTGACAAGTACACGTCCTTTCATACTGAGCTTACTGAAATAAATCAAATTGGTGTTACCAGTGGAAACTGTGGAAGGAAAAGGATCCACAAACAGAATTTCTGGATCAGAGTTGGCTATTGAGTTGTGATAATGCATTTGTTTGTGAGGCAAAAACTGATGGTGCACCTACACATGGTGCTAAATCACCAGGTAACTCATGATCTAAAACAATACATCATGATACCATACATAATAGGATACCATGCATGACAACATGTTATGTTACGAAAAGTTATGTTATGTTACAATACTCAATGTTACTTTTCATTACGGGTTACGTCATGTTTCTCCCTGCACATTAGAGAGGCCTCTTCATTGTCCACTTTTAAAAATCAACTTAGAACCCATTTTTATTCTTTGGCTTTTAACCTTGGCAAGACTTAGATTCTTTGCCTTGTCTTATTCCCTTTTATTTTCTCTTTTTCCCTTTTATCTGTTTTATTTGCTTTAAGTTGTTTTAAATATGTTTTTCTTTTATGTGTCTGTTTTTCCTTATCTGTTTTCATCTTTTTAATTTAATCTACCTGTACAGCACTTTGTTTACAGCTGTGGTTGTTTTTAAAAGTGCTTTATAAATGAAGATGGTATGGAATGGTATGTTTTACTATGTTACGTCCCGATATGTGATGATATGTGATGTATGTTACATTATGTATAATTATGTATAATTATGTAATCGCTGCACATTGTAACATCATACGATTCAATATGACACAGTTTGATACAGTACAACACATAGGGGTTCATGAATACACATAAGTATCAGTATTTTGTTCGACAATTTTAAAATTGTTCACCAAAAAAAAAAGAAAAAAAAAAACTTTTTTCTTTCAAATGTTGATCCTTCATTTTAGTCTTTTTTTACAAACAGGGTTGAGAAAAGTTGATGCTTTTCTCCAGCAGAGGGGGAAATTTTTTTTCTTAAACTATCCCATAATCTGACCTCAGATACTCTGAATTAATCCTCAAAACTGACTCACATGTGATGTGCATTTTTAGGGAAAACATGGCTTCTGTTATAGTCCGTAGAGATCATCATCATCATTCCACCTTTTCTCATGGTCTGGTGTTAAAAAAGTGAATTCAAAATGGCAAAGATTGCAATTTAAACTGAATTGACACCCTAAAATCATAAAAGAAATGAATTGGGAAAAACGCTTATCATCTCAGCCGTAATACTTACAGTTGGAGGCAAAATAAAAGAAATCTGATCTTGTGAAGCGATACATTGGTTATGATACATTACGCTAAGATACATTTCATTATAATGCATGAAAACTAATACTATCTTTTGAAAGGAAAAGTGTAGAGAATCCTAAAAATTACGTAGTTTTGTCATGCTACTTTGGCCCAGAGTTACTAATTTGTGTATGTAAACTTCAGTTTGCTTACTCTAAAACATGCATACATACATACACAACCACCGCCAACATCATCAGCTGTCATCTTTTCTTTCTCTTTTCTTCTGTCGACCACTTCCTCTAGACACATTTAATTTTTGTTGTTAGCACCACCTTATTGAGTCATGAAGTAATGAGTCAGATTCACAGTGGGATCTGTTAAAAGTGCGATTTCAATTAAAATATCAATATTTGGCAGAGGTGTATTGATAATTGTATCAAACAAGTCAGGATGACTGTATCAATCAACAATCAGTCCCACACTCTTCACACAGCTGGGCAGTTTATCCACAGTGGGTAGTTCCTGTCAGTTTCCCATCACGATTCAGTTGTTATGTTATTATTAATGCAAATCTTAAAAGATATAGCTGTTTTGTGAAATGATTCAAGTGAAGAAATCATGCTGTGTAAAATTTGCAAATAACCTTTTAAAGAACAAATCTCTTTAAGCTGCATTCAGAGGAAGAATTTATGTAAATATACTTATTTGATTTATCTTACCTGAACTGTTACTGATCATAAAGTTAGCTGTATGCCTTATATGAAACATCCACTCTGGTAATCTTATGTGGTCATCTCATCTCTGTATAGCTGTGTATCTTTTTGGCATAGCTAGTAGAATATTTGAATATGCGTATTTAAAAATGAAAAGATTCATGGACACTGAACTTTCAGATGAAAGAGAAATGATTTGCCTCTTGGCTGTGCGTCAACAGACCATGAAACCTTCACCCTTAGATTTACTCTAAGCCTCGAAGTGTATAAAAAAAGATCACTACTGTATTTACTCTCTTGTATCATCTGGAATTCAGAGGACTGTTACTTAAGTCACAAAGATGAAGAAGATCCAAGTAGGTAAATCACAAAAAGTCAAGGTCTCTGTCCTTACCTGCCAGTTCAGCTCTACCCAGATTACCAGGGCTCGATGCTTGAAAGTCTTTGACTCACTCTGTCAGCTGTCTTTGTTTCCCATATGTGTGTGTTACTAGAATTTCAGGTTTAACACTTTCAATTTCATTGTTTTCAAAACATAAAGTAGTTTGATTTCTGCTGCACACTGGAAAAAACTGTAGTCTTATCGATGTTTTTGTCCTATTTTCAGTAGAAAATGTCTTTTTACACTTATTATGAGCCACATTCACCTGACCAGTCCAGAAAAATGTCTTATTTTAAGTAGGGATGTTTGATACCACTTTTTGTCAGACCAATACAAGTATGAGTACTCTCTATTGAGTACTCATATTGAGTACCAATACCACTACTAGTACTTCTGACACATAAAATTTAAATTCACAGTGACAGATCATTTCTAGCAAAGACAGCTCAGCCACTCTGCCATTAATTTCAAAATATTACACAAAAAGATCTTGTTGAGTTTATTTTTTAAAATAAATTAACAAAAGCGTAAAAAAAGAAAAGAAAAGAAATAACTTTCAACTGTCAGAGTTTTAGTATTTTAATAAACTGAAGTGCAAAATAAAACAGTTTAACTGTTTACGCTCCCTGGTTCATTCATATTGTCTGAGCAGGATGTGACGCACACTTGTCATTGTGTCGAACAGCAGCAATGTAGCGCCAACTACTGGTGAGGAAGACTTACTCAACGCAAGAATTCTTTGCTTATATGGTATCCACACCTTTTACGAATGTTATTACCTTGAAGTTACGATACATGGTATTGGTACTCGCCCATTCCTCATTTTAAGTTATTTAAAGGCAAAACTGAGGTCTGAATTGTTTGTAACAAGTAAGAAAAAATCTGCCAATGGAACAAAAGAAAAATAACTTCTAATAAGAATTAATTCTAATTTCAAGCAAATTTTCGTGCAATTTTTTTCTTGTTCCATTGGCAGATTTTTTTTACTTATTAAAAGCAATTCAGACCTCATTTTTTGTCTTTAAATAACTCAAAACAATACACATTTCTGAGCTGATAAGTTTCATGTGGCTCATATTAAGTATAACAAGACAATTTTTACTATAAAAAAGACGAAAACACTTATAAGATTTCAGCTTTTTGCAGTGGAGCAAAGCCACAGACACAGAAAGTAAACCAAGACCTTACAACAAACTCTGACCCCACAGATGATTGGCGGTCAGCTGTCAGCACAGAGGAGGCCGATGAGGACTCTTTCTGAAGACAGCAGCCTGCAGAAGACCAGCACCTACATCGTGCCCTGCTTCCTCTTCGTGGAGGTGAGTCTTGAACCCCGTTTCTTTTAAAACCTAACCTCCAATTTGGAGTTTTAATCTACATTTGTCACAAAACTGTTCTACCCACATAAACATAAAAATGGGAAAATAACAAGTGGAAAAGCTCTAAGTGGGAATCATGAGTCACTCAGCGCAAACTGATGGACACATGAAAACACACTTTACAGTCTTCTCCCACTCCACATCCACACTTTCCCTTCCCTTCCCTTAATTCACGTTTCTCACGGCAGATTAACAACAAAGAGCGTCAGCTGGGAAATTTTTTGAATTAGCCCTATTTTTCCATTCACTGACTCCCTAAAGAACTGATTGATTGAATCGTCACAAATGGGTAATTACCCCCAATTCACGAGTGGCTCAGCGATTACTTTCAGCAGGAGGTATTCTCACAACAAAGGCCCTCTCATGTGACCTTTTTTGTTCATAATCTGTTCGACTCCTCGTCTGCTCTTCCCACGACTCTTCTTCGCTCACTGTAATCCCTGAATGACCTGATGGAGCGCTCATGGCCTAGGTTGCATTTCCTAATTAATTGGCCTAATTAAGAAAGGAAACCCAATTAGCCAATGCTGCAGCTAACACGCTCCAAGCGCACAGGTCCTCTCAGCTCCAACGAGCTGAAACACCTGTTTTAGAGCAATCAAATTGAGCTTTCTCCTTTTAATCCCCCCTTTAAAAATGTGATGTTTCACTCTTACTTGAGTCATAATGTTGACATGAAACTGTGAAAATTGTCTAGTCATGTGGTGCTATACAGTCGTCAAGAAAATGGTTTTGTATCAGGATCCTGCAGGCTAACTATCGGGCTAAGAAAAGTTGTGTGCATCATTTTGTCCCGCTGGCTCAAGCAAACTAAGGTAAACAGACACTCAGTGAAAAATGTGTCTTATTCAGGATGCATTGCATTGTTGAAAAGAACAGTTTCTGTTGTGAACTATGTTTAGCAAGCTGCTTCTTTCTTTAGAGCACCTGCAGGAGCACATCTTCTATAGTCTGAATCTCCTGAAGGACTGTCTTCAACCTTGCTTTTCTTCTGCGTCTTTGTTCCCATTCACTCATTCACAACATACTCTTGAGATTCCCCTGAATTTTTTTCCTCCACACATGAATCGCACCCTGTCAGACACACCTTTAGTTACAGCTGCATCCTTTTATTGCACAAACATCTTACAATCCCCGCAGGTTAACATTCGATCTTTATCTCACTTTTACCTTCTTTCATTGCGCCTTTCCCTTGGCTCATTTTCAGCATCCCTTGAGGACTTGTTATAATGATTTCCAGTTTTCTAATTTTTTTTTAAAGACCGTCTGTGATATCTTTAGGCTTGTATCTGTCAGTGCGGCTCCTCCCCTTCCTTCCATATTCTCTTTGACGGTCTCCTGAGCGCTGCCCAGTCACTCTTTTCATGCAGATCCACCACATCAGCCTCTCCAGCACTTGTTCCCTTGAGTAATTGCATCTTTTGCACCATGGCTCTCTCCATTATTCCCCTTTACTTGCAAAGCCTCATCTCCTCCTCCCACTCAAAACGCCTTTCTACTCTTGCAAAGACCACCACTCTCCTCATTTTTCCTTTACGCTCCTCTCAGGCTTCATGTATCCTCAGGGGGCTCCAACATTTTTTCTTTTTTTTTTCTTTTTGAATTTCTCCTCCTGTTTCTGGTCACAGCTTACATGTTTCTGCTCTTTTTTTTCACAGAGTACACGCTGTCCTCATGTTCACCTCATATCACAGACAGGAAGGTGTCATGAACAAACACAATCCAGGAGAGAGGGTGTTCAGTTTGTTTGTCGGCAGTTTCTTCCCATTCGTCACCTTCTTCGCCCTACTGTCAGGTGCAGCCTTTGGTTAAATTTAATTCTCCCACAGCCGGAGGTGGGGTGATGTAACTCCAGTTTGACTCTAATCACTGTATTTGCACCCACATGAATCTGTGTACATTGCAGTAGTTTGATAAAGGGCAGTTTCAAACCCCCTTCTCTCCGTCTGTGCTCATACTCCAGCAGCCTGCTGTAGCATAGCTCCCCCCGGAGGGTGCTCGCTCCTTTGTTGTTACATTAGCATCTCATTAGTCATTTCTTCTCAATTCAAACACTCAGTCTTTTCCATATCACTTCTGATCTAGTTGCTGATTCCTACTTTCTCTTTACTTACAATTCAGAACTCTGTCCCTCACTGTTTCCTTCTTACTGAATCATATTAGCCTAAAGATATTTTGTTATTTCTCATTTCAAATTCTGATTTCTTGCCTTTAGTTTTTTGGTAAATGTCAAGAACCCTCCGATAGCAGTGCAATCAAAAGAATATGCCTGATATCAGTTGAAAAACATTGATTGCTGATATTTGCGGACACAACAACACACTCTTAGCCAGAGCGAGATTGATTTTTATTGCTGTCACATCATGATGTACTGAAAACTTTTTATTTCATGGAGGGGGTTGGTTTATATACTGAATTGGATTAATGAAACACAAACAAAACACTGGGATACATGAAAAACGATTAAAGAAACACATGATGCAATCCATGATCCACAGGACATGGTGAACAATTTACAACCCATGACATACAAAACAAGACACACAATACAGGATAAGGAATTGGGAATATAGAGCACGATACATGAAATGTGATACTAAACTCATGATGGGAGAAACAAGGAACATGACAATGGCTTGACCTCACTGCCTAGATCAGACATGTCCGATGTTATTCCTGGGAGCCAACCGTGGCTTGAGGTCAGTTTTAATATGCCCAGTGTACTAATCGTGCTACTGAAATAGATGTCAAGTGCACAAACCAAACCTAAGTCTATCTAGTAATGTCTCACTGAACTACAACTGGACTGTGCATAGGCTACTTGTATAAAGCTAAAGATCTGTTAACTCTGCAGAAATTCAACTGCTCTTACAGCTTCTGTCTATAAATGAATGAATTTATCATTATGCCAGTATATGAGAGATTGGAAAACATGATAGAGGACAAAAGACAAGATTAAAATAATGAAACAGTGCAGAAAAATAGTTCAGAATACAGGATAAGAAATATTTGGGGTTAAAATGTTGTTTGCAAGTCAAAATATTAAAAAAAATTCTGATAAATCCAGATCTTGATCCTGCCTCAAAAAAGAAAAAAATGAAATCCTGACATGTTTCCTCCCATATTGCCCCGTAAAGGAGAACATCTGCGTATCGAACTCATTTTCACTGAGGGCCACATCAGCATAACGGTTGGCCTCAAAGGGCCAGATGTAACTGTAAGACAGTATAACATGTAGCTATATGTAACTAATACTAATGTAAAGTAAATGCAACTACTGCTTCAAAAATGCACCCTCTGAAAAGGACTTTGCAGCTTGGGCAATTTCTTCAGCCATGTGAAGCTAGCTTTCTCTGCCGTGTTGTTCTTGGTCGTGGCTTTCTTGAACACAACCTGCTGCAATAACACTTTGCAATTTAAATCTTGCTCCATTTGTTGTTTTCTTTAAAGCTCACTTTGGCTTACTTAGCTCCATGTTTGGTCAAAAAATGCTAACGTACATTCTGCTCTTTGACAACCGCCACAGCTTCATAACGCAAGCAACATACAAGCGGCAACCCCTGTCTTGTTTCCCGAGTGTCCGCTTGAGGCTGGCTACAGTACAGGCAGTCATATGCACACCAAGCCAAAAAAAGCTGTTTTCAAAGCAGATATTAACCTGTTGACAGCCTGGTTCAAAAAACGTCTCCCGTCTGAATCACTAATTTTTCTATTGGCACACAGGGGGCAAATTTTTTTCTAATTAGGCAGTTTAGAGGATATTAGGATCATGAGTTCGCCCAATCAGAGGCGCAGCTAAGGTCAGGTGACCCACATGCGCTCCATGGCTGTATGTGAAGCCCTTGGCACTACCAATATGGCCGCAGTAGCCGATGTGCTTCATTTTCTGTTTCAGAAACAGACGGATGACGTCGGGGAGACTACGTCCATGTTTAATACAGTCTATTACAACATACCGTTTTGTCTCCTTGAAGCACAAACATGTACTCGCCTACTTTCTTGAAACAGCCTCCCATTTGCATTAACTTTCTCTTCCTGGACATTTGGGGTTAATTGGTTTATTTCTCAGTTCCCCTCCTTCGGAAAATTGCACTGATATAAAAACACTGCAGTCCAATGCAGGATGCCGTCACTTCGTGTCTAACATTATCAGTAGGTATTATGGGAAATGTAGTTTAGGGTAGTTTTGGCTTATCAATTACAAGACAATCAGAACTTTTAGGCTCTTGTGAGCCACATAAGATGAGCCTTGATTGAAGAAGCAGAGTTTGTTGATGTTTACGCAGTATGTAACACTGCAGAAAACTGATCATTTATCGTCTGGTATCAACAGACACCTGAGGGACAGGTGAGGTTTGTTTCCATAAGTCTGTAGTGATGGCACAGGCAAGTTTGAGCACACGTAGTGACTGATTTTTAACAGAAATCACTTTAAGAAAAGGTTGACAAATAGAGCATTTATTTTTTAATTTCACCAAATCAAATGTGGACCTTTTTGAAAAGAGTATGGACGCCCTGGTCTCAGTCATTGCAGAGGCTCAGCAACTATCACTTCTCTACCAATAATGGATTTTTTTTCTTCCTCTGTCTCTGCTCTATAATTCTTTTTTCATTTTCCATCTCCTGTCTCTCCCTCCAAGTCAATGTCTCCTCCGTCTTCTACATTAAGATGTAAGATTGGCCTGTTTTAGCTCCATCAGAAATGATGAGTCTAAGCAGTTTCACTTTTAGCAGAACTGTATGGAGAAAGCATAATGGAAACAAAGTAGTTGTCTTCTCTCAGTGGATCTTTGGCTCCTCTCTTCTTGCTGTCTTGCTGCTGTCTCTATCGTCATGCTGCGAACGCCACACAAGAGACCGGACTGGCACCGAACAGAGAACGCAGCTTCAAAGGACCCTCTTTAAAAAGTCATTTTGATACCACTGATTCCTGACTGGCTTCAGACGCTAGGAGGGTGGTGTTACTCGTTGGTGTGAGACGGCCCTACTGTGAGAAATCTGTACTGAAGCTAAGTTTCAAAGTGCTCACAGAGACTACAAGTGGACTCTGTGAGTGAGTCTCACTGAGCAGACAACTCGCAGGCAGTGGGTTCTTGTGTGATATGAGCTAGATTAATAGTAACGTGTGGTCTTCAGTAATGATACGGTAATGAACGCTATAGCTGCTCATTCATGGTGTCCCTCCTTTGCAATGTGCAGTCTTCCTGGCCAGTTTTTCTGTTCTTCTTCAACTGCCAGCTCATTGTAGCGTATCTTCCTCCTCTCCACTCCTTCCTCCTCATGCCTCGTTGGCTGCGTCCTCCCGTGGCACAGCAAGCTCGGTAAAGTGCACGGACCGCTGAGCACGGGACCCCATAATGTTTCGGGTCTATGGCTTGTGCTGCCTTCAGTGGCACTCTAAGGTGTTGGTTCATGTCCGCTCACATCTCTCATTTCTCCTACCTTCCCTGTAGATGCCCTCATTTGTGCCTGCTCAGGAGTTTCTGCATCATCGGTTACACTCTCCCTGAGTTACTTCTCTGCATGTAGAAATTTGATGCATACTTTAGGTTTCTTATGCAGTTCATAATCTAAAGATGTGCAACTGCATAAAATCACTTTTTGAAGATAATGTACTTCACCTTTTTTGCACATTAAGACAGGGGTGGCCAACTAGTCAGAGACCAAGAGCCACATAAATGACCGCGGTACTATAGAGAGCCACGTCACAGGGTCTTACAAACACACTCCCTCTCACACATAAAGATTTATTGTGTTTATGTGTTTTGATTCGTTCTAGAGAAGAGAAACTGAAACTTAAGTATCAATCTGTACACCAAACATTGATCAACACTGATCCCAACGTTGGCATCGGTATATCAATATTTTACAGTGATCGGCACACCACTACTCTTAACTATATATATATATATATATATATATATATATATATATATATATATATATATATATATATATATATATATATATATATATATATATATATATATATATATATATATATATATATATATATATATATATATATATATAAATGGATTGAAGAGCCACACACTGAAAGGCAAAGAGCCACATGCGGCTCCCAAGCCACAGGTTGGCCACCCCTGCATTAAGACATGATTAAACTTATTGGGCAAGTCTTCGCCTGCAGCATTCATGCTTTCAATGACAACATAATGTGTGTTGGTCCTCAAAGTCTGTTTTTGAGGATGAAACTGCACATTCTCAGTGAGAAAAGGTTGTGCAGAGCTTTTTGATGCTCAGCACAGACCTGAATGAAAGCTGCTTATTTTCCTCGAGTGATTTCACTTAAGTGGCAGAGTCAGAGCTGAACACTCTACATGAGCTTTTCAAGCAAAAATACTATTTGATAGACAATAAATCTGTCATGAGTTGTCATGTGTAAGGTTTCACAAATCTATTACCGTGCCAGCCTTGAGCTGTGTCTAGCTATACGCGAGAACATAGCTTAAGTGTGGGTGGTTGCATTGTGATGAACGTGGGTGGCAGAGTTATTCAAAAGATGTTTTAAACATATTTTGTGTGTAAGTGAAACTATTCTCCACGAGCCAAGTAGTCGATGGGACTCTATTATGTTAAGAGACATTCTGACATGAAGCAAAAATTTCCAATTCAAAAACACTGAAAACTTTTTAAGTCATTCAAACCTTCAATCTTTCAAGCTCAGTGCAGTGATTCCCAAAGTTGGGGTCGACAACTCCTTTTGTCCAAGGGCAACTGTGAGGGCTAGATGCTCTCATCTCTCAGTCGTCCTCAGATTAGCTTCCACCGGCATGGAAATGATGTAAATAAGTAATATGTCCACATCTATGTCTTTTATTTATTTATTTGTTTGTTTTTAAGTAGCCTTGGTTTCTTATTTCATGTTTATCTAAATGTACCTTCACTATTTTTAGTCGTATCTTATTCATCTTTTAGTCTTAACAGGTTTTTATCCCTTTAGTATTTTCAGCTTCCCCCAGTGTTTCCTCTAGGGAGCCCTCTCCACTGGTCGGCTGTGGTTGCAGGAGCCTGTCATACTGGTCCCTGGTAGTGGGTGGTGTCCACTACACCCTTTTCCCTGGCTGTGGCCGGCTCCCTGCTCCTGGTGCAGACGGCTCCTCTAATGGTGCTTCCTCCGTTGGTTCATTCTGTACTCAGCTTTATCAGCTTCATATACGTGTGTGTGTGTGTGTGTGTGTGTGTGTGT
The DNA here is from genome assembly GCF_033239565.1 of Halichoeres trimaculatus. Lineage (NCBI taxonomy): Eukaryota > Metazoa > Chordata > Actinopteri > Labriformes > Labridae > Halichoeres > Halichoeres trimaculatus. Next base: position 33,466,596 of record NW_027437180.1, on the reverse strand, counting down.
GTATGTGTGTGTGTGTGTGTGTGTGTGTGTGTGTGTGTGTGTTAATCTGGGTGAGCATGTGTGCAACTGTTAACCACGGGTTTCAGGGTTGGGTGGGCATGGATGATTGTTTTTAGCTGCACTGTAAAGCACTTTGCTGTTACATCTTGTATGTATGAAAAGCACTTTATAAATTAAGTTATGATTGAGTGATTGAGTGATTTTTTTTATAGCATCTGTCATTAGTAGACCATAGATCGCATAAGAACTGCGTGCCGTCCCTGTGATGTCACGCATCTGGTTCTAATACAAAGGTTTGTAGCAAATTGTCAGTGGGAGCCATATTGGAAAACAGAATTAGAGCCTCCAAACTATCAGATGTAAGACACCTGCCTTCAGTAAGCTGACCTGTGAATTTAATTGACCGAACTTCCAACCTTAATAGCTTCTTCTCGTCAGAAACTCCATGAAATCATTTTCAGTAGAGAAAAATGCTTCTCTTCTCTATTTTAAACTTTGTCAGTCAGCATGGTGTTGTCATAGAGACTTGGACTTGCTGCAAATCAATCCAGTGTTGCTTGACCCAAATGAGGAACTATGAAAAAGCTAGGAAATAGCATATCAAAATAACCTATACTGGGACTGATAATGTTATTTTAAAGTGTGGATTACATTAAGGCATATATCTAGAAGGGAGACTATTTCAAGATCACTTTCAAACTCCTCACAGCCCCTTTAACTGCAGAAGAAAAACACCCTTGTACAGGGTGTCCCAATACAGAAATTTGCTATTCAGATTGAAACTGGGGTTTTTTTTGTGTACCCAGTCGTAAACATGTTTATTTCTGCCATGAAAATTGTCTTTTTTGGCTTGGTCTGTTTCCGGTATTCCAACTTTTAAAAATGCTGTACCTGTGTGCCTCATCTGACACCAAACTGTCTCTGCTGCTAAAGAATATAATCTTAGGCATCACAAGCTTCAAGAAGTCCTGAACAGTCAGAGAAATGTTTCTACTTTGAAAACCTCAAAACTCCCATAAAGAGGAGTTATTAACCCAACTTCAACTGAACAAGAGAGGGCGACAAGTTTATCTCTGCATGCAGCCAGTTTGTGGTTGTGTTTGATTGACAGCAGGCTATGGCAGATGACGTGTGTTTCATTCAATTTTTTTTTTTTTAAGTAGACGAAAAAAGTGAGTTTTTTTTCTCCATTTTCAGTCATTTTCGGGGGGGGGGCTTGATGAAAAGCTCTGGCCACATAGAGTAAGCTGCCAGTTGACATTTATTACCCTTGGAGGTCATGAAAACACTGGTATGAGGGGCCTTCTAAAATCAATGGTTATTTACAACTCCACACTCTATCAACTATTGTGAAAATACATATAAAACCATGGAAACGGGAAATGTTTGAACCGTTTTCACATTTCTTTGTAGGCACAAGACCTCCAAGGTGACTAAAAATGACAAGAAACACAATATGTGCACATAGGGGGCTCATTTTTCTTCTGTTCAGTTTACTTAAGTACATAAAGCCTTTTTTCTGTTCCTGGATTGGTTTATTCTCACAGCAGGGGGATACAAGGCAGGCTGAAAAGTTAGAAAGCCCTGGCTTGGTGTACAATGGAGCATTGTCACATACATGACATGATGCTTGGAGACAACTGTTCTTTATAAGCGCTATTGCCATGAAAATGGGTTTCCTCTTAAGAATTGGATGTTACAACCATATGGCTTTTCTTGATTTTACTGCCTAAAGACAACTTCACCTGCTTGTTGACAACATCAGTGTCAACACATCCGAGCATGCACTGTCCCTGCTATCTTCCACCACTCTTTGTGCAAGTACGAGGACTTTGCATCTCAAGTTGCTGAGTGAAAGAGTGAAAATCGCACTGAATACAGTTCTTCTCTGCAGCTCCTCTCCGCATGTGCTCCGACTTCTTTCCACTGCTCCCCGCTGTGTCTAACGCTGCCTCAGTACATCCTCTGCCTCCCAGAAACACGTTTGTTGCATGTGTTTATTCTTTTCTAAAGATGTTTTGTTCCTTGTGCAGAGACCGAGACCCCCCAAACAAACTGTCTTCACAAATATCCAAGCACAAAATATGCTTTCTTTGGTCCTGTATTTGTCTTCTTTTAATACTTACAACACATGCGTTTCCCAAAGATGAAATCTCTCCAAAACAGCAGCCCTTTAAGCTGTTGCCTAAGACAGAGCAAGTGATTATCTTAAAGTCTTTCTTCACATCTTTAAAGATAACTTATACATCACCAGCATCTTTTATTTTCAGTTAAAGAAGTTGTAAAAGTGGGTGGAAAAATTATTAAGTTTCAACCCATCCCTGAACACATACAGTCTCAAAAGAATATCTTATCTATTATATCTCTTGGGTTAGTTTTCTTGCTCATTTTATGAAAATGCTCACACCCATTCTTTTCATGTACCCAATTTCTTTTCTACCCACACACACACACACACACACACACAAACACACACATACTGCAAGAGAGACACACTAAGAGCTCATTCTCACATTATTCTCTCCCTCGTTTCCCCCTCATTATCTCAGAGACTCCATGAATAGCAGCTGTCCGCCTGTCTGCTGCGCCGGGATTTCTCTGCACTCTGGGTGGATGTTTGAAACACTTGTTAGCTGCCTGCTACCCACCTGTTATTACCTGAGGGGGGAGGGAAGAGAAAGAGACGAGAGACCCTGTATATCACCGCATATACTCCCATCATCTGCGTACGTCTGATATAGAAGCTGCATATCTACCGCTGCAGCTTGGAGGCCAAATTATCCCCACAGAAATAGAAATAGGAGACCCCTGCTGTCGGAGTAAGACTCTAAAATAAAATAGCTTGTGTGAGATATTATCTCCTCCCTTTGCTTTGGCTTCTTCCTGAGCTACATGCAATTACATGATTCAGAAATGCAGCCTGATTCTCAGAGCTGCTTGTGCTGCGTGAGGTCAGCTACATTAACTGTAACTGAGGAGTCTTGTTCCAAAAGGATGTTTGAAATTGGCATCCTTTCTGGCTCGGGGACAGATTGCATCAAAGTGAAATTTGTTAGCCAAATTATTCCCTTTCCTTGCAGAAAAAAACTGTTGCATTAAGGCAGCATTTAAAAAGACGCGATCTAACACAGACGGGGGTTTCATTTTTCTTCTAAACTGATATAAATTGTTTTCTATGCAAGAGCAGAGCTGCAGGGTTTATCCAAGGGTATGCATCTGCTTTTATTCTTCCCATAAAGCACAGGGGCATGCTTGTTTGCTAAGGATCTTGCAGATTTATGAGATTCTTGTAGTCATAGTGAATCCAGAGCGTGGATGGAGTAAGGCAGATACTGTAGATGCAGAGACACGAAGTGTGCATGCCAGCGAGCAGATACGGAGGGTTTCTGACAGCGTGGATGATTGAGAGACGTGCAAGTCAATGCAGCATGAAGGGGGGAGACTCAAAGAGCGTGGGTTTGGGTAATGATTGAGGGAAGATGTTATGTGACAGATAATTGAAGGGGGATGAATTGAAGATAAACATGGCATGGTGATTTAATAAAACCAGGATTCAGAAGGACAGAAGAGGCGGAGGGCACTCTGCCGCTTGAAAAGATGAATGCCTGCTTTGATCCTCCTCTCCTCCCATGTTGCCTCTTTGTGTTTTACCTTTCTCTCCTCTTCACCTCTCCCATATATCCTCATTTACACTCCCCTCCTCCCGCCTGTTGTTGTCTCTTTTTTCTGCCTCCTTCCTCTGTTTTATTTCCCAGTGGCACACTCAGCTTTGCCCTGGTGCATTCTGTGATATACTAATGTCTCATTAACTGTTTTATCCATCTGTTTATCTTCCTCCTCACTCCCTGTGCTGTGTCTCCCTGACCTCTCTTTAAGGCCCTGCCTCCTCCGGCTTGTCCACTCACTTCTATTAGCCGCCTCATATATCTTACACCACACTGTGTTGTAGTACAGTCTACTGACACCAGGCGGCAGTCAAGCCCCTTTGCTTGCTGCTTGATTAGACGTTTTGCCCTTGAAGGGGAATTTATTGGCTTCTTGTGCCAATCATTTAAATGTGATTTATGCAGATGAGTGTGTGAAGGGTGTGTGTGTGTTTGTGTTTTACAGTCAAACCTTTTTTATTGGCAAAAAAAATTACCAGGCGAATATGAAACCTCATCTGCTCTGAAATCATCAGTGCCTGTGATCATGTGACCAGTTCATAATGAGAGATAATCACACAGAAAGGACGAGGAAGCTGCAGACTATTTCATGCTTATTTAGAGCAGATTAAAAAATTAATGTAAAACATTTAAAATTTAACACAAGTGATTTAGAGTTTTGCTATTAAAAGGGTTAGAGTTGTTTGTCTCCCTAAATTATTGTTTCATTACTTTTTATATCAGTTAATTAAATCTGTTTAATGAGCACACCTGAAGAGCAGAAATAAGATTAAATGAATAATGGTAAATAAAATTGTTTTCACAAATTACTCTTTTTAAAGAAAGTTTATCTCATGAACAGAATATCAAAACAAAACCAGTGGTTTATGCATTTGTAACGTCATTCTGAACGACTATTACTCCTCCTGTAGACCAGAGCTTTCCAAACTCTTTAGTCAAGACCTAAACAGGCCAATCGGAAAACAAAACAAAAAGCTCAATTTTGGTGAACTGTAGAAAAATAGACTACACTGCAAAAAAACTGAAATCTTATTAAGTGTTTTTTTCCTTATTTTAAGTAAAAAATGTCTTGTTGCAAGTTATTGCAGACAAAAATGAGATCTGAATTGCTCGTTACAAGTAAAAAATATCTGCCAATGGAAAAAGAAAAATTTTGCTTGAAAATTTGCTTGAAACTTGATTAATGTCCTAATACAAGTAATTTTTCTCTTGTTCCATTGGCAGTGTTTTTTACTCACTGCAAGCAAGTCAGACCTCATTTTTGTCCTTAAACAACTTGCAATAAGACATTTTTCTGAGTTAGGCTAATTGAGTCTAAAAAGACGTTTTTCACTGCAAAATAAGACAAAAACACTTGATAAGATTTAAGTTTTTACGAGTGAACTTATAGGCACATATTGTATTTTTTGTTACTCTTATGCTTTTCTGTCTGAGTCACCTCGGTGGACTTGTGGCAACAAAGAAATGTGGCAAACGGATCAAACATTTTCTGTTTGGATAGTTTTGCGTAAAATATAACCCTTTTTTGAGTATTTTACTAGTTACAATATAGTTTTGATATCATTTTAATAATTTTTGTTTTGGAAGGTGTTTCGCAACCCAAATTGGGGTTCCAACCCTCAGTTTGGAAACCACTGCTTTAGGCTACCATAAGCTGAGGGTGATGCCAAATTATTGCTGAATATTTCTCTGGTTTACTAAAGTTTTTTCTTCTTTTAGAAGAATTAAGAAGAAGAAGAAGAAGAAGAAGGAGAAGATATACTTTTTCACCCTTGATCATGTTTACACAGAGACCCATGCACAAACAGTACTTTTAGCACTTTGCACAGTATAATAGACCAGTGAGTCTCAAAGTGGGGTCCACAAAACAATGCTTGGGGGTTTGGGAGTAATTTAAAAATGATTGTGAAAGCGTGCTACATTACTGATAAAGCATATCAACAAACTTGGATCTCTTGCACCAATAAAATCAGCTTTTTTTCCAATACTCCAACCCTATTTAGTTTTGTGCCCTTACATCAATTTTGATATGATCGTGACATATTGATCACATATTGTGCAACAATAGAAAAACAAAACAAAACATTTAAACAAAAACACTTTGGAACAAGCATGTACTCATAATTTATAAAATGAATTGCTTGTAAACTATAAATGTAGCTTAATTTAATCATCGCAAAGAACTACATAGTGCATTATTCCATTGTACTGCAATATGCCAATCTGTATTATGATATTGAGGGGGTCCTTGGAAAAACGTCTCACTTAAAAGGGGTCCTTGGTCTCAAAAAGTTTGGCAACCCCTGTCATAGACCACGTGGAAGTAAAAGGGTTCACTACCTTGCTTTCTACTGCAACTAGCTCAATTTCCAATCTTGAATGTAGTATCTGTGACATCACCTGCCTGTTTCTGGAACTGAGTTTTGAAGCAAATCATCGGTGGGAGCCATGTTGGAAATGAGGCAGGATTTGAGCCTCTTTACTAAAGGTGATAAGGCACCCACCTGTCAATCATCTGAGCTCTGCCTCTGATTGTGATCTTATTATCTTCTCAACTGCTGAGTTAGAAAAACAAACACCCCCCGTGCAGTGCGTGTTGATAGAGAAATTAGCTATTCTGACTGAAGTCGCTTGTTGTACCCGGCTGTAAACATGTTTATTTCTGCTGGGAAAAATTACTTTTTTTGGCTTGGTGTCTATGTGGTTTCCAGAGCGGGGCTCAAGCAGACACTTGGTGAAATGCAGTTTACAGCACTATCGTATTGCCTCATATTTTTGACTGTAGATTGCCGTTTAACTTGAACTGGTGACCCACGAGTTGCCAGCCCAAGTCCTAATGGATGATGAGCTTCTGCTGCCCCGCATACTAATACTAAATACTAATATCAGGTCTAGCTAAGATAAAACATGTTCACTGAGGAGTTCTCTCATGTTAAGCTAATATTTCAAATTAATATTTCACTGTAAAATGTGACCTAAACCAGCAGGATAAAAACTAACTATAGTGTCAGAAACCATGTTTGACCAACATTTATTCAACCTAGATTTAACATTTTTACAGTTAACATAGAGACGGCAGGGTTTTGGCTTTACAACTTCCCCTGCTAAGGACTTGTCAGTGTTTGTTCCCAATATTTTTTTCACAGCCTCACTTTTTGTTTTGCAGAGGATACACTGAATAAATCCATCTATCCATACCTTCTGACCAAACATTTGGTATGACACCAATATAATCTAATGCTTTACACCCAGGATTAACCAAGATTTTGGACTGGAGATTTTATAAAATGAGAATTGCTTTGCCGATAGCAGAAAGGAGTTGTGTTTGGGATTAGCTGTTTGCTTTTGACTGAATTACAGATAATAACCGTCTTCTTTAAAAAGAATTAGCCAAATTGACCAGATCAAAGCTGCTGTGTAGCCTGAGCTGCATCCTCTCATGCTCATTCATTCATTCATGCTGTAGTTTCAGCTAATTGAAAAACAGATCAGACATTTTGAGAGCAGGTTGAAGCAGCATGTCTCCTGAGCAGGTTGAGGTACATCTCCCCCCAGCAGGGTGCCGTCATCTCCGCTCCACTCTCCATTCAAACGCTCACCTGCTGTAAACTTGTTTGACTATCACTTGACTTTTCTGCCATCTGGCTGCTCTGCACGGGCCAAGAGTCGACCTGCATCATCCACACCCGCTCACAGTTCAGCCCCAGGAGATGCTAATGATCCTCAAAGCTGCCCTTTTTCCCACCTTAGAAATGTATCTTTGTCTGTTTCTCTGAATGTGTGCTTAAAAGGTTTTTACAGGCAGCAGATTCTCCTCTGTTTCTGTCATATCTATGCCAAATTAGTCTCTTTGATTTTCTCGCTTTCACTCTCTTTGAAGTGAATAGGTATGAGCATTAAGTCTTAATTCCTCCCTTTGATTCGTCTTTAAGCTTGACTGGGGAAGCCGAGAAAGGGTCATCATGAAAAATAAATACTCTTGATTTTGTAAACGCTGGGTTCACCCTGTGGCTAAATGTATGCAGAATGGTTTTTGGTTAGTCAAACCATGTTTCTTTCCACAGCAGATCCCTCTTTTGTCAATCCTGTCAGCAGAATCAGCCCAGATATTTAATTTATGAGCTGCAGGAATACTAAATCTTTATGAATCATTTATCATTACCCGTTTCCACCTCTGCTCTGGTGTCAGGAGTCTTACGTGAAGGAAGGAAATGTCCCATTAAGTACAAAACATTTGCGTATCACAGCCAGTGTGAGTAGTATTTCTACTCTGGTCAAAAGCCCCCATGCAGGAAACTCCACGCTACACACCACCATCTTCAGCTCGTCAGCCAAATATTCTCAGGTTTTCTTGACTTGAACAGTAATTTTTCTGCCAGCAACTCTGTACAATATACGCAAAAGTCAGCAGGAAAATGCAACTCTGTAAAACACTGGGGACATTTGGAAAAATTCACCACAAATGAGTGTGTGGAGTGATAGTGAGGGATGGATACTGAATAAGGTTCTTTTATAGATACCAACCAAAGTCTGTCTGTAGTACAGAGTACCAATTCACATAAAATCAAATGTAACCATGTTTAGGTACCTAAATGCACATTGTGACTGTGAGGGAGTGAAAGAGTAGGCAATTTTCCATGCTGGACATGAACACAGCATTGCTAGTTTATATATTGAGAAATAAATATGTGAACTTAAAAACTCTGAGATTTTGTTTTTAAACTAGAAAAGCACTCAGAGAGCGCAGACCTCCACCAAGCATATTGTAATTGTCAGGCAACACTTTAGTCCTACTTTAATGTTATACTCCCTTTCAGCAGACTGTCTGCTACAATTTAGTGTTGGTTTCAAGTTTGTGTGATAATTTGTTACCTGACAGTGTTGAAAATTATGATGAACCAGTACATATTTCATAATCCAGATCTTAGTATCCAGAATATTGCCAGGATCCAGATTGTACTTTAATATCTGTCAGAAATTATGGTGACCTTGTCTTGTATTGTTTTGCATGGCAATCTGACCATTTATCATGGAGTTATATACACATATGATGAAAACGGCCCTATCTCACAATGATATAGGATCCTTTAAAAAATCCTGGATCCAGATGGTGATACAGATCACCTCCAAAATATAATCACTTCTCACTTATCTATTTTGAGCATTTCCTGAAAATTTCATGAGGATCGGTTCAATACTTTTTGAGTTATGTTGTTCACAGACAAACAGGTAACAAATTAGTGTTAATACCTCATAAACACACGAAAGTATTGAAACTTGTTACTGTTAAGTCCCAATACTAATTGCCAGGTACAGGGTATTGATATTGTATTGTTTTAGATGTAAAAGGGTCCATCCACAGTGGTAACATGTACATCATGGGTCAGATCAAAAGAAATGAAAACATTACGCCAGATGTGTTTCAGATCAGACAGTTTTCTATTCAAGTCAGAGTTTCACATTGGATCTGCTCTGTTGTAGTCTGGCTGAGTCTCTGCTGTAGCAAGTCGTAGCTGGGCACATCAGATACGCAAGCCTCCTAAATTTGCCAGTTGCTGGAGCTGTGACGCATCAATTTACAAAAAGCAGATGCAGTGGGAGAGGAGGTTGTGATAGAAACCACCTGAAAACACCTAATGACTTCAAAAGCAATGAAACCTTGTCAAAAACCGATTTGACAACAAGAACAACTGGACCAGGAATCAACAGGTACCTTAATCAGGGATCACACACTGGCACCTGTTTCAGGATGTAAAACTTTACTATTGACGAAAAGACGGCAATTGCGGTTACATCTTATGAGATAAAGTGTATTATCACAAATTACAAAAAATGATTGAATTATTAGGTGATGAATCTGGAGAGGGATTATTTGTTAATCAACAACGGCGGATGGGCGCGCAACTTGGGTGCAGAAGCACTGAGGAGTATAATGGTTTGTCAACCGACAGATATTAAGTGGACAGACGTTTTTAGCAGAGAAATCTCGCATGTACCAACTTTTTCATTAAATAAGCAAAGTCAAATCTGTATTATGAGTATCAGCAGTTAATATTACTTGTTTGCAGTCAAACCTGGTTAACCGAGGTTGAATAAAGAAGACACAATTAATTACACACCCGCAGACGTCACTGGTGTATCAGTGTAAAGTGTCACCCTGTTAACTGGTGACACTCGGCTGTTAATCACAAGCGGCAAACTCCGGTCTGAGTATATGAGACGATGCAGAAGTGCTAAAATCTGCTGTTTCTCGAGTGTTCGCTTGTGGCTGGCTCCGGAAGTAACGGAAGTCACATACACACCAAGCCAAAAAAAAAGCCATTTTCAAAGCAGAAATTAACCCATTTACAGCCTGGTTCAAAAAACGTCTCCTGTCTGAGTCGCTAATTTAGCTACCGGCTCCCACTGTACGGGGGATGATATTAAGATCGCGAGCTCCCCCAATAAAAGGCTCAGCTGAGGGTCACGCGACGGCCTTTGGCTGTAGGCGAAGCCCTTGCCACTTCCAATATGGCCTCTATAGCCAATGTGTTTCATTTTCCGTTTCAGAAATAGATGGGTGATGTCGGCGAGACTACGTCCATGTTTTATACAGTCTATGGTTAATCACAGCCACCATCAGCTGAAAGTCACCAGTTAGCATGGTCGCTATTAACTCCAAAACACCGGTTGCGCTGTAACGGTCAAATCTTGACAGAAGTTGCCTCTACTGTGTAGTATTGTTTCTGACCACTGAACACAGAACAACCAAACATTTTTATGCTGCCAACAGGTTGAATTTAGTGTTTCAAAAACTAACTAGCTAACTTGTCTGAATGAATGGAGCCAAATACTGCTTCTGGGGTGAAGATGTGTGTGCAGCTTTATGATGTCGTAGACTGATAATCCTTCTCTAGGCTTATTGTGAAAGCCTCATGGTGATGTTTAATGTAGTGTGGTATTGAAGTCTTTCTGATGCTGGAATTATAGAATTAGAAAATGACCAAATTTGCTGGGTTGTTGTATTAAATACTTTGTCTTGAACTGTCAATGTCAGTGGGTCACGATTGATAGGGGAGTCACAAAATGCCTTGCAAATCAAAAACCATTTACAAGTGCATATTTGACTAATTAAGATAAAAATACAATATTTTTTGTCAGTTCTTGTCTGTTTTTGGACTGGCCTATTATTGTATTCCTATGTCCGGTGGTCACTGGATTCAGGCACTGCTATTTTAGGGTCCCAGCTGAAGCGTTTGGGAAGCCTTAGTCTACAGCATGAGTAACAGCTGCTCAGAATTACATTTTAAAGCACACATGTGCTCACAGCTCATTTGTTTTTAAAGGTAAAGATCTTGAGCTCCTTGGAAGAGTGAGTCATACATTAAAATGCACAAACTGTTAGACAAAGTTTCAAAGTGTTTACCTCCTCTGAGTGACAAACACCTTGAAGCCACCATGCAGTGATGCTGGGTAAACTCCCTGCATTCAGATCCAGACTCAGTGGATGGAGTGACGGCGGCCTGTGCTGACCCCCTCCATTAATCTTTCAGTGGTTTCATACCGAACATGCACAGGATGCTTTAAAAATGATGTTTATGCAAATAGATGGTCCAAGGTGACTGGTGCAAGTTGTGTCCCTCTGCTAATTAGAAACCATCAACTTTGAGTTGCTTTGACCTTTATTAATATTCAGACAAAGTGGCCGTGGCTGCAGAATAAAAAGGGAAGTTGTTTTTGTTCATGTAGGAGGGTAGGGAGATGAAATGTGGTTTTGGAGCTCCAGGGGTGTAATCAGAGTGGAAAATTTCATCTTAACGAGGTGTTCAGCGACTCAATTTGGAGTTTTATATTTTAATTACGCTCACATTTTACTTGTGTGTTATTTAGCAGACGTGGCAGTAAGAGCTCAAACCGACGCCGCAGTAAATAATCACATGTTGGTGTGAAATGACACGCACAATCTCCCTGTGAGGCTTTCGGCAGCTGTCTTCAAATATTTGCAAAAACTTTGATGAGTGTTTTTGTAGACCTCCCTCACGCTCCCTTTTTCTCTCTTCCTCCCACCTTTCTACACTTCCACCCTCCCTCGCTCGCTCACGCCTACCACGGCTTGGCAAGAAGAGAGGGATGGATGATGGAGAGAAATGTTCAACGAAAATGTGGCTGCCCGAGTCAGAGTTCCTCCTCAGACATGGGAATTCACCCACATGCCTGCAGACACATTCAAACACACTCAAGCACAGGAACACTCAGGCACCCACACACACACACACACAGAATACGGATATTTGTTGACTATATATACACTTCAGGCTGGAAGTGTTTGTTCAAATTGGAAGCATGTGCGGCTCCATGTGCACGTCTGTCCCTCACGCTCTAACTTGTGTGTTGAGCACATCGTCCCTCTGGCGTAACGCTCTCCTCACAGAAGACTAAATTTGTCATAAAGATCAATTATTTGATTTTTCTATTCATGCTGGATTTCATGCTCAGGTTTTTTTAAATGTCTGTAAAAGGGAACAAGAAAAACAGAGCGTACAAAGAAGCCGATCCAACAGAGGAGCAGAGTGTATAATATAAGAGTTAGAATTAGGTCAGCCTCTCTTTCTGCTCATTGTCACTCTTCAATGTGTAATAAAGCTGAAATGTGCAGCTTGTAACAAGTCTCCCCTTCCCCTCCCTAAAGCATAGGACTGAGTGGGTTCTCTGTCACTCTCCTGAAAGGATAAACACGTTGGAGGAGGTTCTCTCAGTTGTTCGTCACTTGTTCAGCCATCTGCCGCTGTGTCACTTTTCCTGTTTGGTGCTGTAATCATGAAAAGGACTCTGCATTGAATCTTTATATATTTCATTTTAGATAAATGAAAACAAAGTCAGCAAAACAGAGATAACTTGTTGTTATCTAAGTTTCTGAACACTACAGACTGTGCGTAGGATTCTGTTTTTGTTTTTTTTCTAAGTTTTCTATGAAAGGGAAAAAACTTGAATATCAGATCTTGCTGCAGTCTCACTGAACTAAAATTAGAGAAAGAATTTAAGGCTTTGAAAAGCTGCGTCATTAAGTTAAGGGTTATGTAACAAGATCCCCCGGTGCAGTGACTCTGTTGATTGTTTTGATTCTTTTTCTACGTAATTTTATGCCTTAAATTAGTGAAGACCTGATGGATAGAGGAGGAAATGGGGTGATACAGGAGAGTGACATGCAGGAGAGGAGCCACAGATTAACCTTAATCCTTACCATAACCCTGTAATACCCTGACCTGTCATAAATAGCCAGAAAATTCAATTTTTTTGGAGCTTAGATGTTTATTGACACTTCAAAAAAAATCCACAAAAATATTGCTGTACCACTTTGTTTATGATTTTTTTTTAAATCAAATTTGTTAAATTGGGCAGTTTTGGCAACTTTTAAATAAAGCCTTTGATAAATATGGGTTCTTTCAATGCAGAAAAAAAATTACTAACTATTTCAATGTTAGTCTTACCCCAAATCCCTTAAAAATTTACCATGATTTCCTTGAAAAAATTGTGGATGATTTCATGAGAGCCTTTTTAAAAGGGGCCAAAAGTCAACTTCAGCTGCCTGTTGTTGTATGATCATTCTTAAGGGGGCAGGATACATTTTGTTTACATGTTTTAACAGGTTTTAAAGAAAAATAGTTTTAATGTTTATGAGATAGAGGTCTCAGTATTTCATGAGCACTTAAATATTTTTTTTAACCCTGGTTTTGTTGTTGTTGTATTTTTATTTTCTGAGCAATTGTTGTACATTTACTTTCTTTAAGTTTGGATTTTAGCGTTTTAAACAGTAGACTTTAAGTTTGATGTGCAGTATGGTCTGTATGTTGTGCTGTCTGTTCTTCTTGGCTGCTTTACGCACCTTAATTGTCCCTTTGGGATAAATAAAGTTCAGTTCAATTTCATTTGAAACCTATGTATTAAATATGATATGTTCATGGAGAGGGAGGGATTGCCTTATGTTGAGCTAAACCTAGACCACTAGGCCATAGTTTCATCCATCACTAAAATAAAACCCTACTTGGTTGTCTGTTATTATCAAAGTGAAAGGTCAGTATTGATAGTTAAATGTTAACTGGCATTATAATCAGTCACTAAATCTCTGTTTTGATCACACCAAGTCAAAACAAATGCAGTCTCAAGGTGCTTTACAGAAACTATAGGTTCAGATTATTTTATGTTATATTACAAACAAAGACCCAACATCAAGAAGAGACAAGAAGTCTGATTTCATCTTAACTTATCATGAATAGAGACCTTCACAGCATTCAGCAGGTTACGATCAGAGACTGTAAAAAAAAAAAAAAAAAAAAAAAAAAAGGACGTCATCTTGCTCGGCTTGCTTGAAGTGAGGACACCACAAAAACTGCTCCCCCTGGTGGCTGGCTGCAGTATAGGTAAAAAAAAATCTGGCTCTCCAGTCATTCCAGATGAGCTGTGGTCAAACTTTAAGAAATAAATACACCTCGAAGAAATGTTTCTCACGTCCAATTGTTGTGGTGATTTGAAGATATCATTTGGCTGCCTTGTATTCAAGTCCTCTTTTTTTCTGAAAAGTTTCATTTTCATTAGTTATAAGAGGTCAAAAACAGGGCTTTATGTCATGTTTAATGATGATTGACAGCTGACGTTCTTGTGTATTTTTTTCAGGGATTGTAAAATATGTCAGGAGGTAAAGTCAAGAAGTGATTAGACTCTCAAAAGAAAAAATATATATTATTATGTTTTTCATGCGGCTCCACTCAGATTCTCCCAGAATCCCTCACAACCTCAATTACAATTTGGCTGCACAACTGCTACAATGGCTGTGCCTGTGACTGGGGTATTTTGGCTTTAAAACCGCACAATGGTAAATGGTGGAGCCACGCTGTCCACTCTATATACAGTCTATGGTTGCAATGAAGAAGACAAACTTCCTTTAACAGGCAGAAACCTCAGGCAGGACCAGACTCATGTGAGACAGACTGAGGCCATGTTGGGGTTAGAGAGACATGAAACAACAATAACAACATGAATACAAAACAGACGTTGAAAGTGAAAGTATGTATTTGCACTATTTGCAGGAAATCCCAACTAAAGCTCACAGTAATTAGACTATTTAAGCCCTAAATTAGCATTTATAATTGCACAGCATTGATAATGGGAGTAGGAGCAAAAATGTCAGTCTGAACAGTTGGAGTCAGACTGTTTGGAAATTAACATTACTGTTGCAGTGATGATGTTGATGATGATGATGATGATGATGATGATGATGGTAATATAAGTGTAAGTGAAACATTGAAAACAGACATTTTGAGATTCAGCTCATGTACTGTTTCCTTACAAGCAACTGCCACTGTCTCTAGCTCATCTGTCTCTGCTTCACACTCAGCTATCTCTTTTCTTTCTTTACACACTGCTCTCTGTCCGTCTGCCAGTCTGCATACAGAAGCAGCGGGACCAGACGCACATTGGCTTGCTAATCAAACAACTGATCCAGCAAAGTGAATCAAAACTCATCTAGAAATGAGAAGCTACAAAAGAGCAGGCGTGTTCAAAGTCAGGTCTGAGGAGCCAATCATGGCCTGAGGTTCATTTTAATACCACCCCAGCTTACATCTTACAATGTGTTAATTATGTCCCTGAAATGAATCATGTTCTAAATTATGTGTACATTTAGATTTTCTGTTAAGGTTTCATAAAAAAATGTATATATCTGTAATGTCTCACAAACTACATCTGGACTGTGCATAGGCTACCTGTATGAAGCTAAAGCTGTACAGTGTTTGTTTAAATGAAAGTATTTATCATGTGAAAATGAGCTTCAGAAGACGTATCTGAGGACACGGGACTAGATTAACCCCTTACTGCCTGAATTAATTAACAATTACAAAAATAGATTGTTTTTGTGAAAATTTGAGTATAGCACACACAATAGTTATAACTAAGTTATATGTATAGACATAAGAAGTTCATCCCCTGACCAATATATTGTGACATAGTGGATCTGATACAATCTTTTTATGTGTAGAATATGAATCAATATAATGATCTACATATGTTATTTCAGGAGTGCAGATGGCCTGGTGGTTTAGATCGCACTCTGTGAGGTTTACCCTTATGTAGGTGGCCTGGGTTCGAATCCAGCCTGTGTCCTCTTTCTTGAATGTCACTCCCCACTCTCACCCTGTTTCCTTCACTATCCACTGTCATCTCTCTGCTATCCAATTATAGGCATAAAAGCCCAAAAAATATCTTTACAAATGTCATTTAAGCTGCATCAAGATTATCAACGATACATGATAAGGACTATTTGTGGCAAAAAAAAAGTGTTAATTGCAAGTGAAAATAGTCTTAAAACACCCTGAAAAACAATCTTGATAAAATCCAGATCCTGATCCTGCCATAAAAACATCCTGAGATATTTTTTCTCATATCGCCCCCTAATGGAGAACATTTTCCTTGGACAGAATAGAATAAAACAGGATAGAATAGAGCTTTATTGTCATTGTAACAAGTACAACAAAATTGAAGTCACAGCAGCAATCAAATAAACAAAAGTAAGAAAGTGTATAGAAAGTGCAAAAAGGTCCATAAGAAAAAAGATGCTGATAGCTTGTCCATCATTGTCCAGTTCAGCCAGCCTCCACCTCCACAGGGTCTAGGACTGAGCTTCTTCAGCAGTCTGTTCAGTCTCTGTCTCCTGGATCCTGTCTGCTCACAGCAGGTGAAGCTCTTCCAATGTGGCGTTGGTGTCTGGTGTTAGCTCTGTTAGCCATGTCTGTGAATAGCATGATGCTACTCTGCCCTCTGGTATTCCCTCTGTTGCTGGGTTAGCACGGCTAGCTTGTCCATTTTATTGGAGATAGATCTTACATTCCCAATTATAATGGATGGAAGGACAGGTCCATGTCGTCACTTCTAAGCACACACCTGAGAACTGGCACGTCATCCTTTCCTTGTTCTCCTCACCTTGTGGGAAGACATCAGACCTTGCACCAGTTAGCATTGACATGCTACAGACTGCTAACAGCTGAGTTCACATGCAAACAATGCAGCCATGGTTGCATGTAGGATCTCCAGACAAACACAGGAGAAAAAGTTGTAAAGATATTACTGAAGCCACAAAAAGTTTGGTGTCCATGACCAACAAATGAGCCAAACAAAGTAATGATCCACCCCAGATACAAAAATTACGAAAAAGAAAAAAAAGACGAAAAAATTACAAGAAACGGACAAAGAAGAGAGAGCTGCTGCAAAAGGCAGCCATAGCCAACAGGGCGGCACCAAGCAAAAAATGAAGCACAGTTTGCTGATGTTTACGCAGCATGTTACACTGCAGAAAACTGACCACGTGTCATCTGGTATCAAGAGACAGTTTAAGGATAGGTGAGGTTTGATAGCACAAGGATGTTTGACCCTACTGGTATATAAATCTCTAGAAGAAATAGTCACCAAATGGAGCATCTATGTGTTACTTTCAGGGTTAGTATATATGTCATGTTAGAGCCACTTTAATGAAATCAAATGTGGCCCTCTTTGAAAAAAGTTTGGACTCTCCTATGTTAGTGTTGACTTAAAAAACTTTAATAACAGCATTACATTTGTCTTAATTTAAAACAGAATCTAATTTGTTTTCAGCATATTTATGATCTAGTCGAGCAGTTTCGGAAACTGAATGACACTAAATTTGTAGACTCATAGACCTTTTCCCCAGCAGCACTTTGACCTCTAATAGCACAATAAACACGTGCCACACTAATGGCATTCTCCTTTCCAGTAATTACTGTTATACCATTCAACGATTACTGGTATCGTTAGTTACACTGTGTTTGGCAAGTCAAAATGTCTGCTGTGAAAATCGCTCACCCTGTACGTGCTGTGATAGCTGTCTGGTGACAGAACCTGTAAATCTCTGCACATTTCTGAGTTTATTTGTCTGTTATTCCACTATTGTTGTTTTTTTAAAGGTATAGGCCTGCAGTATAGATTTTCCACGTTGTTCCTCCATTAAGTAAAAGAACAAATTGCACCCAGCGTCACAACTACTGATTTGTTTCCTGCATTGTTTCAACGCAGCCGTCAAACAGCTGCCAAAAGAGGCTCCTCCTGTTCTGCTGCAGATAAATTTTTCCTTTACATACAATAGAAGTTAATGAAGCCAGCATTGAGACGGTAGATTATGATGAAACCATTCATGAAACCAATTATTTTTAAACTCACATTCCTTTTCTTTTTTTAACTTGTGGCTTTTATTTGAGGACATTTTTTGCCTGAGTGGTGAACAAATACTGCACAAACATCTTGTTTAAAGTCACATATTCAGATGAGCTCACTGTGCTGCTGTGGAAAGGAGTTAATGTGCTGTTAACTGGGGTATAAATGAGCAATTGTAACTTGTGCATCTGTTTCATCTGTGCAGAAAAACTGTTTCTATCTTTATCGCCCCCCTCTTCAGCTCTTTCCTCTCGCCTACAATCTGTCATGAATTGCCAGCGCATTTTATCATCATGCTCATGATTTAATTCTTGTAAAGGTAACATTTTGTCCTTCATGGCTTGGGTTTCATATGGCTGGGTTGTAGTGTGATACAAACACTCCTTAAGTTATGCAGAGAGTCGCACACACGCGCTTCCTCTTCCCCCGGTTGTGTCTCCTTTCTCTCCTCTTTCCCCATCTGTGTCTCACCCTCGTCCGTCTCCCATCCCCGTTCAGTTCCGTCCTCCATTCAGCGTCATTTTCTTTGATCGGTCTCCATTTAAGTCTTCACCCTCCCACTCTACCCGCTGACATCGCTGAAGGGATCTCTCTCCTGCGCTCTCTATCTCTGTCCTTGCTTTCTCTTCCCACTCTCTATCTGACTTTCTCCTTATTTGTCTCCCTCTGTCTCTATCTCTCCCTCCCTCCCCCTCTCCCTCCCTCATCCTCATTCCTCACTATCTCTCCACGCACACTTGATTCATTTTACACATTACGGTAGCATCCATCATTTTGCTCTGAGAAGGAAAAATCTCTTTTTTTTATGTAAATCGGTTTCTATACCGTTCTTCCTGGTTGTCTTGTGTCTTTTTTTGAACTCCTACTCTGTTCTGTGGATCTGATCCTAAAGCTGGAACCAATATGTTTTATTTCCAGCTGGTCATCATGGCAGGAACTGTTCTGTTGGCGTACTACTTTGAGTACACGGACACGTTCCCCGTGCACATCCAGGGCTTCTTCTGCTTCGATAAAGCCTACTCCAAGCCTTATCCTGGACCAGAGGACAACAGCAAGGCGCCACCCGTCCTCGTCTACTCCCTCGTCACCGCCATCCCCACTGTGACGGTGAGTCTGTGCTGAACTTGTTTAAAAAAAATCCTCCTCCACAGGTGCTCATCACACTCACAATCGATTACATGTGACACACACACACACACACACACACACAGGGATGGTTCCTCCTCATGTGCACGTGGTGATTGTGGATTGAAAGAGGGGAGATGTGTGGGTGTGCATCCTCGTGGTTTTTCTGCTCTGTTTGTGAGGATGCGTTCCCTGTCATAACCATGGAAACGGGCACTATATTTGTCCTCCACAGAGACAGCTACAGTGTGCACAGATTCTCTTCTTATTTCCACTCTGCACAGCGCTAAAACAGAATAAATCATGCAGGCTAAATGGCCTCCCTTATTTATGCCCAAGAGGAAGAGTTTCATTATTTTCAACAAGGCTTTTCATGACTGAAAAATGCAAATCTGAGCTTTTTAATAATTAAACACACATACAGGAATGCAGTTTGTAGGTCATGAATGTTTGGCAGCATTGATGCAGCAGATCATAAACCAAAATATTCCGCTTCCTTATTCATGCAAGGGACTTATGTCATCTAAAAACACAAAATTAAGATGCAGCATTTGTATTTGTGCTGTTATCTTTGCAAATATTCTACAATCTGCAGAATTCAGTGACAGCAGCCATACCTCCTGATGGTACAGTGGGTGGTTTTTAATAATGAATCCGCCTCGCATCCTCATCAAAGCTGTCTCCACAACGGTCTGTCTTGTCCCCCATGGCATGTCTCTTTGATGTCCTGTAGTTAGGTGGCATTGCAACATGGCTGCTTTGGTGCTTAGGGCAGCACACACACACACACACACACACACACACACACACACACACAAACACATACACATGTGCACACACATGCACGTAAACAAACACAAGCAAGTATGAAGCACAAACTATACGTAAACAAGAGCCACTTTATTAAAAACAACGGTCTAACTGCTCGTTTATGCAAATCTAATTAGCCAATCACATCGCAGCAACTCAATACATTAAGGCATGTAGACATGTCATATTCAGATGGTCGGCTCAGAGTTTGGAGTAAGGATTAAGGATGATCCATCCTGCCTTGTATCAACGCTTCAGGCAGCAACTGATGGTGTAATGATGTGGGGGAGATTTTCTTGGCTCACTTTGGGCCCCTTAGTACGGTGGCCCTGAGAGCTTAAAGCACTGCAACTTAAGCAAACACATGCAAAAAGGCAAAACACAAGCAAATTAAGAAAACATCTTCATCAATTTGACAACGTGTCACTTTGCAAATACACTGCAACACAACGGAAGTGTTTCCGGAGGACACTTAAAAGTGATGCACATGTCCTGACATGCTTGTTGCCATGGATTTTCAGTCACAGCTCTATTACACATACTGTAATACAATGTTGTCTTGAGGTCTTTGCAGGATATTTTCTAAATATTCTAAACATATTGTCAAATTGATGAAGATGTTTTCTTACTTCGCTTGTTTTTTGTCTTTTTGCATTTGTTTTTTTGAGTTGCAGTGCTGTGAGTTCTCAGGGCCACCACACCTTAGTACCAACTGAGCATTATTTAAAGTCTACCTGAGTATTGTTGCTGACCATGTCCATCCGTTTATGACCACAGTGTACCCATTTTCTGATGGCTACTTCCAGCCAGATAATGCTCAATGTCATAGAGCTCAAATCATCTCAAACTATTTTCTTCAACATGACCATGAGTTCAATGGACTCCAGTGGACTCCACAGTCACCAGATCTCAATCCAATAAGTCTTATGCACATGCGAGCATGATGTATTGGGTTAAAAATGAGGTAGCATGTAAACTCTTGGTTACCATAGAGTGCCATGCTCCCAGATGATAATTGTGAATGTTTGACATCAAATTATCCAAAACGGTGCATTTTCGTTGTCAATGTATGATTAATGTTAACAGTAATGTTCATGATTTTAATTGTGGCCTGATTTTTTACACACTGAAGGAGATTACATGCGATCGTACATAGGTGTCCTTTCTCAGACGGGATGAAAGCTCTTTCAGCCATCTACACACCACTGTTGTGTGCTGTAGGAGAGATATAACACGTTGAATGGATTGTAAATTAATCTCTTTTGAGGAAGTTATATACACTTGTTTGTGAGTTCATTGATAAAAGTTGTTATTTTGCTGGGAAACAAAGTTTTATCGTGTGTACTAACTGCTAGCATATCAATGCAGTTTCCAATGCATGCTAGCATCAAGCTAGCGCCAAGTGCTTTATAGTGTTTTGGTAGATTAAGAGCTACAAAACATGCTGAATAGGTTAAAAATAAATCCCTTGTGCAAGACTATTAAACTTGTTTGTGCTGTGCTTTTGTAGAAGTACAAACACATGAAGTGAGAGGTATATACACATAATTAAACTTACTTTAAAGTATGATTGACCTGAAGCACTTAACTTGAAACACAAAAGCAAGTCTTCTAGCTCATGCTAGCTAGTGTTAGCAAATTACCTTAAAAGCTCTAAAGAAATAAAAACACACACATTTTAAAGCCTTTGTGCGACTTGCTACATGGTGTTGTACTAGATACCTGGACGATTCTGCAAATATCGTTAACAGACACTTCATGCAACTCCAGCACCAACACCTTATCTATTTAATCTCTACCATCATAACACCCATCTACTGTCACTTTTTACGGTAACCAGAAATTCCCAATCCACTTCACCCCAATGCAGTAGCGAACTGTGCACAGAGCCTATAGAGCTCCTTTGGGATGTGGTAGAACAAGAGATTCTCATCGTGGATGTTCAGAAGACAAATCTGTAGCAAATGTTTGAAGCTATCATGTCAATATGGAGCAAAATCCCTGAGATGTCTCCATGAGCTTTTTGAACCTATGCCACAAAGAATTAAGACAGCTCTAAAGGTGAAAGGGGGCCCATCAGGTCCAATTGTGCGCAAAGACAGACAAGTTCAAATGATTTCACACCTGCTCAGTTACACTCTGACAGCTTCACAGGTGCACTTTCAGTTTCTGGGAGTGACTGTCTCCTGACATACATGCACAGCAATGGATGGAGGCTTGGTTGTGTGTCAGTGTGCAGAGTGGGAGCAGAGTGGCGTGATTATTTTTTGCTAGGAGTGTAAAGCGGCATTTTTGGAAAGTCAGAGCATTTGTGTTCTCTCACGCTCCAAGATACCACATCATCCCACGAGCCTCTGTTCACATTCGGTTACAGAGCAGAAATTCATCACACGTCTCTTTAATTCACTCTCAGATTTTAAACCTTTTCAGGTGGATGGAGGAGTTCCTCTGACAAACTGCAGAGAAGCTTCCTGTAGCTTCACATACCACCCGTGTATGTGTGACAATTGTGTGTGGATGTCAGCGCAAACATGAATCATCAGAATTTGAAACAGGAGCAAACACGAGTTCTTCCTAGTGCCTACATTTCCCATGATCCAACTCTGATGCTTCTTTCTGAGCCAGGGCTGATGTTATACAACAGTGTTCAATGGATGAGTAATTGCCCCTATGGTGTGTAAAATCCAAGGAGTGTCCCCAGAAGTCTTTGCCTTCATTTACATCATCTTTAAGTTAATCTAATAAACCTCCGTAGAGAAAGCTTTGAGCATGCTCAATTCAGAAATCTTACCAGGCACCACTCAGGGTTACGCCGGCTCAAGTTGATGCCCTATTTTATGAACTTTCCATTCATGAGAACTTGAAACAGTAGAGATTTGAGCTCAAAACAGAAAGTTTAAAGCTGCTGAAGTGAGAGCTGTTAACCTCAAAGTGTCATAGTTATATTGGTATCTGTTTTCAGCACATCCACTGAAAAATCCCTTTGGTGACACCAAACTGACTGGCAAAGTTAAGCAGTAAGAAGCAATTTTTGTCCTTTATTCTGAAGAAGAAGATTTCTTGGGTTTATTTTGTAAAAATGGCATAAACTGGAGCTGGGCTGGCAAGATGTTGAGCTCTTGCTTCTCACTTTTCACTGCTAATATTTGCCAAGAAGTGTAGTATCGTCAAAGGGACTTTTGGTCCATGTGGCATAAATAGATCCTGTTCTCCTGGGAAAATCCCACCTGATCACAGATGCTGAGAAATAGCATTTAGAAACAACCAGGTTTGTTTGTACTCATTTAAAATCCTGGGTTATGAACAGGCAAATATGTGAGTGACATTATTTTGAAACCACTCATAAAGGCCTCTCATAGATAGATATTTAATGCATGGCTATGTTTCTCTTTAATGTAATGGGATGGACAGATGTATCTGTATTAAGGAAAAAGGAAAAACATCGGCTCACATATTATCTGGCCCCAATGCTGCAGCACGATGGAGCAGTTTAAGTTTTAACAAATTGGCATCTTGTGTTAGCCTCTGGCACAACTGCCTGTAACCATAAAAAATCCCTGCAGTGGTGTAACTCTATTTCACTGATCCACAGGAAGGAGTACTTTGCCAAGAAATAGAGAAATGGATAACCAAGGTAGTGAGGAAGCCTTAACGTGGGTGGAGGAACATCACATTTAAAATGCTTTAGAGCACCTGTGAGGATTTTTTTTCATCTGGTTGTGAAAGAGACTGACATGAAATTATGAGGAAGAATGAGACCATCAAAAGCATGATTCAACATGTCTGAGTTGTAATATATACAGCTTGAATTGGAGTGGGGTAAGATGATGTATACAGCATCCCCCAAAGAAAAAGCCTGTTCGATCTTTTTCTTCAGCCTATTTTAAAAATGAGTGACAAATGTGTGTCTGAAAACAGTACCTAAAACTTTACAGAGCAAATCCAGCAGAGATATAAGGAGCTGCTTTGTCCAGAGCAGTGGAAAGTTCCTCACTGGAGCTTTAGAACACTGCCAACATTTCATGTTCGAGGATAATTTTTAACATTTTTTTTCTAGCTAACGAGCACAACCTTGAACATGAAACTGTTATTTATTGATTTATTTGACAGGACAGTGCATATTAAACGTCATTTGAAGGAAGGGTCTACAGGAATTTTCTTGTTAGTAAACACAACACTCAAACTAGGCTCCTCCTCCTTGGCTCAGTGCCAGTGGCAGCACACACCCACAGCCTCTGACCATGGCTACGTGAACATACTAACTAGCTTAGCGACCACCTGTGGTATCGCGTGTCTACGTGAGACTTGTGAGCTGTGCACCTGACTTGGAATGTTAGCACAAGCTAATCACTGCGTCATTTGACACATACCTGGTTAGCAGAAAGCCAAGTGCTTGAAAGCGAGTGAAAGTTGAGCCAAGCTTCACCTTAGTTTAGAAAAAAAAAAAACTTTATCCGTGTCATCTCTAAATGGTTGTGTTTTCCTTTTTTTCGTGCTATGTCCACTTTCGTAGCGGCTTGGGATTACTTCTTTTACTCGTTAATCAACATGCAAAGTCACTTGCGCACTGGGCACACTGCAATTGGCTAAGGTAACCACACACCACCACTCTCCGCCCAGAAACTTCCCGATACAACAAAACATCAACATACAGGCTGAGGAGAGGGTTCGAGGCAGACACTGACACACATGTATAGAGGCCCAGAAGTGACAACTGAGCAGGATTATTTCTGTAAAATTTGACATTTTATTTTTCAGGAGAATCCTGCAAATCTACCCTTAAGCAGAACATCCATTGAAACATGCTGCAGTTAGCCATGAGGCTAATTCTTATCTGTAGCCCCCTGGAGGTCATAACAATAGAAAGAGATAAATAAAGACAATAATGTAACTTAAATAAAAGATGCAAAAAAAAAAGCATTTAAAGTGATGTTTAACAAAATACTGCACATAAACAGGACAAGAAAGGGTGATAATAATGGGAACTGATGGACTTGTGTTTTTCTTTGTCACGAAGACAAAATGTGTCTTACTGTGAAAGGGTACAGCACGCTTTGCAGATGCATTTTCATCACAGACTTTAGAAACAGTATTTGAATTATAAAGCCACCTTGTGTGTGGAGTAATAGTAAAAGGTTTGGGAATTATAAAATCAAAGTTGAGCTTTTTTGACATAAATTTCCCTTGATTTTCGAGGAATTTCTAATTATGAGACATTTAGAGTTGAGCTTCTATGATGATAGTATATGTGATACAAAGGCACTGTTGGCCACTGTACGAAAATCCATCAGTACCAAATAGAAAGAGAAATGATTCAGATTCCACATTTTATGGCTTCCTGAGGGCATAATGAAAGTTTTCTGGTTTGAAGCAGAATCCAACAAGTCTCAGGGGTCTGATGAAACACAAAAGCCTGCCTGCAAATGTAAAACCAGCAGGAATCTCTGAGGCTTTCATGTCAAAGTGACCCTGTAGGATCTGAACAATACACACCAGAGATGACCGCAGTCAAAAAAAAAAAAAAAAAAGATTTCACTATTGTAGTGTAGTGTGTGTTTGTGTTTGTGTGTGTTTGTGTAGCAGAGACAAAGAGAAAGGAAGTGAGTGGATGAGTAAAAGAGAGGCACTTGTGTGGTACTCTGCAAATATGCTGCAAGTTTCAGTGCATCAGTGAAGGTGAGTGTGTGTGGGTGGATGACGGCGCACATCTTCTCCTCCACTTCCTCTGAAGCCCATTGTACGTGTGCAGGTGGGAGTCCATTTTTTTGTGTTTGTGCGAGTCTTGACTGTTGCTGGGATCTGAGAACTGCTCGGAATAGCTGAAGGCGATCTCTGTGACTCTCTAAAACTGAGGCTAATTTCAATCACACACACATATGAAGCTCTGACAGCACGGAAACAACATATAAAACACGCATTTCAGTATAAAAGCACAGTTTGAGCTGTTGGATGACTATTGGTGCAGGTTTTTGAAGATGTAGGTTAATAGAGACTGTAGGCATGTGCTGATTGCACACTCTAAAGGCTGAATTATCCACGATGTGTCCGAATGACGTCATTTTTGCAACTCGCACGGTCCCTTTCACGCTGAAAATTTCTGTGCCAGACACACTTGAAAATTTCTAACCTTCCAGACAGAGTTGCACTGACAAGATGGCAGAAGAATGGGATCTCCTAGTGGTCAAAGTGCAGAAATACAGGCATCTGTATGACTCGTCTCTTATAAGAAATTGCAGCCACTCTCGGCAGAGAAGAGGAATGGGTTTAAAGAACCTGCAAAAGTCTTTGGGACAGATATGTTATGTTGTAAACATAGACTGTATATAGAGTGGACAGCGTGGCTTCCCCATTTACCTTTGTACGGTTGTGAAGCCAAAATACCCCCATCACAGGTGCCACCAATGTAACATTTGTACAGCCAGAGTCTGGGCAGTAGAGACTGTGAAGCATTCTGGGAGAATCTGAGTAGAGCCGGGTGACAAAAGCAGTAACTATTTGTTTTCTTTCGAGGTCGAATCACTTCTTGACTCTACCTCCTGACATATTTTACGATTCCCCAAAAAATGCAAGAGAACAGCAGCTGTCAATCATCAATCGTGTTGTAAAACCTCATTTTTAACCACTTATAACTTAAATTAAAATGAAACTTTTCAGGAAAAAAAGAGGACTTGAATACAAGGCAGCCAAATTATATCTTCAAACCACCATAACAATCAGACGTGAGAAACATTCCTACGGGATGTATTAATTTTTAAAATTTTGACCACAGCCCATCTTGAGTGACTGGAAAGCTGGAATTTTTGACCCATACTGCATCCAGTCACCAGGGGGAGCAGTTTTTGTGGCGACCTCACTTCAAGCCAAGCATGATGACGTCCATTTTTTTTTTACAGTCTAAGTTTGCAAACAAATGCAAACTTCTTTGACTCTCGTTTAGTACTCTGGTAGACGTCCATTTGTGGTACACTGCCCCCTGCAGTTTGGGAATGGACACCAACGGACGCAGCGTGGAGTGTTAAAAAGCACAAAAGCCTCATGGGTTCTCTGCTTTCACAGCCTTTACCCACCCATCAGTGGATAAATTTCTGCTCTGACCAACCTTTGGATCAAATGGTAATAATAAGCTTAGGTTGTACCTGACATAGTGTGAGCCTTCACAGCAAACGGACACACATTCTGGTTAGCTTATGAAGCCATGAATGAGTAAAGTTTTGAATGAGAAGCTTATTCCTCTACCTTTTCTTATGTGGGTCAGAAGCATAATGCTAAATGCTTTTGCCCCAGAGAGAGACGCGCTAATGCTGCTAAATATAAGCCTCTCAAACAGTTGGAGAAGGCAAAGCCACGGCGCTCTTTGAGAGCAGAGACGCTGAGAGTTCAGATTGCAGTGTGAGGGGAAGGCAGAACGAGGAGCTCAACACAGGCTGTGAGAGCAGAAACACAAGAGAGATAATAAAAATGACATGAAGCGGGACAGAGAGACACAGAGAGGCTGTCTGTTGCCATTAATCTGCTGTTTATAATTTCTTTGCTACTGTGTTAAACCTCAAGAGAGGCTTTATATCACAGCTCCATGTAACAGAAAGATGTGGATTGAGGTGAAAGATGGAGGCAGACCGTATCATCCAGTCAAGCCAAGGTTTTTAAATGGGAGCTATTGATGCTTTATAAACTGCATTGTGCTACTGTATCTCCAAAACCAGCTGCTGGATGTGGTCATGGCCACATTGTGTTGATCTTTTAAAAGCCAGAATGCGAACATACCTAAGCGTGGAGCCATGTTAAAGAAAAGCGACAGGTTTGAATGAAGCATGGTTGCTGTTTACCCTCCAGAGGTCAGGCCCAGATAATACCAAGCACTGGTAAGAAAAGCTGAAGGTTTCTCTTTCAACAAGACAACTGTTCCTCTTTTTATCTTTTCTAATAAATAAATCAAACAGATAACATAAAACCTTTTTAGAGAGTATCAGAGGTACAACAGTAGAGCTGGCCGGCCATGAACTGTTATGTAACCCTGTTAGGATGTGTCTAATGTTAAAAACAAATCACAACATTTTGCTGACTGTTGTGTCACTTTATTAACTAGAAAAGCACTCAGAGAGCACAGACCTCCGCCAAGCATATTGTGATTCTAACGCAACACTTTAGTCCTACTTTAATGTTATACTCCCTTTCAGCAGACTGTCTGCTACAATTTTGTGTTAGTTGCAGGTTTGAACAATAGTTTGTTACCTGACAGTGTTGAAAGTTATGATGACCCAGTACATATTTCATATTCCAGATCTTAGTATCCAGAAAAATGCCAGGATCTGGATCATACTTTTATATCTGTCAGAAATTGTGGTGACCTTGTCTTGTATTGTTTTGCAAAGCAATCTGACCATTTATGGTGGAGTTATATACACATATGGTAAAAATGTCCCTATCTCACAATGATAAAGAATCATTTTTAAAAAATCCTGGATCCAGACAGTGATCCAGATCACCTCCAAAATTTGATCACTTCTTCCTTATCCTATTTTGAAGAGTTGAAAATTTCATCAAGACTGTTTGTTACTTTTTGAGTTGTGTTGTTCACAGACAAACAGACAAGCTCTCCAAAAAACAAAGCCTCCTTAGCGGAGGTAATCACTCAAACAAAGCTGGGTTTAATTCAGCCCAGATAATACTCAAATACTCTAATACAAATACTGTGCCAGAAACTATGCCCTTATCCTCCGTTATGCATGATACCAGCCACTTTATACACCTTGCTAGTGCCAGGCAGAGATGCTCGCAAGTCTTTTTTTGCAAGTCTCACGTCTTTGTGGGGTGAGACTTGGGCCCTCCTCACACGAGGACAGCCCCGTGTCGTCTTGGCGTCGGCATCAAGACATGTATCGCTGTTTACACATCGTATTGAACATAGGCTTGTGCATTTACATGACAACGCAAAACTGTGGTCGGGTTGCCCGTCTGGTTCTGCTCCGAGGCGGGTTCCACGTCAACAAGTGCTCATGCACGCATAACATGCTGCGTCTCTGCATGAGCACTTGATGTTGCCGTAGCTGGTGTTGTTCATGCTCTCTGAGAAAATGTTGATATAATGCGGATAAAGATGCAGAGTCATGAACAAATACGCGTCTCCGTGTGTCAATATCACCAGATCGATAGTTTATTTTACTGGAGTCGTAGAAATTCGTACTTATGTAAAGCCCACCTTGGTCAAGTCTCAAGTCTTAAGAAAATAAGTCTTATGAGCTTTTATCATCTGCTGCTATCTGGTGTACTAAGAGTACTGCACAGCTGTTGCTACAAAAAGCATTCAAAGCATCTACTATATTATTATTACTCCTAGCTATTAGCATACAGTATGGTGATTCAGCGTCTTTGATCCGGATACTGCAGACTTGCAGTCAGCACTCCTTTTGTTGGTGCCGTCCTGTTATAACTAAATTAAACGACAAATGCAGCAGCAGCTGCAGATCTGCCACTCGTTGCCATTGTTGTAATCCTATGTACAAGTGATACCACCGCTGCGAGGCACACAACCGATGCATAAAGTGGTTACGATGGAAAAAAGGAAGGAATCACATCATCAGATGTACACCAAAAAAGAAAACATAATGATTGTTCATGAGTCCTAAAACATGAGTCAGTGTTGAGTCTGAAGTCTTTTGAGCACAAGTCCAAGTCAAGTCTAAAGTCAAGGTTGGACCCCCTTTCACCTTCAGAGCTGTCTTTGTTCTTTGTGGCATAGTTTCAACAAGTTGCTGGAATCACTCCTTAGAGAATTCGCTCCATACTGACATGATAGCATCAAACAGTTGCTGCAGATTTGTTGTCTCAACATCCACGATGAGAATCTCCTGTTGTAGCACATCCCAAAGGTGCTCTACTGGATTGAGATCTGGGGACTGTGGAGGCCAATGAAGTATAGTGAACTCATTGTCACGTTCAAGAAACCAGTCTGAGATGATTTGAGCTTTGTGTCATGAAGCGTTATCCCGCTGGAAGTCTCCATCAGGAAATGGGTACACTGTGCTCATAAAGAGATGGACATGGTCAGCAACAATACTAAACTCAAAGTGAGCCAAGAAAATATCCCCCACACTCTTACATCAGCAGCAGCGGCAGCAGCTTGAGGCGTTGATACAAAGCAGGATGGATCTCTCATATTGTTTCCTCCAAATCCTGAGCCGACCATCTGAATGTGGAGCTGAAATTCAGACTCATCAGACCAGGTGACTTTTTCCAGTCTTCTCTGGTGAGCCTGTTCTGGTGCTTTATTTGAAACTTAACCACTCTTCTTCATCATGTCTACATGCCTAAATGCACCATGCAGTTGCTTCCATGTGATTGGTTGATGAGATAATTGGGTTAACGAGCAGCTGAACAGGTGAACCTAATAAAGTGGCTGGAGGTGTATTCAATGTGTGACCTCTCTTCATTCACGTTGTCTTTATTAAGCTCTACAAACCTCACATCGGTTGACCCCAGACCTGCCCAGGCTCATTATGTCAGTTTGTTGTTGCAGTAAAAGGAAGTACGGTCTGGTATCGATGCAGAGTGTTTTATTTTGAAAATCCCCCAGATGTTTTTATGCTGTTTTAGTGCCTGACTCTCTGCTGATCTGCTCTGTGTAAAAACTGATGCCTCATTGCTCCGGCTTGTCCCTCTGCTTATTGTGGCAGAATCTTTGAAATTATTTATTTCAATCCAAATTTAGCTGTTAGAGATGCGTCATGTTTGATCCCTGGCTGATTTCTCTTTCAAGACACACCTCCTTCCTATCCACAAAGCTCCCCCTCCAGCTGTGGTAACATGCAGCAATATCACAAAATCCAATCCTCCTGACTAGCTCCAGAAAAATATGAAAATGTCAAATCTTACCGTTGCCTCTGGCACTTTTTTCTCTCAGTCATAAACATTTTAGATGTGGGATTTGGTCTCTCTCTGTGCCCCTTGCTTACCTGCTTGAGGTTGAAACATATGATTTAAGCAGTGGGAGGCTGTAGGTGAGTCCTTTTGCTCCAGTCGTGCTTTTGTTATGTTAATGTGGAGCAAATTATGTTGTTCAGAAAATCTGGCCACTCTGTGTCCGTTCACTTGTTCTCGCCTCCTTATCCTATATTTACCTTCTATTGTTCTCGCAATCAGAGTTGTCATCTTTGATAATCTGCATAAAAGGAACACCAACGCACACAGATGTACGGTCACACTCTACTTCATGTGAACACAAAATGAGGCTGATGAGAAAGTCTTTAAAGATCATGAAACAGGAGGAATAGTTCTCTTTATTGGTCCAATCATCCTCTTTCCTTTACATTTCTGATCTGACTGAGACTGTCATTAGTCCTTTATTCTGTGGTATACTCACACCACAAACAGTCCAATACGGGTATGCAAATTGGGCAGGAGTTTGCATACTGTTAAGCCTCGGCACAATCCTTCATGAATAATGGAGTCACATATGACAGACAGAAGAGGATTGTGAGGAACTGCGGAGCTGAGAAAAGATTTGTGTGAAGTTTTCAAACTCTTATTTTGGTCTCCATCCCAAACTATAGACAGTGAGAGGATCACTTTTCTTGATTTACTTGTAAGAAAACTTTTTCTGGAACAGACATGTGTGAAATATTGAGAGTTTCTTATGCTGTCAGTGTATGAGTGCAGATGCTTTTATTGACTCTAGAGTTGTGCATCTTAAATCAAACAGATGTGTTTTCGTCATAAGGGGAGATAGCTGGGAGAGATGCAGTGCTGGCCTCATATCCTTAAAACTAACTTTGCCTTCTTTGCAGACTGTAGTATGTTTCTGGGACATCTGGATTTTAAGCATCAGATTTTTCATGAATCTAAGTTACGGAAAAAAAAGAAGCTGAAATTAACCAAGAGCTCTCCTTTCACCCTGTTGCTCAGGAAGACCAGATGTGAATTTCAGTTTGACTTAATACCAAGCATGTTGCAGCGTTAGCTAATGAAAACAGAAAGTAAGAGTTAAAGTCTAATACACTGCCAGGCCAAAAAAAATGTTGCCACTTGGATTTAACTTACTAAATAGGTACAAGCCTCTTATTGGATAATTACTGCATGGGTGATTATCTTTCAGCTGGCAACAAGTTATTTAACCCCGACTGGTGCAATAAGTTGCTACTCATTTCTCAAACAGCCATGAGGAGAGACACATCCTGTGGTTGTGGAAAATATGTTTGTCTCTTTGAGAAGGGTCAAATCATTGGCATGTGTCAAGCAGAGAAAACATCTAAGGAGATTGCAGAAACTACTAAAACTGGGTTCAGAACTGTCCAACACATTATTACAAACTGGAAGGATAGTGGGGACTAGGGATGCACTGATATGAATAGTGAGGTCCAATATTGATATTGCTGTTATGGCCAACAACCAATATTTACCAATAATAATAATAATAATAATAATAATAATAATAATAATAATCATGCATTTTATTTATAGAGCACTTTTCAAAAACCCAAAGATGCTTTAAAAGGTAAAAGCAGTATAAAGAGCAAGTTTAAAAACAGATACAAATAATGAAATAACAGTAAAAAAAAAAAACATGTATAGAAAAAGAAGACGAAGCAAAAACAATTCAAAGGTGCAGAGAAAAAGCAAGGTCTGGGCCCTGTTCTACGAAGCAGGATTACTGCCTAGCGAGGTAGCTTTGAGGATTGGTTTTGGATTCCCTGTCCTACGACACGGGATCACTCCTCAGCGAGGCGAGTCTCCATGGCAACGTACGCTGAACGGCTAACCTGCTCCTGGGCAGGTTAGGTTCCAGATTGAACTCGCGGACTATTAAAACCCTGCCCTCTGACCAATAAACCCTCTCGAAAAAATGGCTTGTCCGTTCCTAGGGGATCCCGTGGACATCGGAGCCCGACCCACTTTCTTTTTCGGATGACCACCTCTATGAAAATTACCAGTTTTCCAGGGAGGGGTTGGTAGTACATGACACTTTCTTCAGGTAGTTAAAGGGAATGAAGAACTCTCATTGCCGTAATAAAATCTTCAATGCCAACACTTCTGTTCCATGACAATATTTTATTGACGTATTAAAATTGTGACAGGAATTCATGTAGGGCTCATGTGGGCTACATATCACAAAAAATGTAAACACGATAGGAATGAACAAATGAATAAATTCATGTAAGAACTAAATTAGATATGTTGCATGTTACAGTAAAAGTGCATGGTGAACAGTGCTATTTCAGGATGATAATGGCACAAAATATTTTATTTGCACTACACCACTACACTTACGCATTTAGACTGTCAGCAATTTTCTGCCAGCACTCCTTCCGTGCTTTAGCAGTGGCGACGGTGCTGCTTTTAACGTTAATTACATGTTTCAGCTCGTCATACTTCCTCATGATCACCTCCTGCTCCTCCTGTGTGAAGTATGCGGTCCTTCTCTCTCCGGCCTGCTCTGATGCTCCAGACTGCTCTATGTCCGCGATTGGTCAGATACAGCGGGCTCCGCCTTATATGTGTGCACGCTCTAATTGCCGAGCTGGATCCACTTATGAGGTTGATAACCAGCGTCGTAAAACCGTGTAGCGAGATTTCCGGCTACCGCGCTCAGTTCAGCGAGGTAGCTCCAAGGCTATCTCGCTAGACTGAACT
Source organism: Halichoeres trimaculatus (assembly GCF_033239565.1). Lineage (NCBI taxonomy): Eukaryota > Metazoa > Chordata > Actinopteri > Labriformes > Labridae > Halichoeres > Halichoeres trimaculatus. The sequence goes on along the minus strand of NW_027437180.1, from coordinate 33,433,174 downwards.
TGCTTAGTAGAACAGGGCCCAGGACAGGGGTTTGTGAGTTTAAGTTAAAAGCTTTGCAAAATAGGTGAGTTTTGAGCTTTGTTTTGAAGGCGGTGGGGTCAGCAGTATCACGGAGGTGTTGTGGGAGTGAGTTCCAAAGAGAGGGGTCAGCAACTGAAAAGGCCGTATCCCCTCAGGTTCCAAAATCAATATTGGTAAAAAAAAAAACAACAACAAACAAACAATCTGTTTTGGTGTTTACATAGTCATAGAAACCAATATTATTCGGGTCTTCACATTTAGGCTGATACCAATATGTAAAAAAAAATGACCAACGTCGGCTGATACGGATATTGATACTGATATATCATGCATCCCTAGTGGGGACCCATTGTCTTCGAGGAAGAAATGTGGCTGGAAAAAAATCCTGAATGATCGTGAGCTAAGGATCATAAAGATTGGGCTCTGGAGCAATGGAAGAGGGTCATGTGGTCTGATGAGTCCAGATTTACCCTGATTCAGAGTGATGGGCGCATCAGGGTAAGAAGAGAGGCAGATGAAGTGATCACCCATCATGCCTAGTGCCTACTGTCCAAGCCTGTGGGGGCAGTGCTTTGATCTGGGGTTGCTGCAGTTGGTCTGGTCTAGGTTCAGCAACAGTCTGTGCTCAAAGAATGAGGTCAGCTGACTACCTGAAGATACTGAATGACCAAGTTATTCCATCAGTGGGTTTTTTCGGCCATATTCCAAGATGACAACGCCAGGATTCATCGGGCTCAGATTGTGAAAGAGTGGTTCAGGGAGCATGAGACACCTTTTTTACTCATGGATTGGCCACCACAGAGTCCAGACCTTAACCCCATTGAGAATCTTTGGGATATAAAAATCTTGTGACATTGCAGAAGCTTATCAAAACAATGCCACAACGAATGCGTGCCGTAATCAAAGCTAAAGGCGGTCCAACGAAATATTAGAGTGTGTGACTTGAAAGAATATATAGCCCATGTAGACATGTTTTTATTAACAATACTATACAGATGTGCTTTTACTAACTTGGTTGTACACATGTGCTCATTGTTGTTGGTATGAATTGCAGGACACTTGAGGGGGGCTGGGGATTCCTGGGATTTTATGGAGCACCCAGAGTGTAGGGTGACCACAAGTGAAGTTAATGTTTATACCCAATAATAAAAAGAAGTAACTGTGTAACACCAATAACGCAAGTCAGCAATTACTCTTTTAGAGTTGAGGTGTTTCAGTCGAAGTGAGGAAGGTAAACAATCAAAGGAAGGAAGGAAGCGAGATTTGTGTGTCTAACAGTTTCTCTACAGAAAAGTGAAGGGGGGCTGATCACCCACTTGATGAATGCCAGTCACAGACAGAGCCAGAAGACGGCCAGCAGCCAATCAGAGGGGGACAACACCTGGAGAGCCAATAAGAAGATGACTCAACCTACATTCTTTAGAAAAACTCTGTTAGTGACTATATATTGGTGCTGAGAGAGAGAGTCGGGGTCAGTCTCATGAACTGTCTCTGCAACATGTAGGGAACAGGGAAATGAGGCTGCACCAGAGATCTCTGTAAATACATATTCTTGACATATTGTTAATAAATTTGTGTTCAACTGAGAACCAGGACGTCTCCTGATCCTTCCCCATCAACGAACTGCGCGGAAAGAGGTGAGAGGAGAATGGAGTCAGATTAATAATTTTAGTGTATTTTGGTTAGATTGATAGCATCACATTTCCAATAAGAAGTAGTTTAAGTATTTGAGGAATTAAGAACAAAGACATCATTTGAGAGTGACAAACTATCTGTGAGGTACCCTGTCAGGATCGCAGTATGGGAAACTAACTGAGGTGAACAGTAAAAAGTACCCTGTAAGGCAGTGTGAAAATGTACCCTGTCAGGATAACAGTGTGGGAACATGACTTAGTGCACGGTTAAAGGTACCCTGTAAGGCAGCGTGGACAAAGTAGCTCTGTCAGGATAGCAGCGTGGGAAGATACTGAGCACCCAGTTAGAGGTACCCTGCAAGGCAGTTTGGGAAAGCAGAGTAGGAGTGACACTTAGATGTATGTCATACAACTCACCTCATTTCCAACAGACTTTTTTTTTTTGTGGCGACTTATTTTTTGGCCAGGCAGTGTACAAACAGCATGCTGTGACTTGGAGCAGACATCTCCTGACCACTGTAACAGGGCCCATTATAGGGGAACCAGAAGCTCAAAACAAGAGTCTCAGAATAAGATGTTAAGCTGTTTGGCATTGGGGTTTGAAAAATATTTCATGGGCTTAGCTTGTTACAACAAAGAAATCATCTACCAAATACAAACTGCCTTATATTTTTGTTTTAAGTTTATAAAAAAAAACACGTTTTGAAAATCAAATGAAAAACAGATAAGAATAAGTCAAAATTTGGGGAAGATATCAGCCCAAAAGAAAAAAGAAAATTTAACAAAGAGCACGATGGCTGTGGTGCATGAAATTTAAGCAGTCTCGCATGAGAGGAATGAATGTTGTCCTGCGTATCAGCCATGCTGTTATTTGCTCATTTGCTCGAGGCTGCAGCCCGAGAGCTGGAGATTACCACAGCTCTGCTGATTGTCTGCACGGCATCTCGACCTGGAGTGTGATATTGATTCAATACAAAACCCTTACACACATCACAGCAGTCAATGAAATGGGCAGCCACTGATTGTGATTTTCCTGTTGGCTTAATCAAACGCAATTAGAGGTCATGGGTGGTTATTTACAAAGAAGAATTATAAAGATGTTGTTCTCAATGTCAGCAGTGTATTACTATATTTAAGTTTATTTAAATTACCATAGATTCAGGATAGGGCTCATACTGAGTCTCTGATGAGGGTAATGATTATCAAATCTCCTGCATCTAAAACTCAAACTCTCATTCAAATGTAAACAAAGAAAGCACTCTGATGGTAGACCCCAGTGCTCTTATGCAGCCTCTCTCAGCTGAATGCCACCACTAAAAATCTCTCACATTAATGCTATCCGGTTGGTTAGACTTTAACTAAGTACATGAAAACATGTTCTGACATGGCATGACTTGGAGCTCACCAGAATCTTTTCAGCTCTTCTCACTCTACACCCCCTAATTTCAAAATAAGTATTCAGTACTTTAAGTGCATTTTAAGAAAGACAGAAAGTCCTTTTTTACATTGTTAGAGTAAAGAGAAGGTGCCGTGCATTTGTTTTAAGGCTTTCTGTCCCTGTGGTGATTTGGTAGTTCCCTTTACAGCTCAAAAATATTCCCATTCCTCTCATACTAGTGATTTAGAAAACCCCTTATTTCATCATCTGTTTGTAAGCGGTCACTCTACTCCAATATTAACCCGACTTAAGACACACGCATGGCCCACTCGCGTCATCTTGAAGCGTCTGTTTACACAAATTGCGATCTCATCAGAGTCAGCACAATGAGACTCTGAGAACTCTGCTGCAACTTTAGAGACTTTTTGGCTTATGTTAAATCATTTTGGTCTGACACAGCCCTCTCACACCCTGCCATTGTTTGAAATGATTGACGAGAGGAGCGGCTGCAGGGATAGCACATCATTGATCATACCTCATGTCCATGTGCTTATGTTAGTGGTTGAGGTGAACCACACTGAAACCCACCTTTCTGAAGCGTGCCAAAGCATAGGACGGAATTGTGCTCAACACAGCACACTTGCGGTCACACTGGCCAAACAAACTGGACTTTAGGGTTAAAGCATGCTTGAGCATGGTAGGGTTTGCTGACATGATTGTGCCCTAAAGGCCCATTTATCCTCCCTTTACATACAAAAATGTATCTATCCTTTTCAAATGATGTTACCATCACTGCTTTACCATCACTTCCTTTATGTTGGCATTGCAGTTGACCAATACATCCACCAGGGGGGGGGGGGCAACTCAGAGTCCAATGTTTATGACGACAAAACTCAAAAACAAACATGGCGACTATGGAGGAGGTATTGCTAATGTACCTTTTGCATAAAAGACCGAGGCAGTGTTGTAGGAGGCGGTGGTCGTTGAGGCGGTTAGATACATCACAAAAGTTCCACCATTGCTATTTCTTGTTCATGTCTCACTAAAGCTTTGTTTTGGGTAGTAACAGCTAGGGCTGAACGATTTTGTGAAATAATATACTTGTGATGTTTTTTGGACCAATATTGCGATTGCGATTTAGCATACGCTTGAAGTCATTCTATAGTACGACTAGCATGACAAAGGATACTTATAACATTTAAACAAGTATTTTTTTTGCATTTCTAAATTGAAAAAGAAAAAGGAATACTGTGAAATTTTACTGACCTCCAGTTTTCAGTAAGAGTAACAAACCATACAGAATAAAGTTTAAAAGGTAGTATGGCTCTGCCAGCTACAGTCATTCTACTGGGTGGATCTTTGTATCTCAGAGTTTTTTTGCCAGAAATAAACATTTTTACTTTTCCTGGTTTTAAGGAAGAACAAGTTCAAGGTACTGCTCCATTTTTCTGTATACGTAAGCTTTATTTAGACGTGTAGAAATACACAGGAAATTGACGCAGAGCACGGACAGAAGGCTCCATCCAAATCCATATAAATGGGCGTTTAGGTCCCCTGCTCCACAAACCCCCTTCTCTCTGATTGGCCAGCTCTCTGGAGGCCTGTCGGGGGCAAAGCTAGGAGCAGACCTTGATGATTAAAAGCTCTCCTCAAAAGTTATGCTATAACCTCATCATTACAACCAGTCTCATGAATATTTCATGAAAATCTTGTGAAGATCTCATAGTGTTTTTAGAACAGACCTTTTTGAGCCATTTACTGATGGATACAGACATTTTTACATCACATGAGTGAAGGGGATTAGAAATCTGTAGCATTGTTACTTTATATCCATTTAAATAAAAACTTGTAATCATAACTTTTCTTGTACTTGAGTTGAACAGCTTTTTTTCAGAATTGTTAAATATAAATGTAATATAAAAACCATGTCAAGTAATTTACTCCAGAAATACCGCAGACATATCTCACATGAGTCTGAGAAGAAGAAGAGGGTATATCCAGGAATAGTTTTCAGACCAGTGCTGACTCATACTCTATCAGAGCCTTCTCTCATCTGACCCTGATGCTGCTGTGTATGAATATTTGTAGAAACCTCAAAGAAAAATGTCATCTTTTGAACTTTGCCAATGAAATTTAAAGAAGGCACTCTGCCCCGGTCTGTGTGCCGTAAACGGATTTGTCTGGATCTTTATCAGCCGTAGAGGTGACGGGAATTTCAAATGAAGTCAGTCTTTTGTAGGTCATACTGTGAAAGCAGCGTCAAATTGAAACTGCTTCACGGGCGGGTATAAACTCTTTGTGGGGTTTAATACCCATCCTAACAGGAAATAAGCCACATTTGACCGTCACGTTCTGTCTGTCTCTATTTGTCCATCTATTCATGTCATCCAGTTTGTGTGTGTTTGTAAAAAAGACAGGCAGGCAGACAGAAGAGAGCATCAGCAGTTGTGCTTATGAGCAGGAGCAGTGACAAAGGGCAGGGATAATAGAGGATAATCACGGCTTTATCCCGTCTCTGCCAATCACACCGGCCAGAGGATTGAGAGATGAAGACAGCAGGCCATGTAGCCCCACATCGATGCGCCTGAGCAGCTATCCACCCCCACCAGATAGCCTGTAAGACATACTCTAACCCACAGATGAGAATCCTAATCCAGCCATACACTCATACTCTAACTCAGCTGGATTAGCTGCAAGGCCTCTCCACGCTCTGATCCAAGATCCCTGTGTTTCTGTGTGACAGTGGGCACAGAAACAGAGAAGAAAGGAGAATATGAGGAGGTGTAGAGAGGCTGACAAATAGTTAGAAAGATAAGGAGTGAGAGGTAGAGCCGAGAGGAAAAATGCTCGGAGAAAAGAAAAGGAATGGAGGGTGAAGCAGAGGAGAGGAGAACGTGAATGGGGTCATACGTCAAAACTGGGTGAAAACCTAACAGAGAAGAACAGGATGAGAACTGTGAGGAGAGAAAGAACAGAAGAAGAAAAAGACGCCAATTATTTCGTGAAAAAGAGAGAAAAAAGAGATGTTTTGGTAGCCTAGTTTCTCCTCCACAGAGACCTGGGAAAGCTGCCCGGCACTGAACAAATCACGGAATAAAAGGAGGGTGAGACGGAGATAAGGAGACTGATGGATGGAAAGAGTGTGGGTGATGATGAAGCTGAAGCAGCTAAATTGTCATGGTTACCATTGCCTGTGTGTGCAACACGGCTGCCTGCTTGGATGAGTGTTTGTGTGTATGTGCTTGTGTGTGTATGTTTTTCAAGAAGAGCACCGAGCTCGCAATATCAACAAATGTCATGTGATGTTTGCAGAAGCTTTAAGTCAGCTCGGTGTATTCCTCACGGAAGTATCCTTGTTTCATACAGTCAGCATTATATCATCTTTAGAGGGAGTGCAGGTCGAAAAGATTCCCACTAAAACACAGATTATACATCCATAAGCACAAAGATAAGCAGTTTAGCACGGACGTGATTCGCAATGAGGATGTTCACGGTGTAAATGCGAAGCTAAATTTAGGGTTTATCATAATATCCCCGAGCTGTTAATGATGAACGAGGAGATCTTAAACACATCTGCTTGAAATGCACAGAGACACTGGTGTGAAATTTCCACACTCCCCCTCAAGCAAAGGTTTCTATTTATATGTTGTGACGTCAAACCAGCGTTTAATGCTGCATCACTTGTTCTACTCCTAAATGAAAAACTATTACTTACACACAATGTGTATGAAAATTTCAGTGTTGTTAATGTTATTGTTGTTTTCTATGTACAGTACATGCCCTTTGATTCATTCAAAGCTGTAAGCTTAAAACAGAAGACACAAAGAATTCACCAACTGACACCAAACAGCAGCTTGTGATCTTATAGGCGCTATGAGGATATAATTCACTTTCGCCTGCTCATAATCAAGGATTAGAAATAAGATTTTCAACCCAAAAATTAGTAATTTCTAAACTGAACTGTCAAAAAGAAAAAGGACAGGAGACACGGGTTCAGCTGTATGTGAAAATGTTCATGCAGCAGTTATTCTGCAGTGGTCCGTTCAAACTAGAGAGTCTATCAATAAAATGAAGAGTGAGGTTACGTTGGCTCTGCTTGGTGAGGTTGGAGTTGGTAGATGAACACTGGTAGGACATAACCAGGATTTACTTACATTACACAACAAACACGTCTCAGTTCTACAGTTCTACAATTTAATTTAGCAGACAATAAAGCGACGTACAACACAAACAATAATTTTAGCAGAAGGGAAAACCTTAGTTAGTGCAAAAAAGTGCTACAAGTTATTTGGCTGCAGGTGCTGCCATTACGTGCAATTTTTTTTTTTTTTGCCCATGTTACCCAATCTCCCCCTTACGATCAAAGCTAGCCAAAGGCCCGATTGTCTGATGACACCTTGTGTGATTGTGGTGTGGGGTGTGTTAAGAGTGATTTCTTCTGGTTGGAGCTGCTCGGGAGGCCTCCGATTCAGAGATCGTAGATAATGACCATGTTTAATATTTGCAACTAGAAATCCTGTAGTGTGTGGGCCGCCCAGAGAGGAGCCGAGCAGGTACAGCATGTAATGTCACATGTACTGGAGCAAAGCCAATCAAGACGCGAGCTGACAAAGAGAAAGTAAGAAATCTATCTGTAATACTTAAAACGACTTTACTCACCTCCAACTCGCATTGTTATTGCGAGATAACTGTATGTTATCATACAGCCCATATCTACGGTGGCCCTGAAGTGCAAAACACAACAGCAAATGAACCAAGCACAACGGCAAATAAACTAAGCACAACAGCAAATTAACTAAACACAACGGCAAATTAACTAAAAACAACGGTTAATTTGTAGTTGTGTTTAGTTAATTTGCCATTGTGTTTTGCACTTCAGGGACACGGTACAGATCCCTGCCGTCTCCACAACCTTCTCGTCTCCATAATCCCTTTTCTTTTGTGTATATTTTTTTTAAATTCTACAACCGTAGGTCTGTCATGTTTGTTTACACCAAAGTCACGTTTTACTACACAAGTTTTGGAATATTGAGTGTGAAGAAGCTGAAGCTCTGCTGAAGTGTCCTCAGAGTGCACACCACACACTGTAGGATCAGGAGAGAGATATCTTGTGCAATCTGTCTTTTGTTATCATCAAGTGTCTGGTCTCTAAAGTTTTGGAGAATCCTGTAATGTGTGCCAGCCTTAAGCACTTTAGTGTTCCCTGAACAGACGAGTCTTCAGAGTCTTCTTTAAAAGACAAAGAGACTCTACAGATCATATAGAGTTAGGTAAACAGAAAATCTACTCACCTTCTGGACACTACACTACAAACTAAGTTTACTAAGTTTGAATGTTGTCACTACCAATAAATACATTACATTGTTGCTTTGTATCCTGCAAAAAGTTGTCTTGAACAAAGAAAAGTAATGTTAAAAGGATCTGCTCTCCAAAACAAATGCATGCCGTAGCATCCAGTTCTTTATATCAGTGGGTGATTGTACTGATACTTCAAATTCTAACCAGTGTCTTTAAATTATAAAGCTGATACAGATGTGTTAGAAACTGTGGTTCTAAATCTCTCATTTCTCAATTAGTACACACTGTTCAGGGGATGACGCATTGTTTTTGAAGATACTAAGGAGTTTTGTACAGGCTGTCTTGCCTGACAGACAGGTTTATTGTACTTGTTGGCCCTCCCAATTTTTACCTCTTTGCCTCTTGCTTGGTTGATCGTGGTTAGGTTGAGTCAGCATTTCTAAAATGACTAACATCAACAAAACTCTGCTTTACAGACAAATGGCTGATGTCACAGAGATTTCCTTTACCTGCCAAGTCTGTGCTCATCATTACAGCCCGAACCCTCCCAGAACTCTTTGAGAATAAGGTTTCCAACTTCAGAGCGTGTTTATATCTTCTCACCACCTTTAGATTGTTTTACTTTCCGCGTATTTACCCTTTTATCATCTTTGACATCTTACATCAAACAAGGCTCACACACACATACATATACACTGTTTGGAGCTCACAAAAGTAAAAGAGGATCCTACAGTCGACTGCCACTCTGTCACAATAGGTGGAAAAACGAAAGAAAGCCAATTAAAGCCCACTCAACCTCCACAGGCGGCTCCTCTCTGAGCTACCACCATCCCCACAGACTTCTTTTCAACTTATCTATACAGTTGTCAAAAATGAGTTACCACCCTCCTCACAAAAACTTGTATTTACAGCTTTCTCCTCCGTTCTTCCTCAGCGAAAGAGGCTGTGTTATCTTTCCTCTCTTAGAGGCAGAGGATGATAAGCTGGCTTCACTGTCTTTTCAGCAATCTTTTTCTTTTTCTGTACTTCAATTTTTATCAACTCCTTTTTCTTTTACACTCTCCTCTGACCTATCTATCTGCTCTCCATCATGTCTCAGTCTTCCCCCCCTCTGGCTCCATCCTGTTCCTCTCTCCTTTCACAAAACTGTCTGTCTGAAGCCTAATCCCAGCACCTCCTCAGACTTGTTGACATGTCTCCTGATATCTCCGACTAACTCAGGATATGAAAACGTTGACTTGAAAAACACAGCAAGTTGCCTCCAGAAAACTGTCTACATCTGCTCAAAACTAATTGCCTGCCTTGTGGTTTTCACCTTGTTCCAGTTGATTTTCAAACTTTTTCTTTAGACTATCTTTAATTTTTAGAAAACTTTTAGATCGAAAGTTAAAGTTGAACCCACAGGCAAGTCTCACATACCTGCCTAATGCACTTCAAAGTTAGGAAACTAAACTTAACTCTTTATCAAATATGAAACCTCTCAAATCTGGGAGCATTTTTACTTCCCCGACTCAGGCACAACATCTGCTAGATATGAATTTTAAGGCCTCACTCAGGGAGAATTGTCCTCTTTTCAACCAGTATCTGTCATCATCGATTTCCACTTTTGTGTCTCAGACTTTTAAGTGTTTTTTGTGCATGCATCTGTGGCCACTGCGGTCTCAGAAATGCTGGTTTGATGGCACACAGTGGGACAGCAGCAGACGCCCCAGCATGAATAAGAGGGTGTATTTTGCTGTGAGCTCCTTGCTGGCACGGCAACAACCCCCATCTGCACCTCTCAAAGAAATCCCCTCAAAAATGCTCTCACATAACCTCGCCATCTTCCTCTCCATCAGAGGACGACTAATGCACTGGAAAATCTGTTGCTTTGCATTTCAGGATCGCTGAGTGTCAGGCTATCTCATCTTTTCCCCAGACTCCATGGCTTGTCTCCCAATCTCCCATTTGTTCTCTTCTTTTATCTCTTAATTATACTTTTCCTTTCCACACATGTACTTCTAATCACAGACCCGCTCATTATTCTTTAGCTTTGTTCTTATCAACTTTTCATTAACTTTCAATGACACCTGACCCTTTGTTCATTCCCCAGAAATCCATTTCCTCTGTCATTTTCTATTCTTCTGTTTTTTTTTGACCAGGTGTTGTTTTGTTTGGTGGCATTGAATTTGTGCAAATTCTCTTCTTTGTTTTGCATGTCTGCAGGTGTGCCCCTGTTTTTGTCTATTTGCTATCACTGACATGATGCCAAAAAGACTGCCGTCTACACAGAGCAGGAGCTGTGTTGTAAATGTCAGCTTGGATCTGTTGTTTTTTACCTGACATACCGCAGCAGTGTGACAGAAGTTCTGCAGGAATAGAGCTGTCTGTGTCTAAATGAAAGCAGGTAGACAGGGAGCTGATAAGAGCAGTATGGCAACTGAATGTCACTCTTGGTTTTGGATTTCATATTTATTGTTCACTTTGCAATGGAATAATTGTCATAACTTTGTTTGACTAAGCTTAGGAAAAATCTGGATGTATGCAACATTTTTTAACCGTCATCATCTTATCTGTTTGACTATATTAGGGATGCACTGATCAACTTTTCTGGTTCCGACACCAACATGGATATCTAGGCTTTGGGTATCAACCAATACCGAGCCGATACCAGTGTTAAATTAAGACCTATATGCCCTGTAGGATAAGACTGGTAATGTTTTGGGGTAAAAGTCAATAAATGAGTATGGGGAATTTCTGAAGTAGATCTTTCTTTAAACTATGAAATATTCAAATTTTTAGATTAGCCTTGTTTTTTTTATTTATAAAGAATGGAACATCTCATGTGACTATTTCCCTACATAGGACATACAGTCTTTCCTCATTTTTACTGGAAGAAGAAGCAAAAGAAGAAGAGTTCAGTAAAATAAAAATGCTGTTTTTCTGTGAGAGTCAGAACCAGAGAAAAACCACAGGAGCTGTCAGTTGTTTAAATGCTCTATGAAGAATCTCTTTGGCATAATAAATAAAGCAAATGTAGAGTTCAAACTCCGGGAGGCCAAACTAGCCCAGCATAATATACCTCTACGACCATAACCGCACACTAAGGCACTCAGCAGAAGGAACAGTTACTATTTGATTACTCGTCAAATAGTTCTTGATGACTATCTAATAGGATAAATGATTGAAATGCTCATCCTTTTTGGACAAATTAATCCATCAAAAACATTACAAATCAAAATGTTCAAAGGAATAATATAGGGATGATCGAAAACACTTTTTTCAGACCGATACCGCTACGAGTACTACCTCTCGAGACATAAAATTTCAATTAACAGTTTTGATCAAATACTGCACGGTCACTCTGCCATTAAGACCAAAATGAAACACAATCAACTCTTTCTGAGTTTACTGTTTGTTTTTAACAAATTAACAAAAGTGCAAAATAAGACTTACAACTGTCAGAGTTTTACTAATTCTCTTAAATACACTTAAGTGCAAAATAAAACAGTTTATCTGTTAACTCCCTGGTTCATTCATTGTCTGAACAGGACCTAGTGCACATTTGCTGTGTTGTCAAATCACAGCAATGTAGCGCCAACTACTGGAGAGGAGGACTCACTCAGTGTAAGATTTTTTTTGCCTTGAGTATCAGCTGCTGGTATCAGCAGCCCTCATAAGTACTGATACCTTGAAAAAAGGCTGGTTTTGGCCCGATTTTTTAGTTACATCAGTAATGCATCAATAAATCTGGTTTTGAATGAACATCTTACTGAAGCCCAGTATCAAATACGGATTAAAACAAACATCAATAAACCAACAACAAAATAATTCATGTCCATGTCCATTTTTAGCATGCAGTAAGGTCTGTACAATTAATTTGACTCATATAGTTGGTTTTGTTGTTTGTCTGCTGCAGTTTGGAGGGACAGAGAGAGACACTGAAGCATACTGGGTGAAGTTTCATAGATTGGGTTTGGTCCAGACTTGTTTGATTCAGGGGATGACTTGGGACTTAACAGTAATAGAGTTATTCTAGTGTATTCTACAAATGTCAGTAATTCTGTCAAATGAGGTGTGTCATCTAACCAGTTTTGTAGTTTTTGGCTAACCTGAATTAAGAGCTGCTTTAGTTCAAGATTCATTCACTCATGAGATAAAATCAAACTCCACTCATGTTTGAAAATACTTTGTTTTGACACATTTATCATGCATCGATTGAGTCAAGATGAGACCTGGAAATTATTGTAATTATGTTTTTCAACATGATGAATACTGTGAGGAAAGCAGATGAACACTTATGATGTTAGGTTAACACAACAGCACTCTGGGTTGCAGTAGGGTGACCATATTTTGATTTCCAAAAAAGAGGACAACGGCACTGGCCTCGAGGCACAAATTCAGACAGGCTTCTTATATTCTTAATATTTTCACTGCCCCGTGGTCACTCCCGTCTGTGGAAACACCACAGTACTGGATTTTTTTGAGTGCTTCATGAATGACTTCAACAGAATGGGGGGTTATTACACCTGGAGATGGGTACCGAATCAGGTACTTCAAAAGGTACCGACCGAATTCTGTCAAAAGTACCGAGTACCGATTCATGTAAAATCAAAAGGTACCACGTTTGGGTACCTGAACACATCCTTGTGACTGTGAGGAAGTGAAAGAATAGTCGATTTTCCATGATGGACATGAACACAGCATTGCAAGGGTATATACTGAAGGATATATATGTTAAATTGAAAAAAATATATATAATATTGTTAAAGAAATTGAACTTTTTTACCACATAACTACAAAAAAGTACTGAAAATTTGTACCGTTGAGTACCATTACTGATTGCCAGGTACCGGGCATTGGTGCCAGCACTACTAAACTTTTTAGCAATGTCAGAGTCAGGAAATGTCTTTTTAGCAAGGCACTGGTGCAATCCATGGACCTGTAGCTGTTGTGGTGTTTTACAGTATGAAATGCCAAACATGCCCTGTCATGTCATGTTTTTCGGTGTCCATGTGAGCTTTGAAAACTCCAGCACCTTTATTGGACACTGAGACATATGTGCCAGCTTTGCACACGGTATACTCTGCCCCCCACTTGTCCCGACTGGGACGGTATGTCAGAAAATTTTTTTGCAGTTCATCTGTGAAGCTACACTTACGCTTAGGCATCTTCCGTGCAATACAGCTCCGCTGTCTAAACAGCCCCGTCTTCTCCGCTCTCCGTCTATGTCTCTCTCTCTCGCCTTCTCTCTGACCCTCTCACTCTCTATGCGTGTGTGTGCACGCGCAGAGCAGACCTGCCCACAAGGCAGCCTCTCGGTAAGTGACGCGCATCATAGTATTGTTTGCAAGCGGTGGTCAATTTACGGACGCGCGTAATGGTCCTATGAAAATCAGTGAACACCGGACATTTTCGTGAATTTATTAAACCCGCCCGGACATCCCGGACAGGACGTAAAAAGTGGACATGTCCGGGCAAAAGAGGACGCTTGGTCACCCTAGGTTGCAGTAACTAGTTAGCACAAACGCTAGTACGACAAAAACAACTGCTGCAAATTCTTCCGTTGTATGGCTTTGACACTTCTTCCGTCTCTTATAGCATATGCTATTAGTGTATAGCAGCCTTGCCTTCCTCCCTTATTGTTGTGGTTAATCATTTCATTGACAAGTGTCCACACTTATCACTACAACTGGACAGATAACACAGTGCATTACATCATTGTGGTACTGCCAATGAACACACAGTGCGAGCCCCTCATGCACACACTCACACGTGCACTTTCACACAGCCCTGTTCCAACCTGCCAGCTGCAATCCTTCACAGTGACACCATCTTCCTGTTGCTACCTCCACTGGCAGGTCACAGGCAGAACGGTTTCATCCAGCCTTGAATTGTCAATATGTAGGGGCCATATGTTGGTATAAACACCTTGGCTTTGATTTTAGCTAACAGCTGTGGTGTCAGAGTGTTTTAAGCCTTAATGTGTGCACATCAAAGCAGAACTGAAGATTACCTGGAACAAGATTTATGGTAAATTTTGCAAATAACCAAATCCAGTTTTCTTTTTCTTGGATAATGAGAAATATAACACATATAGAGCTACATCCATCATCATTTTGAGTCGTGTTTCTGTCACATTTTGACCCCGTTTTGTCTCCACTGACAGGACTTTGAAATAAGAGAATATGTAAGATGTCATATTTTGCTTATTTATCACCATGACAACATATTTGTTGAAAATATATCATCTTACCTCTGTGGCATCAAAAAATAATGAATATATGGACAGTTACCCTTCAAAGAAATCTCAATAATCCATGTGTTAATGATGCTGGCTTGTGATTTTGAAAAGTGTTTTTGTTACTTAACACAAAATAAAACAAAGATAGAATTGTAATGTTTTGTATTGCTGCAGGCTTTGAGTAGTGTGGGTGTTGGGAACTTGTTTTGAATCTCACAGTGGAGAGCAAAGCACTCCTTTCTAATTGCACTCTAAAGCATTAACAATACAATGCTAACTCTAGCCTAATATTAGCTACACAGTGTCATATGCTCGGGGTAATTATTGTCAAGAATGTTGTTTTAACTTTAAACTTGATTGCAAGACTCTGCAATCTATATTACAATAGCAGAAGTGTGTTTTATTCACCACCAGAGGGACTTCACTTTAGGGAAGTTGTGCTGTCGTCTTTGTTTTTAAACAACATATGGTTTTTGTGACGTTAGTTTTTTTGTTTGTTTTTACATCCATTGCCTTTTTAGTTGAAGATAAGTTGTGGAGCAGTTATTTGTCAACAAATCCTCCGATACCTTACAGAGCGGGCCAGAAAGATTTACCCATCATATATCTCTAATTTGTTTGCTTAGCTTTCATCCTCGAAACTTAAAATTTTGGATAGTTTCTCTGAAAAGGCATATCTTTTGTTGTACCTGAGTTCATTTGTTTACTCTTAATGATTGTCGAGTATGGCATCGAAGGGTAAATGCGACCAGATTGTAGCCTTGAAGGAGGCTGAACTGACAACAATGCAAACCATGAAAAAGGTGAATGAAGCAAGCCAATCCCTGGAAGAAAAGGTTCAGTTCGGACCAAAAGAGTTTTTGAGATGGTGAGGAAGAGAATCCAAAGGAATCCTCGCAGGAGCATGAGGGCAACAGCAAAGAAAGTGAACATCTCAAGAACTTCACTGAGAAGAATCGTCAAACAGGATCTCTGACTGAAAGCACTAAAAATGCAACACAGACAACTGATTTCAGCTGCTTCTAAGGAAAAACAGTTTTACAGGGGGGAAATGATGCTGCAGGAGATCCACAGTGCTGCAGACAGAGTCCTGGTTTGGTCTGATGAGAAGATCTTCACCGTTCAGGCGGTGGTCGATTCCCAGAAAGGGTTTATGCACATAGTGCACAGCACCTACCTGAAGGCTGCAGAACTCATTTTCATTGTCAGAAGCCAGCTGGAGTCATGGTGTGGGCTGCTGTTGCATCTGATGGCTCAAAGTCTCCTTTGGTCTTCATTCAGGAGGGTGTGAAAGTGAACAGCCAGGTGAACCTTCAAATGCTTGAAGAAAAAGTGTTGCCTTGGTGTACCAATGTGTTTGGAAACCAGTTTGTCTTCACACAAGATGGTGCAGCAGCTCACACATCCAATGTCACACAGACCTGGGCCAAGCAGCACTTTTCTGGCCTCTGGGACAAGAACATGTGGCCTCCGTCAAGTCCAGACATCAATCCAATGGACTTTGGGATCTGTTCTAAACTGAAGAGGGAGGTCTCAAGAGTGTCTCACAGCAGTGTCAGCGCTTTGCAGACAGCTCTGATGAAGTCATGGTCAATACTTGATGCAGAGACAGTGCAGCGCTCATGCCAGGCAGTGCCAGGTCGTCTCCAGGCTATGATAAAGGCAAAGGGTGGCCATATTGAGATGTAAATCTTTTTGATGACAGAGAATAAACTATAGAAACTGTGTTCAATGTTTGTTATGTTTGTCTGCAAGCATTTTTGGATAGAGCAGAAAAAACGATGGGTAAATCTTTCTGGCCCACTTCGTATGACACCAGAGGAGCATACTGCTGGGTGAATAGTTGATTTAGAGATTCCACTGTACTGTGTTTTGTTGTGTTGTGTTTGCATGTGTTTTAGATATTTAAACCATACTGAATATGTGTTTACCAGATTTATCAGAAATTACAGCTTTTTAGTTTAGCTTGTAGCATCACTTAAACTTGCATACCCAGCTGCAGGATCCAATTTGGCAACCTTGGAACGATCCTTTGAGAGTTTTAATTATGTTGCAATCAACCTCTTTTCCTAATCTGTAATCTCGGTTTCAAGCTGACTAATTGCCATCAACAGCAGTTACAAGTCTCTTATGCCTTCTGTCCTGCTGGCTGCAAGCTGACTATCATCAGTGAATGCTGTCTCCTCCACTCCTCTTCTTCCTCCTCTTCTCCCACACTCACTTCAGCAGCGCATCTCCCAGAAATACATCAGGACAGCACTCGCTTTGCCAGAGTATAAAACATGGGCCTGGAGAAGAGCACACATTAATCTGACTTAGAAATCTAGCACAAAGTTTCAAACACTGTAATGAGTTGAATCATGGTGTTTGAGAGCTTTTTGTGGTCTTGTTGCTTGAATATGTAACGACACAACTCGCTGATGCGCAGATTTACACCACAAACCCAGTCAAAGAAGTGAAGGATGTTTGAATTTGTTTCCTGTCATTCATAATTTTGAACTTTCTTTGACCTACATTGTGGTCGCTGAATTTTTTATATAACTGATTCTTGTCAGTCTTCTATTCCCACTCACAAAGACAGAAACATTACAGAGAAAAAAGTAGTGTTTACTTTATATTTCAGCCTCTGAAATAAGTTAGCATTTCTACCATATCCCCATCACAGGGGCTCCTAGAGTCCTGCCTTTACTTTAACCCATTACTCACACTACCAAAGAATCACAGAGCAAGGTCTTTGTGAAGTCACATTAAGAGGACATTACACACTGGGAACAAAGACGCACTCCCTCATTAAAGGTCCCATATTCTGCTCCTTTTCTGCAGTTTAATATGGATCATTGATGTCTTCATGAAATGGTAGTAGCATGTTTTGGTCCAAAAAGCCAATAAATCAAGCACAGCAGCATTGTTTCCAGGCTCTCATAGCCCCTCTGTTCAGAGCGCTCTTAGTGGGCGTGACCTTTATATGTAAATGAGCCACCGCTGATACCGCCCCGCTTTTCTGTGTCACTGAGAGTGGCGCCACAAGCTCTGAGTGCACAATGTTTAGAAAACAGCAAAGCTCGTTTACCATAACATTACAGGCTAAAACAACTGGCTAACTGCAGCTAAAGTTGTACTGTCCAAAGTTGGAAAAGCAGCCGGCCGTGAAGTGACTAGCACATGCACAGTTTTACTGAGTGTAGCTGGCACATTTCCTTGATAAATGAACTCTAGACACTTAGACTTGTCTTCTTCCAAGATGGGAAGCTTGTGCATTGAACTATGTGGCTGTTTACAGCCAAAAACAGAGCAGTGATGGCCCTTCAACTTCAGCATGGGCTGGGAGGGAGTTCGGGGGTATCTGCTCCGGAGGACCAATCAGGTCAGACTTGCTCCTGATTGGTCAAAAAAGGCAATTGCTGACGTTTGCAAATTCCCAAAATCCAAACAGCTCGTTTTAGGTCAGGATTTTACATTCACAAGCACTACTAAGTTCAGGTTTTGTCATTAAATGTCACATTTTGTGGGCTGGGAGGAAAGCAAAAGACCCACAAATTTCACTAAAAGACTAAATAAAGTGATTTTTGCATAATATGGGACCTTTAAAGGAAGCTTTTGAGAGTGATGGGAGACATTATGAAGAGGATAAATGTGTCAGGTGGGAGAAAGTTGGACATAATCATGGACCAAAGAAGGGGGCCCCTGAAAGTTATCCCAAAGGGAAAAACCATTGAGATCATGGACGGTCACAAAGGGAGAGAAAAAAAATGGGGATTAATACTGAGCTGAGTTAAGCAGGCTCCTTGAATGAAAGCAAAATCCAGAAAAATGAGAATCAAAACCACCACTGCCAAGCAGCTGATCAGAAACTCAACAGGAGACTCTCCTGATAGAGAAAAACACTAAAAATGGCCAGGTATGCCAAACACAAAGAGCTGGGTTTGAAACAAGGCCCAGAGACTCCAACTACTCGGTCCAAGATGCTAAAAATGCCAAGCCAGACACACTGAGGCACACTGAAAAACTCTGAGATACCCTGAGAAATAATGAGAAACACTAAGGAACACCAAGAAACAGTGAAAGTCATTGAGGCTGTGTCTCAAATTGCGTTCTGTTCTTAGATTTACTATTTTGAGTCCTTTAATGCATTCACACTGGCAGTGTGGAAAAATGTAGCGCATTTCTTAGCTGGCACACCCAGTTGGACAGAAAGTTGAGTATGGAAGGCTGGACACTTCCTCACCCTACAGCTGTTGCCACCTTGGCCATAAAGTGGAAGGGGTGGGAGTGGGTTTAAGAATGGTTTAGAGATCTAATTAATGAATAGAAGAAGAAAACCTGTGAACAGATCTGAAATGCTTTGTTTCCATTAAGTGCAAAAGCTGCAATGTTTGATTTGAGTATATGCAGTGTGTTTCATATAAGTGTACGCACAGAAGTATCTGGTTTTAAACACAGTATCTGTCTGGAAGTAACATGGAAGAGTGATACCTGAACCAGATAAGAACATGATTTTTTTTTTTTTTTTTTTAAAGCAATATTAAGACCAATATAATAATAAAAAATAATAAAACAAGGTTATTTTTAGAATGACTGTCTTCTGCTCTTGCCCTGTAATTTTAGGACCTTATTACCACCCCACTGGCCTGTCATACACAAACATACATCCAAACCAGATAACCATGTTTAAAGTTGTTTCTCCAGGCTTCCAGTTGAACCTGTGGTGGGAGTATGCAGTCATTATTAACACCTGCAGTAGGTGAAGTGATTTTCCAGCAACATGGAGGCAAATTTGGGCTACTTAATAGCAATAATCCCCCTGCCTGATCTGCGGCGCCCACTTCCTCTGCCAAAGTGCCTGCAGCAAGGTGCCAAACCTCCACCAGCTCCAGAGACACAGATTATAGCTCACCTCACACTCCAGCTCCCTGCTGTAATAAATAGCACAGTCAAACTGGTTTGTGATTATGGGGGGGTACAAGGAACTGATTTTAATCATTCGTGACAAGTTTTCAGGAGCATGTGGCCAATTTATTTCTGCAGGTTCATAAATCTGTTGCGTGTTTTGTCTTTAGTTGTTGTAGGAGCAGATTATGAATGGGTTTGTTTACAGTGTATGTGTCTGTATTTAAGGTCGTATGGGGAAACGAGAAGTCACATTTACATACAACCTTACCTTAAATCTGACTAATTATTTTATATATAACAAAAAATGCTGCAATACATCTTTAAAGTTGTTTCAACAGTATTAAAATTTATAGAAAGTTTTCTATTTTCCACCTGTTGGGTTCAAGTCTCTAACAGAAGTTACGATCGCTTTTACAAAAAGCTGCGAACCTGGTACAAAGTGATGCTCTGTATTTGAAAGCTTTCCACATTTTGCTCAGGCTGAAGAAATAAAACCTTTGCACTTTCTTGGTTTAGGTTCTGGTTCAAGGTTCTCTATTTTTAGATTCTTAATAAAAATGTACTGTTTGTGGGGTCTGGATTTGAAGCATGCCATGGCCATTTTTTTCCCTGTTTAATGTTGTCAACATAAACCATTTGTATGGAGAGCAAATCAAGTGGAACACACACCTCTGCAATGATGTCTTAGCTCCTTACTGTGATTTTTTTTTTCCTGTGAAAACAGATTTCTTCATGCAAGCGCTGCAAACCCCTCATTCAAGATTAGAAAATGTTTAACTTCAGCATTGAGTTACATCAATTTATGGGATCAGGGTCCCTTTGGGGTGCAAAACTACTTAAGGAGAGTCACGAAAAATCCAACTTTTCTTAGTACCACATTTCATCCATTGTTATTGAATTTGAATAGGAACACAGGTTAAAGCTTATATTAAACCAAGCAAAAAGATATGGTTTGCTTAGTCTTTTAGAGGTATTACCAAGCTAAGATGGTGATTAAGCCAGGATGACAAAGGTATCAACGGTGGCGGGTTAATTTAGGCTGTACAATATGTGCACTTAAGAAGTCTGACTTTCAATCTATTGAGTGTCTTCTGTCTTTTGTTTGTTTTTGTCTTATTTTAGACTGTAGACTGTAAAAAAAAATGGAAGTCATCTTGCTTGGCTCATAGTGAGGTCTCCACAAAAACTGCTCCCCCTGGTGGCTGGCTGCAATATAGGTTAAAAAATCTGTCTTTCCAGCCATTCCAGATGGGCTGTGGTCAAACTTTGAAAAATTAATACACCTCGTAGAAATATTCCTCACGTCTGATTGTTGTGGTGATTTGGGGATATTATTTGACTGTCTTGTATTCAAGTCCTCTTTTATTCTGGAAAGTTTCATTTTCATTAGTTATACGAGATTAAAAACGAAGTATTACGTCACGCTTAACGATAATTGACAGCTGCCGTTCTCGTGTATTTTGGGAGGGATTGTAAAATATGTTGCGAGGTAGAGTCAAGAAGTGTTTAGACTCTTGAAAGAAAAAAAATATATTGCGCAACTGCTGTCAATGCACCTGTGATGGGGTATTTGGCTTTAAAACCGTACAATGGTAAATGGCAGAGCCACGCTGTCCACTCTGTGTACAGTCTATGTTTTGGATCAGTCTGGTAATGTTTTTCTCATTGCTGGTCTTGGGCACTGATATTTCGTGCACTCATGCTTCAAAGCTTGGGAACCCCTGATCTATAGTTGTAAAAAAAAGTGTTACAAGCATGAAATCACAAAAACAAACAAAGAGCCATTTTTCGAACACAATGAAAACCTTGAACCTCTCTCCTCGACACAGGCAACCCCAAGGCTGCATAAACACACTCATCCTCAAGAGACATCATCTGTGTTGACACACAAGCTTCTCAGCTCTCGTTGAACCTTACACTGGTGTTTCTTTGCCCATAACATGAGTCCTGGTGCAAAACCTCAGCCTTCATCTGTCACACCAAGCACGGGGAGCATTGGTGCATGAGCCTCATCCCACGCTCTGCGCCCTGGGCCATGCATATTGTATGAGTGTGTAACCTTCATCTGTGCATGCTTCTGTCAGCAGACAGGTTAAGTGTGCGGGGTGTTGTGATGTCCAGGAATGTGTTGTGTGGTGTTTGGTCAATTTATTCCCTAGTCAAAAGAGATCAGTGTCCACTTGGTTTTAAAACTGCTTCCTGAACGGCTGCCACAGGCTTCAGCTGTGCGCTCTTTAAATGTGTGTTCAAACTGTGATATGGCTAACAGTAAAGTTTTATGGAGGTTTTATTAAATGGTGAGTTAATACCTTTAAAGATAACATAAAGTCGGATTAGATATGCTTGATTCATCAAATATCTACTAAACCTCATCCCCTCTGTTAGAGTTATTAACCTGCATGACTCTTAATCATGGTGGGGTAATGGTTTTATAGAGCGCTGTGACTATGAGAGATTGAAAGAGTGTAGGAGATATTAACGTTGACAAGCTCCCACTGATGAGAGTGAATGTGAGGTGTTAATGTTTGGATACACTAATGCAGCATAAAATCAGCCAAATGCTGAGGGATAAAGAAGAGACTGGCCAAGAGAAGCAATCATGACAAGGCTGAGGGAGGAACACTCATGAATAATCTCACTGGGCACCATGAAGTTGATAAATCTACAACCACGCAGTTTGAGATTCCTGTTTGACTAAACTGGTTTTGGTTTTCTCCGTCTTTTTGACCCAGATTCTGATCGGGGAAGTGACCAGCTTCTTTGTGAAGTCGGAGGGAGCTCAGGAGAAGACCATCGTGACGGCCGACTGCTGTTATTTCAACCCTCTGCTTCGCAGGATTGTGCGTTTTCTGGGTCAGTTGGAGTCCTGAGTATTAAAGGTTCCTCTCTTTTGACTAAATAGAGCCCACACGCTGAGATGAAGGCTCATTAAGGCTTGAACATCTCTGATATAAGGCCATGTCTTATAGGTCTCCTGTGGACTAATTTCTCTGTCCCCTCCCCTCATGTTCTGCTCTGTTAATGTGATCCCTTTCCTCCCAGTATTTATCCAAGTTATTAGATTTCTGAGGTGGCGCGTTGAAGCAAAGGCTGTGTCTGTCTGGCCTTTCACTCCCACACAGTTACCATCCAGGGTAGCTGTTCAACTCCCATAAATGCTCTTCTTTGACTCCCACCTCAGACATTGATTCAATTATCCTGAGTTTACAAACATCCTCCTCTCAGTCTCTCACTTCCTCCATCCTTTCTCTCACAGGTGTTTACTCCTTTGGCCTCTTCACCACCACAATCTTTGCCAACGCAGGTCAGGTGGTGACAGGGAACCAGACGCCACATTTCCTGACAGCCTGCAAGCCCAACTACACAGCTCTGGGCTGTCAGTCTCCACTGCAGTACATCGCAGAGCGCCGCGCTTGCACAGGGAACCCGTACCTGGTGGCGTCTGCTCGGAAATCTTTCCCCTCCAAAGATGCAGCGCTCAGCTTTTATTCAGCCGTCTACACAGTGGTACGGTACTTTTTATGGGATGGACTGCAGTCATTGTGGGATTTAAAGATATTGTGTGTGCTGTGGTACAAAATTGTGTTGTAAATCAAGCAGTGTATCAGAGGACAAGCCTCTGTTTTGCTCCAATTCAACCAAACAAAAGTTAAAGCCAGTTGAGGTGTTACTTTGGAGTATGGGGGCTTTTACAGAAAGTTGTAATTGAGGGTGGTTAATTGAAAGTCGTTCACTCATTTTTTTAGATGGATTTTATACATTATTTTGGGGTTAGAGATGCTATGAGGAGGCTCCGTTTTAATTGCACTCCCTCGCCACCTTGTGGCCCAGAGTCTCCGCACACTGTCATAAATTACTTTTAGTGAGGCGTGTGCTTGGTTTGGAATTAAATGGGGATCGGATCAAAACATATTTTCTTTGTTCAAGACAACTTTTTACTGGATAAAACGCCAGGAGGTCATGTATTTATCAATATAGTTTCGTAGTGCTACAGTTTGAAATGTGACATCAAGCAGACGTAGCAGCCGGCTACATGTTAGCCTAGTGCTCCGATGTATCCGTAGGCTAATGTGACAACAAGTAAACACTGTCAGCTTGTAAGAAGTTTAGTAGTAGTTTATATTTATGGTTCAATTATTTTTTTACCTGGTTAAATAAAGGATATTATTATTATTATTATTATTTAGCACAGCTGGCAGCCCGGTGCTCTTAGACATGTCTGTAATGTGAAACGTTAGCAAATCCTGGTTAGCTTTGTCCTGCCAGTCATCTACCAAGCAGAGCTAGCGTAACCTCACTCTTCATTTTATTGATAGACTCTCAAGTTTGAACAGACCACTGCAGAATAACTGCTGACTGTGGGTTGGAATGAACATTAGCACAAACGGCTTAGCTAAGTAGCCTTTGGCTCGGGCTGTATCACTCTCCCGTTTCTTCTGCCTTCTGTCCTTTTTTCTGTCTGACAGTTAGGCTCCTGTATCCACCATCACTATAAAAATTAATCACAGAAATTTTTCTCAGCAGAGGAAAAACACTCTCCTCACTACTAAACCTCGTCAGCTGGTGTGGTGTTGTCATAGGGACCTAGATGTGCCCTGGAGCAATCCAGTACTGGACGACCCAAACTGGAAGCTAAGAAATAGCAATTTAAAATAACCTGTAACCACCAATATTGGTGCTGATAATCTCATTTTAAAGTGAGGATTACTATCAAGCATATATCACAGCCCCTTTTGTACTGACGGTAAATAATTGCCTCATCAAAGCCAATCATAACCAGGTGACCCAAAAGTACCACATATCAGAAAATTTAAGGAGAAAACATCACCATTTGTCAGGAAGCTGAAGTTTGGATGTTGTTGGACCTTCCTGCAGGACAATTATCCAATTCACACCTCAAAGTCCACCAAGGCTTAGTTTTAAAATAAGTCCATGAGTATTCTAGTATAAGGCCATCCCTGCTGCCCGATTTGAACCCCACAGAAATGTGTGGTGGGATTTGAAGAAAGCTGTTTGAGCATGCAAACCCAGGATTGTTGATGAACTGGAGGCCACTACCCATGAGGACTGAACTAAGATTCCTGAGGAACTCTGCCAGGAGCTGATGTCTGGCTCTGAATCATGTTTGCAGTAGGTCAAAACAGCAAAAGGGTGCTCAGCTAAGTACTCAATATGCTCATCACATAGGGGTTGAATGATTCTGGAACTGAAATAGTCAGTAAAAATAGCTTTTTTTTTGTAGAAATTGGAAAAAGCACAAAATAATATAAGGTGTGTTGAGCAGTTTATATTGTTCTTATTTGATTTATTCATTGCAAACAGCTGGAAGTTTGTACATTTGGTTTGTTGGTTGAATAGTTGAATGAGTGCTTGGATGAAAATTGTAATCTCTTCAGGGTGAGACAATATCCTGACCCTACAGGTCACCTATTCACTATACATTGGTGAGCTAATTAACTGACCACCATCTAAAAAATTAAATAAACACTATTTAAAGATAATAACTGGTCTTAACAGCTGTAAAATGAGGCTGATGTCACAACTTTTAGCTCTTCGATCTTGTCCTCTACATCTGTAAGAATTATTTTAAGGACAGGAGCCTCGTTTACACATCATTTTCAGCATGAATGTAAATAAAGGTAGCTCAGGTTATTTGTGATCGTACAAGACAATAAAACCTAGAAATAGCAACAACTGGCGAAGTAGTTAAACATATCAAAATACTCCTGCTCAAATATTACATGTATAAGCTGAGATAACAGGTTAGATTAAGGTTGCTAAGAAAAAAAAGAGTGCCCACAAGAAAGAAATTTCTTTTTTGTCAGTGAATTTAAGTTGCTTGTTACAGTTTGGCCATTATAATTTCTTATTTGCGAGTCAGAGCCCAAACTAAATGGGTTATTTGCTGGCTTTTGCTACACCCCTTCACAGCATTTTGTACAAGTCTGACAAATAACTCCATAATAAAAAAAAAGTTTAAAAAGAAAAAAAACAGCAAAATCCTTGAAAAAGTTGTGAAGAAAGAACAGAAGTAACACCAGATTCTTCTGAAGGGAAGTAACCTCTGAGCCATTACCTGACAAATCCTCATTTTAAAGACTAACTTGAGTACCTACGACTTTTAAAATCTAAAAGTTCTGCTTTAGTAAAAGTGTTCAGCTCTGATTCAATTGCTCCTAATCTGTTTTTGTTTACAGTGCTGTGTCCTTGTCATTCTAAGAAGCAGCTTGCAGCTGTGTTCACTGAGCTTTCTGTAGGTGTTGTTCAGCTGCTGTGAAATCGCAGCAGAGGGCGCCCTCTTGTGGCCTCTTCAAGCTGTTTAAGCAGTAGCTCTGTTTGAATGATATCAGCAGGCTCACTGAAGACCTGTGGATCCAACACCTGTTCCAGCTCACAATGAATAAATAATGCGTTGTGTTTTTATTCTCCGTGTACCTCAGATGTACGTGACTCTGGTGTTCCGCACCAAGGGGACCCGTCTGACCAAACCCACCCTGTGCCTGGTGCTGCTGTCTCTGGCTGTGCTGGTGGGAGTGATGAGGGTGACTGAGCACAGAAACCACTGGAATGATGTTCTGGCGGGGTTTGTCACCGGAGGAGCCATCGCTGCCTTCCTGGTGAGAAGGAGAAAAGGATTTATGGAGAGAAAAAGCATGTTCTTCCTTTCTTCTACCAGATATGATGATAGTGTTCAGCTTAAACTGTATAATGAATAAGAACAAAGGGAGTGTAAGTGTGATGTAAGTGCAGGAGAGACGGTGAAACTGATATGAATCTTTATTATCATACTTTTAATCCTGTCGCTTGATACATTTTCTGTAAAATCTACCACGGTCAGAGTCTACTTCAAAGATAAAAGAGCTTTCTTTCTATGTGTCCACCTGTTTTTCATTCGTTCTAGTCTCTCATAACACGAGTGTCCTCCATCCCTCACAATGGCACTTAGACATTTTGTTCACCAGAAAATCCATCTCTGAACCACTATAGAGAAAAATCTCTCCTTTTAATTCTCTTTTCTCTCCGGTCTCTGCACTTTCCCAGGTTTCATGTGTAATCAACAACTTTCAGCCAACCCACATTGCAATGCCGACTCCTAGTCCACCTCCACATCGCCCGGAGCCGTCCATCGGGCTGCCCCTCCTTACTCTGCCCCGTGTGGAGAGTCCACTCGAAAAGTTAAGTGGCGTCCAGGTAAGGGATGGGGGAAATCAATAAAGAAGAAGCTTTGATAACACATCATTTATTCAGAGATTTTCAAGTTTCTTTTAGTGAGGGGAATCATTTTGGTGAATGCTTGCCCTTTAGATTCCAGTTATAATGTCGATTAGACGGACTACAGCTCCCTCTCAGAAGTTTGGGGGTTAGATCATTTTCCATTTACAATTCATCTACTTTCACTCTGGTCAAAAATGAATTTCTCCCAAGTGCTAAAGTTTCATGGTCCACAGAGGAACAATCACCCTTTTTTTACACTGATACCACATGGGTGATCTAACATATCAGAGTGAGAAAACTCAGGTTAGAGTGAGCGTTTCATTTAATCAAGTCTCACTTAGTTTTCAGTCAAAATAACATCACAATGTATGTCTCTTTTTACAGATAACAGCTTGGGGAAAATAATTAAGAAAAATGTTTCCTCTGTTTTACCAGCCAACATAGACATTAGTAAGAGCTAGCTTAAAGGTTCCCAAACTGTTCAGCTTGTGACCCCCAAAACAGCAAAACCCTACCAGTCTCTGGGAATACAGCAATGGGCCAATCCAAAAATAAACAAAGGAAGACCTTAGATCATTAATTAGTTGATTGCTTTAGAATATGACTGCATATCAAACTTAAATTAATCAAACTTAAGCAGGATAGTGGCAACACAAAGTGCTTGACAAAGAAAAGAAAAGAAAAGAAAAGAAAAAATAATAATAATAATCTTAAGCGATCTGATAAACCCATATAAACACACACATCAGTGTACAAGCCTCCACCTCCAACCCACCAACCCACACCCCTAGTGCACAAGGTGAATACAGTTAATTAAAATCCCTGCAGATGACCTGAGGAACTGTGGAAATGCTATCTGGAGACCTTAATGAGGAAACACTGAAGGTCAAGTAAAATGTTAAACTCATAATAAGAAAATTAAACAACCAAATTTAAAGAAACAAATAAGATAATAAAATATTAAAAGACTAACGCAGTAAAAGAGAAATGATGTAAAACTAAAACTTTAAGATACAGTATTGAAAAGCTGAAAGTAACAACTTTAAGAAGACAAAGATCCAAACATCAATAGATAAATAGATAAATAAGTAAAAGGTAAGTTTTAAGTTTGCTTTTAAAAATGTTTAAGCTCTGTGTGCATGTATTGGTGTTTTTCCTGGATTAACTTTCCACCATTGGCGCCATCATCATCCTTGCTTGGACATAAAGGGGTATAGAGAGTCTAGTCTAGAAAAAATGTGGAAAAACAGATCAAACATTTTCTGTTTGCATTAGTTTTATAAAAATATAACCCCTGTTTTTTTGTTCATATATTTTTATAATAATATGCCGTTGTTAATTTTTTTTGTTGTTTTTTTGTTTTTGAAGACATGTTGGCAACCCATGCTTTGGGGACTTCTGAGCTAGCTTACTTGATTTAGCTTTTTTAACAGAGAGAACAGTAGGTCGTCAATTCAGCAGCAGCATAGAGGAATGAAACTGAATTATTAAATTAACATTTAGCCTTAGCAGTGATTGACACCAGAAGGTTTACATTTGTGGTTATGTGCAAATTTTTAAATCAGAGTTTTCATTTATATTTCAAATTATAACCATCACTATCATAACTCGTGTTACTTTCTGATCTAATGACAATCCCATGAGCTGCTTTAAGGTATTTTCTTTAACTGGTAATTAGAAAACAATGGTAAGTTAAGATGCTACACCAAAAGGCCTACATTACTCCTGCCCAAATATGAATAGCAGCATTGCTATCAGGAGCATGTTAGCATGTCTGTGTTAGCAAGAAGCTAAAAGCGTTGACTGCCGAAGAACAACCTCACAGAGCAGCTAGGAGTGCTCTCAGCTCTTGGTCTTGGGTATTTATTTTACTTAGTGATAACCCTGTTGTTTAACTGTATCTAAATACATCAGATATTGATTGTCTTTCGGTTGTGTACATGTTTTCTCATGTCCTAATTTCATATCTTTGCATTCTAGCAAAGTGATGTGCTCTTTCTTTCAATTTTTAACTCCAAATAGTTAAGTAATAGCTCCACTTCTTCCTGAACTTACACCTGTACCTTTACCTCTTTTTAGGCTCCAGGGTTACCGTATTCTGAGATCACATGACCATCAGCCAATCCCGTCCCCCACCCCTCCCGATGTGCTCCTCCCCTCGCGGCGTTGCCTCACCAGCGCAGTCTAGACCTGCCCATTGAGATCCCCCCACCTTGCCCAGCTCACCCCGAAGGACGAAATCCTCTCCGACGAGTCAAATCCACCCAGGTCTAAAGGTCCAGCCAATCACGAGAGAGGCAGAACAGGAGCATGTGCACACGGCATGCATGGCTGAAACATGTCATCTGCCAAGGACGGAGTAGGGATGGATATATGTCTCTCTGCCCAGTTCTGTCCTGTTTGTCCTTCAAGATGGCCTCCTCTTTCTTTCAGGTGTTAAAGACCTAACGAAAGACTCGCCAAAGCCAGAGCTGATGAAGCAATACTGTGTCCTATTTCATGACCTGTTGTCCAAAAAGACCAGTGACTCAAAAGACTGTTGGCTGGGGATGACTTGATAAAACACTTGATCAATTAAAAAAACCACAGTGTTTGTTTTTTTATGGTCAATAGAAATCTTTCTCACTGGATGATCGTCCTCAAAAAGACCGTTGGTAACACTCAGGACAATAAAATGAGGGAAAAGGATTGAGAACGAAAACTTTCGTGTCATCAAAATGCAGGTACTGTTGAGAATAACAGTACAGATTTTTTTTCTTACTTAGAAGAGACGCAATCAAAGAAGAAAGCACCTTTTGGATAAATAGCACAGAAGAACCTTTGTAGAGTTCAGTGAACTGTGTTTGTATCTTATTTGTTTTGGGGTTTATGAGTTTAATCTGGCTGCTGACTTCACTGAAGAGGTTTACATGAACACACACATGCTGTGCTTGTGACACCAAATTTGTTTTGGGGCATCAGTTGATTTATACCTGAAGTGAAGTGAATGACATTGCCATATACTTACTATTCAGGTCTGTGTTAATAAATGTCTGTAGGTTTACGTCAAAGCTGTGAAATATTCAGATAGTGTCATTCAATATTTACAACCTATACTCATGTCAAGTTTTTGTTTAGCTTGCAGAAAAGTCTCACTTTGTTTTACCTTCAACACCTTCGGTACACACTGTTCTTTATTTAATCAAACTGATTTATTTTAATCTCATTTTCTTTCCAGTAGTGTTTGTTTGGGATAATAGTGTTCACCTTTTCATGCAGTGGCCATTTTTCTCTGACAGCGTTAAGTTGGTGGGAATCTCAAATGTGGGAAGTGTAACTGCACTGTTTTATGCTGTTTTTGCAAATATTTGAGGATATGATGTTATACAATACAAAATAGGACAAGACTCAAGATAAAGCCAGGTAAAACATGTTGTGAAATTTAGAAAAAACTGTACAATGCAACTGAAATACTATAGAACACATAAAAAAACTTCAATGTGTAACTACATGACAGATCATGACATGATATAATATGATCTGCTAATATGTCACGATATAATCCGTTACAGCAGGGCTTTTCAATTAAAAATTTAGTCGGGACGGATTTTCAGAGTAAGGACATGAGCTGGGCACATTTTTCGCAAAGTTAAGCTGCTGTGGTCCTCTCCTGAGCTATGCAACCCGGCTTTACTGTAGTACGCAGTCAAACTCTGAATTCCCCCAGTAAAGTTTGTCTGAATCGCAGCATGTTTTTCAGTGTGGCGTCTTTGGACATTTTAATCTTTCAGCACTCCCACACACTGTCTAACTTGCAAGAAAATGATTTATTTGCAACGTTTCAGTCACAGACCTTCATCATGCAAACATTTTTTTTTTAAAAGGGCAGAACATCTTAAATAAGAAGTGGCGATCGCACCCATGGCCAATCATCATCATGGCGTAACATCTGCACCAGAAAAATAAATACACAGGACAACAAACACTCATTGACTTCCTGACTCAGAAAGTCATCATGATGACATCACTTAATTCCCCGAGAGATAAAAAGCACAAGAATGGGGCACAACCAACTTTTAGGCTTTTTATCTCTCAGGGAATTAAGTGATGTAATCATCAATGGACTGTCTCAACTAAAAGTTAAATCTAATGTTTCTCATGTTACTTGTCTTATGGACCTTTAATGTCCCCTAAACTGCATATTTTGTGATTGATGTTTCTATTTTAGACTTATTTGTTGGCCTTTAATAGGCTTTCATCATGATGACTATCTTAGTCAGGAAGTCAATGTGTGTTTGATGTCCTGTGTATTTATTTTTCTGGTGCAGATGTTACGTCATGATGATGATAGGCCATAGGTGCGATTGCCACGTCTTGTTTAAGACATTCTGCCCTTTTGAAAAAACTGTTTGCATGATGAAGGTCTGTGACCGTAACGTTGCAAATAAATTATTTTCTTGCAAGTTAGACAGTGTGCGGGAGTCCACCTACTTGTTTACATCGTATTTTTTCACCGCCCCATCTGTCTCCTAAATTAGACGTGCAAAGTACTCTCCTGTATCTTTCAGCACTGCAACGCATTTTTGAACTTGGCAGTGAAATAATTAAATAAATACTTTCCAGTCCATACAGGATTAAATTGACAATTATCCATGCTGATTTTTTTGTTTTAGGGTAGACAGGGACATGCTATTTTCACCTGTGTAGGACTGCTGATGCTAACTTTTCAAACACACCTGCTCAATGACACAATACATTGTGGGTTAGTTGCCAGGTTAGGATAGGTGTTGCTGTCAATATTTGTACTGATGTTGAATTTTTTTTTAAGAACTTGTCAGTGTAAGTAAAAGAGGTTTTCTTCGTCAGAGCTGAATCCCAGTAACTTCACAGCTGCTTTTGAGCCACTCAAGGGTTGCGTTCAGGCCGCCTCGGGATGCTAAGTGAATAGCGCTGCATTACAATTAGGGATGGGTACCGAGATAGGTACTATTATAGGTACCGACCAAAATCTGTCAAAAGTACCAGGTACTGATTCACATAAAACCCAAAGGTTCCATGTTTAGGTACCTAAATGCATCCTTGTGACTGTGAGAGAGTGGAAGAGTAGGTGATTTTCCATACTGGACATGAACACAGCATTGTATGGTTATAAACTGAGGAATAAATGTATTAGATTGAAAAAAAAATCTTATTTTATTATTGAACAAATTGATATTTTTTACCACATAAACACAAAAAAGTACAGAAAATTGGTACCACTGAGTACCGGTAGCGGTTGCCATGTACCGGGCATTGGTACCGTATCGTTTCAAATGTGAAAGGTACCCATCCCTAATTACAGTACGACACGACACAGCATGATATGATACACTACAATATAACATGATATGGATAATATGATATGTTATAGTTGGTTACGACACAAAACAACACAACAGTACGATACCATGTGGTACAATACAATACGACACACTAAACTTCACAACACAGAACACAGTATACAGTATGTTACAATACAATATGATACAATAAATCACGATATAGTTAGATGCAGTGCGGTACAGTATAATATGATACAATACTCCATACCATACTACACAAAACGACTGGACACAATAGGATACAGTATGACTCTGTTTAGTTCCTTCAAATTCTCTACTCTGAAATACACTTCACTATAATGTGATAAGATGTAGATCAACAGTACAATACAACACAAAACAATACAACAATATTCTGATTAGATAAAAACATACAGTTACATCACTACCTTACAATAATTATGTGCTGCTGCAGCATGTGCTGTTGTCCAAAGTTAAAACAGCTAATGAAATTTGTTGTTTTACCTTCAGTGTGGCCTGATTTAGCATTTAGGACCAATGACAGAGTAATAGTTTGTCCTATGTTTGAAATATTTACTTAAAACCACAAAACTCTGCAGTGCAAGATTATGACAGTATTTAAGGTTCCCAATCTGAGGATGACATCAGAGCAAAATGGCTGCTGTCAGGCCGGCTCATGGTTAGTTGCATCCGATGCAAAAGCTTCTGTTCATTCATGTCACTATCACAGCTTTTTTTTCTGATTTTAAAAAATCAATGGCACAGACCAGTGTGTGACGCAGAGGTGAGACCTCTGAGTTTTGTATAGTTTTGTACAGTATATAGGTTTCTTTACACACTATATAAACTACATTATTGATACGTCTTAACTTGTGTGTGCAAGTTGATGCTGTCTGAAGCTGTGAAGAGTGTGAAATCAAAAAGAATAGGAAAATAAGAGTGTTTGGCTTCTGACTTGTTTTGCTTTGTTAGAGAAGACAGTGAAGACAGGTGAAATGAGCAGGAGAGACAGCACTAGGCTATATACAAGAGATACTTTAATGGTTTGTGCGTGAGTGTGAGTGCTTGTGTGTGAGGAAATGAAATGCGTGTGTACGTTTATAATGAGCACATTGTATGGCAGCATTACTGTTAATTTGGTTATCTGTTTTCTTAAGTTAAACTGTCAAACGTAGCTGCTATAATGACACACTTGTGCTTGTGTGTAACTGCAGGCCTTTAGGAGGACCCCTGCTGAGGCGTCCTATTAATGCCTGTTATAGCAGAAGGTGCTCATTACAGCTCTGAGATTACCTTCAGAAAAGCTCTTCAGTCTGAATTTTTTTGTAAACAACTGAAGAGGTATAAAACAACATAATCGTCCAAATAATGTTATTTTCATGTCAAAATGTCTCTGTTTTGTATTTATTTACCAAAATAAATTGTAATTGCCACATTTTGCTGCCAGATTTCTGCTTGTTTACACTGTTTTCAGCTCTCCTTGGGGAAATTTGTTTTATATTTTAAATCATTATTCAACAATCGCTGTGAACACTACAAGTATAAAGACATATTTGTCAATCTTTGATGTATCTTGACAATAACACAAGCTAATTAACAGGTTTCAGCAAGTTTTCCATGGGATCCAGTCCTACGTGTGATAAGGAGCCATAATTCATAATTCAAACTTTTCCCATTTTCAAAATTGTTGTTTATTCCTTTGCTTTTTCTGTTGTAGCAAATCATAATGTCTCACCTGATGTCAAAGAGCTGTTAAAGCTTTGAAACTCAAACTTTGCTATCAAGCCCCATTTTTATTAGAATGTCAAGTGTATTATAGTTATTAACAAAAAAAAAATTAGTTTTTGCAATAAGATGCAGTGTTCAGTGAAATATTTTCCTTTTTGGACACAAAAGAAGCAGCAAACACTGATGGGAGGTTGCTGCCCCCTAGTGGCAAGATGCAGCATGAATGCTGTTTATAATTATTAGCTGGTATATGTTTTTCTGACTCATTTGATTGTGTAGTCTGTCACTGAAAGCTCTACAAAGTTAACAAGAATAACCTTCCTGGACATAAGGGATAATAAATAAAAACCATCAGTTGTAGAAGAGCTTGTTTCAAAAAGCTGTAGTCATACTCTTTGACCACAGGGTGGCAGTGTAACTGTGGATACCTGAAAAACAGGGCAAACCCACAGAGAGGCTTTCAGAATTAAGCAGCCTTAATGTTTATGAAATCAAACAGCATATTAGGGATGTAAAAATATGCTAAAACAGAAAAGAGCACTTTAAAATGTTTTTCACCAGAGACCTCCACTGGCCCACATTAGGCATTAGTCAGCAAGCTAATAAATGAAATGTAATAGCACAATTACTTTGAAATGAAGACACAGGCAACTCCTCTCTATCTCTCTGTCTCTCTCAAATGCCCAAATCTCTCTCCGCCCCTCTTTGTGTTCCTCTGAGTTTGTGTTTGTCAGTCTTGTTAACGACAAAGCACACACACACACTGACACACTTGCACACACAGAGAACTCTGCACTCTCTCTATAACATTATCTTTTCCGGAAATTGCTTCTCAAGCACAGCCGGAGCCCCATTAGAAAAGAAGAGCTCTACGCTGTAACCTTTTTAAAAAGCCATTAGTGATGCACCTGCTTCTCTCCCTCTCTCCCTCTCTCTGGTCCTATTTGTGTGTCTTATTTGTCTCTCTTGTTAACACTGACACACACACACACACACACACACACACACACACACACACACACACACACACACACACACACACACACACACACACACACATACACACACACATTTTACACACAGCTTCTCCATGCTGATTGCCAGCCTCCACATTCTCAGTCCTACTAACTGACTGCTGAGCAGCACGAGCATCCTTCCTCTTCAATTAGAGTATGAATCACTGACATTTGAAAGTTCCACATCAGAGTGCAGCTCCGCTCACCTGTGTTGCTCTAATGACCTGTGAATCTTTTGGACATGAGAAATGGTCATTGATGAGTCGGGAGCCTTTGAGAAACATTTTCTCATTCATGTTTGAATAAATAAGGAATCAGGGAACAAGGGGATAACGAAAAGGATATGCTTTTAATTATAAATGTCGCCTCTCAGACAATAAATGTGTGTCTTTTGGTTTATTGATGTTTTAAACATTCAACGGCGTTACAGAAATTATTTGTTTTGGTTTTGATTGTTTCCTGTGACATTAACTGAACCAAAGCACTATTGAATTGGTGTGACACGACACAGCTTACCGGCATATTTTAGAAGCTCATCTTGGAAAGGGAAACAAGTATTATCAGAAAACCACAGAACACCAAATTTACACCAAACAATCTTTCCTTACTTTGTGAACCTACTTTAGAAATTTGATATTTTACAGCACAAGGATTATGATTTATCTATCATTTAAGATGATATAAAATTAAATGTAACCATCATTTGAGGTACAATGTGCAGCTTCTAGCAGCATTTAGCTGGAGTGACCTGGGGGATATGGAGAAAAATTTTCATTAGTACAGATATACCTTTAGGTTTCTGTTGATTTAAAATTACCTTTTTATATCTACATAAGCCATTGACATCTTGCGATGCCATGGTAGCTCAGAAAAGACAAACTAGAGGGAGCTGCAGGCATGCTTCAGTGCACAGGGGTGTCTAGAATGTATTTCTTGGGGGACTCGGTAGGGGCACAGACTTTAGAAAGGTAGCACACTGAATATTTTTTCTTTTTCTTTTTTTTTTGAATACCATACATAGATTGTGTTAAAACAGTGGGCTAAATGCTAATATAACAAATAATACACATTGTACAGTGTAAAGTGGTTTTAAAACTTCAAGTGAACAAACTGATTGACAGCTCTGCTGGGGATGGCCAGACAGGGTGACTACATTTCCACCAAGCAGTCTGGTTCAGTTCAGTACGGTTTAGCACAGTTTGGTACAGTTAAGCCTGATCTCATTTGCATTCCCACAGCAAACTGTGCCCTCTCGTGGTAGGTGGCGTGTAAGCTGGATGCCGAAAGCCGCAGCTGTTTAACAATAGCATGACGCCGTAGCAGCGTGACACAGTTTACCCTGCTAATAAATGAAGAAATGCATCCGCTGACGGGGTAAGTGACGATTCTTTAGACCAATCAAAGGTCTGTGGTGTTATAGCTCCACCTTCTGAGAGCGGATTTGGTCAGTCTGGCACCCGTACAAAAGGGTCACAAAAAGTGGGACGGCTCGTCTCGGTTATTTGGGGATCTGTCCCGGAATAAGTCAATGGATACGCCACAAAATGTGCGCTGTACCGAGCCGAAACCGGACCGGTCTGCTGGGTGGAAACGCGGCGATAGACTGTGTAATTGATGGACGTAGACTCCCCTAACATCACCCGCCTGTTGACGTAAATCCGCTATTGCAGCCATATTGGAAGTAGCGAGGGCTTTGCGTACAGTTATAGGGTGCCTGTCAGTCATATGACCTGAGCTGTGCCTCTGATTGGGTGAGCTCGCGATCTTAATATCCTTTAAACTGCCGAGTTAGAAAAAAAATCCACCCTCCGTCCAGTGTGTGTGGATAGTGAAATTAGCGACTCAGACAGGAGACGTTTTTTGAACCAGGCTGTATATAGGTTAATTTCTGCTTTGAAAATGGCTTTTTTTGGCTTGGTGTGTATGTGACTTCAGCTACTTCCGGAGCCAGCCTCAAGCAAACACTTGAGAAACAGCAGGTTTTAGCACTTCTGCACTGTCTCATCTTAGACTGGAGGTTGCCACTTAGGTGGCTAAAACACCCCAGTGCCAGTAGCCGCTGCCACCCTGGTGGCCACACCCCTGGTATAGCAGCAGTTAAAGCAGTTATATTGACAGGAGAGTTTTAGGCTGTCACAAAGCAAAATAAGATGGCTCATACTTTTCATTACCCGTGTGACTGCCTTCTGCTGGTTGAGGAATGTAAGTTAAAAACAAAATCAGACTGACCTCTCTCCTAAAACCTCATCCCAGCAACTTCCTGTCTAGAGTCTAACAAGAGGACAATAATATCTGCTTGATGAAAGTGATCTTGGGTCAAAACATAAAGGCAGCTTCAGGTCATGGTGACAATACTAAGTCAACCCTCAAACATGCTTAATCTTGAACTTAAATGGTGGCTGAGTTGCCCCTTAAGTAAAAACAGGACATAGAAACCAGATCACGGTCCAGACAAATTCTTTATGGATTTTTTTTCACCCCAACTGTAACTTAATAGGGTTTAAATTTACATGTTAGTTCAAAAATGTTGCCTGTAAACATAATTTATTGTCCATGCTAAGGTATGTATGCTTAAATGCTAGCTTTTGTGCTAAGTCTTCAAGCTGTAGGTGAGGGGTCATCTAATCACGAAAGAGAACCCATTCAATGTGTCAAAAAAGGAACATTTTATTCCTCAAAAAGATAGCTGCAGGTTACAAATGATATGACATTTCCATTTTTTAATCAATAACTTACATCCTAACGGTCAGAGAACATAGCTCCTTATCCTGCTTGATATGCCTTCAAACTAGAGCTTGTCTCCTCCTCATCTGCTCCTTGCGTGGCTTTTTACGACAATAAACTACACTTTATGGTGGCTGAAACTCAGCAGCAGGACACGTAAACAGAGAAGTACAGCTGCTATAGCACAATATTTAAATGTGCAAAAAATAAAACTTTAAATCATCCTGCAAGATCCAAAGCATACATATGATTTATAAACATATATACACCAAATATTCACAAAGGGCAAATTATGACTCTATATTGCATGCTGTCTTTAGTGGCTCCACAAGTGCGTCTCAGCATGCAACCAATTTGTGGTAATTTTTGACTGAAGGCAGGCTATGGCACGAGATACTTTTTAGATACTATTTTTTTCATTTCATTTAAAAAATAGATTAAATGACAGTTTTTTCTCCTCAAAAGCTCTGGCGGGCTGGATCTGGACCTTGGTAGTTTAAATTTACCATCTCAAGACCTACGACCATCTGATCGGACAACAGTAGGGGAAAGTCTGGATGGACATTCAGTGGTGTTATTCTTCAAGCAAACTGTTTGACAGCTAATATGGTCAATTAGCAACGTGTTAGCTTGTTTTAGCACTAGATAGAAAGTGACAGAATACCTACATTTCATTTTGTAAGAGACATACAATATGATAAATAAGGGTTAAGTTTGTAAGTAGCTGGTGTTAGCTTCTAGTTAATGTTTTAAAATGCTAACATTAGCTGTTGTCTAAAAGTAGCTAACTTGCAACTAAAAGAGTTGTGTTTTTCTAAGCCTAGTCTTCTTACCCTGTTTCCATTGGCGTGTAAAGCTTTTAAAATGTAAAGTAATTTAAGTTCCATCTAGATAACAGTAACTTTAGCTAGCTAGAGACTGGATTGGTTATCTATTACTCTTGCTAATAGGCTTCATATCTTTTTAAACTCAAGTATGTTTTTGAACTGAAAGCATTACTTGTGTCTCTCAGTTTCACTCTTTGTTTTTCTTTAAGTTGCTTATTAATTCAGAAGAGGTGCAATAATACTAATTTGTATTTTAAGCCATTTATCTGACATACAACCTCAAACACAGCAATACAACAATGTATTAGTGGTTGAGCTCCACACCCAGAGTAAGATATCGGAGGATCTTTTTTTCAGAAGGGAAAACATCAGTTTGTAGTCTCACCTTTCAATCCACATCGTTCAGAGACATCTTAAGTATTTATGAAAGGGTTATATATGATTGATTGTGTGTATGTATTTGTGTATATTTGCCTGAGCGTGCGTACCTGTGATTTCCTGCTATTAGCTGAACTTTGCTCCCTGACTCAGTGTCTGTCTGTTCTCTGTAATGCGCCTGACCCCGAGGTCACACACTGTCTGGGGCTGGACCACTTTGTGTGTCTCTGTATGTGTGTGTGTGAAAGAGAGAAAGAGTGAAAGAGAAGGAGGGAAGAGAAAGGAAATACTTAGGAAAAGGGTAAGTGTGAGTGAGTGAGTATGTGAAGTGAGAGATAAAAAGTGTGTGGATGAGTGTGGTTTATCGCATCCCAAAACAAACCAGCAGCCCCTGGGTAATAAAAATGTACTATCTGTCATTGTAAATTACAAATATTGGTCTTCGCCTTGCTGCAGTCTCCTGATTATGCTCAACGGTCTGCCCCTGACAATTATGAAGCTATTAACACTGAGTGTGTGTATGCGTGTCTGTGTGTGAGGGGAAAAAAAAGACTCTACGGCTGCTTATTTGAGAAAATATGCTGTCGGTTTTTATGGCCTTGAAGGCTCCAGTGCTTTGTGGGCTCTCGAACATCAAATTTACATGTCCCCTGTCTGTCTGCTGTTCTGTGCCTGACATATCCAAACCAAAACGAAGGAGAGGAAGAGAAGGAGAAATGTTAGAGAATTAAAGATAAAGATGTTTTGTTCTGTGCAGCTTGTGCGAATCATTATAGATTCTTTATTTCTTGAGTCAAAGTATAGATACTCCTGTTTGAGTACTGAGTATTCAGCGCGCTCTCTTCCTCACAAACACGTTTTGGGTTTCAATGGGCAGCTCTTTTACAGGCCACCAGCTGAGGAGGGGATTATAGAGGGCCTTACTACCAATCCCATCCAGCATGTCTGCTAAGGAAGACCATCAACCGGATACAGAGGTCCCAGGAGACAGGATTAGAAGTAAGAACACACACACACTCTCGTACACACACATGCTCACACTCACCACAGGCCATCTACAAACCTGTGTTAAAACCCTGCAGGAAACACCATTCAGTCCCATTCAGTCTATTATGATTTCAGCGCTAATGACTGGCGGTCAAAGCGGTGGCTTTGTGAGACACTATGTTCCTCTACTTCGACATCCAGTGTACCTCCGAGTTAATTCAGGCTGGATTCAAGTGAAAGTAATCAGTAAAAACAAAGAAAAAATACGAACAAAGATGAGGACAATCACATGGTATGCAAAGAGCTTGTTAACGTGGCAGCACATGGTTTCCATTGTTCCAACGTTTATACCACAGCCCAGACTATGGGTATATAGGATTTCTTCACTGCACTCTTAAATTGCCCATGTCTTAATCATAGGTTGCATTTACCAACACTTGACCCACTAAAACCCTTAGAGCGCCCTCTGGTGAAGAGACAGGTTGTTCAGTCAGACGAAACTCATCCCTTTAATAAAATTGTTCTTTTCACAACATACGGTGTGCACCAGTATTTCTTGTTAACACTATACGGCCTAGAACATGGATCATCACGTAGATCCTGTGTATGTGTATGTGCAATGCCTCTGGGATCCAGCAGGAGGACTGTGCTCTGTTTTCCCACTTGGCACCTTGTGGTCACAACCATAGACTGTAATAAAAAATGGACGTCCGCTTGCTTGGCTCGAAGTGAGGTCTCCACAAGAACGACACCCCCTGGTGACTGGCTGCAGTATAGGTTAAAAAATCTGGCTTTCCAGCCTTTCAAGATGGGCTGTGGTCAAACTTTAAAAAATCATTACACCTGGTAGAAATGTGTCTCACGTCCGATTGTTGTGGTGATTTGAAGATAACATTTGGCTGTCTTGTATCCAAGTCCTCTTTTTTCTGAAAAGTTTCGTTTTCATTTGTTATACAAGGTTAAAAGCGAGGCTTTATGTACCGTTTAAGGATGATCGACAGCTGCTGTTCTCGTGTATTGTTTTCGGGGATTGTAAAATATGTCGGGAGGTGGAGTCAAGAAGTGTTTAGACTCTCAAAAGAAAAAAACTATTATTTTTGTCACCCAGCTCCACTCAGATTCTCCTAGAATCCCTCATAGTCTCTACTGCGCAGACTCTGGCTCCAAACTGCTATAATGGCTGCGCCTGAGATGGCGGTATTTTGGCTTCAAAACCGTACAATGATAAATGGTGGAGCCACGCTGTCCACTCTATATACAGCCTATGGTCACAACCTGTTTCCCCTTCTCTCAAATCACCAACAAAGTTGCACCCACCACTCAGATAAAACTCTACTGAGACTGATAATATTTTGCAATAAACAATGTCAGTTGTGCAGGATTCTCTAGCTTATTTTAACCATTTTGATTTGCGTTATTTAACACTCTCCTTATTTCGTATGCTGTTATTTTATCAATGACTGTTTTTAATAATAACAATAAAGATCTACTTCACAGTCACTTACTTTACATATTTTACAGTTAAATACAGTATAAATACAGATTTATACTATTACTTCACAATTAACATGTTCAAAGAATTACTGCTTGAGCCTGTGAAGTGATAATATGGTGATTCATTGTAAAATATTACAGTCAAATATTGTAAATTTCAGATGGTATTTTGCACTCTGCGTATGTGTTTTCTATCACTGTTGTTCCCCATATTTATTTAATTATTATTCATTTAAGGGTATAGCACTGACTGACCTATGTGATAAAAGCCTGCCTCCTCTTTTGTAACAGATATGACATGGTATAAACTATAAAAGTGAAATACGCCTCTAAAGTTTCTCAAACATGTTTTCTACCATACTGCTTGGCTCTTATCATGCTGAAAATATGCAAATGTTCCTTTTTAGAGAGGATTTTATTTTTAAATAGTGATTTAATGACAAATGCAAGCTACGTGAAATCGTAGTATTTGTGTTTTTTATTGTGTTTGTAAAGCATAAAAAGAACAGCAAGCTGATAAAAACACAACTACTAACTTCTTATATATCAATACAAGAATCTGTCCCAATGTGAACTGCACTGACCTGAGGGTGCATTGGATGTCTCCTTAAATGCACTCCACCAAAACAATATGGCACCACCCATCAGGTTGTATCACAGCTTGACTTCTTCCAAAGATAAAAGGATAGCAGCACAGAGCCCGGATCATGTTAAAGAATATTTTATGATGAGTAAAAGTATTTAAAGAGGACCAGCAGCTTCAGACAGCTGTAAAACTGCTATAAAGTCTAAATATTATTCAATAAAACTATGAGCTTCGAAAGCCAAGCAGGTTTTGGTGATTTATTGCATGGTTGTTGCACTGGATTGCATTATATTTTGCAGATCTGTCCACTATCATGAAGGATA
This sequence comes from Halichoeres trimaculatus, assembly GCF_033239565.1. Lineage (NCBI taxonomy): Eukaryota > Metazoa > Chordata > Actinopteri > Labriformes > Labridae > Halichoeres > Halichoeres trimaculatus. Next base: position 33,391,131 of record NW_027437180.1, on the reverse strand, counting down.
CAGCAATCACCAAACCACATGGATGTAGGCCCTGTAAACACTACACTCAAAGGTTTTATTAAATTACGTCACCCTGGGGATGCAAAACAACTACAGACAGGTTCAATTACCCCCTTCAAACAAAAACACCTCCTATGAAAAAGAAAACCCTCCCTCACCAGACGTTAAAAGACACCTCACAGAGACCCGCTAAGGTCCCCGGACCCACGTTTGGGAACCGGTGCACCATAGGGCATGCTCTCCAGCGTCAGGGCTGAATGAAGGCATGGACTACAGAGAAAGGAAGCGAGAGGGAGGAGAAGAGGAGAGGTGAGAGGTTGCAGCGGAGTTGCATGGGATGATGCTGCTGCTGCTGCTGCTGCTGCTGCAGAGGCTCCATCTATCCATCCATCCATCGCTCCATCCCTCCCTCGAAGAGAAAGCAGAAAACAAGGAGTGGTTATGTGATTCCCCACAAGCAGGAGGAGAAGCGCACAAGGGAGAAAGGAATAGCAGGGAGAGGAGGAGGGGGGCGTTTCCCTGCACGGTATTGCCTATTCTCACTCCTCGGCATGGATACAATGTGATGCATATGGAACTGCTGCTTCAGGAAAGGTGGACACAACGGTAAGTTTGATTATTTGGGCTGATATTTGAATATTAAACACGTTGTGGACTCAGCTGACAGCGCAGCGATGGTCGAGGTCCTATCACTTTAGACTGTCCTGAAATTACGACAAATTCGTTATTGATCCCTGAAGTGAGAAAACAATTTGTAGATTGAAGCTTTGGGCTAAACGAGCCGTTTTGTCGCTGCGCACAGCGTGGGATTTACGCACGATCAATTAGTCGCTGGCACGCGTAATGATTTGATAACTAAAAACAGGTTGGTCCCAGCAGCTTCACTCCCAAGTTCCTTATCAAACGACTTGATGAAGGCTGCACCTGAACGCAGCTTAATATTTAACCAGCAGCATGTGTCATTGTGGCTGGGACACTTCCTTTGTAGCCTGTTGGAGCAGAGACAAAGATGGTTCAACTCTCCCTGCAAAGGGTTAAAGATTCAATCCACGCTTACCACTCTGAACTGGGTTCTCCTTGTCAGTGGGAGCGGATGTATTTACAAACAAAGAAAGCTTAATATCCACGCGTGTCACGTAAGAGACAGGTGCTGGTCTATGTGCATTTTACAGTGCTTGTGTGTGGTTGTCTGCTTATCTGGGCTAGTAGGCCAAATACAGCCTTTATGATACATTTAGGCCCAGAGGGAGGATTAAGGAAAACCAACATGTCTGTTAAGTTTGCAACTGAAAGTTTCTTATTCCTCACTCCAGGCTGAATTTGTTGCAAAAGCCACCACCGGCTCGTTTACTTTTCTGTCTGGGTAGTGACAGTTAGACTCCACAGTGCAGCCAAAATGACTGCAAAGATTTGCTGTTGCAGGCATAAGCATAAACATCTTCATAACAGCGCCTTTAGTTCCAAGCAATTAAGCAGTGATGTGCAAGCAGCAGAGCCCAGCAGCCTGCTCAGTCTGTCTCTGTCTCAGGCTCCAAACCAGCTCTTGTCTTTGCCTCTGGCACTGCCACTTGTGATTCTGCAACACCAGGTACATTAAAGGATTGATAAGTCGGACATAAATATGACACACGGACCCAACGCCTTTTATAAGGCGCTGCAGCTGGAGCCAACTCACTTTCAATCAAGTCAATTCAGGAAATGGATTTTCTTATAAAAGCGTGCCAGATGTCCATCACTGTGAAATAAAGCTCTTGTGTGGTCCATGCAGCTTTTAATGAAGTAGTTTAAAACATGTGGATGAAGGGTCAGATAGCATGAAGGGAAAAGTAAAGAATGTGTCTTGGCGCTTTTCAAATCACCAAAAAATGCTTTAGCAAGTGTGCATGGACATAAATATTAAAAAAAGTAATCAAAAATCAGTGGTTACAGTGCATTTCTACGCGTTATACAACCTTCCCCTTATTGCATAAAAACTCCAGTATCAAATAAACAAAAGGCCCCAGTCCATGCACTCAAAACTGCTTCTGCAGGCACACCCAACTATTCCAGACTCACTCCCACGCACACACACGCACACACAGACATACACAAAAAGAGCTAAAAACTACACTAAAGCCTGCCTCCAAATTAGACGGAGACGCTGGAGTGACACGGAGCAGACACACACTGGTCCTGTGTACCGAGGAGGGCAGCAGCAACAGCAGGAGCAGGGTGTATTTTTACACCAGATCCCTGACACCTCCGTACATCTCTTCACAGCTCTTGGTGAGAACAGAAGACACGTCCACTTGAGTTGTCATCATCAGCGGCCCAGACATGGACAGTTGGGATGGAGGAGAATGCAAGAGGCAAGGAGGGAGAGAGGGAGGAAACTAGGTAATGAGGGAGACGAGTGTCAGCATCTTCTCCATCTTTGGTTTTTGGCACTTCCTTTTGCAGTGACAGCGGGCTAGCATGTTGACGAACACAGGTGTGAGTGAGGTGAGAAGGTTTGTCAGTGACGAATGGGAACTTTGCCTGGAGTGTCAGGTTTCATGATGCGCAGCTTTGACGAGGGGTTAAAGGATACAGAGGCGGATGTAGGGTTAATGCACGTGTCTGGGCAGATAAACAAGCTAATCTGAGGATGAGGAAGCAGGGACTGGAGGGTTAAAAAGGGTAAACGAGAAGAAGGGGGTGTCAGGATGCTGGAGTGGAAAGGTTAAGGGGGTTGGACGTGAAAATGAGGAGGAAGAAGGGGAGACGGCAGAAGAAGCAGTTTTCCACAGGGAGCTGTCTGTGGTGCTGATGCAAAAAAAAAAAAAAAAAAAACCTCCCCCTTTCCTCCCAATGTCTCTCCTTTTCTCTCCTCCACAGCTGTTGATTGACAACTACTGTGTCTCTAATTGGCAAGTGTGGATGGTGGGAGAGTCAGGCTTATTCTCTGTGGGACAGAGGGAGGAAAAGAAGAAGTGTGTGTGTGAGTCTTCCCACAATAAGTGAGAGGAGGAGACAAAGATAGGTAGACAGAGAAGGAAGGGGAGATGTAATGGAGGAAGGCATGAAGGTGAGGGCTGAACATCTGTTTGATAATCAGTCTCCCCTCAGTGCAGTCTAACACACACTGACACCTATTTGATAATTGGTGAGCCTGCCCTCTCCCTCAGCGCCGGGCTAAACGGTTGCTTGATACCAGGGAGAGCAAAGGGACTAGCTGTTGGCAGTGCAATCTGTTTACTCGGTGCAGCTCAGGTAAAGATGCATAGCCGGCTGCCTGCGTGTCTCTGCCTGAGTGTGCGCCGGCTACTGCATAAACCTACAATCTGGTTATTAGTCTCACATCGTGCACAAGACGTGACTTAAAGCGTGCGTGAAATGTGTACTGGAACCTTTTGCTGCTGCAGGAATAAACACATTTTTTTGTCTTTTCTTATCCTAGGTGCTGTCCTGAAAGATTTGCCTCTGTGCAGACCTCCTCCTTCCTCCTCCACGCCGGAGAGATGAAGGAGCTGAACAGGAGTAAAAGAAAAGGAGTAACGGAGAAGGGAGGAGGTGGGCCTCTTTGCTCCGGTCTCGACCACGGGTATTCTTGGGTTGATAATACAGATGTGGATGTTATTGCTTGAGAATACGCGTAGTCGAGTGGAAGCTTTGTCGTCTAAGGGTCCAAAAAGCAGTAGGATGTATGGATGTGTAGACAACATCAGGAAGGTGACACACATGGGCTCATTTTTTGTTGTTTTTCAAGGTGAATTTTTATCCTTAAGGGTTTATTTTGTTCTATCAGAAAGGTTTCTTAAATCGAGCACATTCAGGAACCTGCCAAATCAAATCCACCCATTGAAACGGTTTTTATCATCATAGCTTTATCAACCATGTCACTCTTCACACCTGTGGAGGAAATGAGTTTGTTTCGCTGGCCAAATTCAGCCTCTCCTGTGAAAGCGCTGGCAACATTGGGGGAAGACTTGCACCGTGCCACTAAGCTAAACCCCCCAGGCATTAGTTCAGGGGGCTTAACACAAAAGTCTTCAGACTCAGACGTTAATTCCAAACCCTCTTGATTACGTACTCTTGTCAGTCATTCGAGCACACAAGTGAGCCCATAATCTTATCAGTTGATGAATGTCTTTGCAGCCCTTCACACTCTGCACCAAACATTTCCTTCATTCAGGCTGAATTCTAAAGTTTTACAAAATTGGAGCCCAAACAGCTTTTTTTAGGACCTGGGACGGGAACGACTGCTATGCCACAGGATGGGAGATATTTGTGCATAAGCATCACCCCACTGTTGCCTCTACTCCTCTCACACTCCTATTTTCTGTCTTCCCGGCTCATGCTAAAAATGTGCGAAGAGTTTGATGCCTGTAGCAGCAACAGGAGATAGTAACACACGAGGACCTGTCAAGGCTGCACCCGTTGCTGACATTTCAGCTTTTGGCTCAGCTGACTGGCTGTCATGATGGAGACCCACACAGACGCACACACAGGCAGACACGTATATACACCGCACAAGGGTTCACATGATTAACATGCCTGCAGGGATGTAAGGGATTGATGGGTCTTAAGAACAGCAGCATTTGGATCCCCACGTTTATTTGAATGCACACACACTGCAGTGGGGTTCGCTGAGTCCATGTGCCAGTGGGGAAATAAGGGGTTGATTGATTTTATGGGGAACTATTTTTAGTCAGAATGATGGATGCTTATGTCTTTTATTGATCAAGTTGAGGTGCAGGTCTGAAGAATTCTTCAGTCAGGTCGGGCTGATTAATCAGGTAGCGGGGAAGTTGGAATAAAACATCCAGAAATACATTTTTGGTACATTAGCATTATTGCTAAGTACTATAAATTAAAAACTCAAAGTTTCATTGCAAATTCAGCAATATATTAGCATCTGTTTGCGAATGCGCCTGTGATAAATTACACTCTTATCGTTTCCTCCTCCATGATTTCTTACTCCTGTGTAAGCAGATCTCTTATTTATTAGCACAGAAAGTAATTATAATTTATACACATTTCACACTGACGTTGTGTAAACTTGTTGATTTGGCAAATCTGCTTTTGTGGTTTTGTGTGTATTTGTGTATGCATGTGTATGTGTGTGTGTGTGTGTGTGTGTGTGTGAGTGTGTTCTAAGCAACAAAATGACTATTGTGAGCACAGCTCCAGGTGCCTAGCAACCGAATCGCTGTTTCCTTGGCAACAGTTGCCTCGCACTCACTGTGTGGGTGATTGGCAGCCTTGACAACGGAGAAGGAGTGACACTTGACCTCGCGTGCTGAATGGGAGAAGAGAAAGAAGGAGCGAGAAATAGAAGAGAGAGGGGGAGGCAGTGGGAGGGGACGGGCGCAGACAGATGAGAGACTAAGTGATAATCATTCTCTATTGTAATCATCCTCCAGCGTGTTCATAAGGCGATGGCAATACCTCTCCAGCTGGGGTCCATCATCAAACACAATGCACGGTGTGGCGCGCGTATGCACCGACACACTCCTTCCTGGGTGGAGAGCCCGGGCAGGCACTCCACATCTCATCTATTATCACTCAGCCTCGCCTGGTGCACGGCCGCACTCTGCTGTGTCTGCTTTCACTTGTGATCTGCAGCATCCTGCGCTCAGCGGGCATGAATGGATACTGGACTCCTGAAAATGTGTCACGGTCACAGATGCCACAGAAGAGTAGAGCACAGAGACATTTTACTTTGAAACTGGCACTTCCACTGCTGTGTGACACCTTTGAATAGAAGTAGTGTAATTATTAAAATGTGTTTTTTGGTGGTTCTCCATCCTTTCACTGGCTGAGGGGATCCTATTGTACCAGGTTTAACAAAACATGTTTTTCAAGGCTGGCTACACCTGTGTTAAAAAAGTAGCAGTGTGGAGAAGTGCAAACCCAAATAAAAGGTGACATGCAGACTTGATTCTTTTCTTTGATTTCTCAGTCAAGTTCTACCCCAAATCTTTATTTTACTCTTAATTCAGGTAAATACAATTCATATACAGTCTTTGACAAATTAATTAAACCACCGCCCAGTGTAAGGTGTTTGCCAGTGGTGCCTTAATTTGACAGCATTTTGCTGATTGCCAAAATATATTTTATGTTTCTGTAATGTTTTAATCTACCAGTATGTGCAGTCTCTTTAATCAAAATGATATCTTTCATTCCTGATCAGAAGATTTTGTTCCAGACGATCTGATTAGCTGTATCATTCCTGATTAAGTTCTGACTTCTCAGAGATTTTCAGCATGCTGGCTCAAATTTGGGAATCAATATGCGAAATCAGTTTGAAAGTCCTCACTCCTGTTTAAAATGGTGAAGCATGGAGAACCCACAGAGAAATAAAAAGTTTTAATTTAAAGAGGTCATCATGCTGGATGATTTTCTTGACAGGTGTTCTAATAAATTTGTGAAAGACTGCATATAAAAAGTGTTTGACTCCAACCATTTAATAAATACAGATTTCTTTTGACTGTCATTTTAAATCAAAGTGCAAAGGGATGATTTTTGAGTTTTGAAAGGACTGTTCAGTAACTAAAAACCCAACAGTTCAGGTGACGGGCAGCTGCTTGCTTTTGACCTTTACGTAACAGAAAACTTCCATAATAACATAAACACATGCCAAATAATTTGAGAAAGCAGAAGTGTCAGTTGCCAGTAAAATGTGTGTGGCATTGTCTGATTTAGAAAAACTGGCGAAAAACTCAGGGGCTTGCGCATCGTTGAAGTGTCCTGGGAAAAACTTCTTTAAATTTGAAAAAAAAAAAAAAGTTTAGGTGCAAACTTTGCTCTCTCAAAGTTATACCCCTACATACATTACAGCTAACTAGCTTACAACAACTATGTAAAGCCATTAATCTGATCTTTATCTCCTTGTGTCTGCATGTGGAAGAGGCTATTTGAATAAATGGAAAATAGAAGTGACTGTTAAGTATCATTTTTACTTGAAATGCCCATATTTAACCCGTAGTTTGTCTTCACTTATGTTGTGTTAGATTTTATGACTGTCTTTATTATCTTCTTTTAACCAAGCAGATTTGACATCTGTGTCTGTTTTTAATCATTCCTTCAGTTGATCAACCAGACCTCTTCATGTAAGTACTTTCTCCATATCATCAATCCAGGGACTTATATCACTCTTAAAAAATAAAACGACAACCTGTGAACACGCCCTGTTTTCAAGTTTTAATGCCAGTTTATTTCCAAGATCACAATTTTCAAATTCACAGCATTTAGAAAAAATACAGCTTGTTTTAAGGCTACTACATAAGAACTGCTGTTGCATAGGAAAACTATTTCAAATATCACACCTGACTTGAGGATAGGTTCAGTCAAAGCAAACCACTATGTGTTGTTTTATTAACTAACAAAATTTGCTCTTCAAATGAAGCTAAAACTGATAAAACTTATTTCAGAATGATTAGACAGTTAAACCTAGGAGCTAAAAATAAACCTTTTACATTTTCATTCCTCTCCAGAGGAATGACCTTGTGTTTTTGGCAGATCTATCTTAAAGAGTGAGACGAGAGCTGTAACAACTTGAACAAAGAAGAAAAAAAGTTCACTAAAGTACATTTTGACAAGCCTGTCTGAAGATGGTAATCTTTTGCTGGGTCCTGCAGCTTGCATCAGAGAGTACGATCAGGAATGAGGATAAGAAATCAAATCACTTTTTTTCCTGTTCGAGTTAAGATCTGAAAACCCATGTCTCTCATATTGTTCTGCAACAAAACCTTCCTATTATTCAAAAGCTCTAAATGGGATTTAATTCTTTTTAATAGCCAGATTTCATAAAATTATATCAATCAGGTGACACTATTTCTCTGTTGAAAGAAAATAAAAAGCCTAAAATCACATTTCTGAGGCATGTTTATAATGCATCTCAAGCATCCCTGAGACACATTCAGATTATAATAAAAACTAAAAGCACCTCAATGTGCAAGAAAATATCAGCCACCCTGCTAAATGTCTAATTATGTAACAAATCATAAAATAAAAACTCTAAAGTGGAGATGTGGCTTGTAGAGAAAGGGGAGAAATCAGAAGAGCAAGAGCACATCAGAACAGCTTTGCACAGCTGTACAACTCAAGTGACCATATGGGGAAACTGAATAATTAAAGTTTGTTAAGTGTCCCCTGACCAGCTTGATCCTAATGGGCCCGTGTTCACCAGCCACATCCTCATCCTCCCCCTTCTTACTGAGAAATGTCCAGCTCCACGAGGGCTACTGATTGGCTGCTTCACAGGCATCTATCCAGTCACTATAAACATCCACCGGCTCCGACAGGTCTGAGGAGGAATGGGTTAAGGAGGAAAGAAAATCACGAGGCTAAAGTAAGAGTTTGTGAGACTGGATGATCGCATGAACATGGGAAATCAATACAGGGATGAAAACAAATTCTGTCTCATTCTCTCTTTTTTGTATGACTGTTTATAGCAGTGCATTTTTCCAAATGGGGAAAAGACAAAGTTATTCTTAATTTAGGATTTTTTTAAAGTTAATGTGGCACTAGATAAACTAGAATTACCAGACAAGACATGGTAAAACAAGCTGAGTAACAGGTGGTCGTAGGCCTTGTTTTTCCCTGTAGAGCAACTTCTGAGCTCTTCAGCTTTTTGTGTTCCATTACCACACGTCCTCACCTATCAGTCTCACAGAGCTGAGACAAGATTTAAGAGGCTCATTCCTTCAAAAGATGTGATTTATTTCAACAACAATACCTCCAAGTTAATACAAAAGTAGGTACCTTGTGCAGAGAACTCTCCTAAATACTTGGTGCAGATGGTAGCAGGAATTATCAAACTTGATGGAAAATAAAGAGATTCACTGCACACAAGAAGACTGAATAGCTCCTTTTTTCCTTTTAAGGATCTCTTTATTTTCCTCAGATGAGTCTTTGGCAGTTTGCTGTGTAAGCCTCATGGGAGATGCAATTCAGTAAGTGTTGAGAAAGACTCTAAACTCATGGTTGAGCCTGTTCTACCTGTTGACTCAAGCAGATTAAATTTGGTTTCAAATGCATTCAAGTCAGGTTTTGTCATGACCTTAGTGCAGTAACTCAATCACATCATAACAGGTGATTAGACACTTTAAAAAAGCAGAAAGCCTCCTTGTTCTTTTGTTTAACTCAAATTTTAAGGTTCTCACAGCCCAAGCTACACCATCAAAAAACCCTTGGTAAAGAGATAAATGGCTGCAGTAACAGACAAAAACTGGCAGTAAAAATCAAAACAAAACCTGTCACAGACCAAGGAAACATCTTAAAGCTGAGGCCAAATACAATAAACAAATCCCAGTCCTGAGACATCAATTAAGTGTTATTCCACTTCACATAGAGCCAGAAAGTTACTCATTTTCTTATTTTTTCATCCATGTCAATGATTTATTTTTTTTAAAAGTTTTTTGAGATGAAAACATGATCATAAAATATTGGCAAGTGCTAACAACCAGAAGAGATTTGGTCTGGTCACTGGGCCAAGGCTAGGTTGGGATATGAGCTTTAACCCTTGGTCACTATCTCTTTAAGTCCACATAGCTTCATGTCACAATGAGTGTGCTGTTTAAAAGATATCAGGAGGCAAAACTATACCTGTTTGTAGGAAGAAAATAAACAACTCTAACTACTCAGACTAAACTACGATAATGAAGTGATGTAGCTAGGAAGGGTAAATACAGGCCTCCTTTTGCGAGGCAACAGAATTGTTTATATTGTACAGACAATAGACAAGCTCATTCATGCATATTTTTGCAAAGATCACATGCAGATGGCTGTGAAAAGTTATACTCAAGTTGTAGTATTGTCAACATTTCACACGCAAAGAGAAATAAATTAAAGAACAGAAGGTAAAAGCTCTAAACAAAGTAGCTGAAGCTCTTGCTCAACTCCTAGCATCACACAGCTGACAAAACACACTGTGAAGTGGGTGTTACATTGTGAAGATGTAGGGTTCAAATAAGCTGCATTTCAACCATCAACTAGGTTTAAATTTAGTTCTGGGGTAGTGAAAGTGGCTCTACCTATACGTTTTGTATGTCCAGGATTTTTTTCAAAGTAAGGCCTGATATCCAAACATTTTCGATTAATTGTAAACAACACATAAAAAAAACCCTTCCTAATAAGACATGGGGATAGTGTTGGAGGGCTATTTGACTACGTAACAAGCATTTCTGATTGAGTTTAGAAGCCTAATAGGAACACTCCCTAGCATAAGATACTGTTGGCTTCAGTATCAAGAACAACTCTTTACTTATTGCATGACATAACTTTTGGTGAAATAAATATGTTTACTTTTTCCTGAAGTCATTTAGGTGAAAGGATACAGGTAATGGGGGTCTGGAACTCCTCCAGGCAGACTGTGCATGATATTATCCCAGTATTTCTGCTCCTCTCCCTGTTGACAACACATACCATTAAGTTTGCATTTCAATCCCATTGGAAACCACTAGTTATGATCTTAAGCAGTAGTTCTGGGATATGTATTTTCACTGGCATTGTACGTACATTTTGACATCACAGGACTTCTCGTGATTGCAGAAAGGACAGGTGAACTGGGAATCTAAATCTCCCGTCATCTTCTTCTTAGGAGGTGGCTTTCTTTTCGACTTGCGACGACCCATTTCTCACAAACTGAATGAAACCTGCGTGAGGAAAGAGACAAAAACAAGGCAGACTGTGTGACAAGGACGTGTGTGACAAGTAACAATGAGATTATACACTTAACAAGGAAGCAGGTCTTGTGAGCAGCTGCTACAACATGCAGTTGGCAACCAAGTTTGGATGCTAATGTTAGCATGTTTGTTGTTGATCTTCTTAACTCCATTATATATCGCCTAACGACTCGTATTAACTTCGCCAGGTACGTATCATCTGCTTTAACTTAGCTATACGTATTTTTCTAACCGCATGTGTTTATATCGTAAAAGTTTCGTCTTGTTTACCTACAGTTGTGGAAAATACACGTTGCAGTTCAGAGGGAGAAGAGCTTCCTTTAGCTCCAGTTTCTTTAACTGTTCGCGTTAGTGGATTGGTCGTGCTGCGTGTTCAGCCATTGGCTGCGTGGTACGTCAGTTAACTCGATTTTTCTGTGACGTAATAACGTATGCAACAGACTACTCCCGCGTGGTGGCGACAGAAGCTTAACCAGGTAAATTGTGTTGTCAAAAAACACCCTTTAATATTTGATATTTTTGCACATTTGGCAGTGTTTACGATTTAAAACTTGTGTGTTTTAACATCGAACTAATTTTACATGACCATCTTATAACCTCTGAATTTACTTAGCTTTTATTTTTGCGGTTAAATTCACCAACTACTTCAATCAACAAAGCTAGCAGAACTAAAAAGAGGTTTTGTCGTGTTTCAATTTGTGTTTAACTAATTCAGCGAGCTTTTCTTACTATAGAAAAGCATTAACATGACTGTGTATTTACCTTAAAATATCAACATTTCCAACTTACATGCATGTGATTCTCACATGTGAACATACATGTAAGGTAGAAAAGTTAATATTTTTAGGTAAATACATATTTAATGCGCACTTTTTGATCTTTTAAGTATATTAATTGGCTTTTTTATTTAATATATTTGTTGATTTTTTTTCTGTACCCCTCCTACTTGATTTGTTTAAACTTTTTTTTTTTTTTTTTTTTTTAGCTCGGCTACTTTTCATATCCTTTGTTTACTTTCTCCGTTTTTCGTCTTTCTATCAGTAGGTTTTCCCCTGCACATTGAAATTTCTTGTGTCAATTAATTATATTATTAGTATTAAAATATGTAGTCATGTTTTTTTGTTTGGCTGTTTTGTTTTCTGTCTCCCTCTTATGAAAAAGTAAATTTGTTACCCTGATATGCTGTGTGAAAAGTTACAATTTTTTATTGAGTTAGGTAAAAATTACATATATAAATAAACTTTTACATTCCTTTTTTATTTATTTTTATTGATTTAAGATTTTTTTACAGACATGACTTTGAAGATCAGGGTATTTTTGTATACACATTCTTGAATTGACATATTTTTTATTTAGAAAATGTCAAACGGCAGCTTTTAGTAAATTTCATGAAGACATTAGTTGTGTGGAAAAACTACTCTTTAGCAACCAGAATCATATCATACCAAATGTTAACCAACATATGTAAATTTTCAGATGATCTACACATCACAGATGAGTTCTTATGATTGCTATGTTTCTTTTGTGTGGAGAATGCTAGTGAGCTGGAGAGTCAAAGCGGTCAGCCTTGGTGTGGTGGCCCTCTCCCTCAGTGTGGAGCTGGTTTGCTGGGTCTTTCGTCACCTCAGGCCCAAAAAAGCCCTCAATGAGGTCCTCTTCTTTCCTTCAGAGCTGGCCTGTGTGGAGCACATCTTCAATCCCACCTTAACTTAGTGAGTAACACTATGGCTGTGCTAACTCGAAGGGAGGTATCTGTGCTGCTGGTTACAAAAATAGCAATGAGGCAAACTACTTAGGAAAAAAATGCTTTCATGGAAAAGTTGAAATGGTTTTTATCTCAACAGATATCTTTTAATGGTTGGACTTTTGGTGTGCTTTTCTAATATTAAGTCTTTGAAGAAAGCTGTATTCACGTGGTGCGGTTGATAATTTGCAGACAGTTATCCATAAATCTGTGTCAGCATGCATGTTTTCCACTATTAAATGAATAATGCTCAAAACAGTGGCTGAGGTATGGCGTCATCTTGTATTGTGGTCAGAAGAACACACTCCAAATTCTGTTACAGCCTAGCCAACAGTGCTTGAGGGAAAATTGTGATAATGTAAAAGATGCAAAATATCATGCAACTAAAGCAAGTGGCCCTATAAGTGCTTGTACGCAGACCTTGTTTTTGAATTAATGCACACACTAACTGGCAGTTATATCTGAAGCTTTATTCTTGCTGCCAGAAAATCAGCATTAGTATATATCTACAACATCAACATCCCAAACCTTGATTGTGCTAGGTATGAAGATTTTTTAAGCACATATTTGTACAGAAAACAACATGAATGATATTTAATTTGCACTCTCTTCTCTCTTCTTCCAGTTCCTGCTTCTGTTCATTGCCTCATGGCATAGAGACGTCTTTCTCTCGTCTCCTCAGACACATCCTGTCTGCTTCCTCCTCTCTGGACTTGTGTGTGTTTGCCTTTTCTAACATGGACCTGGGCAGGGCAATACTGGCACTGCACAGCAGGGGTGTCATCATCCGAGTCCTCGCTGACAAAGACTATACTGCTATCTCTGGCTCCCAGATAGGAACTCTGCGTAAGGCCGGTGAGAGAAAATAACTTTATCTTTATTTTGCATAAATGTCATAGGACATAAAGCACCCTTGTGCAAAAACAACCAGAACAGGCTCTGAGGATCATCTGTCGCCAGAGTTTTTAAGAAGTCACACCAGCCTCTGTGGGGTCATTATCGTGGACAATTTTAACCTGAGATACAGGAAGGATGACGTGGCTCTTACTCAACAGAAGGTGCTCACTCTGTGTTCTTGAATCATAAGTGCCATTGTCAGTAAGCTCAACAGGGTTCTCGCTTGTGAATGGAGAGCTGATAGGAATTGTCTGCGTGAATGGAGCCTGCCTCTACAAGTGCTCCTATGACTCAGGGTAATCATACTCTGAAACCTCTGAAAGATTTTGTGTCACGTGTCAGGCTCACTCACACAGTCTTTCATCCTTTCTCTGTCTCTCTCTGTCTCTCTGTCCCTCAGCCTACTGCATCTAATGAATTACTGCTAGTGCATATGGTTAAGTAAAAATTAAGTAAGTAAGAAATTGGCAACCAGGCAATGACTTTCATTAAGCAAAGTGTCTCTGAGTGAGAGTGTGTGTTTACTGAAGACCTCACGAGAACCACTTTGGCACAAGACACAATCAACTCGTATCCTCAAGTAGCTGAATCTGATTGGCACCTCAGCACACTGCTATGGCTTGGCATGCTGTCACAGTTTGCTTTGAAACTCAGAATTTGATTATAAAACATCTCAATTATGAGAGCAAGGCTGATTGATGCCTGCAGGATCTGAAAGTGGTTTTAGAGGGACATCCTCTTAGCTATCTGTGCTGTGGGGTTAAGAATTCAAATACTTAAAAGTGTAACTGATGGTTGCATTTACTCCATGCTGGATTTTTTTTTGTCTGTATTCATTATGAGCTGATTTATTCTAGGAAGCACAGGGTCATGATTCTCTGAATGGAAATGCTCAGAAAAGTGACCCTTGAAAAGAAATTCTGCTAATTGTTTTTGCTTTTTCTCTTGGAGAGAGCTGGCATGACTAATCACTGTCTGGGTGTATTCTGCAGTCTGGTCTAAAATATATACTCATCTATGGTGTGATACTTAGACATCAAATGTTTGTTTTAGGTGGCTAAGAAATGTATGTTTTATTTAACTAAACAGTAAAAGGTTCCACATAAACTATTACCAAAAAATTGGCTAAACGTAAGTATCCCTTATTTTACGTTTTATTCATTATTTATGGAAAATAGCTGCTTTAGCTATTCTTGTATCACAAGTTTTGTTTCCTAAAGTGAAGTTCTCAACAAATTTGTGTAAATGTTCATCTTCATGGTGCGCCTAAGCTAATAGCAGTCATAATTATCCATCATTGCATACATTGGCTGGTGGTGTTTTTTTTTAATATTCACAGAAATTGCAGACATAACAGACATTAAAATAGAAAGAAAGACAAGTCAAGACAATAAAAAAATGGCATAGGTTCATTATTGTTTGTATATTTGTGCACAATTTGGTTAGTTTTCTAACTAGTTTTCATTCCAGCCACTCAAATAAGATAAAAAAAATGTTTGTTTGAAGCCTTTTACTAAAAAAACAATGGAGCACTTTAAATGTTTAAGGTGTCTTTATATAATTCTTTAGTGTCTGGTCAGCATTGCTTATTATGTCTGGTTTGAGTTTTTGTCTTAAGATTTTTTTTTCAGAAGCAGAGAAATATTTCACCTCCCAGTCTCAAAGTTGCACATTTCTCAAAGATTATTGAATGAGCTCATCCCCACCTCTCTGCTCCTCAGGCATATGTGTGCGCTGCAGTAAGGGCACTGTGTACATGCATCACAAGTTTGTGGTGCTGGACAGTCGATTGCTCATCACCGGCTCCCTCAACTGGACACTCACAGCAGTGCAGAGCAATGACGAGAACCTCATTATCACTGAGGAGCAGGATCTGCTGCTACCCTTCTCCCAGGAGTTCAACAGGTTATGGGTTAAAAATGATCCATGCAAGCGACCTTTAAGCTGCTCACAACCAAAGCCCTAGACTGTGATCAGTAAGGAGTTTGACTTCTTGAACTTTCAGGTGGAAAGTATGTGTGAAATTCAGCCGAGCTGATATATGTTTGCAGTTCTCTTCTTTAATTTCTACTATCAAAACTTAAGTGACAGTGTTACTGCTCAAAATGATAGATGTTTTATGGCTGGAATTCTGAACACTGTTGAAATCAGAAGATGACTAAAGCCTGACTGTGTAATTGAAGTAGTCAGGCTAAGTTCCGATTGTATTCAGTTTTTTTCTCATGTTGAAATATAATAGCCTGCAGCTTTTCTTTTGGGCACAGTCCAAAGATCAGACCATATCTACGTCATCTTTTTACGTTTTATCGAAAGAAAAGTCTCCTGTTTGTGTGGAGAAAAAAATGTCTCTATCTTCCAACATGGCACAGGTTGGCTCTTTGAGAAAAGTGTCCCTATAGA
Source organism: Halichoeres trimaculatus (assembly GCF_033239565.1). Classification (NCBI taxonomy): domain Eukaryota; kingdom Metazoa; phylum Chordata; class Actinopteri; order Labriformes; family Labridae; genus Halichoeres; species Halichoeres trimaculatus. Next base: position 33,375,441 of record NW_027437180.1, on the reverse strand, counting down.
TCAGTTAAAATCATTTTTTAATGTTAAGTTTACAATCAACAATGTATTACACGGCACATTTCCCCATCCAAACATGAGGGATTATCCGGGTTAGTTTGGGATTTAAGAAACAAGGGATTATCCAGGGTAGTTAGGAATTTGAGTGTTCTGCCAAATAAAAAAAAAAACAATTCACAGTTCTCCTTGTGTGTAATGAATTACTCTAGACTTAGAAACTCAGTGTACTGTGAAGGGTGTGCCTCTGTAGTCTCACCCACTATCATGTTTACCAAGCACCCAATGAGCCCTGTTTCATTCTACAATTTTGGCAGGTCTGTTGCATCATTGCCCTGTGGCTGTAGTTTTCTTCTTGCTCCAACATGAAAGCACCCACAGTCTAAATACGTGCCTGGTATCAACATTAAATGTTTGCAAAATCAACTAGAGTGGGTCTGGTTTGGGCATGAAGGGCTTTGTTTGACTAATCCAGCATTGCGCAACAGTCAAACTGATGCCTGTTGATATGGGCCAGAACTGGAAAGTTTGACGAGTGTTTTGATTTACTGGCTTTTCAAATGTTTCCGTTCAACGTGAGAAATCAGCTGCTATATTTTATCCACGCTGTTTCAGTACCCGTGAGGTCATGAGTTTGGATGCGACCAGTGCGTAACGCCATCGCTATTCAGCACACACTTGAGCAGAGCTTGAAGTTTATCAGTTGAAGTGCGTTAAGTAGCCCAAGGGCGCCACACACAAGCGTCAACACACTGCTCTTAACTTCAAAATAAATATTGGGTGGGAAACGCTTCAGCCAGAAAGGTTAAAAAAATAGCTTTGAATAGTTTCTTCTCACACATAATGCAAGGTCTCACAACTTCATTTGGATTCATGATCTCATTTGCTCGAGAATAACTTAAATTTTCTAAACTTTGAAGCATGAACGAACCTGTTGTTTTAATTTGAAACTCTCTAGAGGAAGTGGCGTTTGTGTGTATCGATAACTTGACATGTTTCAGGGTGGGAGTCCCGGGACAGGCACATGCAGAGTCTAGAGATCCGGGAGCGGAGCGCCTGAGCAGAAGCGCCCGACAGCTGCGCACGCCCATCGGCTTTCGGGTAGAGGAAAAGACCGCGGAGAGGACGGAGGAGACGGACCATTAAATTAGATGCGAGGTAACAAATATTCACTTTTTTCCGTCATGAAACAAGGTTTAGTTAAGTGAGGGGTTGCAGTTTTTCTACCGTATGGTAGGACTGTGAAGGCAAATCAGGCTAACGGTTCAAACAGCTTTGAGTAAATATTCTATCAACAAGCTTTAACCTTTGTGTTAGTATCATATCGGCTGGTTTGTGATGAAATTATGAGATTAATTCTAAGTGTCAACAAGTGGGATAACCCCATGTGTCCCCATAAACCATAACTTAGACCTGCGAAGTACACACCCAATTTTATTTTATCACTTCATCAAGGCCGAGACACTGACAGGAAGACCTGACAGCAAAGTGACAAATTACATCATGACGTGATTGAGTTATTTATGAGAAATTATCTGTTTCTTCTGTAAAAACCAAGAGCGCAGTGTTTTTACGCATTCCATACAAGCCCAAAGCACGCATGCGCAAATATTGATGTTGAGCTGAGTGTGCACAGCAGCACGCCGGCGGCCGGTTCCTCTGTGTGATCTCTGGGGCGGTAATGCTGGGCTGGTCTCCAGAGAGATCTCAGCAGCCAGGGAGGTGGGGGTGAGGATGTGAGGATGAATGGAGGGTTCAGCCCCCTTAAGATGCACAAGGTGCTGTTGTGAGAGAGTGTGGACTGGGAGGTGAGATATGAATGGATGACGACAGGAGGGATGCAAAGATGGATGAATATGAGAGAGTAAAGGAGGATAAATGGGTGTGTGCTTGCGTGTTTAAATGGGTGTGTCAGTGGGTCGATGAATGGCCAGTTGGGTGATGGATGAAATATACAGTGTAGAGGAGGGGAGGGGAATCTATCGCCCTGAGCCTGCTGCTCAAGACCCAGTGATGCCATACATTTTATATGGTCAGTCCATGTGGATAATGTCCAGTGAGTGACTAATAGAGGGAGAAAAAGTGGAGGATGCACGCTCTGGCTGTGATTCATGGCACAAGGCAAGGGAGAAATTGCCGTTGCTGGACCATTACTAAAACAGCACTTCCTTTTACCACTGAGAATCTACTCTGCTATTGACATTAATTTTCAGACATGTGAGTGTTAACCTGAATCATCAAATAGTTGAGATTCCTCTTACAATGGAACACAGACGTACTGTCTCACCACATTGCTTTCCCAGAAATCCAAGCTCTAGGTCTTTAAAGAAATCTAGCTGTATCAGCAAGGGCAGCTTGGGTTAAAGCCAAGTCTTACTCATTACTCTAAGTACTGATAAGTCCAGGAATTTTGTGCTTTTATTTTCATGTGCTTTTTTAGCTGCAGATCTTCTTTCATAGTCTTTTTTTTCAGCTTAGACCCCAAGTGACACACTTGTTGCATTTTGCAAACAGTTGAAATAAACCATCATTATGTGAAGTTTGTCCAGTAGCAATCTCTTGTTAGGATTAAAAAGAAAAAAAAATCAACAGTTTTTTACCAAATCTACTTTTTTACTGGTGATGAAAATGATATTCATTTAACTTTTTGGGAGTACTTTTCACAGTTTTTACTGAGTAGATTCACTTTTTTCAAGTTAAAAACTTATTGCATTAGCTTTCCACTAAAATGTTCTCTGATTGGTCAAAATGTTTTTATCAAGGACAAGAATCATTGGAAAATTCATGCACCATGCTGATTAATGGTCTGAAATTTGTATGTTGTACTCTTTGATCACTATTTCCTGCACAGAAGTTAATTCATCTTTAATGTGCTGTTGTCTCGTGTGTTGGCCCTGCTTAACCTGTAATAACTTGTTTGCACATGGGGATAGTTTACTGTGCTTGTGTAACCAATACAGTCCTCTTCTAGGCTGCAGGTGTGTTTCTGAATATTATTTTCTTAAGGGTCAGAAGTTAACTTTAATTTACATGATAAGTTGTGTGTCGGTTGTTCTGTGAATTAGTTGAAAGCACTTTAAGTTTCAGAAATTCCAAAATAAAAATCTAAAAAGTGCATATCAGATTTCAGAGTTCAGAATTTCCAATCTGGCCCCTCACTGATGATGAGCTCCAAACTGTGTATCAGAAACAGATGGGTGATGTCATTGAGCCCACGTCCATATATATTATACTGTCAGTGGTTAACATCCAATATTTTGCTGTTTTTCTGACCACAACCAAAAACCAAGACAGTTAAATTGACTTATCTACACAAATATCAAACAAAAAACAACCCAAGGCTATTTATTGAAAATCGTTGTGGTAAATGACTCATGTGTGACAAGTGCTTAGTTAAATAGTTTTGTCCTTGTTCCTTTGAATCGTTAACAGCCACATGCCAAATAAAACATTTTCTAAATTAATTCCATTTCCTTTTTTACAATCATTAAGTTGGAGTTTGATTTAAAGCCCTCTTTTTCTTTTTATTAACCCACAGATGGCACTTGCCAAAGATCCAGCCGGCCTGGAGCAGAGAGATGCAGCCGATCAAAACTTTGACTACATGTTCAAGCTGTTGATCATCGGTAACAGCAGCGTGGGAAAGACCTCCTTCCTGTTCCGCTTTGCAGACGACACCTTCACCTCAGCTTTTGTCAGCACAGTGGGCATTGATTTCAAAGTCAAGACAATCTACAGGAACGACAAGAGGGTCAAACTTCAGATCTGGGTGAGATTACTCAAACATGCTTCTGAAATGTATTAGAAAAAGCTGGTTTGTTAAGTGATGAAATAGTTGATTCAAATGGAATGAAGATCAGAAATAGCACAAACAAGTCAAAATAAGGTCCAGATTAGTTTAGGTTCATACTTTTTACAAATGTTTTTTTTTACTCTCAAAGTAAGAGTGGTAAAATAAAGAAATGGAAAACAAGAGTTTTGAAGCACTAAAAGGAATTTATACCCAAATAAGAGTAGAGTTTTTGAAGTAAAGTTTTTACATTACCAAATGACACGGCTGAAGTTTTGGTACATCCAGCTGAAAGTCTCAGCTTGGTTCTCCAGTACAAAAGCTGCACTGTCTAATTACAAACAAACACTTAAATTAGAACTCCTGTGGATCACTGAACTCATATTTTTTTTAAAGTTTTGATTTGATTTACAAATCTTTTTGAGCATGTTAACGTCTACAAAAAGGGAACCTCCAGACTGTAAACCACTCTGAATTTAATCACAGACATATTCAATTGTATAACTTGTGTCGGGGAATAAGCAGCCTTCTCCCTGATTCATGAAGCTGTTCTTTGTCCAAATTTTGTCCTAATGTCCTAATTACAGATGCACAGTTTATATATATATATATATATATATATATATATATATATATATATATATATATATATATATATATATATATATATATATATATATATATATGTGTGTGTGTGTGTGTGTGTGTGTGTGTGTGTGTGTGTGTATATCAATTTGGTTTTGACATCTCAGAAAAGCTTGAAGTTGCCAAATTATAATTCTCAGTCTCATCTTCATATTAAGGAGAGATATTGTTAAATTGAAGCTGTGTCACGCTTAATTACTTGAGATATCGGCCACTATCAAAGCCCAGTTATCAGTATTGGTACCTGTAGGGGTGGGATAAAAAATTGAAAATCGGAATTGGAATCAATCTGGATTTTTTGTTTGACAATATCAAAATCAGGATACTTTGTGAAATTTGTTTTTCTATTTTCTCTAAATTCAGATTCTTCATTTCAGCCTTTGTTTATAAACTGGATTGGAAAAAAGTTTCCTCTTAGCTCCAGCAGAGGGTGAAATGTTTCTCTCTGACTCATGGGATGCGCATTTTATGGGAAAATATGGCTCCTGATATATTTTGTAGACATTTTCATAATCTATAATTTTTTCACATGATCTGGTGTTAAAAAGGAAACTAAAGATCACAAAAAATATCTATATTGCAATTTAAATCGAATCGGCACCCCTAAAATCGGAATGGTATTTAATCGCAATATCGTCCCAGCCCTAAGTATTGGGTCTTAAAAATACGGATTGGTGCATCACTCAATCCTTAAAATCAAATGACAAAAAAAAATGATTCCATTGAGTCACAGAGTCATGTGTGGATCAGCCAGAGTCAGAGGTTTGTCATTGTTGCCATTAATTGTGAAAATAAGAGTCTTCTGCCATCAATATATGAATTAATAATCAGATTTTGGAGAGGCAATTCTTCCTTTGATTTCTAAGGGTGTCATAAACAGACCTTAAGCTGCCTCTGAAAGCTCTGAAAGCAAATAATGACAGAAATGTGTCTAAAATCCTCTTGTTCCCTTTGAGCATCTAAACACAGTAGATCAGATATGGCTGAGTGACCAACACTTACTGTTTTAACTTGAACAAAAGTGGAATCAACCTGATTTCCAGGATACAAAGCAGAATGTTTGTCACCAGCTGGGTGCAGCCACTCACTGCATGAGTCCACACAATTATCCCTCTCTGTGTTACATAAATGGTTTTGATTGTCATGAACCTAATGAGGACAAATGGACAGGAACCAGACTCATCTGCCCGAACAAATGAAACATGATTTATTTGATTGAACCTGCCAAGGACAGTTGTGTCCAACCCCAATCACAAAAGACTCTCTGAGGTGTATTTCTTGTCATCCCTTTATTCTTTAGGCTGTAAAAGGTCCAAAACAAGATGTTTGCACAATTTCTCTGAAATTTGAGTGACATCTGTAAAGTTCTTACATTTTCAGTCCAATAAAAAATCAAAGTCATTGCATTTTTGTTTGTTTTTAAGCTTGTAAGATTAATCCAAATGCCTGTGAAGTCATTTTCTTTGTCAACTAATGGATTAAACTAAATTCAATACAGCTTAAACTTTAATTCAGTTCAATGATGAAAACAGACAAATTAACAGATATTATTTTGTACAGAGGAAAAGGATTGATAGACAACAACAAAAGACTGGATTTAAAAAGGCTGCAGCCTCTGAATGTCAAAACAGTAATTTGCAAATATTAATTGAATTCACAAACTTTGGCAGAGAGATTCACAGTAACAGTTTTAACCACATACAGAGTGAGCAATGCGTTCAAAAGCTTTGTTACCCAATACAGTCTGTGTATCCTCAGCCCAGAGTGTAGTCTGCTCCCCTACAAGCTGCGGCCTGTCATGGCTGTGGTGTGAAGTAATCTCTCACTCTCTGGAGTTAATGACAGTTGATGTTTAACATCGTCTCCAGATGGCAGGGTTCATGAAAGATGCATGGCTAAGAGCCGCCGGAGCTGAATGTGCTTACTGGGCAGGCTGACACCCAGGACAGATCTATTACTGACTGTTAGTGGAGGGCCAGGAGTCACCCAGAGCACTACAGTTTGATGAAAGTAATACATTTTTAGCTTTAATTATTCAGTGTAGCAGGACTTTTCTGCTCTGCTGAACAGCGATTCAGTTGCATACATTTACACAAAGGGAACGTTTTATTGGATGCTGAAACACTTGGATGGGTTTGCCAGTAAAAGCTCACACTGTGACTCCCACAGTATGAGCTCTGTGAGAGAAAGAGTCCGTAATGTAGGTCTTGGTACATTTGCAACAAATCTAAAGGCTGTGATGTTTTATCAGACTGGAGCTTAACATGGATGATATAACATCTCCAGACTTTTTGTGTGGCCCTTAAGGCATAGCCTCATGCGGATCCTTGTGTGTTTAGTGGGTGGGGCCACATCAACACACAGCATGAGACATTACCTCCTGTTTTGCGAGTGTTAATGATTCACCTTTCCCACCAGGACAGCAAGTTAAACATTTCTCCTCCTCCTCCCAGAATCAGTTCATGTTTTTAGTCTTTTATTTTAAAGCATTTGTTGTTGTTTTTCATGATCTGGCTCCTCTGGAAAACAGCCTGTCCTCCTTAATAATAGACCTCTTTGTGTGGTGTCCCTTAAGGTGGGAATATGTGTTGAACAATTTATTTATTGAGCCCAAAAGCAGGACAGTTGGACTTTTATTACAGTCTCACGTGAGTTTCAGAAAGTCCTCCTTCAGTGCGCATTTTGGTATTTTCACAACCAGCACTCAAAAATAGGGTTAGAGTTTCCATGTATAAGCCATGATAACCTGCTAGAAAAGCTTTAAATTTTACATTTTTCTTATCATTTGTACAAAATTGAGCCCAATAGTGATCAGGCATGTGATGTGTTCACAGGACACAGCAGGGCAGGAGCGTTACCGGACCATAACCACAGCCTACTACAGAGGAGCCATGGGATTTCTGCTGATGTATGACATCACCAGCCAGGAGTCTTTCTGTGCTGTACAGGACTGGTGGGTGCATCTCTATTGGTCATGTTCTACAATTAACGGGCCTGTTCTTCAAATAGGTTTTTGAGAAGATAAGTGCCATCTGTTATAATGGGTTATTTTGTATGACTGGAGGGATGATTCCTTTTTGTTTGTGTTCAGAGCAAATTATGAAGCTTTTAATGTCATTAGTTCAGCTGCTGCAGTAATTGTAAATAATGAAAGTCAAAGAAAACCTGTACCTGAGTGAAAATCATGAGTCCCTTTTTAGAATATGGCAAAGAAATCTAGCAGATTGGCAGTTACAACCTTGCAAAACTGGATCTATGTTGAGGGATTGTCTTACAGTGTTTATCAGTAAGAGAGAAGGCATCATGGTGCCAATTTTTATCATAATAAACACCAAGCAGAGACATTAAACAACTGTCAAGCTGCCAAGAACGATAACAACATTACAAATTGTAATGCCTGGAGATGACAAGTCCATCAAGACCGTTGAAAATATGTTTTTAAAATGTCACTGGAAAAACAAATTAAGGTATGCCCATTACCAGACTTGTCGTATATCTGGTAGACAGCAGTTTGTTTTAATTTTATGGGACTTAAATACCCCAAGTGGTTCATTTAACATATTTTTATTATTATTTTATTTCAGCTGTAATTCTTATACTTTATATAAATATAAAATTTGGTTCACAGAAGCCTTTTTCTAGAAAGAAAAGGGACAAAGGGTCAACTTTCAGTCACAGTTTTCCTGTAATCAGCACAATATTGTTATCAACATTAAATAAATCATATTTTTTCCATATAACATAAAGGTTTTTCCCTTTCAAGTAGGTAAAAAGTGTTAATTACTGAAGCCATTTCACACACCAGTGTCACAGTTTGTGTTCGGGGGTATTTATCGTACTTTGTGAGATAACTGCACATTAAAATTACTTATGTGATGCAATCAGACAAAGGTTACAACATTTTCCTCTAGGAATAAAATTTAAATAGTTGCATTATATGGTATACTAATACGGTAACCCTCTAAAGAGACAGAAAGTTTCAGGAGATAAATTGTAGTTGTGAAATTGTGAATCTGTTGTTTTTCAGGGCAACCCAGATCAAGACGTACTCATGGGGCAATGCTCAGGTAGCGCTGGTAGGTAATAAACTGGACCTGGAAGAAGACAGGCAGGTCCCCACTGCAGACGGCCAAAGGTTGGCTACAGAGCTCGGTGAGCAGACTAACACGACCACACTGACTTTCATCACACACTCAGCAGAACACACATTACTTCATAATGACTCCTAACCTGTGCTCCCCGTCTGTCTCTTCCATCCAGGCTTTCAGTTCTTTGAGGCAAGCGCCAAAGACAACATCAACGTGAAGCAGGTTTTTGACAAGCTGGTGGATGTCATCTGTGAGAAGATGAACGAGAGCCCTAACGGAGAGGCCGGGCAGTCGGCGAATCACAAGGGAGCTGACCTGAGTGAACCGCCTCGCAAAAACCAGGGCGGCTGCTCGTGCTGATGCTCGTGCTGGTTTCAAAGTCACACATACACATTCATATAAACTGTCCAAGATCTCTCATTGTGAATGTACCTTAACTTATGTTACTGCAACACTTTCATGAATTCTCGTCCTCCTTTTTGTTTGATCTTTCTCAACATGCTGAGATGATTTGAGTGTGACTGTTACACTGACATGCCAAAGAGCTGCACTGAGCAGCTGTGCCTTTGTCCCCAGACACGTCTGCTTTATGGTTTCTTTACTGAAGGGTGAGCAGCACCTGTTACAGGTGAGGATGTGAGAAGCAGCGAGGAGCCTAATCAGTATAGCGTTGGGTTCACTGTGATTTACTTGAGTCATGCTGCCCCCTTGTGGGTATTGCATAAAAATACATCACTGTGATTGTTCACGTATACTTCAGATTTCCCCTTTTAGTCCTGCTGAGTGAGTGGACTGCTCAGTAAAAGTCAAATGTGGGTGAAAGTTGCTGTGTCCTTCTATGAGAATGTCCTGACTGGTTATGGTCACTGTTTGGAGGAATCTTCATATGCCTTTAATTTATTTTTTCTGACGTTGTTGATATTTTTATTTCTTGTTGTACCTTGAGAGGATAAGTGCAAGTTCAATATTTCCTTCTAAGTTTATTTTCCCCTCAAAAGTTCAGATTAAAAAATGTGGATCCATACATTTTGACTGTTGGTTTTCATTTTAGTGAACAGGATAACTAGATGCATGTCTTAAATTTGAGAAAGGCTTCACAGTTCTTGTAACATTTCTAAAATGTGCTTAAAGAAAAAACGAGTCACTTTAAAATCCAGTTTACCCACTTTTGTATCTGACCATTACTCTGAATCTAATCAGATTATTAGCCAGTTATTAATTAACACCAGTATAAAAGTTTGGCCATGACTTGGCTGTAACGTCATAAAGTTTCTATTTTGGGTTGGACTTTGGTCCCAGGAAATGTTGCTTGTCCTGAACACCGTCGGTGACGTGCAGGGCATGAACTTCTTTCCCTCCTATCAGTGTGTACTTTGTGTGTGTGTGTGGATGAAACCTGTGGCGAGAGGATAAAGGGAGCTTGTGAAACCCTCGTGAGGCAGACACTTCTGAGTGATTGGACCTCAGCGGACAGACAGACGTCAGAGCAGAACAGGTATGAAACTTATTCTTGCTTGTAACTGTTGAACAATTTGACTGACAGCTTTGAGTTTTACTTTAGCCTTCTAAAATACAAGCTTTTGTCTGGTGTTCACCTTGTTATGTGGGATAAGTAAGACCTAATAACTATAATTAAACTTGGTCTTTGTACAGGAAGTTTGGTTATTTTTGTTATTAGTTGTCTGTTAGTTGTTGTTAGTGTTATTGAACTCAAATATGTTGGGTTTTTTCACTAAAATGGATGTAATAAAAAAATGAAGTATCATAGGTCTGAGAGGCAGAAATGTAATGTCCACATATGTGGATGCTGGGTCTTAAGATGTTAAATCCACTTTGGACACCTTAGGGATTAAATGATATTTAAGTCTAATGAGCTAACAGGAGAACTAATGGATTATTCACAACAAAGTTTGAATGATGAAGGTTTGTGTAAAACAAATTATATTCTTATCACAGACTGATCCTCAGATGAGTGTTTAGCAGTACTCTTTTTTTTAGCAGTTTTAGTGTAGTAATAGTTTCATCTATGTGCCTACACTTGAAAAAACACCATTTGAACAATCAAAAGAGTGATAAGCCAAATACTTTCCAGCTCAGTTCTCTTTAACTCAGTGTATAAAAGACAAACTTTGACTCTCAGCAGTGGAGGATCAGATACTTTTTTTTGTCACAGCACTGATGCAGGAACCTCAAAAGTTTCTCAGACTTCAAGCTGCGAAAAACAACACCAAACTGTAGTTTGTCTATTTTGATCCCAAAAGGGCTGACATTAAACTTGTACCTACAAAAACATGTGACAGGCTCAGCTATGGAAAGTTTTTATTGCATACTGCCATGAGGAAACGGGACTAAGCGTACCTGTAAGCTGTTACCGTCAGAGGTGCAATAAGGAAGCGCCAATGATCAATAACTAGACTTGTTGGAAAAGAGGCCACTGTATGAGAACTTTATGGGCTGCTGGTTGATAAGATACTCTGACGTCTTCATCAGAAACATAAAGGTCAGAATCTATTTGATTACAGTCAGATTAAAATGACATGGCCATGACCTACGTTTGCTACCTTTCCACCTACATCTCATCAATTTTATGGCATAGTTAAAACAGATATAGGTTATAATCATGATAAGTCTGAGGAGTCACTTATACATCTTCATTATGAATAGTACAGTTACATATGCACAGAGCCTTATTTCAAAAAGAGGAAACACATCATGTGACACAAGTGTGTACTTGATAATCCTTTATATAGCTTAAAGGCCAAGTGAGATGAAAATAAAGCATGTGTGGATGTGAACATGCATTTTATGTCACACATGAACTGAAACTTCTGATCAGGACAGCGTGAAAGCTGAGCACATTCAAAGAGAGAGTAAGACCCCTTGTGTTTTCCCTGCTAGTTACTGTGGTTAATGTATAACCAAAGCAAATGCCATTTGACCCACCATGGCGCTTGCTTTTGTTTAGAGCCGTCCTCAAATATACTACTGATTTTCCTAAGATGCAAAACAAATTTTGCTAAGATGCAAATTTACTCACATCCAAAAGTAAAATGAGGGAAGTGTAACTTTTTTAAAAAAATTTTATCAAGTAGTGAGAGACTAAACTAACAAACCTCTTTGGTTTTTTACAGTGTGAAAAAAAAACTGCCAAGATGTGTTGCTCCGGTTTTCTCAAGATTATGATGTTTATCTTCAATGGCGCCATCTTTGTAAGTAGAAAAAATGAGAATTTTTCTGTGTCTGTGTCTGTGTCTGCTTTCCAGGTGTGTTTACATGCAAGTCAGGTGCAAACCACACATCTATAGCCGGTAGTGTATTTCAGTGTGAAAACTTTCCATGTAGCTGTGCAGTGGATGTAGATTTAGTGATAGCTAATAGAAATAGTTTGACATTTTGTGAAAAAAAAAAAAAAAAAAAACTAGATGGTTTGGTTTGCTTTGCTATTTGACAGCTACTTTTTGTGAGATTGATTCAATAGGCTTAAAGTGCAAAATGACATCCAGGTATTATACCACTGTAGAGGACAACTTGCATAAAAGGGTTTAAGCTTATTTAGCTTTGGTAGAAGAAAAAAAGAAACAAATCTTAACTTTTTTAAAACTTAAAAAGGCCAGGCTAAATGGAACATGTTATGAGCTCTACACTCAAGTTTGAGGGGTTTTTAACCATGAGAGCTTTAAAATATTTGTACTGTCTTCAAATCATCTTGTGTGTGGCCAGCCTTGACCTTTCAGTCATGAAGGTTCCACCAAACTTGAAAAGCACAAATGCAATGCAATTTTGCTCTAGAAGTTGTACAACTCAACTGCACAAATTACACTTATTTGTAATTTAGGAAAATTTATTCTTATACTCTGTCCTCATGCTGTAATTAATGCGTTGTTCTTTGTTATCTTTTCCTTACCCATCATGCAGCTGGCAGGCGCAGCCATCCTTGGCATCGGGATATGGGTGAAGGTGGACAGCGATTCTTTGCTGGGTATACTAGAAAGCGTGGAGAATGCTCCATCTGGGTTGGCGGAGCTTGCCTATGTCAGCTATCTGCTCATCGGGGTGGGTGCTGTGCTGCTGATCATTGGCTTCCTGGGCTGCTGCGGTGCTATGAGGGAGAGCAGGTGTATGCTTCTGGCAGTAAGTGATGTTTGATATCTCAACTCCAGCCCATGGAATTAAACACAATGAGGAAGTTCTTAAAAATAGACACTGCTTCATGCTGAGCTGTGACTAAATTAATTTATCAACACCCATAATACTATTTGCATTTGTGCTACAAAGACAGACAAGCTTGGTCTCTACTGTGTTTTACATACTGGTTACATATTTTATGGTATTTTTAAATTTCTTGCTTGTTTTAAAGAGGTTTTAGAGTAGACGTTTTTTGAATCCGCATTTGTATTTGCATCTTTTTCCACATGAAACATGAGTTATGGTAAAACAGAAAAAGAAAGAAAGAAAGAAAAAAAAAGACTGCACTCTGTCTTTATTCAAATATAGGGTTCTGTCCAATATTTATCTACAAAGCTATAGATGACTCAAAAGCACAATAAGTCAAGGTTTCAGATCTGCTTCTAACTCTTCTGAAGCGATTAGATTTTACCAATACACTGAGTCCTACAGTTATTTTTCTCTTTGTTCAGTTCTTCAGTATCGTGTTGATCATCTTCCTCATCGAGGTCGCTGGAGCTGTGCTTCTGTTTGTCTTTGATGATGTTGTAAGTGTCTCTTGAAACAAAACATGATCCAGTGAATACTGAGTGGCACTTAAAATAAAGTGTGGCACCTAAAAATTTCCAAGATGTTTGCTGAAATTGAACTAACTATATATTTTTTCATTTTATCCTCAAAGGCTAAACCACTTCTTGAGAGTTTGGAGAATGAAGTAAGAAAAGACATTCAACAAAACTATGGAGATAACGAGGGTGTGACATCTCTCTGGAATACCACCATGGAGCAGGTTAGTCTCTTTTTTTATTTCCATGGTAGTCCACACGTCTGGTCTTAATCTGCAGTTAGAAAAAGTCATTGAACTGTTTCTCTCTGTTTCTTTGTTCAGTTCAAGTGCTGTGGATACAGGAACTACACAGATTTTGAAGGCTCTCCCTTTTTAAACGACCATGATGTTTTTCCAACCACTTGTTGCAATGCAACATTCTCAGGAAACGTCTGCAACGAGCAAAATGCACATATTTCGGTATGAAACCAAGTACCTTTTAATCGGAATTGTAATTATAAAAAAAAGTATTGTATTTGAACTGAATTTCACCCTACAATCTTAATTTCCATCATTTTTCTAGATGATTGATGGTTGCTTTGACAAACTGGTACAGCTAATAGAGGACAACGCTGTGGTTGTTGCGGCTGTGGCTCTCGGAATTGCTGCTCTTGAGGTACATAGACATTTCTAGTCTGGACTTTTTTTAATTATTATTTCAGACCCCATTCTAAAAGACTGCAATGTGTTTTGGTCACAGTCCACTAAGTAGAGTCAATACATGATATTCAACAGATTTAAAACAACATATTCATTCATTCTCAGATCCCTGCTTCAATGATATATTGATGAACTGTTGTCTTTACAGATTGCTGCTATGGTGGTTTCGATGATCCTGTACAACAACATTGGTAACAAGGCATAGTGACTTGTGATTGAAATTGGATGACAGCATGAGTGGAAATCAACCCTAGCAAGCATCCCTTTCATGTGTAAATGTTATTCTTGATTCAGAGCAATAAAAGAAACGGGGCCTGTTGCTTGTGGAGCGTTTCAAGGATTGGTCAGTGGAGCTGATGTTTTCTTAAAACTGTATTTCTGCACATTTCTGTATGAGTTCTTTGTGTTTTAATAGGGCTGCTAATAACTAATATTGCATGTGCTGATACATAAAGTTTTGTGTCGTGATGCACAGGGCAAGAGGAATGTGTCAGTTGTTTATATCACTTGCATACACTGTAATAATATGACACGTTTATTTTTTTATGCTTGATCAAATATAAAATATTATAATCTTGACTTCTTGTTTTCTTTAGCATATTTTGAAATATGCACGTTTTTGTTTGGTACAGATAGGATGTACAAATGCACAATTGTTTAGATTCTTATGAATGCATTTGTCATTGTCATTCAATATTTAAATATCGAACTGTACCGTACAGTGAACTATGAAAAAAAAAAAAATAATAATGGATATACAAAATACTAACCAGATCCAAGCTCATTTTTACTCATCAATATCTTGGATACCAATATCTTACCATGTGTTGAATTGTAAAAGCCATGTGTCAGGGAATAGAGGTCCCACTTATGTTTCACCTGAAAAATTATTATTGAAATAATCAACAGTTTTTTTTTTAACTTAAATAACACATTTTGAACATGTTGTGTGTTTAACCACAGATTTATTTTTCTTATTTAGCCCAATTAAAAAAATAAATAAATAAAAAAAAATAAAAAAGCTGGAGAGATTTTGAGAGCATTATAGCGTTTGCGCTGATGTCATGATTTAGGTAGTTACCCGGATGTGCGGCCGCATTGGCGTTAACGTAAACATTGAATGGACGGTGATAGAAGTGCGCGGTACATTTTTAAGATGCCTTATCCGCCAACAAATGTGGAAAACCTCACGGAGCACACTGAACTTATAGTACAGAGGAAAGCCATCAAGAAAAGGAGAGACATATTGAAAAATTACGCCTAGAGACAGGAGAGACACGTACGAGGAGTTAGCATCTTTAGCTAACAGAGCTCGACTTGATTACGTCACGTGAAAACACTATATAAATTACATGAAGCATAATCTGATGACATTTTGGTCAAGCTAGATACCATGTTTGGCCTTGTCCTGTGTTTCACTGTGAAGTTAAAAAGTTAAAAATATCATATACACACACACACTCCATACTTTTTTTTTATTAATAAAATAATCACTTAGGAATAATTTATTACATTTATTTCACGCCAGTCCCTTGATAATGACTCTTTCGTTTGTTATACAAACGACAGCAATTAATACAAACGGCCGCCATTGGTGACTACTGACGGTGATATCCAGTAGTGAAGATGCTAACTGTTAGCGGGGTCAGGACACTGCAAGCTTAAATTGGAGGATTAAGAAAATGAAGATAGGACAGTGTAAAAGATGACTGGCGGATTCAGCCACATTATAAGGTAAGTTAACGTGTGTCGAAACTCGAAAATAAGCTGAGCCTGTAAAGTACCTTGTGCCTGAATTTTAAGCTAACACTCACTTGCTAGCTAGTTGGAGTCGGGTTTTGTTGTTACGATAACAATGGCAGTTAAATTTTAGATCTTTTACTCACACCTTTAGTATTTAGTAGTTTCACTTGAACTTTTATTGCTTTGAACCGCATTTTAATTGATATAGAACCAGGATGCAACTTAGTATCTGCCACTTTCACGTGAAAGACACCTTCAACAGTTAAAACCGAATTTGACAACCACGTTTAAAAGTGATGTGTGTGGTCTGTTTTCTTCTTTTGGATTTTTTCTTGATGATTCTCTTTCCTTTAAACCTCACATTGAGAAACTTGAGAAGTTAAAGTTATGGTTGGGCTTCTATTTCAGATATGAGTCTTGTTTCTCTTTAGCTGCAACTTGTTGTAGCTACTGTCTTTACTTTGAGGGGTTATTGTAAAGTTTTTGATATCCATGCTTCATCTCAGTGCCTTCATGCTGTCTACTATGGGGCCCGAGGTTCATCACAACATTAGAGTCCCTAACCCATTAGGTAGACTTCATCACAGGCGATTCTTAACTCACTTCCAATCCAATCCAATCCAATCTTATTTGTTAAGCACTTTAAAAAACAACCATAGTTAAAACAAAGTGCTGTACAGGAGAATGAATAAGATACAAGATAAAAGAATAGACATAAAACATAAGTAAAATGAATTTTCAAAGACAATGAGCAATATAAAAGACATAAAACCAATTAAAATGAATAAAAATGCAGAAGAAGCAATCAAAATAAAAGAAATAATAATAATACAATCGCCAGCTACTGTGCATTAAAGGCCAGGGAGAAAAGGTGGGCCCTAAGAAGGGATTTAAAAACAGGCAGAGACTTCCCTCATCTATGCAGTTTGATTCTATGAGAAATGCTGGAAGCAAGAGGCTTTGCTTGTTTTGATGGGGTCAGCCCTAGGTTCCCACAGTCCGATGGTTTCAAAGCCCAGTGGTCCCACAGCCCTATATTCCCACATTTCAAGGGCATTTTCAAAATTTGGCCTTGTGTTGCCATATAACCCTTCAATTTTCCTGCAATTTTCTACAAATGTCACATTCATTACATGAAAAAATAAAATAGGCTCAACAGAAAGGTTTGTGGCTGAAGCAGAGCTTATTTTATTTGCTTAAGTCAGACAAACAAAACCAGATTCTGGAAAAAAAAGTCGTAGAATTGTGAGAACATAGGGCTGTGGGAACAAAGGCATGCTACTGCTTTTTGCTCTCTGTCCCCAGAGTATGTCTCAAAACAGGAATGAATAGTTTTAGGTCCTCCTGCAGTCCTGAGTTTGCTGCAGAAGGGTTCGGGTTCGAGAGCACTGGTCTTTTAAAAAATGTTTTTTGACAGCAGGGAAGATACATAATTTTGGAGATGCTGTGAGTGGTGACTTATCGTCATGTGATCCAGAATATGTTGACATATTTTAAAGCTTTGTGTTGTTTGATCTAACTTTGTTGGAACATGCTTCTGGGGGTCTTGTCAAGGACACTTGTGTGAAAGATTTCTGTAGGTTGTTTTCCTCTGATCTGTTCAGACAGTTTAAATTACACAGAATGTAAGAATAAAGTGTGTGTGTGTGTGTGTGTGTGAGAGAGAGAGAGAGAGAGAGTGTGTGAGTCAGCAGATATTTTTGCACCAAGCAGACTCTAGTTAGTGAATTTTAATGCGTGCTCTGTGCCAGCTGCTGAGGCAGCAGGTTGTCCTGTCACATGCCCGACATAGATACCTGATGACCCTGTGCCATGACATCACAACCTGGAAACATCCGCTCTGTCCATCTCGCTCCCTTTCCAGCTGTGAAACAATCATAAAACAATTTGTACCGCAGTTAAAAGCCGCATGTAACAACTATGTGTTATGTTCTCTGGCTTGGGACGTTTTTATGTCTGGCTGTGTGGGTGCAGTCTTGTAAAAGTTGATTTGGAGTGGAGAGTACATAAAGTTAAGCAGAGAAGCCATACAATGCTTGAAAACATGAGTACAAAGGTCCACACTAACGAAGATCAGAAAACTTTAAAGCAGTAAAAACACATTAAGGGAACTGCATCATCATAGTTGTATTTCTTAAGTCTCACAACAGCAGGTTTGCATCTGCCTTTTTAAAACATGTTTTTAAAATGATTTAAACTAGTGTCAAAATCCAAAAAATGAGTCAAGACATCCCTAAAATGCTCCTAGCGGGTAGAGCTTGTTTTCTATCACCTCTCAACTTTTCTCCTTGCTAAAGTCTTGTTCTTGTTTGGCCACTTTTTGATAGTTTACAGAAAAGCAGGCCTGTTCAGAGGCTACGGGAACGTTCTGGGTGCACGTTACAGGTTCCACCTGTTCAACTCTCATTGGTCTTACAGGGTCTCCAAACTCATACGTTACGTTGTTTCCTGTATATCTTCTCATCAGGTTTTATTGACTTGATTTTTTTTAGTTAATGAAGTGAAGGTTTTTTTTTCTACCCTTCTTGTTTGTCACACCTCAGCTGCTGCTTCAGGCAAATGTGCTAACTCTGTGAAAAGCGTCATTGGAGTCATTCGTTTTTCTAAATGTGTTACAAAGACTTTGTCTTGTGTTGAAAGACAAAAAAGAAAGCAGAGACAGACTTGGACTCTTGTCAGGTGTTGAAAACGGATAAAAAAAACTTCCTGTAAGTGTGTGAGAAACAGAGATGTATGATTAAAAACACTTAATATGTCATTAACTGTTCATGTGGAACAGACTGTCTCAAAGAGAGCAGGCTGTCATGTAGGGAACATGATGGTGGAGTCTGCCCTCTTGTGGAGAACATATACACTGCAGAAAAAAAGAAGGAACTTATTTTGCTATATTATTGCTGGACTCATCCTCACAGTTTTTGAGACATTGCTTATTTCTCAAAAACAGCCAGAAGAAAGTCTTCACCAATGTAAGTCTTCTTCAAATTATTTTCTCCCACTCTTTTGTGAATCTGTCTGGACCTTTACGTGCAGTGCCAAGCTGGAAGATCTTGGTCTATGAGAAAGTCAAACACTTTGGAAACTGTGACACTGTTAGCCAGACCACCTTTCAGCGGCCGCTGTGTGATCAGGTCACGGCTGACAGAGCTCACTGAAGTCTAATGGTGTAATGATGGGGCGACAGTGGGGAGGCTGTGGGAGGTGTAGACAGGAGATGGCTTGTTTACGAAGAGAGCATAAAGCTATTACTGCTTTACAACCAACTGTAGCAGAAACACCTGCTGAATGAGGCTTTTATTGTTGACGAGATCATTTTTTTAACTGAAGCAGTCCTTCACAATCCAATTGAAGAGATTCATCCTGGGTAAAACTGCTGCTTTTCAACTTGAAGTTGGGTTTAGTCTTTTAAGCGCATATTCTGCTATTGTGATGATCACATTACAGGTTTCCAAAAAAATAATTAGTTGTGTACAGATTGAAAAAGAAATACAATTTTTTTTATACTGGTTATGGCAAGGGGTGCGTCGATTACAATTTTCTGGCAGATCACCGATTTTCAAAAAGCCTGACCTGCTGATACCGTTTTTTATTTTTTATGTAACCAAAAGCATATACCTTCAATGTTCCAATCTTTTTTTTATTGAAAATCATTGAACAATACCTGTGAAACAATAAAATCTTTATGTTTTAACTTAAACAACCAATTAAGTGTCCTGAGTTTTAGGTCTTAGAGCAAAAATCAACAATGGCTGGTTGTCAGACCTTCTCAGAGGTATATAAGATCAGTTTTAGATGTAAGGATGAGCCCATAACTGATCCCTGATCACCGATCACTGATCCCCAAAATAAAGGAAATCAGCGCCGATCGATGGGTGCATGTCTAGTTATGGCTCTTGTAACTGTTATATTTTGCACATTAAAGGGATATACAGATGAACAAAGCCCTTTCCTGACATTAGTATATAAAATGACTGAAGTATGTAAAATGAAAATTGTTTTTTTCCTCCAAATACGCCTCAAATAATTAGGGATGCACAATATTGGATTTTTGCCGATATCCGATATGCTGATATATCGAAACCCCTTTTGGCCGATACCGATACCGATACCGATACCGATACCGATAATCACAAGTTTGTTTGTTTTTTTCACTGTAAAGAAAGCTAAGTCTTTCCTGTACTGGAATCTATATGTTACTCTTATTGTGACGGTCTCATTTGTTTAAGAAACACACATAAAACAAGACAAAAAACATTTGATTTTACCATGAATAAGAAATGTATTATTTTTCAAACTCAAGACATTCAGTATTGAAACACAGAAAAATAATTTATTTAGATCACATGAACTTTAAATGTACAATGCATTTTTAAACATAACCAAGTTGCATTTGATTATTTCAGAGCTACTGTAACAACCTGGTGACAGACACAGAGCTCTGCAGTGCAAATAAATGAATTGCTGCATTTTATTTAAGGAGCTTATTTTTCAGATGGAAAAGAATAATAATCCTAACTGAATAGCACCATATTGGCTGTGCATATCGGCAAAAATTTTCATATCTGCCGATACAGATAAATGTGTTTTTAAGCTTTTATCAGCCGATACCGATATTGTGCCCATAATATCATGCATCCCTACAAATAATTTTACTTTGGATGTCAAGACCCAACCTTTTTTCCCGCCTCCCTCACCTTGACACTGAAGTCCTCTCAGTCTGGCAACCATCTACAAGCTGAAGTTCTAAACCTGGTGTGACGTCTGGCCTGGCGTGGGAAATACGACACCTTCTGTGCATTAAAAGACAGGTGAGAACTGTCAGCTACCTGTATAAAAGACTCTCTCCGTCACACTCTCACTGCACTGACAGCAAGGTTACCGTTTGGAACCTTGGACCAAACCAGCAGACAACGTTTATTTAGAATTCTGTGTTTGACTTTTGCTATATTTTTGAATCAGATTGGAAAATAACTGCAACTCTTCTTCTTTCACTGTTTTTCTCTAAGAATGGCATCCCTGAAAATCCTGCTCCTTCTCTCCTGTTGGACTTCAGCTCTTGCGCTCCCTCACAGCGCTTTTGACAACATTTTGAAAAGGTCAAGAGTGGATTTTGAATCATCAGGCGGTGGGCCAGACGAACCAGTCAGAGGAATAGTTAAAGTGGTGCAGCTAGACCCTCTGTCCATGTCCCACTCAGGCTTCTTCAGACGAGGACTCACCCCCAGAAGACCCCCCTCCCTTGGTTCCAGACTGTCCTTCCCTGCTTTCTTAGCAAGCGGGCGCCCCGGACAGACCTCGGCTCGTAAGACCCCAGTGAGTCCTCTGCATCACCTGAATCCAAAGAACGACATCGAGCCCAAGAAGAGGCAAGGCCTGCAGATGTGGCAAAGAGCCACAAGTAAAGGGGAGAAGATGCACCTGCCAGTCAACCTGAAAGACACCAAACAGACATGCAGTGCAGTACCTTTCACTCAGGTAAGAGCCAAAGAACTTTCAAAGCTTTTTCTTTCATGTCTCTGCCAAATTCATGTCTGTGCATCACATGACCGGGAACATTAAAGCTCCAGGCAGAAATCTGCAGCTGGTTATAAAACTGACTGAAATTTATAGTCATGCCTCTTTGTGACCTGTGAAAGTCAAGACGGACTATTGCTGCATAGTCATTGTAATGATTTAAACAACTGTCAGGGTGTCTGAATGTTGCAGAAACAGGCTTATCAAAGATTCACAATTCAAAATAAAATAGGATTCTCTTTTTTAGGCTTAAAAGTTATTCAGAGAAAAGCCCTTATTTACAATTGTGTGGAGAAAAAAAAGAAGAATGCAGGATAAACAAATGAAAATTAAACCCTGGAGGAAAAAAAGATGATCAGTCAAAAACAAATAAACAATAAAAAAAACTACTAAGGATCCAAAGGGAACAAGCAGCAATAAAAAAAAATAATTATCATAGTAATAATGTCAGAAATGGATGAATAGGTTGATTGAAAGTTAAAAAATAATAAAGTAATTGAAAATTAAAATAATGAAGATTAAAATGATAAATAAAAAGTGTCAATTTATTGTATTTTTTATTGTCTTTTTTTCTTTCTTTTTCTGAGCAGGGTAAAGGGTGAAACAGCATGATAAGAAGAAAAAAAATGTGTTTAAAAGTTTGATCAAACATTAAATGTATGCTATGTACTAACAGTGTTAAAAGAATGAACTCTGGGAACCTGAGTAGTCAATCATTGCCCAGTGTGATGTGCTTCAGAGGTTCAGACAAACAAAGAGGAAATACAAAGAGGTAGCATCCCAAAAAGAGCTAAATGAATACATAGATTCATGAGCAAATCTCACCACATAGAGAGGACCAATCAACCTTTTTGTGCTGCATGTGATGAGATGTGTTATAAAGATCACTACTAATATGTCAAAGTGAAGAACGAGAAAATCCATCAAGTCATTTAAGGTCATTGCCGAAGCATGCCTGAAGAAAAAGACAATCATGTGCCAAAGCTTTTGACCAAATTGCAAACCAAATTGCAAACACAACTTTTGAAATAAATCTTTTTGTTGATCCAAATACCAGATATTTGTTTTAGTTTTGTTTGACTGTTGAAAGAAAAAGCATGGTGAGATTTCTTATTTGAAAACATGGCAGGGTGTACAGGGCTGGATTATTAAAAACAAAAGATGTCCCACTTTGTCCATAGGAGCCTACAAAAATGGGAAATTTTTATAGGAGTGTGTAAAAAAAAGTTTTCACTTGCCAGAAGATTCAAACCAAGTTTCAACTGATGTCATTGCACGGTAGAACCACAGATGCTGTGATAATAGTCTTCTGCTTTGTATATGGATTTGAATCCTGTCTATGAATACAATCTGACCTAATTACCACTTAATAGCTCAGATATGAACAAAAACTGACAAGATAATGAGCCACTAAAACTGGCTGTATTTAATTACACATTAAACTCAGGTCAGGTATCTGCCAACTTTAGCATTCTGGCATGTTTTCTAGTTAATATCACTGTATGTGAGGAAGTGGCTGAAACCAAAATAAACATTAAACCTCAAATAGTATTAAGTATGCAAACGAAAGGATAAAACTGTGTAGGAATGAAACCTTTAACCTGCTAATTCAGTGTAAGCTAACATAATGGCTATAAAGTGTTAGCTTTGTTTAAGTAGTATATAAAGGGCTGTTAAACATGTTTTTTTGCTTTGAGTACTCCAAGTATTTCACTATCTTGCATCTTTAAAGATGCTTCAACAATGTTAAAATCAAAATATTGTCAAATAGCAACATCACGTTATAGCCACATTGAGTGTCCCATCCAAAGCCTGAAAGGAAACCATGAAGGCAGATTTGTAAAACATTAATTCTGAGATGTTTGAGCTAATCTTGACCTTCTTTCTCTTCCCGTCAGCATGTCACAGCAGAAGGATGCAGCACAGTAACGGTGCACAACAAGCTGTGCTTTGGCCAGTGCAGCTCCCTGTTTGTGCCGTCAGAAGGAGAGTTCACGGGGCCGGGAGCCACCGGGACAGGGTCGCTCCACCACCGAGCCCCCTGCTCTCGCTGCGCTCCGTCCAAATCTCATACCGTGACCGTGCCACTACGCTGTGGAGCTGAGGTCAGGGAGAGGCGGCTGGTGGTGGTGGAGGAGTGCAAGTGTGAGACAGGAAGAGAGGAAAGAAGTGCTTCTGAACATCTTTAATTTTGTTACTGGGGTTGTTACAGGAATGCAGAACAGTTGGAAGAGAAAAGAGTGATTGATAAAAAACTGTCAGATCTCTACAAAGATAAGGACTTGTTCCACCTAACTGATGAAAAATACTAAGACTCTTGTTTTCTGTGTTATCATGTATCTGTATCTGTGTTGTAATTGTTAATGAGTCTGAATGTGTTATTCAGAAAAGTATGTTGTAGTGGTTACTTCCACCACTCACTGATGACTAAATGACCTATATTTTGGTCATGTTACAGACGGTTCTGTCCATACTGGACTTTTGCTAACATTCAAAAATGTGATTAAATTAATCTGAACTGAAATATTGTGATCTGTCATATTGTCATTGAAGTGTCCCAATTGTCCCCCTTTGCCTGCCATTGCTAATTAGTTTTCTGCTACTGCTGTTAGATTCACAAGTGCAATGCCGTTTGCATGCAACGCTCGAGTAAAAACATGAAGAGCATTTGTTGTTTTTTTCCATCCACTCTCGTATTCAAGTGTTCAAGCATCAGCTCCTATATTTTATTAAAAAGGCCTGTTCCAGCGACTTTTAGCACATAGCACTTACATCTGAAAGCACCAAACTAGAGAGCAAACGAGCTATTGAGCACGGGTACTTAGCAGTAAGCAAACATAATTGTTTCAGCATGGACCCCTGAATTATGTATAGGAACCACCTATTCTCATGCCCAATCTCTTTTCAGGGTAGTTGTGGGAATTTGAACATCCTTCTTTGCAGATGCACTCGAGTGGCTGAGCATGTGTGATTATGTGTGTATGTGCTTTTTTTCAGTTAGGGTCCATAAAACCTATTATTCATTTATATCCTGGCAGCTGGGTCTGGTAGAGTGAACTCATCCCACACATCTCTACATACATTCTCAGAGGAGCATAAAGAAGAGGGCTCTTTACGTCGCCTTGGCATGCTGTCAAAATGACTGTTTAGATGGCTATTTGCATTCACGTGGGCTTTCTGAAAAGTGAAAGCGTTCATTGCGCTACGGGGGTTGCATTGAACCCCTCGGATTCCATTAGCATGTGATTAGCATCTTGGGTTGATGGCTATATTTTCCAAGATTGATGGGACAAATATTTGCCCAGGTCTTAACTATGAGGAATTAGGGGCCTCTCTTAATCAGGCACTTGTTTTTTTTCTAGATATGCAGAATGTAGAGAGGATTCCAGGCTCAAACAGGCCTGCTAACGCGATCAGAGTCTGCTTTTCAATCCTCAGAGTGCAGATTGTTTGTGATATGCCTGGTTCACATTGATTCATAACTGAACCTGTGCTGAGTTCTTCTATCCTGCACAATCAGACACTTGCTTGTATTTGTAATCTGCCCACTGTGCTTTGTGTGTGTGATGATTGCAGTGAAGGGAGAGCCATGATCTCACTATCTCACTGTCTATTCTTTTCAAACTCTGTACGCCTCTTCCTCCATCTTTTTTTTTTAACCAAAGAAAGAGATAAAAAAGAAAAAGGGGCATAGTAGAGGGAAGAGTGGGAGGGGGGTGGATGAGGAGGGAGGAAAGGAGGGAGGGGAGGAGGTGGTGGTGGTTGTTGATTGAACAAACAAGGTGCACAAGAGAGTGCACCACTTAGCAAGACAGATGTCAGCCCCCTTTGCATTGTGGGACTCGGCGGAGCACTCCTGCGTCATTAAGGATGGCCTGGTTCCCATGGCGAGGGGGAAAGGAAGGAGCGAAAAGGAGGAGGGCCCGCTGCCAAGTTCAGCGCCTCAGGGATCAGATCAGCGTCACAGGGTGCTAAGTGGCCTAGTTAGCGCTTTAAAACGCACAATGAGCTGCCTGCTCTTTCTCTGTGTGTGTAGGCCTTTTAACTGTCAGACGTGGAAACAGTTGGGAGGTGCATGATGAGGGGGGGCTCAATGATATCAGGTCAATCAAGGTATATCAAGGAGAATCCTAATTATTAACTGAGAATTTGAGACCTCTTTTACTCTGAAGTATTTCTTTGAAAATTGTTTTCTGAGTTTAATTAACAGCACGAGATGCTTACTTTGTTTATTTGTGCCTCATAATTGACATGAAAACAAATATTCCCAGGTTAGCTAATTGTGTTGCTATCAAACTTTCTCTGTCTTTGAGTTGTATTTAGGAAGACTTTGCTTTTCTCATGAGATCCCTGAAGAGAGACAGGGAGAAGTGGGATCCAAACTTTGGGCAAAGGCTGCACGACACATCATGAAACATTATCATTTACAGTAAAGGAATTGCAAACGTCTGAAATCATCACAGTGAGTATAAAATATTTTATATCATGGAAAGAAGTGATGTTTTCTGACACAGCTTGTGTATTTTATCCGTGGTATGACCGCATAGACTACATAAGACGTGGACATAGTCTCCCAAACGTCACCCGTCTGTTCCTGAAATGGAAAATGAAGCTAATCAGCTATCGCGGCCATATTGGAAGGGGCAAGGGCTAAGCGTACAGCTATAGGGCGTCCTTCCGTGAGTCTTGCGATCTTCATATCCTCTGAACTGCAGAGTTTGAAAAAAATTCATCCCGCGTACAGTGTGTGCCGATAGTGAAATTAGCAACTCAGACAGGAGACGTTTTTTGAACCAGGCTGTAAATATGTTAATTTCTGCTCTGAAAATGGCTTTTTTTGGCTTGGTGTGTGTGACTTCCAGTACTTTCAAAGCCAATCTCAAGTTAACACTCGAGAAACAGCAGAAATTTGCACTTCTGCATTGTTTCATATTTTTGACCATCAGATTACAGTTAACAGTTTACAGTCATTTAGCAGATGCTTTTGTCCAAAGTGACGAAAGAAACAAGCAAGAATTTAGACAAAAGGAAAACCTAGTTAGTGCGACAACAGTGCTACAAGTTATTCGGCTGCAGGTGCTGCCATTAAGTGCAAATTGTTTTTTTTGTTTGTTTGTTTTTTTGTTTTTTTTTTGGTGGGGGGGTACAATAATCAGCAAGCCTTGCCCAAGATTGGGCAAAGAGGAGAAGGGTCAGATTAAGTGCACAAGTGTTCCCTAAACAGATAAATTTTCAGACATCTCTTAAAAGTAGAAAGGGACTCTGCGGATCGTATAGAGTTAGGTAATTCATTCCAGTATTTGAGCACAACAGAGGAGAAGAGTCTGGCTAGTGATTTGGAGCCACGCTGGGCTGGGAGCACCAGGTGTCTTTCACAAGCAGAGTGTAGTGGGTGAGAGGGAGTGTAGACCTACATGAGGGACCCCAGGTAGGCAGGAGCCATTCTTGTCAATGTTTTGTAATCCAGAAGAAGAGCTTTGAATTTGATCCGAGCTGCTACTGGAAGCCAGTGAAGAGAGATTAACAGCTGGGTGATGTGCTGTTTTGGGCTGGTTAAAGACCAGACGTGCTGCTGCATTCTGGATCATTTGCAGAGGTTTAAATGTACACGCAGGAAGATTAAGCTAAAGCTAGCCATCAGCTACCCTCAGATTACATGGTGTCAGTACAGCAATGAAAAAATACACATTATTGTGTTAAAACTGATAGATGCATGAAATGTAAACAGCTTGATCTGACATAATTCATTAGATGCACTTTGTATTTTTACTGTAATGATAAATTAGGAAGACCTACATGTATTTTCCTCTCACCATGCAGGCCTTCATGGAACTGCCACTGGTGAGCTCTAGTGTGCTGCAAACCTTGTTTCCCTTACTCCCTGTGTCTCTTTGAATCTCATGCTAATCAGTGCTAAGCTAACTTACTATCATCATTGAGCTGGAAGAGCATTGCCCTTTTCCATTTTCCCTAGCCTTTTGGAGAGCTGCTGGAGCTGAACTGTCACAGTAGACTGCACCAAACTGGAAAGGGGATCAGGCTCATAGACCTGGCATCAGCAGGTGAGAACAAATAGAGGTCCATCATGCATTGCTCTCTGGAAAGCGAGCGGGATGGCGGCAGGGTCCGCCAGGAGAAATGTGACAACCTGTTAAGTCATAAACCAGACAGAGTCTTCTCACCTGAATCTCTTGGGTGCAGGTTTTCTGCTGGAGGTGTCAGGCTCTGGGTGTGAGAGGGTCTGGACTGCAGCTAACATCTACCTCCCCACTGATCTGGTGGTACACGCTCACTCGGTGGTGTTAGTCCGGACCAGCTGGTCAAAGTTGGCTCTGCAGGAGATGGTGCCCCAGGTGAAGCCTGCCAGTCTACTGCAACCCTGCCCGTCTGCCAGCACGCCTGCCAGGCTGTCTGCTGGGTGCTGAGAGGAGACAGAGGAGGATGTAGCCTGCAGGTCTGGACAACATCAAAGTTTGTCACTGGGTAAAGTCCCGTAATAGTTTTAGAGTCCTGAAGTAGAAATCTTATAGAAGACAATTCAAATAAAACTGGTGGATGCTAACGTTCCATTTCTGTCCTTGGTGTTTTAAGGCTTGAAAAAATCCCCCAATTCCTGTCCTGTCCCAAGCGGACAAGCTCCTACAGCATCAAACCAATGAAGGTAGGACACATCAAAATTTCCTGACTTCTTCGTGATGGTTTCAGGAAATTCTGGCCCTGATGCTTTCACGATCTTGCTGTTCACAAGTGCACCTGACAGCAAGAGATTAACTGTGTCTGATGCGCTGTGTGGTTAATGCAGTGCAACAGTAGAATGAGTGATACTGACAACCGAATAATAAAAAGAGTATAAAGCAGAGAAACAGCTTGATATGAGCGTTGTCACCACTCTGCCCACTTGGAAAAGTATCTTTCCTGATCTACATCAGCAGACCCTCACCATAAGAAATGTCAGGTAGAAGTCTGGATAAGGCTTTGGGATAAAAAATGTTCATGTTTATACCCAGACATGCAGCCCATCTGAATGAAACAGGAAATAATCAGAAGTTTTTTGCAAGTGTAAAAGGAGCTATAGGGACAAGTTGTTGGTTTCTAGTAGAGATGGTGGATATATCAAATAAACTCGAATGTATCGCACATGAGATGCATGAAAAGACAATTTTGCAACGATACAATAAAAATAGTCACATAGATGTTTTAGGACGTTGGTTTGTAATTCTCTGTTTAATTTCACTTCCTTATCCTTTTGCTAGGGGTGGGCTATACTGGGAATTTTGGTATCGATCCGATACCAAGTAAATACAGGGCTGGTATCGCTGATACTGATACTGATGCCGATACTTTTTACATTAAATGTAATGATCATTGAATAATTTTGTGATTTTGCCTTGAGTTGGTTGATTTTGATTATGATTATGGTAAAACACAGCACAAAGATTTTAGGCAATAAAAATGCTTTGTATTTACTAACCCCAACAATAGAATATAATTTTATACTTTATAAAAGTAATGAAATAATTATTCTACCACCACAATTGTTTTAGGAAAAAAAAGTCATGAGTGCAAAATAACAAAAAGGTTCCTCCCATTTGCACAGAGAAGCGGCAGATGAAGGAAAGTAAAGTAAATTGCAAGACAACATAAGAGGAACTGCAGCATCAATCTCATCACGCTAGTATCGATCTGATACCAATACTCATCTTAGTATCGATACTATCGTTATTTAGATCAATACACCCACCCCTACTTTTTGCTGGTGCTCCTGACACAGCAAGCAGCTCACTTCCCTACCCACCCAGAAAACTCTCCTGCACATGCGGGAAAAAAGTTGCTTACATACAGTATTTCGTCAGTCATACGCTGCAAAAAACTGAAATCTTATCAGTGTTTTTGTCTTATTTTGAGTAAAATTGTCTTGTTATACTTGATATGAGCAACATTCACCTGGTCAGTGCAGAAAAAATGTCTTGTTTCAAGTTATCCAAAGACAAAAATGAGGTTGGAATTGCTGTACCGAGTAAAAAATATCTGCCAATGGGTCAAGACATTTTTTTTGGCTTAAAACTAAATTAATGTCTTAATACAAGTAACTTTTCTCTTGTTCCATTGGCAAATTCTTTTTACTTCTTACAGGCAATTCGGACCTCATTTTTTTCTTTTCATAACTTGAAATAAGACATTTTTCTAGACTAGTCAGGTGAATGTGGCTCACACTAAGTTTAAAAAGGCATCTTTTACAGAAAATAAGACAAAAACAATTGATGATAAGATTTCAGTTTACTGGTGTCATTTTATCGAGATATTGGTTTTAGGCCATATAGTGCAGCCCGAGTTTCTAAGGTCGTTGAAGATATGCACTGGAAAAAAAAGAAATCTTATAAAGGTTTTTTATTTTATTTTCTGTGAAAAATGTCTTTTTAGACTCAATATAAGCCACATTCACTTAACCAGTCCAGAAAAATGTTTTATTTCAAGTTGTTTAAGGACAAAAATGAGGTCTGAATTGCTTGTAGTGAGTAAAGTCTGCCAATGGAACAAGAGAAAAGTTACTTATATTGAGACATTATTCTAGTTTCAAGCATTTTTTTCCTATTCCATTGGCAGATTTTTTTTTATTTGTTAAAAGGAATTCAGACTAGGGCTGCACGATTATCGCAATCGCAATCGCAATCGCAATGTCAGCACATGCAATTCAGATTTTTCTCCATGATAACCAAGCAAGTCTGTAGACTCATCATGACACAACTTTTTTTATTAAATCGCAAGCACAATCGCAATCGCAATATTGTCCACCTAATCGCAAATCGCACCTTTTCCCCAAATCGTGCAGCACTAATTCAGACCTCATTTTTGTCTTTAAATAACCTGAAACAAGACATTTTTCTAGACCGACTAGTTGAATGTGGCTCTTATCAAGTCTAACAAAATTTTTTTTTTACTTAAAATAAGAAAAAAAACACTCGATAAGATTTCAGTTTTTGCAGTGTGGTTATAAGCCTTGCTCATTTTCCTTGAAGGTTCTGAAGTCCTAGCGCCAACAAGGCCCTGTTGTTATTCTGAATTAACTTTCTGACATCAGCTTGCCAAACTAGCTGTGATTTTCTTAGACTTGCATTAAAAAGACTGATATCTCCTCCTCTGACTTTGGCCTACAGGTAAAACTACCAATGATTGCATGTGTGAGGTTTTCGTTATTTGTTTGTGGCCGCGGCGTGGCCGAGTGTGAAGCTGTCTGTAAACCCTCTCCTGGAGTATGATGATGATGATAGTGATGTTTCTGTGGCAGGTGCGGTCCTGCGTGCCGTGCAGGTGATGTCTCTCATGCTCACTTAGCTAATGACTCCAATTAAAGTAATTAAGAGCTGGCACAGTGAAACCTGCTCACCCCGCCTGCTGCCAGCCCATCCATTCCCCTTTCCTCTTTATCGGCACACATCAGTGCCCACCTCCAACTATCGCCTACTTCAGACCACAACATACCATCATCCGTTGTGCTGCTCTGCCCTCCTGCTCGCCTGCTCTCCTGCTCCGTCTTAATCTTTCTCTCATGGGCACATCAGCCATCTTGTACCTCTGCTTCGGCTTCTGCTGAGGCCTCTAAAAGAAACATGAAGCCTAAAACCAGCTAAACGCTCCACTTCAGGAGCACTTAAGAGACCCTCAGCTCAACTTATTGTCATAGAGACAGCTACGGAGGGGTAAGAGCGAAGGCCGGGTCCGACAGGGGGAAAAAAGAGGAGTTAAATAGGGAGAGGGGATGCGAGCCAGGTCCTAACGAGGGGAGAGATAATTGTTTTGTTTTGTTAGGGGCCCTTCTTCAGCGTGGAGGGAGTTGAAATGACACGCCGCACATGGTTTTTGGATGAGGTGGTGCTGAAGGGAGGAGGTGGTGAGGGGGGAGATGCCGGCTTGGGGCAAGAGTGGTGAAAGTGCAGGGGAGGATGGGGTGGGGGAGGTTGCAGCTCAGAAAAGTGCTCCAAGTAGCTGCAGTCTCAATGCAACGCTGTTTATTGAGTTGGCAGCTTCTCAAGCTCCCATGAAACTTTGATTACAACCATGCACATTGTTGTCTTCAACTCGCAGCACATTTAGACGACTTCAATGTCAAAATAGACATTAATCACGGAGTAGTTCAATATCACTGTCCACAGATTCCAACAGTGGGAACGAAAACACCGGGCCAAGCTGGAGACACAACTTTGGCTACGAAGCCTGGTTCGATTTATCAAAATTTATGAAACGGCAAACATATGCATCTCTTTTGCTTGGTGTTCTTTCAACACTTGGATTCCCAGACTGACAGGCGATGTTCCTGGATTTGTTGCTGGCATTGCAGCGCGAGCACTCTCCCAGAATCTCATCACATGTTCAAAGAGAAAAAGACTTTGATGTGAACCCTGATTTACCTCCTTCATGTATCCATCCACCCAGGCACATTCCCTCTTTATTTGTTTTTAGTATTAAACTGGGAAGCGGTGCAGCTACATGCAGCTTTGGCTTTTTATAAAGTGTTAAATACGTGTAAAAAGTTGCCGTTAAACTTTCTGTAGGGTAGCTGCATTCGTTGTGTTTATTCCTGCCTCGAACAATGACACTGTGAAAAGCGGTTGTGGTGAGTTGAAAGCCTCGTGAAAACCACCATCATCAAAATTACAGCTGAGCACACTTTGGTAATCTGGCTACAAACACCATCGAGCAAATTATCCTGGTGGACGGTCTCCTCGAGCCAGGCCGGCGAATCACCTCCAGAAGCCTGTCACCACTTCCATGAAGATAAATGGTATCATTACACAGTCTCCATCACGCATTAGCTGATCTGGAATCCACTTCCTGCTCAGAAATGGCAGCATGGATTACTCTCAGTCATGAGATTGCACTGACAAAATGTGAAACCATCTCTCCCTTTTTTTATTTTTTTGACAGTGCTCATCGGATGCTGTCGTGGACATTTCACCACAAAACAGTTTGTTAATTTCCTCATCTTGAATTATGGTCATGAGACACTAATCTGTGCTCTGTCTGTTAATAGGATCAACACATATAAAGCCACAATTCATCCAACAGCATTCTGCCAGTGTCATAGATATCTGTCTGCAAACAGTAACCCTCGCAGTGGGCAGAGGAGGAAGAGGACCATGCCAGTGTGTGAGAAAGACAGAAACAGAGGACGGGTGATTGAGGGAGAGACAGACAGACACATAGGAGGGAGGAAAAAAAAGGGGGGAAAGCAGGGCGCCAGTGTTGCGGAGAGATAGGCCAAGTGAGGAAGCGGGGAGTGTGTGCATTTTGGAGTTTGTGTGGAGGGGTACAGAGGAAGGGGTGCAGGTGGCATGGAGCTGGCGCCGGCCTGGCCCACTGTCCCCTGGCAGTGCCCGGCTCCATCTGTCATCAGCAGGAACATCTGCAGCCCAAGGTGCCCTTGTCACCCAGCGTTAGAGTAACGAGTTTGGCGTTTCCATTAGTCCGGGGCCCTCGCCCGCCTGGCCTGCTCTCGCCAAAACCCTGGCATTTTGGGTGTGAGCTTGTGTGTGTTTGCCTGTGACTGAGTGTGTGTCCAGATATGAGACAGAGAGAGGAGCAAGCTGGGGGTTTGTTTGTCAGTTTGTGCCACAGTGTGTGTGTGTTTCTGCGTGTGTGTGTTTGTGTGTGTGTGTGTGTAGGAGCCAAAACAACATGGCAGTGCAGAGCGTTGACCCAGCTGGGCTGAGCAGGCATGTCGAGTCATGTCCCCTCCTGATGTGAGCGTGCCCAGTGCGCTCCCACCGCTGCCAGACCTCCAGGCCCCCCCCTTCCCCTCTCTCTCCTCCACAATCACTCTCACTCTTTTCCCCCTCTCTCATCTTCCTGTCTTCCATCTGTCCGCCTCCCTCTTATCTGCCCTGTCTCTCCCTTACCTCTTTGTGCCCCTCGTAGCTTCCTCCTCTAACACCCCAAGTCTACACCAACACGCCGCCTCTGAGCGCGATGCACATTTTCATCTTCCTGGTGCCTAAAAAACAGATGGTACTTCTTTCCCCGTGTCCCTCTTTTCATCCCTCTCTCTGAGCTTTTCCCCCTCCTTCCTTTTTGTCCCGTGTTTCTCTCCATCCAGCCGGCATAGCACTGATCCTAACTGGCAGTCCACCTGTTTATTCAGTCGCTCCCCCTCCTGCTCTAATTTAAACACCTGAATTATTTTCCCTCCCTCTCAAGGGCAATAACATGGTTTTAATATTACTTATTACTTTAACATGACATTTTGCTAAGACCAAACACGGCTTTACACAGTTATCAACTCCAGTTTTTTTTCCAACAAGATGGCTGCTGTTTGTGTTTGCACCACATGGTGGCTCTAACGAGCAGCAATCTGTCTCACCATTAATGAACCCAGCTTTGGCTGCAATTGTGTCAATTACCCACAGAATACTAATCAGACAAACATGGGCTCATCAGAATGAGATAAGATTGATTATTCCTTTTTTTCCTTTTCTGTATGACATGCAGGCGTGCATCATAAATCAGGTTCGACGGCATCTGTGAAGCCAGAGTTTTGCCTAAAGGCCGAGGAGGAATTAGACACCTCTTCATGAAGACTTCACATTCAGCAGGCCTGTGGTGAGCTGGACTTTTCTTGGAGTCTGTGACACATAAACACTTTGCACAAATACACCCTCAAATGTTATTTGTGCAACATTTCAAAGCTGCAGTTCTGTTCCTTGACACCTCAATTCCAGCAACTTCCTGTGAGAAAAAAGGGCCTTTGAAGTATTAGTTTAGATTTGTTTAGTTGTATTTTTTCTGGCCTGTCCTTCAAAGGTTCCTCACTCTCCTATAAGAACTTTCAAAAGTGTGGGTTAGCGATGGAGAGGCCGAGAGCCACGGCGAGATAAAGAAAAGGGAAGCGACAACTGCTAATCAATAAGATTTCTCCAACCTTGTTTTTTTTTCCTCCAGTCCTCCTCCCCACCCCCCCACCCCCTCTCGAGGCCTGCGGCATTCAAGACGAGCCAAGACGAGCTTGGCATTGTCGAGCACGCCTTAAAAAGAAACACCTGCGAGGTGGAAGACTTAAAAAACCGGCAGAGAAGAAAAAAAATCCTGCTTTTCGCAGCTCTTAAAAATGTTGGCAAATGTTCCATGGGTTTTCTGGGAACAAAACAGTAAAAAGAAAGAGCTCCCATGCAAGTGAAGACAAAAGGGGATGGTTTTCCATAGAGATGGAGGTGT
Source organism: Halichoeres trimaculatus (assembly GCF_033239565.1). Lineage (NCBI taxonomy): Eukaryota > Metazoa > Chordata > Actinopteri > Labriformes > Labridae > Halichoeres > Halichoeres trimaculatus. Next base: position 33,341,033 of record NW_027437180.1, on the reverse strand, counting down.
CATTACACTTGAGACGGTTGCCAGATTTGGACTTATCTTACCCCCCTTTTCCCCCACCCCCACAGCCGTCCTTGTATCTTTACCATCATAGTTTATTACCAGTTCTGAAGCGGCGTGCGAAACCAATAGTGAATGATAATATTTAGCTATTGAGAAAATATGTATGTGTTTTTAAGTGGGAGATGAGAACAGGGGAATGTGCGGAGAAACAAAGATGGAGCCGGGGAGGGATGGGAGAGGAGAGAGGAAACTGGAAAGGGGGGGAACTAAAGCAGATGGCACTCTTGGCATGCACGTCTCTCTTAAATCTGTTTCTGCTGTTTTTCTCATGTGCACGAGGCTTTAACCCTGTGGTAACCTGTGTCCCGGCCTGACCCTGAACCTGACTGCTGTATGTAACAAGCCTGCGGTGTGTGTTTGTGTGTACACGCTCGAGTACGTCTCTGTCTGCACACTCATGTATTCGGCACCCTATGAGAGAATCAGCATCAGCAGAGTCTCTTTCTTTCTCTCTGTGTCTGATTAGTTTCTTTTCCAAACTTCCCACTGTGCTGCTTGAGTCTCAAGTTTTACCTGAGAGACATTTCCTCACGTTTGAAGGAAAGGTGGCTTCTACTCTCTGCTCTGTTATCAAGAGGTTTTAAATTTATCAGGCCCCATTACTGGACCCCAAGATTACGCACATTATTTTTAACAAAGTTATTTTTTTAACTCGATTTTTAATTTCTGCTCTTTTACCTGCATGTAGATCCAGTGATCAGTCAAACAGTTTTTTGACACTCATGAATGAATCTGATTTTACACATCACATTGAGCCAGTCTACTCAAGCAAGTGGCTCTTAACATCAACTGTGATTGTTTTACTTAATTCTGCTGATCACTGACATTTCCCTGCTCATGTTTGCTGTAGAAGAGCCAAAAACAAAACAAACGTTCCAGACAAAGTTAGTCTTAGCTTTTGAACTGATTCATTGCTGCTCCTGATCTCTGAGCCTTCCTAATTTTAGAATCAGAAATACTTCACCTATCCCTCCCGGAGTGGAGATTCAGCACAAACACATAAAAAAGATTTCTTTTCACCTGCTTTTGCTAAAAAACATGAATATTTTTTGGATATGCTGAGGCTGCTTTGTGCACCTTGATGCATTACCAGTCAGTGTGATTTGCAGATATAATGAACTGACAGTCTTATTGCTTTTTTATTTTAGATTGTATTTTAGATCCTTTAAGTGCAATTTTACAAATTACACCTGCAGTTTGTTTTAATGATATTGGTTTGGTTATTATGTGGCCATTCCTTTATGCACTGTTTGTTCTGGCTACTTTCTCTCAACTTTGATTGTTCACAGTTTTAGACTAATTGGACTTAATTACACTAGTGGTGTTTAATCGTCTTTGAACTCCTTCTTTTTATTTGAATATATATATTTGAAAACTTTTGATACAAAAAGTGCAGAGAAGGTGCTGTGTCCCTTTGTGGAATGGACCTCAGTAGAAGTTCAAAAGACTTTAATGTCATTACTTTTTCTAAAAATTATTTAAAAAAAGGCAGAAGTCTTACTTTGATTTCATAACTTTGAGAAAGAAACAGTAAAATTCTGGCTGTGATCTTAGGAAAAAAATACTTGTTTTTTATTCATGACCCTCAAAAAGCAAACCATCAGTATATAAATTGACATGTGATTTTATAATTTTATAATTTTTAGCATCTGTACCTAGGGATGGGTACCGACTTAGGTACTCTTATGGGTATCGACCGAATTCTGTCAAAAGTACCGAGTACTGATTCATGTAAAATCAAAAGGTACCATGTTTAGGTACCTAAATGCATCCTTGTGACTGAGGGAGTGGAAGAGTAGGAGATTTTCCATGCTGGACATGAACACAGCATTGCAAGGTTATATAATGAAGAATAAATATGTTAAAATGAAAAAAAGCTTTATACTTTTTTGTTAAACAAATTGGTATTTTTTTTACCACATTAACACAAAAAAAGTACCGAAAATTGGTAACATTGAGTAACGGTACCAATTGCCAGGTACCAGGTATCGGTACCATATAGTTTTAAATGTGAAAGGTACCCATCCCTATCTGTAGCATTGTGAAGAGGGTGATAGACAAGTCAAGTTACTGCAGAAAAAACCCTCCTGCTTGTTTTTTTTTCAAAGCAAATATCCACAACAAGTGGCTCATGTGACATATACCTCTTCCTTCATTTGACCAGGTTTTTTTTTTTAGTGATAAGCTGGCCAAAAGGAAGCATAAATAGTAGTTTCAAAACAGTGAGGGCAACAGAACAAGATATATATGCCCAATCAGTCATAAACAGAGAGTCTAAAATCTGTTGTTTAAGGTGACATATGTTAAGGGTTAATAACTTTATGAAAGTGCAATGATCTTAAACAATAAAATGTAGTGAATTTTTTAAAAGAGAGCTGGATGTGTGTTTGGTCAGTAAACGCCCCCGATGCATTTACAGAACAAGGATCAGGAAAGTGATGAAAGATGCAGCTTTGTCCACAGGGTGCTCCAAAATCAACACAAACGGAAAGCCCCCAGCAGGAGCTTTAATCATTCCATTTTGTCCCGCTCCACCAGTCGTGAATATCTTTGATAATTAACTACACAGAAATAAAAAACTTGAATGTTCTCCTACAAAAAAAAGTTTTTCTTTTGAATCTTCTTGTTCTCTACTCCTGAAAAACGTGCTGCACCAAAGTTTTAGTATTTCTGCTCTGTACTTTACTTCCATAAAGCCTTTTAATCCTTCCACCACCACTGGAATTAATAGTTCTTTTGATATGGCACAGTTTCGACATCTTGTTCACTTAATTTTCGTTAATAAGTTTCAGCACCATATTGTAGCTGCTCCCCCATCAGTCCAGTCACAGCTGCTACAGATCAAAGAAAGTTTCTCAGCCACAAAAGCCTCGTTCTGCAAACTGAAGCATCTTATTTTTAGCAGAAATTTACAAAACATATCTGCTGTGGAATATAAAATGAGACGTGAGATGGAAAGCAACAATAAGTCGGAAAAGCTTGTGTTTTTTTGATAAGAAAAATATCCCTTCAAGGTTCACGGACGTTTATTTAGGTCACTTCCGTGTGTGAGTGCAGAGAAACCTTGGTGCGCTGACTCTCAGAGACAGACGTTAGATTTCACTGAATGCACATCACTTATATGTGGGGTGCTGCGCTGCTGTGAGCTCATTTGCATAATCTCCCGTTTAAAGAGGGATGTGCTGGAAGCTGGTGGGGGGCTGATGGTGTAAGGGCTGGGAGGGTGTACAAAGTGCCCATTGTGCGGTCCCAGGATAGGGAAAATGCCCTGTAGGGCCTGGTTAGTGTGTGTGTGTGCGCGTGTGTGTTTGTGAATGTTTATCTCTGTGTGTCTGTGTGTGGGAGCCACACCTGTCAGGGGAGCCTGAGGGAAGCAATGAGACCACTATAATGAGTATGTACATGTGTGTGTGTGTGTGTGTGTGTGTGTGTGAGCGCAGCAGATATTGTCAAAGGGATTTCATTGAGATAGACAAGAGCGTTCAAATCAGTGGGTCATGTCAATCTTTTATGTCCTAATTGTTTCCCTTTATTAACTTGGCTTGTTATTACACCATTCTCTCCCTCCCTCACTATCACACACACGCACACACACACACGTATGGTCACACATACTCCCACTCACTTTCTCCCACACTCAGCAGTAACCGCACTCCTCATCGTGCCAAATCATAATCTACCCAAGACGCAGCGGGCCGATAGGATCAGACTGCAGAAATAATGGTAAAATCAGATCATTTTTTTCAGAGCAGAAGTGCTGAAATAGCTAGTGGCTGTGTCTCTAATGGTAAAACGTAATGCTCAGCAATCTGCTTAATATCCCCGCCGCACTCATTAGATTAGAGAACATTAAGGAGATTGGAAGATTTGCACTCTATTGTTTTAGCATTGAAACACGGGGGCACGGAGGCTATGCTGCTAATGCTGAAAGACGGGGACACAGAGAGGCATCAAAAATACAAGAGAGTGACTGAGAGGCTGTGTTAGGAGTCAGAAAGGTGAACAAGTGAGGTCACAAAACATCATAAAGCCATAAGCTAATACACTTTTGGAAATTCATTCACCCACTGTTCACACAATCTGAAAAACGCAGAGAGAAACCTTTCTAAACCTCCCACATATCACAAACATCACTACACAGTTATTTCTTTCTTCATCAGTATGGGAAACAGTAGCAGCCTGAAGTCTTCCCCCTATTGATGACTAATTCCTCGCCTGGTTTGGCTCAGGGCGCAGCAGAAAGCTGTGTGTGACCACCAGCAGTAAAAAGCAGCGCCTTGCTGGGATTCAGGAACGTTATCGGAGCTCAAAGTCCTAATTCCACACTGGGAATTCTGCCATCAGTAACATAATAAGTCCACTTTGGTTGTGAGGGGGAGAGAAAAAGTTCTTTTTTTTATTTTGCTCTGGAGTCTTGGCTCTTTGGGTTGTAAAGTTCCTCAGGCGAGCGTAAACAGATCAACAGAAAAACAGCAATTTTATTTCACAGGCTCCCAGCAGTGGTACCAGCTAATAAGAAGAACTATTAAACTCGTGTTCTCCATCCTGGGGAGATTTTTTTTATTCAATTTTTTTTCTTAAGGCAAATTATATGACCTGGCTCTGTTGGGTGTTTTACACTGCTGGGGTGAGCAGAGACTAGTGTTGCATATATTCCCTGCAGAAGAACTTGTCGGAGGCTTGCTTTCCAAAGCTGTTTGAATCCTTGGCTTCCTCTCGTCGGTCTCACTCTGAAATCAAAATTTCTGTCATTTTAAGAAAGTTTAAAAATGAACCAACTTTGAAGTTTTTTTTTTCTTCAGTAGTTATTTTTCAGGAGATATTTTTTCTTAACTTGTTTGTGTAAAGCTGTGATTTCTTCGCTTATTGGAGACTGTAGCAGAGATTGGCAGAGAAGGAGGTAGACCACACTCCTCACAGAAAGAGCAGAAAAGAGAGGTAGAAAGCTCCAAGATATTAAACATTTTACACTCAGATTCAAACAGAAAATTATGTGCACTTACATTTCATGATGCTGCTTTTTTTTAACCTATAACTTCCAGAAATCTGATTCTGTACACCCCTCGCGCTTGTAACTGTTACAGGATTTTTCCTCATATTTACATCAGCTCTCGCTTACATACAGCACTTTTGTTTTTAATACCAATATTAATTCTTCCAAGCTGTAAGCTTGTTATTTTTTTAATAAACCTAAATCACAAACATGCTGGCTTGTTTCAGATCAACTGAAGCGTTGAGCCTGTTGTGACGCAGATTTGAATCTCTGTGTGCTCTATTAAGTCCAGGTGCGTTACATTTATTGAGCAAAGAAACTGGCGATGTGAGTGTTGTCCCTGAAGAGAAAAGCTTTGTTTGGGATGTGATTTAGGTGAGATTGAAGACTAAGCCCATTTCATATTTAATTGCTTATGATTATTTTAGGGCTACACGTCTTCTTTGCAGACAGATTTACTGTTTATTATTTCACAAGCATGATTATTAAAAAAGACTTTGTGTCAGAATGTTTGAGGTGATTTTGGAGCAGAGGACAAATGCAGTTAATTATAATACTCTGAAAAATAATAAATCATCAGCAAAACATGTCTAGATAGACAGGCATTAGATACCTCTGCAATGAAGGTTACGTGTTTGGGAGAGTTTGTCTGTGAACAACGTAACAACAGATCTGGATGAAATTTTCAGGAAATGTGCAAAATGGGATGAGGAAGGAGTGATTAAATTTTGGAGGTGATCCGGATCACCTTCTGGATCCAGGATTTTTTTTTAAAGGGTTCTTTATCATTGTGAGATAGGGCCGTTTTCACCATATGTATATAACTCATAAACGACTGGATTGCTTTGCAAAACAATACAAGACAAGGTCACCATAATTTCTGACAGATGTAAAAGTACAATACAGTTCCTGGAAATATTCTGGATACTAAGATACAGAATATGAAATATGTACTGGGTCATCATAATTTTCAACACTGTCAGGTTATAAATTATCGTACAAACCTGCAACTAACACCAAATTGTAGCAGACAGTCTGCTGAAAGGGAGTATAACATTAAAGTAGGACTAAAGTGTTGGTGACATTCACAATATGCTTGGAGGAGGTCTGCGCTCTCTGAGTGCTTTTCTAGTTAACATATTCTATTTGGGTCACTCACAATCTTGCAGCAACTTCATAACCAAACAATCTCTGCCTGCAACATATGCATTGATCCTCAATCAGGTTTTTATGCAGTTCATTATCAGAGCTATTAAACAATATGCAACTGTAGAGACAGTCCTCCTCTGAGTGTGCCACTCTGCTCCCATCCCCGTCAGACACTTTCGACTCAAAGATTTACTGTGAGTACAAATTATGATTACGTTTTAATGAATGAATAAAAAAAAGCACATTCTGGCAAAAACTAAAGACTGTGCAAAGGGTAAATGTCACTTCAGAGTAACATCATACTCAAACCACTAGAGGCCACTAGAAGCCCTGTCCATAGGACTGTACAGATGTAAGTGTGGCAGCATGAAGAGCACAACTACACTCTTCTCAGCAAGACTTGGTCAAACTTAGATTTCCCCAAAAATGACAAAACCAACAACTTTTATTCTGACATTATGTTTTTTTAACTACAGTAGTGAAGCCCTCTGATTTCAACACTGATGTCCACACGAGCAACAAAGAGCAAGACGACCATCAGCACAAAGATTGATCGTTACAATCCTGTGAGAAGTGAAGCCTCACACAGCTGCAGAGAGGCAGGTGGTAGGCGAAGTGATTATACGAACATTGCAGATATTGCCATTTTATATGATCTATGGCAGAGATTCTTGATGTATTTATATGCATATAAAAAATGTTAAACACTACCTACACATGCACAGGACAGGATCAGCAGGGAAAGAAAATGTACGGCTGCGTCCACAGGAGCTGCCAACATTGACACAAACTGTAATTTCCTCACAGGAGCTTTAAATAGAAACACAAATTTAAGCTTTCTTTTATTTTCTACTAAAGCAACATCTCAAATGAAAGGAATTATTATTCAATTTTACACAATTTTAAAGTCTAATTTAAAACAGAAGTTGATTCTTTGTTCTTCAAATTTTGCCATAATTCGAGACGTGCTGCCGATTCTCGAGGCTTCAGTTCTGTTCACATCAGTCTGGGTTAAACTGCGCTGACTGCTTACAGAGAAACCAAACCGTGGTTTCATTTTGGCCAAATACAAATTTGATCTCAAGGAATAATCTAATATTAAGAACAGAATGATCTGTGTCGTGCTTTTATGCACAAAAACAACCACTCACTTAATTACCAGCATAAGGCTTTGACCTTTACATTCATCATTATCTGTTGTGTTTACCGCAGGTTACTTCGGCACTCACTGTTAATTATTTTGGCTCAGGGAGCTCAGAATAAATGCACACACGCAGACAAAGTTACACACACAAACATTAGCAGGGACAAAGAAAGATGCCAGTATGAAAACATTAACCATCAGTGGGAATCCGGAGCCAATTTTAAAGTTAGCATTTGGATTTGAGTCTCTCCGGGGTAAGTTTAACCAAAACAAACACAGAATGTACTCGCAGAAAATGCATGTGTGCTGTTTTACTTGGAGCCAGTTTTTTTGTTGTTGAGTTTAATAATCAATTATATGTCACAGCCAGAACATGCTGCGCTATTTATTACCTCACTATTCTTCATATACAGTAGAAATCAATGGAAACAAAAAGATCTGAATGCAAACTCCAGGAGCATGGAAATATATATAGTAGAAGAGGAAAAACAGAGAGGAGTGTGTGTATGTGTGTGTGTTTAGGAATATATAGATTGCAAGCAGCATGAGTTGGCACGTAGAGATGAACTCATTGGCTTTTCGCTCTCTCGGGTTTCCTACCAGTGTCTAAGCATTTAGCCGAGGTTGGCACAAGTTGTCTGTTATGCACACACACACACACACACACACACACACACACATGCACACACTCAAACAAACATACACAATTGTATGCTTTATAAGGTGCCCAGTGATGCCATGGCAACCCCATATCCTCAGCAAGAGGGAGGATGCCGTGTGCCAAAAAAATGCCATGGTAACTTTTTTTTTTCCCCAAAGTCACGTTGCCCAGAAACCTTTGAAGCTTATTAAGTGAAACCAGTAGGGAGAAAATGGACGGAGGGAGAAAGAGAAGGAGAGATGGAAAGAGAGATGGAGGGAGGGATGGTAGTGCGTCCTGTTCCAGGGCCAAAGTGGGTCTTTGTTTTAGGGAAGGGAACATTGTGAACCTGCAGAGAGGAGGCACAGCGAGCTCACTAATGGTGCCTTCAATGAGTTTTGACTTATGGCTGAAAAGTACATCTAAACATTTAATGACGGGAACAGAGCATTTGTTTCTGATGATTAGAAAAGACCAACGCTCGTGATGCATTCAGGCTCACATTTTCAGCTACTTTGAAAGGTTGCACCGGTCTGCGAGCTGGCATTACATGGAGTTGGCAAGAAGTGGCTAATGGGCAAAACTGGATGGAGTACAGAGTGTGTGTGCATGTGGAAGTGTGTGTCTAACATTTGGTGTTCTAATATGGGTGTTGTGCATTGATTCCACTCATGGTTATACCTGTGTGTGTGTTTTTGCGTGTGCAAAGTTGTTAGTGAGTGTGCAAAAATGAATGTGTTCATGTATATATTTCTCCTTTTTTGTTTGTGCGTGTGTGTGAGTGTGTGTGTTTGTGTCTGTGTGTGCCCTCGCTGTGTAATTAAATCAGTCCATTTCTCCTTGAGTTAGCTTGCGGCGCCAGCGGTGCTGCCCAGTGAGACAGTGTCGGGGTCTGCCAGTTTCATTAGCCCTGATGGATGACCTCATGACAAGCATTACACTCACCTACACTTCAAATACAACACACACCAACTTTGGATGAGTGGAAAAGTAAATCTGTGAGTGCGCGTGTCCACATCTGTGTGTGTGTGTGTGTGTGTGTGTATGTGTGTACATTTGCTGCATGTGTGCCAACAGGGACAACAGCAGGGGTATTTCATTTCATGCCCATGTGCCCTGAAACTACTACATGTGTGTGCTTACATGTGTGTGTTTTAGTGTTGTAATTATGTACACATGTGAGCAGGCTACAATTACATTTTCATGTTTTTAATCATACGTGTGAGTGTGTGTGTGAGTGAGTACACTGTGCAAAGGACCATTGTATTGTCCCTCCATGTGTGTGTGAGACGGCCTCGCTCTGCGCATGTCTGTGTGAGCTGTGTACACTGTGCACCAGGGCAGGGCTCGGCGCTTAGTTAGGATTTTTTGGTGGCGATTTCCATATTGCCTGGGGTCATGTGGGCACCGTGCCCACTCCTGGTGCTGTGGGTGCCTGCTGAGGCGTGGGGAGATTAAAGCGGGCGCACGGTGCCACAAAGGGGCCTGTCTAGTGCTTTTTAATTCCTCTAAATTAGGGCACGGTGCCAAGGCAGCTCCCTGCTATGGCAAACACTCCATAACTGGCACCATAACTACTGCGCAGCAAGACACACAGACAGACAGAGAGGGAGAGAGATGCTGAAGAAGTAAACATTCCCTCACTTGCTCTCTTTCACACACATGCATACTTGTAATTAGCAGTCTGTAGCCTTTGCTAGTTTGCAGGGGGACTGTCTTGGTAATCAGTCACATCACTCAAGTCCTTTTCACTGAGTTCAGGAGCAGTGATGTCAGAATCAGCAGTGGAATGTGCACAGGAGTGTGTGTGTGTGTGTCTGTGTCTGTGTGAGAGAGGGAGAGATACCCTAAGGGCAGTGGCACCAAACTAAAGAAACAGTAGGTGGACACTTGGTTGGTATGTGTGTGTGCGTTTTCATCATGCCCTCAGGGTAATGGCATGCTGCTAAAGGGCTAGTGTACCTACACTGGGGTGTGTGTGTATGTCAGGTCTCTGAGGTCCTTTCCTCTGTCTGTACAATCCAAATCCACTTTCTGAGGTGCGGCGTTGGCATCAGTGCATCAGCTCAGAGTCCTGCCAGGGACCGCTGCTTCCTGGTTGTAGCACGTCTGATACCTTTGTATCACGTTGCATTTCAGTATCACAGATAAAGAGTTTGAACGCTCCAGAAGTGAATCATTTTGAAACATAAAAGCAGATTCTGGCCTTTTCTTTGTCTTTTTCGTACTTTGTGAAAGAACCGCTCAGGCTTTTCCGTCAAAACATGCGACACAAAGCGTTTGCAGTGTGATGCAATACATCGTCTGGGAGAATATTTCGTGTGCATCTGTTTGTGCGTACGTGTCTGCATACAAACGCTCGTGTTAATCCCAGTCTCTCCCAGCATCTGGAGCCTTGACACAGTTTAAAGGGCTGGCTGTGTCCGCACAGAGCCAGGCCAGTGCTCACAACAAACACACACACACACGTAAAAACATACAAAGCCACACACAATCACACACACACACAGCTATCTAGGGCACCAGAAGGCCCAGGCGACGCCAAAGCAGAGGCTGCCCACTTTGGCACCATGAGGTGGGGCTGCGCTGGCGCTTTGGGGGGGAGAGAAATGGCAAGGGTGTGTGGTAGGTGCTGGGGGAGAAAGAGGGAGTGGGGTGGGGGGATTGATGGGTGTTCATGTGTGTTTTTGCGATGGTGTTTATGAAGAGGAGGGGGGCACCTGGCATCTGATAATAACCCTGGGAAAACGCCCATTCCCTCTGAAGAGGAAGGTGCGGGGGGAGGAAGGAGAAGAGGAGGAGGATGTGTGAGAGACGGACAGTACAAAATGTACGTGAAGGTGTGTGTGTCCATCCAAGTGTCTTATTCAAGTGTTGTTTTGGACTTCACTTGGTGGACAGGAGCTACTTTTCATCCCTACTTTGGCGTAAAAGAAGAGGAAGAAGAGGAAGCAGGAGAAGAAGAAGAAGAAGTGTTGTCTTCATCCCACCTCAGGCTCTCGTCCCTCTCTTGTCTGTCCCTGAAAAACCTCCACATGGATCTGACAGCAAAGACTGAAACTTTCACAAACATAAAGACGTATGAACACAGACCACAGGAAGCGGACTTTCTCCATCCCTTGATGTTGTCTGCACCCCCCGAAACACCTCCCACCCCCCACACCCCACCCATGCTATCCCCTCTCCTCTATGTAGCACCACAGATGCCCATGTTGCCCTGCAACAGCTGTCTCACCATGTGCCCTACCAAGTGTTGCCACCCAATGGAGGGGGAGGAAGTGAGGAGGAGGAGGAGGAGGGAGGGTTTGGTTGGGGAGGGAGGAAGGGTGGGTGCAGAATTTGGATGGAAGGGACAGGGTCATGAATATTAATTTTCTCTATTTCTTTTTTAATCCCAAAAATGAGCTTTTATTGCCTACATGGACATCATGTTTCGTTCTACGTCTGGATTATTGATGTATGAAAATCATTATTTCCTCCACGCTCACTCCCGTCCTCTGTCTTTCTCATTTGGTTCTGGATTCGGTTGAGGTGATGGCCAGCGCCCATGTTTCCCCCCCTGGTCACAGGAAGCCCCTGGAAAGCAGAGCGGAGAAGGCGGGGTCGTCAGTCCGAGGGCCTGCTTCCTATTGGTGCTGCAGGTTAACGACACTCGATTTGACCAGTAACCGTTAGAGGGATGCATAGTAACAGCGGGGCATGGAGAGGGGGTATTTTCAAATGCAAACACCGGTCCAACAAGTCAGGTGCAGGATCCAGACTCGATTCCAGTGACAGAACAAAATGGAGGGCCGGAATGGTAATGCCGCCATTTTGGGGCAAAATATTTTGAGTATGCGAGCCATGTTTCCTTATTGAGTCAAAAAAAGCAGTTCAGACTACAGAGCAAAGCCATGGCAACTAAAATATGACCTCGCGCATCTCTGTTTGTTTGCTCAAATCTCTTAATAGCGCAAAATTAATGAACAATAAACAGTATATTTTTCCCTTTCCAGAACACAGTGTGGTTTAAAGGTGCCACAGTCACCGCTAAGCCACTGTAAATATCCTGCTAATTACTGAAAATTTGTTCAAAGACTGACATCTGTGCTCACAAAGAAAGCCATACCTGTGACTTTCATTTTTTATTTTCAAATTGGAAAAGTAAAGCAATGAGGGGAAAAAGATGCCAGGCCAGATGGATCCCACAGAAAAGTACCATCCCGAGAAAAGCGATGCCATATACTCTTCCCCTGAGGTCTTCACTCCACGCTAAATAACCGAAAGTGGAGAGCTGGAGACGCCCAGTAAAAGAAAACTAATAAAAAAGTATAGGAAAAAGTATGCAAGGAGTTGGTGAGTGAGTGTGGCAAGGCACCCTGCTTGTGTATTTGTTCATTTAATTTTGAAGGGATGAAAGCAGACAGGCATAAAGAGGGGCAGACGTAGAGAGATCACAGCATCGTGTACCGTATTGGTGGGTAGCGTGCCACACAGTCTGCCTCCTAAAGCAATAAATCTGAAACAGCATAATAGATAAACGCAATTCAGAACACAAAATACCCTGCGAGGGAAAACTAATAAAAAACGGAGTGATTAAGTGGAATCAGAGCTCTTAGGCAGTATCTGGAGACGGGAGCTGTCGCCATACAAAGACCAGAGCGGGCCAACACGACAGATGAGAGAGCATAGGGACGGGGGGCCGAGAAAACGAGGGGCTAAAAGCAGAGGGAGCGAGAGACAGATGATGGAGGCGAGGAAAGGAGGGATGGAGGAGAGAGGGAGGAAAGTGAGGGATGGATGGGGCAGCAGATCAGAGGGAGCCTCTTGTGTGTCTTGCTCTCCCTTTAAAGGAGAGCCAGGAAAGCAGATTAGGAGTCCTCTTTTCTCCTGGGGGAGCACATACACACACACTTTCACACACACACTTTCACACACACAACCTTCATTTAAGTGCCCTCCTCCTCCTCTTCACCTCACAAACATTAAACTAACTTTTATACTTCTCTGACCTGCCCAACCCAGAACAAATCCACCTGCTGCTGGAATCATCCCGCTCTTACAGAGGAGAGAAAAGTGACAGTGTGTGTGTGTGTGTGTGTGTGTGTGTGTGTGTGTGTGTGTGTGTGTGTGTGTGTGAGAGAGTGTGTGAGAGGGTGTGTGTGTGTCACAGTTTAGATGAGCACACATCAGGTCACGTTTGCTAACTGTTTATGACACAAAAAGGAGAAATGTGAGGGAGGTTCAGCCTGCTTCAGACGGAGGTGGACACACACACACACACACACACAGAGTTCAGACACAAATACAAGCTGCGGTGTGTCTCTGCATCCTTGACGAGAGGTTTTAGGTTTCAGATGCTGTCCATATTTGAAAAATAGACATGTTATAAATAAAAGAAGTCAAAATTCTGTTAATATAACCCCCAAAAATATAAAGAATAATTCATTTAGTCTCTGAAATGTGAAATATCTTCACCATAATAATTCAGTTTTCATCACCAAGTCTTATTTTATTCAAATGAAGTATGCAAAAAATGTATTTTCTTTTCATATATAAAAAAAATGATGACTTTTTGATATGATGTTTTGCTTTTGTGGACAGAAAAAAAAATTAAGAGAAATTTCTTGAGCCTATATTCATAAAACTTTGGTAAAAGTCAAAGCAAAAATATTTCAAACTCTACTAATACTAGAACTCATTATCAATAAAACTATGTTACCTGCTTTTCTGCTAGTACAACATTTCTGATACAAAAACTAAACTTGAGCTTCATGACTTTAACTGTGTACGTGTGTGTGTGTGTGTGAGTGTGTGTGCGCCTGTGCTTTGTGTGCGTGTTATCAAAGCTGAGCCTAATGTCAGCCATTGATAAACAAAGACACTTGTGCACACATAACTTTAGCAAATTTCTTGGAAAGTGGAGGTCTGTGTTCAGAAAGACAAACGGCTCATCCCGCCCGCTCGTTTCGCTCGTGTTTGACTCCGGCTCACAATCTTTGTCGCTGTTTCCTCGCAGTTAAAAGTGCAGAGCTTCACAAAGCTTTAAAACTGTATACTTACTCTTCAGCAGGAGGACATAAAGTACTGCAGTCCTGTGTGTGGATATTATACTTTAACATCTGTCAATTTGTAGTGCATTTAGGGTCTGACTAAAGTGATGAGCAGAAGTATTTTAAAAAGTTCCTAAAATATCAAAGTATGGAGATGAACGGCTTCTTTTAGTGTATTCATAATGAAATTAAATTAGCATTAATCAAGTATTCATTTGATTCCAGTCTGTCGAGCCTGCAGAGCTTCATTCTAGAGCTTATTTCAACTTCCACTCGCAACTTTTCAGTCGAATCAGTAACAAAACATCCTTTTCTGTAAATGATCAAATGTCTGTAAATTCTGCAATGTAGCGAAAAAGTACAGGAGTAAAAAAATACATGAGGAAAAGTAAGACAAGTTCCCTGAAATTAAAGGAGTAAAGCGTAAAATTTATAAAATCAGAATTAAATATAAACCCTGCTGCACTTTAATTTCCTCATTGTTCCTGTTGGAATGAAAGACACTGAACTTATTTTCCCCCGACACCAGTTTTCACAGATCTCTCGTTCAATCGGCTGTAGGACATGCCCTTGAAAGTGTCCTTTATGACCTTCAGATCCTGTCTTTGACAAACAGATCAAAGAATATTTGGTTTTATTCCAGAAAAACTAGTTCATGTGTGAACAAACGGTTCTGAGAGACGGTCACTTTCCTTTTTTTCCACAGGCTGACAAATGCACTTTCTAACATGATGTGACTTTCCTGGTGCTCATTTTTTGGATTAATCACTCTTGGCTGGATTTAAACTGATTTTCTGTGTAAGGATATTTCACATTTTGAGATTGTTTTCTCTGTGACTGTGAATGGGCTTGCAAAAACTTTGAGTGATAATTAAGGTATTTCAAATTACACTCAGTGTGATTTTATGAACATGTGAGCAAGTGCATTTAAACTGAGGTTTGTTTCTTAATTTTCCTTCATCTAAAGTCGTATGTAAGGAAAGAATTAGGTGACCTTCATTTTCTTTTCTCATTTGAGTTTGATTTTTTTCTCTGTGAGTAAATGTGTTTACTTTTGGGTTTCATCCTTTTAGAAATCAAACAATACACCCTTTAATAAAGGCGTAAAATGTTCAGGACCTTTCCGTGGCGTGGTGGACTGAAGCACCAACCGCACACTCTGTTCCCTGATCCGTCCTCCCATGTCAAACACCGCTTATTCTTTCTTTCCAAACGTCTTATCTGCCTTCAGCTTAAAGCTTGGATGACTATAAAATTCATACGTTTTGGCCTCATTGAAAGATTTCAGCCTCATTCTGATTCTTTTCCAGGCCTTAATCAGCAGCGTTTGATGAAATCAGAGCCCCATCAGACCTATATAACGGTGCAGCACTGTGGGAAACTCCTGAAGGGAAAGTGTGCTGCAGGATGTGTAGGTTAAAAAGTCTCCATGACTCTGCAGAGGGAATGTGCTCGCCTGGCAGCAGCAGTGTGAACATACTCCACCCTCCATCCCATTTTGCTGTGCCAGGCCCGGGCATTCCTCTCCCCTCCAACCGCCGCTTCTTTCTCTCTTTCTTTCTTTCTGTTTCACACAAACACAGAGTTACTCTCTTTTTTTGTTCCTTTGCAACTACTTCAAACCAACTATTTCCTTCCTTCCATTTTACTCCACACATACATTTCTTCATTTCCTTTATTTCCCTTCCTGCCTTCCATCTTTTTTTCCCCCTCCATCTCCTTCCCTTGCTCCCTCAGCTGCTCTCTCATTTGGGTTTATTTGCATGGCAGAGCGTAAAGGATGCAGACAGTGTGAGCAGGGCCAGCAGAGCCCTCCTGTGTCCGTCCAGGCCCGGGCTGAGATTTGTAATGCTACACAACACTCGGCCGTGCAGGGATAAAAACCCTCGGCTGCTGCTGCTCACAAAAAGAGCCTTGTGTTTTTTCCTTCCCTTTTCCGCCGCTTATTGCACTTTTTCTCGCACAGAGGCGCAGAATTCTCAAGACGGGATAAGGGAGAAAAAACTTGCCTTGCTGAGTTTGATATATGGTTTTTGAGCAGAGTATATTTTTGTGTTTGATTTTCCTCTGACCTGCCTGCAGCTGAGGGCAGAGAGAGCAGGTCCGGCGGCAGGAGTCTAAAGTATGTTTTATGAGGAGGGACGGCTGAGCAGAGGCCTTAATTTTTTTGGGTTTGTGTGTTCCTTGCACTCTGTAATGCTGCTCTGCGATGTAACAGCCACAAACCAGAATATAGTTTAAAAGTCGGAAAAGGAGACTCTTTGTGCAGCTTGACTTTACTCCTAATGTGATTTTTTTATGATCATAGGACATCCTTATGGTTACACATCTTTGTATGTTTTTGTTTACATTATGGAGTAAAGCTGTGAGGTTGAGCTATTTTCTCAATTCCCTGTTTGTCTTTTCTTTCCTGAATGTTTTTCTTAAATTACAGAGCAACGTCTGCCCGTTGTCTTTCTGATCAGGCTCTAAAGTTTTGCTTAAATGCACTGTCAAGGTCATTTCTAACTTTGAAATATTAACCCCTAGGCTGAACTTGCAACTTTGGTTTTTGATTAAAGGATTTTGTGACCCTACACCGTTTTATTTGTAGATTTTTGGGGCTTAAGAGGCTCCCCGTAACTTAAAAACCAAAATATTTCCTCATCCTGTTTTACACTTCAAAATGAGCTGATTTTCTTTCATAAATCTTTATTTATAGAGACAGCCGTACACTTTTTTTCCCCATCCTCTAGCTAGTCCTTCCTTTCTTGTAAACCCGAGTCGGACCATGTAAAGATATTCGTCTCCCCTCCCCTGATTTACCTTAAAGCTATTCATGAACTTCATGCATTTACTCTGCATTTCTCCTGCTGATTTTTTTATTATCCTTCCTTCAGAATTTCAGTTGATGATTGCAACTTTACTCCACTTAGGCAACCAAAACTTCTAACTTTGGAAAACAACTTTCCCTGATTCATTTTTGGATTTGAAGACAAGTGTTTAGGACTTAGAAAAAGTCCCTCCATGCTGTCTGATCTCTGCATGTTTAAAACTCTGATCCCTCACTGTGCCTCTCCTCCTCTCTCCTCCTCTCTCCTCACACTGAGGTTCAGGGGAACTTGTTGCCCACATAATGCTCGATCTTTAAACTGTGTGCTCTCAGAGCCACTGCGGTCTGCAGTAATGTCTGGTTTAAGAAACTGTGGTGAAACACGGCGCTCAAGGCTTTCATTAACCCAAAGCTGGGCCTAATTGACGCTTACATGCTGCCTCAGTGATCCGGGCCAGGGTTTTGTTGTTTTTTTAACATTTATTTGAGTTTGATTTTTTTTCTTCCAGAAACATTAAAAGGGAAGAAAGCTAATTTACTTCTCTATGACTTTGCTCCTTTTTTATATTTGGTTTTCCTGATACAAACCTAAGATTTATGACCGTATTATCAGAGTTATTTTCTTACTTTGCCCTCGGTCTCCACAAAATCCAACCTTTTAATGCCTCCGTTGGTTTGGACGTCATGCACAAAATATTTCTCAGAGAAACAGATCGATTTAGACTCAAAGCCCAGTATTTCATCAACATCATTTGGGGGGAAAAATCATGAGAAATGTTGCCTGATAGAAATGAGGTCAGTTGTCATAAGCATATGGTGCAACAGCATCAGGGCATCATTTTCATTATTATTCAGGCCACATTAATAGACAAATGATGAGTTTATTCTGCAGAGCATTAATGATTCAGTGTACACATTTTTAATGAGCAAATTAAAAAATAAGCTTATTGTTTATTTGATATAAATTATATTTTGTTTTTTTTTCTTTTTACATATTAATTATTCATAATGTGGCGATTTGATTGTGTTATAAATACTTAATAGATTATCCTCGTTTGGTCGAATTGTCATGAAATCTAAGGCCTTTTTTTCCACTTACATCACCTGTTTTTTTTCACTTCATATGTAATTTAAACACGGGTATTTTGATTAGTTCAGGTGAATTTCGTTAGATTATCTTACTGCGCAGTTTTGTCTGACAGGTAGATGTACTCCTGTGGGCAACGTGTCTTTTTTCCCCCGTATTTATTCGATTTTTGAAATAATACAGTTGAACTTACCTTCAAAGAGGAACGAAAATTAGAGCAAATAAAACGAAAATTTTAAATTGTAGAAACCAGGTTGATAATGAATTGTCTTTAAAACAAACAAGAGTGTCCAAAATGTGCTGTCATCAAGCTGCATGGATTAGCCTATTAATATTAGTTTTGTTTTCTATTTTTTCGTTTGACAACCACGTGCGCTCGGTTGCAGGTTGGTAATATTACCCGGATGTCGTTTTTCTTGGCTGTCCACCTGCAGCTCTCAGTCTCCGGCCTGCTGAGTGCTCCGGTGACTGTTGCTTCGTGCTGAACTCACTCTGTGGTGTGACTGTAAAAAGTGCTGTTTGTCAGGCAATTAAGGGTTAAGAAAAAAATCATGTAGCGGGATTATTCGGGGTTTAGAGGCTCTTTTTGGTGTTTTTCCAATCAACTGGTCATCCTCCAAACAGGCCGGTGGGCACGTGCGGTCTCGCCATCCCTCAGCATCTGTAATGAAAACGAAAGAGAAAAGGATTCAAATGTAAAAAAAAAAAAAAAATAGCGGGAAAACAAAAACAAAACAAAACAAAATTTTATGAGTCGCGGTAAAAAATGTTGGATTTTGATAATTCTTAGTGAAATGCCATTCAGTCACTAAATAATGAAGCTATTGAGGAAAAAAATGTTTTTTTATGAATAGTATTATTAATATCGTTGACGTATTTTTTGTTGTTGTTTTTGGTAATTTTCCATAATGTCATAAGGCTTTTTTTTCTTGAAAAGGCTGCCAGTGATCATCAGTTACCCTAGTCTTAAATATATTTTTTAATACTAAGCTTTAACTTTTTAAAATTGTCCAACTTTAATCAACTATGCCACTTGCCAACATTGTGAACACCTTTCAGCATCCTATTTTTTTTCCTAAGTTCGCACCTCACTAACATCAATAACGATTTCAAATGTGAATAATAATTAAAGACAAACAAATGTGCCACAAGAAAACAGAAGAAATACTCATATGCGAGCTAAAAAACTTAACAAAACCTACTCCATATTTCTTAACATCACTACAGTTGGACGAAAACGACTTTTAACTGTTTGGAAATAAAAACAAAAATTTTCCACCTGCATAAAGAATCTGTTAAAGCTTTAATATTATTTTATTCTAAAGTGTTCGCCATTAATTCAATAATCTTTGTTGAACTTTATGTGAACTTATGGCTAAAAAAAAAACAACTAAAAACAACACAATATCCTTGCTTTGGAATAATAGACACCACCAATGCATCTTTTTAAACAAAATCTCCAAAAGCACCAAAATGTCCCTTACACACTCATCTGAAACTTCATTTAATCATCCAAATTAGACTGAAACAAAAACTTGAATCCCAAATTCAATGGCAGATGAATAATTGATGTGGCCAAATGTGTGGGGAGGTCAACCTTTAATTATTGATCAGCCGTCATGTTGGTGGAATGTCATTAGACGTCTGATTTGGAAAAAAGGCGGATAACGACACACGCACTGAGACTGAAGCAGGAGCATTTTGCACGCAGGAGGTCAGATCAATACTTTAGCATCTGTAAGAGTTAAAATATTTAATATTGTCTTATTTTTTCACTAGATATTTTTTTATTTAACAACAAAAATTGAAATTTTGCAAGAAACTGGTTCAACCCTTGGTAAAACCAAGACACAAACTTTTTAATTTACTGTATGATCCCAGCATTGCCGTGCGTAACGTTTCATCACTTTGCTCAAACTACTTTTACCAGGCATATTTTTTAGGAACTATTTTCTTTTTTCTGGCGCATATGTGTCCTCACAAGGCTTCTAAACGAATCCAGTTGTGTTGAAATTCTTAAAGTTAATTCACTTTATTCCAGCACTTGTTAAATCCACAAACTAAACTCACTTTCCCTGCTTTTAAACTTGCCCGTGGCCCATAACTAGCAGAATAAATGCCAACATGTGATGCTCCTGCTCACTGCCGCTGCAGGCCTTCATTCCACTCAACTAAAGCACTTAACAATAAAATGAAAGCACATTTTTATGTTCTGGAGTTATTTCCTCAAAGTCAGATCATTTATATCTTACAATATGCGTGTTCTCTGTGAGATCTCAGTCATGTTTAATCCTGTTGCTTCTCTGCGTCACTCTGCTGGAGACTGTTTGACAATAAATCTGTGTGAGGAGTTTAAAGTTAAAGCTTGTTAAAATCCGTCATAGATGTTACAGTTATGATGGGAAAATATCCAAGAAATCCCTGAATTGCCTTTTCTAACCTCTGGGTTCAATCTGCTCTCTGACCTTCCTCAATCCTCTGACTGACACTTGACAGTGACTGATTTGATTTTTGCGCATAAAAATGCAGGAATCTTCCTCTCCCTTCCTGACTCACTTAAATGAACCCATTGAACTTCTTGTTGCTTGATCTCTGACCCAAATTGCAGCATTAAAAACTACTTAAATCGACCTGGGAGCAGCTCGGGTCGTGCCCGGCCGTGCCCGCTGCAGTGCCACTCTGAAACCTGTAGGTAGGAGCCAGCGCAGCCTTATAATCCCCGCCGTCCGTGATTTAGCCCCTGGTCCTCCTAATTCTCCTAAAGCCCCAGCTGCTCCCCTGGCCACTGCGCTCTCTCCGCGACAGCCTGCACACCGCTCACTTTATTAATAATTCACCCAATAATTCACCAGCTCGACGCTGCCGGCTACAGCAGCGTAAACAACTGCCCTAATTCCCAGTCTCGTATATTTTGTGTGTGTGTAAACAGTTTGCACGCTTTGAGGTGAGCCATTTAGTGGCTGGTATTTTTGGGGAAGGGAAGTGCAGACTGTCTGTCAGCCGTAGCGCACGGAGAAGCTTCCATTTTTTACGCACAGAGCTCCGCTGAAGCCCGCGGACCGACTTTTCCCGAGCCGCTGTGCAGGCATTCTGCTGCAGCGATCTGAAGGAGAAGAAGAGAAAGAAGACGCGAAAACGCAAGCTGCTCTTTCATCTCGTCAGCTTTGAGGAGGAGGCGGCAGCGAGGGACCAGGGGTGTCCCCCCGTTTTGTGTGTGTAACACGCCGCGTGTGTGCGCGGCCGTGTGTTTGTGTGTGTTTGGAACAAGAGAGAGAGGAGAGAGAGAGATACGAGGGTAAAACAGATCGGACGCGCCGCGCAGGAGACAGCCGCTTTTGGACACGTTTTGGAGACAGACAGCAAGAGCTGCACGCCGGAGAAATAAAAAGAAAGAACTTACTTTGCATCACCTCTGCCGTCCCTTCATCTTATCGTGCTATTGATTTTATTTTTGGAGCTTTTTGGCGACCCCAAGTTCTGCCGCTGTTGGACGCACCTCGGGACTTGGACGCAGACGTCTCCCTGCCTTCTTGCTGCTGGACATGGGCGCATCTGAGGCCACACAGCGGTAGACGGAGGGCTCGGAGCTGCTGTCCTGCTTTCCTCCTATCTCTTGCAGAGTGGACCCACTTTTGAGAGCGCGTGTTTTTTTTCAATCTGGGCCTAAGGCCGACTTGTTTAAAGGTCCTTTTTTTGCTTCCGGCAACAGCGAAAGAGACCAAGTCTTCCTCCCTCAGCCCGCACTCCCTCTCTCACTTTTTTGGAAGCTGAACTTTTAAAGGAAAATGGGGCATTGAGAGGGTTGGCAGATCTCCCCACGCTATAATGGTACGTGCTGTGTAACTCAATAGTTCCCCTCTGTTGGCTCTATAGGGTGAAGTCTATAGGACTGAAAATAAACCAAACATAGCTGTGTTTAACTGAAGCCCTGCAGGCTTTTTCAGCCTCCTAATTTCTTTATAAAAATCTGCACTTTATTCAAGGCGCAGAGTGGGAGCCGGCTGTGGAGTGTGAGGCCAGGGATGACGATACATGTCACCTGTGCGCACTGTGTGTGTGTGTAAGTGTGTGAGACAGGGAGAGAAACTATCATGCGCTTTTGCGTAAAAACCTTTATTCTTACAGTTTCGACAATTCAGGAGCATCAAACCCCTCTCTGCTCAGATATTTAAAGACATTTCCTGTGATGATTGAACCAAACTGCAGTTTATTTCATCACTCATGTATTCTTTAAATCAGAAGAACATACACTTGCTACCTCTTACACCTGCCTCCTGAAACCATCCGCTCTGTGGGAACTATTTTTCCTCATTTGAGAAAACACCGCCGTCCTGATTCATTGGGACGAACCCACGCTGCTGGAGTAACTGTGCATGCTGAATTGTTTGCAGGCTTTTGAGTGAAGGCTGATGCTCCTGCTCTGCTCAGATCAAACAGAATAAAACACACATGAGACCACAGACAGAGGAGATCTAAAGGTTGAGCAGATAGAAGGTGGAGGTGTTCATCACTGCTCTGTTGAGGGTGATGAGGAGGATGTGTATGATATTGATATTGCGCTTGAAATCCCGTGAGGTGCAGGTTTGGTGCACCCTCCTCCACCTTGCGTTCGGGCTGCGTCTCTTCTGTCCGCTGTTTTTATCAATGGGCACTTGATTTGCGTAGTTGATGACACTTTATAGCGACTACAGGAGGGAGGGGAGGGGAGGGGGGAGGTGAGGTGACACACAGACGTCTTTGTGCCCCCAGAACAAGTGCAGAGAGTGAATGAGCACCTCCATGCTTATAACACAGATTAGAATATCTCAAAGAGGGACAGATCTGCTTTTGATGATGTTGTTCTAATTATCTTTTAACATCCTGCAGCGTTTTTGGATAAATATTATATTTTCCTGCAGGCTTTTGCTGAGACCCTCAGTCATTACTGCATGTTATTGCTTTTTACAGTGCTTCAGATGGAGGCTTATTTGACTTTAAACTCTGTATACCATTCTGCAGCTCCTTTAGTTTGATTTATAATTATAGTGGCTTAGGACTCTGTCTGTGATCCTCATTATCAACGTGAAAGATCAGGTTAGATGAGCTTTTATTGGGCTGTATGTGGCTTGTTTGTAGTTTTCTTGAGCTCATTTGAGGTTTGAGAAAGATTTTGCTGAACAAAGAAATACAATTCTGGATTGAAAATAATCACAAATTATGAGGATTTCATTTTTTTTAGCAGCATAATTTTCATTTTGCAGCAAAAAACAAAGCTCTTTGAAACACAACTGACCATGCAGTTTTTATGTGCAAATTAATAAGATTAGATCAGAAGCTGCTTGAGGTTAAGACTTGTAGAAATAAGGTCTGATTTTAATAAAGGCTCAAGCTTTATCTGGATGCAGTTTTGTGATCCTAATATCTTTGTACCACTAATGAAACTTTACAATAACAAGCACAGCACACATAATATAACAACCTCAGCGCTGCATAAAACAAAATGTGCAGAAGTCTTCTACTTTAAGACACTAATACAGTAATGCAATCTTGGCAAGAGTGCATATTAATATATGCTTTTTATTTTAAATGTTTTCCAAAATAAGCATCAGGAATTTATTATTAAATGTCATTTTTGAAAGATAGAATGACTTTTATTGTAATTGCACCAAGTACAACAAAATCGTATGGGAATCTTTTGGTGAAAAAACTGAATTAATATTTAAAAACAATATTGAGAATTATCAGCAAATTTTAAATAAAGCATTCAAACAGAGAATAAGAGGTAGAGATATTGCACTTATCTCATACTGCACTTGGGACTGTTGCATACTAAGTGTGTAAAATCAAATAATATTTATTGTCTTAGTGATCGAAAAAGACTGAAGTATATGAAGGTAGAAATATAAGACAGGTGAAAAATCTTGACTAATACATTCACATGTATGCAAAATAGTTTAAACCTCATGTAACAACAAACAAAATATACCTGATAAAAGATTTTGTTGTCCGCATAAAAATACTGAATATTCCAACTGGATATCAATAATCAAAAAGTTACCAACAAGCCGATTTAAAACAAGTGTCCATTCAGCCTGCCTGCAGTCCTCGTGTAACTTTACAGGATTAACTTGTTTCCTGTACGACTGATAAGTGACACCCTCCCAGCTCTCTACATTCATGAGTTTTAAATATCACACTTACATAACTTTATTATGGTTTCACCTTCCAAGAATGCTTGATGGCCCCAGTGACACCCAGTCATACCTGAAAGACAAAAACAACAACAGCAGCAGCAGCCACCCAGGCAGGGCTCATGTGATGTGTGATATAAGCTGTGTGATCATCCGTCTGTGTTTCTTAAGGTAAAGCAACCATCAGACAATGCTTTATAATTGGCAGCCGTATCACCGTGCTCATTTTGTTTTGATTGTGGGCCTATAATTTCACACTTGGTTTGCATTGCGGTTGTTGCAGAGAAAAAATGAAGCTGCCAACCGCAGAACCTGTCAGTCAAGCACAAGCTGAGGCTGTTTATTGGTGCCAAACAGGGAGGTGGGCGTGACCCTTTAATGTGTTATTAAGTCAATTTTTAGAGTATCATTTGAGTGGAGTTGGAAGTGGGTGAGACGTTTTAAATGCTGCTTTATTAAGTCATTCTGTGTGTGTATGTGTATGTGTGTGTGTGTTGTGATGTAACCCTATGCTTCCTGGTTTTTGTGGTAAACTCTGCTGTATTAAAACCATAACCACAAGAAAATCTCCCCATGGATCAGTCCTTGTGTGACACAAAGGCCTGATTGTAGCCGCTCAAACCTCATTGTTAAATGCACATAGGCAGTGAGGCTAAGTGTGGTTTGGCCATCAGAAAAAGGTCTTGAATGAGGATCTGTGAAGGAGAACTTGCGCCAGTTAGTGGCATTGGGGTTGCCTATCTGTGTGCATACAGTGCAGCAGAGAAAGAAAATGTTGCAACCCAGGAAGTTTGGTGCAAAACTGGCACAGCGTCAACGTATCGAAACGCCAGCCAGTCGAGCAAGATCAGTACTTGACAGGCAAGGTGCCAAGCCGGGCAAATATTTGGGCGTATCCCAATGTGTCCTCTGTTCAAACTTGTTTCACCAAAACAGTTTTGGTGAGAGACTGCATTTCTTTACATAGTGCTGCTCCAGCTATTGTCAGGGCTGGAATTGTTTCTGTTGCTTCTCTAATGTTGATTCAAGCACAACAGTCATAAGTCAAATGTTTGCTAATAGCGTGAGAAGATTTTGACTGTTTATGGAATAAGAAAAGGGAAAAGGACTAGAAAGAAGACTGAATTTTGAAGAAAACAATAAATTAAGTACACTACTAATGCTTTTAAACCTATTTTAACCACAGAAGTTGACAGTGTACAGTAGGGAAGCCAAATTAAAGGAGATAGTTTGTGAAAGAAGGCGTCACTTTGTCCACAAGGTTGTCAAAATTACAACAAAAAGCTCCTCAGATGACCTTTTAAAGCTCCTCTGTGCAGTTTTAAGACACATCCGTTTGAGATGCAAATGTTACAACACCATCAGGACACAGATTTTTTAAATTTCTTAATAAGTTATTTTAAATTTGGAAAACCACAACAGCATGGTAGGGATTGGAGAGAGGCCTTTAGCTCATCATGGCTGAAAGAGCCTTTTTTTACAACTCCCACTGCAACGATTTGGGACAAGTGGTTCAACTGAGTGTTAAAAGAAGCAGGTCTCGATTTTTTGTTCCAAAAAAGTAACGTTCATGTGAACAGAACAAATCCACAGGGGGTATGAAACTCGACACACATGAAAAGTTTCTCAGAGGAGCTTTAAGTCATCTGAAAGTGTCTCCTCTGCCACCCAGCCCCCTGAATGGAAAATGTTTCACTTTAGTTTAAAGCACAACTGCACAATTAAGCTCAACGCAGTCTTCAGCGCTGCGCTTTGGCTGTACTTCTGACCCCACAAAACCTTCAGGACCCTCAAGTGGAGTAAAATAATTAGCCCCCACTCTGCTCTGCTAACCATCTCTCCTTCTCTTTTTAATGCAGCCCCTCACTCTCTCCTCATCTTTCTTGTTATTTTCCACGTTTTTCCCCGCGCCCCCCCCCTCCTGAGATGGCTGTGTGAAAAATCGTATTTTTCCAACATTTTTCTCCCTGAGGTAGCTTTGGCAGGGACTCACACGGCGGCCATTTTTGCCTTTCATACACCTCTCACACACCGTGGAACAGATCGCCAGTGCGGCCCGCCGTCTTTGAAGTGGTTGCCATCTCACGCAGGTTGGCTGGACTCTCACTGTGTGTGTCTATCTCTTTCTCCCCCCATCCCCCATTCCTCTCTTCTCCCCAATTTTCATCCTGTGCCTTAAAATTGGCAGTGATAAATTCAGCCACCAAATCAGGATAATAAAAACACGTTTAAGACACAATGGCGGTGATAATAATTATGGTTTTTGGAAAGATAGGCCGACAGCAGCCAGAATACATGTCTTTTTGGAATCATGTGGAGGGCCTTTTGCACCAGGTGTGTGTGTGAGCAGTGGAGGCTTTTGTGTGTAAGCATGTGTGTGTGTGTGTAACTGCAAGTGTGAGATACAGAGAGACGGAAAGATAGGAAGGAGGATCATTGATACGTTGCCATTCATGTGCTTTAAAATGGAGCCATCTGAGAACAAATTCCACCATCAGGGCCTTTCATACACAAAGCTCTGTGGAGGTGTGTGTGTGTGAGCACACGTGTGAGTGTGCGCGCAAGTGTGCGAGCAGGTTTCGGAGATCTCACCTCCAAAGAATTTGGCCATATGGTCGTCAACACATATACCCAGGGAGAGAGGAGGAGAGAAGGAGCCAAGGAGCGAGTGTGTGAGATAGTGAGGGAGAAAGTGAAAGAGAAGTGTCTTCTTTTGTCAGTTTAAAGCTGATACTATACCCCTACCTTAGATCAGATGGTTCAGACACACACAAAAAAAATCTCCATTGCATATTTGCGGAGTGGGAAAATCTGTCTCAATTAACACATTTGCATTGGGCGATGATGGACTCCAAATAGGTCACTGACTCAATCTCCCGCCTCCGAATCTTCCCTCTAAAATGTTAATTAAGGAGGGCTTTGAGATTTTTTCGCTCAGGGCTGGCCATATGGGCTGGGCATATGTTCTATATATATAGTACAATATATAATTCATACAGTGCTGCAGGAGAGAGTGTTCGGGGGCTGGGAGATTTTTTTGGGGTTTACTACAAAGGGAGTCAGTGTGTTCTGGCCTCCCCTGTGGCAGGTACAGAGCTTAGCCTGTTCATTAGCTGCGTGTTATTCACTGTTGCACAATGGGATTGAGGTTCATCAACACCTGTTTCCTTGGCCATGACATAAAGAGGACATTTTAATGCTGCTTTGTCAGTTGGTTAATTTGAAATGAGAGCAAATTATCTATTGTTGAAGTGTGGTTGCTTTTTGTTTCTCTAAAGTAGCACCTTGGGTCGTGTTAGAGGATGAGAAAAATTAGGAATCTCTCTATACAAGGGGTTAAATCCATACAAAGATACTCTTAAATAGCATGTCTTTATAGAGTCCCAGTTCTCCCAGTACAACCCTCCTGGACACCAATTCACCAGCAGACTGAGGCAGCAACAGCCAATGACGGGAAAGCTCTCTCCCACCCGCAGCCATTTTTTGGGTCCAGCTCCACCAATCAGAGAAAGCTTACTGATGCACCTGACCCTGTTTCTGGCCCGTGGCAGCCAATCACAAAGGCTCCAGCACACCTGGCGTATTGGGGTCCTCTTGCTGGTCCGGACTCCCCACACACACACAGGTGCTGTGGATCGAGGCCCATAGCACAGAGCATCAGCCAATCAGATGGATTGACTCATTATCAGACACATGTGGCCTGGCAGACTCTGAGCGTTTGCAGTTTTTTGTGTGTGGAACTCTGCTAACCCACCCCCATAATGCTTTGCTGCCTTATCAGCAGGCCTCTCTCACTCCGATCCTGGCTTCATCCTCTTCTTGAGGCCCAACAATGGGCACTGTGTTGCCCCGGTAAGGAGCTGGAGGCCTCCACTATTAAAAAGAGCGGCTAGAATTAAAAAACAACATGTTTATGGACTAATAAAGATGATTAGAAATCGCACAATTGCAGAAAAATGGAAGGTTTGCGAGTGCAGATTATCTGTAATAAAACGCTGAGGGGAGAGACGGGGGAGCGAGGGAGAAGGAGAGAGTTCGCCGTACAGACCTCTCATTGCGAAGGATATGAATAGCCTTTGTTTTCACCACAACTCAGGGCTGTGTGGTCTGCCAATGTCTGGCTCTTATTATGGGGTTTGTGTCTGTGTGTCTGCGTAAGTGGCATGCACGTGTGCCTGCGCCTGTGTGTATGTGTATGTGTGTGTGTGTGTAAGGCTGAGAGCACATGGGCGTGGAAAGAAATGTATATACAGTACGCGCAGGTGATTATATCTTCAGGAGGGTGAGAGCGTACTATATGTGTGCACGTTAAAACATTTCCACGCAGCACATGCACTGTTTTCTCTCCGCTCCTGTTCGGCTAAATAGATGTGGCATGGGGTCTCGGGTTGGCACAAGCCTGTGTGCACGCTTTTTTATCCGTTAAAGTTGTGAAATGAAATAGGATTTCACAGAACGGCACAGGGGCTGTGGGATTTGGGCTCCCTTCGGCTAAGTAGAGTGGGATAGGTTGATCCAATCAATGGCAGAACTGCAAGGAGAGCCCATTTCACAGCTCCGGGCCCTGCCAGAACCCTGCCTGCCTGCCTGCCTGCCTGCTTTCCTTAGAATACAAATGAAGCTCCCTGAATGCACACTCACACACACATGTATTCAGACACACTGGTACTTACAGACAGTCTGGCTGGGGATGTAAAGTGCAGGAGATGTTAACAGACGCTGTTTTTTCTTTGTTTGAAAAAAATAAGTTAAGTTAGGGTCAAATGATGGACGTTACACCGTGGGTGAATGTTGGAGCTTTGTCCTGATTCGGGTGGTTTCAGGACACCACTGGTCACAAAAGTGCTCGTAACTTGTGCAAAACTCCTGGGGGCTGTTTATTTTGTGTTTTGTAAATACAGCAAGAAACAGAAATATTAAAATATTTGTGTTACATGTTTTACTTTCCTACACTGGACTTGTGCCTCACAGAAAATTTAGAAATAAGTAAACACTAGACTTTCTGGCGGCTTAGTGCAAAAAACAATTATTCCCTTCTTTCTGGTGAGACATGACTTGAGTTTAATGGCAAAAATGAGAATCTAGCTTAAAGAAAAATTGAATGAAATGTCCTTCTCTCTGTTTTGATTCAGGCTACAGACACCTACCTGGTGAACGACGATCCTGCCAGAGGCCCGGGGATGCCTGAATGCTTCCTCGTGTCGGATACCTACAGGGTATATGCACACTAACACACACACATCCTCACTCTACGTCTGTTTTTGTCTGAATATTTATTTCTCGGACAAACAAGCCTGGTCCATTAAAGAGAAACCTTTCTTTTTCTTAGTAATGATCAACAGTTTGGGGAGGAGGGCATTAAAAACTCATCGTGTATGTTGCAGATAAACATCAAAACAGTCATGGATTTATTTATCCAGGTGTGTCGCACATTTTTCACCGATGATTCTCTGCTTAATATCACCTTTTTGTCCACATCTGCAGCCTGAGCTGACATTTGGCAGTAGTGCCCTGCGTAAACACTTATTCACTTAAAACGTCAGCTTCTCTGTGACATGTGTTTCTAGTGGGTATTATTTATGTGTAGCAGCAGTTTGGCTTTGTTGCAGATTGTAGACACATTTTTCCCCACATTGAGGACAAAGCCAGAAGCAGCAGAAGCAAAAACATGACAAAATATGAGATTTATTTTGCAAGACATTTTCCATTTTGACGTTTTCTGCATGCGGTCATTTCCATTTCTTTATAGGAACAGCACAAATTCAGAGCTGAGTGGTTACAGCGTGTGCTCCATATATAAAGATCACAGTGCTGTACATAGCAGCCTAGGTTTCACTCTGACCACCATGTCGTCGTCACGCTCTCTCCTCTCCATATGTCCTGTCACTCTTCTCTGTCCTCTTAATGCGGGTGAAGAGGTTAAAAAAATGAATAGTGAGAAAACAACAGAGGCTGGAGCAGGTTGAGACAACCTCGTGAAAACCTGCTTCCTCACCCTGAGAGTTGTAATTAAGAAACGGTGACATCACGCTTGAAAAAAATAAATCTATACATTTTCCTCCTGTTGAATGCAAACACAGTGGGGAGGCAGTAATCCAAACCAGTCGACTAAAGCATATATGCAGCTATTGCACACAGTAAACACATAAAAAGCAGCAGGCGTAACACATTGCTCTGCACACACACTCAGATTGCAAACAGATCCGTGGAGTCTCTGTGATCCACAGTGTGTATGATATGCTTGTTAGCCATAACGGCCAGTCAGCCATTTCTCTCTGACTGCATATGCATTTGACTGGCGTGCTCCCTCCCAGAGCACACATAAACAGCTTACTCAAAAAATATTGACACTGCACGGCATAGTAAACGGCACAGTTACACACATTTTTCCGTGCACATATTTCCTGCCTTTTGAAAAGGCGGCCTCAACCACCTGTCTCACACATTTAGCATGCTAATGGCAGTATCAGTATGCTACATCACTTTCAATATTTAATGGCCTAGCCACAGGCGATGGTAAACAGTGAGTATATGGGCAGTGCCGTGTGTCAATGGGAAACCACGACATGCTAACTTTAGACAAGCCATATGGTTTTCTCGTGTGCTTTTTAATTGCAAACTCAGGAACCGCGAGGGCCCAGAGCGCTCGAGGGGCTTTTGTAGGTGCTGCACGGTCAGAGCGGACTGTTTGATCAGGGAGAGTTTGGACAGAAAACCTGAGCGTCTGTGTTTTTGTAAATCCTGCGGTTGCTATAGTTTGTTTGTTAGAGCCAAAGCGCCTGTGCTGAATACTGAGATGGTCGACTCGGCTCAGGCTGCAGCCAGAGACAAAGACGGAGTGAAAAGTCAGACTGACCAAAAGGACAGTGTGATTAAAATGGCAGAAAGAGAAGGAGCAGAAAAGAGATTATAAGATAGAGAAGGAGAAAACGGTCGCTAAGAAGAACCACGGAGAAATAGTAAAGAGAAGGAGAAAAAGGGAAAGTGAGGGAGCACACAAAGGCTTTGGGTTTTGGGCCCGTGCCGTGTTGGGGTGTGGTTTGGAAAGAGCAGAGACTATGGGAAAGGAATCGACTACACCTCAATATGCTTCACTTTTTTGCGCTTTTATTCACTCTTTTCCTCCTTTCTCTCAATCTAATTCTTTTTCTATAGCTGCTTGTGCCAGCAAATCTCTGACCGCAAGACATTTGTGGCCGTGTACGTAAATGTGTGTGTGCATGCATGGGTGTACATGCTGTACATTAGATGCATGTGTGTCTGTGGTGTGAGTGTCTAAGTATCCTACACAGGCTGAGGTCTCGTAAAGCTGCACGGCTTCATATCCCCCTGAAAAACTTGGCATAGGAGAGCTGGGGTGACTTCAACCCCCTGAAACCGCACCCATGCACGCACATACACACACTGAGACAGACGCACACACACATACAGAATTGTATTCACACACTTGCACACATGCATGCGGCAGGGGCTTATGTATAATTGCAGGCACTCTGCCTGCATATATGAGTTTGATTAGGCTGAGGAGCAGGGAGCGGGCGAGGATAAAGCCAAGCCTGATTAGAAACAGAGTGTATCACTTCCATACAATGGGAGGCACAATGAAACTGGTTTAAACCACTTTGTCCGAGTTCAGGTATCTTTTGTCTCCACACACAGATACAGTTCACTAGAATATGACCAGAATGAATCCTTTTTTTAGGCGGTAAATTCACAACTCACTGTGACAACTTTGGACTCACAGTTTCTTGAACTCATTCAACAAAGACCTCAGATATTTAAAGAATATTTCATCAATCCTCAAGTTAAAAGATCAACCTCGACTGTGGTGTAAACTTCAGATGATGGACTTCTTGTACCCATAATGCTCGGTTATAAAAAGAGGCTGACACAGCTGGACTCAGATCCAGCTGTGACACCTTGTGAAACAAATGGAAGACAAATATCTCTCCTCCACATCTGAGCCCATGTGTCCGCTGAGTCCAACACTTTGTCCGTCGCACACTTGTGACTTTACAAGAACAAAATGATCATGTTAACAAGAGCATGGGGCCTCTTCCACTCAAGACACTTGAATGAGTTTACTGTTTGCCGAGAGCTTCATGTCACCCCGCAGCCGACAGGCTGGCTCAGGGAAACAATCTCAGTTGTAAATATTTTGGTCACACGTAGTGTGTTCCTACATTTTGTTTGAGGGCGGAGGATGTGAAAGAAGGAAAGTTCAGCTTGTCCACCCCTGCAGTCAGTCACATCTGTAGCATGTGTAGTTATTGATTAGGCTTTTCAAGACTGTCTTTTACAACTGATATTTATTAAAAAGCCAAAAATATACACTTTATGAATGCCCCGGGGAGGTTTGTTTTTAATAGATTTTTATAATGAGGTTTCTTTGTGATATTAAATTCAAGCCACGAGACAATAAATAGTAGATCTTCAGTTTCACAAGTGGTTTACAATATTATAAACTCACCACAAAGATAAACTATCAGTGAGACATAAAGAGAACATTTTGTGTTGAATCAGATCTGTCTTTCTCTGTCATTTTTTGCCTTGTAAACTTGAGATGGAGTGAAAATATAAGTCAAAATTAATCACGATGAGTGTTTCAGAGAGGCAAAGGGATAAACTAGGGACTGGCATCCCCTCTCTAAACACTGAAGCCCTGATGTCAACTTAAGCCGCTTCTTGCCACAGGTACCTCTACCAATCCATGTCCAGATGTAAATACAGCAGAGATTTTGAAGATAGTCCGTGTCATTGTAATAAAAACAGCCCGGTAGGAACTAACGATGAGTTGACTGAACCCAGCACAGGGAACCACATGCGCTCTGTCAGCCTCTAACTGTACAGCAGGGATACTGTATCTCATGCGCTTCCTCTTTGAGCTTTCAGCGAAACACTGATTCGTCTTTTTCAAAGAATAAGTATTGAAAAAAAAATCGGTAACTATTTTAAGTGGAGTTAGAATCGCGTCGATCTGACAGAAAAGCGGGAAGGGAGAGAGAGAGGGAAGCGTCAGTGCGAAAGAGGGAGGCGGGGAGGGAGGGAGTGCGAGCAGAAAAACTTTCTCCTAAAGTTGGTGCGGAGCTTTCACTGTGAGTGAGGCGGGGTTACAGCCTGGACTGAGCCACAGCGGCTTTGCAATGCGGCACCGCAGCGAACCTCCATCCAACTTTATTATCAACTGCTCCAACTTTCATCTCTAGACACAGCCATGTACTCCCCTTACTGCTTGACACAGGTATGAATAAAACCTTTTTCATTCTTCTTCCTCGCTGCTTTTTTCCTGTGTAGTGCGCCGCCGGACTGCTTCTACTGTACGTGCAGTTACAGTATTGTGCTGCCCGCCGCTGCTTGTCATTTGTTGCGTTTTAAGGACCTTTTTTTCCAGCTCTGCTCTCTTTTCCCTGATAGTGTTTAACCTCCCTCTCCCTCTCCCCCTCTCTCGCGCTCTGTCTCCCCCTTTCTTTTCCGTGGCACTCCTCCAACGGGCTTTCTTGTGCGTCTCATTGCGCATGGTTTGGAGAGAAAATGGCGCTTCTCCCAAATCTATTTTATATAAAACGGAGGTTGGAGAAAGGGGAAGAAGGGCACGGTGCTCTGACAGTTGGCGATTAATTACAGCCACCCTGGGGTGGTAATCGTTCTCGCCGACAAATAGAGTTTTGGTTCGACTCTTTGGGTTGTGGCACAGTTTATTTTTTAAGGGGTTGACTTGCGGCTGTGACGGAGGTCTGCCGGGCTGCAGCCGTGGTCGGCGCTGGGGGCATTTCGGGTCACCGTGGACACATTTATAACTGTCTCGTCGTATTTATTTACACTACAGCATCCTCGTTTGAAATCAAAGTTTAGAGAAGCTTCCTGAAGGCGACCGGAGGGAAGGTGGTGGAGTGTTGTGTGCACAGCCCGAGGCTGCACAAAACATATCTGACCTTTCAAAAAGAAAACACAAGGAAATATTTTCCAAAGAGGCGTATAATTCATAATAATACACCTTTCCTAAATGAGAAATTTGAGGATGCTCTGACCGTAAAAAGAAAAACTCGCTTTGTCTTGTGCGTAATCCAAAAGCCGTGCAGGGTTATGCTTTAGTGCATAGTTTTAGTCTATAGAGGTGACAAACTTTTAAATTCTTGCATGAAAACGATTGCAAAAAAATATAAAAGTTATTTAATAAATTAAGTTTAAATGTTCAGATAGGTCTTATTTTTAAAGCTCAACAATCGAGTCAGTTCGAGCTTTCAGGCCTGTTCTACGGCACGCACTTGTAGCACGTATAAATTTAAACATTTTTATGAGCTCAAAGACTTCACTCACCTCTAGATAGGTTGACTTTTTAACTATTGAGCTATTTTATTGTAATATATATTATAAATACCCCCCAGTAATGATTTTAGTTCATACGTAAATACTACTTAACATGCTTTGACAGAGGTCAGGTATGCCACTAATTTCTTTGTTTTCTTTTTAAAAACCAGATATATTTTTTTGTACTGATAGTGTTTTGTGTCAGAAAACATACTTTTACTGGTTAATTTGAAAATAGTCATTAAAGACGGACTCGCAGCAGCAAAGGTCAAGTTATGTATGACCTTTTCGCCTTTTTTATGCAGCACGGCTCTTCTATGTTATTTTTCAGTTTTAAACTTTGGGCGCAGGGTTTGGGTCGCAGACATGAAGTGCAGTCAGTGCGGAGTTAACAGAGGAGAGCTGGACGCGCACCGAACTGCAGCTTCAGGCCGTGGCTGCTCCGTGTTTCCCTCCGCCGCTCGGCTTATCACAAACACCGAGCTCAAATCCTGCTTTATGGTTCACATTTTTATAACAAGGAAACTCTTCAGAGTGCGTGTTGAAATTTAAATTTTTTACTTTAGTATTTTTTAAGAGGCAAGGAGGTATTTTATATGAAGTTAAGTGAGGAGTTATCCTGCAGAAAACATTATCATCAGGGTCATGTAGTGTAATTTTTAAAGAATTTATTTCTTTTTGAAAATGACTTTGCATCATAAAGTGTTATCTGTTGAGCCCTTTGCATGTAGGTTAAAAGTCTTTTTTTTTAATTCTGTGTGGAGGTCACGGCCTGCCGCTTTCCTCTACCTGCACTCTCTGCTGCATTTTGTGTAGCATTAAAATTGTCTTATTTTTTTTTTAATCACATAATATCATATGCACAAGTCAGATACAATGTAGCAGAGATTATAACTTAAAAACAAGTGAGTGTGATTTGATGAGCTCTGTTGAAAACGTGCAGATCCTCCCTCAGCGTTATTCCAGGCCTTCAAACCAAACCTCTGTGTGTTTTCTCTGTATGTTTCACATACGAGAGAAGCGCTGCTGTGATTCAAAATTATAATTTATCACATCTTTTTTTGTGAAGCCAAAAGACACAGTGGCTGTAAAATATAAGCTGCATTTCATTTTTTGTTTCTTTGAAAAAAAAAAAAACCAAGAAAACAAACTCTAATCTCTCTGACCTCTCATCTGTGAGTTTGAAACAGTGTCGGATACATTTTTTCTCATCAAGAGTCCCTCTGATTTGCTCCGTAGAAATAAGTCCAAGCAGCCTCACTGCATATTTAGCACAGATAATTTTCCAAAGCCTAGTGCTATGAGGCAGAGGTCCGCATCGAGTTTCCTCTTTCTTTCCATTAATTAAAATTAATTGGCAGCAGATCCTCTTGCACGAGCGCCGCATGGACGCGTGCTGCCCATATGCGCAATACATATTGATCTGCTTAGACTGCAGCTCGCGCGTCTTCCCAGTTTTACTGATGGATATCAATCGACTATTAACGCCGTTTGCCTTCTCTCGTGTCTCATTGAGAACTCGTGTTTGCATTTAGTGGATGTGAAAATAGCAACAACAGTCCAAAAAACGCGCGTGTATCCTGCTGGAGGTGTAGGTGACACAGTTATAGAGGCAATTTAAACTTAACTGTAACCGCCTGTTTTAATGATTTGTGGTTTGATGATAAGGTTGTGTGTTGTTACTTAGCGCACATGCATGACTATAATAACGTGCACGTGCACTGCTTGTAGTCATACTTCTGTACTCCATTACGGCTCTGTTATTCGACCTCAGTCGTGTAAATAATTCACAAATCACAGAAAACATGCAAAACTCGTGTAAACAATCCACAATGTATAATTAATGCTGATAAAAGCTTTGCTGGAATGGTCTGGTAGGTGACGGATACGGTTCAGCCAAAAAAAAGTAGTGCACGTGCACTTGCCAAAACAGCCCCAGAGTTTTTCTGTTGTGTTTTTTTTTTACGGGCTACGTGGCATTGTTTCACGTTCTTGTTACGGAAGTGCATTTGCATAAAGTTTTAATGCGGTTTGAAGGTCGCGGAGGCGTCGTTAATTAAAACTTTTATGTGCTGCGTTTTTGAAATCAATTATTTCAGACTCCACTTATAAGTCCCGCTTATCCAAATGAGATGTGGGCTGCTAATATTCAGCGCGTCTCACAGACACTGCCAACTTTTCAAGCTTTGCTGCAAACCCTCTCTCCCTCTCTCTGCCTCTCCCTCTCTGTGAGATGGTTTAACTCTTTCCCTGCACAGTACAGACAAAAAATAATGAAAAAAAAGTTTTTGTTTGCACATCCGATTCTTGCTCATATAAGCGCTTCATGTCTGATTATTTGCAGTTCTAAAATGTTGTTAGATTTGCAGATCAGATGAGTGCTTGAAATTCACTCAGCCGTGCAGATTGGCTAAGCACTTGAAAGCCATACATACTGTAGTCATGCCATATAGCCATAGCAACAAGGAGGGAAAAGCAGTGGAGATTTGTTGTGGAGTATCTTTGGTGATGAAGATGAAGAAACTTGTCATCTCTAAGTGTGTGTTGTCTGTGGCAACATGTGTGCAGTTTCTGTAGAACATCAGATATATAGAGCACATCTTTCTTCAATTTAATATTTATTTAATATTTTTGACCCAGTAGGCATTCAAATAACCATCTTCCCATGAATAAGATTTAATTATTTTTTCAAAATTCAGATCCAGAGCCCACCAAGTTGTTTGTGTGTGGGAGGATGTGTGTGTGTGTCTTTACTTGTGCCTCGTTTTGGGCCGATGGTTCTCCTACGTCAGCTCTCGCTTCTGGTTTCATTGGGACCGGACGGTGAGCTGCTGTAAATTGAGGTGGGCCCGCATGATCTGGTAACACACAGAGCCTATTGGCATCACTTTGCACCAAACACACTCATGTGTGCACACACACACACAGACACACAGTAATCCTGCTGAAACAGAGCTAGTTGGTAGGCACTGCACAGGAAGGGTACAGAGAAAAGGTTTGCTGTAGTGGACGGTGGGCTGGGTAAAAGTGGCCGGCTGGCTGTGCCAGGACGACAGGCAGGCGGGCAGGCAGGCAGCTAGGCAGGCGAGCGGGCGGTGGGTTTTCAGCAGAACCCAGGGGTACATTGTGTTCCTTTTACTTATTCATCCTTTCTGCTGGAGGCAGACCAGGTCCACCTTATACACTGCTTGGCCCAGAACTAGAGCTGGTAGGCAGGGACGGAGGAAGGAGTGCAGGGAAGCGGGGAATGGCACATCAAGTTCATGTTAGTTAAGCAGTGAATAAATTCTGATTACAGGGAAAAAATAAATGTTCTTGATTTAATTTTAGAAATGTGTCTCCTCTTGAGGCTCCAGATCAGGGTAATCTAAAGTTCAAATATTTAAAATCTCACTTTTTGGGCTTTGTTAGTCAAGAGTAATGGGCGCACAAAGGAAATCTCAGCTCCATGACAGAGCCTGTTTGAGGCCCAGAGCAAAACCCTGAGGTAGCTTGCGGACAGTCCTGCCCTGCGCCTGTGTGTGTGTGTGTGTGTGTGTGTGTGTGTGTGTGTGTGTGTGTGTGTGTGTGTGTGAATTTGTCTTGGAGGTGAGTTAAATCCCGCACTGTGGTTTTCTGCTCATCCCTTATCTGTGCAGTCTTCCTGACTGCCCATAGAAAATGGATTTATCATGGTTTACTGAGGCAATTGGCACAGCAGGGTAATAGGTGTCTGTCCCCTGGATGAATGGGCATGTGTGTGTGTGTGTGTGTGTCCAGTGTGTGTGTGTGTGTGTGTGTCCGTGTGAATATGTGAATCCTGGTCTTCTGCCTCTTAGTGTGGATTAGGTTTAGGCTGATCTGTGGCCAGTGGAAGCAGGCAGCCCCTATAGCAGTCTTGTGTTGGTCTGTGATATAGTTGTGTTTACCAATCTATACGGCACACACACATACTTGTTCGCACACACACGTGAAATCAGACTGAGCACTCATGTATGTTAGAGACAGATAGACACACGCGTGTTGGAGTGAAATCATGTCTCTATCATGATGGCCTTTGCCAGCTTTTGTCATTAGAGCAGAAAGTACTCCAGAATTAAATCTATGCAATTATCCTGCAGAGCTTTTGTTACCGCAGCGCTAACTAGCCAATATAATTTTAGTTTTGGCAGAAGGCAAAAGCTAGGTGTGCAATATGAATGTGTGATTGACATCTTCATCTCCTCCCTGTGCTCGGCTGCTTTTCATTTTCTCAGCAGAAACAGAGGTGCAACAGCGAGCAGTTAGCAGTAGAAAGACTTGTTTGTTAGCAAAGTGATGATGATGATCAGACACTTAAAAACGTGAAGAACCCACAAGAGAAGCTTTTCACGCAGCTGCTTGGGACAGACTCCTCTTCACCTTCATTCTGCTCCTCCTCCACCTCCTCAATTAGCTCCCTTTAGAAGAGAAGTAACGGTTAGTGAGCGATCGGCATTGTTTGAGGATGAGCCTCAGTTGTTGTTGTTGTTGTTTGTCTCTCCGTCTCTCCTCTTTCTCCCTCTCTGTCTTTCTCCATCCCCCTCCTCTGTCGCCCGTTTCTTTTTGATTTTCTCAGAGGCTTTTTTTGTGGGGGTAACCCTGCTGAATGGGACAATGCAGCCTAGCGTGAAATTAAAGCTCTTAGTTAGTTTGGAGTTGCTCAAAAGAGGATTTTACACATGCATGCATTCATACACCCTCCCATACGCTATAGATATAGCTAATTAGAGGAAGTACACCCTATGTCGAGCATCAAGGGCCCAATTAAAAGAGTAGGGGAAACCTCGGTGTGTGAGATCTAGGCCAACTCAGCTCTGTGAATGCGTCTCTGTGCCGTGTGTGAGAACAGTATGTCTGCCTTCTTAATCCAGGCGGGAAAATATGGACAAGACTGATATGAGAAATGCACAAGTTTCATTAACATATGCACGTCACGTACCCGGTGAGTAAATCAAGAAAACAGTCGTATTGATCATCCTGACAGGCGAGCGTCTGATTCAAAACAGATTGGGCCTCTTTCACTGACTCGTCCAAGTCTCAGTTTGGATGAAGTCTCCAATGAAATGTCTGTCATGCATGCACATTAGAGTTTTTGTTGTTCATGTCAGAGGCATTTATTTATTTGACGTTTATTTGAGCATGGAGTCTGATCGCTGTTTTGGTTTGTCAGATAGGTTTGCATGGTACTAAAACCCACAAAGCATCAAAAGTTAAATAGTAGCTTTTTAAAATGAAAGCAAAAAGAAACTAGAAAATCACCTCTGCCAAGCATATTGAGATTGTCAAGCAACACTTTAGTCCTACTTTAATGTTATACTCCCTTTCAGCAGACTGTCTGCTACAACTTGGTGTTAGTTGCAGGTTTGTACGATATTTTGTTACCTGACAGTGTTGAAAATTATGATGACCCAGTACATATTTCATATTCCGGATTAGAGATGCACCAATAAAAATTTTTTGGCCGATACGATATCTGATATTAATATTGCTGTTATGGCTGATGACTGACATTTACCGATATCAATATTGGCAAAACAACAAAAAAAAAACAATCTGAGATGGTGTGTCGAGATAGTTTAGAGAGAAAGAGTGGCACGATCGTGAGAAAAGATGACCATGGAGAGGAGCAAAGGATGGAGCGCCTGAGATGAACACGATTAAAAAAAGTACATTTTGTCTGTTTTTTGGATCAAAAACAAGAAGAGAGATATAAAAGAAGAGTCCACTCTTCTGATGTAGTTTTGGTGTTTCCATAGACATAGAAAACAATATTATTTGGGTCTTGAAACTTTTACACATCGGCTGATACCGATATATTGTGCATACCTATTCCGGATCCTAGTATCCAGAGTATTGCCAGGATCTGGATCGTACAATCGTGACCTTGTCTTGTATTGTTTTGCAAAGCAATCAGACCATTTATCATGGGGTTATATACACATACGGTGAAAACGGCCCTATCTCGCAATGATAGGGAATCCTTAAGAAAAAACCTGGATCCAGACGGTGATCCGGATCACCTCCAAAATTTAATCACTTCTTCCTTATACCATTTTGAACATTTCCTGAAAATTTCATCAACATCCGTGTGTAACTTTTTGTGTTATGCTGTTCAAGACAAACAGACAAACTCTGAAAAACATAACCTCCTTATTGGAGGTAACAAATCATGATGAACATTTACTGCATCTTCTGAGTGGTCAACACACACACACACACACACACACACACACTGTAAATCTATCACTCCTAACTGTGCTGAATAACTACCTAAGGTCATTTATTTTTTGCTTGTGTAGTGTGTGTGTGTGTAGCAAAGGCAGACCAATATAGAGCAGCAGCAGCAGTCCACATGGCCTGGGGGAGTCATAGTTGAAATTTCCAGCAGACCAAACAAACGAACCTGATTCTTCACACAGAAACCATCAGTATTGTACAGAAACACACATAAACATGCACACACACTCTTCCTATTTCCTCAATGTAACCATGGCTCATAGAGGCCTGCAGTTGCAGCAAAGCAGCCAGTGAATCCAGTCAGTGAGTCAGACTTTGTGGAACAAAATGTGCTGCTCTCTGATCCTCTCTCTCTCTCTGTTTCTCTCTCCGTCTCTCTCTCCCATTGAGAGCTCTGGCAGCTCGCCAGCGGTGGAAAAATCTATAAGCCATTGCGTAATATACCATATCTTTACCTCGGTTGAACCCTGAGCAAGATCCACAGCTGTGTGAGCACACAAACAGAGAAATGAGTGTGTTCATGCCTCTGTGTGTGTGTGCATGTGATAGACAGTCAGACGGACAGAGGGGGAGAGTCACACTGAGTGGCCTCTTTGTGGCTAGTTTTCAGTGTGCTCCCTCATATAAACAGTATCACACCACTCTGATCAAACGCTGCTGACAGAATATTTTCCAGCGCAGACTGAGCGTGGCGTTCTGATCACTTTCTGCAGCGTGGAGCCAAGAGTAGAAGGAGCCGAGGCTGTGTAAAATTTATCTGTTTTCAAGGCGGCTGATGTTAAAAATGGAAATCAAATTAACTTCATGTTTTGCTTTAATGACACATAAACTCCATGGCAACGTGCAGTGAGCTTTGAGAGCCGGATGCATATAGTTTATATTCACTTCTGGAGTTACTTGTTAGCGTGCGTTTCTTAAGAAAGGAGTCGACTGCACAGGGCTGCAGGCTGCAGGGCCTTTTGATGTCAGCACACCTTCTTTTATTGCATTTTCATGAGATTCGTTTGTGCTTATACTGATTTTCTTTGAGAGCACCTGAAGCTTCTGCAGAAGCATTGAAAGCTTGATTGAGTTTAATCTGTTTCTCAAACTTTTCTCGTGTCTCGATGCTGCATCTTCTTTTTAATTGATCTTATCTTGATCTTGCTGGGCTGCACACATGCAGGAGGCTGAGCTGCAGCTTCAATGCTAAGCTGCTAACTGTGTGTGTATCCCTGTGTGATAATTTAATGACACTGTCTAATCCGTCCTCATCTTCACTAATATGATCCGCTCGCTGATATTGGCCATCCAAATATCACATGCTTGGACTGATTGGTTTTTGATGGCAGTGATTATTATTAAATGGTCTGTAATAACTACTGATAATCCCCATGTGCAGCCGGGCACCCTGGATTCAGTTGTTTGTTAATGCGCCACTGAAACCCAAAATACATGCAGATGTGTGTGTGGGGCAAAAACCACAAACACAGAGTGCTGCTGTTGTTCTAGTGCATGCTTAATTTTTACCAGCTTGCTTATAGATTTTTTTTTTATTATTCTGTGAAAGAGCAGCTTGCTTGTGTGCTGAAGTCATTTAGCTTCCCGCCTCCAGCAGCTCCACAGTGTAAAGGGTCAAACTGTGTCAGTGTGGTGAGGGTGGTTTAGGCCTGGGGTGGGTGGGGGTGACAGCTGGATGACGGAGGCAGCCTCAGCAGTTTGGATAAAGTTGTGTTGCAGAGGGATACAGCATCACTCTTCTCCTCATGTGTTGCATATGTATTTGTGTGTTTGTGTGTGGACATGTGCAAGACTGACTGCTGATATGTTTATGTTTATTGACTCAAAGAGACGGGCCGTGGCTGCGTACACAGCGGTGTACAGGTGGCAGGGGTCCAGGCTTTTTTTTTTTTTTTTTTGGAGGAGGGGGGGGGGCGTGTGTGTTTAAAGTACACACAGGCCTAATTATGCTGATTTAAGCATTCTTGCGGTCCTCCCTCTGGCTTGTGGTGAGTTAACTGGCACAGGAGCGTCCAGCAGTGAGAAGGAGAGAGTAGAGAGTGAGAGGAAAGATAAAGAAAGCAGACAGGACTGAGAGGTTGATAAAGAGATTGAAAAAGGATACAAAGGAGAGAAAGAAAAAAGGTAGTAACACACTGCGGAAAGAAACATCGTCCAAGACACCGAGGAAAAATACACACCGCCGTCAAACTTCCCTGCAGGTTTTTTCCCTCCTCGCTTTGGGGTTAAGCGTGCACCCGCTCTTTCGTATTTATTTTTATATTCAGATGTTATGGATTGCTCCGGGAAAAGGCCGTCCCCTTCCCAGCAAGAGGAATTAATACTGTTTGAATGTTCTCTCCAGAGTTGAAAAGGAGGGGGGTTTGCAATGGGAGGTTTATAAGTAAAAACCTGACCACTGCTAAATAAACACAAGAGGGATGATTAAAAAGTGACCCTTGTTTGTTGACTCTCTGCCTCTGCCTCTGGCCTGTGTGTGTGTGTGTGTGTGTGTGTGTGTGTGTGTGTGTGTGTGTGTGTGTGTGTGTGTGTGTGTGCGCGCACCTGTCTCCTGTTGCTTTAGGGCAACATGAAGAGTTAATCTAAATTTCACAGGCAGATTTACAGTTATGTTTGATGAATCTGACTCGACAGGTTTGAATATTTATACTCATGCATGTACCTACACATGCATAAGTGTGTTTCCGTGTCCCTCTGGTATTTTTCAAACAGAAACAACTGAAGTTTTACATTTAAATTTAGTTTTTTGGCGTCGTGTTGGAATCAGAATCAGCTTTGAATATGGAGACGTATGAGGAACCAGAATCTGGTTTTACACCACCACCAATGTGCAGACACAAAGCAAACTAACAATCAAAACTAGAACAACAAGCAGTTTGATTATTAAAACCACCTACAGATACAGATTTTTGTAATAGAAAGTCTTGTGAAACTCACAGTGGGATAAAAGTGAAATACTGAAGAGAACACATCGTGTTGAAATAATTATTGAAAAAATATGTTGTTTTAATAGTTGTCGAATGGTTATTTTAGTTGTGACTTATTGATAAATTTCAGTTGTTAATCATTATTTCCTCACAGTTTTGTTTATGATTAAAACTCTATTGTTTTGCATTGTAAAACAGTTTTATGTCCATTTTAACAATCTGATTTTGGAATCAAATGACTTTAAAATTAAATGTTTATAAAGACAATACATTGCTACACCATTGTGGTCTGACACCACAACTCCACAATGCTTATTCTGTAAAATACAGTGTTAATGCATTATTTTTTAAAGGATAAAAGTATAACACAAGAAAATTGCAGGACTTCATGTACAAAATGTCCAATTTATGTTAGTTTGGTATCAAGATCAGTGAAGTAATTACCTGCATTAGATGAAACATTCAACAGTCGTCTCTGAAAGTGAATAAAAGGTAGAAACTCTCAAACTAAAGCTATATACTTCAGTCTATCTGCTTTTTAATTGCTAAATACTGTTAGCTACAAAGGTAAGGGAGTCATTGACAATGATAAAGCATGTAGTAAAGTCAGTGCAAAGAAGTACCTGAACAAAATAAAAGTTTAAAAGAACTGTTTTCCACATTTTCCAAAAGCTACTAAAAATGACTGATACTAAAACCCCATATATTTCAAAATTCTTATAAATGACATGGCTAGAAGGTTGTTTCCTTACATTTGTGTTGTTTTCAATAACACACTGATGTCCAGTGATTCCTTGTTAAAGCAGCACTTCTCAGGAGTTCCAGTTTGTTCGCTTTCAAACAGTAAGAGATAACCCAAACTGAGAGTGTCCCTTCAATCTGACCCCCAAAATTGTGCATCTTCAGCTTAAGCAATGTAGTTGCCCGCTGATGTCAGTGTGATAAGCTGCACCTGTATGCTCAGCTCTTATGAGAACTCAAAGTACCTCGGTCATATTTTATTCTGTTTGACACATTAAGGACATTACTCCTGTGTATCACTGAGCTGTCGGAGTTTTTGAAAAGGAAATCTGCCATTAAGGCACACTGGTGGCATTGTTTCCCGTCACCGCAGCACCAGGAAACACTGCAGCTGTGTAACTACAGTGCGCCAAAAGGGACAAAATAGCAATTAAATGCATTTAGAAGAAACAAGTTAATTGAATCAATGTAGGTCTTAGTCTGTGTGTTAGACCTTTCCTGAGCAGAGAGGAGGTGAATGATGTCGGCTGCTGTGTATTCTAGCTGCCTTCCATGCAGGTGATAAAATCCTAGAGAGGC
Organism: Halichoeres trimaculatus; assembly: GCF_033239565.1. NCBI lineage: Eukaryota > Metazoa > Chordata > Actinopteri > Labriformes > Labridae > Halichoeres > Halichoeres trimaculatus. The sequence continues at coordinate 33,296,154 of NW_027437180.1, read as the reverse complement.
AGGCCGCTGGGTTCATCCTGTGCTCAATATGAAAGAGGATCAACCAACACCAAGTGTGCTTTCTGAAGTATGCTCCCACTTTCCTGACACTTCATCTTTTCTCTCTGTCTCATTCCCAAATCCTCCCTCTTTTTGTGTTTACTTATCTTTGTCTGCTTTCCTCCATCTCCCCCCTTCAGCTCCCCCTCCTCTCTCTCATTAAGTCTTTTACTCCAACAGTCTCTTACTTCATTTTACCTTATTCTTTCCAGCCCCTCTCTGCTGCTTCTCTTTTTCATTCCCTCAGGAAGAGCCACAGTCTTATCTGGGATATGTTGGATTTGGTGAGCTTAAAAGCCACTTTACTAACTCCCTGTCTGCCTCTCCTGAGAAGAGCGCAGGCTATCTTAAACAGTTTCACCGTTTGCCAGGCTTTGTCTGCAGGAATGCTGCTCATCTGAGCGACTTTTCACTCCCTATCGCCTGTTAATGCTAATCCTCTACCTGAATCCCCTCCTTCTCCTTTCTCTCTCCTCTCCTTCTGTTCCCCTCTGACTAAAATGTTTGATACACATATTGGGTTTCTTTGCTGATGTGAAGGAATGCTAATGTATCATAACCATATTACAGTACTTAGAGGAAGCAAACTGTGCCAAGTGCTATCTGGAATCAAATCTCTGCACAAGAGCCGTTTTCTTCCCCCCCCTCAGATTGAAAAATGGTGTTCCCATTTTCATTTTTCCTCACTGGAAATATACAAAAAGCTGAAAGCCTGTCTAAAATTTGATGAAACAATGGCATTGTTGTATTCAATAATGTAATTTCTCCAGAAACTGGAAAGCTAGCCTAAATAAAGATGAGGCCAAATCCTATTTTGCATCTGATTTTTATGAGCAGTCTGTGCGCCCACTATATTTGCCTGAATGTACTTGTTGGAAACACAATCTGAAGAGATTATTTATGCTTTTTGTGGGCTTGTGAAAACATTTTTCACGTGCATCTCTACAGAAACCTTTCTTATTAGAGATTAGGGCAAAAATGTAGATGAGTGTAGAAGTAAAAACTTTTTTTATTTTGGTTGGAGTCTTTTTAAAGAGAGTAACAAACGGTGAGTGTAAATCCAGGAGCAATCCTGACAGGATATGACTGGACCAGGGCAGGCCTCTTCTGGCATGTGGCAGGCGAACTCGAGAGAGGGATTTGCTCGTTTTATTATTAGGGCCTGTGTGTGTTGTTGATGGAGCCGCTCCATCCATGTTGATTCACAGAGAGACAGCGGTGACGGCCACACTGAGCTGGGGCGTCAGGCCTGGCTGATGACTGCAGCTCCCTAAAAACGGCACGGCAAAGGCAAGCCCTACATGCTGAGTGTGTGTGTATGTGTGTTTGTGCATGTGCATTCATGCAAATGTGTGGCCATACTGCATTTGTGTGTCTCCACTGTGTGTGTGTGTGTGTGTTTCAGTCCTGACAGCCAAGAAGCCTCAGCAGCATCTGACGTGGCAGCTCTTTGCTGCTTTCGGTCCAGCTCTCTCCTCCTGGCTCACTTTTCTGTGATACTATCTTTTCATACAATCGCATGTTTATAAATGGAGACTGACTGCTGTTTCATACAGAACCAGTTTCCCTGAGAATCGATAAACACTGCACTATTTACTGAAAAATAACATGGCACAAGAAGAACATTTACGGCAGTGAAGAAATGCAGTTTCTTTTCTTTCAACATGAAAACAGTAAATCTGAGCGGGATACTGAGTAAAAGGGGGAAAAAAACTGGCAGGACTCAATCTGAGGCCAGTTAGGGCATATTTTGTTACACGTACGCAGTATTTCACTTACATGCAATACCATTTCTCAGAAAGTAGAAAGGGATTTTAAGGTAACCAAGAGACAATAAGAAGTATTGTAAGAACCAGATGCAGATATTGTCTCTCATTACTAATAATGCGTTCCTATGTTTTCTGATAATTTAAAATGTTAAATGTGAACCAGATGCAACACTTTACAGAATTTTTCCTGCTCAGGCGCTTCAACCAGTGAGCGTTTTCCCTCGTGTTCCCTCATGTGTTTGTGATGTGCCATTTACTTCAGGGTGGGTTTTATGTCCCCTCAGAGAATATGTACTTAAGGCCGTCTGCCTGTGGTGCTGCGGTGCCTCTGAGGTCTGCACAAGGTGGTAGTTTAGGCAAGGAAAGCTAGCGAGCGTGGTCACAGAGGAGATAACTGCACTCACACTCACCCAGAGGCGCCCGTCTACACCGTGCGTCTGTGTGTCCTCCCCTGACTTTGGTGGATCCTCTTTAAATAAAGAAAGCGCTGGTTTCAGAGGATAAAACCTTCAAGATGATTTATCTGTTGTTGTGTGAATGAATGTGTCCTCATGCTATCATGTGTGGCTGTGAAGACCCCTTGTTTCTGGCCCTGCATGTGTCTGTGTGTTTCTTCCGGCCCCGGCATGGCGCTGGCCCTGCAGGGACTGCCACTCAAAATGGATAGCGCGACCTTTAACCCTCGCACTGCCACCTCGGAGTCATGCATAACTCGCTGCCATATCAAGAGCCCGTCTCCCTTTAACCCAAACGCCGTCATGCGTAGCAGAGATTAAGGCCTCGGCTCTCAGGAAGCCATTTGGAACAGACACCTTTTAACCCTAATGGGATCAGGGTGAAGCCACTTGGAGCAGCCACCCGCTCTTACCCCTAACACCACCCAGCTCTGTGCAGACAAGGCAGAGTGCACAGGCAAAGGCCCAGCTCATATCATGCCACAGGGAGCGGGCAACGTTTAACCCTTGCAGCGCCAGCTCAGCACAGGCAGAACTCCAGCTCACATGATAAGCAGAATTAAACCCACAAGCCTCTGCGTTCCTGATAGGAGGGGGCACTGATGCAGAATAGGGAGGGTAATGTAACAGCGCAGGTTTCCCATCTGCAGAGAAGGCATGCCACAAACATTTGCAGAGTTCTGATTGGAAATGATAAAATGTGGTCACTAGGCTGAGAAGTTTAATTATTGGGAAGTCTCTTTTGATTTGTTGGGCATTCAGGAGGTCACAGATCTCACTTTCAAACTCAAAATGACTTTCAAATGTGAAAATATGAGGATGTAGAGTTATGACATCAACGCATTTCGAAAGGGATTTATAGAAAAACTGTTGTAGAGTTTCATCCCATGATTAATAAATTTTGGAGTCAGTGTGCTTACAGATTAACAAACTGGCGCCCGTTGAAGCAAGCGAAAATGGCCCTGCACATGTGCAAACCGCTGCAGCTTTAATCACTTTCTCTTCAGTCAGGGAAGTTTTGCTGCTAACGCCCTGTTCTACAATCAAGGAAGCAATTCATCACGTAAAAATAAGAAATAAACTCCCAATGAGGGTGCCAGTTGGTTTCCAAAGTATGCGTAAAAATTCACAACACTAACAAATGATGAAACGGATGTATGAAGTGTCAGATAAAGTGAAATTAGAATTTATAGAGATACTTTCCCTTTAAGGGAAGTTCCAGAGCATGAGTTGCAGCATGAGTGGCTGTGAGTGTGTGTGTCTGTGTGTGTGTGTGTGTGAGGGTAAAGGGAGTTTCTGCACTTGCTTGTCTGGCAGTGGCAGAGGAATGAGTGAACAAGTTTGAGGCAAGCTGTTTCAGAAAGAGGCAGCGCGGGAGAGGAGGAGAGGAGTGGGAGTTCCACAGTGAAAGGAGAGATGCTGGAGGACAGGAGGAGCGCAGGTGACCGGTAGAAGTTCGCAGGTGAAGCAGCAAAAATCAGAAGGGAGGGAAGTTTGAAGGAGAGGTGGAAGAAATAAACGAGGGATTGGGGACTGGAGGAGTAAGTGATGGTGGTAGAGGAAGTGTTGGGGGGGCACAGAACCAGTCTGTGAGTTGGGCTAGTGGTGAAGCATTTGCATAAAGGGTGAGGGCACTCTGCCCGGCTTTGGGGAGAGGTTGGCACCTCGCCTTGCCGACTGGCAGAACGAGGACCAGGGAGGAATAAAAGAATGAGGGGGGTGTGGGGGGGCAAAAGAGTGAGAGAAAGTCTCTCAATAGTGCATCCCTTGTGTGAGGAGAAGCAGGCCTTGGCTGCTGCAGGAGCACGGAGGGCATGGAGGAGTGGTGAAGGGAGGGATATCGGGTTTCATTATCTGCTTGATTCCTGCTCTATTTGCTAACCAGGAGGTTCAAAGCCTCATGTGCAGCTGCAGCAGGCAGGGCCGGGGAGCCGCTGTGCGCCGCCGGCATGTGCCGACTGGAACCCTGAAGGTGTGTGCAGCGGGCGCTTTGATTAGGAGTGAGACAGAAAGTGTGAAACCAATGCCCCCCTGGCCTGGAGAGTTTGAAGTAGAAAGCTGCCACACTCTGCCATCTCCCCTCACTCACACTCACACTCTCCAAGTATCACCCTGCCTACTTGACCTTATCAGAAATGGCCGCCCTTGTCAAGGGGAAAAGCTGCACCACTCTCACTCTAACTACAAAATTTCATTCAGCAACAGCGTGTATGTGTATGTGGGTTTCTGCAAGTGTGTTTGCCATGGCAATGCCACAGAAACTGGAGTAATGTAAACACACATAGGGAACAAATGCATTGGTCTATATGCATTCACTGTGTGTATGTAATCCTATACAGCTCCATCTAGCTGCAGCCACATGTTGAAGTGGTTTGATTAAATCACTGTTTGTGCCAGTCCTAGAAATTCAGTTTGAAATCTATAATTCTACCCAGTTTTATTTACACCAGGATAACATCATCCCGTAAGAGAAACATTCGCTCAAATTGACGGCGCTGTTATCAAGATGAAGATGCAGTAATGCTTTGTAAGGAGTATAATGTTTCACACGGCTTTCTTTGCAGATCTGTACAATACTTTCTGGCACGTGGAGTCTGTAAGTTTTAAATTCTGTTTAACATTCTGATGCACAAAAAAAATCAAGCTGGAGTCAGTTATCGTGCATAGATTAAATTAGAAATATATTCCTCTCTTGTAAGATTATGTTTAAAATTTAGCATTAGCAGATTACATTTATTCTGTTTTTAGGATCAACAAAAAAAAATAGAGATACCCTGATAGATTATTTTAAATACTTAAAAAAATCTTTAAGAAGACCTTGAGCTTATCTGTAATACTCTTACATTTGAGTGAGACACAGTCACTGCGCACACAAAACCCTCAGTAAATGTCAAAGCATATTTGAGACTCAGATTCTCCCGGTCTGCAGCCATGTCAGAAGCCCCAGCTCAGCTATCAGTTCTTGTGTCTCTGGAGCTGTTTAAAGTTCGCTCACTCTGTCTTTCCCTCTCAGCCCCATGCCACAAATGGCTTCCAGACTTTCACACGTAGTTATGCTTCAGTGTGTAAACAGCCGTAATTACAAACGATGCACAGACACACTTTTAACATCAATCTGTGCCGATGGGAGGAAGCGGGCATAAAGAGGGGAAGTTTTTCTTTTCTCTTTTTTTCTCTGCGAGTAGAATGGATGAAAAGGTGTTTGAGCTGGATGGAAACGGAAGGACTGGCAGGGATGAAGTGAAGGAGGAAATTTTGAAGAAGAATAATGCGGGGCTTTGTGGGAGTGTATGTGTGTGGGCTTCAATTAATGAATGAAAGAGGAAGGAAAAGGGGACTTTTTCTGTAATTCATGAGTTTCAAAGGAAAATGTGGTTTATGTTAGATTGTTTGTTATTATTTTGTATCTCTGAACCTTGTAAGGTGACTAACTTTGTCAGGCCTGTATGCATCATGTAAAGTAAACTGATTGTTAAATTTATCGCAAACATAAACCTCTTCATTTTACCTTTGTTTCATTTAGACAGAGTAAAGAAAAACAGTACTACAATTAAGTTAAACCTTATATTCTTTAAAATTGTCTGCAGTAACTTTGTTCTGTCATTCCCATTGGAAACCACACACATTCACTACACACACACACACACACACACACACACACACACACACACACACACACACAGAAAAATATTTCAGATCTCATTCGGTCCTCCTCTTACTTCACCACAGTACTTTCCAAAATGTAATTTTACCGCCTAGATGTCAAACTAGAATTTCAGTTTTGACCTGTTATAACATGCTGTAACTCATTAGCTGTGTGTGTACGTGTGTGTGCATAGAAGTGTGTGTGTGTTTTCTTTATTTTACAGGTGTGTTTTCTACAGCAATAATATATTTTTCTTTTTTTGTAACACAAATTATTTTCAAATTCTCAAACACAATGAAAAAACAATTACAACCAGCATTACCTTTATTTTAAGAAAACTGAAAACTGAAAATATTCTACCACAACTTCTGGTTTCATATTTTCCTGAAAAATCCTTCAATAAATGTAAAGTAAATATTGTACATTTTAATGAGGATAAGTTAATCTGAAAAATAAAAACTTTAATCAAATTTGTGTAAAAAAAAATGAAATTTTTAAATTGAAAAACTGCACCCTCTTCTTTTTGAAGTGTTTTAAATAAAAAAAAAATAAGGTTCTCTAATGTATTGTAGAAATTGCAAATATGTTGCTAAATGTAATAAAATTCTCTTAGAAATATCTCATTTTAAGACAAATTTATATGAAAGTGATTATTAGGAGATTTAGATTTTGTAGTTATTTTTATATATATTCATTGATAAATTGTAAAGGGTGTATGAATGTAATTTAAAGAAGAGGTTTTAGAGGACTATTTGAGCTTAAGGCTGCACTTAATCTGTATTTACTTTGTTTGATTTATAACCTAATTCACTCAGACTAAAAAAAAATATTTGGTCTCCACTTTAACCATCAATTTCACACACAAAAAAGCAGAAAGGAAATGATCTACTTGCACTGCAATCCAAAGAGCTAGAAATCCTCGCTTGTGCATCAGAGTTGTAACAGCCTGGATGCCCGCTGACCACCTCACCGTGCAGGATGCGGCGTTAAAGAACTGATGTACCTGATCTCTCCTCCCACACCTCCTCTGCAGGTGTCAGCCCTTTGGGATTTATTTGTAAACCAAACATTTATCTCAGGTAGGCTAATTGCTTTCAGAGCTGTTGACAACACAGTCGGAAGTGGGCGCAAATTACGCTGGTTAAAATCATTTGTATGCAAATATTGCCACAAGAAAGGTTTAAATTGGCTCGTCCTTTTTTTATATATTTGCATGAAGGTGTTACAAGACTCCCGTTGAACAGGCTTTTGTGATAACCAGCTGTGAAGCTGCATTAACGCTATTGTGGGATAAATTTATTTACTCTTACTCATGTTTGCTTTCATTTGAATCTTTATCAGACACAACCTAATTTATATTAGCGCTAGCATTAACACATTAACGCCCGCTTTGAAATTCTTAACGATTTTTTCATATTTATTTTGAGCCTCTTCGTGTGTCGTAGGCCGCACGAGACTGACGCAGTGAGGAGACGGTTTGTAAAGGTTGAGCTGAACTTTCTGTAAAAATTAAGGAGAAATTAGTGAAAGTGGGTACGTTATGGATATTTTTGGCACGAAGAGCACATTAGAAGTCAAGAATAAGTAAATTGGCGTATTTAAGTGAACGCAAAATTCTTATATTAACTTAATTACTGAAGGTTTGCTCAGAAGCCCGTGCGTCAACGTGAACAGACAAAGGGAGACAGCAGATGTGGCCAAAACTTATTAAAACGGAAGCTTCTGCAATGAATCTCCTGTTCAGGTTCATTTTTTTTACTTTAGTTGTTGTAATTATTTTATTTATTTTGTTTAATTGTTGCTGAGATAAACGCCACAGGCCGTTTCAGGTCAGGAGGAGAGGCAGTAAAGAGGAGGACCTCAAACAACTGCATTAAAAGACTTATTTCACTTTATCAACCTGCTGTAAAACAAATGCTCATGACATATCTTTAAACAAGGTGTTAAAGCTAAATTCTGTGCCAGTTTACATTAATTTTTTTTGGCTTTTAGTACTTTTAAAGTAATTTTACAGCTGTGGGTTCATTCAAGAGTTTAACTTCTAAATACATAAAATAATTGTAGAAAAATTTCAAGAGGGACAATTCTCCTGCAATTTTCTTTGATACCCCTTTCCATTTTTTTGTAAAAAAAAAAAAAAAAAAAGTTTTTAAAGGTTTTTCTTTATTATATGTCTGCGAGAGTTGCTGTTCTGAGATTGGCCTTGTCAATAAAACCTAAAGCGTTTTGTATTTCTCTCCGTCTTTCAAATTTTTTTTTCTGCCAGGGAGGGCAGGAGGGGAGATTGTCTTGTTGCCCAGCCTGGTGAACAAAGGTCGCCATTTTCTGATAGACAGAGCATGGCATGCAGAGATAAGATGAGCTCTTGCTGAAATTATTGCAGAGCGGACAACTAAAGAGTTCAGCAGTGGAGGCCCAAAAATAAAAATGCCACCCTTCGTTCTGCCCTAAAGAACTCTGGGCAAACAGGAGAAATCCTCTTTAATGAGCCGAGGGAAATGTGGGTTTGTAAATGTCACAAAAGAAAAAAACTTGACACATTATATAGTACGGTGCCACGCAGGCTCTTTTTTGGCCAACATCATAAAAGGTATGTACAGACCTCAAAGCCTGTGTTATGCTGGAGTGTATAATTTTGTGTTCGGTCCAATTTATGGTTCTAATAGTATTGGCCACGGACTAAGAAAGTGATTTAAAAGGGGGATTTTATTATAAAGGATTACATGTTTCATACAAATAGTATTTGCTTAATAATGTGGATTAATTTGTGGTCTCATAATAGGTTCTGTCTTTCATCCTCTTTTTTGTTATATGAAGAGGAAAAATGCATAATACTCCTGTAATAATGGCTCCAGCTGAAATTACAGAGGAAAATGTGTGACTGGTTTGAATGGACAAAGGAGGGGTTTGGATTTCCCTGATAGTAATCTTGCTTATTTTCATTTTGCCTGTCTGTAACGGCATGATGGTATTACAGGAAGTGACAGTTTTATTTGGCACATTTCACTCCGTTTCTTTGTCTGCATCCCATTCATCAAAAAGTCTAGATCCCTTCAGTCTTTTCAAATAAGTGACAAACACACCTCCGTTATTATACTTCAAAAACAAAAACAAACACACACATCCTCTTTAATCCCATCCCCTTTTGCTCATTTTGCCCAAATTTTTTTCTGCCATCTTCCTCATTCCCACATTTTTCACGTGTTCAGCGTGGTTGTGTGAGGCAGGCGTATGTTAGCATGAACGGTCGCCGATCGGCCCAGCTTGGCCTGGTCCAGATGGGGTCTAGCCCCCCCCCCCTTCTGCCTAGCATTAACAGTGATGAGCCAGTCCGGCAGCCAGATAGTCAGCTAGCTACCCACCCTGGATAGCCAACCAGTCATTCACAAAGCCAGTCATGTAGCCTTTCAGCCAACCTAACAGCCAGCCTGCCAGTCAGTCAGTGGAGCAGCCAGTCATCCAGGCTGCAACTCCTCTATTAGACGCTGACAGAGGGAGCAGGCCAGGCTAAATCTGACCGTCCTGGGAGCCAACCAGAGGACTCTGGCCTTTGTAGGGCGTTCATACAGACAGCCTGTCCTGTTGCACAGCAGGGGGCTTCAATCCACAATCAAATGGCCGGGCCCTCAACTTTGCCACATGACAAGTTAGCTTTTTGTTTCTGCCTGCTGCAGAGATTCCAGTTTTGCCTATGTGTGTTTAACTCCTGTGAGCTCCGGTGAACTAATTCATGTGTTATACATGAAAACGTGTTGACTCTGTGAAAATGTCTTTCATATTCAATGTGCTTGTGATGCTGTGAGAAGTCGGTATGTATTTCATGCAGAGTATTTTTGAATTGACCATCAGTGAGAGACTTTGCCTCTCAAGTGGTTCTCCCGTGGTGCACTGGGCACAGCTTGTTCCTCGAGGTCATGTGGGTCAGCCAATGAGGATGAGACAACACACTTGCCAGGGCAGCTATGGAGCCCTGCGCGCGCTCACTTTCTGCTGCCCAATCCCAATCATGTGTCATTGTGTACTTCATAATGCAGAAAATATGAGCAATTTACTGGCCGCAGTAGGAAACAATTACTTTTTCGGCATTAGCAATAACACAGTATCTGAATCTGACAGCACTAGACGGATGAATAACGGAGAAGCAGTATAGCTTATTTAGAAAAAAATGAAAATACCCTCTTCCTTTAGTTGAGTACAGTTTGAGCTCCTTACGTGAACTCGTCATCATCACTCTTCACTGATTGCTGTCCATCACAGTTAAAAAAACTTTTAATGTGTTTGTGTCGATGCTGTCAAAGCTCCTAAAGTGGACCAACAACAAAAAAAGGTGGCAAAGAAGGGGCCGGTTTGGATGTTAGAGTGCATTTTAAAACAGGAGAGCATGTTTTTGGATGGTATTTTTCATTGGGGGGGGGGTAAAAGGCATTTTCTTCCCCCCTCCTCTCTTTGTTTGTGTGGTAAATCCAGGAGCAGCTGCTGGTCTCAGGGTCTAGTGGGATTTTGGGCCTGTGTTTTCTCATGCCATCCCATGCCAAGGTGGTGTAACGCGAGCACAGAGAGACAGGGAGAGGGAGAGGGTTGTTTCTGGAGGGGGATGGTGTGTGTTTGGGGGGGGCAGTTGGAGAGTGAGCTGGTTTGTTGGGACGGCTGTGATCGTGCTGGTGACGAAGGCAACGTGGGGTGGGGGGGTGGTGTAGGAAGGGGTTTTAGAAGGAGGGTGCTGTCTGGATTGGGTGCATGTAAAATTAATATCCTCTGGACTTTGCCTTTGCACTAGATTGGAACTTGTCTATTTGGCTAATGACGTGCCTTCTGCCTGCACCACACACAGCCCCCGTCTCCCCTCCCTCCCTCCCTCTTTCTCTCCGACTCTCTCTCCACTACCAGCCACCAACCATCCACCCCCCACATCTCTGCTTCTCCCTCTGCCATCTCTCTCTTCCCTCCCTTTCAGCGCTGGGAGCGTGCGTATTGGCTGGGCTGTTTGAGAGTCGGTGCCAAATAGGTGGGCCCTCTGCATGTTGGCACAGACTCAGTCAATGGTTAGAGAAGGAAAGTGGAGAGGAAGAGAGAAAGAGAGACAGAGTTGGAGAGAAAGAGGGGGAAAAAAGAAGCTGCACTCGGGTTTGCCAGCGGTCGTGCACACTCTTCCAACATTGATTCGGTCCTCTTGTTTTGTTTTTTTTTTTCTTCTTCTCCTCCGTCCGCACCCCCCTTGTCCAGCTCTCTCTCCCTCTCCGTGAGTCTTATGCAGAACCTAGAGAACTGAACCAATAGCACGCGCTTCTCTGCCAGGCATTTTTTGTTGTTGTTTTTCACCGAGATATTTTTTCTATTTTTGCAAAAAAAAAAAAAAGGGGAGAGAGAAGCTTGTCTAACTTCTTCACAATTTTGTCCTTTTTGCTGCACTATCTGTTTTTTTCTGGGCATGTCCTGTTCTTTTTTTTTAGCCTTTAGATAGAGAGATTGCTGAACTTCTCTACACTCTCCTTCTGTTGTGCTCTTGAACAGCACCTCTCCTGCAGCTCCTGCTACAGTACCTCCTGTGTTCCTGTGCTGGTATTACACTGCGCCCCCTTGGCCTGTCTCCTCTTTCTCAGCTCTTCCCCCCTGCTGCTTTTATTGGACACTTTCTCAGATTCTTTTTTTGCTTCCTTTTTTTTTTTTTTTTTTAACTCTCACAGTCTTTTGTTTTTCTAATAACGCAGCATTACTTCAGAGCTTTTTTTTTTGACTCAACAATTCACTTATTATCCCGGTGGCACATTTTTTAAGTTTCTTTGCAATCGGCGCGGTGAATTTATGATGAGAGAGCAAAATGGTAACTACCGTGTTATTTGTGTTTTATGATCGTATGTTTTGTGATGTCTTTGGATGTTTAATTTTGAGCGATTGATATTTTCTGTTTTAAAATTTGGAATTATTTCATTATTGTGTAAATAAATTGTCTTTCATTTTGTCATTTTTGTTTTAAGTTTTTTTTTATTTTATAATATTTAATCAATTTTTCACCATTTAATTTTAATTTCTGTGATTGTCAAATGTAAGTCTGGTGGTTTCTTATTTCATAATGAGCTGAAATTCACATTGATTGACGCCGGGATGTAGATATTGAATTTATTATTGCTCAGACGAGCCCGATGAGTAGATTTTCATCTCTTAGCTCCCAGTCTGTCTGCGTGGTGTCACTGAGTGTTTTGTAAAATGTGTCCTTCGATGAGACGTATGTGCTCGTGTTAGGTGTTGGGTAGAGAGTGTGTAGCATCTCCCCTCTCTCTCTCTCCCACTCTCTGTCTTCCTCTCTCTCTCTCCCCCTCTCTCTCTCCCACTTTCTCTCTCTCTTTCAGTGCCTCTCGCTCATTCTCTCCTCCGCTCACACAGAGCAGGCGCTGCCCCTCCATGCTGCGTGCCGGTGCTAACTGCCTCTCTTCTCTCTTCCCTTCCTCACCCCCACTCCCTCTGTCCCCATCCTTTTCTCCCCCATTCTCCCCCTCTCTCTCCACCTCCTGCTTCCCCCCCTCCTCCCTCTCCTCCTCCACCCTCCCTCCTTCCTCCTCCCTCATCCAGGATGAATTCCACCCCTTCATCGAGGCCCTGCTGCCCCATGTCCGCGCCTTCGCCTACACCTGGTTCAACCTGCAGGCCCGCAAGCGCAAATACTTCAAGAAGCACGAGAAGCGCATGTCCAAGGAGGAAGAGCGCGCAGTAAAGGATGAACTGCTGGGGGAGAAGCCAGAGATCAAGCAGAAGTGGGCCTCTCGCCTGCTGGCCAAGCTCCGCAAGGACATCCGGCCTGAGTTCCGTGAGGACTTTGTGCTCACCATCACAGGGAAAAAGCCCCCCTGCTGCGTGCTGTCCAACCCGGACCAGAAGGGCAAGATCCGTCGCATCGACTGCCTGCGCCAGGCTGACAAGGTGTGGCGGCTGGACCTGGTGATGGTCATCCTGTTCAAGGGCAGCCCCCTGGAGAGCACAGACGGGGAGCGGCTGGTCAAGTCCCCACAGTGCACCAACCCTGGCCTGTGCGTTCAGCCACACCACATCGGAGTGTCCGTCAAAGAGCTGGACCTCTACCTGGCCTACTTCGTCCACTCGCCAGGTATGTGGCCGGTTTCATTTCAGACACTAATTGAAAGGGATGCCAACACATAAACACACATGCCTGTGTACATGTGCATATCCATGTAGACACATTTCACATGTCACACACGATTTACACACAGAAAGCCACGCAACATTTAAACCCTTCATTGTGTCACCACTATTAGATGATGAGGAACTGATGGAAATTTATTCAATTAATCCTGGAAACATAAAAAATATGATGTAAATTAATTAGAAAACTAAAATTGTAATTATTCAAGATGTAAACAATATTGTTAAAAAAAACTCATTCGCACAATTAAATAATTTGATATTATTTTGCTGAATTAAAACCACAAATTAAGTACTTAAAAAAATCCCTTCTTGTGATTGTTTTTTTTAGCTTTCAGCAAATAGTTTTTCTTTTTTGTCTTTTTCCATTTTTTCCTCTGTTTCTTAGTGTTTGTTTACATGACAACATAGTATCAACAGTAATAAAAAGAATATGTGAGTGTGTGTCAAGGGCATGCAGCCAGAGTGGTTTGGCAAGTAAGCGTTCATTTTTCTGAGCGAGACATTTGCGGCTTCATATGAGCATGTATTTTGTGTTTTTTTTTTTATAGGAAAGAATTTGCATGACTGTGTGCGTGTGAGTGTTTTGTACGAGAAGAACACCACTGTGAAAAATGTGTGTTTTTGTGTAATGAGTGAGTGATTGTAAGATTGTACTCAGTCTGTTTAAGTGTATGTGCCACGATAAGGCCATTGTAGCCAGGAATTGTCATTTGGCCATTGCCCAGAGTGTGTGTTTTGTGTGTGTGTGTTTGTGTGTGAGTGCAAGAGGGAGAGGGAGAGCAGAGCCGCGAGTCTCCTGCTCTCAGGCCGCAGGCTGCTGCTGCCGCCTTCACCGTCTGCCTGAACGCTAGCACCACGTCAGACCTGGCTGCCAAACACACACTCGCACAGAAAATGCCAGTGCTCACAGACAGCCAGTACTATTGCAGCCACCTTCACACCCATATACACACATACAAACACAGCTAAATAAAGATACACACTTTGGAGGAAAAAAAAAAAGAAGAAGAGAAAAACAACTCTGTCATCTTTGTAGCGCACTTTCACACGTAGAGCCAAACACGGTTTTAGTCACGATTGCGTACACACACCCACACAGCACACACTCTCGGCCAAGGACTATCAGAGATACAGTTAGATACAGCCAAACATTGTTGTATCTCAGCCACCATCGTGGATACACACGCTCACACTCGGCCAAACATCGCTGTAGCCTCCAGTGCGCGTACTCTACACACACAGCCAAAACGCTGGCTGTGTTGTAGTTTTTTCCCCCCACATTACAAAAAACACTGTCAAAGCAGCCCCACACACACACACACACACATGAAACACATTTCACAGCCAAATCCTCTGAATACACACCAGTTCACCATTTTCTGGCTACGTATACATACAAACACACACTCATGACCTAATATTATCTCAGCTGGAATTTTTGGGGAATTTCAAACAGTGACTCAACCAGTTTTACGCACACATGCACACACACACACACACACACACACACAACCAGACAGGCATATGTATTTATATATATGTGAGTGTGCTGCCTTTCACTGCCCAAACACACACACAGCGCCTTGAAGAAACTCTTATGGTCAGCGCTGACATGAATGTAGCCAAATGATATCACAGCCACTCTTTCTCTTTTCCTTTTTTTCCCTCACACACACACTCACACACACACACACACAGAAAATCTCGGTCCAGGCCAAACACCTCACGCGGCCCGAGCCAAACCCTGGCAGTAGCTCCAGCTTCCCTCTGTTGGTCTGTCTCTGGCGTGAAAAACCAGTCCTGTCGCTAACAGAGGGAAAAAAACAACGTTCATCGTAAAATGCTATTTGCTCAAATTTAATTCGTTTTCTTTCAATTTTTAAAAATAGAGCCACACATTGTCGACTGAGTCAGCTGGTTGTGTTTCAGGGATTTTGTTTACACACCTGCCGTACCTATTTTTGAATGCTGGTGGCTACTTTTACCTCTTATAATGTTTGTTTAAAACCAAGCTGAGGATGTGTCACAAGGAAAATATGCTGAATGTGTAAATTAAGCAAAACGTTGGTGATAGAAGAAACAAAGAGTTTCATATTTTGGGGGACTTTAAAGAATAATACAAGTCTACATTTTTGACAACCTAATAAGAAGGCACAGTTGATTGTGTACCAAATTTACTTGGTGATCATTATTAGCTCAGGGAGGATAAGTTGGTTGCACTGAAAAGACAATATTGTATAATTCAATTTGTTCATACACAGTAAAGCGTCGTACTCACCGACTGTAATTGACTCCGTTTTCATATGCTGCAGAAATCGATGGTCGTCCAGATTTTAGTTCATCAATTTGCACTCATGGCTTCATTACTTTGCTTTACAGCAGTACAGTAAAACACATGGCTGCTTAGAGGGGCTGCCCAGCACGCTGCCCATTCATAATGTGGACTTACTGCATGTTCTTTTTATCTTATCTGGCTCGTACAGTGTGCCTCAGTACTTTTATCTGCTTCCAAAGCGTCCGTGCACAGTTAAAGTCCTGTGTGGACGGACATTTTGACAGAGAGAAAGGGACAGAGGGAGACACAAAGGGCAAAGCACTGCACCACAGCTTCAGCACATTTGCGTGTAAGTTGTAAATTCATATGTATGGGCAAACAGGCACAAAGGCTGGCATATACCTGTCCCTTCTAGCTGCTACTGTGTTGTGTGGCTGTGTTTTTTGCCTGAGTATTGCAGTGAATGACAAGATGTGCTCATTGTTTGTTTTTGTTTGGTTTGCGTTTTGTCAGTCTTTAGCATCGCAGTCTTTCTCGCTCCTCTTTGATCCCGTGCACACTTTTGTTTTGTCTCCTTAAACATCGCCCTCATTGTTGCTCTCACAGAGGTAAAGCCTGTGCTGATCTCTTTTGTTTATATTGTAGGAGACACAGGGAGAGAGGCAGGGAGAGAGAGCACGTTGGAAAGGAAAAGAGGCTGCGATAGTGATTGTTCTGTTTGGCAGCTCCCAAGCCCCATTGGTGTGGGAAGAAGAGAAAGACGTCTTGTGTTTTGTTTATGACAGAGTGGCAAAAGCTGCCACGGGGAATCTCTGGGCTTGCCGTCAGGCTTTCTCAGGCTGTTCTGCAGCCAGCCAGCCTTTCAGATCCTCACTATTACGGAGCACAACACGCTGCTGCCGTAAAAGAACAAACCATGCTGCCACAATACACAACCTTCTCCCCTGATTTTCAGGCACCTCAGATAAAAAGCATCAAATCAGGCAGATTAATGTGTCTTTAAACGCTGTAACTGAGCAGGGAGGGAACAGAGGAGACTCAGAGAGTGGCCTGAAGCGGAGCACTGAGTTGTGCGATATTTTTATTTTGAGTCTTAATAGAGGTGATGGCCCTTGGTAATGCCAAAGGTCTGCTCCACATATTAGCAGGATTCCTTTGATAAGCCATGAACAGAGGGCTTTTTGCTCGGTTTAATTCGCACCATAAGTTTGATTTAATTCCCATTCTCAGGTGGGTCCACATGTATATCATCTGCAGAGCGAGCGTTTAATCATTTAGCTGCTTCACTCAGGGTCTGTGGACTCTTTGATTTACAACCTTTGTGCTGTCTTAGCTCAAACTCAGCACATTTCTGATTTATTCAAGGTTGGAAAAATAGAAAATAAAAAAAAAAAGAGTTAGCTCAGCGCACTTAGTCATATTTTGGACCCCATGCTTACTGCTCTCTTTTCTTTTCCCCTTTTTTTAAACTCTGCTTTCTTTTGTAAGCTATAAGTGTGATCATGAAAAGATGTTTCAAATGTGTTTCCAATCAAAAGTGCAGTACAGGAAATTTGCAGTCACTCCGAGGGAGGTGTGAAATGTGCTCGCCGTGCCATTTCTGCCATGACCGCTCCACACTCTGCGCTCCATGGTGCCAGATCCCGCCTCCCTCTCACTACAGCCTTGGACGGGGCTACGCACAAGCTCAGAGAAACCCTAGCACTGTGGCCAGTCCCCCGACAAGCTCACAGACCACAGGAAGGATTCACAAATGAAAACCGTACTACTCACCATCTCTGGGGAAAACCCTCAGAGCGCTCTGGATTCATGGAAGAGAGAAACATAAATGAAGTAGAAAAGTAAAAAGAGAGGCTGTGTAGCCGTCATGGGTGATATGGTGTATAGTGAGTCAAAAGTTGACAGGGTACTTTGGTAGATTCAACAGGTTCCCACAGCTTGATGCTTCACTGTTTCTCTTTTTCCTGAGAAAATAATCTGTTGTTAATTACTTCCTGGATCTCTTCAGCTGCTCTCATGACATCACAGAGGTTGAGTGGACTGCTGTTGTGTACAAGTGTTATTGTTTGTGTGTGCGTGTGTGTGTGTGTGTGCGCACAGCTTAGAAAGGCCCTCAGCAGTGAAGTTTTGATTAAATAAATCTCGACACTGAGGGAGCTGGTCAGGTCTGAGGCTTTTGTTTTGTGTGTGGTGGGAACATGGCCCACGCCGGCTAAAAACAGCTCTCTGCATGCAGAGCGGATTTGGCATTAGTTCGTTTTTCACCAACAGCTCTCGTTCAGCTGGGACCGCATCTTCTCCTGCACGTCTGTGTCTGTCTATGTGGCGTCAGGGGCACGTTGAGGTGGCTGCAAATCAAATCTGAAGGGTTAAGATAGAGGGAGAGCCCCGTCATTTGAGAGGCAGAGTGAGAGGGAGTCTTCTCACACTATTCTTGGCTTCAGAAAAAAGTCTGTGTATTTGGATAGCTAATGATATCAGGCAAGCCAAAGCCCTGTTGTGTGCTCATTTGCTTCAAAACATGCACACACACACGCACTTACACACACACACACACACAGTCACATTGACGCAAGGCTAACATTTGGGTGTCACACACATACACAGATTGGTCCAAAACCGCAGGGTCCGCGTTTATCTCATGAGACCATGATGACACAGGCTGACTTGAGGGAAAATAAAAAAACATGAGAAAGGCGAGTCAAAGACAATGTTTTTGTGTTTCGTCTCCCATTAAATTGACCAGCGAAAACTGGCATGCTACGTGACACGCTGTCTCTGTCCCAGAAACAGCCCTGCTTTTTCGCTTTTTACATAACCATCATAAGCCTCGGTTTCTTTGGCTGTCTCTGACTCGGGGGAGAGACAGAACAACCCCTGAACATTTCTCCTCTTTCCGCATCTGTTTCCTTTTGTGAGAAGAGTTATGGCATCGGGATGTGTCGGGTAAACAGATTATTCCAGTGAAATCAGGAGGCCATCATCAAGTTTATTCACTCAAATGAGAAAGTTATGTCCATTTATAAGTTTTATTCTTTATCTTTATCTTCCATTGTCAGATTTCTTCTGCTTCTTCTTAAAAAGGAGCCTTGAATTTTCAAAACCAGACCTTTTAAAGCGTTTTTTTTTTTTTTTTTTCATGAAAGAAGAAGGAAAGGAATCCCATCCAAGTGTTAAAATAAGAATGTTTTCCTCATTAGTAATGGTGCAAACCATTTTTCCTTTGTGGTTTTCTACTTCAGTGCAGCATTTATCATTTCAATTACAGCTACCTTGTTTTTATAACCATTTATAAAGAAAATGGTGATATTAATCAGTCATCTTGTATGTAATTCCACAATGTATTTTCATCATTTTCAGGATCCAGCTGTTGAATTCATGTTGGAAATATATAAAAATGAGAAGAAAAAAAAATTAAAATTAAAAAATAATAATTTCAAATTATTAAATTTGGGCACTTTTTATTTTATTTTATTTAAAGGGAAAAAAAGTTTTTTTTCACACATAGTTAAACCCAGTCTAATACCTACTGTTAAGATTTAATTACACATTAAAACACATAAACGATTGTCAAATAAAAATGGGTGTAGGCTAAGCTGAGCACGCAGCAATAAAAACTGCATTCTCTACTTGAGCTGAGTAGGCTTTTTTCATTTTTTTTATTTGGAAAAAAAAACCTAGAGAGAGCAAGAAAGGGTGGAGAGGAGAGGGAAGAAAGAAGGAGAAGAAAAGAAAGCAGTTATTGAGAAAAAAGAGAGTCAGAAGCAGCGAGGGGGTGGTATTGTCTGTATTAATACTGTGTCTTCCCAGTGCCGGGTCTCTTTTCAGGCTTTTGTAGCTGCGCCAACCATGAAATGTGTCTGTCCCCAAAAACCATATACCCACTCAGGAGGGTTTCCCGACCTCAGAGAGACAGAGGAGGAGGAGGAGGAGGAGGAAAAGAAGCAGGAGAAAGAGCGCAACGGCCAATGCCCACTATCAGGCAGGCCAGCCAGAAAGGAGGGAGAGCCAGGGAACATGGCTTATTCAGCGGGCTGCACTCACAGCACGGCCCTGGCATCAGCTACTTCGTCTGGCTAACAACGCCATTCAGCACTAAACAACCACATTCATACTAGAAGGAGAGTCACAATACTTTGTTTTAATCCCAAAGCACCCTTACTCTTTTTTCTTATGACCGCTTTTTTGTGGAAGTTTTTTCAGCCTAATAGAAATGACTCTGTCGCTTTTTTTTTGTCTAATTACGAGTTAGCGAGACGAAACACAGATCAATACTCATTTAGTAAAAAGAAATTTCATTTTATTTGCACGTGTAGGTTGTGGAAAGCAGAAATTACTATGTGGGCGACTTTAGCGCTGATGTTCAGAAAGTGAGAGGAGTTGAGAGGAGTTGTGTCGGCGGCCGTTTTTGGCACGATGCTATCTCTCTGTATAGAAGACGCCAAATTTTCATACACAGTCCCTGCCAACCTCCTCCCTCTGATCCTGGCTTTCTTCTCTTTTCTTTCTTTCTCTCGCTTGTTCCCCTTTTCTTTTATTCCTCTTCAGGGTTCAAATGAATGCCCTCCCCTAGCCTCATTAGCACCCCGGACTCCTGTTTGCAGTCACAGAAAAATGTATAATAACTTGTAAGCACAAACATTTTAGCGCTCAAAAGGACCATTATCCTTGTTTCTTCAGGACAGCAGGCTTCATGAGGCTGAGCCTTGACTCTGAGGTTTTTTTTTATTTTGGGATTTAGTGGAATTTTGTGAAAAAAATATTTAACACCACCTGTTTTGTTGATAAATCTTCATAAAGACTGGAAACCTTGAATTGATACATTGTTTTAAAAATTCACTTTTGATCTCTGGCGGTTTTTGCATTTTTAGGACGTAGATGATCATTTCTCTTTGATAGGAAAAGCAGTTTTATAATGGCGGGAAGGCTTAATTGGTTCACCTATTTGCATAATTCACTTTGTAACATTTTTGGAATTTTTAATCTGACCACAAATTTAGTTTAGCCACTTTATTTATTTCATCGTGATCGTTAAATCACACCATATTGATCAGATTTGAAAAACGAGTGTGTGCTTCCACGGCAGACCACTTGGGAAACAACCTTCGTACGGGCGTCGCTTGGTTTTGTTACACCGTGAGAAGGAGAGCAGTTTGGAGAAGACAGAAAGTGGGGTTGGGGTGGGGGGGTGAATGAGCGAGCTCGCTGAGAAGCACAACAGAATGCAGAGAATCAAATTTGGCATGCGTCTGTGTAAGCGAGTAAGCT
Source organism: Halichoeres trimaculatus (assembly GCF_033239565.1). Classification (NCBI taxonomy): domain Eukaryota; kingdom Metazoa; phylum Chordata; class Actinopteri; order Labriformes; family Labridae; genus Halichoeres; species Halichoeres trimaculatus. The sequence continues at coordinate 33,275,544 of NW_027437180.1, read as the reverse complement.
TCAAATCAGTTTGGACACAGATCTAGGACACTAGACGGAGAGAAGAAAGCGGGATGAAACGGGATAGGGAACAACATGGGATTGAGAGGGGGGATAGTGTGTATATGTGTGCGTTTAGGCGATGGGGGGGTGCAGTTAAGTAGAGGATGAGATAGAGGGGGTTTGTGGGTGAGGCTGAGAGGGTGAGGACGGTAGGGGGGGTGTTTGGTAGAGTGTCCCTCAATGACGACTTGAAAAACAGGCCGGTAAATAAATGGAGTGGCGGTAAACAAGGCTCGGCGCTTCATCAAAAGACTCCATTCATCTGTGAACAGGAGAGTCTCTCTTTTCTCTGAGGAGAAAGAAAAAGGAACCCACTGACGCTGACGAGAGGACGCCGCTTGTTTAGATAACAGGATGAGTTTGGAGTGGAATGAGCTTGGTGTGTGTGCGCCTGTTCATGTTTGTGTGAATTTTAAGGGGGTGCAGAGCAGGTGGGAGTTGGACATAGTCTTAACGAGTGGGAAAGGTGGGGGTAGAGATAGTGTGTTTTTGTTTGTTCTTTATCACCAGCATGGATTCAGGGAAGGATTGCGTTTTGGGGGTTAGAAACGTGGGGTAGGCCGATGACAGTGTGTGTTTGTGTGTCTAGTACAAAGCGGTGTAGGGGGTGGTGTGCTTTTGGCAAGGCTTACGCGCATACGCACAGGCGTGCGTGTGTGAGAGTGCATATGTGCATATGTCTCTGTCTGCTCATTATACATGGTTATTTTTTCCAGACCGAGTGCTATGCTCTATTTTGCATGATTTACAGTCCTGTGAGCCAAGCAGCAGCAGGTCCTCTTATTTTATGAGAAGGAGGGAGATTGGAACAGAGTCTTGGGATCTCAGGGACATGATGGCGAACCGGCTTCAGCAAGGTGCCTCACGTCACTCTCTGCTTCAGCTCTTCTTAAGTCAGCGTGAGCTCGGAAAAACTGCTTAAAAGTACTTTTGCGCATTTCTATTGAATAAACTTTTCAATTAAGAAGCGATGATTTGGTGAATAAAGAGATCAGGGTGAAGTCATCTCAACCACTTAGTGATTTTCCTCTTTGTTGGGAGTGTAGAGGCCAACACAGAGCGGTGTCTTTTGAAGCTTAATGCAGCTTCTGCTCTGCTCTGCCAACTTTAATGTGAATGTGTGAGCAAATTCTTTTTCATCGACTTTAATCGTTTAAAAACACGTCTTAGAGTCTGAGTACAGAAGTGGTTGTGTTGAGGGATATAAAATGTGGTGTATGTCACTTTAACTCCACTGATCTGATGTACTTGTTTATTTTAACTTCAGAGTAATGAGAGGCCTTAACGCTCGTCTTGTCGTTCACATTGCCAAGAGACTCTTTTAAAAGCCTTTGTGTGCTTTATCAGCAGCATCCAGCTCATATACCCTCTCAGTTTCTCTGTCGTTAGTCCTAAATAGGTAATCAATGATGTTGTTCAAAGCATGTCCGTCAAGATATCTTTATCTGAACAGGTCTTTTTATTAGAACCACAGAGTTGATATCCAAGGTTGCCATAGCACTCAGGAACCCCCCTTTTCCATCTCTGTAGCCCCTGCCTTGCCACCCCACAGTCCCCCTCCCTAGCCCACCGCCTGTTCTCCTCACGTTTATTGGACCCAAATTTGGCTGGCACCATGGCAACCAAGACTCCCTGGGAACCTTGCCTGGGTAGAATCCAAGGTGCCTCCAGGGTGGCACTGGCTCGCGCTGTCTGCGTCAATGGGCTGTCGCCGCGGCAGGTTGCTTCGACAAGGCTAGCCCGGCCTGCCACAGCCATGCTGGGAGTGCTAGCTCGCTAACCTGTGTTGACTGACTAGCAGCTATTATGACCGGCTATATCTGGTGGCTTTAGCCTCTAATTCCACTGCTGCAGGCCTTGGTGACTGTAGCATGGGGGAACAGGGGAAGCTTTTCACCAGTACGCATATTGATGTGGCATGGCTGGGTGCCCAGTGCTGCCTCCCACATGAGAGAACACATGAGAGAGAGACGGAGAATAGGAGACAGCATAGAGATGTATTTTCCATGTATAATATATGAGCGTATAGGATTTTTGAACAATTCCTTTTTCCTGCGGTGTGTAAATATTCAGCTGTACACATTCGGCTCTGCACATCTTGCCAAAACATGCATGACATTCAAATGCATGATGTTAATATGTATCTCAATGTGCATCTGTTGATGCAATATGGTTTCATTGCTAATGCTAAAACAACCACGATGTGAATGAGAGATAAAATTCATTCACACGGGGTCATTGAATTATTCTCCTCTCCGCTGAATACTCTTTTCTCCACAAAGTGTTTACTTCTCTAAGTGCAAGGCTTCCTGTGTGAAAGTAGATGTATGGTCATTTTCTTAACCCTGTAAACAAAGTGTAAACAAAATAAGCAGGTGACACATCGAGTGCTCATGCTTAATGTGATGATTCTGTATGTGTGATCCAGATTGTATGCTAAAGAGAAGGGACATTTTCTGTGTTTGTGTTTTCTTTTTTGCACTTGCTGCAAATAACAGAAATTCTGCAACACTTTGGGTTCATTATTCCAGTGTATAGACTGTTCTTTCTGCACACACACACTGGTACACAAAGCTGAGACCTGGAAAGTCTGCTGGTGGGTAGAACACACAAAGCGTGGTCCATTCTTCTCTTGTCGTCTACCCAGTGCAACTTTCTTAGATTGAATTGTACATTTAAAAATTACATTAGATAAAATTGAGTTTCTTTAACACTCGCAGGATTTAAAGAGCTAACTGCAGCGCTGCTTTTCCAACCAAATGTGAATCTGTCTTGCTGCTACACATTCCAGATCTTCACCGCTCAAAGGGTGGGTAGGGTAACATCTTGACTCTGCAGGGAAAGAATGGATATCTCATCATACTGCTTTCTTAAACTATGAGTCAGTTTCTATAATTGGTCATGGACCAATCACTGCTACATTAAGTCTGTACATGATGAAAGTTGCAGCGTACAGTTTGCTTGATTAACAAAAAAAGTTTGCTGAGAGGCTTTGAGGACACTTAAGCAGCAACTTGATTAACTTGTCTTCCTTGATGGATCAGTCTCATCTGTTTTAGCAGCTCTTTTTCCTTTTATTTGTTTATATTTTTCTTTTTTTTGAAGACAAAGTCAGTAAGTGAGTACAGCCTGTGGCAAGGAGACAGTGGATTTGTCATGCTAGGTGTGTAAGGAGATATGGTGTGTGATCCATGACGGTGCTGGCGGCAGTGTGCATGCACACCACTGCCAGCTAGTGTAAAGAGGCCAGAGGTAGAAAGTTGAAAAGGAGGAGAAAAGTTTGAGAGTACATGAGCAGAGGTTGGAGTTTTATTAAGTTTCTCCAGCCTTGTTTGTGTCTCTTCTCTCCCTCTCTTCTCTCTGTTCTTCCTGACCTAAAAATTGGGGGTTAGATTGAGGATAGTGACGGACTAATGAGCCCCCTTTCCTGCAATTACCCTCCTTTCCTCTATTCTCCCTCTGTCTCTCTGTGTCTCCCTCTCCCTCTCAAATTCTCTGATTTGCTTTGTCGGTTCATTTTATTCACTTTCTCTCCCGGTCTACTTTCCGTGTTTCCTCTCTCCTTCTCTTTCTCCTTCTCTTGCTGTCACTTTCTCACAGCAAAGTGGTAAATCAAGGTGGCACTTCATCTTTAAAAGCAACATGATGGTCAATTAAAGTAATCTGGTCCTCATTTGTGGTAGATTGCTATCTGCAATCTTGGATGGAAACTCTTCTCGTTAATAGAGAAAAAATGCGGAGCTGCGTTCTTTTTTTCTTTGTTCCCTCCTTAGTTTCATTTGTTTGGGGTTTTGCTTTTTGCAGTCTCACCACTTGGGTTTAAAATAGTTTCCTTTTTTCTTCTCCCATAAATTCTGCTCAAACTTTAAATCACTGTTGCTAAGAGTCGAGAGTATTTTTATGATCTGTAATGAGGTTTAGAAAGTGTGTGTTACTTCAAACAGAACATGCATGATTCTCAGTTATTGGCAGTGCAGTCCTGTGTATACGTAGGGCTCTTCTTTCTTTCCACTCACTAAACCACAGGAGGACTTTGTATATGTGTATTAGCCTGTTTAACTGGAGGTGTGCTTGAAAAAGAACATGATTTCTTTTCCTTTCATTGGGCTTGGCTGCTGTTTGTGTTTGGTTTGGTTGCTAGCCTGCTGTGTCTTCCTCCCTGCTCGGTACTAGCCATGAAATAGAGCAGAATTGTCAAGGGTTTGGTTGCCCTTTAAACTTTTTATTTCTTTGGCAGGACGCTTTTCGTACAGATGGAGCACACCAGCTTCTGGGGGACGACAGAAGCTTTAAAATCTACAGTTATCTCTGCGTGTGAAGTTAATTAAAGCATATTTTTTGTTGTTTACACTTTTTAAGATTATTGTCTTCCCATGCGTTTAGAATCACATTAACCCTATAGAGTCTAGTGTAGAGCCTGCACTACGATTTGCATATGAAATTTTAAATGATGATAGATTGGAAACCAGATGGGGTTAATCTGTCATTCTTTTCGCATATAAAATCTGGGGAGCTGCACTTTCATATTGTGTTTACATCATGTCCTAGAGCAGGGGTGGCCAACCAGTCAGAGACCAATAGCCACAAAAATGACCGTGGTACTACAGACAGCCATGTCACACACGGAGTGTTACAAAAACACTTACTCCCACAACAAAAAAAAAGACATAAAATGAAAATCAATTTATTTCCAATTTTCAAAGTGAGTTTTTTTGTGTTTTCAAGTGTATTTAAATTCGTACTACAGAAGAGAAACTGAAACTTAAGTATCAATCCCAACTGATCCCAACGTTGGCATCCATACATATATATAGTTTAGACTGATCGGCACACCACTACTTATCACTATAAATATATTTTTTATGAATGGACCGAAGAGCCACACACCAAAAGGCAAAGAGCCACACACGGCTTGTGAGCCACAGGTTGGCCACCCCTGTCCTAGAGCGCTGTTTCCTTCCACTATACGATCTAGTATAAAGTGTAAACAGCTAAAAAATGACAATTCAAAGCATGGTTGTTCTACGGTGCCTGACAACCTGCAGCAGCCTTTTTGTTGTTAATGCAGTTGTTTCGCTATTTTGCAGCACGTTTGTCTTCTTTGCAGCAGTTGTGTTTGCTTTTGAATGTTCAACTTTTTTGATGCACATTAATCATTATGCACACCATTGCAGTACATTTGGCCCTTGTGGGCCACCGTATCGTTCACATCCCTTTCTACCTTGAGCACATGTCATTATGCTTTTTATTTTTACATTTTTATGGGCCATGATCAGCCATGATCAATCTGTATTCAGAAAAATACGTGTGATTTTTTTTTTTTTTTTAATGATTTATTGAACTTTTTAGTACTTTATTTTGTTTATCTGAACTTAAGTCTATACATATTATTGGTTTGGGGTATAACATTGATACACAGCATGAATAAATGTGCAGTATGGTATGGTAGGTCATAAAGGGTTAAAGTGTGAGATCTACATTAATTTTAGTCACCTAATTTCACTCTAAGGCCCTTAACTTTCTGCTGCATTGGCTTCATGTTTTGTAATAACAGTCGGGTGTTTAACAGAGTCATGTTACAGTAACTCTGAACAAGTCATCCAATCCTTTTCAACTCCAGAGGTGCTGCAGTGTAACTAACTCTGACCTCTGACCCCACTGATCACTGCCACTAGAGTCAGGAATTTTTATAGCGGATAAAAGAGGTTTCCTGTTACGGCCCGTCCAAAGCAGAGCGCCTCACTCTATGGATGGTTAACTCCTTACACAGGTGCTAATGGGATGCTACCTCCTAGCCTAGCGCCAACTGCTTCTCATCCCCTTTTTGTCGTGTCGTGCCAAGTAAAAGTCACTCTTGTTGCTAGTGCAGGATGCTAACAGGTCACATTCTAGACTGATCCCTATTAAAACACCAGGTCAGGATCAGCATTAAAACTACCACAGCTCCTCTGTGTGGACCTGGTGTTATTTTAGGGTCAGCCCACTGACAGCGTGAGAAAGAGAGAAAGAGCGTGGGATGAGGAGGAAGATGAATGAGTTGCTGAGTTCTGACTGTATGTGACACATGTGTGGCTGTTGTTGATTAAAAGTTGTTGTTGTAATTGCGGGGCTTAAAATGCCAGGTGGCGGATGTGTCCCGCTAATCCCCTATCTAATTTCGAGGTCCAGGGGTGAAGCTCTTAATCCAAAACACACACATACGCTCACTCATAGTCTTGCCACCACACATACACGTACTCACCCACACACATGCATGTTATGATCTGTGTTCAAACTCTGATTTCACTACTCATGTCTGCAAAATCTTTAACCAGTATATTCAACTTATTGATAAGTATATCATGCTTGGGCCACAGACACAAAACATCAAGTTTTCTTTACATCTTCAGCATCTGTTTAAAGCCATGTTTATGTAGGAAAGCTTGCATACCCACACTGCTTTTTCACCAACCAAAACAAGGCTTCCATGACTTTATGTAAATCTGTATTTCCCTCTTTCCCTTTGTCTTCCTCTCTTGTGTTTATTTTTATGACTCCAGTGGTTTATATTGTTGTTGCTGCACACTCCGGGCATATAAAGGTGCACTTGAGATAGAGGAAAGTGTCCCAGTGACAGAGAGATAAGAGGTTTGACTGGCTGCTCCACCCTTTACCTCAGTTGAACTCTGCGCCGCTCTACAGTATGTGGGTCAAGCACACACTGCACACAGTCGATAGCTACATTAAAACATGGGAAGGTCTCCATGTGGGGGAGTGCTTCTGTCTTTTTCTGGCTTCAGTATCTTTCTTTAGCAGCACAATGTTTCACTGTTTCATTCAGCCTTTATGTGACTTTGGCTCACTTTACCTCAGTAAAAGCTTTCCTGTTTTATCCAGAGAGTTTACACAGTATCTGAAGTCTTTCAGTGTCTGAGAAATCCACCTTTAAAAGAAGAGAACATACAGCAAATGCTCCTCAAAGGCTTCTTGTCAACAGCATTTTTTTTAATCTGACTTTCTGCTGCACATTTCAGTTGCACTGGTTCCCTTCTTTCTCAGTGTGACAGGTGTGGCGGCCATGTGTTTTAAGTATGTGTAGCAGTTTACAGCCAAATCTAAGAGGAGAGGAAGGAGGGAGGAAAGCAGGGAGGGAGAGAGGAACCGCCTTGCCCCAGGCGCAGGGTCATCTCAGGTGAAATGTCTCCCTGGGCATGTGGGCATGGCCTCAAAGGGAAGCGGGAGGAGTCAGAGGAGGAGTCTATTGACACAAGAGGGAAGAGAGAAATTTTGTTATGAAAGAGATCAGATTACCAGTCAATAACTGATATTCGTTTTAAATATTTGCAGGATTTAACTTGTTACTAGTTTTACAGTTTAAGGATCTCTGTTGCTTATTTTGAAGCTTTAAGAATATAAAAAAGAAGGAAAGAGTTGAGGAGACATGGGAAATGACTCCCTCTGAAGTCATTCTGTCAGAGTTCAGACTAAAGGGGGAAATATGCATGAGAGCGACCAGGACACTCTGGAAGTGTTGTGACACTTCGAAGCTGAAGCACTGAGAAAGGTGCCGAGTCAAGGGACGTCTGTCAGAGAAGGAGGGAGCGTTGAGCAGAAACTTTTAGAGGGAAGGAGGAAGGGAAAATAAACTAATGGTCAGAAGGAGGGGGGTGACAGATGATTTCCCAAGTTTGAATATGAAAAGTAGGCGGGAGAAAGGGATCGAGAGGAAGAGGGGGAAAGAGGGAAACAGCGAGAAGTGGGGAGGTGGCAAGTGAGAAAGAAAGTGAGGCTGCAGAGAAAGAGAAGGAGAGGCAGAGAGAGCCTCTGCAGGGCGGGTTTCCTGAGGTCACAGTACTGAATATCACAGAGGAATGTGGAATGCTGAATCGCTGCCAAGGCAAACACACCGGCCGGGCCACCGCCGCCCCCAATGGCTGTCAAGGGCTGCTTTATATACACATAACGACACACAAACACACGGTCATATATGTGCATGAGCAGATATACAGTACAGTCACACAGAAAGCCCAGTGCACACTGAGATTAGATAAACTGCGCAGTACACAGCCGTACATGCAATTGAAGAAACATCCACGCTGTCAGCACCTGCACAAGATGTAATTTTTTGGTAACTCGAGCCGGCTGCGGAGAACTTTGGTGATTAGAGACCGAGTTTAGTGCACTTCTATACCGCCATGATTACTCGTCTGGGATATTCCTGCTCTCAAACGAGCGTCAGGCAGATATGTTTTCATTAGTTTGTGTCTGTGTGTGTGTATGTGTGTGTGTGTGTGTGTGTGTGTGAGTAAAAGGAACATTATAATGGACCGTGACAGCATAGCTGAAATTTAGAGAGCTGTGAGTTATTACAGCTGTGACACACACACACACTTGCACAGCGTATATGCACATAAATAGACAAGTGTGCGTACAGTTACACACACACACACACACACACACACACACACACACACACACACACACACACATGCTGAATGACTCATTTACTGCAGGTTGGACAAACATGTTAAAACACACTCACACATACACTGATCCAGTGACTCATGCGCCATGCACACACATGCTAAACCCATTCGTTTGATGTTTTGTCAAAGACTGAGCTTATATTCGCCGTCGGCTAAAAATAAATGCGGCGAAGATGTAGGAAGATCACCTTTGAAGAATTTATTTCATGTGTGAAGGATGAAAAGAGAGACAAAGTGATCGTCTCATGGCCAAGAAAGAAACTTGCATTTGTCCTCCACATTTTGACAAAGTCGAATGGGAATCATTGGAAACATTTGCAATTGATCGGAAGAAGAAGTGACTGCAGTTTAGTCAGCAGGATCCAGAGAGGTTTAAAGTGTGTGAGTGTGTGTGCTGGCTCTCAGGTCGCTATAAAAGTGCAGGAGATAAATTGCTACGTCTCTTTTATCTTTGCCTGTTTTTTTATAGCTGTTTTAAATTTAGAGGCTGCAGAATGCATCCCAGTTTTTTTTCTTTGCTTGTGTTTTTGTGTGTGTACAAGTGGGTGTATGTTCAACTGTCTCTTTTCTCCCCCTCCTTGTCCTCCTCCTCCTCCCCTTCCCTCCCTCCCTGCGTCTCGGAGCATGCCAGGGTCAGAGGTCAAAACAACTGAGCCACTCTTTCTTTGAAGTGGTTTGTCACACAAATGCTTGCACACACATAGGCTCCTACACACATGCACGCACACACACAGCAAGGTCAAGTTAAGGCAAACAGCGCTCGCACTTAAGGCCTTGTGCCTCCGTTTGCTCTCTCTCAAGGTGCTGACAGCCAAGGAGGGGAAACAAGGCCGGGGTTTTGCTGTGCGAGTGTCTCTGCTTTGATGTGCTCTCTTGTTGGCCATATGCACATTGACGGGTTTCAACAACAGCCCTGAGGCACAGGGAGGGTTACAGATGTGTGACATATTTGTAACCTGTGTGGGAATTAGCACCAAGTGCTGCAAAGTTCTGAATGTTAAAAAAAAACATGTTTGCAAAAAGACTTCTAGATTTTTTCACTCAAACTATTAATGATTATTTTATTAATCGATTACTCTGATGATTATATTTACGATTAATCGATTAATTAATTAATCATGAAAAAAAGGACATGAATGGCATGAATGTTTTGTCACTTAAAGAATCAACAGTCTGAGCAAAGTCATAGAAAATATATTTTACATCATCAGATTAAGAACTTGGTGGGTCAAAAAGGCAAATAAATAAAAATGTGTCCTCAAAGTTTTCACCTGCAGGTCAAACAGTACACCCCCTCTGCCCTACCGCTATCTGTAGCAGCTAACGCTAATGCTAATGTTAATGTTAATGTTAGTTTAATGAACTCCTCATAGTTTTCCAAAGGGTTGACAATTAAATGAAAAGACAAAACAAGTCCTAAAAGACATACCATCTATTTCACAACATATAAAAGAAGTGTATGTGGGATTTTGTAGCTCCTCACCTCGTTGTTGAGCTCCCCAGCTCGTCATCGCCCAACATGTTTGCATTTTAAGTGCTGGATTATTGCAGTCGTACTGCCGTGCTATGCAAGGTCACTTTTGCAAATGTTGCAATTAACACGCTGAGCTTCACCCCTGGACCTCACCTGCCGGCTCGGCTTCTTCTCCACCACGTTGATCTGTTTTACATGTGACGCATACAGCCCCACAGCCCAGGTAATCTACACTCCAGTCAAGTAGGTGGCAGTAATGCACCTTCAACTAGTTGCAAACCTCTAAATAATCTGACAAAAAGCAAGAAGACAAATCAACTGAAGAGAAACAAATACAGTAATGGTGCAGCACAGCGCAACCATTATGGAAAAAGGAGGTTGACGCTTTTACTGATCGATTTTTATCGCTTCGTTGTTGCAGCCCTGTTGGGAAAACTCAATTTTTGTACATTGCCTCCCCAATAACATCACATTTATACATCAGAATCAAAAATGATGATTTATTAATTGGTTTTGTTTATGAATCCCACACAAAAATTTATGTTGCCTTTAAAAGTGTCAGTTTCTGAAAGTAGGCTGAGCCAGTGCGGACTTGTGTGCTTTTGTTCACACCACAGGAGTTTAAATGAGCTCACTCAATTTGTGCAAGTGTTTGTATGCACACACATGTATTTGTTTATGCGGTTGCTCACACATGTACAGCCAGCCAGCATGCATGTGAGTGTATTTTTCAGTCTGTCCACACCCTGTCATCTCCCTCCATCGCTCTGTTCCTCTCCTCCCTCGCTCTTAGCCGTGCAGTTGGGAGAGGCAGGCCCGGAGTCAAAAGTGCAAGTGTGCCGCTCGGCTGATGAGTCACAGAGAGGCAGCTTTCCCCCCACTGTTTGTAAATATGTGGTTACCCTAATTGAACGCAGCTCCAGTTCCCAACAACTTTCATTTCTTTCTTTTTTTTTATTGTGTGTGTGTGTGTGTGTTTGTTTGTGTGAAGCAGCAACAGCTGGAGCAGCAGGAGACACATGCCACTGACACACCACTGTGCAAAATTCACACAAAAACACAATTACATAGCGGTGCAGAATGCCACTGGTGCACACACTCACCCAAGATTTAATTGTTATTGCTGAGGGAAAGATGCTGCATATCTTCCTGCCTCTGTGTCTCCCTCTTATACTTAGCACTCACTCACACACACACACACACACGCACACACAGCGACTTTAACATCCCTCCATAATTACAGGCTGTGTGATCCCTGTCTAAAGGCTGTGGTTTGGCTGGCCCTCCTCTCCCTCCATTAAGACACTAAGCAGCGTGTGTCACTCAGCACTTGGACGGCTCCTCTCCAGAGGTGGCAGCAGGGGGCCAATAAATGTACACTCTTACTTTCACACACACACAAGAAACACATGTTCTCTCATTCACTCACACACACGCAGAGGTGTTAGAAGGGGGCAGTAAATGTTTTCACGGAGGAATCTGTCTAGGTGGCACTGGCTTTGCTACTGCCAGCAACCACATCTCCTCTACGTGTATTTGATCTCGACTTGGATATGCTTTTCCTTGTGCAAACTTCACTTCATTTCAGAAAATGTCAGGTAAATTAAGTTAGCTGAAAGTCAGTTTAGCCAACATCATCATTTTTAGAATAACTGAGTAAAGATGTGTCTTTAATTAGAGACCACCACTCCTCTGTGGCTGTTATTAATGCCTGTTGTGGAGCCTTTGTTTACATTTCCCCTGCAAGTTTTACAGTGAATAATACAACTGCTCATTAAAAGTAAGCAGTAGGAGATTTTTCCAAAGAGGTAACAATGAACACATGCTCCGAACATGCGAGGCAAAGACACCAGAATCACCACTAAACCAAAGTTTCACAGAGAGGTTTAAAAGTAAAATGTTAGAAACTTCTGCAGTTTGCTAAATGTGACTCCTTTATAAACTCAATTAGCTGATAAGCAGTTCCACATCTGCTATTTCAACCTTTTGACTCTAAACATACTCTCCACTAATCTGCCTATGTTATCACTGCAGACCCAGAAGTTGCCTCTGCTAAATTCAACTCCATAAACTTCTTATTTTTCAGACTTGGTAATTTAACGTTTTGGTCCTTAAATAGTTTTAATAGAACAAATTAGATTATGTCCTCCTTCACAAGCCCAGAAGCACCTCATACTGAATTAGATTTTATTCTAACCTATTTTTACTTCTCCTCCCGTTTTTTTTTCACCCTTGCAATCCTGTCTTGACTCTACCTAATGATCCATGAGCCTTTTAGTAAACAAACATGAGAAGATTTTCCCCAGATTTAAGCTCATTGACGTCATCCCGTGTAAATCAACAAGGTTGTCTGCAGTGGCAAATCCTATATAATTTCTCCCATAGCACCTCGATGTTTAAACTTCAGCTCTGGTGACCCACACCGCCTATGGAAATAAAGTATATTTACCTTTCTCTGGCGAGCTGTGAAATCATCATGTTAGCTGCGCTTTGCGTGTTTATCACATGATAGAATGAGACTGTTTTTGAAACTTTGGGTTTAAGGCAGTTTTAAGTTTTCTCAAGATTTGAAGTTTAACCTCAATTTTTGCCTCATCAAAGCTGCATAGATACTGTTTAAAAAAAAAAAAAGATACATGTGTCACGGTAAGGTTGTAGACAATGTATCTATACACATGCATGTTTTGATCCCCACGTATAGATGCGATGTTTTGACTTTGTGACCCCTCCTGACTCCTGTAAATTAGCTTAGTCTGTCACCTGCAGCTCCATCTGTAAGCACTATTAAACTCCAACTCCACTGTACCTAATTCGATTTTGATTTGATTTACCTAAGTTGACTCTTGCCTTAACCAAACATGTCGGGTCATGGCACATTCAGCTCTAGCAGCAGTCTGATCTGTCTTTGACCCAGGGACACCAGTGTGTATGTGGCAAAGCCATATCAGCATTAGACTCTGTGGCCCGGCCTGGCCTGGTGTTGGTAATGGCTGATTAATCGACTGGTGACAGTATCAGAGCTCCCCTCAGGCCCAAAGCAGCTTAGCCTCTCCTGGGTGCAGCCAGAACACCCTGTTATTGTGTGTGTGTGTGAGTGAGTGTGTGTGTTGCACATGTGTGGCTGTTTTGTGTAACAATGTGCTGTTATACCCAACTTCAGACTGGTTCTACCCTCTGTTTGTCTCTGGTAATTATATTAATAAGGAAAGCACTGTGCTTTAGCCAGCAGTATGATTAGTGGCATATGATGGAAAAGCAAAACAGACAGACAGAGAGATAGTGAGTGAAGGAAACAGATGCAGCTGTGCAGACACTCAAATAAGCACGCCCGCACACACAACTGCTGGGACAGTAAACACAGTTTAAATCCATGCGGGATTACAAATCCACTTATAGTGGGTCAACTTGACCATGTCGGCTGCAGATCCTGCACTGATCCCGCTGCCCTTCAGCACTGCTTCATGCTGCACATTGGAAACAACTAATATGAACAGGATGAATACCCATGTGTTTACATACCAATCATTAGCAAAAACTCACATGCACATACAGGCTTTATGATCAAAATTACAAACCTTGCTGAACCTTAAAACATTTTTCTGTATGGAGTGAAATTAGAGTTTTACTTTGGAGCTTGCATGTTTTTATTTAGAGAGGGTCGTACATTTCATTGAGCAGGAAACACAGAGAGCAGGAAAGGAACCCAGGCTGCCCGCTTAACCTCCTAGGATCCACATATGTGGACATTACATTTTTTCCTCTCAGACCCATGATGCTTCAATTTTTAAAACTTTGACCTATCAGCCACATTGCAGGACACTTTGCCACATCATCTTTTGGTGAGATCACAGCATAACACCTAGGGATGTCCCGATATTACATTTTCACTTCTGATACGATACTGATACTGCAGCATTGAGTATTGGCTGATACCGATATTAATCCAATAAGATATCAGCATTAAACATGCATACTTTTATTACGTATTTTGTAGTATGTCTATCATGTTACAAAAGGCTTGTTAAGTGATATTATTCAAACAAAGAACAGTAGTCAGCAACAGTAGGTATGAGGAAAAACTGACCCATTTATTATTAACCAATGGCCAACAGAAACTGCTTATATCGGAGATTTTAGATGCATTCCGATCCGACACCGATACTTGTTTTTTTGCTGATATCGGACCGATATCCGATATCAATATCGGACTGGGACACCTCTAATAACACCGATTTTAGTGAAAAAACAATGTATTTAAGTACAATAACACTACTAACAAACAACTAAAAGAGAATTCATAACACAAACAACCAAACTTCCTGTACAAAGACCAAGTTTAGTTATTACACTTATGAAGTCTTTCTTATCCCAAATAGCAAGATGAATTAAAATTTGCACATCAGACAAAAGCTCAGGTCTTAAGAAGTTAAGATGTATAGCCTCTGCACATGGGGTACTGGACTTAACTGAACTAGTGAGGAAAGAACGCCAAACTGAAAGGGAAGCAGCAAAGCAAACTAAAGCAGTGCTTTTGTCCCTGCCTGTTTTTGTATAAGTACTGCCCAGTGAAGGAGCAGGTCGTCAGAATGAAGGAGTACGTCGTCTGAATGAGTAATTACACATATGATATTGACTTTAATCACATCTGTTTATGTGATTTCATCTCCCTTCATTCCCATTGGACCTCCCCTAGTTCTTGGAATGGGCTGCAGCCCAGTCTGCCAAAAATAATCGCTTGTTTGCTGCTATTTACTTAAATCTGTCAAAGAGGCACTGTTGGAGCCCTTGCTGTTATGGTTCTCTCTTTTACTGTGTGTATGTGTGTGTGAGTGTGTGTGTGTGTGCCCGCACGCGCAAAGTACACATGGCAGTATGTGTAATGTTCTATACTGTTTTCTCAGTTTAGTGTGAGAATCAGATGTATCCAGGCATCCTCAGCCAGTGGATACTCTCTGTCTCTATTTCTTTTGGTCTCCCTCCCTCCCTCCTTCTCTTCCTTACACACACACAAACATAGACGTACACACACAACCAGAGCCAGCCAGCCAGCTCGAGAGTGTGAGACGCCTCAATATCTCTCAGTGAGTAGAAACCTGGCAGAGGCATTGGGTTCATCTCAACGTGTCTCTGTGTGAGACCAGAGGCCTGTGAAAAAAATACACCCTCAGTATATAACACACACAGACACACACACACACACGCATACATACACGGACATAGCGCCTCAGAGAAGTGAAGAAGTGTCAGACAGGGGTGTCAGGAGGGGGGGTTGTGTGGTTTGGATGTTTGCCTTTGTCCGATGAGCGATGTCATTTTTCCTCCTACTTTATGAAAGAAGAGGGAGGGAGAGTAATTGGTCAACGAGCATGCAAGGTGAAAAGATGCCAGGCAGATGTCAGCTCACACCTTCCCTCCCTTTTTCTTCTTCTTCTTGTGTGCTTTCCTCGTTCTCTGTCTCTCTTCATCATTTCCTCCTGTAACCTTCCTCTCGCTCATTTTTTCTCTTTCACTTTGGGGTCTGGAGGCATCACAGACCGCTCCCAGCTGGATCTGGGTCTGAAAGCATCCAGGGATATATCAGTTATTATTAAACCTGCTCTCCGATTGCCAAATACCTCATCACTCATGTGCATACTCAAACACTCGCGCACACACACACACACACACACACACACACACACACACACACACACACACACACACACACACACACACACACACACACACACACACACACACACACACACACACACACACACACCACCTGGCAGAGTGAAGCAAACGTTTTTCTCACAGAACATAGACATTAAAAAAGAAGAAGAACAAAAAATACCCTTTTGATTAGAAGTTGAGGGGATTGTCGTAAATCTTCCCCTGTGTGATGGCAAAATGGTAAACACATGTCAGAGCCGTCTTCTCAAAGTGCAAAGCTTGCAGAGCGCTTTTATAGAAGTCTTCTGTGTTCTAATAATGATTCCACCACACCCAGCCGCCCGCGATCCTTATCCAAACTAGACATTTACAATCAATCACAAAGTGCTGCAGCGCCAACACTTTTTGTTGAAGACACTGCTGGATTGACTCCCCTTTAACTGAAATTAGGGCTGCACAATATGGCCAAAAACCAGTATCTTAATATTTTTAGGTTATATGTTTCTTGATATTTTGATTTCTCCTCTATATCACCATATAAATGTTAAATTCAACCATTTGATGCATAAAATGACACCAGTATATTGATTTAAGCGGACCTTTTAGTTGGATTTTTAGAATTTGCATGCACCTCTTCACAACTAGGTGAAGGTTAGCTAACCTTTTATTTTATCATGTAGTTAAATATTTTCAGTTCCAGTAGAATTATTCATTTGGATTTGTTTAATTAGCTAATCATATTATGTTAGCTACCTGGATATTATTGGTCATGCAAAAAGGACTCTAGTGATTTCTGTCTGTAAGCCTGGGGTCTGGTTGTATTGTATTGGATTCCCCTTCTCTCTCTGTTTACTTTACAGCTTAGAGTTCTGTTTTTGGTGTGTTATTACACGTTAGTGGTGTTGCCACAGAATTTGTTATCTGATAATATCGCAGCTTGCAGTATTTCGGTCAGCAGCTGTTAAATAGCACCAAACTCCTCTCTGCCATCATGCATCGAGCAGTGCACAGCTGAACAGCAAGCAGGGAAGAGGGGAGGGGCCAAGTGCGCAGAGAAACGAAAGTGAAACTCAAGAACATGTCAGAATTTAGTCATTGTATACATCTCACATGCAACAACCCACGATATATCAAGTATATATTCAATATATGCCCTACCTCCGATTTAAATACACTTCCCCTCAATAGCAGCAACCTCCTACAGTGTAGTATGTAAGTTAACGAATGGCACTTGAAGAGGCTTACAATTTTTATTTTGTAGCTCTTATATCTCTTAACTTCATTTAGTAATGCAAATGTTAGGGTGAATTGAAGGGTAGTTGATTGGCAATGCCTGCTGAAGGACCCAGGTTACTCTTGCCTGACACCATAACACTGCACCTCATCCCAGGCATTACTAATCAACCAGTGTAGCTATATTAGTGAATGTTTTAGAGAGAAACTGGGGGGTGAAAAAAAGGTCAGACTGCAGCAATTAATTGGACAAAGTAGCAATGTCCACCCATGAGAAATGAAACCCATGCAGAAGTGGTAAAAACCACAGTTCTTCAAGATTCAGTTTGAGGCCGAAACCTCAACACACCAAGCCAAGAAAGATAATTTTTACAGCATTCCTGATCATATTTACAGTCTTAGCCTTAGAACTCTCCAGTTTTGGAGTTATTGAACTTGTGAGTTTTGACCACAAAAGAGCATGGCTAACTTGGCTGACAGGTGGGCATCCCATAGCTGTCTGCAAAAAGGCTAAAGGCCTGCCAGAGTTCACCAATATCGTCTCTGCTGATGAACGGCTTCACAACTGTACAAGCCACTTTTGATACTTTACGGGACATACTAGCCTTGTATAAATCGGTATAAAATGCAGAGAGAAGAAGATAATGCTCTGAGAGGCTGTGCATGTATTCTAAATTAATGACAAGGTAGACCAACCCTGTGGCACCCCTCCATAGTCATCCATCCATCTTTCACCACTTATCTGGATCATGGTCGCAGGGACAGTAATGTCATCAGCAGAGACCAGTGCAGTGACTTCTGTCTTTGGTCCCATTTTGTTTAATCTTATTTAATGAAGTATTATTTCAAACAAGGTACATGGCGTTTGTCTTCTTTATTTGTCATGATCTTCTGAGCCGGGTCATGACCAGTCTGATCCAAAAGATTAACTATTTTCCATCAAAAGAGGGTCTAAACTACAAGTGTTAATGTTCCTGTAGACTGAGCTCAGTTGTTATACAGCAGAATGTCTAAAGCAGATGGTACCAGGAAGAGGTGCTCTGGGCGCTCCTGGCCTTGTGGTCTTATGGATATAGTCCCTGTGGCAGTGGTCACTGTTTCGACTCCAGACCACTACCCTTAACCGTATGTCTTCCCCTGCTCTCCATTTCCTGTCTCTTTTTATCTGTCCTTCCCAAAAACACCAGAAAAAGAAAAAAAGAGCTGTACAGCTGCACAGAAACTGCACTATGTGGACTTTGATGAATGCATTGGGAGTCTTCACTCTTAATCATAGATTTTTCCTCTTTGAGAACGTGCCAAGAACAGACGTCTTACATTCAGATTTGATGGGAAATAACAATTTTAAAAGACAAACATGTATCTACAGTAACTTATGATGTCCGTTTTGAAAAACTTCTGCACCTCGCTCCTCTAATGGTTTGGTTTCTATGACTGACCAACCCACTATGTGTTCCCGAAGAGAACAAAAGCCTAATTTGCTGATGGCGACTGTGGATGCAACAGATTAGAGTGACAATGCATTTCACGGATTCCTGCCACATTTTCACGCTGTAACTTTTGCACATGGCCGTGCATTCTTCACAGCGTGTCCGAGATTGAACTTGAACTTAAACTGAGCCGGAGCTTGACCTGGTCAGAGCCAGCTGGAAATCTCCCCTCCTCCCTTATTACTTGTAGACGTGCCCCAACCCCCCCCACGTGTCCCCCTCCCTCTGCTTTGGGATTAAGAAGCAGTGGCAGCATCAAAGGCCTGTCACCGCTGGAGTTAATGGAGCATCACATGTGTGCATTCACACACACTCGAGCGCACATACACACACACACACACAGCCTTGAGAGACAGGTCCTGCAACTTGAGATGAGGGCATTTACAGATTTGGGATGGGGGTATTAACAGCGGAGAAAAGAGAGACAGAATGTTACGGAGAGGGTTATAGGACAGGGTAAGAGAAGCATGTGTGAAAAGGAAATGTCAAAGTGTGGTTTTTAATAAGTACTGCTGTGTGAGCATGCATTTTTTTTAAGTAAAGACGGGCTGCGTTTGAGGTCAGATCATTAAAGAGTGCATGGGGGAAGTTTGTAGTCAACGAAAAGAGGCACTTGTCCTGCATACAGCCTCACGCCATGCCCACTTACACTTCAAACAGAAAGTCTGCACACTCACTGCAGAGAGGAACGCCGTTATCAGGCGCACACATGCTGCAGACAGCCATACATTATACACATAACCACACACAATGACATGCACCCTCCTGTAATATATACCCACATACATGCACAAGCACACAGACCGACAAAGCCGGGTTAACAGGGTACAGTTCCTGTTGCTTCCCTGATCAAACAATGGCAGCTCTATTACAGGCCTGACAAACCAGACTGTGCCAAGGGAGCGAGAGCGAGATAAAAAAAAAAGGAAAGGAGAAAGAAAGGAAGCAGACAGAGAGATAGAGTGGGCAGAAGGCTGAAGAAAAGCAGTCAACAAAACAGGCTTGGCAGAAAAAAAGAGGCTGAGAAGGAGAAAGAATGAGATCCTCTTACACACAGGACACACTGTAGAGTCCTCCAGGGTTTTCGTCTCCAAAGAAGTTGCTGCACAGAAACTGTATTTCATTACCTGAATCCAGGCTACCACCTGCAAGCAAAAGCTGAACATGTGCGTGTAATTGCATGTCTGCTTTTGCACGTGTTGTGTGCATGAGTATGAATACATGTAGGTCTGTACTTGTCTTTGCACACACTGATGTGCTCTTGGACTGCTTTTGGTGCTCTGTAGTTTGTGCACTTTTCACTTGTGTGCGTCTGGAAGTGGCTGTCCAGTTTTGTCCCCCTCTGGTTGACGCTATCATGTAGAGCGCCTCTGTGAGACCAAACCTCTGCTTGGAACAAGTCACCCCTGTGTTTCGCCTCCTCCTTCTGCGTATCCTGCCTACCACGTCTCTCCAGGAAACACTCCTCCTCCCTTCCTTCCTCCCTCCTTCTTGTCTAACCCTCTTTACTGCTGTCTGGGCCTTTATCACTCCTCTGCCTCCTTCCTTTTTCTATCTATCTGCAGGATGAAAGAGTCTGTGAGGGAGTATGTGTGAGGGAGCTCTCCCTATGTGCATTACTGTCGCTGTGTGTGTGTGTGTGTGCACATATGTATCTGTGTGTGTACATGGGTCTTTGTCTGTGCAAGTGTGTCTTTGTATATGTGATTAAAATTCTGTTGACTCTAGCAAGCTAGCTGTGTGAGGGCTTCCATTGAGTCCGAGCAGGTGGGCTCCTGCTACTACAGTCCTGCTAATCACTCCTTCCTCTGGGTGACTGACTGGGTCAGGCAAAGGGCAGCTGACATACAGGCAGCCCACTGTTAATGCTACATAGAGTGAAGGGAAGTCAGTGGACAATCAGACTCCTTTTGTACTTTTTAGGCTGTAGAGTAAAGCTTTGAAACATGGATTTGGTTTGAGGTTTTCCTGTACAAACTACACCCGTTTCATTCATTAGATGATCCAGATTTCTAAGCAAGACTTCTGTTTAAGAAAACGGGCACATTAGATCTTCGTATTTTACCTTCAAGGCTCTGTGAGGACTAAATTAGTGATAATGAAATCGTTTCGCTTAATTATATTTGCCAGTTCATAATCCATGGTTCCAAATGAGCTGATCAGCGCCACAACCAGTTATTTACAAATGCTATTTCTCCATATCTGTGGTTGGGTTGAATTTCCCAGCAAACAAACCAAAAGTTCCTAAGTTCCCGGACACTGAAGCTGGACCTACAAACAGAAGAAGGACAGAAGAGCATAAAGAAGCCAAACATAAGTGTGGTACTTGAGAGTCTATCAACAAAATGAAGAGCCAGGTTACATTTGCTCTGCTTGGTGAGGTTGGAGTTGAAAGAAGAGCACTAGTCGGACATAACCAAGAATTACTTACGTTACACTAAACAGGTAGTCTGCTCACCTTCACGACACTAAACTTCACCAAAAACTGTGTTTACTAAGTTTGCTTGTTGTTATGCAACGCAACTACAAAAAAAATATTATCTAGCTGCTTTGCATCCTGTTAAAATTTATCTTGAACAAAGAAAAGTATAGATTAAAATTAGATCAGCTCTTCAAAACAAATGTACATATTAGCATGTGTCACGTCCATTCGAGACCAAACCTCTGCTTGGAACAAGCCACCCCTGTGTTTCGCCTCCTCCTTCTCCTTCTGCGTATCCTGCCTACAACGTCTCTTGAACAAAGAAAGGTATAGATTAAAAGAAGATCTGCTCTCCAAAACAAATGCACATATTAGCATGAGTCACGTCCATACGACAGTGGTTGATAGCGCCCATGGGATACAGAGGCTGTTTTCCAAACTGCCTTCTACATACTACATGTGAATGTAGTATGTAGTAGGCACTGGATACTGCCTACTGCTTTTGCATGTAGTATGTAGTATGACTTTTCTGTTGGGTCTGTTCTGTAGTATACTACTCTGGTTTTTAATTTTGGAAAATGGAGCTACAGGTGATTGATTTTATTTTGCCTGTGCTATAAATGCACAAGACAAACTTGGGTAGATCTTGACATTTTAGTAATTTTGTTAATCATATCACAGAAAAAATCATTATATTTGATTTTTAATCTTACACCAAAATTTCTATTGTTTTCTGAAAATCAACCTGGAAGGAATTTTTATTTTAGCAGCCGATGGAAAAAAACATTTCCATATAATCCATGCATGGTTTAAAAAAGTGAATTATCGGTTTATATGGGCTTTAATGAATTTTAAGAAGTAAATGCCTTTTTTATTACTGGAAGGAACAAGATTTACTTGTGTTCCTTTCGCGTCACTTCACTTCTATGTCACGGGCCGACTAACGTTAGTGTTGTTGTATTGTAGTTAAAATGCTGACTCATTCCAGTAGATGGCGGTAATTCACCAAAACCTGCCACCCGCTTAGACAAACGGCGTTAGCGCTGTGCATCACTTGGCGTACTGCAGATTTTGCAAGTTTTTGTATACTACCTTCTACATACTGAGTTTTGGCCAAAATTGTAGGCACTACAAGTGTGGTAGGTGGTTTGGAAAACAGCCAGAGTCTTTATCCTGTAAAAACACTACAGATTCTAGCCAAATGTGTCACTGGTTTTGACACACAAACTGATATCCTTCACAGCACCTTTAACCCCATATTTTAGCGGATGTCACAAATTCCCAAGTCCTCAGTATTCTGTCAAGACATAAATGAGTTACCTGATGTGGGCATCCAAAAACCCTGAAACTTGGTACCTGTTATTCTCCAGTCACCCTATGCATATGGACGAAGTGGATGGAAAGATGCTATTAAAAAAGGCTTGTCCAGCAGAGCAATCCAACACAGCTGCAGACAGAGACTAGCCCCACAGGCTTTGATTGGAGAAAGAAGGATTGTTGGATTTTTACTCCATCACTTAAAGGTTTGAGGAAGTATGTCTGAGTCGTGAACTGAAGCTGATGATTAAGATGTGCAGCTCCTTGAGAAAGACAGCGCATTTAATGTTTCCTTACGTCAAACAAGTGGATACATGGATTTTTAGGTCAACCTGGCTTCATGTCTGTCCTTATTTAAATTTCTTAAATGCCTCAGAATTTCTTGCTCATTTTGATAATGAGCTCAGTAAATATAGACACAAAGCTGAAAACACCTTTCCCTGTGCTATAAGGTATCTTCTGATATGTTTCAGTGGAAGGCTGTGTCAGATGTATGTGTGTCTTCATCTTAAGTATCCAGCTATAAATTTTCTTTCTGGACTGTTGCCCAGTGTTGCTGATGGTTCCCTTTCTGGCATGTGTCCAGTCCAAACTACAGATACACCAATCAGACTGGTTGAGGCATTAACAGTGAAAGGAGATCACCTCTAATCTGTGGTTTCAAAAAAAAAAAAGTTTTACAAAGTATTGTGAGGAGGAGAGTATTATTTCAGATACCTTGGCTTTAAACCAAGATGTTCTTAAGTCTGGCAGGGACTGCAGTCATTTTTTGTGTGTCTCCTCGATGTAGAGAGTACAGAGTGTTCATTGTTATTTTTTTTTGCCATGGTAAGGAGGGGGAGCATTTCTGTGCGCACAAACCGTGGAGTGCGTACCTTCCCAAAAAACCCAGCTTAAGTATGTTGTAAAGCGGAGATGAAAGTCAGTGTGTTAAGTAGAAATCCACCTCCTGTTTCTTTCCTTTCTCCTTATTTCCCTCCATCCATCTCCTCCTCCTTTTCTCCAGAACTCGCTTTTTTTCCTGTTCCCTTTCTCCCCGTCAGGCTT
The DNA here is from genome assembly GCF_033239565.1 of Halichoeres trimaculatus. Taxonomy (NCBI): domain Eukaryota; kingdom Metazoa; phylum Chordata; class Actinopteri; order Labriformes; family Labridae; genus Halichoeres; species Halichoeres trimaculatus. The sequence continues at coordinate 33,252,402 of NW_027437180.1, read as the reverse complement.
AATGCCTGCTTACAGCTCCATTTAGGCTGCATGCGTGGAAATTGGGTAGGGGATCTTGTGGGTTTTGTGTCCTTGGAGATAACCAGTGTGTGGGAGGTGACAAAGGTAGCGTAAGCCGTTTGAGTGTTTGTGTGTGTGTGTGTGTGTGTGTGTGTGTGTGTGTGTGTGGTGTGGTTGTGTGTTTGTGTGTGAGTATGTGCATGAGTGTGTCTGTGTGATAGAGAGTGTCTGCTTTAAGTGCAGGAATAGATCTCTGACAAACAGAGCGCGGAGGGTTTGCATCCGTCAGTGTTGTTTGAGAAGAGAGGAAGGTTAATCTGAGCGAGTCACTCCACCTTATGTTTGATAAGCTCAGAGTTTCTGTGCGCTCTTTTGAACCAATGTACTTTGTGAAAGTTAAGTCTCTGGTATCTCTATTGACTTTTCAACACTTAGATTTCAGATTCCAAAGTCTTTTTTACAGAAGAAGTGAAATGAAATGAGTCGGTGCTTTACTTACAACCTCAAATGAGTCACTCAGAAACATTTTGTGAATTCAGTTTTGTCAAAAATTGAAGAATTATTAAGTCAGACAATTTCTTGGCATAGACTTTAGAGTTGATTGGTATTACCTACTCCCTAAATGACAAAAAAAGAAATCTTATCAAGTGTTTTTGTCTTATTTTCAGTAGAAAATGTCTTTTTAGACTTGATACGAGCCTCACTCACCTGACTAGGCCAGAAAATGTCTTGTTTTAAGTTATTTGAGGACTAAAATGAGGTTTGAATTGCTTGAAACATGTTAAAAAAATCTGCCAATGGAACAACAGAAAAGGTACTTGATTTAAAATAGTTTATTCTAGTTTTACACAAATTTTCTAGCAAAATTTTCTTGTTCCATTGGTAGATTTTTGTACGTGTAACAAGCAATTTTGACTAGGGATGCACCAACCCTGGTATCGGGTATCGGCAGGAAAGGATCAGTCCAACTTGACACTAAAGCTAGACTGTGATTTAGTCTACAAGGTTTAAAATTTTACAATCAAACAGTCATTTCTGTAAATTCTGAAGCTTTTTTTAACCAAGCTGCTGTTAAACATTAAAACCCTTGTTTTCAGTCATTTCATATGTACTCATTTTTGTCTTTTACTCTAAACATTACCAGTCTTATCCCACAGTAGAGCATGCAGGTTATTCTTTAACACTGGTGTCGGATCAGGATCGTTATCGGTCAATACCTAGGACATTTCCTGGACTGATAAGTTGAATGTGGCTCATATCAAATGTAATAAGAAAAATTTACTTAAAATAAGACAAAAACACTTGATAAGATTTCATTTTTTGCAGTGCAGAAAGACGACCCGGTACAGCATACCAACATACCTCTACTTTTATCCCCGTACCTCTCTCCTCCCCCTCTGAGTTTCGCTCCATCCTAAAGTGTAAATCTCTTAACTCTCTGTCCCGTCTATCCCGGAGATGATCAGCTTGGCCCCATCATTAGCACTACTATTGCTTTCGTCATGTTCCCCATATCCCTGCTAGTTCATTCTGTAATCCTCTCTAAACAATCCCCATAGCTCCGATTCACCATTAGCATGTCAATAAGCCCAAATAATCACAATCAGCTATTAAGGAGCCAAAGCAGCAGGATCTGCGGCTGTTAGTCCAACCAAAGAGCTAATAGTAAGGCCTTGTTGGACCCTGCAGCACAGGCTGAGCTGTGTAATTTCTGGCTGAGCATTGACCACAAGCCAGCCTGAGCTAAAACAATCTGACACTGGCTTATTGATCACGCACATTGATTAGAGTGTGTAAGAGAATGAGTGTGAACACACATCAACCCCGTGTCAGAGTCAACAGCAGCACAGAGTGCTGTAAACTTTTATGTCACATTAACCATACCTCCTTCCCCTGCCTCCACCTCCTCCTCACTCGGTGCGTCCCACAGGAGGAACAATCATCGAGGGCGTCAGTAGTTTTGCCACAGAGCCCCCGAGTGGATTACATCACCACCTTTCTTAATGACGCTGTCCGTCACAAGCCATCAGCGTGCTGTTGACTTCATGCAGCCCCCTCTGCTCAACTTTATCATCGCACTGGAACCAGTCGTAACCAGTCATAGCAGGCCACAGGCATCACTTACTGTTTAAAGAGAGATTCTGTCTTTTTCTGTCTTTTATCTTCTCTCTCCTCTTATAAGACACATCTGCAGGATTGTGAAACAGGATGAGGAATTTATCAACCTGTCTGTATAAACACAGGACAACCATATTGTATCCTCAGTCCTTCAGTCTGCCAGAATATCCTCTATAGACAGGAGAGCCACAGTTAGCAGGTCTGATATAAACAAAGAGAAATGTATACAAAGAAAAGGGACTGATGAAACAAATGGTTTTAATTAAAACTGTTTGCATTCAGTGGAAGAAGGGTGCAAAGAGGAAAAAGCTCTGATAAGATAGAGTTGAAGTCAGAAGAGAGGAGAAGACAAAGCTGAGCAGTGATTTAGAGAAAAAAAGAAGATTTAAAGGAGAGAGAATGAGAGAATGATGGAGAAGGGGGAGGAGGATAATTGCAGGAAAGGGGGATTATTAGTTCGTCACTATCCCCAGTCTGGAGGCTCTCAGACCAAGGCCGTGGATAAGTGAAATCATATGGCTGTCTCATCACACACGAGAGAGGGAGAGTGTTGATGAGTGCGGATGCTTTCAATGTGGCTGTAAACATTCATTCAACAGCTCTCATTAAAACAGCCAACTCATTTATGCTATGGCCCATATGGCTGCACAAGTATGTGCACGAGTGTATGCACATCTTGACATCCTTCAAATAAGTCTTCTTTAACTGCGCGTTTTCTACACTTGTGTCAAGTGTTCTGTTATTGAACTTGAGTGCGATGAAGTCGGGATGTTGAGCTGTGTGAATAAACGCAGCGTACAGCAGTGTGTGTGTAAAATAATTGGAATCAGGGTCTAACGATGAAGCTTGTGCAATGGAAAGCTACATTTTGGTGGTAATTTCAGGATAAACTAGAAGACCTCTGCCAAGTATATCACCATTGTGACACAACACTTTAGTCCTATTTTAATGTTATACTCCCTTTCATAATGACCCAGTACAAATTTCATATTCTGGATCTTAGTATCCAAAATATTGTTAACATGTGAGTCATATTTTAACATCTGTCAGAAATTATGGTGACCTTGTCTTGTATTGTTTTGCAAAGCAATCCGACCATTTATCATGGAGTTATATACACATATGGTGAAAACGACCTTATCTCACAATGATAAAGAATCCTTTAAAAAAATATCCTGGATCGAGACGGTGATCCAGATCACCTCCAAAATTTAATCACTTCTTCCTTATTCCATTTTGAACATTTCCTGAAATTTTCATGAAGATCTGTTTGTTACTTTTTGAGTTATGTGTTCACAGACAAACAAACTCTTCCCAAAACATAACCTCCTTGGCAGAGGTAACAAAAAGATTACTGTGCTGAGGCTGCCCAAGACCATGCCTACAACCTGAGGTTATCTTTTAAAATATAGTCAAACTTGATACACAGTCAGTCTTTTATAGTGTTTCATTTGCAAAAATGTGTTCGCACTAATCAAAAAAAGAGGCGAAGAGATTAAAGGAGTTATATTCTTCCATAAAAGGACGAATTTCCCTCAAATATGTCAGGGTTTTTTGTTTTGGTTCCATCTAATCAGTTCTCTTTCATCGAGTGTCTCTTCCTATTAAAGACAGACCAGATGTCTTAAATCTGAGACACAATATGAATTGACTGCTTGTTTTTGTTCGTCACACTTCTCAGCTGCCACAAAACGTTTTGACTGTTTTCTGACTTTATGATGTAAAATATTCCCAACTCAAACCGCTATGAGATTAGCATGACATGGAGTTTCATCCTTGTCTGATAGAAGAAGAACTTGCAGTCAGGATTGAAAGAAGTAGAACTGATTACGAAAGAATAAACTCATTAGGCTCATCATGGGAGTGTTTCATGTTGATCTTGACAGATGGAAGAAAAATATAGAAAATGTTAAAATACTGTTTGTTCAGTTGTTAAAGCTCTCGCTGTGGCCTTCTGTGAACTCTTTCCTTTAATACATCAGCAATCATGTACTCCTTACTCACCGCAAAGGTCCATGGCTATAAATCGCCAGGAGAGCTGCACAACCAAAGATAACACTAAAGCACTCACAAGCTCAAACCACTCACTTAGCAGGGATATTTACAGTCTTCTATAGAAGGCAATGCCTGAGGGGGACGCTTCAAAAACACAGAGAGAGCTGAATGGAGAAGAGTGATGATGTGTTTGTTAGAGATAGCATGAGCAGGCTCAGCCTTTGAGGTGATGCAGGATGCTGTCTGTGGTCGTTTTCTGTGGTTTTCTTGAACTTTTATTCAACCATGAAGGTTTTCATTTAAGGCAGTTGCCTAGAGGAGTATGTAGGAGAGCATCTGTCACACCTGAGAGCTGTGTGGTTCACTGTCATATACTGCTGTGATTCAGAGAGTTCAACTGGGGTTAATGCTGGAGACAAATGATATCACTTCAACAAGTGGGATTCAAAGACCAGAACTCCTTTTGCTGTGGATAACATGACTCTACTTAAAGGCACAGGAGGGACTATCTTTTGGCATTGAAAGCAGTGACACCTTTGGACAGAAACAGTTGTATTTTTCTGGGATCTCACCCGGCAGAGCAAAAGTACCTGGCTCTCCATTTTATTGATAGACTCTCAAGTTTGAGCAGACCACTGCAGAATAACTGCTGGGTTGGAATGAACATTATCACGAACAGCTTAACTCGTGTTATAGCTTTCTTCAGCTCCTCTGTCCCTTTTTTATTTTTGCCAGTCCAGCTCCGTTGTCCACCATTACTAGAAAATAAATCCAATAAAACTCTTTTTTTCAAGAAAAAAGGTCAGCTCTTGCATAGGGATGGGTACCTTTCACATTTGAAACCATACGTTACTGATGCCCGGTACCTGGCAATTGGTGCAGACACTCAACAGTAGGGATGGGTACCTTTCACATTTGAAACGATACGTTACCAATTCCCTGTACCTGGCAATCGGTATCGGTACTCAAGGGTACCAATTTTCGGTACTTTTGTATGCTTAGATGGAAAAAAATATCAATTTGTTTAATAATAAAATGTCAATTATTTTTATTTAACATATTTATTCTTCAATAAAAACCCTGTAATGCTGTGTTCATGTCCAGCATGGACAATCACCTACTCTTCCACTCCCTTACAGTCACAGGTTTGCATTTAGGTACCTAAACATGGTACCTTTTGATTATACATGAATTGGTACCCGGTACTTTGGACTGAATTTGGTCAGTACCTATAAAAGTACCTAATTTGGTACCCATCCCTACTCAACGGTACCAATTTTCAGTACTTTTTCGTGTTTATGTGGTAGAAAAATATCAATTTGTTAAATACTAATATATATATATATTTTTTTTTTCAATTTAATGTATTTATTCTTCAGTACTTCAGTATGTAGAACAGGGATCTCAAACTTGTGCCATGGAGGGCCAAGAGGCTGCAGATTTTCTTTCCAACCAAAAACTCCACCCGCTGATTTCACTGATTACCTCACCTTCAAGCATAGAGCAGGGACTAATCAGTGAAATCAGTTGGTTGAGTTTTTGGTTGGAAAGAAAACCTGCAGCCTCTTGGCCCTCCATTGGCATGAGTTTGGGATCCCTGATTTAAAACCTTGCAATGCTGTGTTCATGTCCAGCATGGAAAATTGCCTACTTTTCCACTCCCTCACAGTCACAAGGATGCATTTAGGTAGCTAAACATGGTACCTTTTGATTTTTACGTGAATTGGTACTGGGTACTTTTGACAGAATTTACTCAGAACCTATAAAAAAACCTAGTTCGGTACCCATCCCTACTCTTGCATCTCACAGCTCAATTTTTTTCCAGCCAGCGTAGTGCCATCAAGGAGACTTCTTGGATTCTTGTTCTCCTGGGAAAACCTGACAGTAACCAATTCCAGTCCTGAAAATCCCATTTTAAATGATGGATTATGAACAAGCATATAAATTGAAATGAGACTAATTCAAGACCAAAATGATTCCCATGTCTTGGGTTGATAGAGAAACACGTCTCTCCATTTGAGAAAGGACTTTTTATCCACCAGTCCAAAGCTAAGCATTTGCAGGGCAGCATCCTCTCATTTAAGGAAAGTTGCACATCTGTCCAAAAGTCATTGGAAAGTGGTGTCCAACATTTTGACAAACATGCTCATGTGTCATGGAGGCATTGACCTCAACACTCATTTTTGGTTCTTTACAACTACCACGCAAAGCTTTCATTTACATAAACTGTGGAAAAGAAATGACGTAGTAACGTAAGGACATCACTTTAATGGTGTGTACTTTGGCCTGCTTTGTAATATTGCGGCCCAAAAACCACAGTGTTTGATTTTTTTGTCATCTGAATCGGATCTTAATTTCACGTGAAATATCTTGGTGACATTGCATCTATCAATGCAAAGTTTATTACAGAGTATTTTCAGCAGATTTATTTTCTTTCGCTGGATAAAGTCTGTGATAAACTATTATTCCCTCAATTAACTGGTGGTAAGAATGTTAGACCAGCCCACCCTGCTCACAGGAAACCATCTGACAGCCCTCTGGTAACCGTTTCCACATTAATTTCAGTCACAAGACTCTCAAGGCTTCTGGTCATCTCACACTCCTCCCCACAGCCATCTTTCTGTCTATCTGCACATCTATCTGTCTGCATATCTATCTGTCTGTCTGTCTCTCTGTGTGTCCTCACTCAACCCGATGCAGATTTATGTGCGGGTTTGGTGGTTTTGGGAGCTGCTTTGCTCAACATCAATCCAGGCTGGACAAGCAAAATGCCTTAAAATGACTGAAATCCCCCCAAAGCTGATAGTACATGGATAGTACAGGCTTATGTGTTCCAGTGGGATCTGGAGGGAGTTAGATTGAGTGGGAGTGGGGTGTCGTTCCAATGTGGAATTTAATGAAAATCGGCATACGTGGTTTTAGGCATAGCGAGTTATCAGTGCAAACTATAACGAGGATAGGAGCAGCAGGAGGTTGAAGAGTGAGATACGGTTAGAGACGGAGTAGTGGTGAGGTAATACGATGTGAAAAACACATTTTCATGACTTTAGTCCAACACACTAATGCACTGTTTTTTCTCCCTTGTTCCTTCAATCTAGCTCCATGCTCCAACTCCCTTGTATGTTTATTTTCTTTCCCTCCAACTTCCCTCACTCATCCATCCATCTCTCCTCCCTCCTCCTCCCCCTCGCGCTGTCAGTTAGCTCATGTAAACTTTGCTTCCCTCATTGTTTTTCAAGGGGAAAGTGCCTCTGCTTTTGATTAAGCCTCAGGCCCCGCTTTAATACCATCACCCCCTCACTCCTCCTCCTCCTCCTGTTCCTCCTCCTCCTCCTCAGCACACTGTACCAACATCATGAATCAAATCTTTGCTTAGCTGCACACAGTAGAGTGGTTTGGCTTTTTGCAACCAGATACTGATTGACTGAGTATACAGAAAAGAAGCCACCCTAGATGTGCTATGATATGTTTGTTTGTGCCTGTCTGCACTGTTTATACAGAGTCTGAGAGAAGAAAGAATACCCAGTAAGAGGTGTACGACTATGCATGTACACACACACACACACTCACACAGAGGGGGGACACAGGTGCTGGTTTGGGAGATGGACAGCGGCCGCACCTGTCTGCCAGCTGTTTGTTGTCCCCTGAGAGGCTTCAGCCGTCTGACTGACAGGTGAGGAGGCCCGGAGCTGAGAGCCACAACACAGCTGGCCTAGCCCAGATGCAGAGGAGGGACACAAATCCTGTGTGTGTGAGAGTGTGTGTGTGTGTTTATGCATTTTTGCGGCTGCTTTATTTCTCCCCATCCTTGCTTTTCCTGTCCAGTTTGGAGCGATAAGGAGCTTTTTTTTCTGAATAGGTGAAATTAACCGACAAAAGCGTGACCCTCATCTCCTCTTATTTTCACTCTTCTACTTCTTTTCCTAACTTCATCACTCACCCTTTCCTCACCCCTTCTTCTCCCATCTCTTTCTCCCTCTCCTTCCTCTTGCTCCTGCTCTCCTTCCTTCCCTTGTTGCCTCTCTTTCTCCGGTTCCCTCCATCTCCCCTTTTCCACATAAAGCTGTTTTTCATAGAAGCCCATGCAGCCTGGAATAGCATTCCCCCGGGCGCTGCAGGGTGAAACACTAGACTTTTCTGAGCCCCAGCCAAACAGATGCTGGCTCTTGGAGTCCCACCAGAAACAAGCCTTCATGCTTCTTTCTGTCTCTCCCTTTCTTTTTCTTTCTCTCCCTAACTTTCTCCCTCTTTCGCTCTCACCCTTGCTTTCATGCTTTCTGCTTCCGTTCTCTGTCCCTGGTTCCTCGCTCTTTCTTCTTCCTCTCTCGTTCTCCTGACACTTTCTCACACTCTCTTCTCCGTCTGACTTTTTCCCCTCCTCTCTGTCGAGGGCAACATCCACGGTGTCGTCCAGGCAGTGCGCTGTCTGGCCTGAAAAGTCTGTTCAGCCTTTGCTTCATCAAACTTCCACTGTGCAGATTCCTTTATGTCAGGTGCCTGTCTCTTTTTCTCTTCTTGCCTTCCCTTTTCAGTCAAGGTCTGGCGTTTTTTAGACACAGAATGAGCGGAAAACTCTTCTTCTCATGGTTTTACTTTCCGTTTTCTTTTTTCTCTGTCCCCTCTGAAGTTAATACTCTACATTTTCCTTCTTGCCTTGTCTTCCCTTACAGTTTTCAACCCACCTCATCCCGACTTTTTTTCGTTTTGGCACAACTTGTATGCCTGCCCCCCTTTTTCACCCTCCTCATATAGCTCCTTCCCCTATTTCTTTTTCTCTCTGCCTTTCTCGCTCCCTGCTCAGTCTTTAAATTTGCTTGAACCCAGGGACCCCGTCTGTTACGTAAATGGGTTAAACACAGACACACATGTGCTCGCATACTGTATGCACACACTCATGACTGCACATACAAACCCCCTTTTCACCACATATGAGCACATACACACAGGCAGATGTACACACGCTCCGTGTGCTATATGGCCAAACTTGGCTTTGCAGCTTTTTGGCAGGCGTTCAACTCCCTCCCGGGCTCCACTATCGCTCACTAGTTGATGTAGTGTTTACATGAGCTGCCAGTCACAACCAAATCAAAAGCTTTTCTCTCTGAGCTCAGAACAGTTGGGGGCCGAGGAGGTATGCTCTGAGTGGTTGTGTTAATTCTTGGAGCCATTTTGAGGGCTGGATGCAGTCATTCCTATAAGCACTGCTGCTCTGCATCTGCATGACCTCAGCTGAAGCTCAGTCAGGTCGTCTTCAGTGAACTTGCTTAATGACTCTTGACACGTTCTGAAATTGCACTGTGCTGATAATCACCGACTCCTTGCTGATGTGAGTAGCCTATAATGGTTTATTGAATTATTTTACATCGCGATCATTAAACATCTGGTCCTGACAAAACAGCCATTCATGCTCAGGATGAACCCTGTGACCCTAGGGTACGTAAGCGTGTTATAAGGTTATGTAACATATTATGGTGGCTGCACCAGGCATTACATCACTGGTTAGATTACAGGGGATCAGGTCTGCTCACACACAACCTCTGCCCCTGCAAACATTCATTTCTCAGCATTTTATAGCTCTTTATAGAGTGGATTAAAGCTCAGACGTCTGTTCAATGAATGCCTCTCATTTAACGACAAAACAGCTGTGTTAGCATTAATTGGTGTGTTTTTGTTTTAGCAAGACAGTTTCATCAAAAACTGTACATTTGGGGAACATTTCTACCTGCTTGTTTTGGCTAGCTTAAATGAGAAAATTGTATTAAGGGTTACAGGCTAATGCTAAACACCGCTAATATGGATTAAGTGTGGGGGAAAAGTCAAATACCAGGGTCCAGTTATCATTTGGCCAATCTGTTTTTGTGTGTGTATGTGTGTTTGGGGATTTTTGTGTGTGTGTAGCTTAGCCTGGGCGGCGTACAGGGATGATGTGTGCGGTGATTGTGGTAAGGAGGTGAATTAGATTTTGGAATTAGAATTAGTGAGGAGACGCTAAGCGGGATGGGCTTACGGGCTAAGCGTGGTGGAGTGGTGGGGGGATGTTATCCTTACATAAACTTACACCCACAATCACACAGTCACACACACATACACACACAGAGCAACAATCATTGGTATACATTAATGATAGCAAGATAGCAAGAGAAAGAGCTCAGAAGATGAACAAGGACAACCTCACACATACACGAAAGTTTGTGTGTGTGTGTGTTGACTTGTGCTCTGTGGGAACACATATGGTTTGTCTGTGATCCAAATTCTGAAAAGACTGGAGGCCTCTGTTGTCTGGCAGAAGCCTCAGAGTCGCCTGCTGTCCTTTGCCCAGACTGAGTGCTCTTTTCTGGGGACAGAGAGTGAAAGCTAAAGGTTATGAGAGGGGAGGGAAATGTGTCATAGCGGGGTGACAGTTCATAACAATGTCAGCGCATGTCACAGTCTCACAGTATACGTTATTGTTTTAAAAACCACTGAAGGAGGACTGAGAAGGAAAACAAACTTTTTCAGTTATGAGTATCAAGTCTTGTAACTCCATGCAGAATTTTAAACACACACTTCTGTAGTACCTTACCTCTCTGTTTCCTGTCGTCTTGTCATTCTTTTACTTTCTGCATCACATACTATCTTTTTTATGCAAACAGCCTCGTGGGGATGCAGTTTCCCAGTGAGCGCGATACCACCTGACAGATGGTGGCAGAGCTGCAGAAACTGAGCGTCTTTTTTGGTGTGTTTGTTATAATTGTTTGGCAATTTTCCACATCTCGATCAGTATTTCAGTCTTTATATCAATCAGTAGTCAGGCTGTGACGGTATCCCATATGGGATTTCCTAAGACACATACTCACATGCATTCTCAATTTGCACATTTCTAAATGCATATTTATTTCATACATTGATCTCTTTGTGATATTGTCTTTATTAATATGATAAGAGCTACCTGTGGTAGACGGGACATCCGTCAGAGTCACCCATGAGACAACCGGGTTAACATGAGGCTAGCCGTTGCACCAGGCTCCAGCTCCCTCACATGACCTCACCCTTCACCCCTCACCACCCCCTCTATCAGGCTGCACAATGAACAAAGAGGCCCTCAAGAATGTGTGTGTTTGTGTGTGAAATTGTGTGAACTATACCAAGCAACATGCCATGTTCTCCCGAGCGCTCTTTCATCTTTGACGTCCAGTGTATTGTTGTGTGTTTAAAGCGTGTGGACCCTGAGTGAGACTTAGTGACACAACACCTGTTACTAAAGGTCACAGGTTCACCACCTGCCTTTTTTGACATTACCCTGCCAACTCCTCTCCTCTTTACCTCACTTCCTCTCTTCCCCTGCCCTCCCAGGATGTTCCCGCATGGTCTTTAATCCTCAGTCTGCATAGCAACACTCAAACACACCCAACCATGCCAACACACTAGTACAAACGCACGCTACTGCCAACATGAATGCATATTGACATGGCACAAAATGAGCGATCATCAACCCTTGTCAACCTCGTCCAACTTTGCTTTCATTGGCTCATACGATCTGACTTCATAGCCGTGATTGGACAGCGTGTCCACACCCCTGTGTACAGACACACATATACAAGCACATTCAAACACACTGTTTGCTCTACTTCCTGCGTTGAGCTGTCTGGCTGGCATCATCTCCAGCTACAGTGCCAAAGGGTCAAAGGTGACCACCGCTTGGCAGCGCTAGCTACATGTCCTTCCGCTCTACCGTGGGTGTGTGTATGTGTATGTGTGTGTGTGTTGTCAACGTGACAGCATGACCTCTTTGATCAAGTTTCCTCTCCTGGAGATTTTCTCCATGTGTGTATACAATATCATATACACAGCCTTTATAGCCTTCACTTTTTCACCCGACTCCTCTTCTTGCCAGCAGCTCCTTTCCTTCTCTGCTGTTAGTATCCCTTTCTTTAAACTCCCCCCACCCACCCACCTCCCACAGTCCTCTTACTTTCTGCCTCCCACCCTCCCTCTGTCCTCTTGGCACAGATTGACAGGATTGAGTCACTTGGATTGTTCGCACTTCCCAGTGAGACACATATTGTGTGGATGTCCAGGCCCCTGTGTGCAGCTCTATATGTGTACCACCAAGCTGGGAGCAACTTTGTCTACTGTATATGATTGCATGCGTAAAAGTGTATGCTGTTTAGAAATTACACTTGCATAAAATATATGACTTCATTCTTTACGATATTAAAACTTTTTTTCCACCGGAAAATAATTTTGATTATGACTTTTATGCATTCCCAGCTGAACCATCTTTATTTTCAAATGCATACCAGTGGATGTATTCTCTCCTTACTTTCATCATTTCATTTCTCATGAGCAAAGAACTTAAGAGATCCTCTGTAATTGGGTCTCCTGCTTTCCAGCGGAGCACATTCACTCGACTGACTTTTTGACGTATTGTTATGTTCATAAAATGGCACATTTGTTCAGAATTTTCATTGAAGTGTTCCTCAGGAGAAAAAGACTTGGCTGCAGGAAGAATGTTTGTTATCGCTGTTATCTCAGTGGTGCTTTTGGAGGAGTTGGCAACCTTGCTCAGTATCACTTTGTGTGTTTGTGTGTATATGTGTGTATGACTGCACTGAGGATGTTTTCTCACTCTTATCGACGTGTCCTTGGCTGTGCAAGTGCTCCAGCGTTCTATTAGTGTAATTCACTTTCTTTTATGCGTCTTGTAAAGAAATGCAAAGGACCTTGGAAGATTAAAGTGAGGGGAAAAAAAGCACCAGTATAAGAAGCATGTAAAAAATAACACTCATAACACATATCATTTTAAATAGAAGAGGATGTGGGCAGAAAACAGGTGGTCTGGGTTGTTTAAACCTCGGATTGAATTATGTGTTAAAACCAGAGTGGTGAAGGGTAAATATGAAGTACAACGCAGGAAAAGTGAGGAGGACAGTTCCAGTGCAAAACATGGGAGAGTCTTACCTTAAAGCACCCCTCTGCAGGCCAGACAGGAAGTGTGTGTAACAGCCTCAGCACAAAGACCCACAGTGTGTATCTGGGCCAGCAGGAAGAGGAACGAGGGAGGAGAAATCCAAGTCTAAGCACAGGCTTTCCCTCACACCCCGGCTCTATTTCAGCTCTTTACTTTTCCTGCAACTTTGTGCAAAACTGAACTCAGTTGCTCTGATTTGTGCAGTAAATGTAACTTCATCTTTTATTTACAACTGCTATGTTTTCACGCCTGTATAGTAACTATAAGTGCTCTTCAGTGTCACGCAGTTCGGTTATGGTTTATTCCCATGCTCTGCTGTCCCCTATACATTTGTTCCAGACTCCCGTGTAATTTATTTTCTCTCTGCAAACTTTTATTGCTGCTCCCTTTTGCCGCAAGTATGCCTTCTGTCACACTGCTATGTGCTTTTTTCTGACCATGTTCTATTCTATTATAAATCTTTCTTCACATTTCCGTCCTTCTCTGGAGTTGTTTTTGGTTTTGACCATCTCAAGCTAGCCTTTCTTTGTCACAGTGAACCCTCAGCCCCTGATGTCAGAAAGAGTAAGGTGTTTTAATTTGGGACACATTCGTGGCACGCACACTAGGTGTTGAATCTTACTATCTAAAGGCAATATGCAGATGGAATAAGCTCCTACTCACATCTCAATAATATTCATGGCTCCATATTTCACTTTGATTTTATTCCCATCACATCTCTCCCCCTTTTCATCTCTTTGTCTCCCTTTCTCTACGTTCCTGGCCTGCTTCTCTCCACAGTCTAGAGAGTGAAGTCTGAGCTAGCAGAGACGCCTGGCCCAAGGCCTTGTTGCTTTATTTGCATTTCACCATGCTCTGAGTGTGCCAGGAAAACTCCACCTGGTGGTGGTAACCCCTTACTGCAGCCACCCCTTCACTTCATCTCTGTGGGGTTTGTATGGAGACATGTAGTTAGTGTTGAGAGTGAACGTACCCCCACTGCTGCCTCCCCTCCCCGCCTTCCTCCTTCCTTCTCCCTCCCTCGTGTTCCCCTTCTCCTTCCCTTTCCGGCCTTTGTGCAGCTGTATTTATTTGGACTGGAGTGGGGCTGTGCGGGGACACTCACCGGTCCTTACTGTGTCCGGGCCCCCGCCTTGGTTGACGCCTTTAAACTGAGTAGAGATGGAGGTTGACAGGGTAATAATGCTGGTGTCAACACCACTTACAGGACAGTTATATCAGTATCAGCTCAGCAGGAGGACGTTCACACTCTGTTAGGCTGGGTCGTGAACCGTGCTGGGGGCCCCCAGCTTTAGCCACACACACTCACACTCACACATAATTGCAGTGTACTCGCTCCTCTGCTAATGAAGCCGTTTGCAGGTACATGGAAGCAGATTGCTCATAATCGTTTATGGTGAACACAAATGAATGCCCACAGATTCAAAGCACAATCACAATGATGTGTTATTTTTTGAGCTCATTCCATGGATGTAGAAATATTTACATGGCATTATCTAAATGAAGTGGTATCAGAGTCTTGTGTGCCTTCTGTCCCCAGCATGTGTCAACTGGATGACTAGATCTGTAAAAGTGTGAGTCTGTGCACCAAACTCATACTTTGTACGTCCTCGTGGTCCTGTTTAGTCTCCAAAAACAAGACTAAACAAGTCTAGTCAGCATGACTCCGAAGCACAGAATCCCATTAACACTCAGCTATCCGTATTAATAATGAATCACAGTTCTGTTCAAGGCCTCTGTGACCACGATGCATAGCAATGATCACAGAAACCGAATGAGAGGCCAAGAAAGTTGGCTGCCTCGGGAACTTTATTATCGCACCATTGAAAGATTATATCTGCTTTACAGAAATAACCACATCAGATAACCTTCAGGCTCTGATTTGTTCTGCACAGGGCTCCTGACCAAGAGAAAGGTCTCGTTTCCAATTTGTAAATAAAGATTTTGATTCCATAAAACATGAGTATTTTCAACACCCCTGGGATATGCTTTGACAAAACTCTGATCAGTGACATCAGTTGGTAACGATACTGGATCAAACTACTGCTTCTTGGATTACCTTTCATTAGCAACACTTTACAACATGACTCCTCTTCAATGTGGTATGAGCAGATTTTGAAAGTTTTCTTCCAAACTTGCAAAGTTTTGCACTGTTGTGTACTATAATTACTTTCAGTTTGAAACTAATGAAACACACACACACATAAGAACAAATTCACACATTCTCTGCTGAAGTTCATAACTCTTAGTCGAAGTCATTTCACACCCCTCTGAGTGAAAATGTGGCTTAGGCCAGCTTTAAACGCTACAAGTGAATGAGTCCACCCTTGAATTAAGAATATACCTTATTTATTTTTTAACACTCTGAATAAAAATGATAATTTTTCTGTGTTAACCATTTTTACCACGTATGAGGATAACAGACTTAAAGTTGGTGTGCATGGTATGTGTTGGAAAGAAATCCCTTTACCATAATTGATTTTTTTAGGCCAGTGGATTGGCTAATTTAATAGAAAAAAGCCCGTAGAGAATTCTACCTCTGGGTCCACAGCTTAACATTTAGCCAGGATTATATGACAGCAGCTTGGGAATACCCTGCTGATGTTACAATTAAAGTATTTTTAGATAGAAAACGAGACAGGTTTCAGGGTACCCCACCGATAGGTCCCAACCCAGTGATGGAGAAACATTGCAGAAGACTGTGAAGCTGTGTCACTCCAGTCCACAGTATTCTGCGCTGATGGAGCCAAGAGGTGATGCTGGGTGAGGATAAGAGGATGAATGGGGAGAGGGGGGACAACGGGAAGAAGTGAAGGGGATAAAAAAAGAGAGGGGGGGTATGCATGGGCATCCAGCCAGCCACACACACACCTCCACTCAGCACCCACTCCACCCATTCCCTGCGAGTTCATGCATACTCTCTAGACCCATAACCCCCTCCCCTTTTCTTTCCCACTTTCCTTTGCTCCCTCCACTATCCTCCGTGCTCCCAGCCTTGTAATCCCCCTTTTCTCTCCTATCTCTGCTCCTCCCCCCCACACCCCCACTCTCCTCTCTTTTTCTCCTCCCCTCCTTCTCTCCCATTCTTTCCATCCCTCCCCTCGTCTCTCAGCATCCCTCTCTCCTGGGTCCCTTTGCCGTGGTGTGGTGCTGTTGGCAGAGCATGGGCGCAGGCGGCACACAGACGGGAGCACAGATGGGCAGCAAGCTGCGCAGGGCGGCCAGGCACACCTGCTCCACACAAACACACACACACTCACACACACACACACGCTCGTACAGAGCCCTACGCTGCCATCTCACCACACGGCCTGCCTGCCTGGCACAGTGGCACAGTGATACAGGGACACAAACACAAATACACACATGCATACTTACATACATTTACTTGTATATCCGCACGTACATACACTAAACTAAACAATGCCTGTATTGTGCACACAGTGTTATCTTTCCACACACATAGGTTAAACCTCATTTCACCTGAAATGAACCAGGATGAACTCATTTTCACTTTCTTATGACTGTACTATTTTAAGTTTCATGTCTTAGCATTTAAAAAGTGTTTTTTGTCAAACAGATTAAAAATTTGAAAGGTCACATTCACACTCGTGGCTTACCACATGGGGAGCTGGTTAACACTTTGAGGACAAAAGCATTACTGCACACATACCACAGACATACAGATAACAGCAGCAATCATAAAGACTTCCTAACACTCAAACAGAAATCCTCATATGACACAGACAGAAATAATTTAAAAAATAAATCAGAAGAAACGTAAATAAAAAATTAAAAAAGAAAAAAATAATAAAATAAGGTCCAATAAAAGAGCTGAGTGAACATCTGTGTGGGATAGCCAGGGGGATTAGGAGGGTTTGGAACATTTTAAGCGCATTAAGGATTAAAAAAAGGTCAGAATGTTTAGCAACATACCGATAAACCTCTTAAGCGAAACCCAATTGGGAGGCTGTACGGCGTTATCCTGTGTTTTGGGGAGGAGAAGAGAGGAGAGGGGGAGAGTGGAGTTGACATTTGTTCCAACAAGGAGGGAAATCTCTCTGAACCAACAGTCTGCTTACATACATGTAGTTACACACATACATGTCGGGCATATGGGCACACACTGGTGAGATGTGGGGACAGGGTTTGTTAGCTCACTTGTTGGTTTGTATGTGTGTGTGCTTGTGCTGCACTGACTCTTAAATGACCAGCACTGTTTATACATCTGTCAAACAGTGGTGCACCGCTGTGAAGCCCACTTGTCACTTGGCTTTTGCTTCGGTTTTATCCCAAGTTTATAATCATGAGTTTGAACATTTCCACACGTGGGGAAATGCAGTTTGTGCTTTCAGAGTTTTGTCTGTTGCTGCAGGGCGCAGAGAGCTTTTAGGTCACGTTTGGATGTGTTCTAATCTGGGCTTTTTTTTCCCTGCTGAGCTTTAGTTCACTGCTTTGCTGCTCTCGCCATGAGGAGTGACAGACTGGCAACTCTGTCTGACCCCTAACACCAGTTGGTCAATGGCACAGGTCACTGAGCCAAAGCCTAATCCACAAGTGATAGAAGGATGGTGGGTCAGTTGGTTGCTTTGTGGGACGGCTGGTTTGTTTTTGTTTACCCTGAAGATCAGCAGGGCTGCAGATTAGCATCAGAGGGAGAGTAACACAGTAAAGAACAGAAGACGGTGGTTGATGGAGGGACTGAGACAGGGAAAGGAACCCTAGTGGGAGGAGTTTGGCTGCATAAAACCATCAGTGACGGGGGTTACATTGGTTGTGGAGTTTGTCACATGACACAAAGACATTTTTGTGAATTCAAAAGTTTGAGCAGAAATGAACTTAACGTTGGGAGGCATTGGAGAAGAATACTTTATGGCCTGATGCTTTATGAATGACAGTAATGCTAACTCTAAATCACCTCTTGTAGCCCTCCAGAATTTCTAATAACTGTAGAAGATCACTCATCTGGCAGAGATGTAGTGAATACCAACATTTGTCTGATCGATTCATCAACCAAACAGGCTTTGGTTGGTTATGATTTGAGCTAAGCTCCATTTGTAAAATTACAAATAGATTGTGTTTGTTCAGCCTGTACACTTAATCTAGGGCCAGCACATTCGTTTAACATTGATGGGGTGAGGCTGCTCCAGATTTTACTTGGAGATAGTTGCAGGTAACAGGTGGTGCTGGTTTGCACAGGTGTGCTCATACAGGCTAAGCCTTTAGCTAACATTATCATATTTGTTGCTAAAATTATCCCATTATGGGGACATTTTGCTAACCTTAAATATTATTCCAATAATTTACGTCACACATTGATGGGTTGAACTTTGCATCCTACAGATAGTTGACCCCAGAAGTCTGTTCATCTCTCATTGGATGTTTCAAGGCTGTTTGGGTTTAAGGTCAAAGACTTTTCACCATCAACAAAGTATGACATATCAAAGAATCTCTTGCAAAGCACACACTCTGATTCAGGAGTCAGTAATAGACAAAAACAACCCCAAAAAAGAGGCTAAAAATAATTAATTCAACTGATTGGTTGAAAATAAGACCACTTTTCTGTTTTTCCTGTATTAATCCCCTTTGAATGATAACGCCGTTATCCTGGCTTAGTCACCTCGGGGGTCCTCAACAAAGACGTGGAGCACAGAGCAAGAATTATCTGTTTGGATTTGTTTATTCAAAATGTAACGCTTTTTTTGGTTTATATTTTTACAGTAATTGATGAAATGCGTAATAGATTTGATTTTAGAAGGCATTTCGCAACCCATAGCTGTGTTTTACAACTCTCACTTTGGGAACATCTGGTCTACTTGTTGCCTTTCAGTTGACAGAAGACAGCTTTATCACCGAGTGAAATGCAAAGGATGAAAAAGAAAAGTGGAGAAGGGAGGGAGAAGATTAGAAAGAGCAGGGCCCTTACCTCGGAAGCAGGGAAAAAATAAGAGATGTGTCCGCCAATCTGGGACAGGATAGTCTGTGTGTTTCCTCGGCCATATGCAAGTAACAGTGTGACGAAGCTTGATAACTCCTCTTTAATGGAGCTAATTAATCACAGAAGGTTAGAGTGCTCATTTAACATTGAAAGCAGAAATTGTCAACCAACCAGAAGAGTAATAGTTCATGAGAGTGCATGTAAAATGTATCAAATATTAACCTATCTCAGTAAGGGGTTATTGTGGTCAGTGATTTTAACATAGCCCGCCTGCCCTGGCACAGGTGACATATCCAAAAAATTAGTTCCTCTGGGAAAAGCTGTGATGGTCCAGCAGCTATCTGATAACATGGATGGTAAACAAAGAGAAAGCACCTTTCTCTCAGGAGAACATCATCTGGTCACACTCTCTGTATTATCAGTGTGTAATCATTTTTAAATGTACTGCTTTGAATGGGCTGCGGGGCAGCCTGTAGGGTCTTGGGTTGGAGACGGGGCTGCTGGTGGTGAGCTGGGGGGGCAGCCACAGGGACTGCAGGGCTATGATTGGGGCTGCTGCAGGGAGGGCTTTGGGGGGCTGTGGTGGGAAGATAAGGGGCTGGATGTGTGGTTAGGAGGCAGGGAGAGGGGAGGGGGCCTTGTCGATGCTGTTGTAGCTGCAGCTGGCAGAGCTGTGATAACCAGGAACCAGACCTCCTCTGTCTAACCTCCCTCTCCCCCTATCCTCTTAAATGATGCACTGTTGAACCTACCAGAGCACTGATTGAACTGTGCTGCACATCATTTCAAGTCCATCAAGGAGCCTGAGTTCAGAAAGCTGTCACTATCTAGCTGGGTCATCTGTTTTGTTGAATTAACATGTTTAAAGAAGTCAACCCTTTGCAGAGCTGATGAGGTTTGGTAGATGTCCTCAACATCACCCTGGAGACTCGATGGCTTGTGTGCCTGCTTCTCAAAATATCTGCTTGGCAGCGTCTTGTATTCCATAACCCTCAGTTTTCATTCTTGGTTTGGCACATAGCTGAAACATTATACCATGTTGGGTCATGAGAGGCCAACAACAGCAACACAAAGCCAAAGTTTCCATGTGCAGTGATGTATCCACATTCTAACGCTGTTCTTCTCTGTTTCATATGAAGGTTTCAGATCCATGATTTCAAAGTAGGGGGCTATGCTGTAATGACAGCCCTCTGAGAAAAGAAACCCCTGAGTCAGCAGTGTCTTATTCCTCTTGATGATCGTCTTAAATGTTCACAGCAGCATAGCATACTCTGTACTTTGTGTATAGTATATGTGAAATACTCTGTACTCATAGGACAGTGGCTGTGAATGCAACCAGTGCATGTTGTGAGAAATAGAGTGTTTGCAATACTATCGAGCAGTGTGGTGAAATACTACACGACGCTAAAAAGTCCAGTGAAGTCAGGTTGTTTTTCAACAGCTTTCATTGGCCATCATATATGTTTACTCTGAGTGTGTACCTCAATGTTTGTCCACGTATGAGTGTGTGTGTTTGCAAGCGTCTGGGTGCGTGCGTGGCGGGGGCGCAGCCTCGTATGTTTGGAGTGAGTGCCGTCAGTTAGCTGGAATGTGGCGCTACCGCCAATGCTAAGATGGCTGCCAAGCTCTAAGATGGCTGCCAGAATTACACCCAGCCAGTGAGAGATGGAGAAGAGCGAGAGATTGTGCATGAGAAGAGAGGGGGAAAAGGAGCTCTCTTTGGTTTCTGTGCTCTTTCTGTCTTTCACTCTCACTCTCTTCTGTCTCGCCTCTCTCTGTGGATAAGCAGTGCTTCGTAGGCAGCGAGACAGGTCTGTTATTGTTTCTGCTCAGTAATCTGTGGCTTAGTGTGGCTGCAAGGCAAGTGCTGCTGGCAGGAGTCCGTGCGCTCTGTTATCACCTACAGCCTCCAGATAAACACCTCTTTTAGCTAGTTAGTTAGCAAGATAGCTACGGCCTAGCTAGGCCGAAGTGGAAGGCCAATGGCGTTAGCTCCCCCACCCAGGTCTTGGGCATGGAGCTCAGTTTTAGTCGCCGACTCAGACGAGTGGTCAAACAGCTCCTCAGTCTGTTATGTATCCATGCACATATTTGCATACACACCCTCAGCATCTTTTTCCACAACCAAGAGAAGAATGCATCATCCTAGGGCCAACTTTTCCCAGCACTCCTGTTACAAAACCTCACCCTGCACCCTTCTCTTTCACCCTGCAGCCTCTTCAGATCTAGACTTATCACGTTTGTGTCTGCACATGTGAGTGAAGCCCCTATGCTTTCCTCGACCAGTCATCGGCGTGCATTCTTGCGGATGAGTAAATATTTAGTAATACTTCGCTGTCATTCGATTCCCCAGAGGCAAAGTTTTACTTCAGTTTTGCAACCTCAAACTTTCCCAACCAGCCAAACTAACACGGTCAACTCTTTCATTAGATGTTGCATGTGTGTGTGTGTGTTTGCTGATGTATTTATGAGTGTGTCCATGCCAGGATTAAAGTGAAACAAAAATTACTGAAAGAAACATGTCGACAGAGTGTGAGCATGGTAGAGTGGGTGTGAGTTCGGATGTGTGTCTGTGTGTGTGTGTCTGCGTAAGGTGTTCTGTTTACGCAGACTAAATCCCTACCAGCAAGAAGGTATTAAATAGGATTAGGGCGAGGGATATGATTGCGTGGTAAGATACTAAATGGCGTAGCAGAACACTGTAAATCATTGCACCTTAAGTCAGGAGGGACGGAGGGAGATGAGAGCGAACATTCTTAGATACTCGACTGTCACACAAAAATGTGTGAAGTAAATCAAACAAGAACGTATATACTTAGAAGATGTACACCACATCTCCACACATGCTGCTGCTCCGTTTCATTCCCTCTCACACCTCTGATATCACACACACACACACACACTGTTGGCTGCATGGATAACTATGATTCACACACACACACACACACACACACACTGTACACTTACCAGTATGTTTCGTTTCCTTTTTTTAGCATGCAGATTGGATCCTAACCATTCTGTGTTTCTCTATCTGTGCAGAATCTGGACAATCAGACAGCTCCAGCCAACAGGGGGACACAGACATCAAACCACCGCCCAATGGTAGGTACACACACATTTCACACACACACACACATATATATACACAACCATGTCCAAACACTGTCAAATTAGCATAGCAGAATTGATTCCATCATGCTTATCAGTCTTAACATTTTCCAATTATGGATCCAATTAGCAAACACACTCACACAGATGTTGATCCACAAACATAGTTGCAGATGGTCGCTCTCTCACAGGGATGGATTTTTCAGGATTTCTTCCAATTATTTTTTTCCCAACACAACTCCATGAATTTCCAGTGTAGATCATCACTTTCCAGGTTTTGTTATTTCCACCTGCATTTAAGATTATTGATCACATCATTTTCTGCACAGGGCACCTGAGTTTCCAGGACTGCTTCGTCACCTCAGGGGTGTGGAACGTGGCAGAGCTGGTCAGAGTGTCACAGAGTGAGTAGAAAAAGTGATTAAGAGTGGGATGTAGGATGCATGAAAAAGCTGTAGCTAGCTATGACTACTGTTCCTGACTGGGACTAATGACTTACAGCAGACTTGAAGTAACAGTTTGCTTCAGGGGATCTATTTTTATCTTGTTTATCAGAATCAAGTTTTATTGCCTAGTAAATTTGCACATACAAGGAATTAACAAGAAAATAATTAAAGTAAAAAAAAGAATATAAAAATATATATATGTATGTGTATATATATATATATATATATATATATATATATATTAAACAAAAGTTAAAAAAATAAAATAAATTAATTTTATTTTTATTTTCTAAAAAAATAAAAGAAAAAAATTATATATATATATTTATATTTATATACATATATTTATATATAATAAAATAAAAATGACAAAATAAAATAAATTGATTTTATTTTTATTTTCTAAAAAAATAAAATAAAAATAAAGAATAGGAATATTTACAGAAAAACAAAATAATAGTAATTATAATGAGAAACAGAGGATACAAGGTGTATACCTCTTAAGTTAATCCAAATATAACTCTGAATTATTTCTCTTTGTCATGCTTTTTTTATTCCCCTTCTACTCATGTGTCTTCGTTAGCTCCTGTTGCCACAGCATCAGGTCCAAACTTCTCACTCGCTGACCTGGACAGCAGTCCCAGCTACTACAACATCAACCAGGTGGCTCTGGGGCGGCGCTCCCTGACCTCCCCTCCCTCCACCAGGTACGCAGTTTTAATTATGATTCATCAGAGGCTACACTAGTGCACAGGTGTAGAGAGATAATGCAAGTTGCCCCAGAAACACCTGTGACCACAGAGTCCAGCTGTCCACCATCAGTAGAGGCTCTCGGGGGTGAAGCCGCCATGTGAGTCCACATGAAGCTCAGGGAAGTTAGGAGAGAAGTACAAAATCACAAAAATATCTAAAAAATCTTGCTTTTTATCTGTACTGGCAATTCAAGTTTGCCATTTTATGCAGGTTTCTTTATAAAAACAGCTTTCGGAGCTACAGTCCATTTCCAGTCTTGGAATCTGTCCTGAACATCCTCGTCTGTGTGTATCTCTGTTATCTGCTCTCCTCTTTATGGATGTGTGATAGCTCTTATGCCTTTCTTCTTTCTTGTCTTTCTTAACTCTTTCTCTCTTCTTACCTCTGTCATCTGCTGGCACTTTAGGTCTGAGGTGGAGTTGTACGCAAACCTTCCACGGAGGTAGTTATTAACACTTTCAAAGATTGATAAGACACACACTCCTTTCCCATTCACACATTCACACATACAGGGAAAGAGTCTTTCTGTGTGGCTGTCTAACTTTCTTTTCATTTCTTCCCTTTTCACTCCTTGCTTTGATGATTCTTGTACTTTGTGTGTTCAGCTCCAAGACTTAGGGATGTTTATATTGTTTCCTGTAAGATGAATAAGCTGAGAAAACACCAGTGTTTGTTAATGTGATGAAGTTATCAGATGTGAATAGGTCTTAAACACGCACCCCTCTCCTTTTCTCTTCTGTCCCACCCTCACCCCTCAACCCTCTAAACATCTTTGACCTCAGCTCCACCAAGAGGAAGTCATTAGACGACAGTGAGCTGGAGAGCCCAACGGATGATGTTTTCTACCCTGGACGCTCACCTGCCGCCAGCTCATCCCAGTCCAGTGCGTGGCCCAACGACATGGATGCAGGTACCTCACAACCCCACCCTACACCTGTCACTCACTAAAGCAAGCATCGTGAAGTTTTTCCTCACTCCTGCTTAACCTTCACCCCTGTCCCACCCACCACTTCCACCACCAAAGTACAAAATGATACCTCCATGACTTTGTCTCCTCTCCACACTCCCTACCTCAACTTCTTGCCTTCACTTTAGAGGTATAAGCATCCTTGATCCTTCCACTCACCCAACACCACCTCATTCCAGCCTCTATTCTTTGGTCTAGTTATTCTGAAAAATAAAAGAAATTAAAAAGAGATGTATCAGGCAGCAGAAAGCTAAAGCTTTTGAGAAGTTTAGATATGTTAAAGCCTGCCTACTTAAGCAAATAAACCACATGAACCTGGAGTAAAATGTTGAACAGACTTTCCCCAGTGTTGTCTTTGAACCACTGCCAAAATGAAGGAAATCTGTAAAGAAGAAATAAATTAGTAAAAGATACAAACATACACTTTCCAGCCAGTTTCAGAGAAGTTAAAAATAAAAGAAAGATGACAGAAATTTCTCTTTCTTCATTGTTCACATATTGGCTTTAAAAGCATCAACATGTTTGAATAAAGTCGGTGCTGTTTTACAGTCACTGTGTCCAACACCATCACTTCATTACCAACTAATTGAATTTATCATGGTTAAATGGTGCCAAATGCTGTCCATCAAATAGCCTCAGACATCATGAATATTAATGCCAACATCAAGGATGAAATAAGAGCTTACTGCGGCTTGTATTAAGGAGCTATGTCCTTGTTTCCATTGTTTTGGCAGTAACCACCACCTCTTTGAGTCGGCTTTGGACATAACCCTCTTTATTCTACCTCCTCAGTAATCCTACCTCATCCCTCCAACAACCCAACAGCTCCAAAAGAAAAAAAAAACCCTCTCTTGTTCATTTGACTTGCTTCCTCACTCCCCGTATCTCAAAAGCTTTTTATTCACTCACCCTCCCTTTAAGCCATCATCATCAGTACAGTTAAACTGATATTGTGTCAATTATCAGCGACTCACTACCTCCATCATACACAACTCTCACTTCCTCTAATTAAATCTCTCCATCTCTTCATCTCCCCTCTCTCTGTCACTGTCTCTCTTAGTCTCTGTCTCATTGTTAACAATACCCTTCTCCACTTTCAGTGCAGCACCATTTGGCGAGTGTGCAGGAGAGGAAGATAAAACATGAAAACGATGGCGTGCAGTTTCCTTACCATGGTTAGAACAACATTGATTACACTCATATATGTTTGCTATTTATCAGCCTTTATGTAGCTTAATCATTCCTCTGTGTTTGTGTGTGTGTGGGGGAGAGTGTGTAGAGTTTTTATTCTGTGAGTATGTGTGTGTTTATGTGTGAGTTTTATGGAGTCTGAAAAGAAAAAGAAGTTTACTTAAACCATAACTCCAGGATGTTTAGTTGTTTTCCGATTGATTTCATATTTTTGTCACATATAGTAACAGGATTGTGAAATATTATCAGTTCTTAAGTGGCTCACCTTAGATCCCTTCCTTTATCTCTGTGAAGTCATGTCAATCCTCAGCATGGCACTTTAATCGACAGATGTCACCAGGCTAACATCACCAGCAGGTGTATACACATGCTGTGCCCTTTCTGTCCTACATGCATGGTGACAAATACTCAGGAAGACCCCCATAATGCATCCACAAACACACACATACAGCCACACACACATGCACAAACATATACTGTATATACCCCCTGACACAGGCTGACTTATACACTTGCAACTCCCCTCGTGTGCAGACGTTCACACATTGAAACACATGCTTATCAGGCTCCCCACCCCTGCAGGTGTTCAGGTGCCTGCCTTGCCTCCATCCCTCTGTCGCTCCATCCCTCCCTCGCTTCAAATCCCTCATTAAGACGCTTACCGTCTGTGGATCAGAGGTGTAAAACCCTTCCTCCTGCTCCCTAGTTCTCCAGTCAAACCCTCCATCCCTGACTCCCTTCTGTCTAATTGAAAACGTGTACAGCAGGAGGGACCCAGGGGAGGGAGAAAACATGTCAGAGGAGGAGGAGGAGAGAGGCAGGATGCAGGCAAGTGGATGGGAGAAGTGGGAGGTGAGAGGGAAAAGAGGAAGAGAGATTTTGGTGTACTCACCGGGTGATAACTAATGAGAGAAAAGGGTTATCAGGATGAAAACTAAAGGAGCCAGAAGCCCTGGTTAGGTTTTGCCCCAGTCTACTCTCAGTAGAGCCTCAGAGGCTGCTCTCCTGCTCCTGCTCCACTTAGCTGTAAATGTAATTAAGAGGCTGTTCATCAGAGCTGCAACAGAGGCTCCTGCACGCCTTAGCGCACCAGGGCCTTGCCTCCCATCCTTTCCCCTCGTCTCCCTCCCACTTGCGTTCACTCCGTGCATGTGCACAACCCCTCAACTCTCAAAAGTGCGCCACACTCAGCCCTGTACACCTCTTAATGAGTTTGGCAAATAGAGGTGAAGAATGGCTTGCAAATCTGGACCCTTTACCCAATTAATTTACAAAATCCATGTGAAAAATTAGGAAGCAAGAAGCTTGTTGTAATTATCATCCATTTTTATTCATGTTTTAATTTTGTCCTGATTTAAGAGTAGTTTCCAACAAAAGTTAGACACAAAGAAAAAAAACACAGAATGAAAAGATTGAGGTAGAAGAAAGCAAGGATGGAGGGAGCAGGCAATCTGTGATTTTGGTACGGTGTGGATCCGATTTTCCAAATGATCCCACCTGCCACAGGCAAAGCTCATCTGGGAATTCCTGTCCAGGTGGGGGGTATGTAAACAAGCAAGCACACACACACACATACATAAACAAACCAAGGGGCTTCTGAAAAAATAGAAAACACACACACAGGTGCGCCTTACCGTCTGTCCACAGCACCACCGTCTCCCCCTGACTTACTCCATAACTAACTGAACAAATATCCAATGACACACACACACAAACACACACAGGTGTATAAAGTTACATTCATACATAAAAATTCCTCTACCACAGTTACGTTCGGAAATACAAGTTATAGATACATGCACACACACATCGCACGGCCCACTCAGACACACACGCATGCACAGCTGAAGCATGGACCCAGATGGTGTTTCCGCGTGTGCATAGCCTTGGGATCCGTGAGGATGCTGGAGACATCTGCTCCACAGGGGCTGGAGGAGGGGTGGGGGAGGTTAGCGGAGGCAAATGAAACAACCGTGATTTCGTATTAGTTCCAAATGATTGTGAAAATTTCCCGAGACACCAGAGACTTGTGGTGGTGGTGGTGGGGGCTTTTCTTGGTGCTTTGAGTTAAATGTTACGGGCCCGCTGAGGGGTACAGCTGGACTTACATATGTGGTTCAAATCACTGGAGAGAAGAATTCCCTGACTTTCCTTCCACTTGTTTTAACCACTATCTTCTGTCTTTTCCAACTCTGTGTTTGTGTTTGTGTGTGTGTGTGTGTGTGTGTGTGTGTGTGTGTGTGTGTGTGTGTGTGTGTGTGTGTGTGTGTGTGTGTGTGTGTGTGTGTGTGTGTGTGTGTGTGTGTGTGTGTGTGTGTTTGCATCTATGTGTGCTTCAGAGGCGCATCTGGTGGCAGGCCTGTTAGTGCAAAGAGACAGAAGGGTCATCATGGGAGCGCTTGATTGGTTGCCAGTGAAATACTGAGGCTTGCCAGGAAAAGCAACAGTGCAGTTGTGGCACACACACACATACACACACACACACAAACTCCAGAAACCAGATCAGACCATTGCACTGTCTCTGAAGTGCAGAAATATTGTCTTTCACATTCCCCCGGTGGTAGTGACAGTCCTTTAACTTCCTGTACGTACAGGTTTCAGTCTTTATTTGATCCTCTCTGAGTTCTCCAGCTCTGATTTCTTCACTTCAATTTCATTTTGTACTTTCAAAGTAAAAGCACATAACACCTTTCTGAAACCGTGACTGTTAAATCTCAAAGGTTCAGGTTCTTACACTTTCTACCAAAAACTCAGAGCTTCTCTTCTCCTGTCTTTCCTCATTTAAGTCTCCGCTCTTATTTGCAGTTTGCTCCCTCCAGTGTGACAGTGTCATAGCAATCACTGCTAACTGCTAGTGTCAGAAGTGGGATCGGGGTTGTCTTCATGCTTGGAATCTGTCTGACAGTACAATACGCCCCCAGACCCCCGTTACAGTGGGGGGAAAAAAATGAAATATATGTCTGCTAAAGACATAAATGGTTCACACATATTCACTCCCACCTGCTTGAGACTTAACTCTTCACACAGGGAGGGAAGGTTTTACACGCCCCCACACTCCCATAGACTTTCACACGTCTCCAGCTGGAGAACTGAGTAGGAATCGTATTTAATGCCTTGTTTGACGTGGAGGGGCCACAGAAATAGACTACAAAACAACAGTCCAAAATAAATCTTTTAAAAAGAGAATATTATCACATCACTCACTTGTTAGCGAGATTAAAAGAAAAGTTAATGGCAGAGGAACGTGTCTATTGTTTCATCAGTTAAATGTGGCAGTGTTGTTTTTTCAGATTGGTCATGTGCTTGTGCTTTCGCGTGTGCTCGGTTGTTGAGCATGTGAGTGAGTGTGTGCGAGCGAGAGATAATAACCATATTTAACATCTTATGACATTCCAATTTCATACATGTCGTCAGAGCAACGCATTGAAAAACAAGACACTGCTGCATTTTTCACAGGTTCTGCTTTGCTCTCTGGCTCCCTTGCTCCCTCGCATATTTTCATGTCTCCCACGTTCTTCTCGCCTCTCTCTTTCTCTCCCTCTGTCTCCCTCTGTCTCCTCTCTTTGTCCGTCTGCTTGTCTTTCGCACTCAGCAGCTGCCGTGTCCATACTGTACAGTGTGTGCTATTTCTGAATGAAGCCTTCTTCTCGTGCAGCCAGCCTGTGAGCTTCGCTGAAGCCAGACCACAACTAGCTGACTGTGGCTGTGTGGTGGCCGCGCTCGTACACAGAGAAAGCCTGGAGCTGGCACCTGAAAGAAAGAGAGAAAGAGATGAGAAAGAAAAACATACAGTTGCACAGTAGAGGTTATTATAGCTTCACATGTGCTTTGGCTCCATAACAAAGACCAGATTCAGATTGGCCTCAGCTATTTTTCCTATTTTCCCCTTTTTCCTTTGAAGACTTACACTTAGGCTTTGAAATACTACTCAGCCCACATTATGTGACTATAAAGCTTGGACTTGGGAGTCTTTGAGTACATCTCTGAATGAGTTATTGCGGCCTTAAGTCCTCTGATTGACTCATTGAACCTAATGGGAGTGAATGGACAACAGCCAAGAAGACATAAGCGATGCACTGCCATCAGCCGATGAGGAAATTCAACAATCTAATCAGAAAATCATGACTGTTCGAGTCCCCTTCAATAAAAATTGAATTATTTTTTAGTGTAGCTAATTAAGTAAGCAACATTTTGTTGATTAAAACAACCTCTCTCTTTTCCTCCCTCTTCCCCCCCACTTTTTTTTGTTGATCCCATTTTTTTTTTCGCCAGGACTGTCCTCGCCTGGTTCACTTAAGAAGCCGGGGAAGTTTGATTTCAACGCCCTGACTTCCCAGACGAGGTCCCCCCGCATGGCGTTCACACACCACCCGCTGCCTGTGCTGGCAGGAGTGAGACCAGGTGAGAGCCCTGCCATGAACCCAGCAACCCCCGATCCCCGTTTAATAATCTGAAACAGAGAGAGAAGGAAAGGTAGTGTCAAACTTGATCCTAGATTCATATATTCATACACCCCCAAACTCCTCTGGAAATGGAAGCAAATTCTACAACCGAGTACTTAAAAATGGTGACAAATTCCAAAAGCAAAGATAAGTCTTTCCAAAAAAAAAAAAAGACTACAGATGTAGCTGAGAATCAATATGCCTGCAGAGTTTCACCTGTCCAGTGTTTCTGCTATCATCATGGCTTGGCATAAATTTCCCCCTCTCTCTTTCAGCCTCTCTCCATCCATCCATATTTACCACCATCTTTGTGCCTGTGTGTTTTAATGATGTCATTGCATGGTACCACTGCTGCATCCATGCCTTTTTAACAGATATGCCTCATTTCTTACTGCTTCATGTGACTGTTGTAATGTTTTTACAAATCATACCTACTTGACTGGGTGTGATCATTTATTTGTACATGTTGTCAGAGCTGTAAGCTGAAGCCTACACCTAGATTTAGGCGAGAAGAACTCCAAAGAGGAGTAGTGCTTTTAATGTTGAGGTATTGTTCCACCATAGAGTCAATTTTAGGGGTGCACTGATCACAATTTCCTGGCCCATCACTGATTTTTAAAAAGCCTGACCTGCCAATACTGATTTGGGCTGATACCTATTTTTATTTTTTTTAACCGACAGCATATACCTTCTATGTTCCTATCTTATTTTATTGAAAATCATTGAACGATACCTTTAAAAAAATCTTTATGTTTTAACTTAAACAACCAATAAAGTGTCCTGAGTTTTAGGTCTCAGAGCAAAAAGCGACACAGAGAAAAAAGCGACAATGGCTGGCTGTGAGACCTTTCTGGAGGTATAAAAGATCAGTTTCATATGTAAGGATGGGCCATTCACCGATCCCCCAAAATTAAGGAAACGGCACCAATTGAGTGGCCGACGATCAACTTTTTTGTAGCATCTTAAAAAAATCTAGAAAAGCGCTCAGCATTTTGTGGTTGTCACGCAACACTTAAGTCCTACTTTGATGTCATACTCCCTTTCAGCAGACTGTCTGCTACAATTTGGTGTTAGTTGCAGGTTTGTACGATAATTTGTTACCTGAGAGTGTTGAAAAGTATTAAGACCCAGTACATATTTCATATTCCAGATCTTAGTATCCAGAATATTTCCAGGATCTGGATCATACTTTCACATCTGTCAGAAATTATGGTGACCTTGTCTTGTATTGTTTGCAAAGCAATCCGACCATTTATGGAGGAGTTACATACACATATGACGAAAACGGCCCTATCTTACAGTAATGTAGAATCCTTTTAAAAAGTCCTGGCTCCAGACGGTGATCCAGATCACCTCCAAAATGTAATCACTTCTTCCTTATCCCATTTTGAACATTTCCTGAAAATTTCATGA
The DNA here is from genome assembly GCF_033239565.1 of Halichoeres trimaculatus. Lineage (NCBI taxonomy): Eukaryota > Metazoa > Chordata > Actinopteri > Labriformes > Labridae > Halichoeres > Halichoeres trimaculatus. The sequence goes on along the minus strand of NW_027437180.1, from coordinate 33,221,081 downwards.
AGCTCTGTTAGTTACTTTTTGAGTTATGTTGTTCACAGACAAACAGACAAACTCTCCCAAACACATAAACTTCGTGGCGGAGGTAACGAGTGTTTGGAAGTTATGTTCCAGTTAAGATTTGAGTGAGAGTTTTTAACTTGACGCAGGTGTAAAATCCACTTGGAACAGGGGACAGGAAATGATACAGCGCATCCAACTATATTTATCTGTATAGCTGTTGACTTAAGTGTATCAAAACTCTCAAAGTAACATCCAAGGTCTTGTCATATTAGAGGCGCTGAGGGCAACTTGTCCTCAGAAGAGCTTTGTGGTGCTATTGGATAGCCGTCATGGTTTCTTCATCCCGAGTCAAAGAATTCCCCAAGTCTCCAGGATCTCAAGTTTGCCAACGAGTCCCTGTCGGCTGGTCTCACTTTTCAAAGGAATAGATACGTCCTCCTCTCCCTATCTCTCCCCTCTCACTCCATTTGTCTCTCAAAGGGAAGGTTTGGCCCTCAGCCAAAGCAGACCTACCACATAAAGGTCATATGGACTCGTTGCCCCCATGTTGAAATGTTTCAACTTGTGGATGCCACCGAAATAATCCACAGAAACAGCTCAGACCGGATCTCGCACCATTAAGCCGTGTTGTTTATCTGCACAAAGCAGTCCTATACCCTCCAGAGAATCCAAAGCACCAGATTGAATTTTGCATTTAAATTGATTTCCAAAATTCTCCTCTCTGTTTTATGTGCGAGTTAAAGAGGTGTGAGGCACTGGCTTAGGTTTCTTTGTTCCCACGACTAACTTCTCACACTTCTCAAACTGTGTGTGGACTGTTGGCGGAGAAGTTTACATGTAATGGGGAGGCCGTAATGAGACAGTGTTTACAGATTGTGTATCGGTGCATTTGCTCACGTACACACAGATATACACACTCCCAAACACATGCGCGCATGTGTAAATTTACACTCTTGTGGAGGACTCTCTGTGCTAAAATGGCTGCCATCCAAATGGAATGTCCCTCGGAGGCCTTGGTTCTATAAAGAGACTGGAGGATGACGGGAGGGAGGGAAGGAGAGGGATGAAAAGAGAAATGGGGTAGACAGAGAGGGGGAAGAAGCAGTTAGCAATCATGGATGGAGCTGTTAGCTGTATAGGTCTAGTGAGTGTAGGTGTTCAGGGGTGAGAACTGCTTGGTTTATGTCCTGTTTTTGGCTCGGGCTGACATGGAGAGCTGCCAGATTGACTGTTGTCTGATTATGCCAGTCTGGAGAGTCCACCATTGTGACGGTGATTATACACAAAAACATACAAAGACACATGAAGCTGCTGCAGACATCGCAGCACATTCTCACTGACAGGCTGTAAAAACAGACACTGGCCAAGCCACAGGCAGAGATGTATAAAATTCACAGTTAAATTCAAGCAACACAAACCCAAACACAATGAGATGGCCACACCAAAACACAAAGTTTCAACAAACAGGCGCTCACACACTTGGTGGGTTTAGCATACACAAGAGATTGTAGGTGACAGACATAATCACAGATGCTTGTTCGCCAGGCTCCCCTCACCTAGCAGCTTGCTTCTTTAGTTTGGTGTGCCAAATTGCCAAAGCCATAGAATCTCAGCACAAGACAGACAGTTGAGCTGTGTGTGTGTGTGTGTACGTGTGTGTGTGGTTGGCTGGGTAGCTAGCTGGCTGGCTGACTAATGTCTCCGGGAGGCGTTTTGTGGTCGGTCGGGAGCGGAGGGGAGATTCTCTCTCAAGCTTCAAACTACTGGGCAGAACCGCACAGCAAGGATATGCAGCTGATTGATTACACATCACCGACAAGCAATAAAACAAAAGTGGAAAGACCGAGTGTGTGTGCACGCGTGCATGTGTGTGGCTCTGTCAAACCCCACTGGTTTGTGTATGAGTGTGTGTTTGAGAGGGAAAGTGAACCAGAGCAGAAGGTAGAAAATACTGTAACATACCAGTGTGTATGGGACTGTGAAAGTGTGTGTGTTTGTGTGTGTGTGTATGGGATGCCAGGCTTACCAGAGGTACAGAGAAATCTAGAGGGCTGTTTATAAAATGAATGGGTCCAGATGTTTCCCAATGGCCAGGGATAATGCAAGTCATTTGTAAGCAGAAACAGCTTCAGCCAGTCAACCACAAGCAAATGTTGCAGCTATTTTCTATGTTGGGACAATAATAGGCCTGAGCAGCACCCTGCTCTGTAAAGCCAACTGTGTTAAATGTTTGCATGTCTTTGTATACTATCATAGGTGTGCATGTTAATTCACAAATGTCAGAGTTGTGTTATTGTTGTCGAGATTTCTCATTTTATTTTTCCCAAATTTGGTTTTCTTCCGTTTTCTCCTCTCACTCCTTTTCCTTCTTTCCTTTCCCGTTCCTCGTCTCTTCTCAGGGAGTCCCCGTGCCTCAGCCTCAGCCCTGCACTTCCCCTCCTCCTCTATCATCCAGCAGTCCAGCCCGTACTTCACCCACCCCACCATACGCTACCACCACCACCAGGACCCGCTCAAGGAGTTTGTGCAGTTCGTGTGCACCGATGGCACAGGACAGCCTAGCGCACAGGTAAGTGCTCTGTGTGTGGAAAAGAAAAAGTTCGGGGGGGCTCTGAAGTGAAAGATGACAGGATAGAGAGGAAGGCACTTACTGAATGGTCAGTGTAGTTTTATGAAACTGGGAGCAGGAGGAGTCAATTGAGGCGCAAAGAGGTCGTCGAATTCATTTGGGCCTTAAGTGAAGATCCTCTTCCCAAAGGTAAGGAAGATGATCTCATGATAAAAACAAAAACATCTGAAAAATAACAATTTTCTTTTCATATATTTCCACAATCATGTCAATTGTGAGAAAGATGTCCACATAGCTGGATATGTTACAAGCAAGTAAGGCATGGATGAGACTGGCAGGGGCGGGGCTTATTCTGGATGTATCATAAAGCTCAATAATCAAGTTGCTTTTAAAGCTAGACTTCCAAGAGTTATTTTATGTGGTGTTTCTTTTTCTATCACGACACCTCTATCTTCAAATTTCGAGGAAGCTCGAGTAAAAAACAATCGGGGGGTCTTGGCACGAGAGTCACGCCTCAGATGAAGTTGTGGAAGCTAGAAGGAAACTCAGTGCAGGAGTTTACTGGAACCAAAAAAAGAGGGACACAGCTCAGACTTTCTGGAGGTGTCGTGGGCCTGATTCAAAACATCAGCAAAGAGCGATGATGTCCCCTCGGTAACCCTGATTCTTCCCACACTCACTCATCCTGATCTTTAAAACTAGAATTTCCAAACATCTCTGTGTAGGCACACTGTTCAGCTAACTGTCAGCTGGTTGTGGGGATATCTCAGAGTTATTTTACTCTTTACCTGGGTGCTGGTAGCACTGTAAACCTCTACGGCAACCTTGGCCTTGTGAGCAACTTTGAAACCACGAATCTCGCCCCTTTTCGTGGCCTTATCCTGTTGTCTCATCGTCCTACTGAGAGCACACAGCCTTATTTGTGAAATCCACTTTGCACACACTGGCACAAATAGACACTCTCCTCATGGCTTATTTTTTATTCCTTTCTTTTTTGAAGATTCTTACAGAGCACGAAAATAACTTTCCATGAAGACAACCCCGTTTTTCTCTTCCCCCTTGTTCTCGTTTTGAAGACGACTTTCATCACTTTCTCATGTTTTATTTCCCCCTCCCCCCTTTTTTAACCTTTTTGATGTTTTTCACGTTTTCTTTGTTGATGATGTGAGTTTGATGATCGCACTTGATCCTGTGTGTCTGAGTTGGTCTGAGTATTTGGCTCTGTATGTACTGCATCTGTCAATATTTGAGTGTCTTGCCCTTACATGCAACTTTGTGTGGGTGTGTGTGTGTGTGCGTGTGTGTGTCTGAAACCCTGTGCACTGTATATTCTCGGGGTGTGTCCTGCTCACCCTGTCTGTATGGTCCGTCTGCAGCCTAATGGAGGTGGCCAGAGCAAAATGCCGGGCTCCTTCCTGCTGCCCCCGCCACCCCCAGTGGCACGTCCTGTGCCCCTCCCCATGCCCGACTCTAAAATCATCAGCACGCCCACTGACGGCGGACTCAGCTCACCCGCATCTCCGTGTAAGTCACCCCCCACTCCCACTCCCCTCCACAAACCCCCATCACTCCCCCAGTCTCCCCACAGATTTTCAGAGAGGTCAATCCGAACCAAACTTAGGCTCCACTAGTTTTCCTTAAGACTGCAGCTAATCTGTCCGAAGTTTGTTAGCCAGAGCAGAAGCAGCCTTTCCAGACGTCCCAGCAGAGCCCTACACTTCGGCCTTTTTCCACTTTGTGTAAAAGAAACGTTGAGAGCTGGGACTTCTACAAAAGCTGCTTCTGTTCACCATCTAATGTCTACTTCCAGTTATACTCAGCAGCCCCAGGACATTCACTTCTATGTTATTCATCACCTCATGGACTGTGCCGTCACTGTGCAGTTCATCACTAGCAAAACCCAATTCTGTCGAGGCATAAGCCACGCCTTTGCCAAACCATAGAACTTCTTTCAGCTCCTCCTCTGAAATTCAACCTTCTCTTCTCTCTTCAAGCCAATGCAAACCTCCTTCACCTTTTCTCATCCTTCTTTTTACGCTCTCTTTTTCTGTCTCTCCGGTGTTTAGTTTCCTGCAAGCACCACAAGAGGCAGTGTAGTTTCTCTTTCTACTTTTTTGAAGTGTTTTGTAGTCTTGGGGGAGCAAAGCAGAGCAGGGCCCAGCGCACGTTGCCTCTGTAGCTGCAAGCCTTTGATCGATGCAGACTTTGCATGTGTGTCTGCAACAGCGGCAATACAATCTCCCCCCTTCTCTCCTTTTCTTTTTTTGCCTTCTCCTTTTCTTTATTTGATATATTCTCACATCCTCCTTTTCTTTGTTTCTGTTTTCCCTTTATTTCTCTCTTTTTCTTTTAAGGGAACAAAATTAGGGCAGTTGGCGTGGACTCCAAAAAAACATCATGCCCCACTTTTACCCACCCAATCCCCTCGCCACTTTCACACAAATCTCACAACAATTAAAAATTGAGAACAACAAAAAACATGAGAATCACAGCATAACAAGAACAAGCGAGTCTCTAAACATGAATGATACAATCTTATCAAACCTGTCTAATTAGTGTGTAACTGGGGGAGCAGGAGAGAGGAGTGTCATCGGGGAGCAGTGAGGCTTTGCTTGGTCCCACCCAGACGGGTGAGGTGTGAGAGTCGGGCCACGGGAGAGGCACACCGAGAGGGGGCACTGGATGGAGCAACGGAGGCACCTTCTCCTCCTTTTGTTATTAATTTTTCTTCTCTTCCTGTCCTTTCAACCCTTTCTCCCCTTCCAACTCTTTCAGATCGACGTGTCACTTTATTATTTATTTATATGAACATCTATATAAATAAATATCCTACTTTTCCTCTTTTTTTCTCATTCCAGTGACTGTTATCACTGTGTTTTTTACCCCCTCTAATTTTGTCTCTGATTTATGAGATTTCTCAGTTACAGTCATTAAAGCACACACACACACACACATATGCATACACACACACCATACTGCTATATTCTCACCCTCAGTCATGCATCACTTTCCAGCCCTGTCACTTTCACCCCCATACATCCCCATGATCTCCCCAACCTCGATGAAATCATGCACAGTAAAAAGTTGAACTCAGCCGCCATATTTGGAGTCCAGTGAGCACAACTGCCCTAAATTTGACCCTATGACATCACAGAGTGGTGTCACTTTTTAGGTGAGATGCTCCTCTTAATCTGTCGAACACGAGCGGAGCTTTTATTACCACTGGTGATGAATAGACTTCCTCCACTGGTCCGATTTGATAGTCCACAGAGAGTCCTCGGTGGTTTTCTATGATTAAGGTGGCTTGTAACTGAGGCCAGGGGCTGCTGAGGAGCGTCTGTGACTAACACTGCAGCCATATTTGGGGGAATAGTTTCCTTTATGTTAGGGCTAATCCTTGTAACCTGGTGTTAACCACAGAAGGAAAACATGAGCTGCCCATAAAATGAACAATCATCTGTGTGACTAATCGGTCATCAGGTCATCCCTGACCCTTATTTTTTTAGCCAGTAGTCCGTTTAATAGTGATTTATCCTCCTAGCCTTAGCAAGTTAGTGTCATTTTAAATAAATAGAGATAACGCTAGTGAGAGCATCAAACTGTAGTATGAGCTGGGTGTGTATGTGTGTGTGTAAAAGCATGTACACACTTGTCTCTCTCTGTTTATAGCATACTCCACGCCAGGCTCCACAGCTCCCAACCGGTTTGTCGGCATCGGAACACGGGACAACTTTCTGAATATCCCCCAGCAGACTCAGGTACCCCGCCAACCTCCCTCATTTGATTAACATCCACCCATCCACCTTTCCTTCCACTCCCCCCTCTCCTCCTCTTCCTCCTTCTCCTCCTCATCCTCTGTTTTTATGTCTTTTCCTCCCCTGTCCCTCATCACCCACTGCAAGTGTGACAGTGCTCCGTTACTGTAGGCACCTTCGGGCTTAAAGGGACAAGCATGTCATTCAGAGTGAAGGCCGTGATACAGAAGGAGTACTGGTACAATGCCTTCAGTGCATTCAGTGATTCAGCCCGTCACTGGTTTGAAGATTTGGACACTGAGGATTGAAATGACATCTGTAGTCATTCATAACTCCAAATCATTTTATTGAATTGGGAAGGAAAATCCAACTTGCATTCCTTTTCTGAGCGTTTAACCATCCTCACTGACGAGACAAGTGAACGTAGCTTTGATAAAGATGAATCTGTCAACACGAAGGCTGAGCTGCTGATAAAAGAAGAGGGTTGTCACTGATTCAAGTTCATGAAAGTGCACAGTTTATATTTTAAGACATCTTCAGGTCTCGGAGTAAGGGGTCAGACCCCTGATGAAAAGCATTGAACTGCCTCAAACTAGAAGGTCTCAGAGAAAAACCTAACCAGGTCTACAGATCTTATTCAGCAGGGAACACATAAATTCCCAGATATCTATCTACTTATGTGTAACTTATTGTTTCAATCCTTACCTTAACTTTTTTTTACGTCCCATAACTACTCTTAACATGCACAATCCCTGGCGTCAAGCCACTTGCACGATCAAACCCCTTACGGCCTCCACAGAATAAAAGGTCCTTCGCATGCTTATTGGTCTAAAGTCTGACACATTAAAGAGGTTTTCCAGAGACCTGATGTTCGTCTGGGGTCTGACACCTCACTCTGAGACCAAACAGGAGCACAAGAAGAGCTTCACACTTCAGGAACACAGTAGGATACGACTGAAAGAATCTAGTAAACCATGGACTTTGTTTCTTGATTGTTTTGTTAAACGATTTCCAGATCAAGAACAAACTTTGAACCCTAATACATTGTGAAACGAGTTAAATCCAGTGTAAAAGCCTCTTACGCTGAAAGTCCTTTGTGAAAATGTTGTGCTCTTTCTCTTGTACTTTTCAACACCTTAAAAACAGCTATCTCTGAAATCCTTTAAGAACATAAATATCACACGCGTGAGGAATTACCAATCAAGTGTTTGCATCTTGCCCACCTACGTTGACACAGAGTTGCCCGTGTATCAAGGCCTTTGGTTTTCGTATTGGTTTACAGTGTCTGTACCACAGTAGTTTCCCCACAATGAGTGTTCGCAGTGCCAGTTAGTTTCAGCTCCAGCAGTGTTGATTTATCTCTGCTCAGACCCACAGTGTGCATTAGTGCAGCGTGTGAGGCCAGTAGTGAACTACATTGTGGTTTCAGCTTTGGCTGCGCTCTGCCACTGGGCTGCAGTGTCTTGGGCCTCCTCCATCACCAACACAACTTTTCTCATTAGGGGCTAACCGCACCTGCCTGCAGCCAACTCGGCTCTCCTGTCCTCCCCACACATGGAAACAATCTGCATTCCTCTTCAGCACAGCTCTGCTCGGCTGTTCTCAACGCCCCCCACTGCCCTCCCTTTTCTCTCCCTCCCTCCTTCACCCATCCTGCTCCCTCTAGTATTTTCAAACTCCCCACCTGCACCACTTTTGCACAGATGTAGCCTTGGCACTGAGGGGGCATGGACACGCAAGCACATGCACTTAAACCGCCAAACTCTTGCCCCTGGTTCTCACCTCTGAGGAGCAGAGGTGCAGCAGGAACAGCAGCTCTAAATTCTGCTGCTTGTGTTTAGCAGATATTATTTAAAACCGTCCACTTGAAACATTCCTCGGGGTTTAAAGCACGCGTTGAAGAACGTGGGTTTTGACCGCTCTCCGTTAGCTGAGCCTAGTAGGTCAGTAAAGACCCCAGCCAGAGTGAGTAACCAAGGTCTCTGCCTGTCCTGCTGTTCTCTGGCATATGGAGAGGTTCAGACGATGGCCCTGCCAACCCGCCTCGCCGCCTGTTAGCCAACTAGCCAAGACAGAGGGAGAGAGTCTTCCTGCTGCTGTCAGGACAAGAAGCAGAGAAAAGCTGGTCTGAGGAGCTCTCTGGTGGTGAGAGCTCAGCTTTGCAGGAAGAAAAAGAGGGATAGAGAAGAAGAAAGCGGGACGGGTCGGAAAAAAAGTGGGAAGGACGGGGAGAAATGGAGGGAAAAAAGAGAGAGGGAGTTAGTCGAAGCTCGCTGCACTCCACAGTCACGTCCCGGCTGTCTGGTTGCCCGCAGCAACCAGACATGATGTCATAGGCAGTTGAACTTGGACTTGAAGGGGGGTTAGAGAGAGGGGGTCACTTTCCACTGCCAAGGATTACACTGAGAGAAGCAGAGGGAGAGGAGCAGAGGAGCCAAGAGGAGGAGTTATCTGCAAACACTGAAGAATCATGGGTAGGAAGGAGGGAGAGGGGGGTTAAAACTCTCTCCTGGGTTGCTAGAACGGGGGACAACACAGAGTTAGCTGTTAAAGGTGGGGTGATTTGCTGCTCTCCCCGGGCAGAGGACTGAGGAATGTCAGCAGCAGCCAGAACAGCTCAGCCTGTGCCAAAGTCTCCACTCTGCCCTCTTATCAAACCCAGAAACCGGATCCCTGGAGTAGCTGCCCTCAATAGCTTTACAGTGTAGCCTGAGACCACTCGGGCTCACAGAGCAGAGGCATATTAAGAGGATCACTTTACATGTAAACTGGCAGCGCATGACAGAGCAGTTACACTCCCGTGTTTGCTCACTGGAAAGCTATTCAGGCCGGAAACAAAAACTGCTGCTCTAATGCTATTTAAAGCTCCCAAATAACACCAGAGTGTTTTTTATGAGTCAAAACTCCAGAGTCAGCGCTCTTAAAACAGCGAGCGGTAAAGTTGAGGTGGTAACTTTTTTGACACTCTGTGGGACAGCAACGCTCAGCAGGAAGGGAAGGTAGAAAAGGAGGGAAAGGGAGCCACCTAGTGGATGAAGAGGTCTCAGACTCACTCACCCAAAAACAGAAACTGGAGTCGCCTCGCTACTGATTGGACAGATTTTAATCCTGAGAAGTTCATCCATGGATAGATAAGGGGTTTTTTGTTGGTACACTGCAAAAAAATGAAATCTCATCATGTGTTTTTGTCTTATTCTCAGTAAAAATGTCTTTTTAGACTCAATATGAGCCACATTCACCTGACCAGTCAAAATGTCTGATTTACTTGTTACAGGTAGTTTAGACCTCATTTTTGTCTTAAAATAACTTGAAATAAAACATTTTTCTGGACTGGTCAGGTATATTTGGCTCATATTGAGTCTAAAAAGACATTTCCACTCAAAACAAAAGAAAAACTCTTGATAACATTTCAGTTTTTTTGCAGGAAAAGAGGACACACTTCAAAAAACTGAAGTCTTATCAAGTGTTTTTCTCTTGTTTTAAGCAAAAATATCTTTTTAGGCTTAATATGAGCCACATTCACCTGACCAGTCTAGAAAAACATCTTGTTTTTAAGTTATTTAAGACAAAATGAGGTCTGAATTGCTTGTAACAAGCTAAAAAATCTGCCAATAGAACAAGAGAAAAGTAACTTGTATTAAGACCTCTTTTTTGTCTTCAAATAACTTGAAACTGGACATTTCTTGACCGATTAAGTGACTGTAGCTCATATCAAGTGTGATAAGACAACTTTTACTCAAAATAAGAGAAAAACTCTTGATACCAATTTAGTTTTTTGCAGGAAAAGAGGACACACTTCAAAAAACTGAAATCTTATAAAGAGTTTTTGTCTTATTTTAATTAGAAAATGTCTTTCTAGACTCAATACGATCCTCATTTTCCTGATCAGTCTAGAAAAATGTCTTGTTTCAAGTTATTTAAGACAAAATGAGGTCTGAATTTCTTGTAACAAAAAAAAATCTGCCAGTGGAACGAGAGACAAGTTACTTGTATCAAGACCTCATTTTTGTCATTAAGTAACTTGAAACTAGACATTTTTTGACCAATCAAGTGAGTGTGGCTCATATCAAGTGTGATAAGACAACTTTTACTTAAAATAAGACAAAAACACTTGATAAGATTTCAGTTTTGCAGTGCACAGATTAGAAACAAAACTGTTGAAGTAAAAACGTTCAGCTGTTTGTTGATATCTTCTCTGTAACGGCATGTTTTGGAAAATGTGTGTTCACATCTTTTACAGTTTGTTATGCCCTCACTTTTACCTTCTTTATTCATACTTGTTCATAGGTGCTGTTTTTCCACTTTCTGTGTTACAATCTGCTGTTTAAACCTGATTCAGTTCAACAGACTAATCAGACTAATCCTCATTCTTTTCTCCTCCACAGTCCTGGTTCCTCTGACATGGCCTCTCTGAATCAAGAGCTAAAATTGTGTCATGAAAATTGGAAATGTAGGGAAAAAAAACACACCACGGCTGATTAGGAGCAGACTGCTGACACTAAAAGGTTTTTCTCTCTCGCCAACACTATTCAAAGTTATACTACAGAACCCCCCACCCGCCCCTAGACACCCCACCCCAATCCTACGAGGACCCAGCTCAACATGATCCAAACGAACGATCGTCCCGCTTCATGCAGGAGGCTTCAATGAGATTGAGTGGACAGATTCAGAATGCAAGGAGGAAGAGGAAGACTGGGAACTGTCTCACACCACAAACGCCGGAAGGAAACCCAACATGGAAAACTGACAAATGACCAATTCTACATTTGTTTTTGTTTTTTTTTTAAGATTTTTTTTTTTCATTTTGTTGTCTCCACAATGAAACTCCATGCATTGGCTTGGAGATCCAAAAACTAAAGAAGAGGTAAAAGAGAGAAGTCGGGTGTGTAGTGAAAAACAGTCACCCCACAACACACCTCTAAATCTGTGTGTTTAACCGCTCAGCTCTCTTCTAGGTGCATACTCCCACCTGACTCCCCCTCCACCACCAGGGTCCAGACACAGACCACAGCCTCACACCTGTGTGCCGCCACGCTCTGACTCCTCCATCGCTTAGCCCTGAGCCTTTTCTTTTTTTATATCCTTTTTTTCTTTTTCATTTCTGATTGGCCAATCCTGGTGACGCCATCAGATGGCGATCACACATATGCACTAAGTGGCTGGTCTTTGTTTACCTGTCAGAGAATCAGGGCGGAGAAGCGATAGCCATGAGGCGAGTGTAAGTAAGTGAACACACGACAGACAGTCATAACACTAACTCTACATGTGCTCTTTCGTCCCCTCACCTATGCACTATTAATTTTGAATAAGGGATGAACAGTACTGCACATCGATGGTCAGACGAGCGATTAGAGGAGTGAGTCAGGGCCGAGTGTCACCGCAGAGATGAGGCTGTGCTCACATGAAAGTCTGGACCCTGAAACTCACAGCAGCCACACACACACACACACACACACACATACACATGCTTGCTTGCATCCCATGCAAACAGACCTACTCTTTCAGATCAGCCTGTCAAACAACCAGTGCATCGACTCATCCTGTTATTTTTCCTTACATAGGATTTATTTCACAGAAATGCACACGCAGCATCCGCTTCATAATATTAGCATTCAGTTTGTGTTCCAGTAGGTGTTTTCTTGCGATTTCCTTTTTTTGTGCTGGATTTGGTTTTGGTTTTGTCTCACTTGGATTGTTTTAACTTTTTTTCTTGCATGTCATAACACTTTTTTTGCTTCAGTTTTCAGTAACACATTAAGTATCACGCTAATAACAGATTTCAACAAAAGAGCAGCAGTTTCTCAAATCTCTCACCTATGGACAGCACAGTAACAACAGCCCATCACATGCCACCCTTGCATTGCTTTACCCTGTATCCTTTAGTCCAGACACAGGAAAACCCAGAGGAGGACAAACACACATGCACACACACATATACACACACATGCACATTGAAAACGCACACTGACACCACCAACAGGACATTAAACGATAAAGGGAAGCCTTTATATTTGGTTCTCCAAACTGCCTTTGTTAATGGTTTTTCATTCACTTAAGATTTTTTTTAAAATTTGAGATTATTTTCTTTGTAAATGTTCACATTTGAAATTGCTATTGGTTTTCTTTCTCATCATGACACAATCCAACAAAAGCCGACCTCACAAAATAACTGGACTGCCTAGCTGTTGGTTCTGTTTTGCAGGGATTGTAAACAGGTCTGAGGCCCTGTTCTCAGCCTCTCTAGTAACATTAGCTCTATGTACTAAAACCATATATCAAGTCTATAACAATATATGAAAGTGCCTCTGTATTCCCTTCATGCAATTAGTAATAAAGTGACTTCAGGTTCTCTTCCCACATATAAGCTAAAGCTACAGGGAGTGGTAGCGTTGGTGCATGTGGAAACCATTGGCCGAGGACAGATCTTTATAGAGGACTGCAAACTTTTTTTCTTTTATTTTGTAAAGACAGAGAGAGAGAGATCTTATACATATATATTTATGATATATGCTCCTTTTTAACTTTTACTACATGAGCTGGTTGGCAGTCTAGTTATTTTCTGAACTCTCACCTCCCTTTTCACCCCCCCACCCTCCACGACTTGTTTCAGTAACATCACCTTACTGTTACCAGTGCGGATCAAACGACACACACCATCGCCGTCTGCAGCACAGGATTATAATACCTAGATAAACATGTCAAAAATCGACAGTAGGTTTGAAGAAAAAAAAAGTGTTTGTTTTTTGATGGAAAGTATTATTATTGAAAATATGTGTCGATTGAGCCACGTGCAATGCATTGGGTAGATCATTGTGTTTGTCTGTTAGAGATTTTTAAGAAAGCTACAAGAAAAGAGAAAAAAAATGTATTTGTTTCAAGTCCGTAAGCTCCAGGACTCTAAACTAGAGGGCCATGAAAAATCCTAGTCTTTGTAAGTTGGGGGTATTTGTTTTTATTTCCTTTGTCTCTTTTTTTAATGTTTTATGTGTAATCAGTTGTTTATAAAAATGTGGGAGGGCTGAAGGAAAAAAAATCTACAGAACTTGAGGAAATAAATTCTCTATCATCAGATAAAAACCTGGTGCTTTAACACTATAAAGTACATTCATACCTATTGTAAATGAATGGTGATGAACAAAATTAACAGACCGTTTAGGAAACAGCATTATTCCTCTCTCTATTTTTATTCTTCTTCTATTTGTATCCAGCGGGGGGAGAGGTTCCTGGTCCTTAAGGTTGTGACACAAAAGGCATTTCGGTTCAACCTTTAGAAAAGAAAAAAAAGAAGTAACAAACCTATAACTAAACCCGTGCACTGCCTGAAACTCACCAGCAGAAAAAAAAACAACAACCCTCCCAGTTTAATCCTTTTCCTCATAAACACACGACAAGTTCCTCCCTGTTCTGTGAGAGATGCTTCACACGCAGAAATCTTTTCTACACGTCACCCTGGTATGCTTCTGAATCTGCAGCAGTATCTAACTTAGCCAGTTGTGGATGGAGAGAGTATTGGTTAAATAAAGGTGAAGGTAAAGAGTAAAATGTGCTTAAGTGGTAGAAATCTGACCCATGTCTGAAGCAGGCAGCAAGGTGAGCCTCCCCCCTGTTCCACCCCCTCCTCTGTAAATGACTCTTTAGTGCTTGTGCTGTAGTGTATAGTTTCCCAGCAGTTAAAGGTTGTCCCTTAAAAGTGCCTTTTGTTCACAGACTCCATTTTGTAATCCAGATCGCCCCCTTTTTTTTCCAAATGGCTCGAGGTAGCAAGTTGTCCCTGAGTGCCGCACGGAGGCAAAAAAACAAACAAAAAGCCATCGCCGATTCAGCGCTTGGGGACAACTTCTTTTCCTCTGCCTTTGAAATGAATCCCTTTCACCGTACCTCCCCTGTACCCTCTCTTCCTTTTCAAATTCCTATATATATATACATACATATATATATAGTACAAAAGGAAACTGGTGTGAATTAGTTCTTTACTTTTTATTGATAAATGATGAAAAAAACATTTTGAAAAGGCAAAAAAACTTGTTCTCGTTCAGCTCTTGCTTTTTTCTTCCCCTCTGTCTCCACTGTCTGTTTTCTCTTAGACATTGGAGTAGTCTGTATCTGTGTGTCTGTCTCTCTCTCTCTCCTGCTCTCTCTCTTGCTCTCTCTCTCTCTCTCTCTCTCTCCCTCTCCCGCCCTCTCCTCTGTTGAGAGGGGGATAAAAAAATTTGCCGAAAAACTTTTTGTCTGAGCAGAATGCAGTTAGCTCACATGTTATTCTTGTCTGTATGCTTCACATTGTATTACCATACCCATCTTCTTCAGCTTTTTCCATTCAACAGCTAATGTAAGTGAACAAATTACGCTGACGGGCTTTTGGGGGTGTCCTTTGGGTGGGTTTGGAAGGGACGACAGGGGTTTTAAGAGGTTTCCTGAGAAGATAAACGGGGTCCTGAGGGCTGGATGAACTGCTTTGAGATGTTGGAAAGGGGCTGCTTTGACTAGCATAAGAGTTTGCTCTTTTGTCTCAGCTATTTATTTTTGGCTTTGTTTTATTCCCTTTTTTTTTCTTTTTAATTTGGATTTCTTTTTGCTATCAGGGTATGCTGTCGTTGAGAAGCTCTTTGAGGGCGCTCAGACTGTACATGAAAGCTACAAGCACCTTATAACCGGACTTGTCCTTCACGAGGCTGAGAGAGGGGGTTTTGCATTTCCAGGACATATCCCACAATCTTTTAAAGTGAAGTATTATGTTCACGGTGGGTTTCGCACAGAGAAAACCCTCAGCAGTATTAGCCATTTACAACACACCAATCAGATAGATAAAAAACCAGCATGACCCTGAGCTCTCACATTTCTGAGGATTCAGGGAAATCCCTCCATGTTTCTCCTCTGACCACCTCATGCTGGACTGCTCCGTGTTTTCGTTCTGTTGTTTATTTTGTTCTTACTCTTCTTAAGCGTGTATGGTTATTGGTGTAATAGGCAGCACCCTAGGCCCCCTGACTCTAAGCTCTTGTACGCCTCTGTGTACGCCCTCAGTGCAGCACCACTTCTTTGTCAGAACACCCCCAGAGCTCTAGGTGAAATGCATGTGTTAATTACAGTTTCTTTTCCATAAGAAGAAAAACACAGTTTGAGAAGAGCAGCACCTGATTGAATAAAAAGGATGTTCTTGACTGTACTATCCTGCTGTGTGTTGTCTTTCTTTCCTGGAGCAGTGCTGAAATAAGAAGCAGAAAAAGCAGGATATCCTGGCCCCTCAAAGAAACTATATTTGATGTCTTATGGCCAACAGGTGGCACTAAACATATATTTTTATGATACCTATGAGATTCAGATTATGTTGTAAATTCTATCTAATTTAAATTTTCTATCCGTAGAACTAAAAACAGGCTTTGGTAATATGTTTGGGTGGGGATGGTCAGCAAAAATAAAAAATATGAAGTAGACTGAAGCCATGGCGAAACAAAGGAAAGGTATGTAGATGTGTCCAGAGGTTGATTACTATTATGCAAACTGAACTCTGTGTGAAGGAGATAGGGTAGACTGGGGACAGTTGTAACATTTTTTATCACTTCTGTCTCTAACTTTGAGCTCTTATAACCCAGTGTCTTCAAAGTGTTTTTCAGATTAGCTTTAAGTGTTTGCTAACAAATGGCCTGTGCAAATGCGTGGCTTAATCTCAAATACAAGGAGTAACATTGTACAATTTGCCCCATAGCCCTGGTCAGTTGTAACATACCATGGGGTGAAATGTAACATGATAATGTAAGGACCATACCAATGACCTAAGATATTAAGAGCTTTTTTTTTTTTTCAAAAACTTTCCAACAGAATTGCTGTGATTCTGCAGAGTAAAGGACTGAACCCTATAACACCAAAGCATAATATTTGATACATGAGTTGCAAAGACTTCTATCTATTTAACATAAATAGTTTATTTGAAATGCTTGTAAAAATTTTGGGAAAAAAAAAAAAAAGTATTCTTCTCCCGTGAGGATTATCATTCCATTACAGGCAGCTGAAGTTGTATTTTGGCTCTTTTCAAAATGGCCCCTCCCATGAAATCATCCACAAACATTTTTTCAGGAAAACCATTAATTTTCAAGAAGTTGCAGTGAGCATAACATCTATATATAGACTGTAAAAACAATGGACGTCCGCTTGCTCGGCTTGAAGTGAGGTCTCCACAAAAACTGCTCTCCCTGGTGGCTGGCTGCAGTAAAGGTTAATAAATCAGGTTTTCCAGTCATTCCAGATGGGCTGTGGTCAAACTTTAAAAAATTAATACTCCTCGTAGAAATGTTTCTCTCGTCCAATTGTTAAGGTGGTTTAAAGACATAATTTGGCTGTCTTGTATTCAAGTCCTCTTTTTTCTGAAAAGTTTTATTTTCATTAGTTATACAAGGTTAAAAACAAGGTTTTACGTTATGTTTAACGATGATTGACAGCTGCCATTCTCGTGTATTTTTATCCGGTACTGTAAAATATGTCGGGAGCTAGAGTCAGGAAATGATTAGACTCTCAAAAGAAAAAAAATAATTATTATTTTTGTCACCCAGCTCCACTCAGATTCTCCCAGACTCCCTCATCGTCTCTAATGCGCAGACTCTGGCTTCACAACTGCTACAATGGCTGCGTCTGTGACGAGGGTATTTTGACTTCAAAACCATACATGATAAATGGCAGAGACACACTGTCGACTCTATATACAGTCTATGCATCTGAACAGTTCCTCATATTTAAAAATAAGTATTTTCTGCATTGAAGGAATGCAAATTTTTGAGAATCTTTACTGTAAGGTTGCCAAAACTGCTCAACCTATCAAATGTGACTCCTAAAATATATCATAACAAAGTTGTATAGCAATATACACTCCTGGAGTGCGCAATTAATGGGTTTACAGATGACATGTCAGGCTCTTAACCCATTTTTGAAATGTTACATCTTACCCTAGGTAAGTTTGTTACAACTGTTCCTGAGTGCAATAGGGATGAGCTAGTTTGACTCACAACTAACAGCTAAAACATAACCACAAACAATCTGAAAGAAAGAAAGCTAAACAGACACATGATTAGCGTGAAGTAGCCTACGTTTGATGAGCAGCTACAAAGTATGCTGTGCAACAAAGATAATTTGAGTAAAAAAAGAACCTCAAAATTATAATTACCTTTGCTAAATTAGCTGTGTCTACTTCAGGGCACTTCCTCTTCACATGTGGAAAAAGGACTAAGGTGTGCATGTTCAGAGTGAATCAGGTGATTCCTAACTTGTTCCTGATTGGAGCAATTGCAAGTGTTACAACTGACCTGTGTTACAACTGTTCCTGGTCTCCCCTATAACAACTTCCTGTTCTGGGTCATGGCACCACACTCTTCTGGAAAGTGGGTTTTTACTTCAGTAAGTTTTGAAAACTTTCTCCACCACAGGACTCTAGAGTAAGAGAAGAAAATGAACATGTAAGAACTTCCTGTTAACAGCTAGGGAACTGTGGCTCTAGATGAATATGTGTATGCTAAATTGCACATTTTTTGTTTTGATGCATGTTTAAAAAAAACTGCAAGTAAGCTGTTAATTGATGTAGTGGTTCACAAAATATCACAGAAAGAAATTCCGAGACGGATGAAAATAACTTTCAAGTCCTGCCCACTAGGTCAACATTACCAGCGCAGTAAAATTTGACGATCTCTTTCACTGCACTGATCATCTCAGCAATATCCGGCTTCTCTTCAAAATAAAAGTACAAACGTCATTTAACACGTACCTTTAATGTAAAAGTTACAAACCTACAGGTCAGCCAATTCTAAATGGAAAAATAGGCTGATAATTATTTCTAATTTTATTAATTTAACTAAATTGTTCAAGTGGCTAAATTGTTTCATGTTAAATGTTATCTCCTGTGCGTCTTCTTCGAACTTTTATAACAGGTGTAATTTTATTAATATCTTAGCCGCATATTAGTGTGATTGTGTGAACGGTATTTTCTTATTCAATTTGGAAATTCAACGTTATTTAAGTCTGTTTAAAATAGTGCTTTTATTTTGAAGGGATCAGTAGCGCTTGCTTACGGTACAGACACAAACATCCTGATTACGCATTTCCGGTTTATATTCTTTATGTAAACACAAAAGCCTTTAACTACACAAAAAAACAACCTTAGACACGGTCTTAGTCGATGGTGCAAACAGTTTTGCACGTAGCCGTGTAGTTGAGCTGTAAACGGAGTTATTTTGGAGTAGAGACGACGCTGCTATTGCGGTACTTTGTGGTGTTTGAGCTTTTTAGTTTATGACAGCAAACTTTATGCTAACAGCTAATTCAGCTAACGTTAATCGTATTATTGCAAACACTCCCACAACGTTTAACTGTTGAAGCGTGTTAGGTGCGCTGTCACCTTCGTACCCCGGTGGACCCCTCTCATGGTGGTCTCAGACCCATGGGGAACTGCCTGTTTGCAAGGGGGGCGGATGACCTGTCGCTGCTGAACGAGTCCGAGGGGGGCAGTCTGCCTGGAGAGCCTCCTCCACCTTACCAGGTGAGCTGCTGGGGCTCTGGTTAAACACACCTTAAAGGTGTAAATGAGCATGTGGGCCCTTAAAAAAAATCACACTACCACTGATTGTTTTTCCTGTTAGCAGTTTCCGTTTTTTTTTATTGAAATGAGAACCTCCATCATGTTGTTCCTGCAGATTGTGGCTCAGGTGATAGTACTTAGTTTAAAATTAGCGCATTTGTTGCAGAAACAACCTTCTAAAAAGCCACTTTCACTTTATGATGCGACATACTTCTTTTAAACGTGATAATAGAACTATCATAGGCACATAATTCTGTAGATAAAATTTAAGATATTTCTAATAAATGATGAGTTGCTTTTCTAGATAGGCTAAAATGCTTAATTATAGACATGCTGCAGTTAGTTTTACTATGACCCTAATGAAAGTCACAAGCAGAAACATTTTTGTCTATAATAAATTAGGCAAAGTTGTACCAGAATCCCCTTTTTCTACAGGCTGCTGTTAAAAGATCTCACACCACTCCCTCCCCTCCCTGTCTTTCTCCAAGGAGCAGACTCAGCCGGCTCCAGTGTATCATCCCAACCCTGGTGAGAGTCGTCTGGCTTATCAGCTGACAGAGGAGGAGCAGGTTCGCATTGCCCAGCGGATCGGTCTCATTCAGCACCTGCCCAGAGGCATTTTTGACCCGGGCTCCGACCCCTCTGACAAGAAAGTTAAAGAGTGAGTGTTAAACTGGAAATTCTCAACATACATGTTGTATGTCGTTAAAATTATCAACCTTTTTTAATTTGCATACTATTTTTAAAAAAATCTTACTTTGATCTACAATGTTAGCCTTTGGACAGGTAAAGGTAGTTGCTTATCATCTAAGGAACATGTTATTAAAACCAAAAATGTATTAGAAGAACTTGTAGCCATACTTCATCAGTTTTTCATAACCATTCTTTGAGGTGTCTTATCTTGGTAAATTTAATTATCACACTGTGTTTATGAAGCATGCAGAGAAAGTAAAGAGATTCTGTGTGAACTCTAAGTTACCTGACTTTGGGTCAGTTTGGTGAATGAGGTTAATTTTGTGTCAAAAAAAAAAAATGGTATTTCTAAAATCACTGTATGGCCTAATTTTGGTCGTATTTAGCCTAATAGGATAAGGGATTGTGAATTTTTTTGCTCTCTGTTCAGAATAATGCATACAGCTTTTTCAACATGTTTGAAAATCTGTAAATCTGGTTCACCTGACCTAATTTTACTTTTGTTCGTACTGCAATATCAAGAGCTGTTTCTCTGTCTCCCAGGTGTGTGATCTGCATGATGGACTTTGAGTACAGCGACCCCATTCGGTTCCTGCCCTGCCTTCACATCTACCACGTGGATTGCATCGATCCGTGGCTGATGCGCTCTTTCACCTGCCCCTCCTGCATGGAGCCGGTAGACGCAGCCCTGCTGTCCTCCTATGAAACCAATTGAGCTACCCCTTGAGTGCAGCGCCTGCCTGAAAATTAAGCTGCATCTTTCTTAGCCGAAACTGTCCTTGCTGTTCAGATGGGTAGCCAAAGGCGTGTGGCACTGTGCAAATGTTTGGAGGGTTTGTTAAGAGGCAGTTAGATGTTACAAACAGTGCGTTGGTTTGGTCTAATATGCACCTAGCTGGGCTTTGGACACTCTTTGCCTTATGCAGTAGGATGATGTGCCAAATCAAGATAGATGAAGAATAACGAGAGCTGTAAATGTAGCACAAAACCACTGCAGAGTAATTACACTTTTCTATGACTCAAAGTCTGTTGTAACCTGTGATATTTTTGGTAACCAGATGCATGTCATCAGTCAAGTTTACTCCACCCCCTTCAGCTGTGATGTGCAATCTGTTTCATCTGTGGAGATAATGCAGGAAATCTGCCTTGGTTTCAGGACTTCTTTGTCCTGAGTGAGTTGGTAAGAAGCTGAAATGAAGTTCCAATTTTAATGAAATAACCCACAGGCCTCTTCAATGATATGCAATTAAAAAACACAGAAAAATAACCAGTTATGGTGAAATAGTAAGTTTTTTTCCCAAGCAGAGTTGCCAAGTAGTAGAACCCTTTGTCCAGAGTTATTCTTTATTTAAAGTTATCTAAAGTTTTAGTCTGTGGTGTTTTTTTTCCTTTAAAGCTGCTTTTATTGGGGTGGATCCGTTTTTGGAGTTTTATGCCTTTCCACAAACATGGATCCTCTTCTTTGCTTTGCCTTGAGATCGAGCGCTGTGTTTAGTTTTGAAATTCAGTGTGTCTCCTTTTTTTGTTTACCCTCAGTGATTTTTACAAAGATATGATGCGCTGTGCAATCCTCCGTAAAGCACCTTGGGATAGCCCTCCTCTGGCACTGTGTAGTTTAAGAATTTGATAAATGATTGTGAGTTCTGATGTTTGTATTTGTGCTTTTTGTTCTTGTGTCTTTTTTGCAAGAGGATTATGGCGGGTGGCTGGCACGTTTAGGTGATGTTGTTCATGAACCTTGTTGGTTGTGGTTACCTCTCTCGGTCTGCTCCTGAATGCTTTTGTTTGCTCCAGTTGAGGAAAGCAAGACGGTAAGAAGAGGCATAACTCAAGCTGCTGTGCCTTTCTTGGGTTTGAAGTAAGCCAATTTCTGTGAAGTACAATCATTTCTGACAGTTTTCTTTTGGTCCTCTAGAGGGAGACAGATACCAGCACTGTTTTGATTTGTGTCACTCTTAAATAAGCTGTACAGGTAGAGGCCAGATGTTTGCTCCGGCTGCTGTTAACAATCATGTGTCATTGTGTGCCACCAGTGCACAAATTTAGGAAAATTATGAAACCATAATAAAGTGGAAACCAAATCTACACCAATTCTCTGTGTGTCTCTGTGTTGTAGCTAATTCAGCTTGTATTTTAAGTAGAGCCCGACCGATATGGGATATTTTAGGCCGATGCCGATACCGATACTGGGGGCAAAAAAAGCTGATATCCAATATATCGACTGATATCTGATAGATCGACCGATATCTGATATATCGGCTGATATATATATTAATAAATTCATTGATATACACAGGATATATATACTGTATATGAACACAAATTATTATAATACCCATATGATTCAAGACAGAGACAACTGTTGAATTAAAACAAGAAAGTTTAATTATAAAACTGTCAACATAAGAACTGTAGTGTTAACCAATGATAAACAAGAACAAGCTGTAAATACCATAAAAAATAAAGAAGTCAAACTTTAAACACAGTAAGTAGAAAAAAAATTACAAATGTAAACACAATGAGCAACTTACAAGACATTAAAACGCCGTATTATAGTCTTACATTACATAATGGTGGATGTGTGAATTAACAGCATTTGTCTTTGTTTATCTCTCAAAAAAGCAACTTACACGACCTTAAAACGCTGTTCTATAGTCTTACATTAGATAATGGTGGACGGAGGGGGCGGGCACTCGGGCAGTGTGCAGCCCAACACACATGAGCAGGAGCGACAGAATCTCCGTGGAGCAAAAATTTTTATAATCGGCTACATTTTGGCCGATGTTGATTAATCGGTGAGAGGCATAATCGGCCTGACCGATTAATCAGTTGGGCTCTAATTTTAAGTGCACTTTAATTAATTTCAATTTTTGATAACATGTTTGTATGTTGTGTTAGTAGCTGGGTAAGAGGCAGGAAAACTGACTACAACACCAGATCAGTTTTCAAGCCTATAACTACTGACATTTCTTTTTCACTGCACCAAGCCTGTAACAGTAGGAAGACCCAAACTCAGCTCTGTGTGTCTCTGTATCGTCATTATTCAACTTCTTGTGTTTTTAACCTCCTTGTTGTTCTTCTGCTCCATTTCCTTTTTCTCTTCTTTACTTTGTAGTCAACCATTAACCCTGTAACAGAGGTTTCACTCTTTCCATAAAGCATTTGTAAAGACATCCTTCGTGTTGTTTACCAATTAAAACGCTAACAGGAATTTGGGATTCAGCAGAAGTGTGAACAAGTAGAAGTAAAATACTCTGTACTCTGTTTTTGTGGATCGGTTTGAGTTGGCATGTGGGGCTGAATCAAGAAAAAAGTCACTTTTCTTGTCTGGTTTTCACCAATCAGAAACAAGTATTTCACAGCCTGATCATAACAATGAGATATCACACTGGCACCATGAATGGCAGCAACCAACTGTCCTTTTTTGATTCATTTAAAAAATATCCAACACTAAAGAAAAATGCTCATCATGATTTCCCAATGAAATTCAGAGATGTCTTCAAATTCTACCCTTTAGCCTGTCAGCACACTCCCACTGCCTCATACTATTTATTTACCATCAAAGATGACAAAGAAAGGCAGAGAGAGCTTTCATTTAGCTATCTGAAGCCAACCAATGACTGGCAGTTGAATCATTATCTGGTGTTTGAGGAGAAACCAAAGGCCAGATGAACAGCAGGCACTCAGGAAGGTGCCAAAACATTTGAGCAAATGTCAACCAGCTGGACTCTGAACATCAGCGGTGTCAGGCTGCATTACAAGAAAACAGCCTGCACGTGCAGTGCCAGCTTAAAGAGACAAACACAAACCAGAAAGTTACCTTTTTTAAGATTTTATTAAAAAAATGTTATTTACAGTAATAAAATCACACATTCAAAATCTTTTAATACATTCTGGTTATAGAGTCAGACATTAAGTTGCTTTTTTTAAAAATCACAACAAATCTCTGATTAATACAAAAGAATATCCCAGCCTCAGGGCGTTGTTGTAATTCCTTATTTACAGACAATTTTAACATTACAAAAGTATATACAGGTCTGAGTTTTCTTCATTTTCACAGTAGAAAAATGCCTAAAAGGCATAGATGCCCATACTGACTGTGGCCAGAGCCACAAAGAGTCCCAGAACCATCCTGAGCAGTGGGCTGGTTTTGATTATGGTCCCACTCATCTTCTGTGTGGTTACTGGTGAGGAGTGTGTGGAACGGCTCTGCAGGTTATTTTCAGAGACGACCAACTTCTGTAAATCATCAAAGACCTGCAAAAATGAAAAAAAAACAAGAATATCAACCAAAACATGCGAAGACTGAAGTTAATCTTTCATATCCAGTGACATCTTGCTGTGTCAGGTGTCTCTTTCGCTCTGTACCTGGATATTCAGCTCAAAAGCTGTGATGGCCTCCTCCAGCACATTCTGCTTCTCCTCCTCCGTGAACTCCACACTGTTCATCCTGCTGCGGTACAGCTGCTTGAAGAGGTTTGGGCTGGTGACGCCGGGGAAGGCGAAGAACGACAGACCCTCACTGCTCTGCAGCCCCATGGACTTCTGGGCGATTCGACCCAGGACCTGCCCTCCAGAGAGGTCACCAAGGTACCGTGTGTATGCGTGGGCGAGGAGGTATTCAGGGTTTTCTTTACCAAGCTGAGAAAAGAAAATATGTGTAAAGGGTGTTATTCCAGAAGTGAACACTAGAGGCACACTGTGAGAAGCAGCTGTCCATGAACATACCTGTCTGATTCTGTGGCAGTATCTCTTAGTGGCTTTAGGGATGACAACCTTCTCTCTCCAGTCCTGGCCGTAGAAAAACTCCAGGTCTTTCTCAAGAGTCTTCAGCCGGGCCAGCTCAGCGGGGAAGTAAATGGGCGCGACACCAGGGTGGTTGGAGTTCCTGTCCAGCTCTTCTTCCAAAGCCTCGTAAATCTTGTACAGTGAGCACAACAGGAGCTGAAGAAGAGGAGGAGAGATGTTGTCAGACAAAGTTATCACACCATACAGAAAGGTGGGACTCATTCTCAACAAACACATGTTAGATATGCACGATTAAGGTGTTTTACCTTGTACTGAGGTAGGGAGACTTTCCCTCTCTGGAAGCTCAGCATCAGCTCTGTGTTTTCTGCCCTGGTGTGACTTTCTTTGGTCACATCTTTGATGAGTTCTGAGAGATCCCTGCAAAAAAAAAGAGTTACTTAAGTAAAGAGCTGTAAAAACATAAAGAGAAGGCTCTAAAGTACACACGATTTATATAAACAAAGAAGGTTAACTGCTCGACCTGCTGCTTGATAAACCTTTAAGAAAGCAACACATAAACCAAAGACCTAGTTTTGAGGCTGCAGACTCCACAGCTCTGTTATCAAGTTTATTTTCTAACTAGACATTTTTAAACCATCTCATGCAAGAGCATTTTCATGGATAAGTGCATGGAGGTGGTGAAAGGAGGACGAGTCAAGGAGATTAAAATATGAGATGGAATAAATCACAGCATCTCAATCTTACCTGGAAGGCATCGGCTCGGCTGTTTTCTTATTTTCAGTCACCATTCTGGCCTGCAAGCAAAACAGGATAAAAAAGAGATATAAGAAATAAAGGGATGCTTGAAGAGATGTTTTATCTTTAAAGTCAAGGAGAAAAGCAAAATATTTGAATCAGATGTTGCAAGTGCCATCACTTAATCCTATATCTTAACAATAGACACTCTGTTTAATAATATGAAATTTTTAATTACACATTTTATGCTTTTCTGTCATGAAATGTTTGTAAATTAAGTTTAATTATCTGGAAAATCACTTCATGCCAGTGTTACAGCATTTCAGTATAACATAGAAACAGAACACTGGTGTGATTTTGATATGTTTTACATTAAACGCTTTAATTTTAAAGTAACTACACAATAAATTGCAAGAATCTTGCAAGAATGCAAACTTTATGCAGGAATCTGCTTAAAATGTTTACTAAAAATGTGTACTTCATCCATCTACAGCTCCTTGTCAACACTTCTGCCTCATTAGGAAGAATAAAGTTTCAAGTTTCTTGTCCAGGTCTTCAGCCTCTATATGCCTGTATATGCTCAATTTTCACTCCTGTAATCTTCTTCAGCAGCCCTTGACCCTATCCTCCAACATGCCCTCGTTGTATCTTTAAGATTTAAGATAGCAACAGAAGTCTTAGAGATTGAAATAGTATTGAGCTTCACTCACCAGTCAAAGAAAAAGTCTTGTAGTTTCAGTAGTTTGTTTTTATCCTCAATGCTCCTCTGTTTCCACTCTAGATGTCCAGTACAGTCTGTCCTCTAGCAGCCACAGTCCTTTCCTCAATTTATACAGTCCTCCTCTGTCTCCTCCCCTCTTGAGGGAAAACAGCACCTCACCAATCCTCAGCTAAACATGATACCGCAACTTCAGCAAAAGTTGGAGGAGGGACTGAAAGTTAACATGATTCAGCAACTTTGACACAAAGTTACTTGGAAAAGTGGAGGAGGGCGGTGCCATGGGACTAAACATGAGTCAGGAAGTGTGTGTCATTCCCTGGGAAAGCAGGAAGAGGAGGGCTGAGTGCTTAGCATGACAATGCAGCTTTGACATTCCAGAGTTGAGCCACATGATAAGGAGAGACTCTTAACATGACTGTGTGAGTTTCTGGAGGAGACGGCGGGGGAGGGAGGAAGTGTTGAAACATTGACTCACAGTACAAAAAACAATCGCATGATTGTGTAAAGATAATACATCAGCAGATCTCAGTATATCAGGACTATGAACTTGTTTTACAAGCTGAGGGACTGATAGTGAGAAAGTTTTCACATGAGAAGTCAAGGTGTCAGCAGGACAAAAGATGACACTGTTGAATGACTCAGACACTTTCATTCCTACCTTTAATATGATAACACAAGAGATGCTGACTTTAACTATCTTAAGCATCAAGATCAGTGTAAATCAAGTCCTGGTAATAATAACTACTGTTACTAATACTACTGAAGCTGTAAACATCAGTGTGTGCCAATCCCAACCCAGTCCAGGTAGATGTCTGTCTAACACAAGTCTGTTAAAGAGGAGTTTCATCTCACCACTGTAACTTGAAAAATACTGCAAAGTGCTGGTTAAAGATTGATTGAATGAAGTGACGCACATGCTGGTTTAAAAGCTGGAGAGGTCATTTAAACATGTGCAAAGATTTATTGCCTCCTTTTGCTTTGTCTTTACTTTAAAAGTACAATTAAAACGTAAAGATACTCCTTTATGAAGCAAGAAGGTTCAGCTTTTACTTTTGTTGACCTGGACATAGAGTTTTCCTGTAATTCAGCTCCATAAATCTCCCCCTGTTTTGTAAACACACAAATGTCCCAGTCTACTCATTGTAAATATTTGTAGTTCTACTGTCCTCATCCTTGGTTCAACTTCTGGCCATAGGTCTGCCCTGAATGCCCCCGTTTGTCTTCTCTGAGACAACAGAGACACCTGAAAAATGAAACTGACCCTCTCTCTGGTGCTACAGGCTTTAAATATCACAGGATAGAAATAGTCTGTCTTGTTGCTGATGGTCTTGTTTACTTTGGTGGCCCATTGAAACTCCTCACAGGAGCCTTTTGAATTTTTTAAGCTAAACATGAAGTAGTGCTTGTCATTGTTCTGACTACCCCAGCATTAAACGTCTATAAAAACGAAGTTATCTGACTTTGAAATTGGACTGATCAACTGGCTAACAAAAAACAATGCATACATTGCCTGTGTGATTTTGGCGGTAAAAGGGATCTGATCTGTTAACATACCCAAGCTGTGAGAAAATCCCAAACTTCAAGCATTAAAACAAACTTGTGTCACAGCTAACTTTGTAAACATTAATCTGTAAAATGAGCACTAATACTGACAACCAATCAAGGTAACTGAGTAAAAAAGAGTCTAAAAAAAGTATAACACCTCTTTGTGATCTAGAAAAGAAAAAGGAACACCATTGTGATAACTGATTCTTTATCTGATGTTACTTTAAAGTCCGAAACTGCTGCCGAGGGAAGGTGTAACAAGTGATTCATTCCATGCTACCAAAGTGTCTTACTTTTAAATATTTTTTTACATAGTAAAGTCTTGATGCGTGGTACATTTGACATTATATTTTCTGTAAAAAAAAAGAAAAGAAATAAAGAAAATAGAAAACTTTGGTGTAACTTTTCGGACACCTCCTTCTTAAAAGCCCCAAAAGTCAGAAGGATTGTGAGGCCACGAGAGGAGAAAATCAACAAAAAAAATGTAGAGGATGAAATCAACAAAAATATCAGAAATACTGATAATTCTCACATGAGCTTTATTATTGGTCCTCAAAATGTTGTGATCTCAAGAAAATTTAAAAAATGGAAGAATTTTGCACATGCATCAGTGGCAAAACCCGATATGGTTCACAGAAACTTAAAATCATGAACACATATCATTTCAAACTCTACTTAGAGAATAAAAAACCCTAAAAACAACATCTAAACTCTAAATGAGTTATTTCAACACTCACTGAGCTCACAGCATAAAGTATAAAATAAAAATGTAAACAAAAAAACAAAGGTTGCTTTATGTGCGTGTACTAAATCTACGTGTGAGTGTCTGTATTCATAAACAACAACGTGTTGTATTTCTTAAAAAACAATCACAGGCGATAAGTATTATCAAAAATTTCGGGGTGCGGTTGTGTGTGAAGTAGGTCAGACAGTTAGGGATGGCATTCAGTTGTGGTGCAGATGTGTGACCCACTGCCCTTCTTTCCAGTTTCCAGGAAACTTGTACAGTTGGTGTTGTCTCACTGACCAATAAGTTTCCTTGAATGGAGGTGTGGTAGGGGTTTATGTGGCTGATTTTCTGTTGTTTGGTGGGTGTTTGATTGTGTTAGGTGCCAACGGCTTTACTCTTCTTGGATGTTGTTGAAAAACTGGCCTAACACTTCAGTATCAGCAGCAGGTGAGGATGTAAGTGAAGGTCAGAGTGGATTAGGACACAGGGTTTAGCACGGTGGGTGGTGCTGCTCAGTGAGTTGTTGCATCGTTGGTGGTACTGGTTGTCGAGCTGCCCTCTTAGCCCTGTCAACTTTCCAGGAAACGCCTACAGTTGGTGTTGTCTAATAAGATGACCAACGTGTTTCCATGAATGGAGGCGTGGTTGAAATGTGGGTGTGTTTATGTGGCTCTGATGGGCAGTTGGACAGTTTGGGCGGCGTCTGCTGCATTACGAAAGGGGGAGGGAATATCAGAAAAATAAAACCGCCTTCGGGATGCTCTGGGAAGCTCTGAGCACATTTCATGCCGTGATGAAAGATTATTCTGGTGACCCGAAGGAGCTGGCAGATTCAAGGCCAAGAAAAGCAGAGAGTATAGTTGTATAATGATGATCAGAGTGAACCAAAAGGTAAAGTTGCTAAGCTGAGTGTTGGAATAACTGAAACTCACTCCAAAAAGCTAAAAGAGCTTCTGCTTTGGCTTAATATCTGAGTGGACATGCAGCAGCCAGTTGTGTTACAACTCACAATAACATTCCTTATCAGTTTTCATGCAGCAGCCTTTTTGACATTTCTAAGTGTGATGTTAAAACATTGATTATACTTGTTTTTCATATTATTGCATGTATCACAGAGCACTATCAAGACTAATATGGAGTAGGCCGAATGAATGAAATCTTAACATTGCAGGGTTTACTTAATCTGCTTTCTGTGTAGGCTTTATTAAACAAGCAATACGTTTTAGAGCATGCACTGTAATCTATCTAAGCAAATTAAACCTTGAAAGCTCTGTTTATGACTTCTGGGGTGTACTTCTTGGAATATAAGAGGTCATATAGGGTGACACTGGCCAGCCTGGGACCTGCAGATAATGTCCTTGTATCTCACCCTACACAGTGCCCCCTGTGCCCTCAGAGACCCCCCCCGCAAGTGCACCTAGGAATTACATCAGCTCTAATTTATCAGTGATACTGAATTCTGCAAAATGTTGATGATGAAATGCTTTTAAGGAACTCTTCACTTAGTTTTAGAAAGTGTTGCAGCTTTAAACTTTTGAAACTCTTAATTTCATTACACAGTCCGTACAGTTGTTCACTTTTCACTGTCAAAGTTTGTGTGACTTCATCTGAGTCTTTTTTCTTTAAATTTTGTATGTGTATGTTGCTCACTTTCAACAAATCACCTTCACGGTGGGACCAAGATCAAGATCAGAATTGGTTGTTGGTGTTAATAAGAATATTAATAATATAAAAACTGAAGTGTTTGCGTACAGGAAAAGAAGAAAATATCTTTATATACAGTACATTAAAATAACATATGTGCAGTATAGCTGTTTGTGAAGGTGGGAATTGTGCATGGCAGTGCAAATAAGCATTTCTGCATAAGTGTATGTAACAAGTAGTGTCTCTGTGGGGGGGTTAGGGGGTTAAGCGAGGTCAGTGGTGGTCAGGGGCCTTGTTGTTGAGACTGGGTGCACACCAAGAGGCAACATCAGGTTTAGAAAAATGAATCCTGTGCAGAAGAGCTAAAAGTTGCTGTATATCGAGAATCTGCTAGGGGGCTGGCTGCAGAAAAACTGGAAATCACATACACACCAATTCAAAAAAAGAAGAACTTTTACGGCATTAAAAAACCTTTTTACAGCCTAGTTCAAAAACAGTTTGGGTCTGAAATACTAATTTTGCTACCTACATATACTGCACGGAGGGTGATTTTTTTCTCTAACTCAGCGGTTTTGTAGATATTAGGATCACGAGTTTGTCCAATCAGAGGTACAGCTCAGCTCATGCGACTAACGGACGCCCTATAGCTGTTAGAAAGGAAGCTCACCAACAATTCGCTTCTCTACTCTGCATCAGAAACAGACAGGTGATGTATTGGAGACTACTTCCATAATTCGCCTCTGTACATCTCCAGGGTCCTGGGGGATGTACAGGTCCAGTCTGCCCTTGACCTTAACCGGGGCACAGTGTACCAAATGGTAATGAAGTAGGTGGGGATGGACTCGATGATGGAAGTGTAGAAGTGCATCAATGACTTCGGCAGATTGAACTTCCTAGGTTGCTGCCAAAAAGTACATCCAGTCTGCTGTGCTGTCTTAGTGATGGAGTTGGCATTCAGCTCCCTCTTGAGGTCCTGGGTAATGATGGTTACCAAGAAGCTGAAGGACTCCACAGTGTCGACACGGAAGTCACACAGGGTTATGGGGCAGGTAGGGTTGTGTTTTTCTAAAGGTCCACCATCATCTCCACTGTCTTTAGAGCACTGAGCTCTAAGCTGCTCTGACCGCACCAGGTCCCCAGATAATCAATCTCCCACCTGTAGGCAGACTCAACACCACCAGAGATGAGTCAGGGTGGTGTCATCTTAAAATTTCTGTAGCTTGACGGACCTGAAGATGGGATTTCTCAGCTTCACATGCTGCGTCCTGCCTGGAACGAAGTCTGTAATCTACCTACAGGTGGACTTGAGCAAAGCTGAAGTTCACAAACAGGATCCTGGTATAAGATCTTGAGGAGTCCAGGTTCTGGAGGATGGAGTCCACTGAGGAGGACAGAAAAGAAGCCAGCTGTGGTGGGTGAAGTGGAGCCGGTTTCTATTGGCTTATGAATGGACTCTCACAGTTTGAGGCCTGCCTTGAGATTAATCATACAGGAGTGTCCACCACTGCCACCTGCAGGCAAGAGAGAAGTCAGTGCAGCTATACAAAGGGATGTCTTTTGGGTCCTAACACAAAGTGTCGTCATAACACGAAGAAAGATGAGCATGTGAAAGATGAAAAACTTGAGGACTTTGGGGATTGCTCATTGTTAAAAACAGACTACAAACAGAAATTGCTGTGTGTCTTCCTTCAAAGTGCCTTTTTGTCACATTTCTGGAAATATGCATAAAATATGGTGTAGTGTTCTTTAAAGTGGCCTGCACAGAGTTACTAATCACATGACTGACAGGAGCAACACTGATTTAACAATCGATGGGTAATTTTATTCCAAATTAACATATAAGCTACAATTTTGAAATGGACAGTGTTAAACTACGCATTATTTTGTAAATACTTTTATTTTTAGATGGTTTTGTGCAATAACAGGTGTTAAGGGTTGGGATTAATTTTGGAAAAGAGTCTGAACGTTGTACTTTTCCTTGCCAAGCAGCATCTCTGAATTGATAGCATTATCAGCATACAAAAAAATAAAAAATGTGAATATTTAGCACTGACTCCAACTTGTACAGAAAAGCCCAATAAATCATCTGTCATGTGAAGTTGATAAAACAACTCACAGTACCACATCTGCCCTGACAGCCATAGCATGTCATTACCACAGTCTATGGTCATGACATAACAGATAATAGGTGATCCATTGAATCACAGTCCTCTCAGTCCGGTGAAACGTGTGTCAGCAGAGTCAGGAGCAGCAGCAGTCAGCAGCGCTTAACGTGAGTCAGCAGCTTTCCGTTGGCACAGTTTATGAAATAGGACAACGTGAAGTCGACAGCGTGGGTTTCAAGTTCAGCCGAGGCTTTGTTTACAGCAGTAAATCACATGCTCGGTTTTCGCAAAGCCATTTATTGCATTGAGAAACAGCATTTGGATTTAACCTTAGCTTCCAGACTAGTTTTGACGAGGAACGCTAACCGTTAACTTCCTGTTATCCGGGAATGTTGACCCAAGGCTAACGGTCGATTATTTTCCCTAAACGTTTTCTGTTTTCGTTTATTTTTTACGACAATAACAAGAAAAATAGCGGGGAAGTAACACAACTCGAGATGTTATAGTCAAGTAAACCTTACTCTGCATGTGTAGCTACATAGTTAGCTCTCTTCGTTAGCGAAATATTACTCACCTGTGCTAGCCAACAACAAAGCCAAATCAGCACAACGTAAAATATACGTCCAGGAGTTGTAACGTTGGCGAAAAAGCTTTATTATTATTATTATTATTATTATTATTATTATTATTATTATTATTATTATTATTATTATTATTATTATGGTGCAGAAGGAAAACATTTGACTCAGATTTTTTCATCATTTAAATCTTTATTTAAAAATACTTATTTTCTATATAAGTTGATAAATCAGTATAATGGGCCTATCTCCAGCAAAAAATTTAGCTGCACAATCTTTAGTTTTGTCATGATGTTTGCATTTTTTGAGGGGGGGAGGGTGTCTCCATTTATATTAAGGAGGAGGGGGAGAAATGTTTATTATTTAAGGATAAAAAATGCTGAGATGGGAGATTATGCACAGTTTAATATTCTATGTGTAGAATTCAGATTAAAAAGGAAAGAAAAAAAAACAATCCAAGAGTTTTCCTGTGAAAATGTATTTTTCTAGCACAGTGACCCAGCTAAGTTTCTGTACTGCTGCTCCACTTTGGTATGTTTTAAAGTAATACTATCAAGAAAGCTTACCCTCCTTTTATGTGTCATTTTAAACAATCAAAAGCAGACATGAGCATTTAGGTTTTGTTTAAACAATGCTGTGACATAAAATACCCCAACACTTATTTTCCTTGACATTACAGTCAAACTTTGGATCTACTTTCTTGATCTTGCAGAATCTACACTGAGTATGCACGCAGAGAGGGGATCTGTAAGTGGACGCAGCCAGAGAGGAAAATAAGTCCTACAAAATCTCAGTACTGTACATGGAGGTGCTTGGGGAACCAGATCTCGAGGCAGGTATTACCCAAACACTTCATGCAGTAGATTCTGGACTTGCAAGAACATTCAACCACCTGCATGTGAATATGAACAGGCAATACTGGAAGTTTGAGAAAAGTTAATGTGATATGTCTTGTGCTGT
This sequence comes from Halichoeres trimaculatus, assembly GCF_033239565.1. Lineage (NCBI taxonomy): Eukaryota > Metazoa > Chordata > Actinopteri > Labriformes > Labridae > Halichoeres > Halichoeres trimaculatus. The sequence goes on along the minus strand of NW_027437180.1, from coordinate 33,187,738 downwards.
GACAACTTTGCATAGTCTATATGTAGATGAGTGTCTGCATATATTCAATCTTTGACCTGACTTACAGGTCTTTGTATCAGCCTTTTCCAGTTTATGGCAGTATATGTGAGAAAACAAATGGGTTCAGACTATACAGTTTGGCACGCACTGTTCTCAACTCTGTGAAAGACAGCTTATGTAATGCAGTAAGTGTGTCCAGTAAATGTTTAACAAAGTTATGACCTAAATCAAGTGGTTATATTTGTCCCTTATTGCTAAAAATGGATGTTAATCTCTCTTTCCATCTGTCTGTCAGGAACCATATGACTTTTTCAGTGAGACAAGGGTGCACTCTGGTAAGGGGATTTTAATGTACACTTGTGTGATCAGCAGTGCAGCAGAGGTTTCCTCTCACAAATCTAGTAAGGTCTTATCTCAGCCATAAAGATAAAGCAAAGATGCAGAGGGTGAAAGCAAAGACTGATCATGTTTTATAATAAATATATGAAACATTTCAGGTGGAGATGAAGCTGAACTTTATAGAGCAGAGTCCTCAGACATCCTACCTGCTTCACCTCGTTATGTCTCACAGAGCAGATGGGGATTAAGAGGAGGAGAGGTAAGAAAAAGCTGATAACATCTAGACTGAACACATTAATTTTGTTGATAGGATGGTTAGAGCACACCTTTTCATGATCATGCAGGACAAGTTGTTGCACTCATTTTACCCAGCAGAGGGCAGCATTTATCAGGTAACCATCCTCTATCTGTTATCTTATTTTTGTCCTCTGTTATTATCCAAAGTGCACTTGCAACTTGTCATTTTCCTCCTCTCTCTGTCCTAGGACATTCAAAGCTCATTTTTGGAGTGTTGGGTGTGTTTGGATAATCAGCACAGCATGGCAGTCTGTCCTAGTTCCAGGACCACCAGCCTCCCAGTAACCCCAGAAGCCCACAGACCTTGTACAGTGATACCTGTGCCAGGACCTGTACTTTATCCCATGATATCTAGCCCTATGGCTGCCACATACTCTCCTATACCCTCTATGTGCAGTCCCATCAGTTCAGCCTGGGACACACTCAGACCGACCACCAGGAGTCCTGGAAGGTTTAATCAGGATCCTGTCAGAGCTGCAGCTCACTTGCACCTGTTGGGGGAATCCTTATTCCTGATTGGACAATTTCTACAGGAGACAAATGTGAGTAGATTTAGTGTGGATGATCAATTCTCAAAATTTGGAATTTGACATTGATTCACTTCTTTTCTGACTGCTTTTCTTGGCCATGTTTGCATTTGTATTCTCCATCGATACTTGCATTGAATTATATACGGTCACATTTCCAAGACAGATCAGACACTGTGCAAACTGAAATACACACAGAATCTTAAGATTTCTTTGCAAGAATTGGAACCAATATAACAGAAAATTGTGCAGTGAAAACTCAAATCTTGAGGTTGAGACACGGTTTCATTTAGAAATTATATGCACATTTTGAAAAGAATTTTGAAGACCAGTTGTCAACCACAGGTCCCGTTGAGACTATGATCAATGAGAAACTGAATAAAAGCCAATGATCCCTCTTTGTTGTATCCTTGTAGAAAACAGTGAGTGTGCCAGGTAGCTTGTCCTTGCTGCTGGACTCCCTGCTGTGTGCCCTGGTTCCTCTGATCTCTCTGACCTCACAGATACCCGAGCTGCGGGAGTCTGCACAACATAAACTGGTGAGAGATGCAGCCACATTAATAACACAAAAAGTCTTTTCCCCAGCAATTTATATGTTCCCTCGTAGTGTTACTGTTTTGTTCATTTATTTAAGGCCTCAACTCTGGAAAACATAGACTATTTGATGCCCGGGCTGTGAGTGATGATGAAGACCCCACTGTCAGTTTTCAGTATTTTTTATTTACTGAAGAAAGAAAGCTTTGTGTTGATTTGAATTTACAAATGGAGTCCTTTTGTGTTCAATATCTGTTATTGACCCAACAACAAACACTGTAGTTAATTTAAAAAAGGAAGAACTTTATTTTGGTGACTGGAATGCTTCATTGATTATTTATACCATTCTTTGCCAACAAGGTACCTGCTCTCTGTCGATGTATTGATTACCAATTTTCTCTAGACGCACTGACACAACTACATGGATGCAATGGGTAGCTGAAAGATTGTCTCTGAAAAGTTCTCAACCACCTTGGTAAAAAGATAGGATTTAACCATAGGTTTGATTTTAAGTCAAAATGTCTCTGCTCTTGAAAACTCTGCAGCCAGAATTTGTGGATGGAGCCATGATACTCTGCCAATATAACATACCGTCCAATTTTTCTTTCAAAGCTTCTCAACGACAAGCTCTACGCCAATTTTTTTCCTGCTTATCACATTAGATGCACAAAGTTGATGAGGTACCAATCGTGACACGATGTCAAACCCTATTTTTAACCTCAAATTACTAAAAAGAAAATTCTCAGAAAAAAAGACCTGAATTCAAATTAGTCAAATAATAACTCCTTATCACTTCCTTATTGGGATGTTTAAAAAAAATACGTCGGATGTATACTTTAGTTTTTGCAAAAGCTTCACCAAGACTTTTTCTATTTTAGGCTATATATGTTACCCAGAACCAAAAGTGACTTTTTCATTTCTTGGTAAACCCTTACTGAAATGACTGAAAGTCAGGTTGATGACATCACCCATGAAGCCAAGAGTCACATATTTTAAGTCACGTAATGAGAGAACTATCTGCTCCAAATCTGCATTTCTCAAACAGTAGCACATTAGTTTGGATTAGTTTATGTTAAAACAAACATACTGTCCTCCTTATTAACAACAGAGTGACCTCAGCTTAGCACTTAAATCATTACTCACAGCTATTATTGTAAGACAGTCATATAAAATTAGATCCATTATCAAACTGTAGCAGTCATTAAAATTAAGACAGTTTTTATTTCACAGAGATTATTTGAAATAAGTCAAAGACTCTTTAGGTGTCCAAATGGTTTAATAAACCACACATTATTTTCTGATTGCTCATCCATGAAACACAACATAAGATCACTTAAGTTCCAGTTTGATTTATGTTACATGTAACTTGTCATTAGTGTCTGTGTCATGCCGTCTGTCCTGATCAGGGAAGATAACTGCAACAGAAGGAGATACCTAAATGCATATTTTAGCAGCTCTCCAGCCTAACGACTGTCACCCTGACAGATGTCTCATTTGACAACCATCCATGGGTTTTGACACCTCAAGGGTGTGGCAGATAAAACCTCAGGTTGAATGATTCACTTCTGCCCCGGGATACTCCTCCTCCTCCACCCCATCTTGGAATGCTTAGCAGGCTGCACACAAAGAAACCTGTTGTGCACGTAAAAGCGAACGTACAAGTGTGTTCATATGTGCATGTTTCCCCAAATTGGGAGTGGTGAGACGAGCCTCTCTGTCAGACTGCAAACCTCACCTGCGTAAGCTGCTTTTACCTTTGCCAACTGGGAGTCGACATGTCCTGAAGTTGTCTGGGTGACAGAGACAGACTTCAGTGTCACCTGAAGAAACCGAGCGCGCAGAGCCAGCGATTTATGAGCACAGCTTCAAGGACCTTTAACAGTTGAGTAAGCATGATTCAATTCCTAGCCTTTTTACTAATCCTGAGAGGTTTGAGTAGAGGGAACCTAATTATAGAAGTTTGTTTGACTGAAGCAGTTAGTCATATCGATAAAGCGTCTCATTTATATTTCTGTTTGGTTACCAGGAACATGTTGTGTTCATGTTTGACACCTGCTATGTGTTACTGGGAACTTAAAGCTAAAACAACTGTGTGTCTCGATCTTCTTTTGTGGTTGAATTGTTTCATTTCTGAGGCTGAATGTAACAGAAGTGCTCAGCTGATCAGTCTGCTTTGTTGTTCTCTCATAGTGTTATGTATCCTCTGTATTTGTTAGCATATGTAGTTTGATTTGTTTTGTGCTTGTTTGCATATGAGTCCAGTTATAAAAGTCCAGGTAGAATGTAGTTGGACAGGATTGGCAAGGCGTGGTGGTTCAGAGTGCTTAGATAGAAAGGGATGTAGGTAGAAAATGAGGAAATAAAGCTTTGTGCAAGATAAAATTAGTTTTTTGTTCATTTACATTACAAGATAGAGAGAATGTGCCAGGATCCTTAAATGGTGTGAAACATCTTTTGTGCTCAAACAGACACACACCTGATTTTGGTTAGGTAATGTCACTTGACCTTAAATGTCTGACGCTCGCTTTCATCCATCCTCTTTGCAGCGATGAGTGAAAGCCTAAGTGGAAACTACTTTGGCTCCTCGGCCGAAGGGCTAAAGCTGATTCTTCTGGGAAACATTGGATGTGGAAAGACGTCTTCAGCAGACAACATCCTGGGCCAGGTATCTCCCATTTCTATCAGTGCTTCCAGGAGCTGCCAGCTCAAGCAAGGTGTCTCGGAGGGCAGGAATCTGACCCTGGTGGAGGCTCCCAGATGGTACTGGGCTGGTGGCAAGATGGAGGACAGTGTCAGGAAGGAGACAGAGCGAGCGTTGACACTGGTAGCACCAGGCCCGCATGCTTTTTTGCTGCTGGTGCCTGTTAGCCAGTTCACAGAGGTTGGTTTCAGCCTAGACGGTTTTAACTTCATGTGAATTGAGCTGTAACAAGTGGAATGTGAGTCATCCTGATGGTTTTCTCCTGTCCTGGTGTTTCTAGATGGAGGGTCGTGTTCCTGAAGAGCTGGAGGAGCTGTTTGGTGAGGGTGCACTGGATCACACCCTGGTCCTGCTGACCTGTGGAGACTACTTAATGGGGAGAACAGAAGAGGTATGACAGCCTATAGCCTCTGTCTCTGTTACGTATTATCATCAACTTAAGTAAATAAAACTTTATGCTCCTGTTTTGTAAAATGTGATCCCCAGATTATCTCTTAATTTCAGTCAGTCAGGTTTTACTAAAACAGATTTTTTTTCTGTGAGCCTAAAGTCTTGAGATCAGGTTTTGTATCCTACTTTTAAAACATAAACTCAAACTAATAAATCTTAGCTGTCAGTGCTACTTCCCAAAAAGTTTTCTTTGGTTATTAATCACTGTTTTCTGTGTCCAGCAAGCTGCTGTTTCTCAGAGCAAGAAAAAATCATGTCATCGCAAAGACGTTTTCTTCCCACAGGAGTACCTGCGAAAAGAGCACCCAGGCCTGAGGCAGATGATTGAGAAATGTGGGGGAAGGTACCATGTGATCAATAATCGTCAGCGACAGGACAGACAACAGATCCAAGGGCTTCTGGAGAAGGTATGAAACTGATGCAGAGTTGACATCGGCAATAAGAATTAGAGTTCACACACCCGTTCTGAAATTTATATTGCTAACAGCTTTCTGATTGTCTTACTTATCTTTGGTGAAAGCCCAAGCTAACTTGACAGTGAGTTGCAACACTGCTGCCAGCATTCAGGCTGTTTGTTTAATTGTTTTGACGGAGCAGGTTGCTGAGCTTGCATGTGGAGGTTTTCCCAGCAACGCCCTGTTTTCACAACCACATAATCACACCCAGGAGAACGGATCAGTTTGATAATTGGTTATTTATCTGTTTATATTTAAACTTCACTGGCAGGATGGTAACTCATTCCATCATGATGATAAAATGTGGTTTTAAGCACAAGTGTGTTTTTCTTCTTCTGTATTGATTTATGGAACAGGTGGAAAACATGGCGCAGGATAAAGGGATTTACCGTGTGAAATCACTCGAGGAGAAACAGTTGGAAAAACGAGTGAGCGAAAGACGGAGAGAACTCATGGATAGTTACAGAGCTCAGAAGGAGGAAAGACAGGCGGCTTTATCAACGCGCATCTCAAGCAGCATCTCAACCACAGAGAGCAGTACAGAGAGAGGAGAGGAGTACAGCTCCTTTCTGGAAAGACAGAGAAGAGAATGGAGTGAGGATCCTGATGGGAGAGTCAGTGTGAGACAAGTGTCTAACGGACTTTATTCAACTCCAACACCTGAAGATCAGCCGTACTCAGAGCGGTACAAAGAGCGGTACATGGAGCGGGAGCTGATGAAGACACCCAGTTTCAAACTCAATGCAGGTATTGTTTTCCAAAAGGACAACACCACAAAAATTAAAAGTATGAAAACAGAAACTGGTTTGGACTATAAGTACTGTCTCTTCCCTGCAGATGGAGCCATACTCTCACAAATGTCTGACACTAACACATCTCATAAATTGGTCACCACTTGTAAGTCTCACAATCTCTCAGTTTTTGTCCTGAAAAACTGTAAAGTTCCCATTTTTCAGCAAAACCCATGATAAATGTGACTTTCCCTGATTGTTTGCAGTGCACCACAGAATCAACAGCTTTGAAGAGAGATCCCCAGAGCAGTCTCCAACCACCTCTCCACGTTCCCCTGACTTCACCTTCACCTCCTCCTCGCCTGTGTTCACTTCCTCCTCCTCCTCATCGTTCCCCTCATCCTCTTCTTCTGACCCCTCATTCCCCTCCTCCTCTTCCACCTCATTCTCTACTTCCTCCTCCACCTCATTCCCTACCTCCTCCTCCACCTTATTCCCTACCTCCTCCTCCTCCTCTTTATTCTCTTCCTCCTCCTCTTCCTCCACCTCATTCTCTACCTCCTCGTCCACCTCATTCCCTACCACCTCCTGCTCCTCATTCCCTACCTCCTCCTCCTCCTCCTCCTCATCCTCTTTCCCTCCCCGCTCCTCCTCCTCCTCCTCTTCCTCCTCGTTCCCATCATCCTCACAGTCTTCTAAGGAGCTGCGTCTGGTGTTGCTCGGCCGATCCGGATCAGGGAAGAGTGCAGCTGGTAACAGCATCCTGGGGCGTGAGGAGTTTGCGTCCCGTCCTGAAAGCCTGACCCCAATCACTCGGGAGTGTGAGAAGAAGAGAGCTCTGGTTGAAAGAAGACAAGTAAGTCACATTTTCTCATTTTGTATCATATGATTGTTAATCAACCTTCTAAATTGTTGCATGACTCCTCTTTCGCCTGCAGGTGGCGGTGGTCGACACCCCAGACTGGTTCAATTCAGAGCAAACCCCAGATGAGGTGCGAGCTCAGATCTCCTCCTGTGTTGCTCTGTCCAGTCCCGGTCCTCATGCCTTCCTGCTGTGTGTCCCCATAGACCTGCCTGCAAAGACTGAACTGCAGGCTCTCGGGGCTCTCGAGTCTGTTTTCGGCCCTGAGGCGGTCCAGAAACACACTATGGTCCTCTTTACTTATGCAGATCGACTGAGGAAGAGCGGGAAGGCGGGGGATGGCAGTGCTGAGGCGTACATCTCTGGTCAGCGTGAGGATTTGTTAAAGATTGTGGAGAAATGTGGAGACAGATTTCACGTGCTGGAAACAGGAGGAGGTTGGAGGGACAGGAGGAATGTAGCAGAGTTGCTGGACAAGGTGGAGCAGACCGTGAGTGAAGCTGGAGGACAGTGTTATTCTTGTCCCGCTTTTCAGGAGGCTGAGAAGAAAGTGAGGCAGAGGCAGATGGAGATCGCCAGGGAGAGAAAGAGAGAATTGGTCAGACAGTTCAGCTCTGAAAGGCGAGCGCTTTATTCCTCCATGCAGCCTGTGGCTGAGGCAGAAGAGGAAGTGAGAGAAGATGAGATTGAGAAAACAAGGAGTGAGGCGGAGATGAGTGTAAGCACCATGAATATCGAGAGTCTTCCTCCTGTTACGCTGTCCACCATTTCCCCTTCACTGTTACACTCCTTTATGGAGAAAATGAGCGCTAATGCAAAGATGTTACCCAAGCTTCTGTCAGACGGCTCTGTGTGGGTGGGTGAGGGAGCAAAGAAGGTGAGGAGCAGCCCAGTTTGGGGGACGATGGGCAGCAGAGCGCAAGACGTTCAGAAGATGGTGGCTGATAGTTCCTTGTGGCAAAAAGTTGGATCAAGTGCAGGCCAAGTGTCCAAAATGGTGGGAGATAGAGTCCCCAAGGTAGTGGTGGACAGCTCTGCATGGGTAGGATCTGGAGCGAAAGCAGCAGCAGGAAGTCCAGTGTGGGGAAAAGTTGGTTCAGGGGCCAAATCAGGCGCTAAGATAGTGGCAGACAGCTCCATGCGTCTCGGGTCTGGGATCGGAGCTGGGGCGAAGAATTTGGCAAAGAGCCCCATGTGGGGAAAAGTGGGATCTGGTGCCAAGAGTGGAGCCAAACTGATGGCTGACGGCTCCATGAAAGTTGGAGCAGGACTCGGTGCTGGTGCAAAGAAGGTGGCTCAGAGTCCAGTGTGGGGGAAGATGGGGTCCGGGGCCAAGGCAGGAGTGAAAATGGTGGCTGAAAGCTCAGTGTGGGAGCGAATGGGGAACACGGCGAAACAGGTGCCCAAGGTGGTCATAGCAGGGGCTCTGCTGGGTCTGGTGCTTGGGGTGATTTTAGCGGGGGCGATAGGTGGAGCTGTGGGGGCAGCAGCTGGATCTGCAGTCGGTGAGGTGGGAAGGAGAAAACTCAGTAACAAAGATGCGTCAGTGGATGTGGGAGAAGCTGCTAAGAGTTGGGAGAGAACGGTCAACGACAACATGGACTCTCTGGTCAACCAAGGAGGGAAGGTCCTAAAAACAGAGTAACTGCACTAACATGGAGAAGATGTATGTAAATGTAAAAAGAATTTACTTTGTTTAAATTTTGGAACAGATTGTATTGTAATTCAACAGATCAAAGGTTTTTAAACCCCTTTTTTAACATGAATGCAAGTTAAAAAACGTGTTCCCATTATTGAGAAAGATTCCAACTTAAAATAGTTTGCACGTCTTGTTCCTACAGTTATAAATGTGTTCAATTGTAATTTAAAACAATAATATCTTATGATTTATCTCTTTTCAAATGTTTGCATGGTGCAACAAATTCTGTTAGATTATAATTGTATGATTTTTTTTTTTTTTTGCGCCAAGTCTTAGCCCTACATACGATGATTTCCCACACAGCTATAGTGTTGGCAGTAATTTCTCGCTAACCCTTTGCAACTTTTTTTTTTTTATTTTACAAGTTTGTCTGTTTATAGCTGAAACTGTAATCTATCTCTATGCTCAATAAAAATAAAACCCTCGAAATATTGTGATCTTTGCATGTTTTGAGTGAGTCAGATTTATGAGGATAAAAAAAAGTCTTGACATAAAATTTTCTAAAAATATTTTTTGAATTTTTTTTATACAATTTTAACATTTTTAACAGCACTTGTTTTTGTCGGCTTTTAACCTTTGAACACGCCTTAATCTCTAAAGACTATTAGCAGTTCTGGGTGGAGGATGCATGAATCAAATATCCAAATTAATGCCGAACTTTTTTTTTTAATTATGAAAAATATGCCATTAAAAGACAAAAAAACAACTAAAGTAAAAAAAAAAATGATGAAATTCAAAAATAAAGGAAAAATGCTTCAGAGAAACTATAAGCGACTACGTTGCAATAATGTCTTCCTGTGCAATGACTACAGCCAAGTCTCAGAACAAGTTTTAAAGCTCTTTAATGTTTATTGAGAGTATCAACATGTGAATTTTTTTTGTAAACCCAAGAACCTTCACGTTTAGATTAACTCTGTGTGGCTGATGAAATTTAGCCTCTGGTAATCCTGAGCTCACGTGTTGGTGACTTTAAGGTCACGAGGGGAACTGGGGGGGTTGCGACAAGGACATTATCTTTAAGTCCCATACAGGCCTGCGTCACCCCTCTTGGCCTCCTATATCAGAAGAAGCAGAGGATGATGACACCCCCAGCAGTCAGTAGCAACATGAAAAAGTGTGTTTAGACTGCATGAGAAAATATGTACACATCATATCAATGTGTGTTTTCCTCTAAATGGACAGGGCAGATTATTTTGAGTAGAGGTAGTGATGAAAGTGGAGGTTAATACCATGTCACTCCAAAGAGGCACCAAAGCATCATTATTAAATACTTTTTGAGTTCACATCATGTCAATTAAACTGGCATTTTGAGGTTTAAGCATCTTGTCAGAATAGCAAGCTTAGGCTGATCTCTCATGGTTGATGCTTCATGTAGCATCACTCAGCAGCCTGGAGCTGTGAAGGACAGGCTCAGAAGCCTCTGAAACTGAGATCTGTGAGGGGAGAAGTGCCCAAGCATGCACAACACCAGGACCCTGAAACAAGCTCACCTCACTGGAATGCAGTCTTTATAATTACACCTGCAATCTTCCTGCTGTGACAAGCTGCAAGCTTCATATCTGCTTTAAAAAGCCATTGGTGTATCCACCATGACATCAGAAGACAGCTAATAAGAGTCTGCTGCACAAGCATGCCATCTACTGATCACTACTGCTTGTTCACTAAAAACTAAACGGCAACCATTTGAACACAAAAGTGGTTTTTCATTGAAATATACTGCAGAATAATTTGTGAGATCTTTTCCTCTGCCTGAAATCTTCTCTGTGGTTTCAGAGCAGGGAGGGGACAGAACGGCCTGGCACAGCAGAGTGGGCACAGGCAGCCAGAGCAGTATTGTGAAAGCAGCACTTCCTGTTGTGTGGTCTAGAAAAAACGGGTGCACAGGGGTTCCCTGAGCATCCTGGTGGCTGCGTTCTCTCTCTGGTTTCCTCTTTCCCTTTCATCCCTGCAGCAGTTGCCACCCAGCAAGCCCAGACATCCATCAAACACACAGAAGCACACCCACACGCACCTTCAGCCCCCCTCCGTTCTGCAGGAAACTCGTTGGCCGTCAATGAGACAGCACCAACTGTTGGCGTTTCCTGGACACTTGATAGAGCCAAAGACACGGCGGTGCGACTCCACAGCTGCAGCTTACCCCAACATCTCACTGCCCCCACCCAAATCCCACCTCTAACCGCTTCCCACATCCACCCTGACCTTCCTCACAGGCAACCTCAGAGGCGACCACACATCTACCACACGCTGCTGTTACATAAATCTTATGATCGTTTCACTCATATGCACGAATGGTTTACACAGATATAGCTCAGTTTGACCTGCCTGTGACTTTAACAGGTATCTCTTTTTTCTGCAGCCTTCCACGGAGGCACTATGTACACCCCTGGCAAATCATGCATCATCTCAATCAGTGTCAGACAATATGGCTAAATTAGGTAGTATATGGTGTGACCTGCTAGAACATAACTTTGTTTCATTTAATATTGCCTTAATCTGTGTGACTGTGTGATCAATTTGAGATAGAAGAATTTTTTGGTCTAAATACCAACGTTTAGTATCTTCATTGAAAAAAACTTTTTTAACTGTTTTCTGCGCCTTGGATGACAAAACAAAATTTGAACAGCATAACACTAACAATTTTTAGTTTTACATAGAAACAATTTTGTTTGTTGTTGCTTTTTTTCCCCATCAACTTATTTAACATGGTTGAGGATGTTAAAGCAATGCGTTTTTTTTTTTTTCTCAGTCTCTATTTTTTTTTTTCATTACCAGCACTGAGTCTGGCTCACATTACCAAACTGATGTTGCCTCCTTTGAATTTCATGCCATTACCACTTTGGAGTTAATTTGCAGGCTCAGGCCTTTTAGAGTTAATGCACCTACAGGTAACACTTTACTTTAGAGGTCCGCAAATTCCATCACTCTCAGGTAAAACGTTTTTTCTTATTTTATTGAAATTATCACATAACTTCTTTAAAATATGTCCAAATTTATTGTCACAAGTCACAATTGGTAGGTTACTGTTTTTTCCAGGTTCATTGTTCCCTCTGATAATCACCTTTGAAATGTAAAGTGAATAATTCAATTTCCCAATAAGCAGTTGATAGTTTGCTATTTGTTATTTAATCTTACCAAGGTCCTTAGTACTGAGTTTGTTGATATGTACGATTGAGATCACATGCAAAATGATAAACCTTTATGATCAGGCCTATAATGTTTTAAATGATACAACTGAAGGCTTCAGATGTGACATTCACCAAGTTGTAAATTGGCCTTAGCTGATTGTGATAGACACTGTGAGTACAGGTGCACTGCATAACAGAATCTGGCCAGAAGTTATGTGCTAATTTTCACCAAAATTTTCCTGAAATTCTAGGGGTAATTTCAAATAAATAAGAAAAAACTTTGTCTAATTATTACCTAAGTGCGATGAAATTTACGGACCTCTGAAGCAAAGTGTTACCCACCTACAATATGATGATAAAAAGGCCTAAAATATATAAACATAACTAGAAGATAGTTCTACACCAAAATGAGACATTGTTTATATAACTAAATACATAAATACGTTAGTTTTTTTTAAGTTACAGTGTGCAAAAATGGGAATATTTGTGATGTTGCTCATCACTTCTGGCTTGAAGCAAAGTTTTAACCACCAAAAAACATCTTTTGCACATAACATCCATTCTCTTTCTTATTTCTCCTTCGTTTTACCACAGGTGAAAATAAAATAAACAGACCTGTCTAATGAAAAGTTCGACCAATCCATGTTGTAGATATATGGTGGGACCTGCTTGTGATAAAGATATTAAAGACTCATTTTGAGTGACTGTTCAGTCGTGTCCAAAAATTTTGAGAATTGCAGAAATTTTATCTTTTTTTTTTTTTACAACGGTCATTTTTCACGACAGGGAATGACATTGCAATTCATCTGATATCTCTATACTATATGGAATAAATACGAATTGCCACAGAAGGAAGTGAAGCAGAAGACTTTATGAAAAACAAAATTTCTGCCATTCTCAAAACTTTAGACCATAAATATAAACTAATTTAGATATTCTTATGAACAATATTCAGCTGCTACCAAAACTGTTCTACATGACATCCTAAAATGTCATAACTTAAAAAAAAAAGAAGCTTGCATTTAGTTTGGTTGGGTCTTGCTAAAAGATTGATGTGTTTTTTTCTCTACTCGTAAGATCTCATCATTTGTCTCTTTATCCCTTTTCTATCTTGTTATTTACTTATCAGCTTATTTTGCATGGTTTTTGAAAGTCTCCTTTGTAAAAAGAGCTATCATTGGAGTCTCCTTTTATCAAATGAAATTGATTCTTTGTTTTAACTCTCTGATGTTTAATGAGATGTTGTCCGTGGTGATCTGTGTACATTTGGTCATGGCTTTACCCTCAATATTCACTCAATCATCTCCCACTCTTAAATCTAAGAGTTGCACACTTTGAGGATTGACCAACATTTCACAAACATGGCAAAGCATTTGGTTTACGATGAGAAATTGTGCTGACACAGAGAAGTCTTTGCATCTCCAGAAGAGGATGTCAAATAAGGAAGAGCAAAGTCAAACGCTTTATTTCTGTCTTTCTGGTACATGTGTCACAATGTCAGGGCGGAACCATCAGCACTGCTTCTGTCTTTAAGGACAGCAGGAACGTTGGAAACTGCAGCGTTGATCCACTGCATAACAGGTTTCTGCTCTCTTGGGCAACACAACACAGCAAGGGGGATGCAGATCTGGAGTTAAAATGTACATTTTTTAGCTTCATTTCAAACCACAAAAATATCTTTTGGTTTTGCTTGTATGTTGTTGAACAATTTTATGAGTGAGCAATTCAGGATACAGAGTTTCTAGATGAGGAAAGGGGTTTTTAGACTTTTTGCAAACAAATAGAAACATAATTTTGCTGCCAATTAAAACCAGTCTGAGTATGTCCTACATCATTTCAGGGCCCTTTATATGTTGATCTTTCTTATAACCGATCCACAATGAGTGACGTTTTTCAAAAGAATGCTGTGACTTTATAAGGATTTGAAAATTTGAATTTATGCAATTTTGATTTCAACAAATTTCAGTGTTTTCTGAACCACACAATTTCACATTATGTCTGCAGACCACTCCTGACAGTTAAAAATACACAACATTGCTAAAACTCTACACTCATACTAACTCTCACTGAACTTCAGGCAGCAAAGAGAAAAGCACGCAGCTCCTTCAACCTTCTGTCATCTGTCAGTGACTGCGTCTCTCAGCTGTCAGTGTGACATTTTAACTCCCAGCCACAGCTCAACTCTGTCTGCTGTCTTTAGGTGTCATCGCTCATCATTCATGGCTGCCACCATCCTCATCTGACCCTTGACCTTTCCCAGAATGCCATTGGTCACCAAAGAGGTCTTTACTCGATAGCTTTCCTCACTGTCCGTGTCACCGTAGCAGCTAGATGTTGCTGGGGAGTTAGCCAGCGCTAGCTGAGTGACTGAGTCTGTGGAGTCTCTGTCTCTGTGGACCGTGGCTGAGGCGGGATGAGTGGAGGATGGTGGCGGAGGAAGAGGAGATGTGTCACCCTGAAAAAGAGGGGTCTGTTTTTCTTTGTCTGGCCCTGCTGCAGTGATTTCTTCCTCCTCCTCTCCTTCCTCCTCCTCCTCCTCAGCTGAGTCCCTGCTCTTGTCCTGGTCATTGAGCAAAGTGACCAAGAAGTTTATGTACTTGACAGCCAGACGCAGAATTTCGTTCTTGCTGAGCTTTTTGTCAGGTGGATGTGTGGGGATAAGTTTCCTCAGCTCAGAGAAGGCTCCGTTCACGTTCTGCTGCCGCCAGCGCTCTCGGCTGTTGGTGAAAACACGGCGGGCAAGTTTCTGAGGCGGGCCTGTTAGAAAGACATAGTTCAGTCTGTCAGGGCTGTATGAAGGAGGAAACATGATGATATCAGGTTATCTTGTTTTGTTGTCAAAATTCCAGCTTACTAAAGAGGTAGTGCCTGAAACTGTCTCAGAGTACTCAGTCGTTTATCAGAAACTATCAAGACATGCTGGATGTGTTTGAAGCCTATCATTGGCCACTGCCACGTTAGCTAACTCAACCTAGCTTTGGCTAACCATGCGTGATAAATGTCTATGTATGTGGTTTCTTGTCTTTCAAGCCTAAAATGGACGATAATTTTTCTAACAGCAGAGGTTTCCACTTTGGCGACCAAGGCATTGTTTTCCTTTAAAGTCTAATCGCATAGGATTAGGATTAAGATTAACTAGTGCTAAAATTAATTTGTACTGTGTTAATAGTAGCTTTTTTAAAATTTGCTAAATGAAGCATTTTTCATGCTAGGAATTCCCTCAGTTTTTTATTTTTCAAACCGCTAGAAAACACTGAATGGAAACATTTCAGTGTCAAAGAATAACTAATAAATGTAATGAACAACACTGTTGTGAACTATTCCAGGAGAACATCGGTGCTGTTTTGGACCATCCTTTTGTTATAAGTTAGTTTTTAGTTGTTATTAGTGTTATTGTACACAAATATACTGGTATCATTAAAAAAATGGATAAAGTCGTAACCTTTCTCTGTTTTCTGTTGTAAAATGATGTAAAATCACTACACAATAATCTGGGTAGTGTCCCTAATTGGGGCTCGTAGGTCAAAGTAAAAAAAAAAAAGTGTCATGGGTCTGAGAGGCAGAAATGAAATGTCTTCAAGTGAGTACCGAAGGTCTCAGGAGGTTAAACGGATGAATATGTAAATGCTGCTTCTGGTTTAAATTTTTTAAGTCATGAATAAGAATGGTGAAGCTACTCACTACTGAGTCCTTTTTTGACACGTTTCATTCTGTACGGGTTTTTAGGGCGATGATCTTAAATGTTTGATCAGCTGAAGAACAGTTTGTTTGAGTTTTAATTCAGTTTTCAATAAATTACTTGTTCTCTGTTTTGTTTTTTTGTTTTTTTTTGTCTCTTGCTCCTATTTATCCTTTTTGCATTACGATGCTTTACTTACAGCCTGCTTGAGATCCATCCAGGCAGATGTGAAGTCCTACAAAGTCGTAAAATGATGTCTTCTAATTTTTTGTTCAGGAGTGTATTTTTGTCTAAAGAAAGTGTGTTTGCTTGCAGGTTTTTACACACTTTAAAACAAGTGACTTAAGATAACCAGCATTAGTGCTGCATTGGGTCTACCGTAGTGAAAAAGACTGGACATGCCCCTGCAAAATTACTTTCAAGCCGTGTTTCCACCCAGCAGACCAGTTTGGTTCGGTTCGTCTCGGTACTATGCGCATTTTGTTGTGTTACCACTGATTTATCCCGGGACAGATTCCCAAATAACCGAGACAAGCCGTCCCACTTTTTAAGACCCTTTCGTATGGGTGCCAGACTGAACTGATCCGCTCTCGGAAGGTGGAGCAACACACTGCAGACTGTTGATTGGTCAAAATAGTCGTCACTTACCCCGACAGCGGCTGTATTTTTCACACAGTCATCCCTGAAACAAAGCTTGATTGTTCTTTGTATCAAAGGGCAACATGCCAATCATAGAGAGGAGGAAATGCTGCATGTCTTCCATCTATGCTCTCTGTTTACTGTGTTGCATTTTTCTTCTCCGTTGGATTTGATAGCAGGGTACACTGTGTCGCGCTGCTACGCCGTCATGCTATTATTTAACAGCTGTGGCTTTCTGCATCTGGCTTACGCGCCACCTATCACGAGAGGGCACAGTTTCGCTATGGAAACGCAAACGGGATCAGGCTTAACTGTACCAAACCGTCCCAAACCGTACTGAACCGAACCGAACTGCTTAGTGGAAATACAGCTTAAATCAACACCTTTCCAAAACGGCATTGCTCAACTTTTTTAGGAGATGTCACAAAAACCACTTTGAGAATCCAGCACATCAAACCTTGATATCACTATTAGCCTGATCAAAGATTTAAAAAACGACACCTTTCGTAAAATTTGACCCATTATTTCATTATCAGTTAAAAACACACAACATTTAGCGGCCCTTGAAATCTTAACCTTCATTTTCGATCCCTTAAGCTGCATTCTTAACCACATCCTGAAATCTTATTCTGTTTTATCTCACAGAAACTCACATTCAGTGATCTCCATCTCAAAGTGTGACGAGGGCCTCCTCTTGATTCGGCTGCTGTTGATGACGCTATAGTTCCCCGCTGGAGGACCCAGGTAAGAACTAAAGATAAAGACAAAAAGATTGATGATGTAATGTTTTACACAATTAGCTCAAAGATAAATCACCTTTAGAAACTCTAGAGTTCATTCCAGCATCTTTTCTCCTGAATGGAGGAGAAATCAGGAGGATAGTGGAGGCCATTAACTGAGGTGTGATTATGTTGGTGGCGGTGATTGAGTGTGCATGCAGAGTTTTAGCCTGGTCTCATTAAGTCCTGTTACCGGCTCATTCTGCTTCAGGTGGATGAAATAGATCAATGCTTCATGCTACAAACAGAGCAGAGAGCAGCGGGGAGGGAGTCTTTTTTTCCCAGACCTTCATGACGGATGGTGAAAGCATAGATGTAGTCTTACTTTAAAGAAATCTCATGGGGGAAGCTGTGTGGAAGCTTAGAGAATAGATGAACACTTGGAGGGATTTAATTAATCTGGAAATAAAAGTGTCTTTCTTTATGATTTTAGAAGTTTTCAGCTAAATTTGCAGCTTTAAAAGTCGATTTTGTCACCTGTACATTTAGCAGCTGCATGTAGGGTTTAGAAAGAGTTCCCTTTAGCTTTTTGGCGCTGAACCCACCCATGACACAACTTTCCCGTGGTAACCAAATATCCTGGTGGTGAGAAAAGTGAATTTCCTTTGCAACAGCACACATCCTGCTGTCAATTTTCTCATAACTGTGCAGCGCAGCCGCTATTAATCACACAGGGAAGTCATGAAATCCCAACAGTTGAGGGTTTCCTATGAAACAGAAACTTGCCAGCGTTACCAACGAAGCTGTACCATCATTATTAGAAACATGGGAGGAGGGGGATTGTGGTGGATTTTTTTTGAGTCAAGTGTTATACACCTGCTTAGAAGACTTACGAAGGGTGTGAGAGAGAGTTTGGCATATTTTGGGCTTTTATTTGATGCTCATAAATTAAGACTTCAGAAAGGACAAAATAACTATAGAGACCAAATATTCATCCAGAAGGATCAAGCCTATATGACTATTTTTGCAATTTAAATTACTTTTCTGGTTATTGGCCACCAAAAAGTCTCGTAAAGCCATTTAAAGGTCCCATATTATGCAAGAATCACTTTATTAAGTCTTTTAGTGAAATTTGTGGGTCTTTGGCTTTCCTCCCAGCCCACAAAATGTGACATTTAATGACAAAACCTGAACTTAGTAGTGCTTGTGAATGTTAAATCCTGACCTAAAACGAGCTGTTTGGAATTTCCGAGGTTTGCTGACGTCAGCGAGTCCCTGATCAATCTGACCTGATTGGTCCCCCTCCCCGCCCACACCTCTCCCCGCATCTGGGGAGAAATCTCTCCAGCAGCGAGTGTGGCTGTTTTTGGCTGTAAACAGCCACATAGTTCCATGTACAAGCTTCCCATCTCGAAAGAAGACAAGACTGAGTGGCTAGAGTTTATTTATGAGGGAAATGTGCCAGCTACACTCAGTAAAACTGTGCATGTGTGTGCTAGTCACTTCACGGCCGACTGCTTTTCCAACTTTGGACAGTACAACAGAGGGCTAGCCGATAGACTGGTCCTGAATACAGGCTCGTTACCAACCATCCACCAACAAACCTGGAAATGTGAGTATTTTAAATGCTGTGTGCTGTGGAGCAGATGTAAGAGCTTTTCCTCAGTGTCCCCCCTGTCTCTGTGTTAGCTTCAGGATGCTAACTTTAGCTGCAGTTAACCTGTTGTTTTAGCCTGTAATGTTACGGTAAACGAGCTTCGCTGTTTGCTAAACATTGTGCACTAGGAGCTCATGGCGCCGCTCTCAGTGACGTGGGAGAGCGGGGCGGTATCAGTGGTGGCTCATTTACATATGAAGGTCACGCCCTCTAAATCAGAGTGTTCTGAACAGAGGGGCTATGAGAGCCTGGAAACAATGCTGCTGTGCTTGATTTATTGGCTTTTTGGACCAAAACATGTTACTACCATTTCACGAAGACATCAATGATCCATATTTAACTGCAGAAAAGGAGCAGAATATGGCATAAATTAACTTTTCCCATCCTTAAAGCAAAATTTTCTTTCTTATACGAACAAAATATGTCCAGTCTGACCTGCTGAAAAAAGGATGTGAAGACAGGTACTGCTGAGGCATCAGGGGCCCCGAAGAGTGGTTTAAAGGACCCTCAGCAACTCCTCCGAATCCTCCCGGGCTGGATGCAGGCACACAGGTCAGCTGACTGCGGCGGAGCTCCCCATGCGGACCATGCAGCAGGTTGGGGATTGGGTGGAGGGCGGTCAAAGGTGTATTCGGGAGTGGAAGAGGCGGTTTGCTGTGACCGAGGCTGATGACTGGAATGTGTGGAGGAAGAGGAGAAAGTAAAGGGAAAGAGGAGGAGGAGGAGGAGGAAGGTGGAGGAGGAAGAGGACACAAGGAGGTCTTGGCTGGTGCTGGGAGGAGGGGAGGCGGAGAGGAGAGACTTGGGGACCTGTTTGCAGGAGCTGCAGGTGTTGACGTGGTGCTCCTTTCTCCTTGCTTCTCATCTACCTCCTCCTTGGTCTCCATGAAGGAGGGCTCAGGTGCAGCAGCAGGAGGAGTATCTGTGAGCTGATTGGTAAAAGCTCTGGTTGTGGTGGCAGCGGGAATATCTGCGTCTCCGTTGTGTGGGGTGTTAGCTGAAAGCGGGGTGCTGATGGCGTCTGGGGATGTTGGGGTTTTGTTTTGGGGGAGACTGTTCTGACCAGTAGACGAGTCAGAGGAGGACGAGGATGAGGAGCGTGTGAGGGCGGGGGGTGATGCCGGTGAATGCCGGTTCAGCTTTTCCATCATCATGGAGTTGTCAGTGCGTTTAAATCCAGTGTTTGTGGATGCTTTAATCTGTTCTTAAGTGTTTATGTCTTTTCCATACAGAGGACCTACCACCATTAATTTCCTCCTCTTTGTTCCACCTTCCTGCAGATTATGTAAGATATTCCTGCTTTAGCTCAGAAAAGGATTCATCTGAAATCCCTCAGTCGCTCAGCATTAAAGCAATCATCCTCTTAATCCAACATCAGAGCCAACAAATCAAATGTTTCTTTTCTGCTGGTGGCCTCGTTGTCTCTGGGTGCAGTATTGATCTGTGGGGGTCGCTGCGGTCTGGTCAGGAGTGGATTTTTCTTACTGTACATCCTGAGTAGCAGACTTAAGGTTTGGAACGAGTCTCCTGTGGCCACTCTTATTGAGACAACCCCGTCTGTCTGTGTTTCGAGGATGTGAGTCAAAATCCCTTTCAGCATTCAAAGTGTCCCAGGCCACGGCAGATTGGATTGATATCAAAGAGTCTGTTTAACAAAAGAAAGAAAGAAATGCTCTCAGGATTTATAGATTTGATGTATACACGACGTAGAAAAGAAACAAAGCTTAGTGGACAAATATTCTGATCAAGTAGCTTAGACGTTTTTTGTTGGTTAATGATAGGAGGTCTACAGTGTAAAATCTGTCTGTATATTCATTGAAATTAACTGTTAAATTCAATTTTACAGCGGCTGCTCTCTGCTTATAAAATGTTGGACATGAAGTGATGTGCATTTGTTTTTCTCTGCTCTGCAGAGCACAACGCAGCATTTCTCAGGTTTTGCAATTGTTCCTGTTTTGTCTTTTTCGCAGTCATGACTTTACTTCAGACAGTTCCCTCTTTCACAATAAATAACAGGCTTATATCTATACATTATATATCTTTATAATTCTGCAGCAGTTCATATTTCCTCTCATTTAAGCATAATGATCAGCAAACTTATGACTCTTAACAAAGTTTCAAATATTATCTGAAAAGAGTTTCTGTTGGATGCAAATGAAAACATCATGTGTCATAGCAGTGTAAGCTGAGTAATGAAGTCATCAGGACTGCATGGTTATACTGCTCATATATTTGGTTTTGGTGTGGGTGATACAGCATTTCTCTCTTATTTCTTTGGAACGGTAACTTCTGTATTTCTGCAAAATGAGCCGTCACATGGTTTTCATGAAATGATAAAAATAAATATTTTTGAATACAGATAAATAACACAGTTATTTTTAAAAAGAATAACTAAATAGAAATTTGGTTGTTTGGAATGCAAAACATTTTAATAGTATTATCTTATAACTGCAGTTAAAATTAGTTCAACAATTGTGGTGATATTTCTTTGCTGGTGGTTAAAGCTGGTGTAGAATTGAGTTACTTAGATCGGTTATGTTGACAGGTTCATCCTGATGCGCTTACTCTTAAGTTTCTCTTTCATTAACTGAATCAAGCAAGAATCAATAAATTCATGTTGTGATAATAATACAGGGTATTAGTACAGTATTAAGCACCAAAAGTGACAAAATACTCTCACTGTGTGAACAGTTATAGCAAAATAAAAACAATACCCATCAAAGAAGTGGGTCGACTCACAGATACATTCTGACGTCCGCTGCGACTCGTCCGTCTGTGATGCAAAAATCCATCAGAGTGATCTGTGAACGCAGCACATGTTGTTTCTCCTCGGTGTTTAACCTCCTCCTCCTGCGCCTCTCGCTCCTCCTCAGGTCGCTTATACTCCTCTGCAGCGTCAGTCTGTCAGTCTCTCACATCAGAACTGGAGTCAAACAGTCTGACACCACTCCTGATAATCCTCACACACACACGTCAAACTATAGAGAAAAAAAAACAACTAAAAAATAGATTCTAAATAATTGAGAAAGGGAAGAAATCGTATATTTAAGCTTTGAAGTTCATACAAAGAGACAGTGAGGAGGTGGATGAGGGTCTGTCTCACCTCTCTCTTTAACTGTCCTGTCTTTCTCTCTCTCTGTCTGTCTGTCTGTCGTTCCTTCTTTTACTCTTTTTTCGCCAAAGACACAATGCCGAAGTCGGCTGCCAGTCGGAGAGCTCCTCTGGTTCTGGCAAGTTTAAGGTGGGAGAGAGGAGGAGAGAGGAGGAGAGGGAGGGAGAGCCGTGTTGCATGGAGAGTTTTCCGCTCCCTGCTGGACAGGAGGATGTGCTCGCACAATGTGGCTGCTGCTGATAAGAGCCTCAAAGCTGCCTGTGGACTGTAGATAAGAAACCTCCACCATCACCACCAGCAGCCCTCCTCCCCCTCCATCACCAATACCTACACACACACACACACACACTTTTCATAACACGGACAATTTCACACTTACATGCACGCACACACACACCAGACTGGACAGTCCCAGACTTTGTTGCGACCTGTTTCGAAGAAATTCTTCACCGTGCTCATCTCATGTCTTAATAACTTGACAGCCATTTACACACACACACACACACACACACACACACACACACACACACACACACACACACACACACACACACACACACACACACACAAGTGTGTAATGGACAACAGTGTTTAATGTGCAATGGTGTCTACAAAGGTCATAGATACTGAAGTTATTTTCTATATTTACTGATTTATTATCATTTCATAAAACTATATTTAATCGTCTATTTTCTAGATTATTTCTCTATATGTATTGGTGAAATGCTTTTGGCATTAAGAGAGCTAAATGTACAAAAATTCTGCTCTATACTGTAAAAGGATATCAAGGCTGGACCACCATATGTACCCTGTATACTCTATTTCATTCTTCTAGATGTCATAGATGTCATTTCATCTTTATCAGACCTCATGTTGGAGGTGGTGTTAAAATCTATATTTTAGATATGAAAAAATATTTATTTATAATATTTATTTTTTATTTTTTTCTGGATATGACACAAAATTTTCCAAAGGAGGAGAGAATAGTGAAGGTGACTTTTTTAAAAGAAACGTCTGGTCAAAATATCAGCATGTGGATTAGTCAGCAGCCTATAAAAAGGAACAGATTTACCAATAAGTAATAATTAAGATCCTTTTTTTCACCTTAGACTATGGACATCTTGATATCTTCTTATTTATTTTTTAACAGATCCCAACATTACAAGGAAATACAAAGAAAAGCAATCTGGGCATTGAATGATTCGAATATCACTGTTAGTTGCAGCACACTACCTACCACACATCCTCAGACCTCCATCCTGTAGACTGGGGTTGGATTAAAAGGTTGAATGACATTAGAGCCGGCTTCTCGAACCATTTTTCAAAGAGGGCCAGATTTAATTTTTGTAAAAATGACAAAAGGACCAGCATTTCTTCCTGGCATATATATATATTAACTGTGAAATTAACATATGAACGCTCTATTTCTTGAACGTTTCTTTTATTGATTTCTGTTACAAATTAGCCACTAAGTGTGGTCAAACATACTTGTGCCATTATTACAGACTTAGGGCAGCTTTTTTTCCTGCAGTGTTTCGTGCTGTGTAACCATCAGCAAACTCTGCTTCTTTGCAAGGAAAATGTTCTCCATTAGGGGGCGATAAAGGGGAAAAATATGTTGAGATGTTTTTATGGCAGGATCAGGATCTGGAGTTCATCATTATTTTTGGGGATTTTTAAGATTATTTTGACCTAAAAAAAACTCTTTATCCAAAAATGTGTCTTATCTGTCATTCTGAACAATTTTTGCACAACTTTGTCCTGTTCTGCACCATTTCATAACTCTAATCTAGTCTTGTGTCCTCTAACGTGTTTTGATGTTCATTAAGCACATTTTCACATCATGATGCATAAGTTCATGTAAACACATCAGCTGTAAGAGTGGCTGAGTTTCTGCTGAATGCACAGCGCTTTAGCTTTATAAAAGTAGCCAAGCACAATCTAAATGTAGTTTATTGAGACGTCACTAGATATGCTTTGGTTTTGTTTGTAGCCTGGACAGAAAATGTAAACATACACATGATTTAGAACATGACGAATTTAAACCCATAATTATTACATTGTGAGATGAATGGATCTTGGGCTTGGCTTTAAACATTAGAGTAAACCTTAGTCACTGATGACCAGCACACAGGTCATCATCATGGTAACTTTCCTCTCAAAGAGCAGCCTAACTTCCTTCCTAAAACCATCCCTGCTCTCCTCACCCAAATGTCTCCCTCTGTTCCTCTCTCTTCCTCGACCTTGGGGTCAGCACCTCTCCTCCACTCGCCTGCTCGTTTCCTTCTTAGACAGACTGAAACACAAACATTAAAAAAATCTTTACAGTAATTTGACCTTTAAGGTCCTGGGAAAGAAAGCGCTTCACTGAGCAACAAATCTGTCGTCACTTTCATCACCCGTATCATCGTTGTAATTTTTCCTTTTTTCAGTCATGGATACCGTCACCATGATTATAAAGAAAACTGCCCGGAGACGAGGATGTGCTGGAACGATACGAGTGCAGACAGTGTCATGTATCGGTGTGTCACAGTGCTCTGCGTCGTGCAGCTGTGGTTCAGGTTGATCGCTCTTCTTGTGAGTCAGAATAACGTTTCAGGTGCGGCGCTGTGTCTGCATGTGCCGTATAAATTTGACTACAGTGTATAAAAAGACACACAGGGGACAGAGGCAGCCTACAGGGATTTACCCTTCCTGTTCTTTTTGCACTTCTCCTGTTTAAAGCTGTTTGAGAAGTTGAAGTATTTTGGGTGCAGTTTGTGTGCGCTCTGTAAGATTCCTTCACAATTTGATGTTTGTGGCAAAAAATCTTGAAATTTGGTTCAATTAGTTTTTATTATTCATGATCAATATCAAAATGTTAGTGTGAGTAAACAGTATGTTTACATGTATTTACATTTTTTTTTTGCACAAGTAGGCTGAATGTCACATTTTTTCAAGTGTTTTGGCTTCTTTTAGCTTAGAAGGTTTTAAATTATTATTAGGCATTATTATTAGGTGTACAATGTGTTTTAAGCATCATCATATGATGGAAACAAAACCAAAGCTGACCCCAAGTCAGTGTCACTCCTCAGCTCGCTGTAAAAGTCTTGACTTCTCTAAAGTCTAGGAGTATTTAAAGAGGAAAAGGTCAGAAGATGAACGATTCGTTGAAACTCTCACTTAAGGCCTCGTGTGAACAGCCAAACTGTAAAAGAAGAATAATAATAGCAACAGACGATAACAGACAGCTTCCGCTTTTCCCCTGAGTGAGGAAGAAATCAAGAGACGATTGTTTTAATCTCAGAGCGTCCTGTCACACCCTCCTCCTGGCTACCTCAAAATACCCAGACCAATAAATGCTGCACTGGTGTGTGTGTGTGTGTGTGTGTGTGTGTGTGTGTGTGTGTGTGTGTGTGTGTGTGTGTGTGTGTGTGTGTGTGTGTGCACCTGCATTGATCTTACTGGGTGAGTAGTCATGTGTGGGTGTGAGTGGAAAATGAAAACCCTCAGGACTATTTGTGACCCAGAGAACATAACAGCTGTTAAAGTGTAGAGCAGGAACTAAAATGAGGATGACATTATTAGAGGAAACGCTTCATCGCAGTCTCATGCTGTTGCTATGCTAGGCTACAATTCTCCTTATTTAGTCACCACATGGTTGTGTTGGACTGTATGACTTGTAAACAGAGCAGTTGAGGGACCCATGTTTTGAAATCATTGCAAACTACTTAATCTCAATTTATGATTGTTTTTTTGTTTTTTGTTTTTTTGCATTTTTTAAGATATGTTAAAATGTCCATTGTTTAACAGTTTTCAAAATCACACAATCACAGATATTGCCAGTGTCTTGATTTGGGAGTCAACTCAATACATGTGGTTTAATATCTGGTCTAAAACCATTTCTAAGTCAATATTAACAATGTGAACAACTTCCATTGCTCTGTGTTGAGTCACACTCTTAAAAACATTGCTCTGCTGGCTTTTGTGATTCAGTCGCCCACTGCTATCAGTCTGAATAGCAGCATGTGTATGCTTAGCTTTCACATTGGGGCTCAGACTCCACATTTTGAAATCTTATTCCTTTTATGTGCATATTACTTCCAAATTGTCATCTGAGCTGTTTTTAATCTTTTTAAAGGGAAATGCAAGAATTCAGAATTCCATTGAAGTAATTATTTTCTATTAAAGCAGAAGCCTGTTTGCTAAAGTGTCCAAAAGGGGACAAAAAAGGACACAATTCCAAACAATAATTATTGGCTTTGGACATCAGTCACTCACTTCTTAATACTGACAGCTTTACTCTGAACCCTACTTTCAAAACTGTAAATTCAGAAGGTGTCTGACAGGTTTTAGACTTTAAAGAATGAAAGCTTTACCAGTAAAAACTTTACAGTAAGTCCTTGTCATGTGTACTCTTTTGTTTATTTTCTCACTTCTTATTGAAATATGTCTGATTTGGAGGATAACAGTTAAGATGTCTTTTTAGGACTGGATGCTTGCATGTTTCAGTAACCTCATTTGCACCCTGATATGAAACCCACAAACTAAAGCGACAACAAACTTCTTATTTTAGGTGGACTGAAGCTACTGTTGCTATTATTTTTAAGCCATGTTGTTGGATTTGCAAATTTTTGTAAAAAGGTCGGTACTCATGCTTTGGAGTGCATAATGATGCATTAAGTCCAATCCAATAAAAGACGTTGATACAACACCAAACTTATAACTTTTCTCATCATTCACAATGAATCCCCGATAGCTGTTAGCTGAAGGAGAAAAATGTGCTCATGCAAAAAGTACCGACATGACTTATTGTTCTGTTTGTTGATTTTTTGCTCGTATGGTCCTTTCAAATGTATTGACTGTAGTTTTTGTAATTTTTATCTCCTTTCTTGTTGATTACAGTCTTTACTCCATACTTCTTATCCCATCCCAGGTCTAATGTCCAAGCTTTAAATGCAAATTTTCTTTTATGTTGCATATTTGTGGAGGGGAAGTAAGATTTGCTAGAGCTTTAAAAAAAACAAACACATTTTTGTATCTGCAGCAATGCAGTTTGCCACTTTAAAAAGCTTTAGTTGCCAATTTAAAGCAAACAGCAGTCTGTAGCATGACACAATGGTTGGATGACATGCAAAAAAAAAACTTTGCATCACTGCATTATTGCCCTGTTTTTCTTTTGAAGCGATGGTGCGTTGGAAAAATCACAGAAAGTTCATATTAGCGCTATAAATCAAAATACTTAAAATCTTCTTTTAATGAAGGTGAAAAGAGTGTCGTAGGTGTTATTGTTTCATAGTGGCCTGAACAAATCAGGATGGCTTGTTTCCATTTTTTATTCACTTGTTGTGTTGGGCAAAAGAAACAAACTTTTGATATTTTCTATTTATTTCACTTTTTAACAGTAGTTTTTCTAAACAAACTCATATTCTTACTTTAGAGTAAGAAATCAAATCAGGCCTTAAAGAATGCACAATTTAGTTTAATCATTCCTTTGAGAAACAATGGTTATAACCTGCATGAAATACAGCCTGAGCTCTGAGTCACAAGATCCTTCTGAAAAGTAGAGTTATTCACATACACACATACATGCACATGCCCAAGAAAACACGCACACACTCCCTAAAGTAGGCTCCATGGCCAAATTTCCTCCACGTCAGTAAACACTATTGTGTGCTGGGCGATAGGGATCACTGGGACCTAATTGTTTGAGGCAATAATCGCAGTGCATTTCATAGAGAAAGTGACAAACAATGCTGCGCGCGCCGGCCCGGACAGACGCCTCTTCTCGCTCTCCACAGATGTCGACTGTGTTTATTTTTCCTGATTGTCCTGGAGACCTGCCATCCAACCACAGAAAACAACAACACGAGGAGTTTTAGCTTAGGTTGGAGATTTAGGACAAAACAGGAGGATGCGTTTCAACTGCTAATGACAAATTTGCATTAATAAACAATAAACCTGATCTACTTTGTCAGGATTTAGGGATTTGATAATACTGTACTAAACTATATGAATGAAATTAGTTAAAACAATAAGAAAAGTGATTGGTAGATATCAACCAGAGGGTCACAGAGAAAAATATAGTGTTCATCATGCATCCATCAAAGTTTTTTAATTATTTTTTTCTTTTTCCTGAAAACAGTTGTTATTGAACGAGATGAGCTGTATCATCTGTTCTCAGCCAAGGAGCCACCGGGCTTTGTCAAATGCATTAAAAATCTAACTTTTAAATTTCTCAAACATGCACATCATCAGAACAGTCTCATATCCTCTTTCCTGATATCACAACATCGACACAAGGATCAGTTACCTCAATATGCACTAGGCAAAAAGTGTATTATATTATCAGGTCTGTTGGTTACTTGCGGAGTGTGAGTGGTGCACTCAAGCTCCCATGTAACAGTTGTTACAGAGGAAAGCACCAGAAACACATGACTCCATAGGCCATTATTATTAATATCAAGTGGTACCTGGGGCTCGCATGGTAATTATCTACAGGCCACTAGAGACTGAATTTAAATTATTGTTTTAAGTTTGAAAAGCACGATCTAAAATGGAATTATTTAAAATAAAAACAGATCCAGTTTTACATTTCAATTGTAGTTCAGTGTGGCACGACTGTTCTATGTTCTACAGTTCTATGGTTTCATTTAGCAAATGCTTTTGTCAAAAGTGACGTACAACACAAGCAAGAATTTAGACAGAAAGGAAACTTTAGTTTGACAAAGTGCAACAAGTTATTTGGCTTCAAGTGCTGCCATTAAGTGCAAAGTGAAGTCATTTACATCAGTAAGGAAGGGCACAGAGGCACAGAAATCCTCATTTCAGCAAAACATTTTTTCAAGCAAACCTGATTATTCAGTCCCTGGTCTTCAGATATCGTGGAAATGGTGCTTTCTCAGCTTGCTCTGCTCAGGTTAAGAGTTTTAAAAAGAATTTCTTTGAATCTGTGCTTGATTACTTTTTCTTACAGATGTAGATGATCACGTTTATCCCACACTGAACTGAAATCAAATTGTAAAACTCAATCTGAATCATGCAAACTGAAATTGAATTATTTTTGAATTGGTGCAATTTAGAGAGTTGAATTTTCAAGTACGTTAAAAGCAATTTTAAAGCAAATGAATTCAGTTTAAAAATGTTAAATTCAATTTCAGATCATGCTTTTCAAACTCAAGTTATGATGAACTACTTATGTAGCTTTAGATCTAAACTTGTGCTCTTTCGTCGAGCAATGTAGGTTTAATGTGCAACAGAAAGCCAAAAGGAGCAACTGGCATGGATCAGACAAGACCAAAGATTAAAAATCAAACAACATAACTTTGGACATCATTAGAAAAGAATATCCTAAAGCTTAAAGTACAGGAGGTAAATTTCCACAGCTTCTTTTTTTTTGCTCTACATATTTATGTGAAGTAAGCTTCTCAAGTCAAGCAAACCTTTAAAACATGTGAAGGAACGACCAAAGAAGCTTTGCATTTCCTCTTATCCATTCCCTCCAGACTATGGTCAGTATGTTTGTCATCTCAGGCTCAGATTTTAAAGCTTTACATATTTCTCCCTTTGACTGGCACCACTCCTCTGACTCAGTGCCAGCACATCGTCAACAACCAAGTTCAGACTTTTAGGGAACTTTCTGTCCCAAAATCTCAGTATCCAGGGTCAGCTGAAAGATCAGGTCCCACCTTTTAAACACTGAGAACAGAAGTAAAGACCTGTCTGTCCTCACATTTTGAATTGTTTCTGTTTTGTTCAGAGGAGGCGACAAATTAAACATAACCTGAAAGTCCCTAAAAAACACTTCAAGAAAATGAAAATGTTTCAAGACATAAAGATAAACGTAAAGCAGCAATGCATTCTTTTAAATCAACAGACTTTTGACCCAAAGTCCAAAATTAATGCAAAACCAGTTGTGTTCGCTTTTCAAGTCAGTACTACCATGACCTGACCAGTGCCAGTTTTTTGGGTTTGTTTTGCTAGCTGCTGCTAGATTAGCCTCGAGCCACTAGCCTAGAGCACAAGCGTGGAGTTCGGTATCAGGTGTATTTTTTCCATTTTCAGATGCGTAGCGTACTTCCCCAACTGATGTTAATTCATCACTCGAGGCAGATTTTGTGTAAGCATTAAACAACTCTCCACCTACCAAGATGCTCTCTCCAACATCTGTAAACACACTTTGAAGTGTAGGATTGCTGGAGTTTCCCCCATAATCGAGTGAATCCCTTTCATCTCAAGAAGATCAAACAAATATAATTTAGTTTTACCCCATGACTTCATACGAAGGCCTGAACAGTTTTAACATTAGCTTTAGAGATAGGATTAGAAAGTACGTATAAAGGTCATGGTGATACTGATTGCTGTAACGACACCTTGTACAGTGTCAGCCACATGTCCAAAGTCACACATTGCCCCAATCCCAGGATGCACCTGGTCTGGGGCAAGCGGCGGACGTGGGGGACAGCTGTTTCCTGTGCACACTTCCTGGTTTGGCAGAGCAGAGCTGAGGGGTGGGGGGTTTTAGGAGAGGCAGAGAGAGGCTGGAGCCAAGGGGCGGATCAGACTTTTCCACAGACACAGGTGTGAGCGAGAGAAATCAAAGAGTGGGATTGGGCAAGAGATGAAAAAGGTAAAAAAGGAGGGATATGGGAGTAGAAGAGTCTCCTGTCTCAGAATAGAGTCACTCAGCAGGGAGGGAGAGAAGAGCCGCTGGGTTAATCAGAGACAGGATTCAATCAAAGGCTTCCGTGATTGCACACTTGTGTTGATTTCACATCAGCAGGTGGAGAGAAGAGCTCAATAACATGTCCACTCTCAAGGTGGAGAATGACTACCTGGTAATATCTCATCCCATTTATAATGCAAATTTCATCTAAACAATTTCCAAGGATTCTGAAGTCATTTGTAGTTATATAATCTCAATAGTACAAAACATAGCTCAGATTAAATCCTGTCAGGCTCATGTCTCATTTTTTGTCTGCTATACGTGATTATTGTGAGTATCAGTATCAGCAAGATACTTCAATTTCATATCTATGTGAGTATAAAGTTAAGAACGAAATTAAAAGGTGACAAATTTAAGACCCTCACTAGAAGGGTTGGTTTGACCTGTTTGACCCTGAATCCTTCACCTGACCTTTGACCCTGAGCTGCCATCACATGCAACAGATTACGTGCAAAACATAACTGCCACACTGCAACATTCAGACAGAGGGACAGTCATCCACTTCCATGTTTGGCAACAGATTTAAAAATATTTCCATTCGAGATGAGCACTGACAATAGCCTGTGTGTGTTTCTGTGTATGTGTGTGTGAGTGTGTGAAATACAAAGGACAACACTGACTGAACCACTTGAAATCTATTTGTGGATTTTTGATATCTATCTGGGGGGTGTTGTTATGAAACAACAGTTTGAAGAAACAGTTTGTCGAATTTTGGGTTAATGGACCGTATTCTGCCACTTTGGGTCCTCACGAGTGTATAAAAACAAACCTATGTATGCCATGTGTGTGTATATGTATAGTTTTATATCAATCTTCGTGGGGACCAGTTTTAGTAAAAAACGGTTGGACTCTGGAGGATTATGGGGACATTTTGTTCAGGCTCAATGTCTTCAAATGACTTTTTAAGGGTTAATGGTTAGGGGTTAGTTTTTTAGTTTCAGAGGGTCAAGAAGTGAAAGACAGACATGTTGAAATAAGTTAATAAAAAGGGTTTGAAGAGAGGGATGTATCGCAGCCATGGAGGTCCTTATAAGTGTAGATAGTCAGTCGTTTGTGTGTCTGTGTGTGTGTGTGCGTGGTGTGTGTGCCCTCAGGTCATGATGACACTGAGTGGAACAACGGCATATTGTGTCTTCCTCTATCATATTTCTCATCATCAGCACTGCCCCTGTCCAAATTCCACGGCGGAGGGACTCAGCCCTGTTGTCAGCCCCCGTCCTGTAATAATAGGAAACACAGCGTCACTTTTCCACTTTCTCGCTCATTTTTCAATTCAAAATATATACCAGTTCCTGTTTGGAGCTAGCTGGGATTGTTTTTGTTTTGGTTGAAGCTGCACAAAGTCTGTTTTCTTATCTAAAATGCTTTTATTGTACGTGTTGTTTTCCTGTTTTCTAACAGATGGGTGGAACCCATTTCTAATATAACAACCACTCCTTCTGTTTTTGCTCATATACATTATGCCAGATCTGGCCACCTAGATCACAAAGACTTATACATATAATGTCGTGCATTTAAAGTTATCCCAAATTTATTCTGGATATTGCGACTAGAATAATTGCTCTTTGTTATTCTGGGTTATTTCCTCAGATGTAATACATTGAAAAACCAGCAGAGTTGTGCTTTGTGTTGAATTCCTCTTGCCTGTTATCATTCGCCTGTTTGATAAGATTTTAAGATCATCAGTAAATGGCAGCAGAGAGGGCATTCCCTTTCAGAAAACTGAGATGTGAATGTTTATTTTGTGTGAAGATATTTGTTTAAGTGCTTTGGTCGTCTCACCACTAGATGGCGACAAAGGTAAAGTAATGAACGTGTGCAACTTCTAAGGTTTTTGCTTTATGACTTGAAGGGATCTTTGGTTTTCTCAATCTTCACTATTATGCAAACTCTGTTACACTTAAGCTGGCAGTAATCCCTCCGTGACTTTTTACTGACTTTTAACTTTATTTAATAACAGAATTAGCTTCTATCAGGAGAAAATAAATCCACACATACCTCAAATTTCCTGCAACAAGTATTTTTCTTATCTGAGAAGAAAGAAGGCGACTTGGTTAATTCTGCTTGTGCTCTTAATTTGAGATTACTCTGATGCAACAATCTACAGCAATCATTTCTGTATTTTTTTTAAAACAACCATAAATGGGTCAAACTTTGATAAGCTTATTCATGAACTTTTAAAAACATAACTGATGTTAACAGCGTGTGTAGGCTTGTTTGTCTCTGTCCATGTGTCTACATTTTGTCAGTGGTTGTGTGTAAATGTAAGTACAGTTCTTCCTTTGTCAGCATTACATCTGACACACACACTCTCATACACACACTCAGCTGCTCTCTGCTGGTGGGCCGCCGCTGCTCCGCTCAGAGTGTGGGTGGTCGGGACCAGGTGGTAAAGAGAGGGATTTACACCAAGCCTGCCTGGAGGAAAAAGAAGTACACAGGGAGAGAACACAGGACACGGAGGGGAGATAGACATCTGTCCACCAGATGTGCTGTCCGGCAGACGGAGGAGGTTTTTAAACACAGAGGGACGAGATTGAAAAGACTTTTGGGACAACTGGATTCATTGTGACTGAAATAACCCCACACCCACCCGCCTGCCTGCCTCTCCTTTCTCAACAGTTTTTTACTGCATGTGTGTTTGCTCCAGTTCGTCTGTCATTGGGTTATATACATAACACGCACACACACATCCGTGTCCACACACTTAACACACTCTTTCCTCCACTCTCAGAGGAACTTCTCCAGCCTGTTATTACACAGAATAAACCCATGATGACCACCTGTCACAACACGTCCGCTTACTGTGTGTGTTTTGAGGTGTCGATGAGAAGAGAGAGACAGGTTGGACTTACAGAGGAAGAAAAGACTGATTTCATCATAATTTCACAGGTGTTAGAAATAAAACACTTACAGGACCAGAGGTTTCTTTTTTTCACCACAAACCAGCATCCACACATAACATGAGCTTCTATCTAAGATCTTTTCATGTTTTCACTCTTAGCATCTTGTAATGCAAATTAATCTTTAAAGAATATGATTTCTTGCATTTCAAAACAAAAACTGTGAGTGTTTGACATATAAACTTGATGGGTCCTAAATCTGGGAATTTGAGTAACTGGAATTTTTTTTTAATTGGAAACAGTTTACAAGCTTAAAAGTGAATGTCCATAATCAAATCAATCTACCAATAGCTGTCAGAAAGGACATTTTGTTTTTGTCTTTTATTTTAAGTTTAATAAGATTTGTTCTTTCAAAATAAAAACCACACACCAAAAATCACAGACATGTTATGAGAAAGAAGGATGGGATTACAAGAGGTTTGAGTTTATCACAACAGCCATAAAACTTGTCATAAGCAAAAAGGTAGGAGAACTTTATTTTTAAAGCCATCCTCGGTTATTTACTTTAAACAAAAACTTATTCTGCTCCGAACTATCCTTCCTGACCACACATGCATTTAATGCCTTTATGTCGGATACATTTACAAATATACACACACTTTCTCTGACGAAGGTGAGACCATGTGTTAAAGACCCTTCACTTCTCCACTGATGGTTAACATGAGTGCATAGTTAGATTTTTATTTATTCGTTTTTATTGTTGAATTTTTTTTTTTCAAATATTGCAGCGACACTGCCAGGATCCAACTACAGCTGGCCGAGGATCCCACAAAGATCAATACAAGACACACACAGAGTTAAACATGCACCAAAAAAAATCTGCTGTCCGTAGAAAATTCAACCGATGAAGGATAGAGTCGTAAACAGGCATTTGATTGGTCTACATTGGGGGGAAAAAAAGTGCTCCAATAAACAAAACTTAGATCACAAACACTCACTCAGGAACTGCTTTGAGGCTTTTGATTTCTATGTTTTTCCTGATTTTAATTTTCAATCTGGAATTTAAAGCGTCAACACATGTTCCAAGACAACACTGACAGATATTGAGCTAACAACAACTGCTGTCTCCAGTGGTTGGTTTTACTTCAACACACTCACACTGTCCTTGTGTTGTTCTTTGGTTATCTTGAGCTGAATCCTGTCAGCAGCTAGCTATGGAAAGAGGAAGCCAGTTAACAATTCACTCCACTAAACATTTATTAAAAATTATTTTATGGATTATTACCTCCGCCATGGAGGTTATGTTTTTGGGGGAGTTTGTCTGTTTGTTTGTTTGTGAACAACATAACTCAAAAATTAACAAACAGATCTTGATGAAATTTTCAGGAAATGTTCAAAATGGGATAAGGAAGAAGTGATTAAATTGTGGAGTTGATCTGGATCACCGTCTGGATCCAGGATATTTTTTTTAAGTATTCTTTATCATTGTGAGATAGGGCTGGTTGGATTGCTTTGCAAAACAATACAAAGACAAGGTCACCATCATTTCTGACGGATGTAAAAGTACGATCCAGATCCTGGCAATATTCTGGATACTAAGATCCAGAATATGAAATATGTACTGGGTCATCATAATTTTCAACACTGTCAGGTAACAAATTATTGTACAAACCTGCAACTAACACCAAATTGTAGCAGACAGTCTGCTGAAAGGGAGTATAACATTCAAGTAGGACTGAAGTCTTGCGTGACAATCACAATATGCTTGGCGGAGGTCTGCGCTCTCTGAGTGCTTTTCTAGTTAGAAATAATTTATGGATCAAGTTTCTTTTTTTTTTTTTAAATAATACCAATGATACGCTTACAGTTAGCATTTCAGGGTAATGGATTCTTATCTGCATTTGTCAATAAACAGCAGCTGACCTCTCTGGATTTATTTGACATGACCTGATAAGTCATGTTAGTAAAACTAATGACTGTCGTTAGTGGCCAATCAGAATCAGGCACCTTACACACCCTGAAGATCAGTCATAAAACTGGGTAATAATAAACTTTAAATGACTTTATGGGCCATAAAAGTGAAGTTATTCAGCTATCATGTTTTATTGTTAATATTTCAGCTTGAGTTTCATAATTTTTTGCACTTACTTCTGTGTATTTTCAGTGTTAGATTCCCGCATTAAGTTAACATATAACATTTGTCATGACACTAATAAAGACTCAGGCTGATGAATTTAATGTTGCTTTCCTGCAGTGTTCGTGTGTGTGTGTGTGTGTGTGTGTGTGTGTGTGTGTGTGTGTGTGTGTGTGTGTGTGGCGCTTACAGCTGTTTGCATTGCTAACAGTGGGTGAGCCCTGTTCAACAAGCCCCAACTCTGGAGTTCAGGCATTTCCAAGACCTATAAACTCAGGATAAAAGCTGAGGCCAAATTAATAAAGTTTAACAGGATAAATATGTGGCTTGTTGCACAGCAGGTCAATAAATGACAGAAAACAACCCTTATTTACAGCCCCTGACATAGAACGTTATTTAAGGCAAACTAGTGTGTTTGCATTTCACTGACTGCCCTACCATTCCTGAACTGACATATTTCTCCCCGGCTGCTGAGTCGCCCTCGGACCTTGCTCTCATAATGAGGTATTAAGTTAAAGCAGTGGACTGTGGAAAGGCAAACACACACAGGGAGAACTATAAACCCGAGGCCTTGATACACTCACACTCACTCACACACACACACACACACTCCGGCTAAGCTATGACGGCGAGGTGTGTTACCTGGAACTGTTAAAAGTTATTTTGGTTGATGCTCTGGTTATTGGGTGCTATGGGGTTTTATCCCACTTGGCACTTTAATGGTTGTTTTTCTTTCTGAGTAAACAGTGAAAAAAATCCTCACTCGCACAAGTTATAGAGCAGTAAATGTCGGAAAATAAAGTGTCTGGATTCCTTTAAATACCTGCTGTTATCTGGTGTAATTACCTGAATTCTAAATATAGAGAAGCTCCTCAATATGAGAAATGTGTGTGGGCCCGTCTAAGCTGAAACACAGACACAGTGTTTCATGGTGATCTGTCTGTAACTAAAGGAAACTTTGCTCCAGCTGACACAGCTAAGATTTAATATTATTTGCCCTCTAAATCCTGGATTCTGTCTCCAATCTTACAGGAGGGTTGTGCTCTCTGATTTCTCTTTGAGACGGTAAAGCCAAGAACAGCTTTATGTAGGGGTTAAAGCAAAACTAAGTTTTTCCTTTGCAAAAGACAAGAGTAGAGACTGACACCTTTTTACCTTTTTTAAGGCTATGAAATAACTTTTAAATCAGCACATCTGGGATGACCTGGACTCGTATGCACGTTCAGCCATTAAACAAACGGGACCATTAGTCCTAACGTTCTGTTATGGCACAGCCGGTTTGGCTGCAGTGTTAGCCGCATGCACAACGGCAGATAATCGTTCAGTTAACTAATTACACCATGAAAGTGACGCAGGTGCAGATTACATAATAATTCAGGGGAACATCTGGAAAACCCCATCAAACAAATTCTAACTGCGCATGTCTGCCACTCATAAACAGCAATAAACCTGGTGATCGGTAACGGTGTGACTGTGAGAAGATCAAGAAAAATATTTTTCAGCCGGAGAAATGGAGATTTTATAATAGGAATACACAAACAGCTGTTATCCGTGAGTCAATCGGGTAAACAAAGAGAAAGAGAAAGTTTGGCGATCTTGTACAGACTAAATGTGTGTGGTGTTTCGGAGTGCATGTCAGAAAACCTTAATAATAAAATCAGTAATTTCAAAACCTTTGTGAAACAAGCACTGCAGCAATGCCCCAGTACCTTGATGAATAATTTTTAACCCAGTTTATATACTCCAACATTTCACCACACAAATCTTAAGATTTTTGCTTGGCGCCGCCCTGTTGGCTATGGCTGTCTTTTGCAGCAGCTCTCTCGTCTTTGTCCATTTTTGTAATTTTTTTCGTCTCTTTTTTGTAATCTTTGTATTTGGAGTAGATCATTACTTTGTATGGCTCATTTGTTGGTCATGGACACCAGATTTTTTGTGGCTTCAGTGATGTGTTACTACTTTTTCTCCTGTGTTTGTCTGGAGATCCTACATGTAACCATGGCTCCATTGTTTACATGTGAACTCAGCTGTTAGCAGCCTGTAGCATGTCAATGCTAACTGGTGCAAGGCCTGATGTCTTCCACAAGGTGAGGAGAAGGAGGTGAGGACAACGTGCTGGTTCTCAGGTGTGAGCTAAGAAGTGACAACATCGACCTGTCCTTCCATCCATCGTTATTGGGGATGTAAGATCTATTAGTCAAGGAACAAGTCCTCAAAAGAGGCTTTAGTTTTCGAGATACCCCTACCCGAGGTAAACCAACCACAACAATGATTTTTATTATCTTTAGGGTCTCCTGTTAGTGAAATTTGATGTTGTGGTTTTTGATTTTGGGGGAAAATTTGTTTTTTTGGCTCTTCTTTAGAACTACTCCAAACCTTGAAAAGGGGCCAAATTAGGCCTGTTGGAATAGGGGGGAAGTGAGGGAAAAAACCCATAAATTGAGAATGCTCACTCTTTTCTGCATCAAACTTGCTGAGGTATGAATCAGGTGGCTGCCCACCATCATCAAACAGTCAGAAAAAGGATTTACCTGAGGCAAAAGTGAAAACATACTTTTAATTACTTTTTATTACATACTTTTAACACCGAACCTGGGGGGACAGAGCCTTTTCAGTTGCCGCCCCCTCTCTCTGGAACTCCCTCCCTCAAGACATCCGAGACTCCATTGACCTCACCACCTTCAAAACCAGATTAAAAACACACCTCTTCCGCACTGCTTTCAACCAATAATCCTGTCTACATCCATTGTCAATGCACTATGTTTTTACCTTGCACTGTAACCTTTTTGCTTTTATCTGTTTTCTTTTGTACACTAATTTTTACCTGCACTTTTAACTTTTTAATGTAAAGCGACTTTGAGTTGTGGAAAAGCGCTCTATAAATAAAATTCATTATTTATTATTATGAATTTAGGCGGAAATTTTACTTTTTGGTAACTAGAACATATTGGACTCCTTCACTTTTCTCTCATTTATCAGAAAAACATAAATCCCTATCAAATATTCTATTTTGTGTTGTCTTGAATGCTGTTGAATACTAACCAGTGGTTTTGTGGAGATATCTGGTGCAGTTCTCTTGCAAATGAGATTTCTTTAGACATAGTCCCTCTCTGGAACAGTTAAATTAAGTCATTCCGAAGGCAGGGACTTCTGAAATAACTTCAAAATGGAGATAAGTGAAAGTTATAAGTCATTTTTTGTCAGGTCTGTCCTCAACACAGCAATCACAATGCTAACCGTCCAGTTTGGTTATCAGGTGAGATAACTTGGCTTTTTTCATATTCCTACATGACAGGTGTGATTTGTAACAGAGATAAGTTCCTCTTACTCATGTTGTACAGAATAAGAAAGGCCTCTTTATAGCTCCTTTCGTTCATGCATTGCTCACCTGAAAATCATGCAGGCGAATTGTGTTCAAGAATGCAAGTGTCAAAATCTGTCGACCATGACCTCCAACCATCTTTAAACTGTCGGCTCTTCAGTGCAAAGTGTGAAGTCTGGTGTTCAAGTGAGTCCATGTGTGAACACGTAATTGTCTGGACAATTAATGACAAGTGAGAGGATGTGTTGATAATGATTGTCACATTGCAGAGTTTCGTTGCTTTGTTCTTCTTCAGCTACGTTCGTTGCCTTTATGTTTTCCTTTCTGCTTGTGAGGTAGATATGCCAAACACATTTTCACAGTGGAAATAGGAAACGACAAAGAGTTGACGGTACATTAAAAAGGGAGGAAACTATCACTCACTTTCCCGTGAATCATTTGCTAATGATAAAAGTTACTTAACATTTCACTGAAGCACACAGAGCCTGACAGACGGGACCTCTCCTTCACACAGCAGAAACAGATCAATGTCCAAATCAAAGCGTGCATCACTGCAAATGAAGCCGTCTGTCATCTTCAACACACACCAAAGGGTGACAGACAGCTTGAATCAAATCACATACATGTGCGCACACACACACACACATACACACACTTGTACATGCCACCCACCTCCTTAAAGGGAAACAGACTCCCACTCATTCAACCTTCTTCACTCAAAAACCAAAAAAGCTTATTTGTATGATCGGAAATCTGCTGCAGATCTGGTAACCATATGCTGGGACGCGTTCAGCTTTCATGTCTTTCAACTTTATGAAAGAGCCAGCGTCTTCACACATGTGCATCTCTCTGGTTTTGTATTCTTATTGTTTTAGATGTGAATCATCTCATTGTGTGGTTTGTGAGAGCGCTCCACACAGTGAGGTCGTCTGCTTAGTGAGTGAACTTTTAAAGGGTTATTGTTCCAAAAGGCTATGCCCAGCTTGTAAAGATAACTCTGGCCGTCACATCGACGTTTGTCTCTTGCACGCTGTCAGTAATTGATAAATAAAGTACAGATCTGAACTTCCATTTTATTGCTGCCTGGTTCTGTCATTAATCTTAATCTGTCCTTAAGTTGGATCAGCGTTTTCTTTGATCACTTTATGAGACATGCTGCTAAAGCAAAAACATGAGGTTACACAGAGGTGATACAAGCTGAGCTTAGATATACTGATCAGTGGAGGGGAGGGAGATTTTTCACTTTACCATAAATCAATCTAACTCAGTGACCTTTGTATTTGGCCACAACCTTTGCTCTGTTACAACTTTCTGTATGTATTTTTTACATTTATTAAAAAGAGGAACCATCTTTGATCAAATACAAGTCTCAACAATTAATATTATTAATTAACTGTGTCATTATTTAAGTTGAAAATTCAAAACTCTATTTAAATGTTTGTCAAAGCCTAGAAGCCTCTGACACCTACCCTAGAGTCACTGGTTTCAAGGATTAATTTTACCAGGATAGATATAGATCAGTCCTGTGGCTGATATTTTTGTTCCCTTTGGTAGATCAAGAAGTTAAGGTCCTTAAATTCAAAGCTGAAATTCATTTTTGCTAATCTTAACTTTTAAAGATCCATCACCCTGAAATTCTTCCTGAATTGAATCATTAGGACTATTTTTTTAAAAAAGTGTATTTATAAATTATTTTGAACTAGAAAAGCACTCAGAGAGCGCACACCAAAAAGCATATTGTGATTGTCTCACAAAAATTCAGTCCTACTTTAATGTTATACTCCTTTCAGCAGACTGTCTGCTACTATTTGGTGTTAGTTGCAGGTTTGTACGATAATCTTTTACCTGACAGTGTTGAAAATTATGATGACCCAGTACATATTCCATATTACAGATTTTAGTATCCAGAATATTGCCAGGATCTGGATCGTACTTTTACATCTGTCAGAAATTATGGTGACCTTGTCTAGTATTGTTTTGCAAAGCAATCTGACCATTTATTTTGAAGTTATATACACATATGGTGAAAACTGCCAGATCTCACAATGATAAAGAATCCTTTAAAAAAAATATCCTGGATCCAGACGGAGATCCAGATCATCTCCAAAATTTTATCAGTCTGTACTTATCCCATTTTGAACATTTCCTAAAAATTTCATCAAGATTTGTTTGTCACTTTTTGAGTTATGTTGTTCACAGATAAACTCCCCCCAAAGCATAACTCCCATGGTGGAGGTAATAATAATTGCAACACCCCAACAGACCAGAAGGGGGCAGACAGACAAGGAAAAAGGCCATTGCACGGAAATGACACCAAAGAACAGGCTAACCATCATCATGTGCAGCAGTTCATTGCAGTTAGCCTGTTTCTGCACTGCAGACGAATGTGATGAAAGTCAAGCAGGAGTGACAAAGCTGTCACTGATCAAAGTTGTCGTAAGAAGTTGTCTAAAGGCAGAGATTGTTCATAATTTTTTTTGAAGACAAGACCTTTGATCGATGAATTGCAGAAGTTGTAATGCAACTCTCTCCTTAGATTATCATTAAATACTCATCAGATGGAAACAGGTTCAGCTGGGAGTCTCCAGTTTACAGGGTCACTCTTTTGACTGTAACACATTCACACTTACAGACTCAAAGAAGACCACTGTTAAGGAGTTTTTAGGCCAAGTCAGTCACAGCTGTAAGAGATGTTAGCATAGACAGAGGGTAGTACACCAATCAGAAATGTTCAGCTGGCAGGTCCTGCCCCCCAAAAGTTCTCAGACATCTGGAAAGTACTACCCCCTAGCAGGGCCATTTTCAGGCGTAAATTCCAGTAACTCCAGAACTTAATTCAGACCCTGGTTCCTTTGGTCCAGGGGAAAGTTCCTGCTGCTCAAAGGTACCTTGAGGACTGACTTTGAAAAGGCTGGGAGCAAAGGTTCGAATGACAAAGAGATGAGATTTCATATGATGTGGCAGAACACAACAAAGTACCATGATGCAAAGTGAGAGCAAAAAGGAAAAACTTGCTGATGTAGGGACTTTTCCTGCCAGCTTAGGCTGCCTGTTAGTTGTTAAGCTGTATTTCATCTTCTCACCAATGTCTTGTGGTAATTTACCTGTGTTTGTGTGTACTTTTCCCTGTGCCCCCTCTCTTTTACTGAACAGACAAAAGATAACAAACAGCACATAGTCCACATGGTCGTAATAATCTTTTCCATGTGAGCCGGCTGACTGAACAATAGCACGGCTGGATGTCACGGTGAGGTAATGAAGATGTGATTTGCTTGAGCTGCAGGAGCCGTTAACAACTTGCAACACTAGCATGACGCACACAGACGTAATGAACAAAGAGAGCCAAGGCAGCAAAGTAAGAAGAGAGAAGTTCACAGGCCCACATATGAGCGGAGGAGAGGAAAACAGGGGAGGGTGAAGGGTGGTGTCGACTAGGGTGGTCTTTTGCTGCATGCTGACTTCAGAACGTTGTCAATACTGCAACAGACTTACTTAATAATTTCAGTTCAGAGGAGAAAGAGAGAGTCTCTACTTTCCTGATACTTTGCCTTTACTTCGGCATCACTGCTGACCAGAGCCCTGCTGTCTCCGGAAAGCAGAGCATAGCTGCAGAAATCTGTTTGTTCCAGTGAAATCGAAACACTTCACAGCTGTTTGTTTTTGCTGACTCAAAGGGGAAGAGAGAAAACAGCTCTTAGCGGTCAACTGGAGTTTAAAGGCAGCGGCTGGTGTGAATAAATTTGGAGTGAATCTAAAGTAAAGATCTAATTCACCCCAAAATAGTCACGAGTCATCAAACCAGAGCTCGCTAATGATCCCTTCAACTCTTGTACGCCTGGCTTGGGTCTCCAGCACCTGTCAGCTCTGCTTTTTATGAGCACTGCAGGCAGGAGGAGGAGAAGCAGGGGAAAAGGGAGGAGAAGGAGAGATATTTGTGTGATTTATGGGCTGCAGGGTGGCACACAGTGCAACTTACAGCACAGTGATAGGAAGCAGATTTCACAGCAGATCTCACTTCCTCTGCCAGAAGTTCAAGTCAACTCATCAATCATACTAAATGAATTATTATTCATATTCAAAGCTTGGTATTTGATATTTGAATCCAATTTTATTGAATGTGTTGTAACATAACTTGTAAAATAACTCCCTCCTGGGTAAACAGGTGAAATATAAAAACAAGTTTTTGCTCCTGCGACCTATTTAAGCAGGCTTCATGGCCTTTACTGCAACTGCTCAATGAGAAGATCTGCGACAGCATGTTTGACCCAAGTCCTACAGGTTAAAGGCAACGCTACCGTTTTTCATCACTCCAGTTTAAAAAGGGCATTACACTAATTCTTCTGCATGCTGGCCACATTGTGGGAGTCCTGAAGCAAACCCTTTTCACATATTCTGGTCCTGTCCATTGTTGGTTCAATTTTGGCGTGAGGTTTATAAAGTTTTGCAAAGTGTTTTTCAGATAGACATCCAATTCAGATTTATCTTGTTATATTTAGGTGCTATAACATCAGAAAATGTTTCTTTTAATATCAAATACTTGTTTTGGATTCTTAGTGCTGCCACCAGAAAAGCTATAACTAGAAGGCGGTTAAAACGTGGAAAACCTACCGTGGAGAAATGGATTGATATAATCTCTGATTATTTTTAGATCGAGTAGATGACCTTCGCTTTGAGACTTCAACAAGGGATTTTTTTGATAATATATGTAACCATGTATGTAAGACCATCATTTGTCTAGAGTAGATCTTTGTGTCCTTTCTTTGTTTTATTTTATGTTTCCTCTTAAGAGGAGTTTAAGTGTCATTAGCCACAGTTACATGAGGAGTTTTTCGTCTTTCCGAATGGAATCTTTCCGAATGACTTTTCTGAAAACAATAGTATACATGGAAAGGAATATTCCAATCTCTGGTCTACATGCGCCGCTGTAATCAAACAGAATAGTCAATGGGGCATGTGCAGAAAAACGTAAACATCACGAGATTTATCAAAGCTGGAGGACAGCAGTTTGTTTATCACGGTGTTGCAATACTCCGTATTGCAAGTTTTTCATCCGTCCAGTCTTGAAATTATGTTCAGTTCTTTCAAAGATTCGATCAAAAAACAAACTTTCCGCAGCAGACCAGTGCTGACAGCTCGCCGCCATTTTTAAAGTTGAGGAACATCTCTAGTTGCGTCTTACATCATATCTGAGCATGCGCTGAAAGAACGTACCCTGACAACTTTCCGTTTGAGTGGATACATGATACCTCAATCAGTTTGGGGAAGGGAATATTCCACCCCTGTGAAACCGATTAAATGTCCATTCGGATTGGCACTTTTCTTTCGGAATGATGTGTTTACACAGGTTAAATTCTTTCCATTTGAGCAAATAACCGAATGCAAGCGGAATATTTTAGTCTATGCAAACGTGGCTATTGAGGTTTACCCCAACATTTGATAAATATGTATAGGGTTGAGTATGGCTGATACCTGGCAATTGGTATCGGTACTCAAGGGTACCAATTTTATGTACTCTTTTGAGTTTTTGTGGAAGAAAAATATCAATTTCTTTTATAATAACGATAATATATATATATATATATATATATATATATATATATATATATATATATATATATATATATATATATATATATATATATATATATATATAATTTTTTTCAATTTAACACATTTATCTCCAATATATAAACTTTGTACTAGGGAAGAGAAACTGAAACTTAAGTATCAATCTGTACACCCAAATATTGATCAATACCGAACCCAACAGTGGCATCAATATATCAATAATTTAGATTGATTAGCACACCGCTACTCATAACAATATATATATATATTTTTATAAATTGATTGAAGAGCCGCACACTGAAAGGCAAAGAGCCACTTATGGCTCTCAAGCCGCAGGTTGGCCACCCCTGGTATAATTGGTCCTTACATGCTTTTATACTGCTTACTAAGTCTGGGATATTTTACTGTTGGATACAGTGGTACAATTACAGATGGCTTAATGAGAAGTATGATATGTTTTTCACTGAATGTATGAATCTGAAAAAACATTATAAAAAAAAAAAAATTTTTTTTTTTAAATTAAGGCAATGCTACTCAATACTGAGGACATGGAATATACTTATGAACAGTGAAAGTAATTTTTAAAAAAACCTCTAATAAATTTTCTCTGTTATTATTCTAGCTCTTGGTAAATAGAGCTAATCCTGGTGATCCCAACTCACCCAAAACAAGAACAGTTTTCTCTGATTTAAAGTCAGTCAGTGAGAAAAAAATGTAACATATAGGATTTAAGACATCATATGTAAACTTCTTGGGGTGCAAATTTACCTGTGATGCATTGTT
This sequence comes from Halichoeres trimaculatus, assembly GCF_033239565.1. Lineage (NCBI taxonomy): Eukaryota > Metazoa > Chordata > Actinopteri > Labriformes > Labridae > Halichoeres > Halichoeres trimaculatus. Next base: position 33,142,858 of record NW_027437180.1, on the reverse strand, counting down.
ATAAAAAAAATAACCTACTCTTTCTTTAAAATATGAAAGTGACTCAGATTAATTAAAACAATGATAAAACTCTGCTTCCTGTGTATTTTGAACTTCACATTAATGGTATTTGACACGACTTGGGAAATTATGAGGGATGTGACAAGCAAAGATTACAGTATCTTGGTAAACATGTCCAGATATTCAGTTAATGATTCATGCACAGTCATAAATATTTTTTTGTTCTTGCAAAGTTGCTAATTAACTAGTTTTTGTTGATAAATATGGAAACAGAACCCCACCCCACCCCACTAATCTGTGGTCATAAAAGAGGTACACTCTGCAGCCTTGTCTTTCAGTCGTCCACAACAACCATGGCGGATTCCATGGGTTCTCACCTGCAGAGACAAACTGTGTTTCGGAGCGATAAGAAATGGGTTTACAGGATCCCATCTCTTTTCTATGAGGGAGAGACTAAAACTCTTTTAGCTTTTTCTGAGCAGAGAGGCTCTTCCAATGATGCCAGCTCTAAATATCTGGTCATGAGCAGAGGAAGACTGAAGGAGGAGGACAACTCTATTGAGGTAACCACCAAGGGTGACTGACGCCTGTTTAGCACACAGAAACTTTTAAACTGTGGAAGAAACACTTCCACATCTCTAACTATTATCTTTTCCAGTGGTCGGAGCCCGAGCGAGTGGAAAAGGCACACCTTCATGGACACCGTCCTATGAACCCCTGCCCACTGTATGAGAAAACCAGCAAAACACTCTTCCTCTTCTTCATCTGTGTTGAAGGCACTTATCCAGAGTGGATGCAGATATTTTTCAACCGCAACAAAGCCCGTCTCTGCTACATCAAATCTAACGATGGAGGCCAAAGTTGGAGTGAAGTGACTGATTTGACTGACGTGCTGAGTGAAATTGGAACTTGGGCCACATTTGCTGTTGGGCCAGGCCATGGTATCCAGACAGAAAGTGGTAGATTGATTGTCCCGATGTACCGGTACGTTTGGAACACACTCTGTTATCAACCTCCTAATGCACTCTATTTGTTCAGTGAAAATAAGGGTGTCAACTGGCATTTAAGCAGTATCATTAAAAAAGAGTCACTTGAATGTGAAATGGCAGAGGTGTCAGATGACACAGGTCTGAAGTACATCTACTGTAACGCCCGCAGTAGGAAGAGCTACCGAGTGGAAGCTCTTGATAAAAATGACGGGGCTGGTTTCACCGTCCTCAAACAAGATGAAACCCTTGTTGAAGAGGGCTGTCATGGCAGTGTTGTGTCCTTTCCAGCTCAAAGTCAAGTCACCCATGATGGTGATCAGAGCCAGAACCTAAATAAGTGGCTGCTCTTCAGCCATCCAAGCCATAAGTCCAAACGCATTGATTTGGGGGTGTATCTGAATGAAACTCCACTGCTTGCAAAAACATGGAGCAAACCCTGGATCATGAACAGTGGACCCAGTGGTTACTCAGACCTGGCCTACATCGGTGAAGGAAGGTTTGTTTGTCTGTTTGAGTGTGGGGAGAGCAGTGAGATTGAGCAGATAGCCTCTGTAGTGTTTAGCTACAGTGACATTAAACGGCGGATTGAAGTAGATGATCAAGAATAGATAAAGTCTGATGTGAAGTCCTTTTTTTGACTGTTGAATGAATACATAGTTTTTTTTAAGACTTAACTGTAAAAATTATCTGCCTGAAACAGCAGGCACTTATGCTAGAAGCTGTTTTATTTAATTGTACATAAATGTTTTGTTTCTGAACTGTTTCACTTCCTTTCAAACTAACTCTGTATGCATCACTCACTTTTACACAAGAATATGAGTTCAAGGAAATGAATAATGTAATGTAAATAAAGTCCTGTGGAAGATGATGGATGATCTGGGGACTTTTCAGCCTGTTGCTTAACAGTTGTTTGGCATCAACGAGGAACAAACTCAAGATAGTGAGTTTCTGTATGAGACAGAATGTCAAAGATGAATACTTAAGACATTTTCTTGTTGTTTTAAGTTTATTTTAGTCGGTTTTGTAAACTTACAATAAACTTTAAGTTAGGTTTTTTTTTTTTGTAAAGCCTTTTTTTTCATTGTAATTTCAGTTATTTTTTTAACCTTTAGTTTTTGCCATTTCTTATGTTTTTGTTAACTATAATATTCTTGGTTTGTCATTTTGATGCCAATCAGATTAATCAATTAAAATCAATGCCATTCTAAATATTGTAAGTGTGACTTTTGTGCTCCGAACAGATAGCACCAGGATGACCTGTTAACATCTTTTAAAGTTAATGAGCATCATGAGGAGCTGGAAGTGAATGCTGAGTGAACCTGTGTGCTGTTTGAGAGAGCTGCTGTGTTGCTGAATGTGTTTATTTGTGACTGAAAGAAAATGTTTTTGGCCTCTGTGTATCCACTGATGTGTTTTCAAAGACAATAACATGTAAAAGTTGAAATATTTTGGAATAACTACTTAAAAGTACAAAAAATTGTCCCATAAACCAAAGATATCATGGGCCCCCCCCACAGAACCTCCACGGTCCTGCCTCAAGGGTCTCTGACCCTCTGCTGAAGACCTCTGGTATAAAATATAGGCCAGAAGATTGGTTGTCTATTTGAAGGAAGTTTTGTTTGTTTGTCTTTTGCATCTAGAGGCTTAAAAATAAATAAATAAAACTTAATCATCACGCAGTCTGTTTTTTTTAACCATTTACATGCTGCTTCTATGGTGTGACATTGTGGGGAAAAAATCAAAAGACATCAGCCGAGATATGAGGAAGAAGGATCGTCAACTTCCACAACTCTGGTTCATCCTTGGGTTCAAATTCCAGATGTCTTAAAGGGGCCATCACAAAACCCTGATCTCAGTCCCATAGAAATGTGTGGAAAGATCTGCAAAGGCAAGTTTGACCTAAGTGAAACAATTTAAAGACAATGCAAATATTAAGGACATGGATATAAATTTGGTGAGGCTATGGAGAATGACTTCTGGACGGCTTCGAAGAGGTTCTGGACCACCATCCGGCATCTCAGGAGGGGGAAGCAGTGCACTGTAAACACTGTGTTCAGTGGGGACGGTGCGCTGCTGACCTCGGCTTGGGATGTTGTGAATCGGTGGACGGAATACTTCAAAGACCTCCTCAATCCCACCAGCACGCCTTCCTTGGAGGAAGCAGGGTCTGGGAATGATGGGGTGGGCTCTTTCATCTCCGGGGTTGAGGTCGCCGAGGTGGTTAAAAAACTCCTCAGTGGCAGGGCCCTGGGGGTGGATGAGATCCGCCCAGAGTTCCTCAAGGCCCTGGATGTTGGGGGTCTGTCGTGGCTGACACGACTTTGCAACATCGCATGGACATCGGGGGCAGTGCCTCTAGATTGGCAGACCAGGGTGGTGGTCCCTCTTTTTAAGAAGGGGGACCGGAGGGTGTGTTCCAACTACAGGGGGATCACACTCCTCAGCCTCCCTGGTACGGTCTATTCAGGGGTACTGGAGAGGAGGGTCCGCAGGATAGTCGAACCTCGGATTCAGGAGGAGCAATGTGGTTTTTCGTCCTGGCCGTGGAACTGTGGACCAGCTCTGTACTCTCATCAGGGTCCTCGAGGGTGCAGGGGAGTTTGCCCAACCTGTCCACATGTGTTTTGTGGACTTGGAGAAGGCATTTTTACCATGTCCCTCGGGGAGTCCTGTGGGGGGCTCTCCGGGAGTACAGGGTGTTGCACTGCTTGTTACGAGCTGTCCGTTCCCTGTACGACCGGTGCCAGAGCTTGGTCCACATTGCTGGCAGTAAGTCAGACTCGTTTCCAGTGAGGGTTGGACTCTGCCAGGGCTGCCCTTTGTCACCAATTCTGTTCATAACTTTTATGTACAGAATTTCTAGCCGCAGCCAGGGTGTCGAGGGGGTCCGGTTTGGTGACCTCAGGATTGGATCACTGCTTTTTGCAGATGATGTGGTCCTGTTGGCTTCATCAAGCCATGACCTTCAACTCTCTCTGGATCGGTTTGCAGCCCAGTGTGAAGCGGCTGGGATGAGAATCAGCACCTCTAAATCCGAGTCCATGGTCCTCAGCCAGAAAAGGGTGGAATGCCCTCTCCGGGTCGGGGATGACATCCTGCCCCAAGTGGAGGAGTTTAAGTATCTCGGGGTCTTGTTCACGAGTGAGGGAAGGATGGAGTGAGAGATCGGCAGGCGGATTGGTGCAGCGTCTGCAGTAATGTGGATTCTGCACAGGTCTGTCGTGGTGAAGAGGGAGCTGAGCCGGAAGGCGAAGCTCTCTGTTTACCGGTCGATCTTCGTACCCACCCTCATCTATGGTCATGAGCTTTGGGTAGTGACCGAAAGAACAAGATCCCGGGTACAAGCGGCTGAAATGAGCTTCCCCCCGTAGGGTGGCCGGGCTCTCCCTTAGAGATAGGGTGAGAAGCTGGGTTACCCGGGAGGAGCTCGGAGTAGAGCCGCTGCCAGATAAGGTATCTCTGGCATCTGATGAGGACGCCTCCCGGATGCCTCCCTAGTGAGGTGTTCAGGGCACGTCCTACCGGTAGGAGACCCCGGGGCAGACCCAGGAGACTCTAGAGAGACTATATCTCTCAGCTGGCCTGGGAACGTCTTGAGATCCCCCCCAGAAGAGCTGGACAAAGTGGCTAAGGAGAGGGAAGTCTGGGCTTCCCTGCTTAGACTGCTACCCCCGTGACCCGACCCCGGATAAGAGGAAGAAAATGGATGGATGGACGGATGGATAGATAAAAACTTATCGTTAGTGAAAGTCATAAAGCAAAAAATCTCTAGTAAATCTTTACTGTTATTTTTCTGGCATTCAGTAAATCGAACTAATCTTGGTAATTTGCACTCACCTAAAACTAGAAAGTTTAGTCTGATTTCGTGTCCCGCTGTGGAAAGAAAAAGGTTATATGTCTTTTTATACGGCATATGTAAACTTCTGGCCTCAGCTGTATGTGCATGTAAATTTCACTAAAACTACTATCTATCTTCGAGATATAAAAGTGCCTCATATTAAATCATAAAACTAAAATCAGTGCTATTTTTGTATTATGAACTTGACTTTGATCATGTTTGAAATGACTTCAAAGGTTATGAGATTCAGATAAGCAGAAGTCTCAGCATCTTGGTGAACAAGTCCATAGAGAAAGTTAATGATTTATGCACAGATAGACATTCATATGTGTTCTTGGGAAGCCAGCTGAAGGGAATATAGCTGGAAATAGAAATCCCCCTTATCAAGAGACATGACACACTTCCTAAGAAAGGATCAATGGCATAGGGGGTGTGACCAAAGAACCTTCCTCTTAACACAATCTCACCTAGGCCTTTAAAACTGGGGGAGAGGGACCAATCTGGGACTATTAAAGAGATCTACTCTGCCACTTTTACCTCCAGTCCTCTAGAAACACCATGACTGATTCCACGGGTTCTCACCTGCAGAGACAAACTGTCTTCAAGAGCGATAGGAAAAGGGTTTACAGGATCCCGTCTCTTTTCTATGAGAGAGAAAGTGAAACTCTCCTGGCCTTTGCTGAGCAGAGAAAATCCTACAAGGACGCTAGCTCCAAACATCTGGTCATGAGCAGAGGAAGGCTGAAAGAAGAGAACAACTCTATTGAGGTAACCACCTGTTTCGTTTTTTTGTCACAGAAACTTTCAAACTGTTAAGGTTATATTTCCACATCTCTAAATAACTACAAACTAACATTAATTACTATTTTAACCAACCGAACAGCTCTATCAATCCGTTAACTTTTTCCAGTGGTCAGCGCCTACACGAGTGGAAAAGGCACACCTTCATGGACACCGTCCTATGAACCCCTGCCCGCTGTATGAGAAAACCAGCAAAACACTCTTCCTCTTCTTCATCTGTGTTGAAGGCAACTATTCAGAGTTTTACCAGATACATTTCAACAAAAACAAAGCCCGTCTCTGCTACATCAAATCTAACGATGGAGGCCAAAGTTGGAGTGAAGTGACTGATCTGACTGACGTGCTGAGTGAAATCAGAACTTGGGCCACATTTGCTGTTGGGCCAGGCCATGGTATCCAGACAGAGAGTGGTAGATTGATTGTCCCGATGTATCGGTACGTTTGGAGAACACTATGTGATCAACCTCCCAATGCACTCTATCTGTTCAGTAATGATCAGGGTGTCAATTGGCATTTAAGCAGCATCATTGAAAAAGAGTCACTTGAATGTGAGATGGCAGAGGTGTCAGATGACACAGGTCTGAAGTACATCTACTGTAATGCTCGCTGTAAGGAGAGCTACCGAGTGGAAGCTCTTGACAGGGCTGGTTTCACCGTCCTCGAACAAGATGAAACCCTTGTTGAAGAGGGCTGTCATGGCAGTGTTGTGTCCTTTCCAGCTCAAAGTGAAGTCTCTCAAGATGATGATCAGAGCCAGAACCTAAATAAGTGGCTGCTCTTCAGTCATCCAAGCCATAAGTCCAAACGCATTGATTTGGGGGTGTATCTGAATGAAACTCCACTGCTTGCAAAAACATGGAGCAAACCCTGGATCATGAACAGTGGACCCAGTGGTTATTCAGACCTGGCCTACATCGGTGAAGGAAGGTTTGTTTGTCTGTTTGAGTGTGGGGAGAGCGATGAGATTGAGCAGATAGCCTCTGTAGTGTTTAGATACAGTGATGTCAAACAGGGGATTGAAGTAGATGATCAAGAACAAATAAGGTCTAGTTTGAAGTGTTGTTGTTTTTTTTGACTGTTAAATGATTTTTTTTTTAAGACTTTAAAAAAATATCTGCTCTGATACAGAAGGCACTTGTTCCAGAAGCTGTTTTTTAAATCTGGGCATAATCCTTTTGTGTCTAACCTTTTTGATTACTTATTGTTCTAACTACTTTTCACACTAACTTTTTATGAATTACTCACCAGATATTTGGTATCTGCTTTGTAAGAAAATCAAGATTATTGGAATTGAAAGAAATATATGATGCCATGTTAAAGTTCTGTCTATGAGGAAGATGTTGAATGGTCTGGTGACTTTTGCCCTTATGCTTGGCAGCTGTTTGGCTTCAACAAGGAACAAGGAACAAGGAAATGCCTAAAATATATTGTTGCACTGCTTTAAGAAACTAAGTTTTTAGTTTACATTTAAATAACCTGACACTGAACCCTGTCCTTACTCTTACTACATAACCCATGAAACATGGAAGGTTTTTTTTCTCCTTGAGAAGAAAAAAATGTTGACTTATCTGAATTTTACCACTGAAAAATGACCAACTAGTCTCTGTATCTGTCATCAAGTTTATTTCTGCTTGGTAAGTGAAAGATTTCATGAAAGCACCTCTTCACCTGAGACATTATGGTTTGTCCTTTCTATCACCCTATACATTATCAGAGAGTATAATACAGTCTTATTAAAGGTATTTTAGTGGAGTGAGTTAACAGATGTTAAATATGAAAAAAGGGGAACGTATGGCAGAAAAAAAAAAATTTCACATCCACAAAACATTGTAAGTTTCTCTATTAGTTTGTGAAAGATGAAAACTTAAGACATTTTCTTTTTAATTTTAATTTCTTTAAGTTAGTTTTTTTTTTTTACCTCACAATACAGTTAAATTCAGTAATTATATATATGAAGTTTTTTTGTCGAGCCTCGTTTTTGTTTTAATTTCAGTTGACTTTTACCGATTGTTTTTATTACTTCATATGTTTTTGTTAACTTTAATATTCTTGGTTAGTAGACATTTTGATGCCAATCAGATAAAGTTAAATCAATGCTAATCTAAATATTGTAAGTGTGACTTTTGTGCTCCGAACAGATAGCACCAGGATGACCTGTTAACATCTTTTAAAGTTAATGAGCATCATGAGGAGCTGGAAGTGAATGCTGAGTGAACCTGTGTGCTGTTTGAGAGAGCTGCTGTGTTGCTGAATGTGATTATTTTTGACTGAAAGAAAATATTTTTGGCCTCTGTGTATCCACTGATGTGTTTTCAAAGACAATAACATGTAAAAGTTGAAATATTTTGGAATAACTACTTAAAAGTACAAAGAATTGCCCAATAAACCAAAAATATCATGGGCCCCCTGCAGGACCTCCACAGTCCTTCCCCAAGGGTCTCTGACCTTCTGCTGAAGACCTCTGGTATAAAATATAGGCCAGAAGATTGGTTGTCTATTTGAAGGAAGTTTTGTTTGTTTGTCTTTTGCATCTAGAGGCTTAAAAAAATAAAAATAAAACTTAATCATCACGCAGTCTGTTTTTTTTAACCATTTACATGCTGCTTCTATGGTGTGACATTGTGGGGAAAAAAATCAAAAGACATCAGCCGAGATATGAGGAAGAGAATTATCAACCTCCACAACTCTGGTTCATCCTTAGGTTCAGATTTCAGATGTCTTGAAGGGGCCATCACAAAACCCTGATCTCAGTCTCAAAGAAATGTGTGGGAAGATCTGCAAAGGCAAGTTTGACCTAAATCATACAGTTTGAAGACAACACAAATATTAAGGGCATGGATATAAACTAATGGACCTTGAAAGCATTAAAGTAATGCAAAAAATCAAATAAATCACTGCTGATATTTTTTGGCATTCAATTAATAGAACTAATCTTGGTAATTTGCACTCACCTAAAACTAGAAGGTTCAGTCTGATTTCATGTCACACAATTGGAAAGAAGATCATATGTCTTTTTATACAGCATATGTAAACTTCTGGTTTCAGCTGTATGTGCATGTAAATTTCACTAAAACTATCTTTCTTCAAGATACAAAAGTGCCTCATATTAAATCATAAAACTAAAATCAGAGCTATTTTTGTATTATGAACTTGACTTTGATCAGGTTTGAAATGACTTCAAAGGTTATGAGATTCAGATAAGCAGAAGTCTTAGCATCTTGGTGAACAAGTCCATACAGAAAGTTAATGATCTATGCACAGATAGACATTCATATGTGTTCTTGGGAAGCCAGCTGAAAGGAATATGGCTGGAAATGGAACATCCCCCTACCTTATCAAGAGACATGACACACTTCCTAAGAAAGGAACAATGGCACAGGGGGTGTGACCAAAGAACCTTCCTCTTAACACAATCTCACCCAGTCCTTTAAAACTGTGAGAGAGCTTTTACTTTCAGTCATCCAGAACAACCATGGCTGATTCCACGGGTTCTCACCTGCAGAGACAAACTGTCTTTAAGAAGGATAAGAAATGGGTTTACAGGATCCCGTCTCTTTTCTATGAGAGAGAAAGTGAAACTCTCCTGGCCTTTGCTGAGCAGAGAAAATCCTACAAGGACGCCAGCTCTAAACATCTGGTCATGAGCAGAGGACGAATGAAAGAAGAGAACAACTCTATTGAGGTAACCACCTGTTTCGTTTTTTTGTCACAGAAACTTTCAAACTGTTAAGGTTATATTTCCACATCTCTAAACAACTACAAACTAACATTAATTACTATTTTAACCAACCGAACAGCTCTATCAAACTGTTATCTTTTCCAGTGGTCGGCGCCTACACAAGTTAAAAAGGCACACCTTTATGGACATCGTCCCATGAACCCCTGCCCGCTGTATGAGAAAACCAGCAAAACACTCTTCCTCTTCTTCATCTGTGTTAAAGGCACCTGTTCAGAACAGGACCAGATTCTTAACAACAAAAACAAAGCCCGTCTCTGCTACATCAAATCTAACAACGGCGGCCAAAGTTGGAGTAGAGTGACTGATCTGACTAAAAAACTGCATGAGATCAGAACTTGGGCCACATTTGCTGTTGGGCCAGGCCATGGTATCCAGACAGAAGGTGGTAGATTGATTGTCCCGATGTATCGGTACGTTTGGAAATCAAAGCAAGAGCAACATCCTAATGCACTCTATCTGTTCAGTGATGATCAGGGTGTCAATTGGCACTTAAGCAGCATCATTGAAAAAGAGTCACTTGAATGTGAGATGGCAGAGGTGTCAGATGACACAGGTCTGAAGGTCATCTACTGTAACGCCCGCAGTAGGAAGAGCTACCGAGTGGAAGCTCTTGACGGGGCTGGTTTCACCATTCTTGAACAAGATGAAACCCTTGTTGAAGAGGGCTGTCAGGGAAGTGTTGTGTCCTTTCCAGCTCAAAGTGAAGTCTCTATTGATAATGATCAGAGCCAGAACCTAAATAAGTGGCTGCTCTTCAGTCATCCAAGCGATAAGTCCAAACGCATTGATTTGGGGGTGTATTTGAATGAAACGCCACTAAAGTCAAAAACATGGAGCAAACCCTGGATCATGAACAGTGGACCCAGTGGTTACTCAGACCTGGCCTACATCGGTGAAGGAAGGTTTGTTTGTCTGTTTGAGTGTGGGGAGAGCGATGAGATTGAGCAGATAGCCTCTGTAGTGTTTAGCTACAGTGACGTTAAACGGGGGATTGAAGTAGATGATCAAGAATAGATAAGGTCTGATTTGAAGTGTTATTGTTTTTTACTGTCAAATGAATATATTCTTTTGAGACTTTAAAAAAATAACTGTTCTGATACAGAAGGCACATGTGCCAGAAGCTGTTTTTTTAATCTGGGCATAATCCTTTTGTATCTAACCTTTTTGATTACTTATCGTTCTAACTGCTTTTCAAACTAACTTTTTATGCATAACTTACCAGATGTTTGGTATCTGCTTTGTAAAAAAATCAAAATGATTTTAACTGAAAGAAATAAATGATGCCATGTTAAAGTTCTGTTTATGATGAAGATGTTGAATTGTCTGGGGACTTCCAGCCTGTTGTTTGGCAGCTGTTTGGCTTCAACAAGGAACAAGGAAATGCATAAAATATATTGTTGCACAGCTGAAAGAAACCAAGTTTTAAGGTTAATTTTTAATCTTCTGGACTTTAAATAGGCCAAATTTATTACGTTATGGGTTGTTATTACATTATGGGCCATTATTACGTTATGGGCTTCTACACCTGTCCTTACTCTTACTATGTTACCCATGAAACATGAGAGGATCTTTCTCCTTAAGAAGAAAAAAAAGTTGACTTATCAGAACTTTACCACTGAAAATTGATTATGTGACCCAAACATCGGTCATCAAGTTTATCTCTCTTGGGAATGTGAAAGATTTCATGAAAGCACCTTTTCACCCGACAAGTTATGCTTTGTCCTTTATATTATCTAACATCATAATACAGTCTTAAAAAAAAGACTCTTAATGGAGTGAGTTGACGGATGTAAAATATGTCAGAGGGGGAATGTGTGGCAGAAAACAAAAACATTTCACATCCACCGAAAGCAGTAAGTTTCTGTATGACACAGATTGTCAAAGATGAAAACTTAAAGGGGACACATTACACAAAATCCACTTTTATATTGTTTACTGACAGGAAAATGTGTTTGAGTATATGTGATTTTCAACAGGCCTGACTTAGTGATCCTACTTTTTCCTTTCTTCTTCTTCTTCTTCTTTTTTTTTTTTTTTTTTTTTTTTTGGGGGGGGGGGGGGGGGGGGGCACCACAAATATGATTTGGGGGACATCAAATTTCTAAATCAATTGACTTATGAGTTTTTTTTTTAAGTATAATGTTAAGTATAATGGCTTCTGTGTATCCACTGATGTGTGTTCAAAGACAATAACATGTAAAACTTCAAATATTTTGGAATAGCTACTTGAAAATACAAAAATTGTCTCATCAACCAAAAATGTCATGGACCCCCTGCAGAACCTCCACACACCCCCTTAATAGTGCTTTGGGCTGGTCGTCTACACGCACCAGCCACTTTATTAGGTACACCTGTCCAATTGCTAGTTAATGCAAATTTCTAATCAGCCAATCACATGGCAGCAACTTAATACATTAAGGCATGTAGACATGGTCAAGACAATCTGCTGCAGTTCAAACCGAGCATCAGAATGGAGAACAAAGGTGATTTAAGTGACTTTGAACGTGGCATGGTTGTTGGTGCCAGACGGGCTGGTCTAAGTATTTCAGAAACTGCTGATCTGGGATTTTCACTCACAACCATCTCTAGGGTTTACAGAGAATGGTCCCAAAAAGAGAAAATATCCAGTGAGCGGCAGTTCTGTGGGCCAAAATGCCTTGTTGATGCCAGAGGTCAGAGGAGAATGGACAGACTGGTTGGAGCTGATAGAAAGGCAACAGTAACTCAAATAACCACTGGTTACAACTGAGGTCTGCAGAAGAGCATCTCTGAACACACAACACGTCCAACCTTGAGGCAGATGGGCTACAGCAGCAGAAGATCTCACGGGGTGACCCTCCTGTCAGCTAAGAACAGGAAACTGAGGCTACAATTCACACAGCAACACCAAAACTGGACAATAGAAGACTGGAAAAACGTTGCCTGGTCTGATGAGTCTGGATTTCTGCTCCACATTCAGATGGTAGGGTCAGAATTTGGCGTCAACAACATGAAAGCATGGATCCATCCTGCCTTGTATCAACGGTTCAGGCTGCTGGTGGTGTAATGGTGTGAGGGATATTTTCTTGGCTCACTTTGGGCCCCTTAGTACCAGCTGAGCATGGTTTAAAGTCCACAGCCTACCTGAGTATTGTTGCTGACCATGTCCATCCCTTTGTGACCACAGTGTACCCATCTTCTGATGGCTACTTCCAGCAGGATAACGCTCCATGTCATAAAGCTGGAATCATCTCAGACTGGTTTCTTCAACATGACAATGAGTTCACTGTACTCAAATGTCCTCCACAGTCCCCAGATCTCAATCCAATAGAGTTCCTTTGGGATGTAGTGGAGCGGGAGATTCTCATCATGGATCTTCAGCCGACAAATCTGCAGCAACTGTATGATGCTATCATGTCAAAACGGAGCAAAATCTCTGAGGAATGTTTCCAGTACCTTTTTGAATCTTTACCATCAAGGATTAAGGCAGGTCTGAAGGCAAAAGGGGGTCCAACCCGATACTAGCAAGGTGTACCCACTAAAGTGGCCAGTGAGTGTATGTACAGGAGGTTTCTGTTTATTTGTTTTTTTTTTTTGCATCTACAGGCTCTAAAAAAATTATGGTAGCACTTTAGATTACAGCCCGTGTCTTACAGTGTAGTTTCCTGTCTCTTACAGTGTAGTTTCGTCAACTGTAGGGGTAACTCTCACACATGTACCTTGACATTTTGCGGTACCTATCGGGTAGTTACGCTCTCGTCTTACAGTGTAGTTTCCCGTCTCTTACAGTGTAGTTTCGTCAACTGTAGGGGTAACTCTCACACATGTACCTTGACATTTTGCGGTACCTATCGGGTAGTTACGCTCTCGTCTTACAGTGTAGTTTCCCGTGTCTTACCATGAACTTGTCAAAACAGTGTAATTTTCCTGGGCGTATGCTTTTGCTGTTAATGTGCCACTTCCTCTTAACAATTAGTGTGGTGAATAAAGTAGACCAATGATGAACCTAAACACTGTAATGTATTGATGAGTATGTGTTTCACACAATAAAGATAAGACTTGCAGATGTAAAAAAAAAAAAAAACTTTATTTTTTTAAACACACAGAGACCCCACATAGTAATTCACCTTTTAAGTAACCCGGCCATTAAGTTAACACTTGCCTCTGCTTAGTGTCTAACTGTCCAGTACTTCCACTGCGACAACCCACTACTTTACCTGTAACTACTGGTCAACAGCTGGAACCGGGCTGGATTATAAAGTGCACACTTGTTGGCTTTACTTACTGTGTAACTACCCACTACCTTACCTGTAACTACTGGTCAACAACTGGAACCGGGCTGGATTATAAAGTGCACACTTGTTGGCTTTACTTACTGTGTAACTACCCACAACTGTACCTGTAACTACTGGTCAACAACTGGAACCAGGCTGGATTATAAAGTGCACACATGTTGGCTTTACTTACTGTGTAACTACCCACAACTGTACCTGTAACTACTGGTCAACAACTGGAACCGGGCTGGATTATAAAGTGCACACATGTTGGCTTTACTTACTGTGTAACTACCCACTACTTTACCTGTAACTACTGGTCAACAACTGGAACCGGGCTGGATTATAAAGTGCACACATGTTGGCTTTACTTACTGTGTAACTACCCACTACTTTACTGTAACTACTGGTCAACAACTGGAACCGGGCTGGATTATAAAGTGCACACTTGTTGGCTTTACTTACTGTGTAACTACCCACAACTGTACCTGTAACTACTGGTCAACAACTGGAACCGGGCTGGATTATAAAGTGCACACATGTTGGCTTTACTTACTGTGTAACTACCCACTACTTTACCTGTAACTACTGGTCAACAACTGGAACCGGGCTGGATTATAAAGTGCACACTTGTTGGCTTTACTTACTGTGTAACTACCCACTACTGTACCTGTAACTACTGGTCAACAACTGGAACCGGGCTGGATTATAAAGTGCACACATGTTGGCTTTACTTACTGTGTAACTACCCACTACTTTACCTGTAACTACTGGTCAACAACTGGAACCGGGCTGGATTATAAAGTGCACACATGTTGGCTTTACTTACTGTGTAACTACCCACTACTTTACCTGTAACTACTGGTCAACAACTGGAACCGGGCTGGATTTTAAAGTGCACACATGTTGGCTTTACTTACTGTGTAACTACCCACTACTTTACCTGTAACTACTAGTCAACAACTGGAACCGGGCTGGATTTTAAAGTGCACACTTGTTCGCTGTACTTAATGTTTAAATACCCTCTACTAGTGTGCATTTTATAATCTAGTCCAGTTCCAGGTGTTGATCAGTAGTTACAGGTAAAGTGCTGGGTTGTTGTAGTGGAACTGTTGAAGCTAGTGACATCTATGTTTCTATGATGAATAATGCTTGGACACTTTATCCACACAGATACTCCGGTCAGAGAGTAAAGGCAGATACACAGTTCACAGTTCAGTCTTTTATGTATCCTTTAAGAAACAGCATTACAGCAACGGCCTGATGCATGGAGATTGAATGAACGAGGAGGATGAATAATGTGTGTGACATCAACGTCCAACAGCCACTTATCAGTAGTGCATCTCAACAGGGTTGGCAGTGTATGGTATCTGAAACAATAAATAACAGAAGGTGAATCAAAGACAGTGTCTACCAGACGTAAATGATGCGCCCACTAGCTGTTTAGCATTAGCAGTGCAACGTAAGGGAAACAAGAGCCAAAATTCCTGCCACATAAACAAACTAAATGTTCATTCCTCACTCAACACTCCTTAAAGATAACTTGTAAGCTATTAAAGTACTTACTTCCTCAAGAATGCATCACTGATAACTTATAAGATGTTTTGAAGATGCTTTTAAACAATCGCGGAATCTCCGTTCGGGCTATACAACTTTTAGGACCCCAGGCTGCCCGCATAAAGGCATGAACGCAAATACGCAAAATCCTAAGGACCCCGGTCTGCCCTCCAAGTTGCCTGATTAAAATTATATACAAAATGCTTACAACACATCAACGAAGAACAGAGGCAATATATAACAGAAAATATTGGATAGTTAGCCAGTAAGCAAAGACAAGTGTGATCTTAATGGATCAGTAACTTAAAAGGAGAATTATAATGTGGGGTCTCTGTGTGTATAAAAAAATAAAGATATTTTATACGTCTGAATATCATTATTATGTGAAACCCATACTCATCAATACATTACAGCTTTTAACTTTATCATTGGTCTACATAATCTTTATCCATGCTGATGAGGAAGTGATACATCAAGGTTTGCATAGTTAGAGCATATGTCCAGGAAAATTACACTGTTTTGATAAGTTCATGGTAAGACACGGGAAACTACACTGTAAGACTCCGGGACTTACACTGTAAGACGCGAGCGTAACTACCCGATAGGTACCGCAAAATGTCAAGGTACATGTGTGAGAGTTACCCCTACAGTTGAGGAAACTACACTGTAAGAGACGGGAAACTACACTGTAAGACGAGAGCGTAACTACCCGATAGGTACCGCAAAATGTCAAGGTACATGTGTGAGAGTTACCCCTACAGTTGAGGAAACTACACTGTAAGAGACGGGAAACTACACTGTAAGACGCGGGCTGTAATCTAAAGTGCTACCAAAATTATTTATCATGCAGTCTTTTTTTAACCATTTACATGCTGTGACATCGTGAGAAAACATCAAAAGAAATCAGCCAAGATATGAGGAAGAGGATTGAACTCTGGTTGACCCAAGTCATACAGAAACAAGCTACCCTCTGTCTTCAAAATATAAAAGTAACTCATAATAAATAACAAAATAAAAATCAGTGCTATTTTTGTGTTTGAACTTCACTTTGATCATTTTTGAAATGACTTTAAAGATTATGAGATTCAGATAGACAGACGTCTTAGCATATTGGAGAACAATTCTGTAATTGTTGCAGTAATAAGCCAGTCTTTTGGTGTTTGAAGTACATTTAAGTTTCATATTTTTGCGTTATATTTGATTTTAATATTGTGTGTTGTGGGCAGTTTTATTGTAAAGGGGATGTTTTTATTTTGGAATTGTCTGCACTTAGCGGCAGCGAAAGGCACAGAGAGAGAGTGTTCATTCACATCGAGTGAAGATTGTGACCTCCGGCAGATAGCACTCAGCCAATGAGATTTTACTACTTTTTTTGTGGATTAAGCTGCAAATAAATCAGTAGAGAGAAAGTTACCTGTGTCTGTCTGTGCTCAGAGGGAATTACAAAGTCCATACAGACAGTTAATGATTCATGCACAGTTAGACATTAATTTTTGTTCTTGGGAAGCCAGCCGAAAGGAAGATAAGTAAATAATACACTTGTTTTTGTTGATATAGCTGAAAGTGGAAATTTTCCCCTCACTAATCAAAAGACAGGAAGAACATCCAAAAAAAGGTGAAGAATGGCATTGGGGTTGTTACATAAGAACCTTTCTCTTTACACAGTCCTTTAAAACTGGGAGAGGGCAATCTGTGATTATAAAAGAGATCTCCTCTGTAGCTCTTTCTTTCAGTCGTCCACAACAACCATGGCTGCTTTCAAGGGTTTTCACCTGCAGAGACAAACTGTCTTTAAAAGTGATAAAAACTGGGTTTACAGGATCCCGTCTCTTTTCTATGAGAGAGAAAGTAAAATTCTTCTAGCTTTTTCTGAGCAGAGAAGCTCTTCCAATGACGCCAGCTCTAAACATCTGGTCATGAGCAGAGGAAGACTGAAAGAGGAGGACAACTCTATTGAGGTAACCACTTGTTTCTTTTTTTGCCACAGAAACTTTTGAACTGTTAAGATTATATTTCCACATTTCTAACTATAAACTTCATTGAAGAGCTATTTTAACTAACTTAACAGCTCTATCTGACTGTTATCTTTTCCAGTGGTCGGAGCCCGAGCGAGTGGAAAATGCACACCTTCATGGACATCGTCCCATGAACCCCTGCCCACTGTATGAGAAAACCAGCAAAACACTCTTCCTCTTCTTCATCTGTGTTGAAGGGACTTATCCAGAGTGCATGCAGATATTTTTCAACCGCAACAAAGCCCGTCTCTGCTACATCAAATCTAACGATGGAGGCCAAAGTTGGAGTGAAGTGACTGATCTGACTGACGTGCTGAGTGAAATCAGAACTTGGGCCACATTTGCTGTTGGGCCAGGCCATGGTATCCAGACAGAAAGTGGTAGATTGATTGTCCCGATGTATCGGTACGTTTGGAACACACTCTGTTATCAACCTCCTAATGCACTCTATTTGTTCAGTGAAAATAAGGGTGTCAACTGGCATTTAAGCGGCTTCATTAAAAAAGAGTCACTTGAATGTGAGATGGCAGAGGTGTCAGATGACACAGGTCTGAAGTACATCTACTGTAACGCCCGCAGTAGGAAGAGCTACCGAGTGGAAGCTCTTGATAAAAATGACGGGGCTGGTTTCACTGTTCTCGAACAAGATGAAACCCTTGTTGAAGAGGGCTGTCAGGGAAGTGTTGTGTCCTTTCCAGCTCAAAGTGAAGTCACCCATGATGGTGATCAGAGCCAGAACCTAAATAAGTGGCTGCTCTTCAGCCATCCAAGCCATAAGTCCAAACGCATTGATTTGGGGGTGTATCTGAATGAAACTCCACTTCTTTCAAAAACATGGAGCAAACCCTGGATCATGAACAGTGGACCCAGTGGTTACTCAGAGCTGGCCTACATTGGTGAAGGAAGGTTTGTTTGTTTGTTTGAGTGTGGGAAGAGCAGTGAGATTGAGCAGATAGCCTCTGTAGTGTTTAGCTACAGTGACGTCAAACAGGGGATCAGAGAGCAAACGATCAAGAAAAGATAAAGTCTGATGTGAATTTCTTGTTTTTGACTGTTAAATGATTTTTTTTTAATCTTTAAAAGACTTAACTGTAAAAATTATCTGCTCTGATACAGAAGGCACTTGTGCCAGAAACACTTCTGTAAATTTGTGCATCAATGTTTCTGAACTGTTTCATTACTCTTTATTCTGTCAAGGCTGACTTACCTATAACCAGTTTTAAAACTTCACAAATCTCACCGGCTGATTATGAAAACTAAATAAAGAAACTGTAAAGTTTGACTGATTTAATTTTAACTTACTATGCCTTACTCACCAGATGTTTGTTACCTGCTCTGTAAAAGAAACAAAATGATTTGAATCAAAGGAAATAAATGATTCCATGCTAAAGTTCTGTCTCTGAGGAAGATGTTGAATGGTCTGTTGCTTAGCAGCTGTATGGCTTCAACGAGGAACAAGGAAATACAGAAAATATCTTGTTAAAGGTCCCATATTATGCAAAAATCACTTTTTGTGAAATTTGTGGGTCTTTGGCTTTCCTCCCAGCCCACAAAATGTGATATTTAATGACAAAACCTGTACTTAAAAGTGCTTGTGAATGTAAAATCCTGACCTAAAATGAGTTGTTTGGATTTTGGGAATTTGCCGACGTCAGCGATTTCCTTTTTTGACCAATCAGAAGCAAGACTGACCTGATTGGTCCACCGGAGCAGATACCCCCCAACCTGCTCCCCGCCACTCCCCTCCCCGGGAGCAGAATGCCAAAGTTGAAGGGCCATCACTGCTTTGTTTTTGGCCGTAAACAGCCACATAGTTCCATGCTCAAGCTTCCTATCTCTGAAGAAGACAAGACTAAGTGGCTAGAGTTCATTTATGAGGGAAATGTGCCAGCTACACTCAGTAAAACTGTGCATGTGTGTGCTAGTCACTTCACGGCCGACTGCTTTTCCAACTTTAGACAGTATAACTGAGGGCTAGTGAATAGACTGGTCTTGAATCCAGGTGTATTACCAACCATCCGCCAACAAACCTCGGACCCTGGAAATGTGAGTATTTTAAATGCTGTGTGCTGTGGAGCAGATGTAAGAGCTTTTCCTCAGTGTCCTGTCTCTGTGTTGGCTTCAGGATGCTAACTTTAGCTGTGGTTAGCCTGTTTTTTTAGCCTGTAATGTTACGGTTAACGAGCCTCGCTGTTTTCTAAACATTTTGCACTTGGAGCTCCTGGTGCCGCTCTCAGTGACACAGAAAAGCGGGGCGGTATCAGCGGTGGCTCATTTACATATGAAGGCCACGCCCACTAAATCAGAGCGTTCTGAACAGAGGGGCTATGAGAGCCTGGAAACAATGCTGCTGTGCTTGATTTAATGGCTTTTTGGACCAAAAAATGTTACTACCATTTCATGAAGACATCAGTGATCCATATTAAACTGCAGAAAAGGAGCATATGGGACCTTTAATGCCAATTTGAATATTATAAGCATGGCCTCTGCCTCTGCTGTATCTTTGTGGTGGTAAGTAGTAAACAACAAACTCTGGAGTTGTTAAATGAAGCCCATGAGGAAGTGCCAATAACTAACTCAAATGTCTCCTTGAAGCTAAGCATGATGCATTAATAACAGGAGCTTTGAGTGACAGGTTGATGCCATTAGCTGTCTGAAAGGCATTATCTCAGGACTGAGAAAATCCAGAACTGAATTTTTACCTGCAAGCTGTGGTCTATCAACTGAGGACTTCTATGCAGATGTGTAGCTATTCCAGTACTATGGATATTGCCACTTGGAAGATAATTCAGCACTGGTGTAATGTTGTGAAGTAAAAATGATCCCACTGGCGGTAAGTTTTTCATTTAAGTCATCTCTCCACAAAGTTTATCCTTAATATTATTCTAGTTTTCTCTGAAATGCATAAGTAAAACTAGTAACACATATAAACCCTTCCTGCATTTTTACTGGTGTATCTGTCTGTATCTGTACACTGGTTCATAGAAAGCAGCTCACTTTTTGGATCATTTTAGAATATAGTTAACTGAACTTAACCTCTTGCTCACATTTTAATGTTGGTTTCTTTTGAGATTTACTTTTTTTATAGCTGCGTGGTTTTGGAAGTTTCACTGAAAAATTCTAGGATGCAGCATTTTTTGTGTCTGAATCTGAGCAATGTTTTAATGACAAATTTGCTCTAAATAGCAGGTATACTGCACTCACACCGCCTTGCTTGTGAGCCTGGTGGTGAACTTACTCATACACCAGCTTAAAAAAAATCAGCAACAGATGTTGAGACCTGGTGTTTTTTAATCCTTCGCCCCTCAAAAACTCCACCCAGTCATAAAAATATGGTCACTTTCAGTTCCGGGAAACTGAATTAGTCCTCAACAAAAGGCCTCAAATTTGTGATCGACAAAGCTGTGGGGCCTACTTCCCTGGTTTGTACGGTCAAAACAGATAAAGTGAACTTATGAACATGAAATACATTATACATTAAAATTATCTGCAAGTGTGAGCATTATTATTGTGCCTGTGTTAGTATTCTGTCAATAGCATTTAGCTTGCAGCCCTGGTTAGCCTTAACTAGCTCTTTGGGGTTCAAAGATGAATTTTTCTTCAGCTGATTGTGTCATTTAGAAAATCCAGCATGGGGAGATGCCAAGAAGAACAAGAGTGACCAAATCTACAGGCTTCAGGGTTTGTTAACTCCCCCTAAAATACAGATGTTTTGAGAAAGATGTGGTAGAGAGAAACAAACACAGGCGAACTCCAGATATTCAAACAATTGGACAAAATCTCACGTGTTTCAACCACTTTTGCAGCCGTCAGCATCTGTTGGTTTTGGTGAACAGGAGCAAATTTTCATTATTTCACAATTTTCTTAGTTCCTACTTTCATCATTCATATTTTAAATTTTATTTTGTTCATATTTTGACACAGATCCTAACCTCTGAGAGAGAATAGAGGACACATGGGGAAATTCTTATAGTAGTTGTTTGTTTACAAAATTTACAGTGGAGATACACTGGATCATTAAAACCTCTAACTAAATGTTACAGTTATCTGCTTTTCATATAAAACATTGGTTAAAATAAAAAACAAATACATTATTAAACTTATTGTTATTTGAATGAAGAAAAAAAATCTAATCAGAAATGATCTACTTTTAAATTTTGTTTAAATTTTGTTAATTTTTCTGCAAGAATTAGAAAATGGGTGTAGAACTTTTCTATACCATGGCATTATTCCAACATTTTTTTTATTATTAAATTATTTATTATTATTATTATTATTATTTAGGTATGAAGTTTTCTTGCAGTTTGTCTCCGTTACCAAACTGTAGCTTTATTTCCTTTAGATACTGTCTCACTATAATTACTTCTTGGGTATGCAAGAAGATGTTTCTTCAAGTATTTATGTGTTGATATTTGAGGGGGAAAAAGTAACAGTGCTGAAAAAGTAAAGTACTCCCTGAGGGGTTGTTATGAAGCAGCTGTTAACAGACAGCAGAGGACTGATGTGACCTCATAAGCAGACTTTCACCAGAATTTGGAAATTTCCTGCAAGTTTTTAACACAGAGAGCATTGTGTGGTTTAAAATATAGGCCTGAAGATTGGTAGTCTGTTTTAGGGGTTTTTATTTATGTATTTATTTATGTATTTATCTTATTTATTTATTTATTTATTTATTTATTTATTTATTTATTTATTTATTTATTTATTTATTTTCTATCATTATCATTTTTATTTTTAGAAACGCATGCTTCGACAAATCAAAAGGTATCTAGCATGAAGTCTGTTCTGATTATTCATTTACCTGCTGCTTCTATTTATTGAGTCTGTTTGTCTTTGACTACTGAATTAACCACCTCTTTGTGGTTACACATAACAAAAGCTGTAATTTAAAGTTTAGTATTTTTAATTATCTCGTGTATGACACGGGGTAAATTTTCCGTTTGTGCAGGCGCACTCCTGCATCTAAAACAGCACAGATAAGGCCTCACATCTGATTAAAGCCAGTAGTTCAGAGTGAAGCTATAAAAACGCCTGCAGCGAGTTCACAAAGTCTGTACTCCTGGACTTTGTTACAGTCAGATTTTAGAGGGCAGAAGCTGAGGGGAGACAGACATGTAGGCCACGAAAAAGATCGATCTGAATCTGAAACAAAACGAAGGCAGCGATGACGATAAGTTGATATTTATTTGTTAAAACTGCACTGACACTTGCCTCAAGTGTTAAGTTCTGTCTCATGCTTGAATAAAATCGTTGATTATAATGACTCTTCAATATTTTATAATAATAATAATAATAATAATAATAATAATAATAATAATAATAATAATAATAATAATAATAATAATAATAATGCTGTTATGATTGTTAACATTTTTAAACGTGTTAAAAAAAGTACGAACGGGCAGATTTGTTTTGAACGGAAGTCGTTTGACAAAGTCTCGTTTCAAATTTCGTTAAAACAAAAATATGCAAACTAAAGAGAAATATGAAATTTTGGCTGAATATTTAAAGAGAAAAAAATGCGTGAAAATGTTGAGTATAATAAAGTTGGGCTATGTAGCCTATGTACTTTTTTTTTTTAACTCTGCGTTTTGAAATTAAAAATCTCACAAAATTGTTATTCCACACGTTTTATTTCAAACATATTCGATAAATGAAAAATAAAGGAAATTTAAAACTTAATTAAAATTATTTGTGAAAGTAAAGAACTTAACTTAACCTTAATGTAACAGTCTGTGTTGTGCTCAGATCATCGTTACAAAACAAAGTGATTTCAGGCAGTTTGTTCTCCTGCTGACATGAAAACGAGTCAAACGCGCATTATCTCATTAAAATGAATAAGATGAAGCTTTAAGGATCCCAGAAGGGAAACCAGAGAAATGTGAAACAGGGTAGCCAGGCATCATTCCGCGCAGTGAGACGGGAGACATGAACGAGGAGTTTGGAGTCAAAGGTGGCACAGCGGCGCAGCGTCCCGGCTCCAAATGATCAAAAGTCAGACAGGAAGGGAAGTTCTTAGAAAGCAGCGAGGAGAGCGCAGGGATGATGCTGCTCACAGGTGGGATGCTGGGACAGCTGTGAGGGCTTAATCGACTTCTTATCCCCAGGTCCTGGTACAAATCAGGAGCTCGGAGACAGGAGTTCATCCTGTGCGCTCCTACAGGAAACACTGGTATCAGGCTGCGCTCCTGCGTCACGGAGTCCTTCAGCGCTCCCAAATAGAAATGCTGCCTCTTGAAGCGTTTCCTACGCCGGAGAAAACTCCCGTTTTCAAACATATCAGCCGACATGGGGTCCAGTGTCCAGTAATTCCCTTTGCCGGGATTTCCAGGCTCGCGGGGCATTTTCACGAAGCAGTCGTTCAGAGACAGGTTGTGGCGGATGGAGTTCTGCCACGCAGGGAACTTCTCCCGATAATACGCGAAGCGCTGGCTGATAAAATCACAGATCTCACTCAGGGTGAGTCTCTTTTTCGGGCTCTGCAGGATAGCCATGGTGATAAGGGCGATGTATGAGTACGGGGGCTTCACCGAGGCGGTTCTGCTGCCTGGATCATCCTGTGACCGGACTGCAAAGTCTCCCACCTTCTGTTTTCCAAGAGGACGAGGGGAAGCGATCTGTGTAAAGTCTGCATCATTCCTCCTCAACTCTGGCAAATTCCTGTTGCTCTTCTCTTCCTCAAAGTCTGTCTGATCCTCCACGTCGATGTCCAGTTCTTTGTCCGGGGTCATGATCCACGGTAGTGTAGCCCCAGCAGGCGGTGATCTCGCCTGTCTGGGACACTGCAGGCGCGGATCCTTTCTCTGCTTTCATTCACAAAATAAGCATCAGCTGCATCTTCGCCCCTTCAGCCTCCCAGTCTAAGCTTTCTCCTCCTCCTTCTCTTTCTCCTCCTGCCACAGTGTGTTTTCACCAAAACAGAAACCTGAAGCAATGAGCTCTGTAACGCTCAATACAATACTTTTTAAAATCAATTTATTCATCATATGGACTTAAAATGTCACACCACATGCATTCACTGTGGGTTCTTCTTAAATCCATTTTTCCATCCTTTTTTTTCTTCCATTTTGTTCTTGTATTTAATATTGTTTTACTTAGGTTATAAGCTTAAAAAAGCTCAAACTTAAAACACAGCTTATGCATTTATAAACTGAGTTTGTAATGGTATTAAATCACTAAATAAAAAATGACCTTAAGATCATGTGGAACAAGTCAGACCTTCTATAATATCAGATAATATGGGGAGCAGTTTTATATGTGAATTATAAGTTATTACAAATAGAGAAACAAAAAGGCACATCGCTAAGTTACTTAAACTCAGCAGAAAAACCAAAGTTGGGTGTGTATACAGGTTTTGTTATTCACTGAAAAGAGCTGCCCTTGTTTTTGTTTTGTTTTGTTTGTGCTTTCATAATGTATTATGTTTAAGTGTGTAAATTAGGGAATAGCTAATGCTCACTAATGTATCAAGACTACATGATTAAGTTAAAGCACCCAGTAACTGTGTTACGTTTAATTGAAACCTTTTAATGACCGGTGCAGGTGAGACTCCTATGGATCCAAACGGACCAAAATGTAAAAACGAAGCAGGCTCTTTCATTTTATTGCTCTCATTTTTATCTTTTATGTTCTTGGCTCGCACAGCGCTCATTTCCTTTACTGTTCCTTGTTGCTGGATGGTTTGGCTCGCAGCGAGAGAGGCAAGTCTCTCTTCTTCAAACTGGCTGTTTCAAATAAGAGGGGGACGTCATCGGTTTTGAAATAATAGCCGCACTGTATCAATTCATGGGAGGCCACCCACTTGGCGAACAGGCCTGTACTGCAGGGTGGGCCAGGGAAACTGTGGGAAGTCTCATTAATGAACCATTCTTCTCTGAACCTCTCCATATAGTAAAGGCTCTGAAACTCCAGCTCTGTTTTACAGTTGTTCAATTTTTACACCAGGCTCTATATCAAGTGCAGACCTACAAACAACCAGGAAACAAATCAGATGATTTATACAGAATTTAATCCACATCGTAACCCACAAGAAAGTCACACAAATAATCTATTTTCTCCTCACAAGAAACTGCAAACAGATTAGAAATGTATCAAACTTCATCCCAAATAAGGGCACAAATAAACTTCAAAACAACAACAGAGACAACAAATAAATAACCTCTTTAAACACGAGTAACTTAATTTGAATTTAGCAGTCAATCTCATCACCATAAGATCAAGAGAGTGACAGAGAACGCAGCACAGAGCTCAGGTTGGCGTTTTTGATCCACAAGAGCATTACAAACAAACAAAACTGGATTTTTAAGGGAAAACGTCAACAAACACATCTTAGAACTTCTTAACCCTCAGGGAACAACTTCCAGCCTGTTACATTACCCCTCAAACAGCACTTACAGCCTCATAGTTCAGTAAAGACTGAAGCACAGATCATCTTTACTGTGTTGTTCTTGTTGTTTCTCCTTGATGTAAACACCTCACTGAGAGCAACCATAAGAGAATCAACATCAGTGTAATGTTGGACACTGAAGCTTGTTCAACCTCTCATTTCAGTACGATCCAAGAAGCTGATTCTGCTTCTGCATGTTTGCAAAATATAGAGGACCACAGTGAGTGTAGCCTTGAACTGTTTATACAAGTGTGTGTGTGTGTGTGTGTGGGAGTGTGTGGAGCATCGTCACATGTGGATATAAAAACCTTTCTTCGGCGTGTGTTCCCTAGGCGGAGTGTTTCCGATGGGCTGAGGTCAGCTTCAGAGAGTTTCCACACTTGAGGCAGCAGGAGTTGGAGTTGCTCTCTTTTTTCGGGATATGCCAGCAGCTGACACAGCGCACCCTGTACTTTTTAAACCTGCAAAAGCAGAGACAGACAATGATTAAACGTCCTGTTTTTGTATGGTAGACAGGTGTCCCTTAGTATGATTTCTGATGTAAGATCACAGCAACACTAAAGCCTTTCAGCATCATTCCTCTGGTGTCCATTTACATTTGTTCAACTTTCACAGGTTCTTCTGCAAGTTAGTTTTGTCAGATTCACACATAAAATATAATCAAGTGAAGTAAATATATTTTATTTTTACCTTTTAATGAATGAAAAGAAACCTGTGAAATATGGCAAAGAAGAATCAAAAACAAGGCTGATGATCATAGATCTGTCTTCACTGGTAAATAGAACAATCGAGGCAGAAGCTATTTGTCAAGAATTCCTACATCAACGTCTTGAATAAATGACTGAATTTATGATCAAATTAAGTCTGAAAATGTTCTGTAATCATCATATTATTGTGGAAAATCAAACTGTGGAAAACGTCTTCATTCAGGTCGTGTTAATGTGAGCTACCTGATCCCACAGGCATTACAGAGCGGGGTCCCGTCCTCTGCATCTCTCCACATGGGCGTCTTCCTGGTGCAGCATGATGCACAAACTTTACCCTCTGAGGAAACAAACAACAGCTTTTCACTTAATGTAAAACTGAGTTTGATTTTCAAATCCTTTCAGACAGTTTTTTTTTTTACAAACATGAAGACAACTTAAAGTTTTCTGGGAATTAAAAACATTTTTCAGGATCATAGGATTAATACATTAGAAGGAATAGACCTAAGTTTTTAACACCAAACTTCTAATTGCATATTATTATTATTATTATTATTATTACATAAATCAATAAATAAATGACTTTTGAAGTAATTTTAGCCTTAAGTTTATTTCTTTTTTTAGTTTGCATGTAGGTATCAGTTAATCAATAAAAAACAAGTAGAAAACTAACTACAGTCGCACATAAGAGCATAAACATCTGGTTTCAAAATGTTGGAGAAGATAACTTTTCCCTTTTCACCAACAAATAGAAAACATGGATATACTATGTTTAAAGCTGTGATACTTTATTTAAAATGTACTTGTAAGGAGGTGTGCTTATCACTTAAATGACTAAAATCCAAAATTAGGGAACCTGTTCTTCCTGAACCTGCTTCAGACAGAGTTGCTCTTCCAATGTTCACCACCTGTGTTAAATAATGATGTTTATTCCCACTAGTTGATGTGTTGGCGCCCTCTTGTGGAGAAAAATCCACTGTTCTCTCGCACAGACATACAGTCCTGCTCACCATTATTGGCATCCATGAAGTTTAAGTACATAATGTGGAATATCTTCTGAAAAACAACAAAAATTCAAAACAATCAACAGGAGGAAAAATTGGAAAAACCTAAAGCATGCTGTGTCTTTGGTATTGGCACCCTTTCCTGAATATCAGTATGGAAACACATTGTGAGTCACATTTGGTCAATCACAAATGAGAAACACTTGTAATAAATTGTTTGTGTCCATGTGACATGAATTGACCAATGAATGATGACTTCCACGTTTTTATAAAGCCACCTGTTATCACTTGTTCCTTTGTCACAATGGTGAAGACAAAAGAGCTGCCTGAGGACATCAGAAGTGCAATTGTTCACAAACACAAGACCTCCAAAGGGTATAAGGTAATCTCCAAAGACCTTGGTATCCCTGTTTCAACAGTGCGTAATGTGGTTCAGAAGTTTCACGAGCATGGGGCTATCAAGAATCTCCTCCTCCTGGACATGTAGGAAAGAGAAAAACTGATGACAGAAGTCTTTGAAGGTTGGTGTAAATGGTGGAAAAAACACCACATCAAGCATCCAGAGACCTGAAGGCCAACCTGGAGCAGTCTGGGGTCATGGGCTGTATTCAGATCAGAAAAGTCTTTTGGTCCACTTGTTTGGTCCGGACCAAAAGCGGACTTTAATTTTTGATTGGTGCGGTTCGTATTCAGATTGTACTTCTTGCAAGTGGACTATATTCTGCAAACACATCCACGTGTGTGACGATCAGTGCTCTCATGGGTAAGCACTGACACAGGCGGCACACAGAATACAGACCTGGAAATGGAGGTAAACATGTGTTTGTGCTCTTATTAGAGCTGCAAAATCATTTTCAGTTTCAAGAGCAGCTCCTTCAAAGCAGGCTTAACAACACCGTTTAACATGTAGGAACAGCAAAGACGAATGTGTGCAGCAAGGAGACGCTATGCTCTGCGTGTCCTGACCCACAACATGCTAGCAACAGCGTGGCTAAACAGAAGACGGAGGATCAGGTATGAACCAAAGACGGTTAGGTTACGGTGGCTTTATAGGCCCAAAAGGCGCATGTATCCTGTAGTTAGTTCGGATGGACCTTGGTTTTTATTCAGACCTGCACCGGAGAACCACAAACTGCACCAGAGTTCGTTTGGAAGCGGACCGAGACCACCTCAAAAAGTGGGTCTCGGTCCGGTTGTTTGGTCCGCACCAGGGTTCGTTTGTGTCTATTCACACCTGCATGAAAAGTCCGCACCAGCGTGGGAAACAAACCCTGGTCCGTTTAAAGTGGACCAAACAGTCCAGGTCTGAATACGCCCTAAGGGTTCAACAAGTACCAGACGCCGCACATTAAACCAAACAGGGCTTTATGGAAGGCCAAGGAAGACACAATTCCTGAGGTAAAGACATAAAAAGGAACGACTAATCTTTGCCAAGGAGTACCTGAACAAACCACAATCCTTCTGGGAAAATATTCTGTGGACAGATGAAACAATAATCGAGCTTTTTGGCAATGCACACCAACAGTTTGTTTACAGGCGGCGCAATGAAGCCTGCAAGGAAAAGAACACCCTCCCAACAGTTCAGCATGGTGGAGGATCCATGATCCTGTGGGGCTGCTTTGCTGCATCTGGTACTGGAGGCCTTGATCGTATCACAGGAATCATGAAATCAGAGAATTATCAAGACATTAGAGGCGACATGTCCTACCTAGTGTTAGAAAACTTGGTTTGAGTTGAAGGTTATGGATCCTCCAGCAAGACTGAGACCCAAAGCACACATCCAAAAGCACAAAGGAATGGTTGAAGAGGAAAAAATTGACTGTTTTGAAATGAGTCCTGATTACAATCCGACTGAAAATCTTTGGTATGAGCTGAAATCTGCCATTGAGGGACAGAAACCTGCAAACATTCAAGAGCTTGAGCAAATTGCAAATAAAGTGTGGGAGAAAATACCAGATGAGAAGCGCAAGAAGCTTATAAATGGCTACAAGAAATGTTTGGAAGCTGTCATCACTGTCAAAGGGTGTGCAACCAAGTATTAAAGAGGGGTGCCGTTATTCCTGCATATACTGTGTTTTCTGTTTCTTCTTTGTAATTGCCATATGGTGATTTGATCATCACTGATCATCATTGATCATCAACTTTGATTTTTCAAGTGCATTTAACACCATCCAGCCCATGATACTAAGAGATAAGCTCAAAGACATAGGAGTGAACCCATCCTTTGTCTCCTGGATCACAGACTATCTCACAGAGAGGCCACAGTTTGTCAGGTTGGGAAACTGCGTCTCTGGGACGGTGAGCATCACGGGGGCTCCACAAGAAACTGTTCTGGCTCCATTCCTATTCACACTTTATACTGCAGACTTCAAATACAACTCTGAGTCCTGTCACATCCAAAAATACTCCGATGACACTGCTATTGTGGCGTGTATCCAAAATGGACAGGAATCTGAACACAGGGATCTGATAAAGGCTTTCTGTGACTGGAGTCATAGAAATTGTCTCCTACCGAACACCTCAAAAACAAAGGAAATGATTGTGGATTTCCGAAGGTCTGGGCTCTACCATCAGCCAGTTAACATCCATGGGGTGGACATGGAGGTGGTGCCATCCTACAAATATCTTGATGTACATCTGGACAACAAGTTGGACTGGTCCCTTAATACAGATGCACTCTTTAAAAAGGGGCAGAGCCGTCTCTTTTTCTTAAGGAAGCTCAGATCAATTGATGTCTGTGGAAAGCTGCTGCAGATGTTTTATCAGTCTGTCGTAGCGAGTGTTTTGTTTTATGGTGCAGTCTGCTGGGGAAATAGTTTAAAGCAGAAGGACAAGAGATGACTGGAAAAACTGGTGAAGAGAGCTAGCTCCGTGGTTGGATCCAAATGAAATTTAAATGCTTTAATCAAATACTCAGTGTGTTATTTTTTTGTTACCAGGACTGAAGATTGATGCAAATGTGAAGCCTGTTTTAATAGTCTGAATCCCTTTGAGGAATCTTTATAAGTCATTTTTCACATTTAGGGCCATATGAAGCGAATAAAACAAAATAATAATATGTATAAATGCACTTCACTGCTGTTAGTTGTGTATTACTCACTAGAAGCACTGGTCCCAGAGTCACTTTCCTCTTCTGAGCTTATTGATTTCAGAGCCGTCCGGGTTCTCAGTCTGGGTTTTCTTACACTTTTGCGGAGCTCCTTACTGTAAGAACACAACAAGGATATTTTACTACATATGTTAACATTTTTATCACCTTCTCAATGCCATGCCATGTAAATCTGTCACTACCTGTACTTTGAAGTAATGAGGAGCCGGCACTGCTCCTTACTGTCATCCAGCTCGGTGTCCATCCTGAACGTCACGCCCTGGAAGTCTGGATCTTTGATATCAACACTCTTGCTAGGATAGCGTTGTTTTCTAGGGGTCTTGGTTCTCCACGTCTGTGCAGATAAAAAAGCAGCTTCCTCCTGATGCACTGGTCTGGATTCAAGATCTGGTTTTGTAGAATTTAAGAGGTTTGTTTCTTGACTACCACTTGATGGCTCTGGCTGTGCAAATGAAAGGGATTTAACCTCTGAGGGAGGGTTAAAACAAAGGACGAAGCTCAGAGGAGGCATCTGTTCATCACTCTGGGGTTCTGGAGTAAAAGTGATGTTAGCATTGTGATCAAGTGTTAGAGCTGGTTTTGGCAGAATTTCCCTCGTTTCTTCTTTTGTATTAAAAGACAGTTTGGCAGGAGAAGTATATCCAGTGTCTAGAGTATTGAAAATGTTTCCTGTGGGAGAGAAACTGTTGCTTTCAGTGTGCTTTTCCTCCTCTGTGTATCTGGGCTGTGGTAGAGGAGATGCTGGTACCTCATCCTCCACCAGCTCTGATCTGTAAGTGTTTTCAGCGGTCTCACTCACATCTGTGCCAGGATTAACAACAGCTGGGATTTTGTGCATCTCACAGAGGATGTTACTGCCCTGCTCTGCTTTAGTCAATGCATTGTCAGATGAGTTGCCTAATTTAGCGACTGATGAGGCAGGACTCCAGCTCGACACCTCGACATCACCAGGATTCAAAAGCCTCTCACACTGAAGGTTGATCAGACTCAGCACCTTCCAGGGGCTGCTGCGCTGAGGATGCAGATTAACCAAAGGTGTGTCTTTGTTGCTGTGACTTTCCTGCTTCACCTTTTCGATCTGGTTATAATTTGTCAAACAAGACAAACTGTGCTGGCAGGAACTATTAGAGATACTGAACGACTGTATGGCTCCGTCTTCTTTCCCCATAAAAGGAGCTCCCCTGTCATTGATGGGGGACGCTAGCCGGGAGACTTCTTGGAACAGGTAGAGCAGAGCTGAGTGAGGAGCATCTTGGTCCGCTGTGCTCTGGTTTCCCTGGATGAAGGTAGCGTGTGTCCTTGACCCTGTGCTCATGTTGAAGCAGTGTCTGCAGTGCAAATTTAAACAAGAATAGCTTAAAACTCTGACAAAGGTTCTCACCCCAAGGTTAAAATTGTCATTGAGACACTCTTATGGCTCTAACTGATATGCAACCTGTGACAGGGGGTTAAAAGATAATTTTGCTTTATATGGAAGTGTTAAGAATGAAAAGCCATCTCTAAATAACATTTTTTTAATGTAAACAACCATATCTCTTACAAATGACTCAGAAAGCACCACAACTGTTAAATTTAATTAATTAAAAGATTTAACTCTTGTTTTCAACCCAAGGACAACAATGACAATAATTCATGAGGACTACAAACGCGAATTTTAAACCAATACGTGTTTCCGGGGCCTTGCACAAGCTAACAGGAATGACGTGACATTATTTTACACGACACAAGTGTTGAAGTGACATTTTGACTAAAAAGAAATGATAAACAGGAAACAGCAAAAAGAAACAATTGACTTTCACCACGATATTACCTGTAAAATACTCACCGGAAGAGTGTTATCCAAAAATGGAAACTATTAGACACAAATGTGGCACCTTTGAGTTCTAGAATTTTCAAAATTTTCGCGGTTTTGATTAATTTGAGGGTCGCGAGCGCGGAGTCTGGGGAATTAGAACGTAAACCTGAGAACGTGACGTACATAACTTTTTAGTATCAAACTGCAGCTGTAATTTATTTTCCGAAAAAAAAACATCAGAGATTTTTTTTTTTTTAAGTCTAAATTATCGGTTTCAAAGCAGTCGTTTAATTCAATGTACTCTGGACTGTTTGCTATTGCTGGTTTCATGTGTTCCGACAAGTTTTTTTCACTTTTTTTTTTTTTTTTTACTGTTGATCTATCAGACTGGCCTTAACAAATATATATATATATATATATATATATATATATATATATATATATATATATATATATATATATATATATATATATATATATATATATATATATATAAACAAGTCATATCATTTGATCTGTTAACCAAGATCTTACTGATATGATCAATCAAGAATCTACTTCACTGATGCTCTTCTTTGTCCATCTCTAACCTGTCATGGCCTCTGCTCTGAGGCTAGCAACACTCTTATCATGTGGACGAAATGTCAGTTCAAATCGTGGTCTGCACCCCCACCAACGATCAAAATGTAAAGTCATCTCAGCTAAGCTGTCATCGCTGTGCACTGCTGTGAATGCTTACCTTGGATCTCCAAATGGATCAACAATAAAATGATCAAATGTGCCAGGATTGTTGGAGCTCAAAACTGATCGAGCATGCTGTCATTACCTGCTAGTGTTTTGGATCAGGAGTTGGCGCGGGTGCTTTTGATTTGCCAGATTATACCAGCTGGGGAATTTCAGGAACGCCCACTTGATGGCTGTTCCCACGACTCGTTGTTAAAACACAGTAAAAGTTAAGATTTTACCAATATGCCCCTTGGTTATTCCAGCAATAAGTAGCTTTTTAGCCTCATTTCTGGTTTAATAACGCGGTCTAACTTTTTTGAGCCTGGTATTAAAAGTTTGCAGCTTCTAAAAGTAGAAGGAAGTGTCCAAGAGTAACTCTTAAAACTGATTTTATTGCACAACTTTAAATATTTATCATTTGTCATACACGATACACTCACATTTCTGTTTAACTTGTACAAGTACAGTAGACTTAAGTACAGAGTAGATGACAGTAAATTCATCACATGGCAACAGGTAGCCCACCAGCTTCCTAAAAAAAAAAAAGATCTCCACCTGATCTGGATCAAAGCCCACCTGAAACAGATCAACTGATTAAGCTTTCATCACTGCCTGAGAGGGAGCTCTTTAAAATGCTCTCTCAGTGTGACACTTGAAACACGATTTACTGCAAATTTATGAAATGTTTTTCATGAAATGTTTCTTCCAACGGCTTAAACTATGTTCTGTGAAACTCTACTTCTGAGCTTCAGGTATATTTTGTTTATTTTTCAAATACATTTTTCTATAAAATATGGCTGCTTTTGTGTTAGGCTGTAATTTCTGAGGTTTAAGACTTGTGAAAATCTATGATCCTGTGATA
The DNA here is from genome assembly GCF_033239565.1 of Halichoeres trimaculatus. Lineage (NCBI taxonomy): Eukaryota > Metazoa > Chordata > Actinopteri > Labriformes > Labridae > Halichoeres > Halichoeres trimaculatus. The sequence goes on along the minus strand of NW_027437180.1, from coordinate 33,109,080 downwards.
TTTCTTGATAAATCTCAACAATGAATAATTACACTTGGTAGTTAAAATGAAAGTAAACTTTGTGAATAAGGTGTCTGTCAAGTGAAACAGGGAGACAATGATGAACTGGCAGATATATAAAGGAGATAATCGTGTGATAACTGTGCGTATGTCAGCATTAACAAGGAATGTTCCATTGAAGGGCACAATGATGAACTCGGTAAAAACTTGCTATTCATTGTCTGAAACACAGAATATGCCTGTGAAGTGGTCTGGTTATTTAACAAGAGCAGCTTTTCAGGTTGAGCAGTGTCAGTGCTGGTCTGAGAACTCTCCCTGTGAATAAATAATTCATCAGCTGAATCACTGTGTGTTTCTTTGGATGCTGCTATTAATTTCACCTTCAGTGAGACTCATAGTGTGTCCGGCTCTGCCTGAACTCATCTGCAGGCTGGTCCTGTTATTGGTTAACTGTGGAATTTGTCAGTTTTCAAGGCGTCTTGGAAGCTGCTACAGACTTCGCTATCCTTTCCGTGCATCTCTTCATTGTCGCCCCTTTACTCAACCAGCACACGTGGCGCCTAGCTTGCAGGTCTACGCTCTCGTTTTTTCCAACTGCAACTCTTCTCAGTGAGGTTTAGGAACATGCCCATCCACGTAAAAGTTCCTGGTGACTTTGGGCAAGGTGAGTTCCATACCCTCCAGCTCTGGAGTGAGAAAGATCTGACACCCCAGCCTAGAGTTTTCCTGTAGCATGGGCGCCATGTCCAGCATGTCATCCTCCCTAAAACACCAAGAGATCAATCAACACTTACACTTTACCTCATCACCCTTGGATGTTGTTTAAATATTATACCTAGGAAAGAAATCCCCTCAGTTTACCTACCTCTCATCAGGCTCTGGTAGCTTGTCAAAATGATCCGCACTCACATACACCTGACATGTTGAGCAGGCCAGTGATGCCTCACAGGCTCCTAAACACAAGAAAAACACATTAGATGAAGATTTTATTCATTTGATACAGTGCTTAAATAGAATAGAAAGAGCTCAAACGTGTCAGTACTCACCTTCTAGTTCAATTCCATGCTTGTGTGCCAGGTACAGGACATTATCTCCCACTTTGGCTTTCACTGGGATCCTTTTACCAGAACGATCTATATACACCACATTTACCCTAAACAGCAGGTAGTTACAAATTATTATTGGATTAAGTCATGTGTTTTATTTTACCTGGTAAGATATAAAATGCACTTTTAGTCTATATTTAGTCCTGAAAATCAAAATCCAGACTGATCATATTCTGTTAAAAATTACATTCACGCAATACTCCTGCAAAACTCAGCAGTTTCATTGAACACAAAGCCTCTTTGGTTATTTTATTACAGTCTGTTATGACTATTCACCCCAAAACTAATAGTTAAAAAGTTAATATTTTAAGCAAGACCTCTACTTGCTGCCCAGCTGAAAGTACTTAGCTGTCCAGCTTAGGAATGGGTACCTTTCACATCTGAAACGATACAGTACCGATTCTTGGTACCTGGCAATCGGTATCGGTACTCAAAGGTACCAATTTTCGGTACTTTTGTGCGCATATGTGGTAAAAAAAATATCAATTTGTTTATAAAATATAAATTCTTTTGAATTCAACATTTCTTCATTATGTAAACATGCATTGTTGTGTTCATGTCCAGCATGTAAAATCACCTTCTCTTCCACTCCCTCACAGTCACAAGGATGCATTTAGGTACCTAAATATGGTACTTTTTGGTTTTACCTGAATCAGTACCCGGTACTTTTGAGAGAATTCGGTCGGTACCTGTAAAAGTACCCAATTCGGTACCCATACCTAGTCCAGCTAAGTACTCCATCCTTCTCATTCATCACAGCTGATTTTTATAATTTCAGTATCTGGCAAAACGTGGAAAATTCTGAATTGCATGATACCACTTTTAAAAACAATATTTGCATATTTTTGTCATTCATATGTCCCCTTATTATGATTGTTAACCTTCTCAAAAGTTAATTCAACCACTGGTTCAGTCTATGTTTAGTATGCTCATTGTATAAAAAGCTATTTCAGCATGACTGAGCAAAAAAAAGGAACACCAGAAAGTTTGCACTTCGCTTTCTCTTTACTTGCACTGTGTATTTTCACAGATTAATAGTACTAGTACAGAAATAGTAGTGTTTCAGCTGTCATGACTTTTAGTATACTGTGTACATAACCCAGTAAAAATACTATCACGTCCCATGCTGACCCCCAGGTGAACTTACACATCCTCTGGGTCTTCTGCATTGGAGCTCCCGTCTTCGCTGTGATAGAGACCTTTAAGAGACGGAAAGAATAAAGTACAGTGAGCGCTTTCCGGATCAACTCCTCCTAACGGGATCAGAGGTGCTAAAGTTGATTCATAGCCCAAAGTTTCATAAGCCAGCCGGGGATTTTAAGGTTGAGGTTACACAAGTGTTATTGCGCGAACTTAGGACTCCAAGGACTGCTCATATACTGGAATAAAGTAAGTGTGTTTTGGCATGAAATACAAATTAGATTCATGTATTATACAAATACGATTCTATGCTACTCAGTGTCAGTTATGCTGTAAACAAATACTGGCATCATAATTTACAAGCTAAAAGTGTTAGCAAGCCGCACTCCTCACCTATACTCGTCCGCAGGTGCCGATTTATCGTCTGAAAGTTGTCAAAAGGACTCCTGCTTTGTAATTTAGCCCCGCTGCCTGCACAGCTCCTTAACCTGTAGAAAGGACAGGTGCTACAGTCCGGGATAACTCGAGAAAGTCTCAAAGTCAGCCCCATGCTCGACCGCACCGCTGCGGAGGCCGCCATCACTCTGTTTATGTCACATGACCCAAAGCGACCAATAGTAGAAGACTAACGGCGGAGTGACGTCTTGGCTGTGAAAGGCCGGTCTGACAGCAGAGGGCGCTGTTGCTTCATAGACTGCACCGTGAGCAAGCATATTACGTGAGTGCAGTGTTGTGGCAGATTTACAGCAGAGAAGGAATTATTTTTGCCTTTTATTCGAGTATAAAGTTTGCCAAACCACATTATATTAACACTCTAAAAGTCTTTCTTTCAAAAGTTTACTTAACTACATAAGTTACGGCAGAACATGTATTAAATTTCAACTAGTTATGCATTCATATCGTTTAATATATATAATAATATATATATATATATATATATATATATCGTTGTCAATTTTTAATATATGTGGGAATTCAAATGATATTAAGTAGGCTATGAATTTGCTAAAATGTTAGCATTAGTTTAACACTTTAGCTTAGTAAAAGATGAAGTAATTTTCTCAATCAATCCTTATTTATAACACTCCAAATCATCATTTTTTTTCCACTTAAAATGAATTAAAAAAAAAAAGATATCTTAAAATGCAAACTAACTAGTGTCTTACTATGTCACATCAATGCATAAATGTTGAGAGATTAAAAAGGACAATACTACCCTGTGATGTTGGGTGCACAATGGACTGAAAATATTAAAAACAAAGTGATTCAACCTTTAAAAAAAAAATGTCAATACTCAAATAATCAGTCAAGACCAAAGACCAAATGTTCCTAAACAATGATAGTGAATGAAGTGATGGTGTAAGACAAGTGAGGTAGCAGTATATATCCCACCATCAAACAAAGGATTGGACATCAAAGATCAAATATGGACACTAAAAGACAATCAAGAATTATGTCATATATCTGTAAATGGAATCAAAATTTATAATAATAAGATGATATGTGAAAAAGAGGAGAGTAAATATTAACGAAATGGGGACGGGACTAGATAAGCTCTGCTTCTCCTGTCTTCCCTTTTGGACATGTACAATGTGATCATCTATTGACAATGTGTGATGTTGCATATGTGTGCTGACATGACCAAAATAAAAAAAAAAAATCAATTCAATTGTGCTTAGTTTCACTTCAGCAAAGGGGTTTGAGGACAGAAACTGTCTCAAAGAAATGTGTATGATTCTTCCAGGAGAAATTACATGGCAACATTAGTTTTCCTCTGTAAACAAAGACGTCTTTCTTTTGCCAAAGCCAGTGCTGCAGTGGTAAAGTCTTTTCTCTAGTTTTCTAACCTTGGAGATGGATTTTCATTTCACTTGTTTCCACATCTTCTCCCCTAGTTTAAACAGCCAGTTTTCTCCACTTTTCCAAAACCTAATGCAGTGTTGAACTGCCTGCTCTTATCACATATCGGTGAATACATGTTCTGCCTTGTTTTGTGTGCCGTAGAGCATCACAAACCTGCAAAAGATATCTGATGTTGGCTGTCAGTGGAAATCTGAGAGCGTCGGTGTGAAGATGGAGAAGTGATGTTATGACTGGAGGCAGGTGAGTGTTCAGGTGCTTTCTTTTCTTTCTTTTAGCCTGCTTGAAGGGACAGGAAGCTCTATAAAAAAAACTCAATAAAAAACATATGATCCCTTAACAGAGTGTGTAATTCGCACAGAGGAGCATTGTGTTGATAAATGTGATTTATATGCTGCAGTGACTGATAAGTTCCTCCACTGGGGCAGTAAAGTATGATTTGAGTTTCTTCTCCTCTTTTTTCCTCAATGAATCATAACGACCTGCTCTTCAGGGGACACCCGCTCATAAAAAGTGGTATAAAAATATCCACCTGGATCTGAAGGTTACTCACATCTGGCTATAAAATGAGAAACAGGGGTTTACTTTCTTTTATAGTGGGAGCTGGGAGTCCCTGCACTGGCATTTAGATCATTGCTTTTTATATACTTTAAAAACACATAATGAAACACCATTACACTTTCACCCTCTCGCAGTCACACACACACACACACACACACACCTGCACATGACAAGTGTCCAGGGACAGCTTACCTGTGTGTCTGTGGAATCTGTTACTTTATCCACCAGCAGGCCCTGCAGACCTAGGTCTTGCAGGTGCATGTGTGCCGGTGTGTGCTGGTGTGTGCTGGTGTGTGTGTGCAGAGGTGTGGTGGGTGGAGATTGTTACACTCGACTTGACTTTTAAGTGGCCCCTAGCTGTTCCTTTCCCTATAGCTCCCACGAGCAGAGCAGCAGTTGCAGAGGATCCCATGTGTATGTACACAGCTTATTTTTATAAAGACATAAAGCATGGAAAACACAAAATTTCCCAGCATTCCCTTGGGTGCAGTAGAATAATCACTCCCCAAAGCACTCCTGTTATCATTGTTTTCTCTTTCTAATCTTTTGCTGTCAAACTTATTACGACAGAGATGAGCCTCACAACCAAGTTATTGTTAGAAACTTGAAGAACTGGAAAATTTTAAGGTGTTTAAATACTGGCTGAATTGTGCAGCTCTGCAGAAAAATTAAGAGATCATCAGGAAAATCGTACTCCACTCAATCCTTTCTATTTTAGGGGCCGCTGCAGTGGATCACTTGTTTTCTGATTTATGTTCTGCCCTTCCTGACAAAATCCTAACATTAATCCTGGCTTGTGATTCCTTAGTGGCTGGGCAGAGACAGCGCTGAACAGTTTGGGGTTCAGTGTCTTGTTCAAGGGCATGTCAGCTTCCAACTGAGAAAGTACGACTCCACCTTTACGCCTCAATGAGGGACTGATTAAATGATCATCTGACAAACTTTTAAACAAAGCTGAGCTGCTTTGATAATTGCTTCAAATGTGACGCAAATGTCACCCAAAAGGACAGGTGGACGTCATACTGAAATGGGGTGTTGATACAGCCTCGCTGTCTAGGTTGCAGCCCCCGTGAAGCAAGCTCTTAGAGGAGGTGGCCTTCAACCTATGACACCCCCCACTCTTCCCCTTTTTCCTGATCTATCCACAGTCCTGTCAGCTCCAGTTAAAGGCTTAAAAAGGGCAAAAATAAAACTGAAAACAAACCAAAAATGCATGACAGCTTTATTTAAAGAGAATAATCCCAACAAGCATTAAAGCTATGGTCTACGTTTTGAAGCTAGGTAATTATTATTATTATTATTACCACCGTTTTGAGGCCGCTATGGTCCTATGGTCCGATCTACGCAAAATAAAAACCAAAAAGAACGAAAAAAATCTATTCAGTACAGCAGCTGCAAAACGGCGTAATGATTGACCAATCCGAACCGCTGCTTCCCTTATTTTGGATTTGTGCTTTAGTCCATCCAATCCCCTGTCTCCCCTGCTCTGCACCGTACTGCCCATGGTCCCACCTCATCCTTCCCCACAACCCCTCTCACGTCAGCTAGCTGCTCAGCTACTGAAGCGTCATGTAGCCAGAGAAGACCGAAACCAGGAAGCTGTTACTGTTACCCTCCACAGGGAAGGGAAAAAAAGGAAAAGTTTCAAGGAAAAGGCTGAAGCAAGGAAGAATTATGAGCGATACAGGTGCCAACAGAGACTGAATATTGGAGAAATGTACGACCGGTGTAAAAAGCTGCAGAGGGATTTGGGACTGAAGACTGACACTGAGACAGCTGAGTTTCTGTTGAACAGGTAATGACTTTGTTTACCACAGTGGGAGATGTCAGCTGAATAACTCTGGTTAGTTTGTGCCTGTACTGGCTAATGACTGAACACTGCTGGTCAGGCTCTGTCAACAGGTTTTAGCATAAGTTAGCCACACATCTTTAGCATTGTAAACTGAGCTGGTGAAGGCACGCCGAGAAAGGTAAAGCCTGTGTGTTACAAGGAGGATGACTGTCTTGTTTGTTACATTTTCTGCCATCTGGCTTCTTGCTCTGTTGGAGGGGGCATGTCGTTAGGAGGCGAAGAAGGGCAATATGAACTGGGGGGCGGGATCTTGGAACACGGAGGGGAGGGGTGAGTGAGTAATTTTTCAAATGTGTCTCATCAGCCAAACTGGGTTTCAGATCGTATACCATAGCTTTAATTTCTGATCTTTTCACAAGTCAAAACACCAACATTCTCTTGTTTCTGAATTAATTTTTTCTTTTTCTTTGCATCCACAGTTTAAAAAAAAATAAAAACGACACTTTTTAAAGCTCAATCAACAATAAATGTATCCTACAAAGATTGATTGCAAGGTGCAAGATATTGGAGTTACAGCAATGCAATAACTTGCATAGTTTTTTTGTTTTTTTTGCATAGTTAAAGGTTTATGACAGGGCCTTGCTATCTTTAAGTGATAAACCAGAACAGTGTTGTCGTTATTTTCCAATTCTAATTTGTAACTACGGTCTTTCCTGATTGTGTCAATGAGCCCTACAGTTGCCCTGGATAACTTCTCTTTTCTTTTCCTTTTTTTGTTTTGTCAAACTTGAGCTTTTTTTAAAAAAAAGGAACCATTATGGAAAAGGCGAGTTTAAGCATATAGGCTATGTGGAGATACTAAAAAAACATAACAAAACAAAAAAACTTAGCTGTAGCTTGGGTTTTTCCCAGAACGTCTGTGTATATAAGCACTAACATCTCATCATACTGACTCACTGTCTGCATCCACATATAAGTTCCTCTCTTTCTGCTTCTTCTGCCTTTATTGTAAATAGATCATCACTTATGACAATCTATTTTGAGCTGCTTGACTAAATGGCATTTGTCTTCACTTGTAATGCTGCTGTCCTTCAGGGAAATGTCTGCATAGAGTTTTAAGTGTAGATTCATGCTATATGGTCATTGTTGTTGTTAAGGAAGTGACGCACTCTGCTGTGAAGGTTGCAGCTCAACACTTCTTCCAGTGTCTTCATTTCCTTAAGACTTTAATTGTTTTCTTAAGCTGCACTGCTGCTGGGAAGGACATGTCTAAACAATTGTGACTAAGTTATCTGTAACTCTGTCATATCGTCTTCATCGCAGTGAAGCCACTGTGTATGGGTGTGTGTGTGTTTATGCACACACATACCTGCAGCACCGTGCAAGCTGCCTCATGACTCCCTCCTCTCAGATGACTCACACGGACTTCTGAGAGAAACTAATTAGAAACAGGTTACAGAAAAAAAAGTTGCCCCTGTAACCTTTCATGCTCTGCTGGTGTGGGAACGCATGTTTCTCAGTCAGACACAAGGGACGCTTACCATCAGTGTGAGTAAACATCGCAGCCTGGAAGCTGGCACTGTTACTGTGTCTTAGTCAAACTCTTGTGATGTTTATGTGTCTGGGACACTTTCTCTCCTGTGTGTCATAAGTCTTAATGTGGGAGCATTGAAAGGAACCTCCTTGGGGACTGAGGTGGCGTTGAGTTGTGGGTAATTAATGACCTTTTTCACCAAAATGTGCACAGCGGGGGGTGGTTATGGTGTTTGTTTTAGGTTGAAGTCTGGTTGTGGTTTAGTGGTTTCAGTCTGAGTGACTCCCGTCCAGCCTGTGATGGACAGCGCTGACCGCTGACTGTTGACCTTTGACCCTAGATAGAGAATGGCTGAAGAGAGAGCCTGCAGGTCATCGAGGTGAAACAAATCATGTCAACGAATCCAAACACAGCTAGAAATTCAGAAGCACCAGCAGCAGAGTTCTTACAAATATGTGCTTTTGGGATAAAATTTCAGGTTTCCACAGCCCACCTTGGAAATTTAAGAAAGTCTCTAGAGAATGCAACTTTAGAATTATTCATGTGGCTGATTACAGAGCTACACATGAGCTGCATTTCGGTTAGAAATCTCACACTTGAAGACCTTAAGATTTGTGTTGGTTTTGCACTCTTTGCGGAATAAACAGCAATGTCTGTCTCTTTAATGATTTTGTCCTGCACATGTGCAAAAATATTTTCCCCTCCAGGGTTCTCTTTCTGTCAGTTGTGTTCGAAAATGAGGTGAAAAGTATGTTTTTGATTTATTTAACATTGTTTTAAAGTATGTACTGTGAAAAAAAGGCCTCTGATCTCTTAATTTGACACCCATTCAGCAGCAGTTTGGAGCAAAAACTACCTTGTAAAATAAACCAATCTTCAGTCTTTTTTCTGATGACCAATTTAAAGTCTTGGAGAGAAGTTTTGAAGAATAAAGAAAACAACCACAATTGCAACGGATGGACCCAAAATACAGTCACACACTCACATGGTAGGGCAAAAGGCAGGCAGTTTATTGACACTCATGGTGATTAACATTAATACACTTCCTGATTACACAGGTCTACAATTGAGAGATAATGACACACAGATGAGGTTAACTGAGCCAATGTTGACACAGGATGTGGAAAAAGTAAGGATCAGAAATCTACAACCCTGAACAGATTCGCATCACATGACGGGATATTATAACTGCACTCTGTGGCAGATTTCTGTCTTTCAGTTGGAAACCACACAACTTAGGCAGTAACAAATCTGTGTTTTTCTGTGAATAAATCACTTGATAAGACTTACAACAAGATTGAACTTTCTACACTGTCACCATGCTTCATCCTACACAGGATATAAATCCACCTGGAAATGTAATCAGCCACTTACTGGAAGAAATATTTGGATATTTTGGGGCCAATTTCAGCCGTGGATTCATTTTTTCATGAAAATTCAGGCACTGGCAAACTCAAAATAAATAATTGTTTCCATGTCCCAGATGATAAGTCAGCACGTGGTGGATTTATAGTTCACTAAGGTGTTCCAGGTATTTTTCTTCCTACATCTATGCAGATCTGAAATAACATAATTTCACCACACAAGCAGATATCAGTCCGGGAAGTTAATTTCTGGTTGTCTGGTTGATCCTGCCAGTTGCACAGCTGTTGATTTTAGCCATTTAACACCACGGAGCCGCTCAGTTTACAGTTTACGGCTCGATCAAAGCTCTGCCATGTAACACTAATCTGTCAATCACACAGTGGTCACTCGGGAAGTAACATTCCTCTTGAACTTGGAGCTTTTCCTCGTGAGCCAGCCACAGGCCTTTCACTGCTGTCATGTCAGCAGAGTGATTGATAGTCTCCACGGGGAAGAGGAGCTGCTCCAGGCTCTCCCTCTGGTGTGTTGACAGCTGTTACAAGATCACTTTTCCTGGAGTGACGAGGGTGCGTTTGGGTGCTTGTATCTATGTACGACACAGATCTGTTGAGTGCATTAAATTTTAAAAACATCTCCTGAACAACTTGTTGTGTGTGCATGTCACTGTCACTTCCTTAATGGGTGTGTGCTTGCACTGAAGCCAAAATGACAAAGAGTGACTACTTGTCTGCCTTGGTGTGTGTGCGCACGTGTGTGTGTGTAAGATTTTGTGAGCTCCAGTTGTTGTCACTGAATTATGGCAGAAACAGCATCAATAATTGACCCACCGTGATCCAGACGTGGCCTCTATAAAACATTCAGCCCACAGCGGAGGGAAACGTCCCTCTGGAGACTGAGCGGTGTAAACTCCATGACAAACTGGACCCTGTTTCTCTCCACATGATCCCAGTTTGACTTTTCATTGCACCTATAAATTGTCTTTATTTCAGCTGTGCATTTCAGCATGAATGATTGGGCTTTAGAAAATGTTCTCTATGTCGTCACACTGGATTGGTTTTACATGTAGGGGTCGTTTCATTTAATAAAAAATAATTAGCGTTTGTTCATGCATAGAGATCTAACTGTGTTTCAGACATTAAAACCAACTCAAACCAGATCAGATCTCCTGACTGTGTAATGTTTCACTGAGCCTCTTGTTTATCTTACCCCGTGGGTCCATTTGGGACAAATATCTCTGTTTATTAAGCTTCTACCATAAAACAAGCCACAGTCTTAAAAATTTCTTCCACTCAGTGCTACAAATAAAAACAACTTCCTCAGGCTCCCGACAGTCAGACTGTTTTGCTGTGAAACTTGTACCTTTAAATGGTTGGAAGTCAACTGTGTTTAAGAATCAAAAAAATCACAATTCTGCACCAAAACAAACCTCCAAGAAGACAAAATTCTCTTCCATTTATAGCCCTGCTCTTTTCACTTTCTTATCATTTTAATTTTCATAGAAATCTGCGTCTAAAACCTCAGAGGAGTCATAAATCAAACGTATTGAAACTGACTTCTTGGACCATTTCTGCTTTTCCCTGGCCTCATGTTCTCCTGTATCTCGTCTACTCTGCACGTTCTCCTGTCTCTCACACAAACCCTCATCCCTCATGTACGTCCTGACCAAAACAAAGCTCATTGGTTTAAGACGAAGCACACAGACGTGTCTGCAGAACAGTTAGTCTAAACAGTATTATCAGAGCTTCATGCAGACTGCAAACGACTCTAAACAGCACGAGCCAGGAAACTATGGAGTTTTGTTGTCTTGTTAGGTGTCTTGACGGGATATATCTAGATATAATTTTACTTTATTTTTTTTAGTTTTGTTGAGTTGTCCTCTCTGACCTGGGAACAGTTGTTATCTGGAGCTCAGGGTTTTTGGTTTCACAGCTGATATGACAAGAGACAACCCAAGATATGGTGTAGACCACAAAACATGGAGGTTTACTCTGGAAAGCTCCCACATGGAGACTAACATATGATTTTTTTTTCCCCCCTCTAGTGTTAAATATCCTGTCAGGGTTAATGTTGCTTCTTTTTAAGTGATGTGGTGATGTTAGTCTTGAATGTAATTGCAGTTTGACTTGTAAGCTGCTTGTCACTGATGGTGTCAAAAGCATTAAAGGTCCCATATTATGCAAAAAACACTTTATTAAGTCTTTTGGTGAAATTTGTGGGTCTTTGGCTTTCCTCCCAGCCCACAAAATGTGATATTGAATGAAAAAACCTGTACTTAGTAGTGCTTGTGAATGTAAAATTTTGACCTAAAAAGAGTTGTTTGGATTTGGGGGATTTGCCGACATCAGTGATTCCCTTTTTTGACCAATCAGGAGCAAGACTGACCTGATTGGTCCACCAGAGCAGATACCCCCAAACCTCCTTCCCACCCACTCCTCTCCCCACAGCTGCTCCAGCAGCCATCACTGCCATCACTGCTCTGTTTTTGGCTATAAACAGCCACATAGTTCCATTCACAAGCTTCCCATCTCAGAAGAAGACAAGACTAAGTGGCTAGAGTTCATTTATCAAGGAAATGTGCCAGCTACACTCAGTAAAACTGTGCATGTGCTAGTCACTTCACGGCCGACTGCTTTTCCAACTTTGGACAGTACAACAGAGGGCTAACGAATAGACTGGTCCTGAATCCAGGTGCATTACCAACCATCCACCAACAGGACCCTGGAAATGTGAGTATTTTAAATGCTGTGTGCTGTGGAGCAGATGTAAGAGCTTTTCCTAAGTGTCCCCCCTGTCTCTCTGTTAGCTTCAGGATGCTAACTTTAGCTGCAGTTAGCCTGTTGTTTTAGCCTGTAATGTTACAGTAAACGAGCTTCGCTGTTTTCTAAACATTGCGCACTCGGAGTTTGTGTCGCCACTCTCAGTGACGCTGAAGAGCGGGCGGTATCAGCTGTGGCTCATTTACATATGAAGGTCACGCCCACTAAATCAGAGTGTTCTGAACAGAGGGGCTATGAGAGCCTGGAAACAATGCTGCTGTGCTTGATTTATTGGCTATCTGGACCAAAACATGTTACTACCATTTCATGAAGACATCAATGATCCATATTAAACTGCAGAAAAGGAGCAAAATATGGGACCTTTAACTAGAATAAAAATATCTGGTTATGTTGCTATCTACTCTTTAAATACCAACAGAAAAAAAGTATTTGTGAGGTAAAACAATTTTTCATGCAAGATCTACATTTTAGTTTGAACGTTGGGCATGTTCATCAAATCAAACATCTCCTGTGGATCTGGCCAGAGGAATCCCAACATGTGTGAAACTCTTTGAATCTGCATCCAAACAGCTCCCTTCAAGTTGTTTAGCAGTCTTGAAGTAAATCTCATCTGACAGAGCTCCAGCGAGCTGCAGTGGATTTCGTCCTCTGCACTTTCGATTTAATCTGGGCCTCCCTCTGATGTTGGTGTTTGTACTGGAAGCTCAGCTGTGCTTTAAGACATGTGAGAAGATTATCTTTAAGAGAGCTGTGATAATTTAAGATTTAAGCAACGCTTAAGCAAACTTAAACAAAGCCTTCATTCTTTTTGCATTGCGGGGGTGTTTTGCTGCAGGCTAGAGAAGGATTACGATGGGAAAGATTTATGAGAAGAAAAGATGTCAGAGCACGCAAGAGAGGAAAAGAAAAGGCCTCACTGGGTCACAGAAAGGAAAAATGCTTTCGTTTGAATTGGCATTAAATTATCATTACATTATACTTTAAGACCTGAGGTATAACCTGATTAAAAGCCAGAGCTCCCATCAACTTTAAAGGTCCTGTGAAGAACTTGAAATAGTCTCACTTTTACATATTTGCCTTTTCATAATCCATGATTTAAAATGATATTATCTGTGCTGAAAATGGTTATTTCTATGTTATTTCTCAGTATCTTTGGTCTAGTTGGATTTTATGAGGTGAAACATGAATCAATTAAGAGAATAATGACTAAAGTTCCTTTAACGACACTCTACCAGGTATCAAAGTTTCGCAGTGAGAATCAAGATCCAATCTTAACTCTGCTGAAAACAATTTCTTGGATTTATTTTGTAGTAATGGTGGACACTGGAGCTGAACTTGCAGAAAGAAAAAGGACGTCAGAGCAGAAGAAAGTTAAACGGGGAGTGATAGAGCACAGGCTAAAACACGGGTTAAACTGTTTGTGATAATGTTCATTCCAACCTACATGCAGCAGTTATTCTGCAGTGGTCTGTTCAAACTTGAGAGTCTATCAATAAAATGAAGAGTGAGGTTTTATTAGCTCTGCTTGGTGAGGTTGAAGCTGGTAGATGAGCAATGAAAGGACTTTGTATTGTGCAAAAAAGTTGTCTTGGACAAAAAAAAGTAGTGCTAAAAAGATCTGCTCTCCCCAAAAAAAATGCATGTCAAAGGCACGTCTTTCTGACAGTGTGTGATGGAGCTTATGGGAAATGGAGTCTCCATACTGGAAAAACCATAGACTGTATAAAACATGGATGTAGTCTTCTCGACGTCACCGTCTGTTTCTGACATGGTAAATGAAGCACATCGGCTATAACAGCCATATTGGTAATGGCAAGGGCTTTGTGTACAGCTATAGGGAGCCTGTCGCTCACGTGACCCTGAGCTGTGTCTCTAATTGGGGGAGCTCACGATCTTAATATCCTCTGAACAGCCGAGTTAGAAAAAAATTCACCCCCCTGTGCAGTGGGCGCCAATCGTAAAATTAGCGACTCAGACAGGAGACGTTTTTTGTACCAGGCTGTAAATAGGTTAATTTCTGCTTTGAAAACGTCTTTTTTTGGCTTGGTGTGTATGTGACCTGCTACTTCAGGAACCAGCCTCAAGCAGACACTCAAGGTACAGCAGATTTTAGCACTTCTGAATTGTCTCATATTCTTAAACCGGAGGTTGCAGCTTGGGAAACACACTACAGATCCAGCCAATGATGTCACTGCAATCAATGCCAAATGGGTAGTCCCCATGGTGTCTTTAAAAGATAGTGTATGAAGGAAACAAACATTACATAAAGTTTTTTTTCACTGAAGGATGAGTTTGTTTTGATGAGATGAAACATTTGACTGGTTTTCAATGTGGAAATGAAGGGAAACACATGTACATATCTACTCCTCACAAGTTTTTCCTCCCTGATAGAGATTCTTTTAAAGTAGGTCCTAAAACAGAACCCTTCACTTTATCTTTGACTGGAGGCCTCCCCAGAATGTCCACACTACACACACTCACACACACACACACACTCACACACACTTTCTACTCTCACTTCCAGGGAGGTGATGATAAAGGACTGGCAGGTGGCAGTTGAACGGTCCGTTATATCTGCGCCGGGCATCACAGCAGCTCCTGTCACTGCCCTGTGTGAGTTATTACTCTGGGGTTTCCTGCAGACAAGGTTACAGGCACACATAAAGTCACACGATGTATAAATACACTGTACACATGTATGAAACCAGGAGAGAGTTTGAGTCATGTGTGTTTTAATCATCTCTTTGTCACCGTGTAATTAATTCACACACACACTTATACTGTAAACAAGGTTGTATTAGGGTCTAGTCCACCAAAACCAGACACCTCTCAAGGTGACGTGGTGTGAACAGGTGTGTCAGACGCTACTGTATTAGACACAGCCAGTGCACAATGCAGGTTTAGTCATACGCATACCAAGACATGAACACACACACACCCACGCTACACACATCCAAACAAACAGTCAGACCCAGACAGACAGAAGTTAGCATATGATGCCACACACACACACACACACACACACACACACACACACGCAGGCAAACACACACATACATACATGGGGTCCTATAATTATCCTGGCATTCTTACCTCATGCTTCCTTTCATGTCTTGAAGGTAACACCTGGTCACATTACTTCATAAAGACTAAAATAAATCTGCGCTTACACACAAGCAAACACGCAGTCAGACCCCGCCAAGTCATGTCGTGGGGTTTATTTATGTATTGCAATAAAAAATCTTTTTTTAAAAAGAGAACTAAATGTGAAACACAGATATTAACATGAGTATGAGTTCATACCCCAATGGATGATGCTGTAATCACTTAAAAGACGTGATTAGACATGACAAAAAAAAAAGTAGATGACTGTAGCTTCACTGAAAGTCAAACCACAGAGTGTGTTTGCCAAATCTACGGTCACACAACTCATTTACCAGAAATGCATAAAGTCATCTGGTGTTTAATTAAAGTTTTTTGGGGTTGGGGGGTTTTATTTCCTCAAGCCACGGCTGTAGATGTAAAGGGGGAGGGGGTTTAACTACATGTGGCGAGGAAGATCTACAACTGTGACTGCAAGTCTGCAGCACGGGGAAAGTCCCTGCATGGAAAATGTCTTCAAACTACTCTGTGACATTCCTCAAGACATTCCCTACATTAAATCAGGTTAAGGTTTGTGGAGCCCCAAAATGTAGCTCAAATAAATCATCTGACATTTTATTTATTTTTCTACTTTATGCATGTCGATCGTTTTATCTGTAAAGCACAATCAATATTGCATCCATGTCTTACATTTCTATTCATTAACCTTTTTTTGACCAATTTAGTTTTCAAAGAAGGTAACTACTGTTGTGATACAGCACGGGCTTGTGTCTAAATGTTTGGCCCCTTCAAACGATGCCTGGGCAACTTCAAGATGGCGTTACTGAACTCAACTCCACTGAACACCAGTGGGATCAGCTTTTAGGCTACTGGTGCCAGAGTGGCCAACACAACCACGAAAGCTGACATGGGACAAATGCTTGTTGAAGAATGGGATGATGCCATCCAACAGCAGGCTGGAGACCAGTGTGAAGAGAAGGAACCAGGCTGTTGTGGCTGTGTACGGTTCTTCCACATGCTATTGAGGCTCCTGTTTGTTAAACAAATAAACTGCCGGTATGTCTTTTTATTTAGATTTCAAACACTGAATCCATCAAGCAATGCCAAACAAGGGGCAATGAAAGGATAAGCTGTTTGGCATTGGCATAATAGATTTGGCAAGTGCACACAACAGGACAACAGTACTGTTGTTACGATCGTCGCAAACTACCATGTTGTGCTTGTGCTGCTCAGTCTGCTGTATCTGCTGACTGTCTTTATATGCAATGTGCATCTGTTACTCCGCTTTTGCCCGTAGTATCCACCAATACACCAGGTGATCGTCTTAACTCTACTTCAGTGGACATCTCCCAAAAGCGGCTTCTGGACAAGATAGTTATAGCTCCAACTACAGGCCTGGCATGCTTACTGCAGCATTTACCGTCCCTCAGTGTTTCCATGTAAATGCAGACTTTTTTCACTGCATTTTCACTGCGTTTTCACTGCATTTTCACTGCGTTTTCACTGCATTTTCACTGCGTTTTCACTGCATTTTCACTGTGTTTTCACTGTGTTTTCACTGTGTTTTCAGATGAAACGTTGTCGTGTAAACAGGGCCCTTGCTTGGCAAAAAAAGTGGAAGTTAAACATTAAGGGGAAGCAGTCTTTAGAATAATTTTTAGCACTTAATTACATGAGACAAGTACAGTTGTTGATAAAAGCCATTTAACATTTTGGCTGGCCAGAGCAGTGGTTTTCAAAGTGGGGGCAGAGGCCCCCTTGGGGACTATAGGGGGGCCTCAGAAAATTGGAGGGAAGGGAAAAATAGGATATTATGATTATTATTATTATTATTATTATTATTATTATTATTATTATTATTATTATTATCATTATTTTATGTATTTATTTATTTCGTTATCCTTACATTTTTATAACCATTTGTCCCTAATATGGGTAAAGTGTCATCACCGTCAGATTCTCAAGTTTCTGGTTGTAGCTAACCACACTTTCGGCATGATGACGTCATGATCTGTGTCGACCTGGCAGTTTGCGCCTATTTTTGAGCTATCTAAAAAGCTGAACTGAACTTTGAGGCTCTTCTTCTGTCTAACTGAAAGAAAGGCGTATCCCACCTTGGCTGACAGAGCCCTGAAATGCCTTCTCCCTTTTGCAACAACCTACATGTGTGAGTCTGGCTATTAAAAATTATTAAGAGTGAATAAAAGTTAGAAAATACACTCTTAAAGTTGACATTTCTTTGAATATTTTGAAACGTTGTCTGTTGGTTTCCAAAGGGGGGTGCCCGGTCAGAAGCAAATGCTGTTTGGGGGCCTTGGCACAAGGCTAGAGAACAGAAGCAGAGCTACGAGCTGGGCAAACTTTGTGTTTAACAGTCTAACCTCTTGGCTCAAACATCCCCTTCTTTATCAAATGCATTCCCCTATTTTAATCCACTGATGTGTTGGTTTTTTGCAACCTTATTTGACAGTTCAGGAGTTTCTCCTGGCCAAGTTGACTTCTGTTGTAAATGTGGTTTAGTGACACACTCACAGTCTTAAGATCTAAGCAAGTCAAGCTACTGGCGGAGTGTTTAGAGGAGAGATGTTTGATCCAGCAGTGTGGCATCTTGGATCATGTTTCCTGCTTGTTGGCACTTTGCCACTGAAAGCTTTCCCACTGGACCCGTCCTGTGTTGTAAATGCCAAACGTACACCAGTAGCGGGCTGTCAATCAGAGACGTTTAGAGCAGTATGAAGAAACACAAGCAGATGGCTTTTTTAAGTTTCTGTTTTACAAACCCTTTGTGCTGATTTAACTTTCCTCTCTCTCAGAAAATGAAGAGTCACTGGGATTTGGTTTGGTCTCTACCAGAGAGGTCATCTCCACCATCTGTGTGCAATCGAACGACGCGCTTGATGAGGAACCACAATACCAGCTCTGCAAGCCGGAGCAGCAGGCAGATGAAAAGCACGATGTGTGCTTCAAGCAGGTTCTTTCTGTGCACTCGTACAATAAAACGTCCATGTGTGAGAAGAAGGTTTAAAAGTCTTCTGTTAAGTTGTTTTAATGATTCATGAGAAACCACAGAAGAGGAGGATGTGCCAGTTACTCAGACTTCACTCCCTCATGACTCTTTGACTCCCACCATGCCAATAATGACTCTTGTTTTCTTCCCAACTCCCATTTCCACCATGTGTTTCATGTTGCTATGTTGAAAGGCTTTTGGTGGAAAGCCCCATGTAAGGACTCGCCATAAACAAGCTCAGTTCAAACACTTGTATCTCTGTCTTTTCTCTCTCTCTCAGTGCTTTTTTCATTTTTACCTCACTTGATTAATGTTGTGCAGCTCTTTGCCCGTCTCCCCCAGACCCATCTTTAGTTCTGTCAAAATCAGATACCATCTATAAGTCCTTAAGTCCAAGAGCATCATCCATCACTGTTATCAACAAAGGCTCATTCAGAGCTGCTTCGCTGACATCTACAGGGGTCCATCTGTCCTCCCACACCCCCACACTGCCCATTATATGTGTGTGTATGCGTCACCTCCACCCTCTTTCTCCTGATCCCTTTCTGCAGGTTTGAATTAACTATCCACTGATTGAATGTCAAAGTAAAACACGCAGACACTTGGAAACACGGAAGAATTTTCAGGTTCGTGATTGCTTTCATCATATTCAGATGGAGAGAAAAAGGAAATGGAAAATTTACAATATCATGTGTTATTGCTCTGGCAAGTGCTTGTGTGAGAGTTTTTGGGGGTGTTCAGTTCAGCGGGTTCTGTCTGTGTGAGGTAAATCACTCTGCAGAGAGCGCAGCAGGCCGCACCCACAAACCACACTCTGCTCTGGCTGGCTTACAGCCTCACCAGGGTACAGGCCAGTTGGAGTCTATACATCTTGCCTTCTTTTGTTTTCTCCCTAACTCACAGTTCCTCCGTGACATGTGCTCTGGCAAGCGCCCCCCTCCTCAAAAAAATGTGAATGCTCTGTCCAAATAAAGGGAGTAAAAGGAAGGGAGGCAAACGAAAGAAAAGGGAGAGCAGTGAAGAAAGACAAAAATTGAATTTCTGTGACGCCTCACGCTCGCCAACCCCGAAACCCACAAAGCTCAGAGTAGAAAGCGAGGAAGGGTAGAGGGGTTTATGAAAACGACTGTGGACGGAGCAGTCTTTAATAAAGAGAGAGCCTTGGGTTTCTGCGGTGGCTGGTAATGGCTCCAGTTGTCTCGAATGAAGACTGAACAACATGGTTTGTTTACCCAGAGTGGTGGATCTCGCTAGCCTCACAGCTCGTGTCATTATCGTCTGTGATGACAGCATGCATTCTCCGTACTCGCTGAGTTTTTTGTGTTTTTCTCACGGCTACAGTCAGTTATCAAACACAGACTCTGAGCGAGCTGAATTTGTCCTTAAAATCCTCCTTCTCTGTATAAATGAGCCTTTGAAGGAAACTGACAATGTGAAATTGCGACTCAGAGGAATTTCACTGGACAAGTGTCGCTCGTAAGCTAACTCACAATTACACCCTGTGAGAAAACAGACCACTAGTCAGTCACAATAGCGCTGGCCGACATGCTAACTGTCAATTAACAGAGATTCCACTTGAGACTGGCTGCAGAGACAACAGAGACCAGATACACACCAAGCCAGAAAAGCTGATTTTACAGTAGAAATAAAGGTGTTGACGATCTGGTTCAAAGTGGTTCAACAGCTTGTGTCTGAGGAAAGCTATTTACAACTTTTCAAGTGGTTAAACTTTTGAGTTTTGCACATGTGTTTGGCTGACTTTACTGTCAGTTGGGTACTCTGTAGCTGTCTGCAAAGACGCTAAAAGCCCACATTTTTACTTCATTCGAACTTAAACAGATAGGCCGAGTTACACAAAATAGGTGATGTCATCGACACTACGTCTAGCCTATGGAAATAACTCACCTGAAGATTCCTGTTTAACAGTGGGAAATCATGCCTCTCTTGGTATCCCCCCCTCACAGGCGGTGCCATTGGAAGCCATTGTGCAGCCAGAGTTTGCGCAGTAGAGGCTTTGAGAGAATCTGGGTGGAGCCAGGTGACAAAATAATAAATATTTCTTACTTTTGACATTCTAATCTCTTCTTGGCTCTCCCTCATATTTTACAATCCCCGTCAATCATCCTTAAATCATGGTGTAAAGCCACATTTTTAAACCCTTATAACAAAAGACAACGACATTTTTCAGAATAAAGAGGACCTGAATACAAGGCAGCCAAGTAATATCTTCAAACCACCACAACAATCAGGTGTGAGAAACATTTCTACGAGATGTATTAACTTTTTTAAGTTGGACCACAGCCCATGTGGAATGGCTGGGGAGATGGACTTTTTGACCCATACTGCAGCCAGCCACCAGGGGGAGCAAATTTTGTGGTGACCTTACTTTGTGCAGAGCAAGATGACATCCTTTTTTTTTTTTTTTTTTTGTACAGTCTATGGTATCTCTCTCTTTTGCAGATGCATTTGGAACATAGACTGTATAAACTATGGACGTAGTCTCTTCAACGCCAAACACAAACACAACATGAAGCACATCAGCTATAGCGGCCATATTGGCAGTGGCAAGGGCTACGTCTGTCAATCACGTGACCCTGAGCTGTGCCTCTGATTGGGCAAGTTAGCGAATTGTCCTAGCGACCTAGGTAGGAGAAGTTTTTTTGAACCAGGCTGTAAACAGGTTAATTTTTGATTTCAAAACAGCTTTTCTTGGCTTGGTGTGTGTGTGACTTCCGGTACTTCTGGTACTTCCGGAGCCAGCCTCAAGCCTAAACTTGAGAAACAGCAGATTTTAGCACTCAAATTCTTAGACTGGAGGTTGCTGATTGGTTTGGAACTTAACAGACGCTAATTGGGCAACTTTTTGAATGTAGTATTCCACTTTCATGTTCTTTCTCTCTTCAAAGTAAGCACTTTGTTTGTACTAATGTCAAGATGACCCAAACTAAATACTACAGAAGCTACAGCATTTATCTTTCAATGCAAGGTTCTAAATATTAACCAAATGTGAAGTTGTAGCTATGTGGTCATGTATGCATTTTTGTTTTCTGATTGCTAACTAATGAGTGCAATCAAAGAAGAGGAAAACACAGGAGGTGAAACTGAACCAGACACACAGGGAGCAAGAACTACAGAATAAAACAAGAAATGAGTGAAAACATACTGACAGGAGCAAAATGAATCAAACAAAGCAAAGCTTATAATCTAAAGAAAAAGGATAGATGAAAACACAACAATCTTTATTGTCACTATAATGGTATTCCCTTTAAAGAAAGCATGTAGGTGGAATAATCACAGAAATCTTTAAAAATATGTCAGACTGGACATGTGAGAGTATAGAATTGAAAAATGACTTTGATGACTGGAAGTTTGAAAGTAGACAACTCCAAGCTTACAATTTAGTCAAACTAAAAGACCTCAAAAGAGGCAAAATGTGGTCAACTTTGGATCAGGTTGGGGCTGCATTCATGAGATTTATAGCAGCATTTTTGAAAAGTAATTTGTCTAACGTTAGACCTAGAGTCAGGAAACTTAACTGAAACCACAAGGTCAGGATTTCAGGCTTCAGGAGGAATGCAGGGAATCTCCCCCTCTCCCCTCTCTTTCTCTCCTTCTGGCTCTTTCTGGCTCTTTCCACAGGGTTTATTCGCAGAGGATGTGACATCACCTTGAGCGCTCCCCGTGCCTTGTCTGTCCACTAACATGTACTCAACCTTTTTCTTCCACAGCAGAGCCAAACAGACCTGGAGGGGTTTTGAAGTGCTTTTTGAGTAAACTAAAGATCTTGTGACGCCCTTACAGTGTCAGACTTTGGTTTAATGTCAGCTACAGTCAGAGGTCATTAATGAGCGGTGTCACTCCCACACACACTTTGTCTCACTGAAGCATGAAGAAGAAGAATGTGCTGTCTCCTCAGGGAGTGAAAAGAAACACTTCAGAGGAGTCGATATTAAGGGAGAGGCTTGTCACAGTGCTTGATTTAAGCTTAGTCTAATTGGCCTTTGTTTTTATTTTAATGCTTCTGTCTTTATTAGATTTCTCCTGATTTTGTTTTGCGAAGTTTACATCCGAGTCTGAGAAAGCAGTCTGCTTCTCTGAGGTGGTAAACAATTTGTTGGCGTCTTATGAGATGTTTGGAAAGAGAAAAAGAAGAGGTTTGTAGGATGCATTGTTTTCTTTTTATTCTTGTTTTCATCACACACTGTTTTCAATTGTTCGTATAATTGCCTTCTGTGAGCCAGCAGATGTGAGCCACATTATCAACACATAAGCCACCCTGATGAATGCATCATTAAAAAAAACCCTCCAGACACCAATTCCTCCAATTACCTTCTACTTAAGCTATGATGTGGTGCAACTCTTCTTTAGACTGGAAATCTGCTTAAAGTTTAGGATTCTGAGTTAATTTGACTGCTTAGGGAGCTGTTAGCTGCAGAGATCATAGCCACATAAACCAGAAACCACAAGAGAAGACAACCAGTGTTAATTAAACACAGATGAATGAGTGGACTCATTAAACTATCATCGCCTAACACAAGAGAAAACTCCACATTGGCTCTCTGTTGTGAAGTCTGCCAGTGTCAGTTTGGGCTTTGAATGAATGAGAAAATTACTTTTGAAGGAATTTCCATCAAGTCCAAACTGTTTAAAGCTTTGCTGTATTAGCTGCTTCACCCCTCCAAAGAAAAGTCGCTCATGTGAGCTTCACATGGTCACATTTTTGCAATTTAAAACTTTTGTAACATACTTTTATGGTTAACTTTTGCTTAGGAATTTCAATACAATACTGTAATCATAGTGTGGTTTTCAGATCATTAAAGCTATAATTGGTTGTTTGATTTAGATACACTTTTTGTTATACTGGTTAAAATGGTCTATATGTCCCCATGGTAAGCAATACATTATGTGTTCTTAAATGAGAGTGAATAATATCCGCTATCTACAGCAGGAGAAAACCCAGGAAAACATCAGCCAATCACATCGATCAGGATCCAATCTGTTAAACCAATCAAATCCTGTCCTGCCGTTTTGTCCTACTCCTGCGGTTTAGCGGTGTACAGGTTGGCACTCAGCAGAAGAATGGCATAGAAACTACCCATACTGTGATTACTGGTAACTGCTCCTCTGGCTAAACAGAGCAAGAAAAGAAAGGCCGAGGCTGAAAAAGGCCAAAACTAGAAAGAAATTGGACAAAGCCAGGGCGAAAACAAGAATCAACATTGGTCCTTGGCTCTGGGCTGTAATCTGGACCAGAGTCTAATAAACTCTCACCACAGGGGCTCTGACAAGCAAAAAAAATTGTGATATTTTGTAAGTCCTAGAGAAAATGTACATGAACTATTTGTATTATAGCAGGGGTAGCCAACCTGTGGCTCCCGAGCCGCATGTGGCTCTTTGCCTTTCAGTGTGCGGCTCTTCGATCCATTCATAAAAAATATATATAGATCTATATATGGTTATGAGTAGTGGTGTGCTGATCAATCTAAAATATTGATATATTGATGCCTACATTGGGATCAGTATTGATCAATACTTGGGTAATGAGATTGATACTTAAGTTTCGGTTCTCTTCTCTACATGTTCTCCTCTCAATCGCTCGTGTGCATATAGCTATCTATCTAGATAGATAGATAGATAGATAGATAGATAGATAGATAGATAGATAGATAGATAGATAGATAGATAGATAGATAGATAGATAGATAGATAGATAGATAAAAACATATTGCTTTTCATTTTATGTCATTTTGTTTATGTGGGAGAGGAAGTGCGTTTGTAAGACCACATGTGTGATGGAGCTCTTTGTAGTACCACAGTAATTTTGTGGCTCTTATTCTCTGACTGGTTGGCCACCCCTGTATTATAGCTTTACCTCTGATATCGTGTCACAGTTCAAAGTGGCTCATGCTAGCATGACAGTTGCGAGTACTAACAAAAGTCGCGTTTGTTTATTTGTTTTTTAGCTTTACATTTTAACGTTTTGGTGTCTCCTTACCTCTAAAGGAGACATGATTCGACGCAGTGCAAAACATAAAATGATGTGCTGAGTCCGTCTTTCAGTCATTTACAATCATAGTCGCGAATCAGCGGCGCTGGTGCATGTGAGCGGGGGCGTTGCTTTGGAGGAGCTCCAAGGGGAGGAGATGCTACGCTGAGTCCTGGCGAGATGCTACATTCAAATTCATGCTAGTTTTGCAGGACTGCCAACCATGCCTTTAAGCAAATAATCACCATAATCAAACTGGTATGTAGAATAATAAATTAGTGGGCATAAAAATGTAAAAAATTTGAAGTTGGATTTCCAAGTTCAGGTTATGGGTGTTTTTTTACCATTGATTTCTTAATGTCTTTGAAATCCAATCAAAGTCATGCCCTTAAGACAGGAAGTAAAAAAAAGGTGATGAGATTTATGAACTTCAATGTTGCAAACATCAGCACTCATGTGTCTACTTATTGAAGTTCATGGCTTACAGAGCACTCAGTCTTTTCAAGTGCTGCTCGTCACCTTCCCATCAAGTGAAACTATTATTTCACCCCCGTCTCTCACATTGATGAACCGTCATCAGCCCTGAGGCAGAGGTAACCTGCATGAGTGATGTCATAAGAACAGCTGATGAAGCCAAACAGACCATGCAGGTGCAAGAAAACAGAGGACCTCTGCAACATCCTTTAAAAAAGACAACTCCAGACATGAGCACACAGACGCACTAGTCATAATAGTTGTATTATTAATCTTATGTATTTATAGTGCTGACTTTCTACATTTTCTACTGGTGCCACAAACAGCTCAACCTAAAAAGTTTGATTTTGCTGATTCTGTGAAAACCTCAAACATGTTAAGCGCTAAGTTTGATTTCAGACCTTGTTTTCAGTGACAGCTCCTTTATGGTTGAGGTTCAATTAAAAAGATGGTGTGGGACATAAAACATCCTCATAGTTTAAAGTTTTATTAAAGTGACACATATAAAGTTAATTAGTCTCCTGTTTGTGAAATGAATCAAATGTTAAATTGCCATAATGACTTTTTACTTCAGACTTCAATTACCCAATCTACCGGACAACATTAATCAAGGCTCAAAAGCAGAATAAGCTGTTTGGCACTGGCAGAGCGGATTTCACAGTTTCTTTGTTTTTTAATAGCTTTTCAACACTATGCAATTTAAAGTCAGTAAGCATTGTTATAGGAAAGAATTGATCTAACAAACACAAGTTACGATACTCATTGTATTAAGTTCATGTCAAGTGTACCAAAAATATTTTTTATCAACTCTTTATTGCCTCTTTCTTGGGTCTCTGCTAGAAAAAAACACCAAAATACCCAGACTGACAAGAGAATATCTCTGTGGAGCGACCTCAAAGTCCCCAAATTGTGGGGCCTTTGAATTTAAAGGGTTAGGAAAGAAGATTAAAACACAAATTCTGCCCAAAAGACAGCCTAACTGCCTTTTTAGAGGAGTTCACAGTAGGAGCAGAGCTGACTCCCTAAGTTTAAGAGCAAAACAACCTCAAAGGTTCAGTGAACGTTTGTTTTAAGGTCTGGGGCAAATAGTGTATAACCAACGAGCCGTGGTTGAGGGACCTTTGTGACCTACAACCTTCAGTAATTCACTGATGTAAACAGTCGACTGACCGTGCAGAACTCGTAAAGAGTGAATTGAAAAGCCGGTCACTGTATCAAGTTTAATCTTTCCGGTCAGGAGCTCAGCATTAGCTTGTGATTTTTGCTTAAAGACAATCAAGTGATTGTTTCAAAGTAGAGTTACAGTTTTGAAAACCCACAAAGGATTTAGAATTTGCACACTTAGCTGGAGAATCAGTGAGTTTAACAAATGGAAAAGAGAAATCCGGAGTCATGAGAGGAAAGTTTGATGCTTGATTGTTCATGAGCTGCTTATTCAGAGTGCTGACGGTAAGAACTTTCCCCTGAGAACCCAGCTGTTTGGTTTGGACAAAGTGTACCGACAGTAGCATCCGCACCACGGGTTTATGTGTTGCTAATCAGAAGCCAGATTCTCTGCAAAGAGCCTGGGCTACATTTTTACATTTGTGAAATCCTCTCTGGGGGTGTGAGAGACGGAAACCCAAAAACTATCAGACAAACATGCAGCAAAGAGCAGGAAACCCCATTGATAGATTTTGCTTTGTTGATCAGCTCTGTTCCTGAACCACCCACACGTTGTTTACATCCCCCCCACCACAAACATTGCTTAATCACAACCACAGCATGTCCAGTTTCCCAGAAACTAACTTAAAACAAAAGAATCACTGAGGTGTTATCATTTGGAAAACTCAGGGGACGCAATTACTCAGGAGGGTTTGGCAAAGAGCGCCTGCCTGATTAAAAGCAGCTCAGAGATGGTAAAAATAGAGCTCCTTTTAGGGTGTTTGGATTCACTCTCATCCTTCTCCTGTGACAGAAAACACATCTCATCTCCTTTGCTGTATCCTGTGAGGGTTTTTTCCCCGCCACGGAGAACATCTGGAGCCAGTCACTCCACCGCCGGCTCCTGAGAGCAGTCCTAATGGAACATGTGAATGTGTTACAAGATCCGGCTCGAACAGCTGCTATTGGCTCAATTACATATTTGGCTGGTGAGGAGCAACGTGCTAACTCTTCACGCATTCTGGCTTAATTGTGTAAATTGATGTTAATGCGACACTTAAGAGCTGGGGCAGAGTGCCGCAGAGGAAAACAAGTGGTCAACTCTGAGACTCGGATGAGGGGTGGGTGGGGCGCTGAAGAGGGAATGAGGTAAATGTAAAGAATGAAAACAAGCTCTCAGGAATTACCATTAAGAGCCTAAGGTCAAAGGTGAAAGATACTGTTTCTGAACTTTGTTTCTTGAGAAAACTTAGCTTTTGAAACACCATGACTCTACCTGTCATTCTGGCCTTGGGCACGTTTCCAGCCCAAAAAAACATGAGAAAACACATGCAAATACACATCCTCCTTAGTAGGCCAAAGGTGTTACAAAAATACCTTCCTGTGGTTCAGTTTCCTTGAGAAATTAAAGGTCAGGCATCGTGTGTATCTTAATATACCATTAAGAAACCCATTAGGGAGAGATGGATGGAGGACAAAAACAAACAAGTAGTCCCCGCTGGAAAAATATACAAACACAGCCTGGAGATGTAATCAGTTTTCTTGGCTTAATCACTCCTCCATGTCTTCCTGGAATGACTCATATACCTCGAAAGAGTTTAAGAAAACTGCAGTTTGATGTTTGATTGTATGGTATCCCCAATCTCTGTAGAGCTGGACCTAGACATAAAAAGACATAGATATTTAATGACAACATCACTGTCAGACAGTTTTTTCCGGTGCTTTCCAAACTGGGCATGAAATCGTCAGCTGTCCTGAAGGAGGAGAAGGAGTCTGGGCGATACCCTGGAGGAAGATTTGGTCACCATCTGTACTCTGTTCCTATTCGATTCATCCATTTACGATCAACCGGCACAGAAAGTACCCATCATGGGAAAGTAAGGTCCCATAATCTTTTTTCCTCTTATTGAAAATGAGCGTGAAAGAGCTGTCAGACGATGACTTTGTGTTCTTTCTAACTGTACGAACAGAGTCTGAGGAGACTTTGAAACAGTTTTCCTCTGCCTGCCGATGGAAACATTGCCTGTTTAAATTCCTTTTGTTTCTGCTAAACACATTGAAAAAGGCACAGAGACACATTCTGTCTGTGATTGTTGCAGACTTTGAAAAGAGAAGAAACAGAGGGTTGCTATAAACAAGCTACTTTGTATGATTTGGCATCTGCACAAGCATGAAATCTGGATTGTTGCAACTGGCGGTACACAGACTGAAACGGTCACTGAGTTAAAGAGGAGAGTGATTAATTTTATGAATTTAATCATGGAAAGCTTTAAACTGTGTTCAGCCCAAAAGTAAGGAAACATTCTGCCGTCCCTCATGTGTTTAAGCCTGGTTTATTTGTTTACACGGTTGATTTAACAGCCTGGGAATAATTTTACCTCCATTTGATAAACAAACTCTTTCTTATCAGGGATCCTGGTATCTCTGCAGCATCTCTGAGAATTGTGACTGGATTAACTTCCTGCCATTTCCAGATACTTAAGTTTGATTAATTTGTTGACACATCAGCTTGGTTAAGTGCCATGACTTCCCACATTGACAGCAACTACAGATGTTACTCACAGCTGTGCAGCAACAGTCCCTCTGTATCTGGCAGCAAGTCACATGTCAACTGAACTTAAGCTCCTGCATAATGAACTCAAAATAAAAGATTTCTCTGGAATAAAAATGGGATTTAGGAACTGTGAAAGTCTAGATTCTTGCTTAGGACAGGTAAGAAACTTACACTCATCCTCTGCTTTATTAGGTTCACCAGTTCGACTGCTTGTTAATGCAAATATCTCATCAGCCGATCACATGGCTGCACTCAGTGCACATAAGCATGAAGACATGATGAAGATGAGTCGTGAAGATGATCTAAAAGACTTTGAACGTGGCATGGTTGCCGGTCTGAGTATTTCTCAAACTGCTGATCTCCAGGGTTTGAAGAGAAGAGAATGGATCCAGTGAGCAGCAGGTCTCTGGGACAAAATGCCTTGTTGATGCCAGAGGTCAGAGGAAAATTAACTGGTTGGAGCTGATAGAAAGACAACAGTAACTCAAAAAACCAAGTGTTACAACCGAGGTCTGCAGAAGATCATCTCTGAACACACAACACGTCCAACCTTGAGGCAGATGGGCTACAGCAGCAGAAGACCACACCGGGTGACCCTCCTGTCAGCTAAGAACAGGAAACTGAGGCAGCAATTCACACAGCAACACCAAAACTGGACAATAGAAGATTGGAAAAACGTTGCCTGGTCTGATGAGCCTGGATTTCTGCTCCACATTTGGATGGTAGGGTCAGAATTTGGACTAAACAACATGAAAGCATGGATCCATCCTGCCTTGTATCAACGGTTCAGGCTTCTGCTGCTGGTGTAATGGTGTGGGAGATATTTTCTTGGCTCACTT
Organism: Halichoeres trimaculatus; assembly: GCF_033239565.1. NCBI lineage: Eukaryota > Metazoa > Chordata > Actinopteri > Labriformes > Labridae > Halichoeres > Halichoeres trimaculatus. The sequence continues at coordinate 33,079,840 of NW_027437180.1, read as the reverse complement.
TGGGCCCCTTAGTACCAACTGATCATGGTTTAAAGTCCACAGCCTATCTGAGTATTGTTGCTGACCATGTCCATCCCTTTATGACCACAGTGTACCCATCTTTTAGTGGATACTTACAGCAGGATAGCACTCCATAAAACTAAGCTCAAATCATCTCAAACCAGCTCCTTAAACATGAAAATGAGTTCCCAATGTCCTCCACAGTCCCCAGATCTCAATCCAATAGAGCACCTTTGGGATGTGGTGGAACAAGAGACTCTCATCATGGATGTTCAGCCGACAAATCTGCAGCAAACATGCATGGTATCATATTATGACTGCAATTTGTATTATCATTATAAAAGCATTGCTTGAAACTAATCTTGAGGGATGGGTACCAAATTCGGTACTTTAATGGGTCTGTGGTACCGGGTACTGATTCACGTTAAATCAAATGGCACCATGTTAAGGTACTTAAACATATTTTTGTGACTGTGAGAGGGTGGAAGAGAAAATGAACGTCCATATTAGACATGAAGAAAATATTGTAAGTCTATATATTAATAAATAAATACATTTGTTAAACTGAAAAATTAAAGCTTTTATTATCCCCCACATAATCACACACAAAACTACCACAAGGGTTTGCCAGGTATCAGGCATTGGTTCCCTATCATTTCAAATGTGAAAGGTACCCATCCCAACTCATCTGTGTGTGTTTTTTTACTTTTATGCCTCAGTACTTGCAAAATGCAAAAACCTAGCCTCACAAATCACAAATCGTCTGTGTAAATTTGACATATATGTCAGATCGTTTGTTTTGGAAAGTTTCCAGAAAGTTCTTAAATCAGATGGGTTCTACAATCTAATAAGCGCCTTAGCTGAGTCTAATTGAAGCCCTCAAAATACATAACATGACTGTTGATGCTCACATGATAATGAGCACGCATGGTGAATTATGAAAATGAGTTTGATAGTAGAAAACAAAAAGAGATGTGAGGGAGAAGGAGCAGAGGAGAAAAACTGATAAGAGAAAGTGGGAGTGAGGCCTGGCTGAGAGCAGAAGTGCAGTGAACAACAAACCCCTGATAGTCCTTAAGTGCTCAGAATTAATTAATATATACTAACTGCTAACACTGAACTTCATCACACAGTCCATTTCCACCCCTCTCATCTGCACCATCTGTCTCAGCTGGCGTGCTAACACTCTGTATCCTGCTGCAGAACACGTAAACAGAGACTATGGCATTATAAATTAAGCTGTACAAGCTAGACTGCTCTCCAGCTGAGGTATTTCATTAGATTCCTCAACCAATCCTTTCAGTGCAGCGAGCGAACCTATGTTCTCCAGTCCAAACATTCACACATGTGCGCTAACATTTAAAACTGGTGCCCTAAAGGCAGGAGCAAGGGTGGCCACAGAGGGAGGACGGTTTAGGTTATAGAAGAAGAGAAGAAGACACACGATGTCAGTGGGAGGAATTATGGAGAGTCTTTTTTACTCTCTAGTCTAAACAAAGTTGAAAAGAGATTGCCGTTTTTCTCCAGGCACTGACATATTCCTGGCTATAAACTGAGGGAGGCACTCATGGCTCTTTTCCATGTTTTCATTAAGTTTGTTTTATGTGTGAGGTACAAGAACAGCAACTGGATAGAGTTTGAGTCTGTTTGTTGTCATCTTTGTTGGTGTTTTCCTTTTATCTCTATCCGGCTTCCTTGACTTCATTTTTCCCTCCTCCCGCTCTCTAAACTCCTGCCATCGTACCTCTTAGACGAGGGGAAGGGGAAAGGTCTAAAAAGACAAGTCCCAGGGGAGATGTCCTACAGGCACACCAGGAAGCTTGTGAAATGGATCACCACTAATTCCTTCCCTGGCTTTTCCACCTAGACCTCTGCTTCTATCAATCCCTCTTAGTCCCAACACTGGGCATGGGCAACCTTGCAAACTGAGCACAGCGCGCATGTTGTTAGTGAACAATTAAAAGTTTATAGCAGCTAGCAAAGACACTAGCTGCCCTCTCACCAGACCTCAGTAGGTTATGGGGCAGCCATAACTGGGCCCACTGGGTCTTGTTTGGGACCAGTAGTCTGCCAAGCCGCTCATATAACTGAGCTTCCGTAAACAACAAGGACCATCAGTCACTGAGAAAAGTGAAACACCCTCCCTGCTGACAAGCACCCAAACAAAACACCAAAATACAACACAGAGCTGAAACTCACATTAACCCAGTGATCTCTGCAGCCCCACGGTGATGACACACAAGAATGTTCAGACACAACACACCAAACATGTTATTCCCATTAATCCCTCTGAACTAGTCTCAAAGTCAGATGGAACTGACTTTCTGATATAATATCAGAAACACACCAGACCTGCCTGTTCAAACACATCCCTTGAGTTCAGATGCAACAAGATAGTCATCTAAGAATTAATAATAATAACTGGCATAACCTTTTAATCATTCCCCAGTGATCCCCCCCAATCACTTATTTGATGTATTTTGGCAAGTTTGCCGACCTAACTAGAATGGACAAGTTCTGCTGATGTCAGTTAAATGGTTTTTAATACCAGTGCACAACAAAAACAGTCTCTTAACACTTCAAATATGGGGCAGGTTTAGACGTTGTGTGCCCTTTTTTGTGTTATTTACAGAAACCCAGCATGGATCTTCTAAAAACAAGCACTTAGAAAAATTGGGATGGAAGAGCTTTCAACAGGGGGAACCAGACTTTTTTTTGGAAAATGTTGACTGTTAATAAAAATGGATGGCCCATCTTCACCTCCTCCTGTTGCAGTGAAGCCAAAATCTACCCAACGACCATGTGTATATGATATTTAACAGTCTAATGTGTGGGGAACTTAGGGGCAGCCGTGGCACAGAGCTTTATAGTTGTGTCAAAATCCACGGGCTGCAGTCTTTGGAGGACTTGGTTTTTGGTGCCTGCGTAGTCCGTGATAGCCTGATGTCCACCAAGCAGTCCAGTTTGCATCAGTAAGGTTTGGTACAGGGTGGCTTGATAAAGCCTGGTCCTGTTTGTGTTTCCACAGCCAATCGTGCCCCCTCGTGGTAAGCGGTGTGTAAGCCAGATGCCAATAGCCACATCAGTTAAAAAAACAGTGTGTTGCCATAGCAATGTGACCCAGTGTACCCTGCTAACAAATCCAATGAAGAAGAAAACATGACAGAGTAAACAAAGAGCAAATATAGGCTGTGTGCCGGGAGGAGCCGCTGTTGCGCGGTAGGCAACGATTCTTTCGACCAATCAATGGACTACAGTGATTTAGCTCCACCTTCTGGGATCAGATCGGTTCAGTCTGGCACCCCTATGGAAGGGTCCCAAAAAGTGGGATGGCTCATCTTGGTGACTTGGGGGTCTGCCCCGGGAATGGTCAGTGGAAACGGCGTAAAATAAGTAATGTGCTGAGATGAACCGAACTGAACCGCTTGGTTGAAATGGGGCTTTAGAGTTTATCTTGTTGCTTGGAAATAAGTAGCTAGTTGGCTAATGTGGCTAAGTACCTGGCACCACTTGAATAAAGGCTGATTTATGCGTGCTGATGAATGACGCCATTTTCGCACCTACGCCCCCTTACGCAGTCCCTTTCAGGTGTCAAATTTCACTCGAAAATTTCTAACCTGCCAGACGGAGACATTCAGACAAGTTAGCGGAAGAACCGGATCTCCTAGTGGTCAAAGTGCAGAAATACAGGCATCTATACCACTCTACACAGAGATCACCATGACAACAGAGTGGTTAATAACTAAAGGCATAAAATTGGGGCCACTTTTGGCAGAGAAGAGAATTGGTTAAAAAAAACCTGGAAAATCTGCGGGACAGATATGTTGTGTTGTAAACAAAGACAAACTTCTTTGACTCTCGTTTAGTACTCTGGTAGACGTACATTTGTGATACACCGCCCCCTGCAGCTTGTGAGAATGGACACCACCGGATGCCACGTGGGGTGTTAAAAAGCATAAAAGCCCCATGCATTCTCTCGTGTGAGTCTCATTTCTGTGCATCGTGTTCGTGCGGAAAGCATAACACAGCCTTAACATGACTAATAAAACCATCACCACTATTTCTAAAATAATCTCAGGGATCGGTGAGTTTGTTTATAAAATTTGTTCAGCTTGTTTTTGTATTAAAACTAAATATTTTCCTTGCAATTCTTTGACACCATTTTGTATAAATTGATGAGGAATGATTTGTGGGATATGTTGGGCCACAAAGGATGCTCCTGATGTTTCTTCTGCAACCAGGGAAAGTGGGAAACATTTGTTGGCTGCATTTGGAGGAACCTCCAAAGTCTGCAGCCCCTGAATAAAGATAAAGCTTGTATCTTGGTTTCACTTTTGGGGGGACTGTCACATCAACTTTCTTGTTGTACAGTCTTCATGGAAATCAATTTGCAATCACTTGTTCCAAAGCAGAACCCCCAAAGAGGGTTTGTTGGATATTTAGTTGAAGTGAATGAACCTCAGGGCCGCTGATGTTTCTAAACCTCTCCACTCTCAACAACTTTGTTTGCAATGGCTTAAGCAGACTGTAGAATTTGGACTTAGACCGCAAAGTAACTTGAACCCTTTAAGTAAGCCGTAATCAAATGAAAACTTTTGGATATAAAGTCAAGACTCATTTGGACAAAGTTGGAAACATACGAGAAGGGAATGGTAGAAAGATGGATGTTTGACTGGAAACTTTGTGACTCTGGAGATTTGTGCTGTCCCCTCTGGCTGTCAGCTGGTTCTATTTCTATCCATGGAAGTATGAGGGCAGGCAGAGGGGGTAGCCTGAAAAATAAGGAGTCCACCGTGAAGAATGTACACTGCTCGCCTGAGCGTGCGTGAGTGAGTGTATGTGCTGACCTATAAACGTGTGTAAGCTGGTGTTGTTATTCTGCTGCTGCTATCGCTCACAGTTAAAGAGGGGAACCCTGGACTTCACATTTCAAACACTTTTCAAATAAAATTAAAATTCCCCTCGCTTGTCTTTCACTTTCCACAAGGAGCAAATTAGCTGGAGGAGGCCAGCTGGTTTCTATCACTGTACGGTCCAGTTGTGTACCCATGGTACCCCATTTTACTTAAACCTGCTTTAACTTGAACTGTAACAGGACCCGGGCACTGCTGTGCTCGTGACCTGACATATAATTGCTTGCAATGGAACAAGCAGCTTGATAATGTGGTTTCTGGAGGAGGGGTGATTGTGGTGGTTGTGGAGGTGGGGTAAAGAGGCGGGTGACTGACACATAGACATGGCGGCTCAAAAACCAAGGAAGACATTAAGTTTTTGCATCTGAATTTCTCTGAACCGCACGTAATTGGTTGCAGAGTTTGAATGACATCAGAGCGTTGACTTGCACTAATGAGCTTGCTAAAGATCTGCAGCGTCGTTATAAACAAAATGGGCTTTGAGAGATCATATGGAACAACATTATATACAGTGCAGGCTTTTATCACACACGCTATAGATAAATAAGACGTTTTGAAGTTCCCTACAGCTTATCTTTATGTTTTCAGCTCAGGCATCCACTGTGAGGTGGGACAGCTCTTCTGATAAAACATCCTATTTTTAAACTGGATAAGGCTGCGTCAATGGAAAAGCAGTAAAACTGGTTATAAATAACAGCAAATATCAGATAATAGAAAGGTTGCTGACGTCCTTATCTTCAGTTTTAGGTATAAGTCCTGTACCAATGCTTTTGGTCTTTGAGTTCAAAGATGTATTCTTTTACAGCGTGTACTGAACAACAAGTTTAATGTGGTATCAGGGACGAACAGAGGATCTACCATTCCACAAAAATATTGGCAAATTTACCAGGTAAAACAGAAAAGCAGGTTAGTAAAGTTTTGCTTTACGTTTGTTCTTTTGAGTATCACTCAATGAGTCTTTTGTTGAATGCACAGATTTGACCTTTTTTTGCAATAAATAACTTTGTTCACCCCCAAAAATTGTTTTTTGTGTTGCTCTCCTTTTCACGCAACAATCCAGGTTGTATCATGACCAGTCAAGACTACTCTTGTCATCAGTTCCAGGCACTGAAAAACTAATTGCAGAATAGCTCTGCCCTCTTATGAATGCCAAAGCCCCCCAGGTGTACAGAACAGAGCAGGTATCTGTGACAATACATATGACACTGAGAAAATCAGACACAGCACAAAAGTACAGGATGGGCTGGACACAAGTAGCAAAGTGGCTCACAGGGAGTTTCTTCCTTTTAATGGTGGTAATACACCAGATGCGTCTCTAGTCAGGCTCTCAACCGATGCGTTTTGCTTGCTTAGGTCAATTGGCAAGATGGCTGGAGTTGCAAGACCAAGGAGTTCCCACACTTTCCATCTTAATGATGAGTCTTTTTCTAGTTCATGTTGGGCTTTAAAACCTCAAACCTGTTGACCCCTGGCCTGGCTGTACTCATTATGTCAGTTTGTTGTTGTAGTAAAGCCAAATAAGATCTGGTTTTGACATTATTTGTTTTATTTTGAAAGTCACTGGGCGATTTCAGGTCGTTTCCGAGCACAAAGCTGGCAAAAATAAGACTGTTGTGAATCTGCTGTGACCTGCTGGGCCGCAATAGAGCAGATCCAGTATGAGTTGACACACTGACTTGAGAAGAAGCCTACCCAATCTGGTACCGTGTCGGAGTAGAACTGGACCAGAGGCCCATCTGTGATTACAGACTCACTTTTAGGGAAACACACACCTTCCTGTTTAGGCCTAAATGAAAAGACAATAAATCTAAACCTGAATCTCCACAATTAATAATTCAGCAAATTTATTCTGTTTTTATGTGTACGCAAAGGTAAACATGGTAGCATTTTAATGCCAAAACTCTTAACATTAAAGGAAATTTGCATACTTGCCTGCGGAAAGGCTATGCTGTCAAAACGCTCCCAAAGAAAACTTGTGTTAATGACAGATGCGTGTGCATAGGCTTTCTTCATCATTGCATAAGAATCTCATTCACTTTCGCCCCCACAGGTAAAGTGTGTTTATACGTGACATAACATGTCATCAACTATTTTGTACAACTATTCACCAGGCATGAAAATAGAGCCTGCGTCAGGTTTAATGCTAAGAGAAGCACATCACCTCCAGGCTTTTTCTTTCAGTGTCATCATTTCATTAAGCTCTCATTGGATGAGCCTGTCTGTAGCCACAGTCATGTTTACATTAAAGAATGTGGTTTCAGCTTGAATATGAAGCTTCAGTATAAACCTAAACCAAGGAAGTGACCAGCTCCCCTCAGCTGAAAGAAACCAGGACAGTTTTTTTCTCTCTCTGTGGAAGTCTTCTCTTCGTCCGACCCATCCATCAACCTTCTGTTCATGTTATGATTTCCACAGCCACTGTTAATGCTGCTTTAAACAAATTATTCACAACCAGGAAGACCTTTTTCATGCACCATCCACTCTTAACAAAGGCTCATTTTCCTGATCAAGACAGGACTGTTGTGCTACGTTTCACCATCAATGCAAATGTATCAACGGCCTAACAGTGGACCAGAGTTGATCTACCGTTGAGCTGGTTTTGGAGCAGCTACAGAGGTGAAACACTGTTTAACTGTGAGTGTGTGAAGCTTGCACTGGTTCCCATTGTCTCTTGAGCTTTTGCAGAATGTTGTGAAAAATGAAGTGATAGGGGAAATGATGCAGAGAGACTCTTTGGGAATTATCTCACACTGCCCAGTTCATTAAAAAAAAATAATAATAATCTGAATGAAACATTTTAGTGGACATTACTTCATCTTTGAACCTCACATCATAAAACTTGCCATGTTTTCATCATTGAAGAAATATTTTGGTTATATGATCTTTTAGTTTCTAACTTTTAAGGACACTGAGGTGGTGTTTTGCCTCTTTTTATCAACACAGCTGGATTCCTGCAACAGCTCTTTTACCTGTCTTGGCCAAATAATCCCTCCATAGACTACAGCTGCTAGCCCTAAACCAGGACTAAGGAAGACAATCATAGTACGCCTTTTTTTCAGCATCATTCCATTGCCTGTTGATTAATTTCTAAAGTGATTTTAAGATTTTATTGATAACGTTAAAAGAACTCAACGGTCTCTGTCTATGCTGAACTTTTAACACCTTGCATTCCTACTCGCACCCTGTGATCCTGGGGCAAAGCCCTTCTGTCTGTTCCTATCCTCTGAAATCTGGGGAGAAAGAGCAAGAGCCCTGAAGTAAATAGGGTCAGCAGGTTCAGTCTCTTCATAAGCCAAACTTTTGTTGGAGAGACTTTTCTTATTTTCATTTAATGTCTAAATTTCTGGAATGTCTTTCCTGGCACCACAGTTTTATGTTTTTGTTTGTTTTTAACTGGTATGATTTTATGCATCAAAGCTGTTTGATCCCTTTGAGTTTGTTGCTGAGTTTACTGCATTGTAGAAAAACAGAGGCATGCTTAGGGGCACCAAGAATTTAAATACCAAAGGAAACTGTTCTTCAAAGCTCATTCAATACCAATAAACATACTTGTAAACTTTTATCACTGGTTAAATAAAAACTTTGTTTCCTTTGTACATGATAGATAGACATGTCATAGAGCAAGTGAGGAAGCAGGTAAAAGTCTAATAGAAGAAGAAGAAGTTGATCATAAATAAATGGTTTTCATAAAAAAAAATATCAAAACAAATCAGATGAAGTCAGTTAGCCTTGTAATGGAATGGAATTACCTCCGCCAAGGAGGTTATGTTTCTGGGAGAGTTTGTTTGTGAACAACATAACTCAAAAAGTGACAAATGGATCCTAATAAAATTTTCAAGAAATGTTTAAAATGCGGTGAGGAAGAAGTGATTAAATTTTGGAGGTGATCTGGATCACTGTCTGGATCTAGGATTTTTTTTAAAGGATCCTTTATCATTGTGAGATAGGGCCGTTTTCACCATATGTGTATATAACTCCATGATAAACGGTCACCACAATTTCTGACTGCCGTAAAAGTACGATCCAGATCCTAGCAATATTCTGGATACTAAGATCCAGAATATGAAATATGTACTGAGTCATCATAATTTTCAACACTGTCAGGTAACAAATTATCATACAAACCAGCAACAAACACCAAATTGTAGCAGACAGTGCTGAAAGGGAGTATAACATTAAAGTAGGACTAAAGTGTCGCGTGACAATCACAATATGCTTGGTGGAGGTCTGCGCTCTCTAAGTGTTTTTCTAGTTAATTAAAGAGATAGATAAAAAATAAACATGATACTTTGGATTATGTAAAGAATTTATCCAAGTTTTCCTTGACTGAAAAAGAACCTTTAACTCTTGTTTTTTTAAATTTATGTTCGAGATACTCAAAATTGCATTATTCTCTCACTGTGGTAGAGCAGAGTAGTTCAAACCTCCCAGTCAAACTTTGGAAACTAAGAGGACTCTGAAAATTTCCCCCCAAAAAAGTGAAACTAATTCTTGAGGTGCATGTCATGTGTTTGAACTGGCAGCAGCTGAATGACTCAAACACACACTGTTTAAACCTTGAATCTCGTCACTTGTTTTAGTTTGAGTGGGAATATGAAGGGCTAATTGTTCATGGCATGCTCTCTGAGAATAAACTCTAAAGATTATAAAAAAAGGGGAAACTTCATTTCAAATCATTCCCAGTCACGCTAACTCAACTGTTATTTGATTGAACTGCTTCTCTGCCCATTTTGGCCAAGTCTGTCTTTTAATAAAACACCTTCTGAATGGAAACATTAGGGAGGGAAGGGAGTAAAGGTCAAATGTGGGAAAAAATATCTGAAAGGAAAAGTTAAAAGAATGTTTCAGGTCTTAACTTGTCCTGGGCCCTGTCTCTCTCGCACCTTATCAGCGTGTTGGCTGCACGTTTTTACAAATCGTTCCCTGACAAAGACAGGGGCCCAAAACTGGGAGATCTGGCATTCATTTACATTCTTACTGGTTTTGGGCTTCTTCTGCTCCCCCTTTTTTCTTGGAGAACAGAGAGCAAGATGGAATTTCAAGAGGCCAAAAAGAAACAGAGCAGGAATCGTTGAAGCAACAAAATCCCTGAGCGCGCTTCCCACAGGGAACTGTATGGCTGCCGTGCGGTCGTAATGTCTTTGTCCGCCCATCTCCTCTGATTACCATCACGTCTCTGGAGAGGGCCATGGGGGCAGAATTCGTGTGTGTTCATGCGTTTTTGCAAAGTGTGGAAGATTAAACCACTGAAGTTATGATATAATGTGAGGAAAAAGTATTATATCATAACTTAAATATGAATAACTGGACCTTTTTTATGTGTATGAAGTCTTTTTCCTGAAGTCCTGAATCCACTTATTGACTTATGGTAGTTTAAGTACAACATATATGATTTAAGTGAGACAGAATGTACACACAGCAGCGAAATAAAGTCAGCTCAAACATAATGTGACATCAAACAGTTTTTTTTTGTTACAGCCATAAAGAACCATCCATTAGACCTCTTTTTGCTCCATTTTAGTCTCCACCTCCCAAGTTTTCAACAGCTAATCTTTAACTTTATCCGCTGTTTGCTGCAGTTGGTGTGCAATGACTTAATCAGAGCTTTTTGACTGTGAACAGCTGACTTTGCTCATGAGAGCCTTGACCCAAAAACATCAAAGATTTTACTTTCAAACCAAAGCACTGAGCTTACAGAAGCCAAACTGTTGATGACGGACTAGAAGAACAGCTGTTAAAACCTTTGAAATGACACATTGTTCTAAGATTTTTTTGCCTTTATATAAATGTAGATTGATGAAGCAAATGTGCTATAACATTTTGCTTTCACAAACATCGAGGTGAATACCCACTTCAAGGAAACTTTGCTGTCAACAAAGGCATGATTTTGATGTATCTAACAATTATTTTACCAGACTTCTCTGTGGTGGGAAGTTTGTTCAGAATGATTCTAGTTGCCCTGAAATGCTCAGATAAAGACTGCACAGATTTTGTACTGTAAACATTAAACATGTTAAATATTCATTGTCAGTCACGTTTGGGAACCTCAACGACTGATCACACACTTGAATGTTGGATGCACACTGCATGCCATGACGGTTAGTTAGTCCATACACAAACGCCAGAATGTTTTGTCTTCACTCGCTTAATTAGTGAAAGTAACTTGCTCAACTTGCAAGTACGAAAGTCGTAAATCTTGCGACAGGGGAGGAGTTTCCTCTAAACGCCACTTCTGTCTGCTGCCATCCAAAAATGCTGAGTTTCACTGTATTGCATGCTGAAGTTGGTTGAGGAAGTGTTAACTTGCTAGTACAACCCACAGCTGGAATGAGGAGACAAAAGTTTTTCTTTCTTTTTCTTAATTCACCAGAAAACCTGACCTCCACACGTACTTTCCTCAAAGCCATGACACATAGCTGAGGTGAAGCCAAACACAGATACAAACTAAGTTTCAGTCTCATATTTACTTGAAGAGCTAATCTCCATTGGTCCGTTTGGTGCGTGTCACCGGAGGGTCTCAATTCTGAGGGTCCCGCAGCGCAAATTTACTACAGTTCAGATTTTTCAGCTCCAGTGAATGAGAAAATGAGGCAAGAGAATTTGTAAGCATGATACGTGTAAATTTGCATTTCCTGCAAGATAAAGCTCATCTGGAGGTAAATTTACCGTAGGATGCAGAACTAACACAGCCATAGCATAAATGTGAAGTATTAAGTGAAGGGGGGCGCTTCACATGGAGGACGAGCTTGGTGATTTGAGGTCACAGCTCAGCATGTCTATAAAACATATGTCAGTGAAGTAGAAGGTAAAAGCAGCTAGCAATTTGTAGCCTGACAACCATCCCATCATTTGCTACATTGTAAAAAAAAAAAAAGAATAAATAAATAAAAATTTCACATTTAAACCATAGACTGTATAAAACATGGACGTAGTCTCTGCGACGTCACCCATCTGTTGCTGAAACTGTGAAATGAAGCCAATCTGCAGATCCAGCCACATTTGCTATGACATCAGCTGTGAGTTTCCTTTCAAACAGCTACAGGGCGCCCATCAGTCATGTGACCTGAGCTGTGCCTCTGATTGGACAATCAAACGATCCTAATAACTTCTAAACCACTGAGTTAGAAAAAAAATCACTCACTGTACAGTGTGTTGTGATACAGAAATCAGCGTTTTGGACCCAAGCCGTTTTTTGAACCATGCTGTAAATATGTTTTTAATGCAGTAAAAGTCTTTTTTTTGGCTGGGGGTCTACGTGACTTCCAGTCTTTCTACAGCCAGCCTCAAGCGGATTCTCGATAACCAGCAACTTTTTGCACTTCCACATAGGCTTCATTTTTCTGAACCGGATGTTTCAACTTGAACCGATACGTTTTTGTTGAGATAAATAACTATTCATATGAAATGCTACTTTAAGTTTTGAGTTCAAAATACCAAGATTTCTAAAAAGTTGTTCCAACTTGTTAGTTTTTGTTCAGAAAATGTACCTTTCATATATATGAAAACTTCAACTTTTTAGTCCTACACTTGCAAGGTAGCTTGCTGATGTTCAAGACCTGTGTGCAATGGTAATGACCATGCCTTAGGAAACTAGGAAGTTGAAGCTACATTAACCCATAACGGTTTATGGATCAGGATTTTTCTAGTCTTTCTGACTGCTCCTGCTGCACACATCCCTGATGCACTCACGCTTGCTCCATTCTTTGCTGAAGAATAGTCAGAGACTTAAGCTTCATCCTCAAACCTCTAATCTGAAGTTCTGTCAATCTGATTTATGAACTGAGACCAACTTTAAACAATAAACGCAGTACAGGTAGTTGAGATAACTACTTTGAAGACGTTTCAACACAAATTAACTCTTTTTTTTACTTGACCAAAAAATAATTTTCAGACTAAAAATTTATGTTTTCAATTTTACAGTTAATGTGTTTTTTTTTTCTATTTCAAAAGTCCAGTTTTGAAAGTGGAGACTGTGGTTGATTTTTTTCAGTGGGATCTGTTTATGGTGTAAACCACACACTATTAAACCAAAAATGATGAAGCAATTTCATCCAGTCAGAAGTATTACAACCACTTACTATCCTCTAATGTGGACAAAAATGTCTGTATGTTTGTAAAAATGTGTACACATGACTTTAACCGTCAAACGCTCAGGTACATGTGCAAACGTCCTCCGGGAACAACTCTCTGTTGGTGTTGTGTGTTAATTCTGGCATTGCAGGAATGAACACATCATCCTGAGGGCCGAGTGAGCTCTAACAGCTCAGTGGAGCCCCAAGTCGTGTCAGTATCACACTCTGAACCAAGAGACTTCTCAAATCTGGATCTCATTAGTGGTGTAGTGTGCCAGTGTTGGAGCCAACACTTCCAGACTGCAGCCACACTCCCCAGACAAAGCTTCAGGCGCAGTCGAGCCAAGAGAAACAGACCATTCACCAAAAGAGTGCTGGGTGACCTGAACAAATCCTAAAGGATGGAAACCTCAAGATGAAGACTGCAGCGGCGTTCAGGTGCCTGCATGTTGTTAAAACAAACACAGGAAACACATGTAAGAGGAGAAACTCTTGCATATTTGCGTGAAAACACAGGGATCCAAGAGTGTGTCTTTGTCCGAGGTGTTATCAGTCTAATCATGGCAATGGGGGAGAACTTCCTGCAAGAAAGGAGCTTAATTACCATGATTCATTGCTCATTGCTGCATCTCCCAGCAACCGCTTAACTGTTGTCAGAAGAAGACCAGATCGCCTGCATCCCATTACCCACAACCCTCCCTCCTTCCTTGGACTTTCCTCTGAATTCAGTCCATAACTCACCCTTCCTTTTTGAAGCCACTGTGCCCTGTGAGCTCTTCTAAAGGACACAGATCCCTGTAAATCGCCCCCTGACCACAGCAAGTAGTCGTCTGGAAAATTCAAACAAACAACACGCTGATGAGGAGTTTGGACTATCTGAGCTCATGCAACACAGCCCTGCAAGCCCGTCGAGTGATCGGATACTGGAAAGTAAACATCTTGCTCCAGTGAAGTTACAGTAACGTGGAGAGCAGAGGATGGAGTTAATGCGCTGAGGGACAATCTGCTGCGGCTGCTGTGTGTGTGTTTAAAGAAAACGAGGACTCTGTTTCAAGCTGTGAGGAATGTTTTCTTATCACCACAGGGCCGGTCTGGCTGGTCTGATTCGGGTGGGCTTATCAGTGGATTAGGCCTGAGGACTGGCAGTTTGCGCAGAGGTGTGATAGCCCTGCAGAGACTTCAGGCCTTAAAGTTGAGGTGATGAGGAACAAGGAAAGAAAGAACTTGGCAGACTTTAAATTGGTGTTGTCATGTCAAATATTTTACAATCCCTGATCTGGAGTTAATGAATAGATTATCTGCTGTGTGTTAAAGACAAATACTGACATTAAAGAGTTACGTCTGAGGGGTTTCTGAGTCTTGAAGGAGGAGGTACGGGCCTTGTTCATATGCAAGCATAAATTCACCATCAAAATCGTGGCTAATGCCAATTTGTGTTGGCCACCAAAGAGATGCATGCAAGCCAGGCGATACTAAAGGAGTGTGCAGCAAAATTCAGGATGAAATATTTTATAGTTTATTTCTTAATAAAATGACAAAGAAAACAAACTAATTAACTAATGACGCCCTTGTTCAATACAGGGTGCAGCCTCTTGGCAATGGAGCTGATCAGCCTCTTGCAGAGCTCGGTGTCATTGTCAGACAATATCATTCTTGGGGAGTCCCACACTGTTTAACCATGGTGTTGAAATCAGAGTTGATGAGTCCCTTCATCCACTGTGCCTTCTTCCTGTGGCAAGCTTTGGCTCCAGTCTCGTGCCTGACTCTCCAGACAATCTTCTTCAAACTTCAACTCTTGCTGCAACTCTCTCAACACTTCTTCATTTCTTGTTCAAGATCCATCTCTTCATCCTTCCGGTTTTCAATCCTGAGATTTTGTTCTTCCCTCTTGAGCCCTTCTTGTGTTGCAAACTCCCGGTGTTTACAACCTTCCTTCTGTTAAAGCCAGTGAGGGACCACAGAGTCTTGACTTTGATTTAAGAAAGGTCATACTTCTGTCTGCAAGCCAGGGGAAACCGCAGCTCCTTTTCAAGTTTAACTTGCATAACGCCACCCTTTTAAGTATTGGCTTGAGTCATTTTTTCAAGTTTTTGGGGAAAACACAAAAAACTTTACCAAATACAGAGTATATGTTATTTATTGATCATTTCAATCAAAAAAGCATTCACAGTGGATGACTGTTGACATGCATAGAACATTGCGTGTCAATCATATAACATAGAAAAATAAAGTGACTTAAGCTAATTTTTTTTTAACATTCTAGTGTGACTTTAACTTGGCTTGAACTGCCCTTTAATTCAATAAATGCCAGGTAAACCAAATTGGTCAGGAGGCAGTCCCTCTCCTCACTTCTCCAGGTCTTCTTTACTGTTTTTAATGGAACCTAACCCATTTCCAACATCCAGCTTTGACAACTTTTTAAAACCTGATCAGTAACTGTCCTTTAATTCCATAAAGCAAACTCAAAACGTAAATAACTCCAACCTAAATTGAACAAATGTCCAGTAGATCGTACCTACCCTGAGTGGGCATACTCATACATCTCTAACCAAAACGCAAAAACATTTCTTTAAATTTAACACTTTGAGGGGAACTATTGTCTTATGCTCATTTATGTTTGGTTACAGAAAAAAGTGAGTTAGCCTGGGATAGGTAGCTAGCTAGAAGTAGCTAAGTTAGTAGTTAAACAATAACTTGTGAATTTAGACTAAATTACTACACAACATTATACCCTAGCCTTTATTATAGTGAACCTACTCACTCCGCAGTTAAAACTAATTCAAGAATCATGTTTACAGCTTCTTCTGCACTTAAGTTTCTGTTTCTTCTTGAAGCAGCGGCCATCATGAAAGCTTAACAGATTGCCCAAGTCACACATTTTATCCTAAATAATCCAAAATTTTTGACTTAGGCCAGAAAATAAAATGGCCTGAGTCACCATCTTGACATAGGCCATTGTCCTATAGAGCATAAAGAGCATGATCCTTTTAGCGAAGGCTTTAAGTGACTTTACCAGAGATGGCCAGCATTCTTAAGAGATCATTTAAGCCAAAAACTAATTTTCATCAAAAAATTACTTGGGCCATTAGTTTAATAGGGTGACGATATAATGCATCGGATATTTCTTACGATCAGATTTCATTTTGGGAAGTACTAATGTCAGAAACAAACGCTTCTATGTGGAATGTAATGTACCCACATGGAATTTATACACATCCAATTCATAACCGAGTAAAGAAAATTTACATTTGAATTTAAATGTGTTATGTACTAATCATGAGATATTTTATCCTGATCTTTTCTGGGTCACCCTTTGAAATAACCCAGCAGTTAGGTTATAAAACAGCCCAAATTGTTTTGTTTTTTAAACCAGCAGCTTTTAGCGTGTTGGAGACCAACATAGATGAATTAAAAGGACTATCATTTGTGACCTTTAGCTGGAACCTGCATTGCAACTTTCTAAATGTCAAACATAAGATGTTGAGCAACTACACAAAGTGCTTGTGGGGGCTTAACAAATTCTCTCAACACAGGCTGAGAAATACCAAAGCAGTTAAAATATTTACCCTCCAGCTGAAGCTTGTCGTCTTCAGTGCGGTTAGAGGATCTATTATTCATCTCCCTATTGGGTCACATGTGTTTGGACCTCTAAGATAAACTCCTCAAGCATCACAAATGGGTCCTGGTGATCAGAGCTGGTCCACACACTTGAGCGCAGCTGGCTTAAACAGAAGACGAGATGGTGTGTGTGGCCAAAAATATACATTAAGAATATCACACAAGGAAATTCTGCTTGTGTTTCTCTGCAGCTACCCAGTGGAGTGGATAAAAAAGCACAAAAAGATAAACAGGAAAACAAACCATGACAAGACAGACACACACCGATGATAAAGAGATGAAAGAGGACAGAGTTTCCTTCCTGCTCAGAGTCTTAAGCGTCTGGTAGACTACTCATCCTCAGTGTCAGAGCCCTGTTCCTCTCTGAAGCTTTGATGTACCTTCACCCCAGGATATCAGGATATTACACTTTAATGATCTCCTGATAGGACTTCCCTACTGCGCCTCGTGGAGCAGACGGCAGGGAGTGTGGCTGAAACATGGAACACTTGAACACACAAAAAGAGAGGTAGAAGAAAGTTCAGCCACAAACCTCAAGTCCTCAGCCTCTGGAACACACTCATATCATACACACATTATGTGCAGGGATGTTGGGTTACATTAAACCAGGCTTTCTTATCTAGTCTTTTTAAGGGTAAGGGTTTTAAACTTACAAGAGAAGGTCACTGTTGTTTAAAACATCGGACACTTTCTTTGCCTGGTAGTCTGTAGCAGATGGCAGATCATCAGTCTTGTTGTATGGGAACTTTCTGCCTTCAAGAGAAAAAAATCCTACTGTTTCAAAATGTGTTTGAGTTGATTTATGTTTCATTTTATCCCACAGCTGGATCTGATCCCATTTCAAGTGCTTCATTCATCGATGCAAAGCCCCGCAGCACACTTTAAAGTTTGCTCAGGGTGTTGTGACGGTTTGATCTGTTGATTCTCTGATGAATGTCAGTATGTCAGCCGTCACACTTAAATGACTCTATCAGGAGCCGTCAAACATGAGCTTCACCCTGACAGACCCAAACACAAACACTGGATGAAGACCGTGTAAGATCCTTTGATTGAGAAGGAAGGGCAGAGGGACAGAAGAATGGGTGTGTATTGTCTCTCAGACGCGGATATACACATAGGAGCCGCAGGACTCTTCAGTTAAACCAGTAAATCCCAAAATAAACAAGTTAATGTCAAGGATAGCTCTATTTGAATAGTCAGATTAAGTAGTGTAATGTATCAGAGAAGCAACCGGATGAAAAGCCGGATGAAAAGCCGGATTTGCAACGGCAAACAAACTTTGGGTAAGAAAAGTAAGGAGTGAGAGGAATCACAGCTTCTGCAGAAGTGTTGAAGACACATCGAGTGTGTGTGTTCCTGCATGTGAAAAATCATTTGCATGGAGTACTGTGCATCAAACTCAGCACTCTCTTTACAACAAACCAAAAAACAAGATTTCCCCCCTTTATTTTCATCTCTCCACTGCTGTGTTTCCCCTGCAGGGACAGCTTTGCAGGTGAGCCGCTGGAGCGTGTCTAAGCCTGCTGCACTCTCACTCTCAGGCTCTGGGAACCAGGAATCCATGATTACAACATAAACCATGTGAATCAGATTCGCTTCACTTCCCTGGCCATATGAGAAAGGGCGGCGAAACAAATCATGATGGGAGTTATAATTTGAACTTCTGGAGAAATAAGACACAAAAGGTAGGTGTTTGCATGCCAGGTGGAGTTTGGGGATATTTACTGGACCGTGTCCGCCCAAAACTGGTTCTACCAGCAAAATGGCAGCAAAGTTTTACCGACAATCCATTAGCAAGCAAGAAGAATGCAACTATTCTCTGTGCACTCTAGGATGTTTACAACTTATTTTGCTTTCTTCCTAATATTTTACCACTCAAAATGATAACTGTGCTCTTTTTTGTAGAAGGTGAATTGTATTTTACAATGACATGCATCAGCGCCAATATTGATGGTTACAGGTTATTTTAAATTGCTACTCCTTAGCTTCCAAATCAGGTCGAACAGGACCGGATCGATCCACAGCATGTCTAGGTCTCTATGACAACACCACGCCGGCTGATGAAGTTTAGTAGTGAGAAGAGATAAAACACAGAGATCTGTGTTTTTCTCTGCTAAAAACAATTTCTATGGCTAATTTTGAAGTGATAGTGGACACAGGAGCCTAACTGTCAGACAGAAAAAGGACAAAAGAGCAGAGGAAAGCTAAGCTTTGTGATAATGTCTGTCCCAACCCACAGTCAGCAGTTATTCTGCAGTGGTCTGTTCAAACTTGAGAGTCTATCAATAAAATGAAGAGTGAGGTTACGTTAGCTCTGCTTGGTAGATGACTGGCAGGACATAGCTAACCAAGATTTACTAACGTTACACATTACAGACTTGTCTTAGAGCACCAGGCTGCCAGCTGAGTTAAATATAAACGGCTACTTAACTACTTATAATCTGATGGCGTTCACTTGTTGTTACGTTAGCCTACAGATACGTCGGAGCATCGAGCTAACATATAGCTGGCTGCTACAACATTTGCTTGATGTCATGTTTCAAACCGTATTGCTGCGTAACTGTACTTATAAATACCTTACCTCGGGGTGTTGTATCCATAGACTGTATAAAACATGGACGTAGTCTCCCGGACGTCACCCGTCAGTCTCTGAAACGGAAAATGAAACACATTGGCTATAGAGGCCATATTGGTAGTGGCAGGGGCTTCGCCTACAGCCTTAGGGCGCCTATCCTTCACGTGACCCTGAGCTGTGCCTCTGATTGGGCGAGCTTGCGATCTTAATATCCTCTAAACGGCCAAGTTTGAAAAAAATCCACCCCTCGTACAGTGGGTGCCGTTAGTGAAATTAGCGACTCAGACAGGAGACGTTTTTTGAACCAGGCTGTAAATAGGTTAATTTCTGCTTTGAAAACGTCTTCTTTTGGCTTGGAGTGTATGTGACCTCCGCTACTTCCGGAGCCAGCCTCAAGCAAACACTCAACGAATAGCAGATTTTAGCACTTCCATATTGTCTCATATTCTTAGACCGGAGGTTGCCGCTTGGTTGTATCCAGTAAAAAGTTGTCCTAAACATACAAATTTGTTTCGATCTAATCTCCATTCAATTTCAAAACAAACACACCCCCCGCTAAAAGTAATTTACAACTGTGTGCGGAGACTCCGGGCCACAAGGTGGCGAAGGAGTGCATTTAAAACAGATCCTCCTCATAGCGTCTTTAAGGAAAATGTGGGATCAGTGACAGCATATTGTTGCAAACAGAGGAGTTAGTGATGAAATCTTGAAAATTTAATTCATGTCACCCTCCTGTGTAAGCTTGAAGATTGATAAGTTAATGTGAACTTTGAGATGTAAAAAAAGTCACTTTGATGTGATTAATGGCCGTCCATGAAAGATCTGATGATCACACTCTTAAGACAACTTTAATGACGTGTGTGTTTGTATGCACACACTCTTTAGGTCTGTGAGAGGCAGAGGGGGAGGCAGAGAGTTTGGGTTAAGACCGGCCCCTTTGAGCTGCAGCTTGAGTCAGGTCTGACTTCACTCCCTCTGCTGTGTCAGTTTGACTGTGAGTCACCGGGTGCTCATGTTTGGATTCCCCTCACTGAGCAGCAGATGAAGAGCGGGATAAGGGCAACGACACATCAGTTCCAAGGTAGGGTTGTTTCCTACTTCTGATTGAAATTACGATAGGTTATTATCAATAATGGCTAATTTGTTTTGAATTAGTTTGAAATTGTTTTTTGTGTTTCTACAGAATGAATCAACATTTAGGGATTGTTAGATATAATGAGAATATGGTGGAACTTTGCTGAAATGATAAATCAATTTGACAAATATTATTGCTAAGGGAAAGCTGCATTGCTAGGGTTTTTAAACTTAGTGTTACAGGGGATTTTGCCACAGTAAACAATGTAAAAAATGATTCAAAGTTTGAGGGGTTTTTTTTGGGTTTATAAACTTTGTGATTTTTTAAAGATAAATTCTGTCATTTGCTTAAACATTAAACCCATTCCCGTGGTGGCAGCAGCAGTATTCTGCTCATTTTCATGATAGATAAACAACAGATATAGTTCATTCATAAGCTCCATTCACATCGATTCATGGCATGATACCCAATCTCTACTGCTCAAGACTCAACAATCAGCTGTTTCAAATTTCACAAATTCTTCGACAGACTGAATGTAGATTTAAGTCTCCAGACCTTTTGTTAAATGTTAACACATGACTCAGGAAACAGGGGGAAAACGTTCCCTCACACGATAGAGACTCAGAGGAATGCGACCCTAATCACCCCTCATTTCTCTCTACATCAACACCGGCTTAAGCTCAAATCATTACACTTCAACCTTCAGTCTGTTTCTGCGATACATCAGCCATGCTCTTTAAGTGTACGTGCATGTGCAGGAGAAGCCCAGAGACACCTCATCTACACTGTGTAAAACAGCTGCATGTGTGCCAGACTCAGTGCATGTGTTGTGATTGTCCTTGTCTAACAAGCTTACAGTGAGTGACGTGCACGGTAAACACCAGTGTGCAGAAAGATGTTTGTCTGACATTGAAGTGATTCCTGTGTCATTTAGCATCACATTATACACACAGCAAAAATAAAATAAAATAAAATCACACTTTTCTGTTTTAGTGGGCGTCACATATGTAGTTTATGTTTAATGTTGTTACAGTTTGCTTTAAACTCACAGTGCAAGTATATTTGACTGCATATGTAGTGGAAAGAGATTTTCAGTTTCAGTGCACTCCGCCAGACTATTTTTTTCAATTTGGAGATTTATTTTAAATTGTCTCAGGTGTAGATTTCACATCAGTTGAACTTGACTTTTAAAATATGCAGATGTATGATGTGAATAAATTGTGACTTTTCAAAGTTTGGTTTCAGCTTCCAGTTGTTTTCTTCATCATTTTCATTCCTTTTCTTGTCTCTCTGCAGCATCTAAAGCAAGACAAACAGAGCTAAACAGCACCACCCTCTGGTCGAGAAGAAAAGCTATATGGATTCTCTTGGCTCAATCTGTTTCAGCGTCCTGTGACTGCACCGAGAGGCTCAGACAGTTTTGTTTCTGTCCTTCTTTCTACTTGGACTGATTCTCCACAGCTCTTCCTGCCAAGAGCATGTCACCAAAGAGGACTTTATAGTGCAGAGGAAAGAGGAAACGCATCGTAAAGCATGGAGGCTTCAACTTCTGCTAGTGCATGGACTCCCCCCTCTTCACCCATCCTCCTTTCCTCCTCCTCCTCCTCTCCCTCCTCTCATGGATACCTGCAGTTCTTCTGGGAGTACCAGGATAATGCTGTCATTGTGGAACATTACAACTACACAGGCAAGCTGCAGAAAGACCGCTACCGAGAGGGGCTCAAACCTGAGGGCATCGCCTTCCTGGTGGTGTGTCTTCTCATCGTTTTGGAGAATGCTGTTGTCCTTATCGCCATCTGGAGGAACAAAAAGTTCCACCTGCCCATGTATTACCTTCTGGGGAACCTGACTCTGTCCGACCTGCTGGCAGGAATCACATACATGGCTAACATCATCATGTCAGGACCTAATACTCTAAAACTGACGCCACTGTTGTGGTTCCTGAGGGAGGGAGGGGTCTTCATCACTCTGGCTGCCTCTATAATAAGCCTCCTAGCTATAGCTATTGAGCGCCATGTGACAATGGTGACCATGCGACCGTATCATGGAGCAAAGCGAGGGAGGATGTGGGCGTTGATTGGTGCGAGTTGGGCGTTGGCCGGATTTCTGGGTGTCCTACCAATTTTGGGATGGAACTGCATTCACAGACTGGACCAGTGCTCCACAGTCCTCCCACTTTACTCCAAAAGCTACATCCTTTTCTGTGTTTCCGTCTTCATCGCAGTTCTCCTTGCCATTGTGGTGCTGTACGTCCGAGTGTTTCGCATCGTCCGTACGAACACTCAGCGTCAGAGGCTGGGTCTGTCTGGCAGCATGAGGAAAGGCCTCGCGAGGAAGTCTCAGAAGTACATCGCTCTCCTGAAGACCGTCACCATTGTGCTGGGTGTCTTCATTGTCTGTTGGCTTCCCCTCTTCTTCCTCCTCCTCCTGGACTTTTTCTGCCCCACTCGTGGTTGTTACCTCCTCTATAAAGCTGATTACTTCCTGGGAGTAGCCATGGTCAACTCGCTCCTCAATCCAATCATCTACACTCTGACCAGTAAAGACATGAGGAGAGCTATTCTGAGGCTGCTATGTCGGCCATGTTTGTTTACCAGAGATGGCCAGGTGAAGAAGATTGGGATGCCATTCCTGGAGTGCAGTTTCAGTAAAACAGAGGTGGCATCGCAGAAGTTAGATGGGGGCCCGGAGACGACCATTTCCTCAGGAAACAACGTCACCAACCCTTCTCCTATTAAAGCTCTTTACCCCAAACTCTTCAAGTCACAAGGACTTTGACATTCTGAGTCCATAATTACATAAACGGGTTCACAAAAAAAGAGGACATGCTGTTTGGTAACGTGAAAGGTGGAGCCCTGAAAGACAGTATCTCAGAGTCAGGGGTGATGATGAGTGACTGAACTCAAATGAAAGACTCTGATGATGACTCTTCTTAGCTGATTTGCACTGAAATATCACAACGAATGGATTAGCAGCTTTGGATATCCTTGTCATATGTTTGTTTCAAGGTCTGAAAGCGACGTCTGGAAACTTCTAGGCTTGTTTGACTGAAAACTGACATTTCCTCTTTAACTCAAAGGTCCAAAAGTGGGTTGCCTTTGCCCTTTAACGATCATATTGAAGTACCTTAGATAAAGCACAAACATACGCAAAGTTTAATCTTCAGATCTGCACACTTGGATTTCGCTGGTCCGAATGTCTACAGTGTGCATGATTTGTTGAGACAAAACACAAAGCGCCTCTGCACAAACCAGACAGATGTAGGAGGGAAAGTTCTTCAAACACAGCTCAGGTAGTGTGCTGTGGTATAGATGTGGGAGGAAAGAGAAAAGTGTAAACCCCTGCTGTTTTTGAAATGACAGTTTTCTTCTGAAGCAGAATGGAAATTCCTGATGGGCTCTGGTAAAGTTAAATGTCACTCTGGCATTTGCTGTAAAATTTCTTGTTAGAGTAATAAGACAACAACATCATGTCATGATAGTTATGGAAAGCTTCTTTTTTCATCTTCAGATACTTATGGTTTGACTCAAATTCAGCAACAGTCTCACTAAAACTGCAAGTACAGGCTCAGTACGTGTCTTAAGAGTTTGACATTTCAACACCTTGAGGTGAACATTTAGCTCAACGTCTTATTTCAGCTGCAAGGGTACTTTTAAGGACATGAATGTGCCTGCACTTGTAAGCTAAATCATGCAGAAACAGCTGATTGATCGTAGCACAATTATTCATGTACTTTGCTTCACTTTAAGTCATGTTCACATTATTTTCTGGAGTTTTCTTGCTCTCTTTTGGACATTAACAGATGAATAAGGCAGTGTGTATTTTGTATATCTTTTTGTAGTTTTGAAGACTTTTTATATCATTTTTTTTATAAATTATGACTATTTTGTACCAATCAAAGTGTAAAAAAATGTCTTTCTTTTCATAAAAGAAATAAAAAATTTGATTTATGATTAAAATAAACTTGTACAGTTTTCATTGTGTGCATGCTGTAGAACTGCATTGATATAAGCGTGTCTGGGGGTGTTTCGTTATGTGTGGCGTGGTCGTACTTGTAGAAGTGCAGCACTTGAAGAAGCACCACAGGAAGTGAGCCCCCTTGTCTCACATCTGGTTATGCCATTGGCCTACATACGGCCTTCTTCTACAAGCCTTTCGTGTTTCAGGACAGCTCCAGCTCTTCACAATGTTCCCTTTATTTAAACTCTTTTTCTCTTATCCTCTCACCTTGCTCTACTCTGCTGTATTTATCATGGCTGAAACAGAAAAATATATACATCTGGCTTTAATGCTAAGCTATACCTTGAAAAACTAAACAGACTGCTAATTCAACAAAACTCTGTATGTTTTCTTACCTCATCTAGCACTGGAGAGTCAATGTGAGTTCACTACTGGGTGTGGGAATGTGACTTTTATATGGCATTTTGGCTCACAGGCTGCAGCAATACTGCTATGTGGAAGAATTATTATATATGCCACAAAAACCAAGATTGGCTCACAGTATACCCCAAGTGTTGGAGCATTTCCACCCCTTGCAAGGGCTGGTTCAAACCCAATTACATGGATGGAAGTCCACCAACTCAAAACATGAGCATAGCAACTGTAGCTTCATAATTTTGCATGTGTAAGCAAAAAGCAAGTCCTATTCTATTTGTGGTAGTATGCAGACTTTTCACACCTTCAAAAGGAAGTTGACACATAAGCAGCAACACATGCGTCAACTTCATGGAAGGCAAAGTCAGATGGACTGCAAAGTTGTTTCACTTTTGCTTAACCCTGTGACCTTAACATAAACTCATCTCCAGTAAAGGGTTACACACAGCAGCACTGAGATACCTTGAACATGATTTGTATGGGTGCAGGTGATAGTCCAGATGTTATCTGTGTCCACATGCAGACAAGCGGAAGGTCAGCAGGTCAGAAAATCTCTCCTGGCCCCTTGCTTCTCCCCAGCTGGGAAATCATCTAACAAAGCGGACAGGTAGAAGTCATAAGACATCTGTCATGCTCAGCACAGACAGTTAAGCTTAGGTTACAGAGGTAAAGATGCATGCTGCACAGCTCTTTGCCAAGGCACAGCAACAGAATAACCCAGGGTAGTGGGATGCACATCAATAAATAAATAAATCATAAAACTGAATCTGAAGCAGTCTTTGGAGCAGACAGGCATAATGAAGCTTGTCTGGGAGTGTCTATTGTGCTGCCCCGAGGATAACCTCACCCAATTCCTCTGACTGGAACCGCTCGCTGAAGGGAGGCAGAGTCATCGCTCAGCCGGAGAATTTCTTGTGAGTGCTGACTCAGCGCTTGTCATATCATATTTTTCATGACTGCTGCTGATGCTTCATTATTCATCTCATCAGCCCTGGGGGATCTAAGATCTAATCTCTGTTTTGATATTATTTAGCTGAACAAATCCTAAGTATTTTACATATTCACATTATGACATGGAGCTCATTACAGCACAACTAAACCTGACATGACAGCATGTGTTGTATGTCAGTGGCTTAAAAAGACCAACAGATTTGTGCCTGCAGTGTAACACTTTGCTTTGGGCGCCACCTTGTGGCTTTCATTATAACAGAGTGTTCTGTGTACTTATTTGACCTAAATTACATATTTTCTAGAAAAACGCTGAGTGTCAGCACCTGCCAGGAGCAAACGTTTTTTTCAAACAAGCTTCTGCTGTAGGCTACTGCACTTAATGTAATGTAGGAAGCACTGACAGTTATTATCTTTAGGGGACGGAAATTTGGCAAACAAGATTAGCAGAAGCAACTTAAAGTGGAACATTTTGTCTAGGCCGGAGTTAAATGCACCAAGCACTTTTTTAACATAAATTGTGAATTTTCTGCAGGGTTTTAATGAGCTGGTCTCTTTAAATGTTTTTAAAAGCAGACAAGAGACTCTAAAGATGTATCAACTTGTAGATATTTGGCTTTGTGTTCCAGAAAATGTTGACATGTTTCTAAATATTGTGTTATTTGTCGTAACTTTGTTGGAATGTGTTGCTGCTGGTCTTGGCCAGGACACTCTTGCAGGTCTTCTTGGTAAAATACTTTTTGATAAATTAATTAATAAGTAGCCTGATTCACGACATAAACATTAGCTCGCAATCTTCTCTCAGTTGATTAAATGACGTCAGTATTTTCAGATAGCACACTTTTTTTTTTTGCTTTTTTTTGCTTACCACATAGCATTAACACCACCACGCGATTACAGAATTGAGTGAACACTTCTGTCCAGCTTGTCATTCATCATTTTATAATCCGTCTAGGTTTGATGGACGTTAAAGCTTCATTTTTTGGCACGTCGCCAAAAATTGGCAGCCTGCTTTCCTACAATCTGAGTAGTCCTTCATAATAAAAGCTTAAGCAGTCTGCTGTCAATGCGCGTCTGCGGAGACTTTGTAGTCAGACTTTTATTGTGAAGGCGAGAGGAGGCCGGTACAATGCTTAGTCACGGTGAGTTACAGCTTCTCCCCCCTCCTTTCTATGTGGCGCACAGCTCGACACACCGAGATGGAGGAATTGAACTAGACTACGTGAGTTTCTTTGCAGATTTAAGATATTGATTTTTGCTCATTTTAACTTATTTATTGGTCAATATACGCGGAAAGCAGCCTATCTGTTAGGACATGTTTATGTAGCTCTTTGTTAGCATTTCTGTGCTCGGTTCGGCTCACAGCCGTTACGTTGCTGTCTATTATTAGGAGCCTATTTTGCTGTCAGCTCTATTTCCGAAACGTTTAACTTGTAATTTGTGTTGTCTCCGGTTATTCATCATGAGTACAATCACTTTAGTTTCGATCTCACCACGCATAGGAGGAAACCGAGTGCCCCGCGTTTGTTTGTGCATGCCAGCGCTATATTTTTTATCAAAACAAGCGTAGAAATGATGAACATTAGTGATTGAATCTGGAGGGGAGACTTTCTGCTTTGTGTGTAAAAGCTGTGAGGAGATGGCGCGGAAATCCAATTCCATCTGGGTTTATGTAAGGACTGGCTTCACTTCTGGGTCATGTTTTGGTACAGGCAGTTCCACTGTTTGCTCGGTGAAGAGTTCAGGATGAGTCACTGAGGAGAGAGCTGTGCCAAAAATGCCCATGGAGCAAGTTCAGCCCCACTATTTGTTTATTACTCCTATTTAACTGTTCGTGTTTAAAGTTTGAGAAACTCAAGTTGTTGTGCAACCTCTGCTGAATGTCAGCCAATTCTCGCAGGCCTGGATCGTGGTTCTCAAACGGGAGTGCAGGGTCCATCAGTGGTCTTTGAAGGAGTTGCAGAGGTTTGGTTGTTGTCCTCTGTCAGTACGGATGGAGGTTTGCTTCATATCACCACACTGAAATTACCTCTACACACGTGATCTACACTTTGACTGGCACTATTTCTTTCCATTTACTTGCCCCCTTTGCAGTTTAGGCACCTCAAATCTGCAAACGATTGGTATTTGCAGCCTTGATTTTGTGGTGGATGTATTTTAAGAATCTGCAGAGCTGATTAGGAACAGTTAAGAAACAGAGAAATCAACGCTCAAACTAAGGTGTCACAGTATATTTTATTTCACTATCATCACAATGTAACATATGCAACATGTGACTTGACTGACTAAGTTACAAATAATACAGATAACAATGAAAATATGCTATCCAAGACTCTACCACAAACAACATTCCTATATCAAGAGGGAGACATTATATTACGAACAGCTTCTGTCTGCAACATTAAAAAGACATTGCATTTGTTTGGTATTGCAAATATGCAGGCCAAAACATGTTTCTTATAGTTACCATCATCCTTGTCTTAAAGAAAATGGATTGTGAAGCAGGAATATGTCACATCTGATTAGTAAAAACAAAGATTTTGCCAAACTGACTGTAACCATTAAGAAGGGAATCACCTGCACATGTTTTATAAGTGCAGTCGTATATTTTCACTACATGAATGAGCCCAGCTGTGCAGCAGGTTCAGAGAAGCTTCAGTGAAGCCTGTTTTTCAGTGAGCGCTTGGTCCACTTCTGAGAGTGAGTTGAGCAATATGTTCTCCTGTGAAACTATTTTACCCAGAAACCTGGAGGGAGTGAAGCACAGCAGTAAACAGAAATGGCTGTGTGTTTCGTATTACAGTTGGATTAACTGCGGGCTGGCTGCTGTTTTGACGAGTTTGCTGGTAGCCGATGACGTGTGAATATCTGTTGATGAACCAAAAAAATACTGTCGCTGTTATGTCACTGATTGAAAATGAGGACAGTACTTTCAGCATTTGGAACAGCAAGGTCATAAAACGTGGTCTGTTCACTGCGCCCTCTTATCTTTACTTCAGGTAATGATTTATATGTTCACACATGCTATACGTGCTGTGTTATATAACTCAGAATTGTTGCTGAGTAACTCTTTCTGATCAGAGAACACTGGGAAAACAATAAGCAATATATGCTTTTTGCTGTGTTTCATGTACTGATTCTCTCAAACAGAAGCTGAAATGATAGAAAAGAGATTTCAAAAAAATCTCAGCCTGTCATTTGAAAGTTTGCAACAAGACAAGCAGTCAAGTATTGTTACTAAATCAGACATTCAGCTTGTAAGTTCAGCAGATTTCAACTGGTAAAAAGTTATCTGCTGCTTTTTCATTTTGAATTACTTGCTGAAAGACTATGATTTCTTTTTTTAAATATATAGCTGTTGACGAAGTGACTAGGGCTGCAGCTATCGAATATTTTAGTATTTGAGCATTCTACTGAAAATCCCATCGATTAATCGAGTAACTGGAAAAAATACATTTTTGTTTAGTAAAAAGCAGTTATTTTTCAAATGAAAAATTTTCTCTTTAAGAAATAGAATTTTCTGATACAGCATGTCAATAAGAGCACTTGCTTTGGTCGCTCCAAAATTTGTAAACACACTTTGACACATATTTTGTGCCTTGTACATCTCATCAAATGTTGAGGACCCAAATGGCACCTGTTTCGTAGTATGACCCATTAGTCTCCAAACTCCAGAAAAGAAGCTAGATTTGTTGCTAGTTGCTATTTTGCATAAGAGGTAGCTTGAGGGGTGTGAAAACTCTCTTAATATGGCCTCAGCTCTATTTGAAATACCACTCTTTGATCTTTTTTAAAATTAAATGATTCCTCAAGGCGGAGAAAATTACTTGAGTAATTTTTGTAATCGAGTACCCAGAGTAGAAACCATAGACTGTATGATACATGGACGTAGTATCTGTGAAGTCATCCATCTGTTTCTGATACTGAGTTTTTGAGGCCAGTTGCTGCCATTGGGAGCCAGACTCGAAATGCTGAACGTAAGAGGCAGACTTTGAGCCTTCTCACTAGCTACAAGGCACCCACCTGTCACTCAGGTGAGCTGTGCCAAACTGCGGAGTTAAAAAATAAATTCACCCCCTTTACACTTTGTGTTGATAATAAAATGAGAAACCCAGACAGATTTATACACGTGTTTTTTCTAAAAAACTGTCCTTTTACCTTGGTGTGTACGTGGTTTTGAATAAACTCTGAGCCAGCCTCAAGTGGACGCTCATCGAACAGAAGTTCTTGGCATCAGTTTTATTTCCCGCCACCGAAATTATGCCTCATGTCAAAATTTGAGTCGACCATTGTTTTTTAAACTGCTTCCTCATTTTATTTTTTGATACTGCAATATTTCCTTATCTTGGCTTTCACATTACAGCCATTGAATCCAAATTATCAATTTTTTAAGCTCAAGATAAACTTTCACAGAGCTGTTCTGTCTCTGTATTATTATTGTGAAACAGTTTGGGATTTTGTATATATGCTGTTTTAAATTATTCTATCATGAGTGTACTTCCAGTTTATTTTGCAACTCCTCATTGCTTTGCTGATATATTCTGCCTTCTTTATCAAGCTCACAGTGTTTTTAATTGTCAGGGAGGGCCACCTGTTAACAGAGCAGCACACTCATCATAAAAGTCAAAAGCCTTGACCCAGTGACCCACACCAGGAAGAGTACACCCTGTGTGAGAGGCCTGGTGACAGAACGCAGCGTTTTGTTGTGTATATAAGGTTTTGTTGAGGAAGTTTTATAGATAAAGAGCAGTGACAAGAATTGTATCTCATGAACTGTCCACTGAATGCACATTTAACTCACAGCCTCTCTTTCTCTTTCTTCCTCAGTGGTCAGCTGAGCCGAGAACCTCCTGGTAAACACAGCAGTGCAAACAAATTCCTTAACTGGGCAACTTCGAGGAAGGCGTCTCCTGAGAAAGCAACCCCCTCCTCCCTCCTTCCTCCCATTCCTCACAGCTCCATCTTACATGCAACACTTCTGTACTCAACCCTGATTTGTTGTTGTTGTTTTTTTCTCCTACTTTTGGAATCAGCAAGCTTTTATTGCCTTGTCCTTGGATTGTGATGCTGGTGCTTTCAGCACAAGTTTAACTTCTTAAAGTGACAGTGGAAAAAAAAATCTTGCAGGCATTTAAGCTAGTCCTCAACTGTTGAATGTTGGAATCTGGCTATCTAATAATCTGCTTTATTCAACACATTTGAATAATCTGAAATCAAAAACTGTAAAATGATGATTTCCTGGTTGAGACACAGTATTATTTGTAAGAATTGAGCCTCCCTTAAGAATGTAAAGAAA
This sequence comes from Halichoeres trimaculatus, assembly GCF_033239565.1. NCBI lineage: Eukaryota > Metazoa > Chordata > Actinopteri > Labriformes > Labridae > Halichoeres > Halichoeres trimaculatus. The sequence continues at coordinate 33,048,969 of NW_027437180.1, read as the reverse complement.
CACATGTAATGGCAGCATAAACATTGTAACTAGGAGCCATTTCTTGTTCATGTTAAGTTTTTTTAACCTTTTTTTTTAACAAACCCAGAGGACTCTCAAACCCAGACTCTTTGATCATGTTGGAACTGCAAGATGTTAAAAGGCAATCCGCCACTTCACACGGCTCACATAGCTGTTGCTAGCGATGCCAAACTACTCAGCATGGCTGGACTAAAGCTCTGAACAGAACAAGGAAATCCTCATGCCGACCCAAACTTGAAGGTGAACACGAACCCCACAGACCAAAGTCATTTCCCTTATTTTATTGTATGCCTGTGCCGGGAGCAAGGATGGCCTGTACTGCTGCTCAGTGTTCTTGAGAGAGAGTGTAAGAAGGAGGAGAACTGAGGAAGGAAATGACAGAGTGCCTGACAGAATGCAAAGCGCTGGTGACTCCATCCACGCGCAACGGCCACAGAGTCTTCAGCTACACACTTGAGAGCCACACCGCGGCCGCCTTCGCCATCATGAACGAGCTGCGTCTGGAGCGTCAGCTCTGCGATGTCACACTGCGTGTGCGCTACAAAGATCTGGAGGCGGTGGACTTCGTGGCTCACAAGGTGGTGCTGGCCTCATCTTCCCCGGTGTTCAGGGCCATGTTCACCAACGGCCTGAAGGAGTGCGGTATGGAGCTGGTGCCAATCGAGGGGATCCATCCCAGGGTGAGTCAGCAAAACACCAACTGTGTTGGTTTCCAGTCCTAACAAGGATTACTTACACAACTCAACTAAAACACAGTCTGCATGCTTCAGGAATTTAGTTTGACGTTCCCGTGGTGGTTTCAGTCATTTAAGGTGAACAGCAGTGTTAAAGCAAACATCAGAATCCTGATGAACAGATAAGACTAGATCAGCATTTAACACTCCTGTGAGAAGTTTCTTGTTACATTGGTACTTTCACTTCTGTATGACTTACAAAAGCAATAGAGACCATATTTGAAAAGAAAGAGGTCAAAATCCAAAGTAACTGACATTTTCTATCATAAGAAGGAAGCAGAAAACGACTTTCTGTCTTTAACACCACTTAGACATGCGCCACTCATTCCACAGGGGATTACGGAATTTGTACATATTGAAAGTTTCTGATAAGAGCTTCAACACATAATAATAATAATGATAATGATAATAATAATAATACATTTTATTAATAAAAGAGCTTTTCTGAGCACTCAAAGACGCTTTGCAATGGATAAAAACAGCATATAAAACAATACACAAAAATAAAACATGAATGAAAAGAAGCCAAGCAGAAAAATAAAGTGCATTTTAAAGACAATCAAACATTAGAAGCTTTTTCAAAAAGGCGAGTTTTGGTTCGTGTTTTGAAGGTAGGGAGGTCGGGACAGATACGACGTGAAGTGATAAGGCGTTCCTGAGAGTGGGGGCGGCGACAGGAAAAGCTTGGTCCCCCCAGGTTCGGTGCTTGGTGGCAGGCGGTAGGGAGAGGAGATGGGCTTCAGCGGATCTGAGGTTACGGGGGGGAATGTAGTGGTGGAGCAGGTCGTTGATGGAGGAAGGAGCCTGGTTACTGAGGGCTTTGTAGGTCAGGAGGAGAATTTTGAAATGAATTCAAAATTTGATGAGGAGCCAGTGAAGGTTTTTGGAGGACAGGGGTGCGTGAGAAGGCAGGCGGCAGAGTTTTGAATATATTGCTGTTTGTTGAGTTGTTTTGAAGGGAGGCTGTAGAGAATGCTGTTGCAGTAATCAAGTCTGGAAGTGATAAATGCATGTATGAGAATTTTAGCGGTGGAAAAGGAGAGGGATGGACGTAGATGGACGATATTTTTCAGATGGAAGAAGGCAGTTTTTGTGAGTTGATTGATGTGATGTTCCAGAGTGAGATGAGACATGAGAGTAAAGGGTGAGGGAAGCATTGCCAATTGAGAGGTTGAAACTGTTGGTGGTTTTGGTGAGGGATTTGGGGCCAATGATTAAGAGGTCAGATTTATCATAATTGAGTTGAAGGTAGTTAGCTTGCATCCAGGATTTTATTTCTGTTAGACAGTTGGTCAGGGTGGAAAGGGTCGGAGCAGTGATGGAATTGGTGGAGATGTAAAGTTGGATGTCATCAGCGTAGCAGTTGAAGCGGAGACCATGACGACGGATTATTTTACCAATGGGGAGGATATAGAGAATAAAAAGGAGGGGACCAAGCATCGAGCCCTGGGGGACACCACGAGTCAAGGGAGCTGTAGAAGAGGTACAATTGTTGATTTGGATGAACTGGTGTCTGTCTGTGCTGTATGAGTTGATCCAGGAGAGTGCTGCCGGTGATGTGCAGAGTTGATTGTAGACAGGAGAGGAATAGGTAGAAGAAATTAAAAAGAGGACAGAAGAGGACACTTGAGAGAGAGCAAAGGATTTCTGGTTGGATTTGAACTCAGGCGGTCCACTTCTAGCTCTATAGTCTCTATACATGGGCTCCACACACTTAACCACTTGGCCAAACCAGTGGCGCAAGACAGGGCTTGGAATATAGGTTGTATAAATGGCATGCTGATAAAGCACTAAGTGAGCCTTTCATAATGTGGTATGGCTCTCAGTAAACACCTACATACCAGGTTTAAGAAATTTTACTGTGTTACTTATTCAAAACCCTGAAAGTAGAGACTGTTTATGACTTTCCTGACATCACCCATTGTGTCTGCTCTTTCATCTGTTTGTCTGAAAACCTGTTTTATATGAGTGGGATGCAGTGTTTTCCTCATACTGAGCAGTTTCCTAAGTTTAAAACAGCCAAAATATCCACAAACTGATCAAAGTGTTTTGCTGCACTGACTTTCAGAGAATAATAACTGCCAGGTTGGAGGTGAGATTGGATAGGATTATTTCTCTCCTGTAACCTCTCCTGGTGTGAATCGTTCTGTCTCATTTCATCCATTGCCTTCTCCTCTTCTTCCCCCCTTTCCTCTTTTTCCTGCCTCCCTCATCCAGGTCATGGACCGACTGATAGAGTTCGCCTACACAGCCAGCATCTCTGTCGGTGAGAAGTGTGTGATTCACGTGATGAACGGCGCCGTCATGTACCAGATAGACAGCGTGGTCAAGGCCTGCTGCGATTTCCTCGTTCAACAACTGGATCCCAGCAACGCCATCGGCATCGCCAACTTTGCTGAGCAGATCGGCTGCACGGAGCTGCACCAGAAAGCCAGAGAGTACATCTACATGAACTTCAGTCAGGTGAGAAGAATCTCAAACAGAAGGAACATCGCTTTAAATGCAGTCATAAACTGTTTATTTAGGATTGTTTTGGACAGGGTTTAAGGTTTAAATATAAAATGTGAGGCCAAACACTCCCCATACACTCTGTATTGAAGAGATTTATGTCACAAGCAGCAGAAAAACTTGGCTGTCTGCCTGCTGCTATGAACAGAAGTTGCTCCACTCTCTGCCAGGTGCCGTGTTATTGTTATTCAGCAGCTAATGAGTTGTCCATGAATATTAATGACTCCATTTAGAGGCTGTTCATCACTGTTAGATATGGTCCTTAGACGGGCATTCTTCCTGCTGGAAGATAATTACCATCAGTTTAATTTAAAGGTAGTGACGCATTCATTTCTGCACAGCTCACAATCATGCAGAGCAGAGCTCTCCTTGGTCACTGTTTTATTACACATTTTGTTTGAGTGTTTCAAATTGTGTGTCCTCCACTGTGTTTTCTGCGGCTTCATTTTACTGCCTCACAACTTGCCCGTGCACTTCTGTGACGACTGTTAAGAATGTGAGTTATGAGTCATGGTGTGAGTTTACCTGAGAGCAAAAGATAACAACGCAATGCAGCAGAGAAGAAATGAAACTTCACTCAGTAGTATTGATTCTGAAGGACTGATAAGACCGAGAAAACAAAGACCAGTTTGACGTCTCACAGAGTCACAGATGTGTCATCTATTACCATCTGTGTGTGTCATCTCACTCTTTCATAATGTCATAAGAGCCGATTAGTTATTTGTTCACTGGCTTTTGATTTTCTTTTGTTGTTTAATTTCAGTCTTTTCAGAGTGTCATGTTTGTGTTCATCTTATTCCTGTATTTCCTTCAGGCTCGCTAAATATTTGACGTTACGTGTCACACACAGCCATGACTTGTATCCCTGCATGACTTTGCATTTATATAAACTTTCTTCTGTCAGTGTTCACAGACAGTATTGTTAATATTTGATCAGTAACACACTAAAACTGACTTCTTGGTGCTTTTGCGCTTAGTCAATCATTAGTTCATTTATAAAAAATTGACTTTTTTGAACATAGCTTTCCAAAGTCTGATGTTTCTAGTCTCATTTTTGGGGAATCATTTTAGAATGTGACTCAACTACAGAAAGAGCAATAAGAATTGTTAGAAGAAGCAAGTAAACAGATCCTTCAAACCCATTATTTCTTAAATTGAAATTGTTAAAAATTAGTGAGATAGTAGATTTTGGAATGTTACAAATTATGTACAAGGCTCACAAAAAACTTTTACCAATAAACCTTCAGGATAGATTTAAAAAAACACAAAGTTGTTATAATGAAAAGGATTTGAAGTACTCAAAAACCCAAGGTTCAGAACAAAATTAAAAGAGCATTACCTTACAGTTAAAGGAGTCAGTTTATGAATGATCTTAACAGAGAAACTGAAGCAGCTAAATCAATCAATATCTTAAAAAAATTATCTAATCCAGATTTCTTGGTAAATACAGTGAAATTTAATAAGGTTTTTTTGAGTGGCATAAAGGGGAGAAAAGATGTGTTCTTTTGTCTTTTTGTTGGCTGTTTTTTTTTCTTTTTTTGAAAAGAATAAAATGTATAAGACATGTTTGCCTGCAACTGTTTTGTTTTGTAATTCTCTTATATTATTGTTATGTGATTGTTTGATATGTATCCTATGAAAGAAGGGGCAGATACAATAAGAGTTTTTCTCCTTTCTGCTCTTTTTCATTCAGTTTTGGGGATCTTGTATTTTTTCTTTGTATCAATTTTTATTTATAAAACAATGAAATACATAAAATAAATAAATAAAAATAAAAAAGAATTAATACAGATATATATTTTTAAAGTTTTCTCAAAATGTGCTTATTTTTCCTCCCTGCATGTGTCTTTTGAAGGTGGCGACCCAGGAGGAGTTTTTCAACCTGTCCCACTGTCAGCTGGTCACCCTCATCAGCCGCGATGAGCTCAACGTTCGCTGCGAGTCCGAGGTCTTCCAGGCATGTGTGGCGTGGGTGCGCTACGACCGTGAAAACCGCCGGCCGTACGTCCAGGCCTTACTCCAGGCTGTCCGCTGCCATTCACTCACCCCAAACTTCCTGCAGGCCCAGCTCCAGTCTCTGGACTGGGACCCCCAGTGTAAAGACTACCTGGCTCAGATCTTCCAGGACCTCACCCTCCACAAACCCACCAAAGTCATCTCCTGCCGAACGCCCAAGGTGCCGCAGCTTATCTACACAGCAGGGGGTTATTTTCGTCAGTCACTCAGTTACCTGGAGGCATATAACCCCTGCACGGGAGCCTGGCTGAGGCTGGCGGACCTGCAGGTTCCCCGCAGCGGTCTGGCTGCGTGTGTCATCAGCGGGCTTTTCTACGCTGTTGGAGGAAGAAACAACGCACCTGATGGCAACATGGACTCAAACGCATTGGACTGTTATAATCCTATGAACAACTGCTGGCTGCCGTGTGCGCCCATGAGTGTGCCGAGGAATCGAATTGGAGTGGGTGTCATCGATGGCTTGATATACGCAGTTGGAGGCTCACATGGATGCATCCATCACAACAGTGTGGAAAGGTAAGTAAAGAAGATGAACGCAGGGTTTATTTATCTCAAACAACACTGTAAAAAGATCACAGCTCCTTTTTTTCTGCCAACTCACAAGAATTGAGGAACTACAGCCTGATTTATTGTTGGTATTTTCCCTCTAACAAGCAACAGATACGAACACTCGACAGTTTGCCACAGGTTGGCTTTGATTTGTGTCAGCCTGTTTGCTCTGGGATTTATTTGACTGTCGATTCGTCTGAGGTTTGGCAGAGTGCACACAGTGATAAATAAGCAATGGAATATGTGACTAAAGTCCAGCTGCAAGCATCTATAATACTGACTGATGTTCTGGTCGGTTCACTCTTAGGTCAATGAATACACCATGAGCGGGAATCAGGTAACTTCCTGGAAATCAAAAAGTTTTGTTCCACTCCCTGTGATTTATTTAAAGCACACAAAAAGCCTCAATGAGGAAGCTTTCGCCTTTTTATGAAACGAAACAAAACAGCGAATCAAGTGTTCATTGTTTTCTGCCCACAGCATATTACCCAGTATAATTTTATCTGGAAAATGTTTCCATTTCCTTCCAACATGTTTTTAGAGCTAGCTAAACTGAAATGAAAACGAACAAAGGCTGAGGCTCATCTAGCCAAACAAAAAATTCCACCAAGGCATGACTCATACCCTGACAGGGGCTCTCTGCACAATCTTTAACCTGCGAGGTCGTCTGGAATACGGCTCATTATGTAAATAGTCATAATTTAAGGTTGAAGATTTACCCAAACTCTGACTTTGGTCCTGATGACACAAACTGGAAGCAGACACAAATGGCAAATATTAACCAGACACTGTGAAAAAAGGGAACATGTCTAACTGGTCTGAATGCTGCAGCTGTGACTCAGAACAGAGATGCAACTTAACAGAGAAGCACGAAACCGAGCAATACTGATTTAAGTCACTATGGTAGGATTTCATCATTTTGTATTCTATTAGCCGAGGTCCACATGTTAAGCAAAAAAAAGATGCTTGTAAACCGTTCTCCATAGTGACCCATGTCCCCATGCAGAGCTCTTAATGATAGAGCATAAAAAATGAGAATATAAAAAACTACACAAATCAATATTTGTGGTTTCTGCTCTGCAGGTATGACCCAGAGAGGGACCAGTGGCAGCTGGTAGCCCCCATGTTGACCCGGCGTATCGGTGTGGGTGTCGCTGTCATCAACCGGCTGCTATATGCTGTTGGAGGGTTCGACGGCGCCAACAGGCTCAGCTCCTGTGAGTGCTACAACCCCGAGAGGGACGAGTGGAAGACCATGGCCCCCATGAACACTGTGCGCTCTGGAGCTGGTAAAGAGAATGCTGTTGTTTCATCTCTCAGAATAAGAGAAAACGATAATGCAAAGATTTCCTGCTTCAGTTAGCTGTCTTTCTGGTGTCTTCATTTATCTGTAGATAGATAGATAGATAGATAGATAGATAGATAGATAGATAGATAGATAGATAGATAGATAGATAGATACTTTATTGATCCCCAAAGGGAAATTCAAGATATTCCATTATTGCTTGTACAAACAATCAAGTTAAAAACACAAAAAGGTGGGATACACAGGTTAAAAACAGTTAAGACCAATATATTAAGAAACAAATTATGAAAGACTAAAAGCATGAGAAAACTTTAAAAGGTGTCACCAGTGTCCGTTCACTGAGTTGTAGAGCCTAATAGTAATCGCATTTTATGGTGTAATCACTGTAGCGCCACCCAGAGGCCATTTAAATCATAAGTCTTAACTTGCCAGGTGCTTAACAGACTCCATCCTTGTGTGTATGTGTGCTCTGCGCCCACACCGCAAGACTTATATACAGTAATGTGTGATCCATTGTAGGTGTGTGTGCTCTGGGGAACCATATCTTTGTGATGGGGGGTTACGACGGGACCAACCAGCTGAACACAGTGGAGCGCTATGATGTAGAGACTGATACGTGGAGCTCTGCTGCCTCCATGAGGCACCGGCGAAGTGCTCTGGGAGTCACTGCTTTGCACGGACGCATCTATGTACTGGGTGAGTGCACGTATGACTGGGAACTTAAGATTAACAGTTCAAACAACAAGCTGAACAACCAAATTGTGTTTAGATTTGCTCTTGATCCTCTTTTTTTGCATTTACAATCAGTCGCATCTTTGATCGTATTTAGTGATGAGACAAATTCAGGTTGTTTAGGTACTATTGGACTGGCTAACTTGTGTATTTCAAATGATAGAGTAAAAGATTGGCTGAGCAGCGTATGCATGGCTGTAAAATTACACTTAACAAAGTTGCTCACTATGCAGGCTTAGACCCTGTTTGTGTTACATCTGGCAACTTTTACAGCTAAGATACATTTCTTTATTTATCTGTTTATTTGTTTATTTAGAGTTTTTGATTTTTTTATGTCCATCCTGAGATTGAATGGATGAACCTCTCTCCTGACACACCCCTGTGATGTTTTGCAGGAGGCTACGATGGCAGCACTTTCCTGGACAGTGTGGAATGTTACGATCCAGAGAAAGACACATGGTCCGAGGTAACCCACATGACTTCGGGGCGCAGTGGCGTGGGCGTAGCTGTCACCATGGAGCCTTGCCAGAAAGAACTGCCGTCATGTCAGGCATCGGAGAGGGAGAGCGCTGCAGCCCCACCAACCTATCAGTCATCTAACTCTGGTTTTAACTCTCACCACAATCAGCCGCACAGCGGGTCCTTCAGCAAAGGCTCGTGAGGATCCACATTAGACCTTCACACACACACACACTCACACACACACACACACTGATGAGCACTCAGAAACTCCTCTCTCCTCTTCACAAATCAAGAAAAAGACCATCACACCTGATTAGAGACAGGGGTGATTTGAAACCACACATGCTGCCTCACTGATTCTAGAGATCACACTTTTTGAGAAATTAGAAACACTTTATTTGAAAAGTGAAGTAAAAATAGTTATTTGACTTTCTAAATTGTGTGTTATGTCAGAATCCATCAGGAGAACTTAGCTCAGCCAAATTTAGTAGACCTCAGTCTGTGTCATGTAGTCCTCAGTGGGAGCATCATGTCTCTGGTTGGAGACCGTGGGAGAAAAGGGCTGCAGTCTGAAACTAAGGGCCTCTCAAGGGCTCTTCATACTCCAAGAGCAAACCATGCAAAAGTACAAATCTGAGGGGAGAAAACAAATCCAGTAGCATTTGTCAGCATCAACCGTAGATTTCAAAGTGCCAATGTGATGCCTGATGGCATTTCCATCAACAGTATATTGACCTGAGGTGCTTCGATGGAGCAGTTAAAACAGTCACTGTGTGGTGGGAAACTCAGATGAAGCTTGAACACAATGATGGGCCTCATGTGAAAACAATTTTTGCAAACCTCTCTCATGAAGTTTGTTGTAACGGCTCCAAATCAGATGCAACAAACTCTTAACTCCACAGATTTGTTTCAAGTTTTGGTTGCATCACTGGGATAATCAGAGCAACACGGATTTCTGTTTGAGGTCAGATTCCTTTAGAACAAGTTGTGTTCTCAGCCAAGAGTGAAAACAGAACAGCCTCATTTATTTCTGTCTTTGGCATCATTTAATTTCACTCCTCCGTCAATTTGAGATGAAGTATATTTCATTCAGTCCTGTTTGTTCTCACATGAGGCACAAAGTGTTGAGTTTATGTTCATACAGAAGCAGGAGCTAAAAATAACCCCATAGTAACACGTGTCTGTCGCTAATACCCACTGGTTGGTTTATTAAATTGAGTAGATTCTGAAAAAGATGTTCACCAGGTATTAAGAGTTGCCTCTAGTGAGGCTTCACTATAGTTCAGTCTCATGTCACTGGTATGTAGAGTGCCAAGACTATGAGGAAATGAATTGTGCTTAGAGGAAAGGGAATACTGTAGCATTTAAAAAAAAATCTTTCTGAATGTGTTTTTTAAAAACACTAATAGCTGACACAATGTGGAGCCTCTCCCTGCAGTTGACTCTTTGGTTCCTCTCTTCCACCAGACCTCAGAAACAGAAGTGACCATGTTTGTCCATTAGTATTCACATAATGTATGCTAATGACAAAAAAAACTTGCTTCAAGAAGTGTATTTGTAACAGCAATTTAAGCTACAAAGGTTTTTATTGATGTTTTTGTACATTGATATTCAAAGAAGTCTTGTACAGAATTTCAGAGCTCACTTTTTTTATTTATTTGTTCAGATCTTTTTGGTTTCCTCGTTTCCCTGAACTGACATCAACTTTGTATTGACTTGGACTCTGGTGTTTGTGTTTTGAATAACTAGCATGCATTGTGACTAAATAGGAATGCCTGATAATGCTAATTTTGGATGTTTGTAAAAAAACAAAACAAAACAAAACATGAAGCTTCACTTTAAAAGGGACTGCTTTTTCCTGTCCGTCAGTAGTTGGAATGAAATTTAGGATATTTAAGGTCTGCTTTGTACATTATTTTCAGCAAAAGTTCCCTGTACAATAATACATTGTAAAGTAAAATATATGTTTATTGTACTTCTGAAGTCATCTAATATTTGTGTTACGTTGAATGAGTGAATCTTCGTTTTTAGACAGGAAAGCTGAATGCTGGGTGCAGATGCAACTTCTGCCACTAGGTGGAGCCATAGCTCTGTCACACTGAAAAATCCTGTACTGTTTTATCTGTAGCATAAAGCAAATTTACATTATATTTGTATCAAAAAGTCAAGTTTAGCTATTTCCCAAGAAAGCCAACAGATCAAGACGCTATTTTTACACATATTGGTTTTGTGTCTTGATGTGTGAACTTAATGTCAAGAGAAGTAATCCTGTCAAACATAGAAAAGACAAAGCATCCATCAACAAAGAAAGATCCTTAGACTGAACACAAAGTTTCCTGCCACAGATTTCACATGGAGGCTTCACAACACTAATTAGTCATGTTGCAGCGCCATATCTTAACACTCAACAGGCAACACCCACAAGATGGCACATGATGATACAGGACTCCTCACTTTTTAGACCATCACTAGGATGTGAGATCAAGAACAGAACAACAACATAATCAATATTGATGTTAGTTTGAACCTGCACCCATTGCTTGTGCAGTTTCTTCTTTTCTTATCTAAAAAAAAAAAAAAAAATTTTGAGTGCTCATATGCCTGGACATTTCAGTTTTGACAGCACTAAAACGAAAAATATAAACCACTCAAGTAAGAAAAATTTCTTTAATCAATGAAAATTTGAAGAAAATCTATCCAGTAAAAGGAAAAGGGGTGGTGGGATTATATGAAATAAAGTTGCCTATATGTTGAAATGTTCAGCAATTTACCACAATGAGTGATAGTGTTGGGATTAAGATAAGATAACACTTTATTAGTGTACAGGGGAAAAACAATGGCACACAATAAGAACAATGTGGGGAAAAAAAGAATCAAAATAAAATACACAAATTAGATTTAACAAATAAAAATCAAGTAAGATAAATATCAAGTTAAGACATTTGCACAAAAGTTACACATCAGTATAAAGAACATTTAAAAAAGCAGTTGGGATATATGATGCATTAATAGTCATGGAGTCATCAACTACAACAGTTTACACCACACAATATGAGTGGGAATAAATTAAGTGATTTTCTATCAGCAGTAATATATACATTTGATTAACAGCATATGTAGTAGTATATTTGAATAGCAAAACGACGTTATTAAATAGCATGTAATTATAGGAAATATAATCTACAGTATAAAATATACCAAACTTTCACTGCACGTCTGCCTTTCAGAAATACAAGCACACATTTTTCCCCCTTTTTAATTTAATATAGTTTGACATATTTAAAATGAGTACATACATCAGCAGAGTTATCAAAGCCCAAAGTAGTTTAATCCATTTTTTTCTAGTTTCTTTTCTCAAGTTAGCACTCGTGGATGTGTAACTGGTTTAAATAAGATCGAGTTTATTCTAAAAAATCTCGTCCGGAAGTCTCGCGTTGTTTCCTGTTCACTTCACACCGGTGCGCTCGTCTTCAACGATGAGAGCAGGCTCGCGATCCCCTCTGGGTATTGGTGGATCCTGTGTGGACGCAGGTAAGTGAAACTCACCTGGCTGTAGCATAATTAAATCCTGCGCAGTTTATTTTGATACTCTGGAGACGAGATAAATCTACTTTAAAGGGGACTTTAGGTGTTTAAGAAACGTGACGCTGCAGGTTGGTGTCTGGGCACACCTTTCAGGGAGTGATGTTAGCACGCCCTTAAGTTCAAAACATGTTCAAGTATTTTATAAGACGGTAAAACTCAACGAAGTGAATTCCTTGAAAAACTGCGGTATGTTCTGTTATTTATACATGTAGTATCTGTTTGATTTATCACGTTATGGTTCATATTAGGGATCAACATGGGTAATTAATGCGTTTGGACGTAGGTGTATTGATTTCAGGGTTTTGGGCGATATAATTTATTCTCAAATTGAGAAAATATTTAAATAAAATGTCCCCAACCCTCTCCAAAATGTAACGTGTATACTCAGTTGTCAGACATTGTTGTCAAACTAGTTCCTCCACTTTGGATCCTCCCACACTCCAGGTCCTGATTGTTCATTTAGTCAAGGCCAAACTACAACAGTTTCAAGTCAGTGTCCTCAAGACAAATTAACAATCCAGTACACCCTGAGTGAGACTATCATGCGTGTTATAACTTTAAAAAATTTTGTCTGGATGTTCCTGAGAGACTGCACTGTGTTATTTTAGCCTCAGTGTTTCACTCTTGTCTTTCAGCAGTGTGGAGCAGCAGCCAGGATGATCCCAGTGGGTGAATTCAGAAACCTCGGCATCGAGCAGAACTCAAAGTTTCGGGTCCTGAAGCCGTGGTGGGATGTTTTCTCAGAGTATATTTGCGTTGCTATGCTCATGATTGGAGTCTTTGGGTGCACCTTGCAGGTGAGGCATATACATTGTTGATGTTTTGATTTAGGGTGACATGATAGGAAGTAATTTAACAATAACCTGACCTGCCTTAGGAGTGTAACATAGAGGCGTCACATAAACCTGCCTGAGTCCCCCCTCTGGCTAACAGCACACAGCTCATTAACTGACCTCTGTGACAGGCAGCATCACAGACAGTTTAACTGAACTGACTTGTCTCTCCTGACCCACTTACTGTGGATTGAGATCACTAACTTGCTCCTTAATGTGTCTCTTGCCATCTGATTATCATTTCTGTGTCATATTTAAATAGCACAAAAGGAAAGCAAAGAGATTAATATGTAATCTTTTACAGCCATGTTTGAGGTCTGTTACTTTTTCACTTCTTTCATCGACACAGTATCTCTCTGTGGTACTGATATTACAGGAAAAAAAAATCAGAGACCTGTCTGCTCTCAAAACTAGCTAAACTTGTATAAGGCAGACATTCTGACACCTGAAGGAGGAAAAATAAAGCTGGATAAGGACCTGTAAATTACACCCAAAGGTGGATGACTGAAGCAGCTAAATCCTTGAAAATCCTACTGGATCAGAGGTGAAAATATAACCCAAAGTAAAACACTCAAACAGGTTTCTCGCTTTTAAAATTGCAACATCTACAAACCACAGAATGTGGGTATAGATGGGTCAAAGAATATCCATCAAGTTTCATAATGTACTATACTTTCCATTGTAAATTAATCCAACCAACAGACAGAAGACAAGGATTAAATGTCTTAATTCCTTATTAATTGCTGAGCAAGAAATGTATTGTTCCTCTCCATTGTTACTTGCTAAATACTGCTGAGGTCTATACTCATGGTGGGTTAAGATGAGATCAGACTTCTTACCTTTTCTTAATGTTTTGGGTCCAGACCTGTTGATGTTTTTAGAAAGGGAGCATCCACAGGTATTATCAGCTTTGCATGTCAGAGCGATTGGTGCTGGTCTCCACCTAGATGTTTGACTTTCAGATGAAGACTCCATACAGAAAACTGTGCATCCCGGCACAAAACATGTTGAAAGCTTTACAGGCTGTCAGCAGCTGATAATACAAAAAATAACATTATTCCAAATGATTGCTTCCTGCTACAAACTGGTGAAAAGGACAATAGAGGTCATCAATCCCCTTCAAGCTCTGCACAAAAAGATAACATGGCTTCCATTGGCTATATGTCAGAAAATCAGTTGCTACTACTGATCCCGAATCAGTAAATACTTATAATGTTTGGATCAGATCATTTGATCAATAGTTTTAACAGTTTCCAGATTCTGTTGAGGCTGGTGGTGGGTTTATAGCCATCAACGCCCCCTAGAGGACAATTTTTTGATCCGCTCATTTGACCCTTGAACCAAAATTGTTCTGCAGACCCTTTCAATCAATTTAGAAGTGAAAACAAAACTTTTGCATCAACTTGAAATGAAAATGAGAAATTACCCATACATGGGACCCCAGGGTGGCAGGGTTCTAATCTTGTACTTCTGCACATGTAATCTTTAGGTTGTCTGAGGTATAAGTTCAGGACAAAAAAGTTTGTTTCCACAAAAACCATGGAAAAGGGAAATTTAAAGAAACGTCAGGACATAGTTCAAGTTAAAATAACAAATTTGACAGATAAAGTCTTTTTCGATCTAAGCATTTAGCTTCATGCTAGCTAACATATCTGTTCGCTTGGAGTCTGGATGCTTAAATTATTCTCTGAAAGTATTGTAAGATACAGTGGTATTAATAGACTCATCTCTTTAGCTATGATCAGACCACTTCAGGATTTAAAAGCCCCGTGAGGACTTTATAAAAGATCTTAATATTGTTATTAGAGTTAAATAGTCTCACTTTTGTATATTAGCATTTTCATAATCCACAATTTAAAATGAAATTATCTCAACTGGTTATTTTGAAATGCTGATTCTCAGCATCTCTGTAAACATTACGGACATGTGTTGGAGCACCGGGCTGTGGGTAAACACTAAAAACATAGTCTTCTCACTCTCAGTACACTAAACTACTCTAAAAACTGAGTTTACATAGTTACATAACTATAAATTAATGCATTTCCTCGTCTCTTTGCATCCTGAAAAAATGTTTCCTCCAAAAAGAAAAGTAGTTTTAAAAAGAAGATCTGCTCCATGTTCATGTGCTTCCAAAACAGTTGTACGTCTTGGCAAGAGTCACGTCTTTATGACAGTGGGTGACAGTGCTCATGGGAAATAGAGTCTTCATCCTGAACTGAAAAAAAAAACCATTCAGTTGCTGATCAATCCATGCATTGTAAAATGAAAATGAGTTTGTCTGAATTTCCTGTTTTCATTTTTGAACTTCCCACAACAAGTCACAGCAGAGAAAATTGTTGTTGTATAAACAGCAAATTGAGGTAATAGTTTTTGCAATGTATTTGTCTTAGTGCGAATAACAACACATCTTCAAACATTACTTTTCTTTCTCTGGTAGTTATTTCATCTGTTTATTTTCAACAGCTCACACAAGACAAAATTGCTTGCCTGCCGAGTCACTTGACCAGCCCAACGCCTGAAGCCATCGACTGCAGCCACATCAGGACCTACAGGGAGAACGAGACGTCAAAGACCACTGTAGCCAAACCGGCTAAGCCCATCCTCCAGGAGGTGGTCGGTCGCAAGAACAACCTGGACATCCACCAGTATGTGTTCGTCAACCACCACTGCTACGAGAGGTTCGTCCACTGGTTCGCAAAGTTCTTCCCCTATCTGGTTGTGATCCACACTATGATCTTCATGGTCGCAAGCAGCTTCTGGTTTAAGTTCCCTGGGACGTCCTCTAAGATAGACCTCTTTGTCACCATCCTGGGGAAGTGCTTTGATTCACCATGGACCACCAGAGCCCTGAGTGAAGTTTCTGAGGAGAGAGGGGAGGAAAAACTGGTCAGCTGGAGGAGGAACACTATGTCAAAAGATGCAACAGATCGACGAACAGAAGGCGAGGAGACGACTGGACTGCTTCTTCGCTCTGCTTCTGTGAAGTCTAACCCAGAAAAGAAAGTTCAAGAGCCTCAGTCGGCTCTTTCGTTGCTGGATAAGAAAGAAGGTGAGCAGGCCAAGGCTCTGTTTGAAAAGGTGAAGAAGTTCAGGACTCATGTAGAGGAAGCAGACATCCTACGGATCATGTACGTTCTTCAGACATCCCTGAAAGTCTTCAAGTTCCTTCTGATCATCATCTACACCTCGGTCCTTGTACCACACATCGAGATAGTGGTTCGCTGTTACGTTCCTCCAGAGCTGACTGGGTTTGATATCTATTGCTGTAACCACAACAAAGCCCACCTCTTCTCCAAACTTGCCTACTGCTACATCTGCTTTGTGGGAGTTTACGGACTCCTCTGCATCTACACCCTCTACTGGCTGTTTCATCGACCCCTGAAGGAGTACTCCTTTGATCACGTCAGACTTGAGACGGGTATTAACGACATCCCAGACGTCAAGAATGACTTTGCGTTCCTTCTGCACCTCGTGGACCAGTATGATGCTCTTTACTCCAAGAGGTTTGCAGTCTTCCTCTCTGAGGTGAGTGAGAGCCGTCTTCATCAGCTCAACCTCAACTACGAATGGACTGCCAAGAAGTTACGTGCTCGTCTTGCTAAGAACACCAGCAACCGGTTAGAGCTCCACTTGTTAATGTTGCCTGGACTTCCTGACACGGTCTTTGAGATCCCTGAAGTGCAGTCACTCAAACTGGAGCAGGTTAAAAATGTCATCATTCCAGCTGGTGTGGCAAAACTAGACTCTCTGAAGGAGTTATCGCTGATCTACTGCCCAGCCAAGCTCCAACTACCCGCCCTGAACCACTTCAAGGAACATTTAAAAGTCCTCAATCTAGCTTTTGAAAGCCTTGATGAGGTTCCAATGTGGATGTACACTCTGCACAGCCTGGAGGAGTTAGATCTGAACGGTCCTTTAACAAATGAGGTGTCAAAAAGTGCTTCTCTGGACTCCCTTCGAGAGCTTCGAGCTCTGAGAGTACTCACACTCCACTCCAACCTCGCTAAGATCCCACCCAGCATCGTGGATGTTGCATTGCAGCTGCAGCAGTTGAGGATCTACAATGACGGTGCCAAGCTCCAAGCCTTCAGCACTCTGAAGAAGTTAACCAGCTTAGTCTCTTTGGAGTTAGTCGGCTGTGAGTTGGAGCGCATCCCAAGCGCCGTCTTCAGCCTGAACAACCTACAGGAGCTGGACTTAAAGGAGAACAAACTCACCACTGTGGAGGAGATCCTAAGCCTGCAGCACTGCCGCCGTTTGGTGACCCTCAAACTGTGGCACAACAAAATCACCTACATCCCAGATCACATCAGTAAGCTGCACTCTCTGGAGACGTTAGACGCCAGCTGGAACAAGCTCCGAAAGCTGCCCATTCGCCTGTTTCATTGCACCACACTCCGGCACCTGGACGTCTCCCACAACCAGCTCACCTCCCTCCCTCCTGAGATCGGCATCCTCCAGAGTCTCCAGTTCTTCTCTGCTGCTTTCAACTCTTTGGAGACTCTGCCAGAGGAGCTGTTCTCCTGTAAAAGGCTAAAGACTCTGGTTTTGGGGAACAACTGTTTGGTTTATCTCAGCCCCAGAGTGTCCAACCTGGCCCAGCTGGTCCGACTGGAGATTAAAGGGAACCGCCTGGAGTCTCTGCCTCATGAGATCGGGGACTGTCCCATGCTGACCGCCAGTGGACTGATCGTAGACGACAGTCTGTTGGATCAGCTCCCGTTAGATGTACGAAGCAAGCTGAGCAACAGCTGAGCCTTCACTGACTCATGCATGGAAAAAGAGGAGAATTTATACGTTCCACTGGATGGAATATTTTTATATGGCCTTATCCAAAATGGAAACCACTACTTGCTAGAACATGCTAACCAAAAACTAAGAATCATGATAAATATGCTGAAATTTGTGTCAGTGACTGAAAAATCAACATAGTCAGGGTTTTGTATGGATTTATCCAAAAAACACTTTTTTAAATAAATAAATCTCTTAAAGTGAACTACTTCATTTCATGTAGCCATGTTTATATGCAAAGATAGCAGTGAAACTTTAGCTATCCCAATCAGGCGTCTATTCTTAGCATTGCATTGAGGATTGGTGAAGCGTAATGTGGAAGGTAGAAGGGCTGACCTTGTGACTGGTTTGTACCTGCGTGTTCACGGTTTGTTTACAGGATAATTTTAGCTTTGTCAGAGCAAAAGTAACCAACCTCGCCTAACCTAACTGCCTTGTATCCTGTTGGACAGGTTTACAGAGATACAGGGAGTGTTCCCCACGGAGCCCAGGCTCATGTTGCTCCCTTTCAGGCACCAAACAAGTGGAGGTAGAGGAGGCTTTTTAGTCACTGAATAAAAGCCATTCATCTCTCTGTTTACATGTTCAGTCAAAATGAGAGGAGACTGTAATTATGCATTTAATCAGATAAACATCAAGTCAACACAGTAGAATTATCATTTACAGAGAGGAGGGATTCACCCAGTCTTTTGAAATAGCATCAAGATGAATTATATGAAGAAGAAAAAAAGTTAAGCAAGTAAAATTCAAGCCATTACAACTTATATCAGCAAGATATGTTTTTATCTGTAGTTTTAGAGCCTTTCAAGCACTTGGAAAAAGAAACTCCTTTAACCAAGCTTTCTCGAACAACAACAAAAAACACCTCCTCTTTCTCCCTGTGATCACTGTGTACCTGTAGGACAATAACAATCTCACGCTGCAGATGAGGATTCCTCCTTTCAGCTTGAGCTACAGTCCGGTCAAGTCTTAGCTTGCATCTCAAGCTGCTGACATTCCTCAGTAACACTGAAGCGTACTCTGACCTGCTCACACCGTCAGTTATAAACCCATCAGAAACTCTCCTTAATTTGTTAATCTGCCATCTGTATGGGTTTTAACTGGAGCTGGGGATGGAAATCATCCAGAAGAGGCTTCAAACGATGAAGAGGATAAATAGGAGAATTGTAAACCTCATGCCAAGTGGCTCATTTCTCTCATTATTTTTTTTTACCTCTCTGAGGGTGGTAATCATGTGTATCACCAGCTTTAACCAAAATAGACACAAGTGCATCATCGTAACTAAGGCCGGGCTAGAAATAACAACACGTCATGTCTCCAAGGAGGTTGTTGAATGTTGAAAATAGCGATAACTATATGAGAAGGCACTGTACAAATTTGAGTCAGGAATTCTGACACTTTCAGTCCTAGTGGTGCCAGTGCAGCTTTAACAGGAGGAAAAATGATTGGAAAGCTTTTGTTTTTACATTGGTGCGTCAAAATTTGAAAGGTTTGGATTCAGCTCTTGCAGGCTGTGGAATTTTGGTGCCTGATCATTGGTACATCTTATTGGTATCAAAGTTCATGACTTTCAATTTCTTTATTGTTTTACAACTTAGTGACTAACTGGGTTGATTTATATTTCAGTATAAACACCTGGGAAAGTTCCCTGCAAATTATAGGAAAGGTTTTATCTGTCTGTGTACACACCTCACGTGCATTCATTCAAAGTGTTAGTGGCTGCTGTTGTTATTTTTTCTGTCAGGCCTCAATGTGAGCCATAAATTAGACACTAAAAGTCCAGAAGGGGTGAGAAGTGCGGGTTTACACAAAACTGACTGTTTAACCAGCTAACTCAGACGTTTGTTTTACTCTACAGTGCAGTCTGATTAGTCAGAGTGGACGGACTGGGACACAGAAGCAAAGCCCAGGAACTTTTTTAACGTACACAGTGTGAGGTTTTTTAAAAAGAAGACAAGTTAAAAAATTAGGACTCCATCCTTGCACCGCTTACTACGGGAGCCCTGAGAGGTCACGCATCCATAAGATAATATGACACTTTATTGATCCTCATGAGGGAAATTCAGTTTGTTACAGCACTGCACTGGAAAAAAATGAATTCTTATCAAGTGTTTTTGTCTTATTTTCAGTTTTTAAAAAAAAGTCTTTTTATACTTGATATGAGCTTCATTCAACTTATCATTTCAGAAAAATGTCTTATTTTAAGTTATTTAAAGACACAAATTAGGTCTTTATTGCTTGTAAAGAGTAAAGAACAATCTGCCAATGGAACAAGAGAAAATTTACTTGTATTAAGACATTATTCTAGTTTTAAGCAAGTTTTCGAGCAAACTTTTCTTGTTCCATCTGCAGATTTTTTTTTCTTGTTAAAAGCAATTCAGACCTCATTTTTTGTCTTTAAATAACTTTAAATAAGACATTTTTCTGAACTGATATGTTGAATGTGGCTCATATCAA
The DNA here is from genome assembly GCF_033239565.1 of Halichoeres trimaculatus. Lineage (NCBI taxonomy): Eukaryota > Metazoa > Chordata > Actinopteri > Labriformes > Labridae > Halichoeres > Halichoeres trimaculatus. The sequence continues at coordinate 33,028,975 of NW_027437180.1, read as the reverse complement.
GTATAACAAGACTTTTTTTGATTAAAACAAGACAAAAACACTTGATACGATTTCATTACAATTTGGTGTAAGTTGCAGGTTTGTACAATAATTTGTTTCTTGAAAATTATGATGACCCAGTTCATATTTCATATTCTGGATCTTATTATCCAGAATATTGTCAGGATCTGGATTGTACTTTTACATCTGTCAGAAATTATGGTGACCTTGTATTGTATTGTTTTGCAAAGCAATCAGACCATTTATTGTGGAGTTATATCCACATATGGTGAAAACGGCCCTATCTCACAATGATAAAGAACCCTTAAAAAAAAAAAACCTTGATCCAGATAGTGATTCGGATCACCTCCAAAATTTATTCACTTCTTCCTTATCTCATTTTGAACATTTCCTGAAAATTTCATCAAGATCTGTTTGTTACTTTGTGAGTAAATGTTCGCAGACAAACAGACAAACTCCCAGAAACATAAACTCCTTGGCAGAGGTAACAAGAACAAAGTGTGAGTTTAAGTACAATGCAATAGTAAAGATAGAAAAAAATGTAACAAAATGAAACAGAATAAATAAACATAAAGTTAGACTTAGCTCTAACATTTACACACCGTTATGAATGGAATGAACAGGCAGTATTTACATGTGACGCACCAGTGAAGAGTTGTTGATAAAGTGTCATGTGAGTGTGAGTAACAGAAAAGGAGGAGAAGGGTTGTTTAGTGTGATCAAAGTGTTGAGCTTATACAATGTAATATCTTTGATTTCTTTTTTCCTAAGATACCTCTGAGCTTCAGGTGATACTGATCCGTATCAGCCTTCTCTGTTATCACACCAGAGATAACTGTGTAAACTTCAAGGTTTCATGCTCCTTCTAAGTGAGGAATCTTTATAGCTTACTGTTAAAAGCCTTTGTTATACCCTCTCATCTCTATGAGGAACATAAAGTCAGACTCTTGACTCATTCCTTAACCTCACTCAGTGTCGTCATCCTTACCTGTTCACAAACATCTCGTGTGTCCTTAAGAGCGGGGGAGTAGACTGATACTAGTTTTTCTTGTCTACTCCCACTTCTTTGAAACTTGTCACAGTGGCTCTATCTCCCAGCCTGCAGAACAAACGAATCACAACAACAGTGTTTAAAAAAGGGAGTATTTGCATATCCAGCACACACCCACAGCTTTGCTCAGTGAGGGCAGTTAGCGCATCCTAGTGGCTGGAGGAAGGCCTGTGTGTGGCTGTGTTTCTCGGTTTACAAGTTTTCATGAATGTATATAAAATTTGTGGCAGTGTGATTTTATTTCCCAATCTGAGGGAGTAGGAGTGAGTCTTTAACTGGGATGATATGGATGTGGGATTACGTGACTCTTTGGGTTTCTTCTTGAACAATAACAGCTGCTGAACTGCTGAGGGAGGCATTTCACGTCCAGCTGCTCCCGTGGAGGAGTTTACTGCCCAGAAATTGTACAGTTCTGACTGTGCAGGTGTCCATAGTTGGGACATTACAAACTGCAAACCATTTTGCCAGGTGTTGTAAAAATATAGTACAGTAAGCATGTCCAAGGTCATGAAACGGTGCTGAAAAGGAATGATTTGGTGCATAATGTAGACCAAAATATAAGACTAGAAATATTTTTGGCTAAAAATGTTGTTTGAAGGTCAAAATAATTTAAAAATCATGAAAAATTATTCAGATAAAAGTAGTGATGGGTACCGAACTAGGTACTTTTACAGGTACTGACCGAATTCTGTCAAAAGTACCAGGTACTGATTCATGTAGAATCAAAAGGTACCATGTTTAGGTATCTAGATGCATCCTTAAGACTGTGAGAGTGGAAGAGTAGAGCGGCGAACACAGCATTGCAAGATTACACATTGAAGAATAAATGTGTTAATTTGAAAAAAAAAATAGTTAACTGTTAAACAAATTTATATCTTTTACCACATAAACACAAAAAACGTAATGGAAATTGGTACTGTTGAGTACCGGTACAAGTTGCCAAGTACCGGGTGTCTGTACTGTATCGTTTCAAATGTGAAAGGTACCCATCCCTAGATAAAATCCAGATCCTGATCCTGCCATTAAAAAAACCCTGATGTGTTTCCCTTGTGTCACTTCCTAATGAGGAATGTTTTCCTTTAACAGGAAGCAGAGTTGTCTGATGTTTACAGGGCACTTAACACTGCAAAAAACTGACCACTGATCATCTGGTATCACATGCTGCTTGTTCATATATTTTATAAGCTGAAACTACAGTTTATGTTTAAAAATGTTGATCGCATAAGAAACTAGAGAGCTAAAACTGACAAATGAGTGTAAAATGTGGGCTATAAAAGAAAAAAAAATCCTGGCTCAAGGAGCCCAAAGATGGATCAAAAGAAGAGGATCCGTCTCTCATTTCAGCATTTATTTTGATCACAAGTAGAGTTTACAGCGCCAGTCTCAAAAGAATGAGCCCCCAGATCCGGAAGCAACACAAGTTTATAACAGTCATGTTATGCCTATACTGAGGTTGAATTTAATTTATCACCTGAGAGTAACTGCCCATCAAATATGATTGACACCACTGTCTCAACCCACAGCTGGTGTCAGGTTTCACTATCTAAGTGTGTGTGTGTGTGTGTGTGTGTGTGTGTGTGTGTGTGTGTGTGTGTGTGTGTGTGTGTGTGTGTGTGTGTGTGTGTGTGTGTGTGTGTGTGTGTCTGTGTGTTGAATCAGAGCATGCAGCTAGGTGACTGGGTGAACGTTTACACAGGGTCGAAGAGACCTCACAGACACAAGCTGTAGACAGGAGCTATCTGTCCATCTGCCTGATGAATATACATCATCCCTGAGGCTTTACAAGAATACAGCATAACACTAGATAAAATGTTGAGTTAAGTCGATTATTAAACTAAATGAGCTGCTTTTGGCTTTCGGAAAAAGCAAATTTTTTTAACTATTCTGAAGTAACATGAAACGTAAATAATTGCATAAAAGAACTTCAAATCATGGAACGATCCTGCTGGACGCTTTTTGGATCCCTTTGTCAAATGTTGGTATAATGTGAGCTGCAGGTGAACAGCACAGTAACACACAGGGCATAGCGTTTCTGTGACACCGTGACGCTCTGCACACCAGCCTCCCAGAGCAGCAGTTTGACCGTCTCTCCTTGCTTGTCTGCAGCAGTTGGCCCGTAGCACACATGCAAACAGGAAAGCCATTGTACTGTAAGAGCCGAGAGCACAAACATCAGCAAACTGTGCCACCGTTACCTACAAGCCTGAACAAAACAGGGCCCTCATTCATTTTGATCTGTGTGCCCTTTTATAGAAGAGGAGGTTTCACTGTACACAGAATTCCAGTGTGGCGTTATTACAAATGTCCTTCATGAATCACCTTGGGGAAGTGCTTAACACTTGAGGATGCCTGCAGCAGAACAAAGTACAAACAGAGCATTGTTTTGATTGTAAGAGGGAAGAATAGATCAGATCTTTATGACTGAAGAATTGTATTTAATATGGGTTAACAAAAGCCACTTTTGTACAAACCAGATTGACATACTGATCTACTTTCTTCTGTCATGGTGCTAAGTTGTGTTTGTTTGCTTCGCACTGGTGAAAGAGTACCTATTATGGAGGTCTTACATTTTCAAAACAACTAAACTGATGTGTCCCAAACAACTCTCTAAATAACTCATCAAGATGAAAGTGTGTCTGCTACACATATTTAACTGGATTTCAGAGGGTTAGGAGAAAATGCCCCAGGGATTTTTCACACCCAAATTGTTCTTTTGAGGAGGAGGTGACACAAGTTTACAGTCTGAAGTCCAAAAGATATGTTGGATTTTAATTTTCCAAGAACTGCTTAGAAAGTTACATAATTACATAAGAAAGTCCCCAAATCTCTAAAAAGAATTCAAAGTCAAAAAATTGCATCCTGGTTGGGGTGAAGATGTTGGTTCACTGTTGGAAAAATGAATGAAATGGTTAAAAATGAAAACTATGACTCCTAAACTTCAATTTCAACACTTTATTTTGTGCTTTCTTCTTCAAATACTTAAGTGAATGATCTCACTTTGGATTTTAAAGTATTTATATAAATAAAATTTAACAACTCATGAATAAATGTGGATATTTACAAAGTCACAAGAATCTTCAGTTCTATTAAAACAATAAATAAGAGTTAATTCAGAGTCTAAGTACATCTAATCAAGGGAAACACAACTATGAAAAGCATTGAGGGTGCACCATGTCAAGTTTTTTTCAAAATATTTAAAAAACGCATACAAGTCATCAACTGTTACAAGTCTTACACAATAGAATTAATATGATAGTTAAAAAACAAACACCAGGGAACTATCTACAAATGTGCACTCCCAATGAGAAGGGACAACAGAAAAATAAGGTGCCAGAATCGCACTGTGCAAAAGAGAAGTCTACTTTATGTAGGCACCAATCCACAGAAAATAAGCTGCCAAGACAATGTGTCCTGTGTCACATATTTATGCTGAGCCTCTCTGAACAAAAATTAATTCTTTACACAGCTATGAATTCAAGTCGGCAGGTTTGAAGCAAAAAACAGTCAGGTCAGGGTGACTCCGAAGCCACCCAGCACCCAGACTAAGTATGAATGTGAGCGAAAAGCAAGTCAATCATATCAGGTACACGAGAAGCTCGAGCTACATCTATGGCTGTCTGACCGCTGATGTTAGCGTGCTTCAGGTCAGAGCGTGGCGCCAGGAACTCCACGACGTCACGGTGACCCTCACGAATGGCGATGTGTATGGGCAGGGCACCACTCTGGTCTGACACGTTCACGGATGCCCCGTACTCCACCAACACCTGCAGAGTGTCCAGGAATCCTGTCCGGGCTGCATCGTGGACAGGCGCTATTCCTTGTTTGTCCTGGATGTTTGGGTCTGCTCCTTTTTCCAACAGCATACAGGCGATCTTTGAGTTACCCATCATCATCACCTGAGGAAGATATGAGAGGGGGTGAGTTTATTCATCCTGTGTATAAAACCAATACAGACCTTAGGTCAAGTGTGGTTGTTTTCATCAACAGATGAAGATACTCTGTGTTTTTACTATAATATTCAAAAATTGCACAGCCGAGTATTTAGTGTTGTGTGAACAGGAAGAGAATGTGTTTCCTTGTACAATAAAATACTTCCTTTGTTATCCACAATGAACACTGTGCAAAAAAAGATAAAAACAGATATATACATAAAGGCAGAAAAATACATTTTATAAATACGGGATGTGCAATGAAGGTAGACAAAATAAAATGTATACAATAAGACATATGTAGTGCAAAAAAAAGGTAGAGCAAATATGGACAAAAGAGGTAGCCCAGCACACAGCGAGTGTGCGTACATATGTTGATCTGTAATTACAGACTTCTGTCAGCTGGTAAATAATACTGCCATTGTCTTATTTAAGCAGTTTTGTAACTGATTCTGCCTCAAGTATGAAAATTTTGTAAGCAAAAGATTGGAAAAGCCTTCTGGACCTAACCTCAGATTATCCTAACCACAGAGTTGGTAAAAAAAAAAAAGTAGTTATTATTAATGCAAAAAAATAATGATGTGAAAAATAATACTTAGTGTGATAAAGCTGATCTAAAGGAAAATAGTAATCTACAGAAGTAGCACAACCCAGGTCTGGCTTCCTCTGTCATTCACACCAAACAAAAGGTAACTGGTGGCTTCAAATGAGTACCCTATCTCTGCACCTATTCAAATGACCAGCTGTTCAACCAAATGTGTTCCCAAACTAGGCTAGATCAGCAGGTCCACAAAAACATACGAAAAAATAGCATTAGTAAACCCACAAATAAGAAATAAAATGTCAACTAATTACTTAATGGCTCCTAAATTTTACTTGCATCGAGCGAAATTAATTTGTCTCAATGGGAAAACAGTCAATAAAGTGTATAATTCCATGTCCGCTTCGGGCTTCCGTAGCAGCACAGTGTATTAAAGTATAGAGATGCGATGAAATTATTTTGTCACGTACTTCTACCATAGCGTTATATGTGGAGTTTACACGTCGTAGTATGGAAGTTATGTATTATATATCTGAGGAAAAAGTCCTCACCTGTAGCGCAGTTCTGCCAAACTCATTGAGAGTGTCAGGATGCACTCTGCAGTCCTCCAGGATCCTCTGCACCTCGCTGCTGTCTCCTTTAGCTGCAGCTGCCGTCAAAGCTTTACCGGCTTCCATCTGACTAAGGACCATTATAGTCTCTCTGTGTGTCTGGTTGGTAGGAAATGTAAAGCATCAGTTAACACCACTTAAGCCCGTCTACCACTCGTCAGTGTAAAAACAGGGAGAGGTGTACTCAAGAGGCACAGATCGGACAGATACAGAGAGCTACTACTGTATCCGCCTAACGTAAGCTTTAGTTCCCCTATGACGCCATGTTATTTACCGCTAGCGTAATGTTTTAACCGGTCGTTTAAAGGTATTCTCAAAGACACACGTTAATAATGGAGACATTAGCTCTTTAAACAGATAGGCATCTAGAGACAAACAGTAGCTCACAAATAATTAGCCTCCAGGCTAACCGCTACCGTTACAAACAAACTACTGCGCTGTAAACTCTACCTTGTTTGCTTCTTTTAGATCCACAACGTCGCCAAGATGAGCTCTCCCGCTGTTTCCGACAACCAGTAAATTTTAAATATAATCTGAACAATAAATGTTTATAAACATTAGAAAATACATTTGCGCGCTGAGATCTACACAGCAGAGGCTCCAGTCTACAATTTACAAACATTGGGAGAACACACGCTAGCCAATCACAGCTGGCCTGGAGGGTGTTTTTCATCCTGATAGGGTAAAAGAGGCGGAGTTACGACTCAGTTACTACGCCATCACTGTGGTGACAGCAGCTCTTGACCAATCAGAACGCAGAGCGAAGAAAGCGGGCGATTCGTATACGTTTAAGTCCTCAGAGGCAGCTCATTCACATTTCTGACCTTTGGATGTATTTCTCCACAGACAAGTGAGGAAAAAAGGCGGTAGTAAGTTTTTAATTTTAGGCGGAATTCAGCGACTGTGATTACATAACGTATTGTTACAGCATACGGACAAACGCTGCCCATATATGGTGTTAAGAAAACAATAGGGCAGTGCACAATTACAAATTTTAAAAACTGCATGGTGGTGGAAGGCATAAATTGCTTTAACATGTAAAAAGTTAGCAGTGACCCCACAATAGAAACAATAAAATTAAGTTGCACACAGAAATATTAAAAACAAGATCATGTCATGAAATTTTAAGACAGTGCTTCAGTCAAGTAATGTGATCATCAATGCTCCTCTGGAGGTTCTGCACTTTCAGAATAGACAATAAATCCTCTGGCTTTATACATTTGTCCTCAGCTGGTAGTCTAAATGGGCAAAAAAAAAAGAAAAAAAAAATGTATGAATGAAAGCAAAAGGGAAATGCATTAATTATAAATGAACACTTAAACAAAACACTTCCAAATATAATTGATTACAATGCAAAAATAATTACTCTACCTCCACTCTGGGTAATGTACCGAACCCAGGGCAAAGCTTGGTAACCACTTTTTTCAATAATCTTCATGTATCGCACCTGGTGAAAAAGAGTGAGGGAGTCAAAGAGGCACATGTTAAGACAAGAAACCATAATTAATTAAATCAGGGGTTGGCCAGTTTGAGCACACATGATTAGCTATAACAGGACCTGACTTGACAGTGTTATAGCTGTTAACTGAACAAACAAAACATACAGGGAGTAGTTGAACTTTAAAACTACACTATCAATACAAGCAAGACATAACAGGCTCTGATACACCTTTGATTTAAAATAAATGTGTTTGGCTCAGACTATAGGCCTCATTTCTGGACTGTATGGCATTAAATGACTCACCTGTATTCCTGAGACTGTGAAGTATGGGATTTCAAATTTCACAGTAATGGGAGGTTTGCCCTCCTGTTCGTCGTTCTCCACACTTGGAAGACCAAAATGTGCCCTCATTAGAAACTCCTTACCTCCCTGAATGTATTAGAAAAACAGTGAGATTGGAGAGTCACAACACTCTAATCAGAATGCGACTTCCAAAACAATATCCATTTAAAAAATTAAAATGACTAAATATATGTCTTACAGGGAAAGACTTGATGGTCCACACCACCATGTTCTTCTCAGGCACGTATTTGGCATGACCTGTGCTGGTTTTGAACTTTGGTGAATCAGCATCGCTGGGGACAGGGACCCTCACTTCCACGTTATTTGCCACAGACTGTTTTTTAAATTGTCCCTTTGCCTGAAAACAGAAGAAAATATGACAAGATATCTTGTAATAAACTCTACTTTTGCTGTCGCTCAGAGATCCCTATTGGCAGCAACCACTTAAGACTGTTGTATTCATTTTTTTGAGTCGCTGTGTTTAATATACAACAAGCATTTCATTTTTATACACATTTCTTTGTCCATTTGACCTTCCATAATATCTTAGATAATAAATATTTCATTTAACTTTGTGCATCTGAAGTGAAAATAATAAAATGAAATTACCTTGACCATGATTTCCACTCTACTGTGAGAGAATTTCTCTATGACTGATTCAATCCATATCAGAGGCTTTACCTGTAAGACAGAAAACATCAAGTTTTAGTATGCAAATAATTTCACATTTTACACATTGCACAAAAGTTCACTTAATTATGTCTGCTTAGAGTGTATATTAACCATTCTGCAGAAATACACTCACTGAGGTCAACTAATGTAGAAAGATTCAAGAGAAGCACGAGAACCTCTAATGTTTTCAGACAGGACACCTAAATTAGCAACATAATTAAGATTTATTCGCTGGTCTTGAAGACATAAACATCTTCACAGTGAAAGTGAAACTAATGTTTTTTAAAACATATATGTACATGTGGCACAAACGCATATATATATGGTGTTTAAATTAAAGAAACTAATTCAGACTAACGTGAGTATTGATGCGGTAGGACATGAGTTCTGACTCCCCATCAGGAGGAATAAAAGAGATCGTTCGGTCATTCTCGAAGCGGGAGAGACGGACGCACTGGTGAAACTTCACATCCTCCATCATGACAGTCTTTCCTTTATCACCTGAACAGAAAACAATGGAAGTTACCACTGGTATGAATTTGAATATAACCAAAGTAGAAAGATTAGCTGCATACACATCCAGGTAGAAAAGCTGATGTGAACATGTAAACATACGTCCAGTGAGAGAAAAAAGCACTCGGTCGTTGAGGCCCAGCCGCAGCTCGGGCATCCCAGAGAGCATGGTTTTCAGCTTGATGCTGCCCACAATGTCACTGCTCATCACACTGCCATTAGCATTCACCTGAACAGGAACACACAGGGGAATACTAATATTAACACTTATTCATTTAAAAAAAAAAAGAAGAAAAGAAGAAGATTGATTTGTCAGTTGAGTTTCAAGGTAAGCACAGGGGGAATATCATGAATGTATGAGATATTGTGTCATATGAAGAACTCAGTTTGCCTAATCATTGTTAGTATAGCATAATGAGGCAAGCCTGTATCATATCTTACCAATACATTGATGGACTCGATGACATCAATAAAAACCTCATTCTTCTTGTATTTGATCCCTTCTGACCTCCAGGAGACAGCGTTGGTGACGGTGGTCGGCACCTTGGACTTTGCCACCTCGAGCTTTGCGCCTTCTTGAGTGATATATCTGGAGGGTGGGATCAAGAAAAGATGTTATTCATCACCACACTCTTTTTCAGTTTAATATCAAAAACACTTTTGTAATTTTATGTCTACATATTGTCTTTGTGTGTATGCTTGGGAGCCTCACTCCTGTAAGATCTTGCTGTCTGTAGTCTGAGGGAAGCCAAAGTCCATTAGCTCGTCCAGCAGCTCGTAGACGACAACAAAGTTGTCCTGAATACTCTCTTCCTCCAGCTCTTTGAAGTACTCTGTGAACACCTGGAAAGTTAAAGTCCAAATTTTAAAGGCACTCTCTTCACAAAAAACGAGAAATTAAACCATGAAACTGTGCAATAACTTTTTCAAACAAGTTTTTCAATCACTAGTAACCCGTGCATGAGAGACTAACCTCAACCAGTTTGTAAAGAAATGAATACACAAGAGAGGCGTTGGAGTTTTTGTTTGTAGTGGCCACCACTGTGCAGAGCTTAGGTCAAGGAGAACTTCACATATTGAGTGCAATCAATTTCATTAACCTGTTGTGTGTTATACCACATTTTATTTATAACCCAGATGCTGCAAGCTGGACAAGGATACAGTAGAGGTTGCTGTGTTTGATCCACATGAAGTGAACACAGCCGTGTGACAGCACAGGACACAGGAGACCTTCTTCTTCATGCGTCATCATAAGAGGCATGAAATGATCAATCTCAGCCATGTCCACGTCGCCTTTGTAGTTCCGACATATCAGCACCTGAGATGACAGAAATAGGCCTTTAGTATCAGTTAATATTGGGTTATGAACAGAGAGCCTGTTTATTGGGGATGCACCGATTCAATTTCTAAGTTCTGATATTATTACAGATATCTGAACCATAATTCAAGTTGCCATCAGAGTTTTAAGTGAAACAGGCGTGAAATATCTCTAAACTCTTAAGCTGCTGTGTTTTTTCCTTTGGATGTGCAGACCTAATGGCACTGTTGATGCAATACACAGACATGTTCGATGTAAACATAGACAAGCATGTTATGATATCACCAATATGCAAACAAACTTTTTGATTACCAATACCAGGATCAGATCAGTGCATCCCTAGTATTTAGACTTGCATTATAAGCAGACAAGACACAGGGGCTGACATGTTTTTCAACTAGCAGGGCACTGATCAGCTGTTCATGTCTGCAGGCTGAATGAGCTTATAAGGGTTTTACTGTATAATTTTGATACCGGAGTAGTTCACGTCAAAAGTTTTAGATTAATTTTTTTCCAGAAAAAAAAAAACTCACTTGAACTTTCTCTTTAAGTTTTTCTTAGTTAAAATACTTTTAGTAACATTACCAAGAAACAAACAAGTACAAGGTAACTGGAACTGGAACTTGTTTAAGGAGCAACAACGTGAGGCTGCAATTAATGTAGAGTCGTTTGGGCAACATAATACTGTGGATTACGCTTTTAAATTAGTTTAATTTCATTTCATTTAATACACATTCAGCACACGCCTTTTATGTCACAAAACACTTAAAACTTTAGGCCCTTCCTGTTTGTCAGTAACACCAACTTGTGTATCAGGTTACATGTTCTGTCAGGAGAGAAAGGGTGTTGGTGCCATGCAGTAACAACAACTAGGTGTGGGTCACAGTGTATTTAAGGTGGTGATACAGGAACATGAACAGAGGAGCTTCAAGTGTATCCTTTGACTTCTCCAGGTGTCCATTGGTCATTTTCAATAAAGTTATTTAAAGCAGCAGCGGACTGTTTCCACTGACACACATGTATCCGGAAGTGAAGACGAAAATCCTAATGAATGAGCGTGTCGCAAGCTTCTCATTAATTTTTAACCACGCAGACGTTTTTAATGATTAAACAGTTAAAGGAACAGTCAAAAAAAAGACTCAAGTGAAAAGTAAGTGTAGATTTTAACTTTGTGACGCTGGTAAAACAGTGTGACACCAATTATAACGAAAGTAGTTTCGAGAGGTTTTAATTATCTGTATTAATCTTACCTTCCCCTTCAGGTCCAACACAAACACAGCGGACACAGACATCGTGTTTAAACCCACGAGAGCTCAGCACGCGCAGACAAACTCAAACAAAGTGTGTGTTTAAAGTCCAACTCCAGGCTTCAGGAGTTTTAATTTCGTTTTCCCATCCGAACCAGAAACATTTATCATCCCGAGGTGATCATGGACTCCGCCGTCTGTTTCCTGAAGGTGCCGTGACGTCACAGCCAGCAGGTAAACCATTCACCAGCTCACCTGTGAAGAGGTGGGGGTTGAGAGGAGGGCGCGTGATGCTCAATTTATCCACTAGAGGGCGCTACATATTCACAATCATCTTGACAAATGTTTTTGACACAGTTCAACAGGCACTGTTTTATTATGGCCCCAGAGGTTATGCTGAAGATATTAATCAAGTAACGGTCATGATATTGTAGCTGTAGCTTTTGCCTTAAAATATAAACAGATTCATATTCATCCTTTATTTTGATTTTGTACATTTCTATAGGGGTGCACCGATCACAATTTTCTGGCCGATTACCAATCACTGATCTTTAAAAAGTCGGACCTGCCGATACAGATTTGGGCCGATACTGATTTTTATTTTTTAATTTTTATAACAGGCAGCATGTACCTTCAATGTTCCATTTTATTTTAGTGAAAATAATTAAACATTACCTGTGAAACAATAAAATCCACATGTTTTAACTTAAACAACCAGTAAAGTGTCCTGAGTTTTGGGTCTCAGAGTAAAAAGCAACAATGACTGGCTGTCAGACCTTCCTTGTGTATGTAAGATTAGTTTCATATGTAAGGATGGGCTGATCACCGATACAATCCCTGATCCCCCTAAAGTAAGGAAATTAGCACCGATAGATCAGTGCATGTCTACATTTCTATTTCATTGCTGTGTTTTCCTTCGTTAAGTTTTATAGGTTACATTTTATTTTTAGTTTATTTCACTTCTTACTTAATTCCATTTCATTTATCAACAGGGAAGTTTTTATGAAAACTGAGGACCCTGATTAAGGGTAACATGCTTGAAATAACAGTTTAGGCACCTAGCAGAGATCCAGTTGAAATCACAATAGATGAGCACAAGCAGAAGTAAACAAACCTGGTGAATTATGAAGCAAGTAATAATAGAGCTACTTGCAGTCTTATGGACACAGAGGAAAATGTAAAGAGTTAGGTGGTAGAGATGATGCTGGAGGTTGATGGAAAGGATGACCAAGAAACTTGTCCAAACTTGTTTCTTCAGCAGGGAGCATAATTGGGGCATGATTGACAGGGGATGTCGTGATGGGCGAAGAACTGGGGTGGGATAATTAGCATGTGGGGTAGTCGTACTCCTGTTTACCAAACCTACAGATACTCAGATCTGCTGCAGAAAATGGAGAAGGGGGGTTGCCCTTTGCACAGTTATTCATTTAAACTTTATGCTACAAAACCATTCCTCATCATCACAGGCCTTGAAAATCATCTTATCTGCACAGTTATCACACTGAGTCACAACAACAGTGTGAGGCCTTGACTAAGGGCATCATTGCAACAGTCAAGAAACAATGTGCAGTTTTGGAGCAGTTACAAAAATAATCATCATTTTCTAAAGAGATTTCTGAATCCATCATGGTAGTTGGAATCATTTTCAAGGTTTTAAGGAAACTTATTTATTTCATCTAGACTGAGAGTAAAATAACTATATCGCACAAATGAAAAGTGATTGTCAGCAAGAGTTTAGTGAACTGGCTTGATAGCATGTAATATCATTTGCTGCACTGATGGCAAGAAGCCTTTCAGCAGCTACATTCAGCTACTCTCAGCAGGTGGATTTACACCCTTCGATATGTTAAAAGAAGACAATTAACAATGCTTAAAATGGGTAAAAGAGACTGGAGGCAGGGTTTTTTTTTAATATTTTATTTTAATATTTTATTTTAATATTTCCAAGATTTGGCTGAAAAAGCTTTAACAATTTATTTTTGTATTAAATTTATGTTTTTTTTTTTTCATTTTATTTTTCTATTTCTTTATTTAGATTTGTTTCCTTTTTTCTTTCCTTCTTTCTTTCTTTCTTTCTTTCTTTCTTTCTTTCTTTCTTTCTTTCTTTCTTTCTTTCTTTCTTTCTTTCTTTCTTTCTTTCTTTCATTATTCATTTAATTATTGTCTTTCTTTCTTTTCCTTTTTTTCTTTCTTTCTTTCTTTTTTCTTTCTTTCCCTTTTATTCATTCATTTATTTTCCTTTTTTCTTTTTTCTTTCGTTCTTTCTTTCCCCTTTTTCTTTCTTTCTTTCTTTCTTTCTTTCTTTCTTTCTTTCTTTCTTTCTTTCTTTCTTTCTTTCTTTCTTTCTTTCTTTCTTTCTCTCTTATACTTTCTTTCTTTACTTTCTTTCATTCTTTCTTTATTCTTTCTTTCATTTGTTCCTTCTTTTTTATTTGTTTTTCTTTCTTTCTTTTTCTGTCTTTCTTTCTTTCTTTCTTTCTTTCTTTCTTTCTTTCTTTCTTTCTTTCTTTCTTTCTTTCTTTCTTTCTTTCTTTCTTTAAATTATTGTCTTTCTTTCTTTTTCTTTCTTTCTTTTCTTTCTTTCTTTCTTTATCTATTTATTTGATGTCCTAAATGTAGATTTAGCCCCTATGTTTTTAATATTTGCAGTCACACAGATATATGACTTACAAAAACCTTGTTGATCAAAAAGTCTCATTAATATGAATTTTAAAAACTTTCAAATGCCACTGTCCCTCTTTAGCCCTTTCCTTTCTTCACTCACACCAATGATTCTTTTGTTTAAACATTGGTTGTAATCTGGTGAAATCTAGTTTTAAAAGAAAAAAAAACACTTCTCATGATAACTGTACTGTCATTTCTTTACTCAGAAAGCTGCAGCTCTATTCTTTATCTGTGAGTGTGTGGCCTGCAGGTCTGACCTCAGGGTTGCAGAAAAACTTGCCAATCACATGCTTGGGACCTCTTTAAGCCATAAACCTTGCTTTACGAAATCTCAGTGTATTACCTCCAACCTTACTTCAGCCTCTGTGTGGTATAAAGCCCTGGATCACAGCTGTGAAATTACACTCTGCTTCTTATCAGTGAGGGCAGAAATGAAATGTAGCGCACTATCTTAGCAGGACTGTGTGAATGTGTGCGCGTCAGGGCCAGATGGAGATCAGTATATTACGATATCCTTCACCTTTTGTCCATACAGGTTTGGCTCTTCTTATCTGGACACTGTTTACCTAATGGCACATGAGTATATCTTAGCTGTATATGAGAAACCACACCTAACACATGCTGTGTTCTCCCAGGATGTAATGTGCTTTATGACCATCATAAAATAACATTATGTTCAAACTTGTTTGACATATTCTATAAAAGCCAGCACATCTGACCCACTTACTAATTTGTGTTTAGATGCCGTATTTCCAGGTCAAGTTTGGGGTCTTCCTATATTTAAGTTGTACGAGGCGACCTTGGGGCCTAAAGCAGTCTGAAACAACAGGAAGAACATTTTTTTCCATCTCAGTGTAAACATTATCTTTGCTCCCTTCAGTCTTTGCTACGTAAAATCAGACCCCCTCTCTCTGGTCCATGTGATCTGGATTATACAGGAGCCCCCTATAGCAGCTGAGGTCCAACACAAACATATGGGAACACTTCAGTAGTCAGACGAGATGAAAAACGTGACTTCTATTTTTTTTTCTTTACTGTTGCAGCTTGACTTTGCACTGTATTGACCTACTTTAAAACCAGACAGAGCCCCCCCCCCAATCAACTGTAAACACATTATTATGTTAACGTGCATCCCTGTGCCGGTTATATTTATGTTGAAGTATTTAGCTGAAGTCAGAATCATTAGTCACCAAAGACAATATCTGGTTTGAGCTTTTCAAATTCTGTCTTTTACAAAATAAAAAAAAGAATCCTAGCCGTTAGCTTGGGTTGTAAAATTTTATTGTTGAAGAAAACAAAATTGCTAAGATTCACCAGAAGAGACTATCCAAAGGTGATCAGCCTTTGATACCAACAGGATATTCACTGAGGAATACTTATTTGGTCCTCATTTTGCAGCATGTCACCCCCAATTCTCTCACAACAATTAATGTGTCTTCATGAAAGTTGTCTTGTGGAAAAAAAAGACACAAAAAGTACCTTTCAAAAAATTAAAAAGAGCATTACTCCAACACGAACCTCTTCCCTTACAAATTACTTTTAAGTGTTAGTAGCTGAGCTAGGAGCCTTTGACACGTTAAAAGGTATTTGATGATGGCAAATATAGTCAGTTAAAGCAACCAGTTCCTCAGCTCTTGTCTTTCTGACACATACTGACAGAAAGTTTTTATTGTCTGCTTTTGATTGGTTGTGCCATCTGTGGATTCCCCAGTCTAAATCAATTAAGCTGACGTAGAAGTGCTTAAAACAGCAGGAGCACCGGACACCGCAAACACATCAAGCGAAGAGAGCAGATTTTTACAGCAAAGACAAACATATTAACA
Organism: Halichoeres trimaculatus; assembly: GCF_033239565.1. Lineage (NCBI taxonomy): Eukaryota > Metazoa > Chordata > Actinopteri > Labriformes > Labridae > Halichoeres > Halichoeres trimaculatus. The sequence continues at coordinate 33,012,823 of NW_027437180.1, read as the reverse complement.
GCCTGGCTCAAAAACTAGCTAGAGTCTGAATTGCTAATTTTTATATCGACACTATACAGGGGGCTTTTTTTGTATATAACTCATTATTTCCAAGTTATTAAACCTACTAGATTAATCCAAGTGAGGGCATTGAATAGAATAGAATAGAATAGAATAGAATAGAATAGAATAGAATAGAATAGAATAGAATAGAATAGAACTTTACAGTCATTGTAACAAGTACAACTAAATTGTAGTCACAGCAGCAATAAAGAAAACAAAAGTAAGAAAGAGTATCGAAAGTGTAAAAAGGTCCATAAGAAAATAGATGCTGACAGCTTGTCCATCATTGTCCAGTTCAGCCAGCCTCCACCTCCACAGGATCCAGGACTGAGCTTCTTCAGCAGTCTGTTCAGTCTCTGTCTCCTGGATCCTGTCTGCTCACAGCAGGTGAAATTCTTCCAATGTGGTGTTGGTGTCTGATGTTAGCTCTGTTAGCCATGTCTGTGAATGGCATGATGCTGCTCTGCCCTCTGGTATTCCCTCTGTTGCTGGGTTAGCACAGCTAGCTTGTCCATCTTATTGGAGATGGATGTTACGTTCCCAATAATGATGGACGGAAGGACAGGTCCATATCGTCACTTCTTAGCTCACACCTGAGAACCAGCACATCATCCAAACCTCCTTCTCCTCACCTTGTGGGAAACATTAGGCCTTACACCTGTTAGCATTGACATGCTACAAGCTTCTAACAGCTGAGTTCACATGTAAACAATGCAGCCATGGTTACATGTAGGATCTCCAGACAAACACAAGAGAAAAAGTAGTAAAAATATCACTGAAGCCACAAAAAGTTTGGTGTCCATGACCAACAAATGAGCCATACAAAGTAATGATCCACTCCAAATACAAAGATTACGAAAAAGAGACAAAAAAAAATTACAAGAAACGGACAAAGAAGAGAGGGCTGCTGCAAAAGGCAGCCATAGCCAACAGGGCCGTACCTAGCCCCCCTGTTGACTTGACCGAAATGAATCCTCACCTTTTGATTTGCTTTACTCATGTTTGATGCTATTTTGTCATTTGTAGTGAAATTATGCTGCTAGTATGTCAAATGGGCAAGAGCATGGACTCAAAATTCTAGTTAAAAGGATAGCACTGAGTGAGATTCTGCGACTGCACCTGGGAGTCAGAAGTAATTAACTACTGCATATAGTTAACACACTTAAACCTACACAAATGAATTATAAATGGTATGTTGAGAGTTTCACTTTGAGCACTCAACATATCTCTTTACATGAAGGCATGGAGGAGCAGTGGTTCAGTGGCTGATTGGGGCATCTGTTATCTCACACTCTCTAATGCTAAGATGTTTTGGGAAACTCTGCGGCAAACTGTTTTGTTTTTAACCTCAGGGTTAGAGTAGCAGCATGAATGCTCAAAGCGAAAGAGATACTGGTGAGACTTCCTGTGCTTCATCATCATTGTGAGACCTTGTTCTGTAACAGATACAGGAAACCCAACAGAGCTGCTCATGACCTTATCTACCTTTCACTGATACAACAGATCCATGATAAGGTTACAGTTATTATATACTACAGCATCTTTTTGTGGACTGCACAGTATCAGATGCCTCCTCCTGCTGTCTCTTGATGCTGAAGATGCTGTGTTTGGCGGCAGGTTGTCAGGCCGACACCAGCGATGCTATTATTATTACCATGTAGTTGATGTTTGTTTTACCTGACAGGGGAATATCTTTAACTCTCCTCCTCCTCCTTCTCCTCCACCACTCTCCAGTGTCATCTTTTTAAGGACACTCCTCTTCGCTTGGTGGTGTGAGATAAACTCCGCCCATTCCCTGCCATATGGCCAATAGGAAGACAGTCTTCATATGTAAATAATGAGGTGAGGAGAGGATATGGATGTCAAAGGAAATGGCAGAGGACAGTGTCACCTGTCATTTAGCCTCAGGTGTATCTCAGCTGATTGTCTCATTAGTGTAGCACTCAAATACTCAGAGAAACATCACTTGTGTTAAATGATCAAGTTGCCAGTGATAGAAAGCAACAACATGCCCTCAAGCCTCATTAGTGGGTATTTTTAGCCATTGTCAAAAAGGAAGAAAAACAGAATATTTGTTTTATTCTGCACATAGCATTTGGCCCTGATCAGATGTGATGCTAGTGGGCGTGGAGTTTTCTCTGTGGAATGAGGATCCTGATCATCCGGACAGGCAACATACCAGCTCTAAGTGAAATAAAGTGATGGCAGTGCAGGGTGTTCCTGATCAGGGCCTGACGCTGACGTCAAACAGCCTTCAGGCACACACACACACACACACACACACACACACACACACACACACACACACACACACACACACACACACACACACACACACACACACACACACACACACACAGTTATTTATAATAGGGCTAAGCACATGTGCATCTTCATAACTCAAGGTCTTAAAGTGTGTAAGCCTTTTCAAACCACTTAATCTATGTTTTTAAAACCTAGAGCGCGTCATTAGAGATTTTAAGTCACTATCTATATCTAAGTCCACAATGAAAAGTATTCTGACAAGGGCTTTTTTATGATTTGAACCCTGTACAAAGCTGGGTTATCTTTGATAATTTTGTGCTGACACTAGAAGCAACAAAATCTAGAGTTTGTGCGTGTATTGGCGGCCTCTCTCGTCAAAGCAATAAGAGGAGAGAAAGAACGCAGTGACTGGTTGTGGCTGGAATCGAGCCAGTGACTTCTGCGTCAGGGATAATAGTTGATGTGCATTTATGTGTGAAACACAGGCATGAACCCATGATCTAAGCTGGCACCCTGTATATTTTGCTGTTTTGATAAAAAAAACTCTTCCTGTTGCTTTTTACTGCCAAATGCATTGCTAAATGCAAATCTTTTGTGTGGAATTTGTAACATAGCTCACCGCACAAGGCAACAAACTTTGTTTTTTTGCTTTTGTAGGTCTTGAAATCCAGCAGTGTTTGATGTTTCTGGACCAGTTTAGAGCTCCCATCAGTACTGCAAGGCAGGGTGACCACATTCTGAAGCCCCAAAGCCCCAGCCCTGCCCAGCCTCTTGGAGAGTCTGCAAAATTACCCAAAGATAGTCAAAGAGGTTTTTTTTTTATAAACCATATATTGATTTAAAACATTCCCTTTCTGTTTGAAGTGAAAATTCTCTATAATGTCAACATGAATGCTTCAGCACAACATGCTTAAATAAAGAGAAAAAGAGAGGTAGCTCAAAATGGCTCAAAAATATTTGTCTTGTGCAAAAATATACATAATGCCTCATAACATTAGTCAAAGTTTAACTGAGGTATTTTAATCAACAAGAGATTTGGCACTACCTTGCAGACAATACACAGAGCTTCTCACTGGTCACGACCACACCGAAAAGGGTGTGTTTTACGCAGTTCATCTGTAAAGTCAATTTATGCCACGGGCTTTTTCTGACTATACAGGCAAAAGAGAATGTATGGTCACCTTACCGTTAAGCTAGCTGGGTTAGCATTGTTTTGCTTAGTCACACTCAACAGGTACAAGCTAGCCTCCTCGAATAAACCATGCAGTTATACTGTACTGCACATAACCAAACTGGGTAACGCTTTATATTAAGGTCCTGTAATAAGCATTAATAAGACATTTGTAAGTACTTATAAGATGCTTATTAACATTATTATTTGTTTATAAGACTATATAACCCTAACCCTCTTTGTTTTTTGTCTTCTGCTTTTATCTCTCATGAGCCCTACCCCAGCCCTTCCCCTAAACCTAACCATCCGGGGCCCCATGCCTAAACCTAACCTGTGGGGCCTAACCCTTACAATGACCTTATTAAACACTTATTAAGCAGTTATATGGTCTTATAAACAAATAATAATGTGAATAAGCACCTTATAAGTACTTACAAAGGTCTTATTAATGCTTATTACAGGACCTTAATATAAAGCGTTACCCAGTTTGGTTATGTGCAGTCTTATTAATGCTTATTACAAGACCTTAAAATAAAGCGATACCCTAAATGTAATCTTTTAGTTTTTTATTGTTAGGCTTTATCATCAACTAAAGATTTTTTGTGTTGTTTTATCTTGCTGTGATAATAAGTTTATATCATTAATTTTGTTATCTGGTACAGGGGTTAGCAGTATGATTCGTGTCCTGCTCTTGGGAAAAAACTAGCCAGCAAGTAAACTAAGATTAGCAAAGTAGCTTCCTTGTCATTGACCACACAGCTTACACCTTTAGGCTTAAACTTAAGCTACTTTCCCCCCCTAAAATCGACAAAATTAGGATCATCCAGTGCACTAGCATGTACAGTAGGTAGCAAACTAACAGTCCTTTTTATTAAGCATTTTTCCAGAGATGAAATGGGCTATCAAGTAAGCTAACATTAGCAAGGTAGCTATTTTAAGGTGATAAGTGATAGGTCTGTTACTGCAATCAAGAGCTAGCTTGTGTTTCCTGCCTTTTTGATTAAAACAGAGTTGAAAGACGAAAAGCTAATGAGTGTTTATCCTTTGGATTTTCCTAGACAGAACATGCTTTTTGTATTAAATGAATTTTGATAGAATAGGTGTTTCAGAGAGAGCGACACAAAGAAAATGTAGGGTCTTATCATTTAGGGCATCGTCAATGCTATGTTAGCAATCAGTTCAGATTATTGGAGCAAGCATTCAGGAGCAAAATACCAGCAGATAAAATCTGACACAATCAGTCACATCATGTGAAACATTTGCAATTGCACAATCTTTGGCTCGAGAATCCTGTTCTTCTAGTCTGTTGGTTATATAAGCACTCTGATCTACTTTGTTTCTATCCAATTCATTCAACGGTTTATTTAATCAGAAAGTGTTTGTGCTGACTCTTTGTGATACTTTGCTGTATGATGCTAAACTCTGAGCCCCAATCGGCTAACATTTATCAAATAGCTGTTAGCGATGCTGTACTGTGATAAATCACCTCCTAGTTGTTATCAATGCTTCACTAATGCTTCACCCTCTGCACTTCAATTCATAAGGAGCATGAATAATGGATCATGCTCATGAAATCTGAAAGAGGATTTTTGATGGCTGCATCCTCATATCATTTGTTTTCCCTTTTTGTATGGTGTTAGGTGTCAGAGTGTAGTCAGAGAGCTTCATCATTCAGACTGACTTTCTGTCATTATAACAAATGTTTCTCCAGGTCCAGATTTGGTGTTTTCATTCTTGGGACCTTTCAGTGAAGATGTCAAGTTTTTTTTGTTTGCAGCATTTTGTAATGAATGCAGAAGAGTTGAAGTTATTCAGATGAAGCTAATTTTATAAGACGTAGAGGAAATTGCATAAACTAAGTAGCTTTTTTTCCTGAAACAATGCCGACAAATGGTACCAGAAGTGGGTTTAAATGATAGGAGATGCAATCATTTGTGCTAGAACATGTACAGGAACAAAAAATACCTCATCATGTGAACCAGATCTGCTCTTGAGATTGGGACAGAGGATTTATACAACAGTGAGCTGGCGATTTCAAAGGACACTCTGTCTGAATGTTAGTGTGCTATGTTACAGATGGATATCAGTGGTAACGTTTCCAGGCAACATGTTCAGTACTGTGAGACAGTGCTAACATTAATTTGTAGTATCTATTATTTCCAGTTTAGCTCACTTTTGGTACAACTTATTCCCAATAAAGTAAAGCCAGGGTAGAAGTTTTTCTTTTATTTAAAAAGGCAGAAATAAAATACAACCATAGACAAACAAGGCAATGTGCATTGTCAAGCAGGCTCCTGTGCATCAATTCTCTTCCATACAGTTTGCTGTGACAACGATCTACCTGCTCTGAGCATCCTCTGTATGTGCCTTTAATTCACAGTGAAAGAGAAGTCGTACAAACAAAAAGGCAACGTCAAAATAAATTACGTGATTGATCACTAAAAAAGTGTGAGGAACAAAGACAGCATCCTCGGTTTGTCTCTGGGAGTACCTTAAACACACAGAGCTGAGCAGGTGTCCAAAGGTTTGATTGACATCAGATAAATAACAGCTGTACAATGTGGAGGTTAAATAGGTTTTGCTAGAGCAAACATCCCAGTGAAAGGTGCTTTTCTGTAGCAGTACTCTAATTGCTTCTAGATGACAAAAATCAATAACCCTCTCAGATGCTTCCATAAATAAATAAAAGAATCTCTAACATATTCACAATTATTCTCCACTCAAATTTACAGATGTAAAAATACAACTCCAGATGCAACATTTGAGTGTTTTAAAAAGTATTTACAGAATCTATTTACAGTGTTTTAAAAGCATTCAGCTACACGCACATCTTCATTCAACTTCTAAAGAAATAAAAAATGTTTCTTCATTTTGGTTGACTTCATAAAACTCTGCAGCATTTTTCACTTAAAATGTAAACCATCTGTGACTTTCTACACTACAACATGTCACCTGTTTGAAGTTCAAGCTCTGATTTAAGTGTGTTTAAGATTCAGATAGACAGTGATGCATGATAGTGAAGACAAATACACCTACACCAGATTTTTAGAGTGTGGTTGGAAGGCACATGTGAGTTTTAAGCCTATAAAGGTCAGGTTTTTCAAGTTCAACTTGCAGAACATGTCACTCCTGTCATATGTAATGAGGTGATTAACAGTGTGGCTGTGTGTTGGTGTTTAAGTATTCAAAATCTGCTCGACGTTAAGTACCACAATGCTTACATGGAAAGTTTCAGCAAACTTCAAAAGACTCAAAGCTCCTGAATTAAGGTCAGCTTCTTCAGAAACTTGCATTATTCCTTCATTTTGAAACCAGTTTATGGCTTGACCAAATGGCTTCCTGTAGGTACTTTTTCTTCTGAAGTTTCAAAGATCTTCTTTCTGTTTAGTTCTTACTTCAGACTTGGACGGCACAGTGCTGAGGTCAACGAAAGCCACAGAATGAGGTCACCACAGGGAGGGGAGGGGGCTGTAAGGCAGCAGCAGCAGCAGTGGAAAAAAATGGCCTTTGTTTCTTTACATTTGCAAAAAAGAATTCTTCATAATAAAGGTAGTGTCTTCTTCATCTCCGGGTCATGCAATGTCCATGTCCTCTGTGCTAAGCATTTGCCTCTGCAATAAAAAAAATGCAAAAACATTTTTTAAGCAAAGCAGTCACAGTTTCAGAGACAGATTCACTGGAAGCAAATTAACTTTTTTTGAAAAGGTCATACCTGAGGATAGACGTAACCGTCAGAGCTGCTCCTGCAAATGTGGAGCTCGTCCTCTGTGGTTTTCTGATACACGGGGTTGTCGAAGTGGATGGTGTTAGTGTTCTTCAGACGCCAGTGTCTCCACAGTAATGCAGCTCCAAAGATCAAGAAGGCCAACACCACTGCAGAGCAAACAAGAAGTTTAGGTCATTGATTGAACAGCTTTGAAAGTGTGTTTACACCAGAGAGTCTTTTAGATTATATTAGCAGGATCTTTAAGCCTTTGAGAGTTGAACATAAAACTTACCTAATGGTAACACAACATAAAGTGCAACAGGGTGGGATGAGGGAGCTTCTTCTGGCACAGCTCCAATTTTTGCACCTGAAAGAGCAGAGAAAAGAATACTTTTCAGTTTCCAGTTTTTCTGCTATGCTTGGCAAAGCTTAAGGATGATACAAAGACAAGAAATTGCTCAACTTACTGCCCAAGCCTAGCTTTTAGGCTACAGTGCAGCCAAAATGTTGATACCAAACTTTTTAACAAACATAATTATCCAAATGCATTTCACCAAAGCTACAATAGAAGAGACACTTCTGGTGAAACTAAACACAACATGGCTACTAGAAAACTTGAAACACAAACAAAGTGTTTGTTATCCCTGAAGCCTTGGTGCTAGCATGGCTAAAACTAGCTCCTCTTCACTGGTGGCAATGATAGATAATCAATGGACAAGCACGATAAGCATCTTAAAGTAATCACTTTTTGACACTTAGTTTTCCCCATACCATGAACAGTGGCAGCAGGCTCCTGTGTACTCTGTGCTGGTTGGCTTGATGGGGCACTTGGTGGTTTTTCAGTGGTAGTGGTTGTTGTGGTAAAAAGAGGCTTAACAGGCTTGGCCGCCTCTGTTGGAGCCTTGGGCGGGAGAGGTGCAACAGTTTTGCTCTCACCAGGAGGCACAACTGGGGCTGCAGGGATAAGAACGTAAGGATCATGAGCTGCATAATGTGATACAAAATGTGAGTTAATTTGTTCTTCAATATGCAGAGGACACCAACCTGTCACACATCTCTTCATATCAGATGCCATGGTCGTGTTGTCAGGGCAGGCGCATGTAAATTTAGGAGAGCGCTGGTTGATAACAGGGGCGGGCAGGCACAGAAACTCACAGCCTCCATTGATACTGTTGCTCTCCCTGCACCAGTTTGTCCCTGTAGGATAAGAAGGTGCTTTAATAAACATTTTATAGCCTCATTAATGTTTTTAAAAATAGCTCTTTCATGAGTTATATTTTGTACCAGTTGGTTGCTTGAGGTCATGGTACAGGACGATGTCCTCTGGCTGGACCAGGTCCATTGCCAGCTTGGTGATGTCCTTTCCTGTGAGGCGGTTGGCACTGAAAACAGCACTGTTGGTCATGTCCGTCCAAAACACCTTCTCCTGTTAAAAAGAGAAATGGCACTTGGTAAATAATATTTGCACACGTTTCCTGTCACTTAAAGGTCCCATATTATGCAAAAATCACTTTATTAAGTCTTTTAGTGAAATTTGTGGGTCTTTGGCTTTCCTCCCAGCCCACAAAATGTGATATTTAATAACAAAACCTGTACTTAGTAGTGCTTGTGAATGTAAAATCCTGACCTAAAACGAGCTGTTTGGAATTTCCGGGGTTTGCCGACATCAGCGATTCCCTTTTTTGACCAATCAGGAGCAAGTCAGACCTGATTGGTCCACTGGAGCAGATACCCCCGAACTCCTCCTTGCCCACTTATCTCCCCGCTGCTGGAGAGATCTCTCCAGCAGCATGGAGGAGAATGCCAAAGTTGAGGAGCCATCACTGCTCTGTTTTTGGCTGTAAACAGCCACATAGTTCCATGCACAAGCTTCCCATCTTGTAAGAAGATAAGACTAAGTAGCTAGAGTTCATTTATCAAGGAAATGTGCCAGCTACACTCAGTAAAACTGTGCATGTGTGTGCTAGTCACTTCACGGCCGGCTGCTTTTCCAACTTTGGACAGTACAACAGAGGGCTAGCGAATAGACTGGTCCTGAATGCAGGCGGATTACCAACCATCCGCCAACAAACCTTGGATCCTGGAAATGTGAGTATTTTAAATGCTGTGTGCTGTGGAGCAGATGTAAGAGCTTTTCCTCAGTGTCCTGTCTCTGTGTTAGCTTCAGGATGCTAACTTTAGCTGTGGTTAGCCTGTTGTTTTAGCCTGTAATGTTACGATAAAGGAGCTTCGCTGTTTTCTAAACATTGTGCACTCGGAGCTCATGGTGCCGCTCTCAGTGACGTGGCGTTATCAGCGGTGTCTCATTTACATATGAAGGTCACGCCCACTAAATCAGAGCGTTCTTAACAGAGGGGCTATGAGAGCCTGGAAACAATGCTGCTGTGCTTGATTTATTGGCTTTTTGGACCAAAAAATGTAACTACCATTTCATGAAGACATCAATAATCCATATTAAACTGCAGAAAAGGAGCATAGTATGGGACCTTTAATGGATTAATTATACAGCCTGATTAAGAACTAGCACCGCTGATCCATTTTAATGTGGAATAAAGTGCTGACTCAGCTCATTATACTTCTAAACCATTTCACCAATAGCTCTCACACAATGCATGACCTTGATTTCATGGGTCATTTAGCATTGTTAAGATTATGATTATATTAACAACAAGTAACCACATTCAAATCAAGTTTCTAAGTGTTCATAATTAACTATATGACCTGAGCTCATTAAACCATCAGTGACTTCATCGTCTTTCCAACTAACCTCAAACACAGCTACAGACAGAGGGTGAGCAAGTGTTTCTGCGCTGTAGATGAGGTTGTGTCGAGTTCCTCCATTCATATCAATACTGGAGAGAGTGTGCAACTTGGAGTCCACCCAGTACAGACGCTGGTTAGCCATGTCTGTCCAGGAAAACACACAAAGACAGAGATATGTCATTGACTGTCAAAACTGCATGCTCGTACAGTTTTAATAGAGGTTATTGTTTTGTATAAAGTTCACTCATGCTTACCCAGAGTGATTCCATTGGGCCACACAATGCCATCTGTCACTAGCACTGTGCGATCAGCTCCATTCAAACCACTCCTCTCTATCCTGGCGTCCTCACCCCAGTCTGACCAGTATATAAAGCTGAAGAGAGCACAAGGAGTAGAAACAATGAGCCACAGACTTCCAAAAATGTATTTGGTTAATCCAAAAACCAATCAGTCTGCGTTTACTCACTTGCTTACTGGATCGACTGTAATGGCTCTGGGCTTGTCCAGGTTTTCTGAGATCAATGTTTTCCTCTTGCTGCCATCTGTCGTCGCCACAGAGATTGTCTTTAAATTGCTGTCCGTCCAGTAGATGTTGCCGTGGATCCAATCCACTGCAATGCCTTCTGGGGACTCAATCCCACTGCCAACCACGACGGTGTGGTAAGAGGAATTACCGGCCATGTCTAATCTAGAACTACCAGGTGGAGAGTTTCATGTGAGACATGGTTAAACATCTGAATATATCAATTCCATGTAAAACTAAGAAGTCCAGGGAGTCCTCTCTAACCTGTAGATTTTCTTCAGGGACAGATCAGACCAGAAGATCATCTTGTTGAGCACATCTACGTCCAAAGCCACTGCGTTCTTTAACTGGGAGATGAGACGGACATACTCCCTTCTGTCTTCTGTCATCTTCCTCACCTCATGTCTGTTGGTGAAGTAGAGCGTGGGCACGGAGCCTGGAGGACAAAAACAACAGAATGAGTAAAAATTACATATTAATTTCTTAAAATCTACAAGATTTATCAGATAACCATGTGGGGTTTCTTCCAAATTTTACCGGACTGAGCCTTGCACGTCTTGGTCATTGGGTCGATCTCATAGCCGTCCTTACAGTCGCACTTGTAGGTGCCGGGCAGATTGCTGCAGATCTGGCTGCAAGTGTCTGGCACAGCACATTCATCAATGTCTGTGGGTGGATAGAAGGACATTTCTTACAAATTCAAGTAATTTCAAAATACAAAGCTTGATGCGGCCTTTGTGGCATCCTTGCGCTTCTCACCTTCACATGTTTTATTGTCTTTCTTCAGTTTGTATCCAGGATTGCAGGAGCAGTTGTAGCCAATCTTCAGATCATTGCAGACATCAGAGCAGCCGCCTTTGTTGATCGAACACTCATTGTTGCCTGTGGAGACGCACATAAACAGAGAACGATTGTACCAACCACTCACAAGCATTTTCCTTCCACCAGCTCAAATTCTCACTTTTCTAAACAACGGGCTCTCTACAGCTGCTTAGCAGGATGTACTGATCATATTTTCCAGTCTGTGATGCGGTTGTGTTGAAACTCTTGTTGTAAGTTGTGATTCTTGGTTGCTTGGTGTCTGTTAAAATGAGACTGAACTCACCACACTGACTGACAGGTTCATCAGACCAGTCTCTGCAGTCTCTCTGTTTGTCACACACTTTCTCCATGCTGATACACTCCCCGCTCTTACACTTAAACTTGTTGGGGCCTTCACATACATTATCTGTAAAGGGAAATAGAGAGGTATGAGGTCAGTTCTACAAAGGACTTGACCTTAACAATAAATACAGTGAGTATTTGTCTCTTTGTGAGTCACCTATGTGGCAGCCAATCTCATCACTGAGGTCCCTGCAGTCGTGCTGTCTGTTACACTGGAGACTGCCGTGGATACAGGTACCATCATTGCACTGGAACTGATCTGGACTACAAGTGGGAAGACCTATAAGTGGAACACAAGTTGATTAGAGCATGTAAAAAGAGATCTATGCTTAAGAATGACTCATCTACATATGTTAGACTTGTTTTTTTTTAGGTAGGATTAAATATTTAACAATATTCAGATCCAAAATAATAAATATAGTGGATATTAATAGGTTTGCAGAAGACAGGGAGAGTGAAGTACGTCAACTCACTGCAGTTGACTTCATCTGATCGATCCAGGCAATCCAAGCCTCCATCACACCTCCAGCTGCCGTGGATACACTCTCCGTTCGCACATTGAAACTGATGCACACCGCAGGTCACCGTCGGCTTTACAGGTGTCCGCCCCTCACAGTTCTCCGGCCACTCATCAGAGCCATCAGCACAGTCCTCATCTCCGTCGCAGCGCCACAGGGCTGGGACGCACCTCGAGTCGTGGCACTGGAAGGCGTTGGGGCTGCAGGTGGGTTTGGCGCAGGAGGCCTCGTCTGAGCCGTCTGGACAATCATTGTCGCTGTCGCAAACGAAACTGGAGGATATACACTGACCATTGGTGCACTTAAACTCGTCAGCTTTGCATTGTTTGGCCGCTGTGAAGACAGAGGAGGGAGGCAAAGTGTTTATGCGATGTTAGAATGAGAGCAAACCAGTTAGCATTTGGCTAGCAAGTTAGCTTAATAGATAAACACATCACCTGAGTCACATTCTCATTAAACTGAATCCTATTGAGGTTTTATTTATTTTTTAACAATAACTTTTGTTTTTAAGAATGTAAAAGTGCATCATTAAGTACACTTACTGCAGTTTTTCTCGTCAGCCCCGTTTGTACAGTCAGCCTTGCCATCACAGTGCCAGCCTCCGGGTATACACTGGTTCCTGGGACCTCCGCAATTGAACTCAGACGACAGACATGTTTTGATTGCTGCAGGCAGGAAGAGAAAGTGTGGCTTAAATTACTTCATTTATTGGCAGAGAGATATGTTTTCTGATTACAGTGGAAATAAACAGCCATCCTCGAGAATCATTAACTTGTGAAACTACTGTTTCGAAATAACGGCTCAGTAATTTCCGGCCTCAGCCCCTGCTGATGATGAGATAATACTTTGTGGTCACATCTTCCAGTGAATTGACAATATCAAAAAAATTTGTAAAGGTTGCTATTTTTTTTTTTTTTTTTTTTTTACTTTTTAGAAATTACATTAACTTACCACAGGTTGCTGGCAGCTCATCTGTACCATCACCACAATCGTCTGTCCCATCACAAATCCACCTGCGGGTTATGCACCTCCCATTCCCACACTTTAGCTGGTTGTCGCTGCATGCGAAGGCTGCTTCTGTGAATGGAAAAAATACATTAAAAAAAAAAACATTTTTCAACATGACTTAATGACAAACTATTCACTAAATCAACATTTCCTGTTGACTTCCCACTTTCATATCCTTGTGTGGTAAATATTTAACAGAAAACTACACATAAAGTGACGATTGAAGGACATTACAGTTTTGATAAGGGAGAGTGTAAAAGCCACACCTTTTTCTCTCTAGATAACAAGACTTTGTGGCTCCTTTGGCACATGTTGGAACCAGATATGACCGCATGGGACAAATGTTAAATATTTGGATAGAGAGTGTCACTCCTTTACTCAAATCACAAAATAAACAGTCTGCTCTTCCTTTGCTTTTCCATGCATACACACAGGCAGACAATATATTTACATTTCTTGACCTTTGCTAGGTTGTAACTTTGATTTTAGATCTGCATAGCTGTATTTTTATAGAATTTGTATTAAATATTGTCACATTCTGTGTCTGGAAAGGGAATTGATAGAAAGCAGCTGCAACAAGAAAGTAATCACTAAAACTTGGCTCAGTTCAGCTCCAGCTAATCCACCCAGAGTAGATGAAAATTGAGAATTGAGCCTATGTTTTAAGAATACAAAAGGACAAATTCTATCAAATTTGGAATTAGTTTCAATTTATTCAGTTGACGCAATTTAGCAGCTTTTGTATCTTCTCCACCCTTGAAGAATAAAGCGTGTGAAAATTAGGAATATAAATGGATGCATTTATCTGGAAAGATGACTAAGGACTGAAACACATCTGGACTTGTAAATTCTGTAATATTCTCCACAAAAGAAAAAAAAAAACAATAATTTAAGATGTAAGAACTAGAAAAGAAAATACATGCCTGAAAAACAGAAAAGTAAATAGAAAAAAAACTGCCAAAAAACTGCATTAGTTATGAGATAATTATTGGAGATTTTCTTTGTAAAACATCATAAAATAATTCTTTCAACATCTTTGATCCCTTTTAAGGTGAACACACAGATGTAGTAATCATTAATGTTACCACTTAAAGTGTTGCATATCTTATTGATCCATAACCAGTGTACTGTTACATATTCTGTCCTGTTAAAACATATTTATATTGCATTGTAACCTCATGTGCGTGTGTGTGTGTTGCAGGGGGAATTCCTGCCTGGCCAAATCACACACACCTTATTTGTCAATGATGTGAAACATTTCAGGTACGAAACAGGACCCACGTTCCTCTTTTTTTCTTACTGATGTGCCAACAGCCTTAGTGGGACCTTTTCCTTGGGGGTCACAACCCCAGGACGATCACACCACAGTAAACCCTTGACTCAGGGCAAAGACGTCACAACATCACACAAGTGAGACCAGCACAGGCCATTTCACAGTCCTGAGAAAGTGAGTGGCAAGTCTGTGTGGTTGGTGTGTCATCCTCCATCACCTCTGTCCTGCCTCAGCCTACTGTGAGTGGCAGGCTGGAACCGTGACAGACTATCCCTTTAAGACAATAGAAGGGAGGAGTTGAACAATCACACCACCAGGAGCTGATTGGGCTCAGAGAGACGTTCCTCATAAGAGATTCGCCACAGTGACCCACAGACAGGCGGGGACACTAAACACGAGGAAGCCTGTCAACCTGAGTGTGTCTGAGTGATGCCAGCTGAAAAAAAGCAACAAAACAGGTCTGATTCATACAAAACCAGACAATACTGGGCTCATCACCAAGTTGCCTCCCTTCTGCCTTCAGAACGTGTGAACAAAATGAAAAGAAAAAGCTTGTTAGACTGTATTTAAAACTTTTCTTTGGAGTTAAATTATTTTAAACTTTGGCTGATCTTTCACGCCCCCCATATGCTTTTGAGAAAACCACAAAAGCTCCCACCCCTGGCCACTGGCAAGACAGACCCGGCTTTCTGCCAGCATGAGTTCCAGGAACAGAGTTTCCAAAGCTGACTCCAGCTGTTCCTCGAGATATTTGGTCATTGATTTACAGTACGAAACTTGAAGACTTTAACTGCAGCTCTCACCCCCAAGTTTTTTCCTTTAAAGGAGCAGCTCCTTCATCCTATTTGTCGAAAAGGAAACAAAAGTAGGTCAAAAGCAAGCACTTCCTGACCCTCCAACTTCCAATGTTTTCATTTTCCGTGGCTAATCTTCCCTGCAGTCTCCACATGTGGGTCACAAGCCTCCTGAGGAGACCCTCAATCTATGAATGAGAGGGGGACCTCCTCTTGCTGAGCCTACGTACATGTGCTGGAAAGTTTGGGGTTGGTTTCCACTTGGGAACAACCAAATATTAAGCTCAATTTTAAAACTTTAAATATATAAAATGATGATTGTAAGGGTCTTGGTTTAGTTTGGCAGTTTGAATGCATGCCTGAGGTGCAGAGGTAAAGTTGAAGTTGCAAAAGGTCATGGTTGCCTCCACTTTCTCACCCATGTCTTCTGCTGCTCTTCACAGCAGTGGAAAAAAGAGGGGCCAAAAAAAAAACCATTTAAGTCTCCTTTAGCACAGTAAGCGAACTGAACTCAGTTACCTACAACTTGTGTTTCAAACCCTGTCAGGGACTCGTGAGGAAGCTGAATACTGAAACTGCTGCAACCTAATTATAACAGAGTTCGAATGTCATATCTGCAGTTAACGTGCTCAACATCAGACCACAAACCTCATGTGCATAGGTATGTTTGAACAGTATCTCTAGGGTAGTTTTTGCTTCTGCAGACAGTTGTGAACCACAGTGTGAACCTGACAACCAGGAAATCATGTAGCCTTTACATTACCATGAAAGGATATCAGAGAACTTCTATAAACACACACCACTGTGGCTAAGATCAGCTCCGAAATGTACAATACTGAACAAACACTGGTTTGACAATGAATGGAGTCTGTCAGCATGACAACAATCCGCCTTTGTGAGAACATGTGACTTTGTCCACTGACAATGCGTTCCTGTCTTTTTATGGCTTCTAAATGCAGTAACACACACAGCGACAACCTTCAGAGAGAGGTGTGTTTATTGACTCAAACATGCAGCTCTGAGTTAATAAATAACCAGGACATGTGTGCATCATGAGTCTGTATTTGCGTTGCTGCGTTTATCTACCGTACTGTCATGAGAAGAGTTTGCTGTGGTTAGACATTGATTCTGCTGAATGAGTTGTGTGTCCAATTCAAGTTTAAGTTTAATCCCCTAAAAGCAGCAATCTAAACATCTAAACACAAGACTTCAGCTCCATTATTGCATCCCAAGTTTTTACAGTTAAGACTTTGAGGTTATGATCTGCAGACTTCTTGTGCAGCTTTGAATCTTCCCTTTGCAGTTTTGTATACAGACTTCAATGAATGCAGAGTGAGTGGCTCCAGCCCTCTAATTGTACAGTATGCTACAAAGGAATTTTCCAAATGATTGATTGATGAAACTCTGCAGTAACGTCTGTATGAGTCATTGCAGCGAAAGTGAAGTCTCCCATGTTAAATTAAGACCTTTTTTTCCTCCAGCCCATCTTCACTGTAGAGCATATACGTCACTTCAGGAGTATTTTAAACACAGAGTGAAGGCATTAAACTAACCAAGGCCAGGCTTTTAAATAAGGAGACATTTCCTGGCACACAGAGAGAAGTAAATCACTGTGAAGATGACTGGAAGTGAGAGGAAGAGAGTGGAAAAAAAGAGAAGTTTTAATCAGTGAAGCTGCGTGAGGAGAGTAGAGATTATTGGGGATTACTGGAACAGTTGAAAAAAGGGGCTGAAGCCTAATTCTTGGCACATAGTTGGCCTACAGGGCAGTGAGGTCGATGTTCACAGGTCCTGTTTGGTTAAAATTAAAAGCAAACTTTGACCAGCAATTTGTGGGACATAAATTGCCTTCAATTCTACAAAAGTGGGTTGATGTAAGTTGAAGATTGCTAGTATTTGTGCAAAGCCTTGGCTGAATAATCATCTTGATTAAGTATTTCTGTGGGCTATGAATGCATGATATGCTTACATTGCCTTTCCTAATTTGTTTTTGCATATCTTGGAAAAAAGCATTGTAAAACCAAGGGAAAACTCTGGTTAACTTCTGTTTGGATTTATATTCTCTTCCTTTATCTCAATCATCCCATTTTAAAGCTTATGATTTAGATCCTTGCCATTTCTGGAAACAAACCAGGCCTATTATTTGGATGCATAACTTTCTCCTCCACAATTTGGACTCTCCTGTCTCTGTAACAGCCTCTTACTGTATTACACATAACACTTTGGGCCAGTGATGTAAATTCTCGTAATCCATCTGCTGCGGAGGACGATGAAGATGATAAAAACCTCCTGGAGTTGTAGCCGCACCCTTTCTCATTGACAGCCGCCTGCTTCCAATTAGTCCCGCCCACTTGAAACTTAAAACCGGCTGCACGAGAGAATCTGATTGGCTGTTCGGTTACACTCTCGAGCGGCAGAACCAATCAGAGCACGATCCGTATTCCATTCATTTTCCAAAATGGAAAATACTGTTCTGCTGCTAAAGATAGCGTTTAATACTCATAGTTGTTCTTTTTATAAAATTAAATTATTAATCCAAAGTTTTAGAAACGAAACGTTACTCCTACGTTGAATGTTTAGCATTTTGGAAGTGATTTTCCTCATTCGCTAACCCGGCTCGTATCAAAAACCACATGGAAGCATTAAAAAATCCAGCATTTAAAAAAATCACTAGAGCACAAATCATACAAAACAAACGAGAAAGTGGTGGTAGCATTGAAATATTCATGTTAAAGAAATTGTGCAAATGAGAATTTGCGAACAGCTGCATGAAGTACGCCTCGCTAAGTTGGACCCACCAAAGCATCCTTCAGGAAATGTCACGTCAGGACATCGCTTCTCTCACCTGCTTGAGATGCACAGTGAACCAGCATCAGCAGACAGCACCAGGCGGACAGTCCGGTGATTCCTCTCTTCCATGTCTCCTTCATGTCCACTCCTTTTTGTTGCCCCTTTGTATGACAGCTGGAGAAGAGTCACGCAGGTATGAAGGGAGTGAGTGGGTCTGTGCGTCAAAGTGGCTAAAACAGACAGGGCAGACAGCAGTGACGCTGACAGTGTGGGAACCAGCAAAATATTATGAAGTCCGAGCCCTTTCTGAGTTTGTATGGAGCTGACAGGAGGGAGGTGCCAGAGTAGTGGTGTGATGTTTGAAATTCGACGTGAGCATCTCCGGGGGGCGGAGCCTAAGGGTTGCTACATCAACCGAGAGTTAGTCGTCCTTCCATCACCCCTCCATCCACCCATCTTTCTCTTTGACCAGTCTCTCTCTGCCTGTTTGTGTGTAGGGGGAAGAAATAATGAAAATAAGAGGAAAAATGAAAGTCTGACCCAACGAAGGAAGTGAATTCATATCAAAGATTAAATGATGTCAAACAGTGTCTGAACCAGGAAGAAGTTCTTGGCAGTAGATACAAATAAAAACACATTATAATATTCATAATGTATCTGTGTCAGCTTTATATTCACATCAACCAAGGAGAGAAAAAAAAATCTGTTTTAATATAAACACCAAATGAACATGTACTCCTCTAGTCTGGTGTGGCAGCATGGAATTGTGGGTAAAATTAGAGATAGTAGTGTAAGTTTGTTTTACAAACAGATGCGTCAAGTTCACTGTCGATTTTTGATCTGTAAAAAGAAAAATCTTGTTATCTATAATATCATCTATAAGAAAATCACTGTTGAACTTAATTTGGAATGAAAAAAAATGTTTTTCAATTTAATGGTTGTAATTTATAAAGTTAAATTGTAGTTAAATTTCCAGATATGTTTGGAAGACATTTATCAATAAAGTTTTGAGAAGACACACATTTTATATATTAAGAAAAATTGCATTGTCCAATTTTTTTAATGAGAAGAGACAGAAAATATTTTGTTCCAAATTGTTATGAAAAGTCTCACATAAATGTTGAAAAAGTTTATCATGAGGCCTTAGCAAAGTGAAATGAGTCACAGCCAAATTTTGTGCTATTATTAAAGTTCTCAAAACAAACAAAACAGCGTCAGTAACACTTTAAACTGTATTAAAGGTCTGCCTTTTAGCAGCCAGTCTGACCAAAAGAATTGAATGTTTTGATTGAAACCAGTCTTTCTTGTGCAGAGTCTTTGTATATCTTTCCTTTAAAGGGGAATCCAAATTCATCGGATGAATTTACATTCCTGGATAGAGAACACTGCCCTCTACTTTAATTCTGTGGCATCAAACATTAGCATCAAACTTCAGTGGGAGTATTCAAATGTAAAAACATTAGGTTAATCTGGAAACTTGCATGTGTTCTCCTTTCACAGCACATTTGCAAAACAAAATATCTTATTATGCAAAAGCTCTTGGAGAAGTGGAAACCTGTTCTGTGATATTAGTTTTACTACAGCTCACAGAAACTAAAGTGAGTTACTGGGACAAAGATGTTGAAGTTTTCTGAGGAAGTTATGTCAACTGAGAGCTAGGGCCCAGCTTTTGGATAAAAATCAAACATTTTATTTAGGAAGTGATTCATTTTTTTCAGACTGAGTTTTGGCTATTCGTCCTGCAGGGTAATAACTTTGAGGTGAATCAGATGAAAAACTGTTTCCACGATGGGACACTTTGAGTATTTGTGTGTGTAAGTGTGTAAAACGGAAGAGAAAGAGAAATGGGGGAGGACTTGACTAACTCCCAACAAGCAGGGATTGAGCTGTGGGAGGTATTCCTGGAATGTTGTAATAGCGGCTGGATTACATATTCTACTACACCCACCCATCACTACACACTCTTAACACACCCACTGAAAGTCCATGTGAGTGTGTGTGCATGGCTTCAGCAGAGATCAGTAACTTGTGAGTCATGTGTGAATCATTCACATGCTGGAGTCTGCTTCACCACAGTTTAATGTGTTGATATGAGACATGAGTTGTGATATGCTTTGATCATAAGAGAATTTCATAACAGACGAGGGACGTTTTGACTTTTACTAAGCATGCAGGTGTTGCTGTCTTCCACTCAGGTGTTCTTGAGAGTCGGTGAAGCAGAAAAAATATCAACAATCTGCAAGTAACAGCGACAAATTGTGACAAATTCAAGAATGTTGTTTCTTTTTTCTCCTCATTTATGGCAGTTTGGTCCTTGTAGCACGCCTTCTTTATCTCTGCCTGGAGTTTCCTCCACCACCTTTGAATGTGGGGGTCAATTCTCGCAGGGTCCTGGTCACGGCTGGTCTGGGCAGCTTACCTGGGCTGTTAAGCTGGCAGAGCTGGCCAGGTCAGTCTGACTTTCTCTCTCCACAAACCCCTTTTTGTCTCTTTGCACTCAACACCTCTATTCACAAATCAACTGATTGTTCCCCTCTTTTGTCAATCACAGTGCTTCAACAGAGCTTTTCTTGACCATCAGTCAGACTTATTTCATCCATCATCAGTGAAATGAGTTTAAAGCTATTTTCCATCAGGTTTGGGACAAATAATGAAATTATTCTTTGCGGTAACTACTTTTTAAAACCAGAAATTTAAACAGCTGATCCTACCTGCAAAGCAAAAGGTCTGCAACCTGTGGCTCTGAAGCCTCATGAGGCTCCTTGACTCCTATGTCTTGGCTCCTTGTAGCTTAAAATTTCTTCAATGCAAAAAAAAAGTTTTGTTCTTTTAGATTTTTTCAAAATATTTGCAAAGTTTTTAAATTTCAATTTTGGATTTTTTTTTCAAATAAAAAAAAAATCAATTTTTTTTAAGGTTTTGCAAATTTTAATGTTTTTTCATTTTTGCAAAATTTTTCAAATTAATTAAATTCCATTTTTTTACTTTTGCAAGTTTGTGAAATTTTCTGAAAAAAAAGTTGAACTTTTTGAAACTTTATGAATTTTGCAAATTTATGAAATTTTTGACATAACAGTTCTTAAAAAAAATCAAATATCTGCAAATTTGTTAAAAATTGAAAAAAAAATCACATGCTTTAATTTTTTACAATTTTACAAGCACAAAAAATATTTGTTTAGATAATTATTAAGTAGATTTTTTCTTTGTGTAAAATTTTTATAACATTTTGTCTTTATTGCGGAGATTAAGTTGATTTTGTGGCTCCTGAATGACTTAAATCCAGGTGAGTTGAGGCTAAATGGCTGTTACGATGGTAAAGGTTACAGACCCCTGTGCTAAACGAATGTGAATGCAGTGTGCAACAGGATATGGACCCATAAGTAACACTGGACTTCTTCCGTAAACCCCCCTCTGACAGATGTGTACAGAAGTTTGAACTGCTACAGACATCTGGGGGTTCTTAGAAATCAGGAAACCAACTTCCCTCCTCCCCCTCTCCTCCAAAAGGAGCAAACGCTTTGACCCAAACACAGAGCCCTCTATCTGGGCTGTGTTCAAACCCCCAACATGTGCCAAGTTTCCCAAAGCAGACACTTCACATTTAACATATTCTTCTGCCAACCGGCCTATAACATAAACATAAACATGTGGACAACAGTGAGGTTGTTGATATCATTTGCATAAAGAGTTTCTGTATGTTTTTCTTAGCATGACCTTACTGAGAAGTGTGTAGAGGGGGATGGGGTGGGATAAGGTCACACTGGGCCAAGGCTGGATTTTTAAACCCTCAGAGTGATTCTTCAATCTAATGGTTAAACTTATCCTTAACCTTAAATCAAAATCTTTGATTACAACTGATTTAGTGGATTGTATATTGCATCTTTAAAGTGTTTTGTGCTAAATGAGGCTGGAGGTATAAAAAGGGAGCAGCTGTGTATGAGAACTCCCCCTAGAGGTCAAACGAGGGACTGTATCTCAGATTTCAGGACAAAAATGTGCAGCTGAAGGTTTTGAACTATAAAAGGCTCAGTCAAACTAAAGAGTTTTATTTTTTCACTAGATTAGCACCAGTTTTTAAGATGATTTAGTAAACTTTGCTGAACCAGGATTTAAATGGTCTTTGATTTGAAACAACCAGTTTGGTTTGTAATTGTGTTTAAATCCTGTAAGTGCTGCTTTTATTCTTTTCAGAAAATTTCACATGCAAGATATTTAATCTTTTAGTTTTTTTTTCCCCCCTTTAATCATTTATAATTTTTTGTTTTTGCAATGATTTTAGTTCCTTTTACCTAATGGTGTTTTTTAACCTTTTTGTATTGTTCGAATCTCTTCTGCTTTTTTACGGTTTTAATATCGTCCTCCTCACATGTCTCTACTTTCATTTTTAATTTTAATTTGTAAAGCACTTTTTGATCCTGTTTTGAAAAGTAATACATGAATAAAGTTTAATATTATTAGGTCTAAACTATCGAGAAATGTATTAATAGATTTACTTTCTTATAGGAGTCTCTGGATTGAATATACCTGCTTACTTCCAATGAGAGAATCCACCTTTTTAAGGCTGGAACCAAAAAAAAAGTAACAAAAACCAGAATAACTTTGTTAGCTTAGCACCAAATAAAACAAACAACATAACTAGCTTTCACTGTGATTTATTGTTGTCTTAAGTTTCAGGGACATTTACACAACACAACACAGACAGATCCCGATAAGTCAGCAGGAAAATGTTGATGCTTTGGTTGTTGTTTCTTTGCTCTAGTTGCCTACATTAGTGGAAAAAAGTGCAGTTCTGAACTTGCGAGCTGTACAAACGTGCATCAACATTATAGACTCTATACAGTATATCCAACACCATGCAGCCATGAGGCATTCACAAGCAGAGAGGAGCCACTGTCCCTCTGGTCCTTTGTCTTAAAATCAACAACATAAAAAGTGCCAAAGTACATCAAAATAAAATCCTAAACTTACAACACAACAACTGAAGGAGAAGCGTTTAAAGTTACAGTACTCATCGATCAGTATTCAGTTAGTCTACAATCAACAGGTTGCGTTGCTGATATTGGAAGTGTATCAGGAAAGCAGCAGCACGGTGGAAAAGGTTGTTGTTATGTTGGAATATATTTACAGTATTAGAAAGTGACCTGGACTCAACTCCATGAAACCTCAGTCAAATAAATGTGGAGTGATGCTACAGAGCTTCTGAGAAGTCTGGAGACTGCCCCAACCACAGGAGGTGGGCTTTTCCAACTCAAACACCGAGCTACCGTCACAAATAAATGACACACACTCACACACCTCAGTGACCACTGCATCATGAAAGAGGCTGATTGTTATCACGGGAGGTCAGTGAAGCTTAAGGTGAAACATCAGGTGTGCTTCTCTTTTTGTGAGGAGGGGATTAAAAGTAAGCTAAGGTGGTCGCTCAAAACATTTTCTGTTTACATTCTGCGCTGTTTACTTCCATTTACTACTTTCTAAAGACCGATACTCTGAGGTTAGCTCAGGACAAGTTTTACTCAACAAATACATCCTTCCTTTGACATTTAATGTGTCAAACTCCAGCTTAATCAGATTGTCTTTGACAACACTTACTCATAAGTTAACATTTTTATACACATTTTAAAGCTATGATACAGCATATAAGTGTTGAAAACATTTTAATGTGATTGTAAGTACACAAAATTATTAATAAGGGGATTTAAAAAAAAAATTCAGCTCAGGAATTAAACCCAAAAGAAGAGCTGATATCCGCATGTTTCTGTTATAGACTCAAGGCTGAAACGAAATCGCTGAGGTTAACCACAGCACGCTGATATTCAAAAACCATCACAACCTTTGGCGTGGTATTGATTTGAAAAGAAAAAATGACAAATTCAGCTTAAAAAAATGGTCAGATAGTATCAGTCTGTCAACAGCTGCTTTGAAGTCCTTTGTAATATTCAGGTCCCCTCCTCACTCTGCTGTAATATCAATAAACAGATTTCTAAACACCTGGCTGTGGCTGAGTGATACATCCAGTCAAGACCAGGTGACGATGTATACTTTACTAATTACCTCTTGTCCAATCAGATCACTTGTTTGGAATCAATTATGAAACTGTTTACAAGTCTCATGTGTGGTCACCATCATTGGAAGATAGAGCATAAATAACTGTTGTTTTAATAATCTACAGTAAATAAGATTTATCTTTTAAAGTCCAACTGTAAAACCTCTGTGTTAACGAAATTATGGGATGTTACTTACAGAAACTTACATTCAATTTCAGGTTATATTCATAAATAATAAACATGAAGACTTGAAGTGTAGTCTTACTCAAGTAAATGAAGCAGTTAGAGTCACACATATGGCGGCTTTGGAGCGTTCGCACTATATTTTCTTCTTAGAGAAAACTCCACAGAATAAGTTGTAGAAACTTAACAGCACAGTCATCTCTGAAGTCAACAAAAACATAAGCTTATTTTACATAAAAGGAGAAAAAATCTCTTCCCTTATCTTTAAAAATCTTTAACATCTCGGCACCTACAAACGAAAACTTTACCCTATGGTGAGAGTCCTCCAGTCTCATACTTTTAACCTCATTTGCTGCTCTTTAAAAAATAATTGTACTTCAGTGAAAAATTCTCCATCATAACTTTTACTTGGACAAACACTTATCAAAGAGTTATTTTCTTCATTTTCTTCAATAAAGTGTCTCTAAGTTGATTCAGTCTTTGGCAGAAGTTTTTGTGTTCAGTCGCCAACGTCCTAACCATTTCAATTCCCTGTCTTTATACACTGTCTTATTCATTCCAGTGTAACCATAAAACACTGGTTAAAAACTTGCAGATGGGCGAAACTTTTAGAATGTATCAAATCTCTCCTTGGATCAGGACGAGGAATTAGAGCTGATTTGATTTCTGAAATCTAGACTGAGTCTTTTCAGCAACTGGTTGAAAAAATTGATTCAAACGAACAAAATTTGATCTACTTGTGACTTTACCCTGTATGAGTTTCTAACAGATGTCTGTTCATGGTCCCTTTTTGTCTTTTTAGCCCTGTAACATTTGACTGAGGGTGGATGGAGTTGAAAAGGGTGTTTTTTATTTACTTCTTTGCTTCTTTCCCTCCCACCTGACAGCACAGTTCAGGACTCCTCGTCTGTGGCACTGGGGGAACGCTCCTGGGAAAGAACCAAAAGAGAAAACCAAAAGTTGTCCAGAATATCTTGTTATCTACATCTAGATTAAAAGTTATTCTGTACTATAAAACCTCTTCCAAGTTTTTGAATCCCACATTTTAATTCAGTTGCTTTAAAATTTGTGATGTACCTCTTCCTGCTCGTCCTCCGAGTCGTCATCACTGACCACAGGTTTGGCTCTGGTTCGTCCCATTCGTCTGCTGCGTCCTTTCCCTCGATCCCCTCCTTTATCCTTCCTTCCCAGACGAATCTTAACTTTAACTGAGCGAGCTGTACACAACCACACAAACACATGAAAAGACACACAAGTAAAACATCAGTGTGGTTATTAAAAATCCGTCACTTCAAAGGCATACAAAACAGCCTAAATGTTTTATATTAAGCAAAAGAGTGGAATGTGAAAAATGGTCAAAACTACAAATTGAAGGTCATTATAAAAAGTAACATGAATAAAATTTTGTTTAATTTGGTTCAAATTTCCCTTTTTGACAATAAAGTGAGAGTGCACAAATATGATTGACTGCTTACACTCAGACTCTGATCCTTCATCCAGCTCCTCTTCCTCCTCCTCACTGTCCTCCCCCTCACTTTCCTCCTCCTTTTCAATCTTCTGCCTCAAACTTGTAAACACCGACTGGAGAACGATGGAGTCTTCATAAATCTGCTCGTGTAAGACAAAAACAGCCGAAACCCAAAGTTTATCAAATCAAGTTGTTTGTGACGGAGACAACAACTGTATGAATCAATAAACTTCATTAGCTAGCTCTGAAAGAGTTTTTTTCATCCACATACTGTATATATTTTTGAATCTGGAAAAAGTATGTTGTATGTTATACAAACTGTTGTTCTGTTCACATTTGGTCTCACCAGTGACCCCTCCAGGTTAAAGGTCTGAGCGTTTTGGAAGAGCAGCATGACGTCTCTCTCCAGGTCACCCAGACTGCGGTAGCGATGCCCCCGGATTCTCTCCTAAAGAAAACACCCAACGTGAAAAAATCTTTGTAAAAAGAGAAATGTGCAGTCCTTTGCTGCAGCGACCAGTTCACCTTGATCTTCCTGAAGTCCACAGGCTTGCGGATCAGCTCGTAGTACTCTGGCAGCTCCTTTCGAGACGGCAGCTGGATGAAGACCTCGCTCAGCTGTCGCCCACTGGTGCTGCAAGACATGACATCATCAAAAAGAGACAAGTCCTGTGTTGGCAGCAAGAAGCTTCACGATTCAAACCCTTACATGATGGTTAATATTATTTCATAATCACTTACTCTGCGGGTATAAATATGCTTTATGTAGAAATGTGTACCGTAGGCAAAAAAAAAAATTCTGTTAATTTTACTGATGTTAAAATAAAAACAAAGGACTATGCATCATAAAGTGGGGGTATTGTGCTTTCTTTTTAAGACTTTCTAGGGGCTTGTTGAGGCCAGAGCTCAAGGCCTGTCCCTTGAACGTGACATGAACTGGTTAGGAGCTCCTTATGTGATGATCTCATCCTTTCAGCAAGTCTGATGATCTTGTGCCATTTTTTGAACGGATCATTTTGAGTGGACAGATTCAGGGATTTTTTTAACATAAGAAAATGCAGATGCTTCAAAATCTGCAGACCTTTTGTATCAACAATCAGCATGATTACTTTATATCCATCTTTAAAGGGGCTGTGAGGAGTTTGAAGGTGATCTTGAAAAAGTCTCCCTTTTAGAATATGCCTGATCGTAATCGACCCTTTGACATGAGATTATCAGCGCACATATTGCTGCTTACAGGTTATTTTAAATTGCTACTTCTTAGCTTCCAGTTCGGGTCGTCCAGGACCGGATTGATCTACAGCACGTCTAGGTCTCTATGACAACATCACGCCGGCTGACAAGGTTTAGTAGTGAGAAGAGATAAAACACAGATATTTGTGTTTTTCTCTGCTGAAAACGATTTCTGTGACTAATTTTGTAGTGATGGTGAACACTGGAGCCTAACTGTTAGACAGAAAAAGGACAGAAGAGCAGAAGAAAGACAAACGGGAGAGTAATATAACACAGGGGCTAAGCTGTTTGTGATAATGTTCATTCCACCCACAGTCAGCAGTTATTCTGCAGTGGTCTGTTCAAACTTGAGCGTCTATCAATAAAATGAAGAGTGAGGTTACATTAGCTCTGCTTGGTAGATGACTGGCAGGACAAAGCTAACCAGGATTTACTAACATTACACATTACAGACATGTCTTAGAGCACCGGGATTCAGCTAAGCTAAATACAAACGGCTACTAAACTTCTTACAAACTTCTTACAAACTGACTTTTTGTCACATAAGCCTACAAATTTGTCAGGTCACTGGGCTGCTGATAGCGCTACATATAGCTTGATGTCACGTTTCAAACCATATTACCTCAACTCGGCGCGTTGTATCCAGTAAAAAGTTGTCTTGAACGAAGAAAATCTGTTTTGATCTGATCTCAATTTAATTCCAATACAAAAACACACCTCACAAAAAATAATTTACGACACTTCGCGTGAGACTCCAGGCCAGCATGTGGCGAGGAAGTGCAATTACAAAAGATTTTCCTCATAACATCTCCAATGTTTCCATCCAAAATGCAGTTGGTGCTAACATAATATGCCCATGACTCATTGGGGAATCAAAACAGAACATTATAGTCATGTTTAAACAATTATGAGCTTGTTATTTCCTCAGCAGTAACACCAGGATTTTAAGCCATTTGTGTTTACAAAAGTAGGAATTTCCCAGATTAAATGAATAATTTCTGATTTATGGGTAATAGTGGCAAAGTCTGCAGTTACAGTATAAAACAAAAAATCTTGTGATGTTTAACATGACCTCTCTTCAGATTTTAAAATAGTCTGTGGTTTAAAACGATGGTGCATTTTAATCGCCGTGGTACCTCAGAAAGGTCTAGAACAGGGTAGGGACACAATGTGCTTCATCTTCATTCTGTTACCTGTCTTTGTACTTTATGACAGCATCCACTATCTTCCTCATCTTCTTTGTGAGGGCTGGGGGGTTGGGAGAAAGCTTCTCAGCAGGCGGCCGTCCCCTCTTCCTCTGCCTTTTCCCGTCATCATCTTTGTCCCCTCGTCCTCGACCTCCCAGGGAAGAGGAAGGACCAGGAAGGTCCAGGTCACGGTCCCGCTTCCTCTTACGGGTCGTCTTTTTGTGGCGCACCTCCTCCTCTACCTCCTCCAGCGTGCCCTCCTCTATTGCCTGCAAAGACAGAGAAAGTGAGCGTAAAATAAGGTGATTTCAATCGCATAGAAAGAACCCATAACTCTGTCGACATGAACCCACCTTGAGCCACTGTTTCTCTGTCAGGGAATCGCTGTAGTCAACCTCTTTTCTCTGCCGGGATCCTCGTCCAAACATTTTCTCCTCCTCCTCCTCGCAGGTCAAACGTTCAACCTCAGCGTCATCCTTCATGATCCAGGTGGGCAGCTCATCCTCTTCCATCAGACGAGGTTTTCTCCTTGGGTTTCGGGCCTCCTCTCTGCGTCGGTCCAGGTCCATACGCTGGTGAAGACATGAGACAAAAAAGAGGAGAAAGAAAAATACAAAGGAAGAGGTTTTTTGTGGAGTTAATGCTTCAGATGAGATAAATAAAGAGCTGGAATTCATCTTTAAATCAAACACTGACCATAAACTGATCAAACTCCTCCTCGCTCCTGGCGATCATCTGGTTTACCGTCTCATCGTCTGGCACCTCGTCCTCCTCCTGAATACAGCAGACACACATTGGCAAGCAGAGCTTAAGAAGCACACTCTCTGAAATTGTGTGTGTCGCAGGTGCACGCACACACATTCATGCGTAGACACACTTCCTGACCCCAGACCTCGTCTTGCTCCTCATGCTCCAGGATGGCCTGCAGGAAGGCCCTGCGCTCATGGCTGGAGGACTTTTGATCGAACATGCCGGCCTGGATGACCTTCTGGTCAACATTCAGTTTGTACTTAGCAGCAGCCAAAATTTTCTCCTCCACGCTGTTGACGGTGCACAAACGAAGCACGCGCACCTCGTTCTGCTGACCGATACGATGAGCTCGGTCCTGAGCTTGCAGGTCCTGGAGGAAGATAATGAGGAAAGGGAGAAATCATTATTATATAAACTCTACAGATACTACTCTGAGGAATAAGAAATATAAACATGGAGGCTGCTATCACTACATTAGCATCTTTACTCTTCTATTGAGCGGGACAAGAAATAGCCACAAAGTAGTCTCCCCAATTATTTCATCTCTGATTGATTGTTCCTTAAGGGTGTTAAGGTTGTGAACATCATCTGTTCCTAAACTGATCCAAACTATGATGACATCTTTTGTTAAAGAGAATAAACTTTCATCAAACCTGATGGGGATTCCAGTCAGAGTCAAATATAACTACAGTGTCAGCGGACTGCAGGTTGAGGCCGAGGCCTCCAGCTCTCGTGCTCAGGAGGAAGATAAAATACTCAGACCCTGGGTCGTTGAACGTCTTCAGTAACATTCCTCTGTCCTCAGCCTTCGTAGTGCCTGGCATGATGGAGAGGAAACAGTGAACACAAAGCAAGTGAGATGAAAGAAAAAACCTTTCAGGTGAGCATGAACTATGTGATTCAGAATAAGGGTGAACTCACAGTCTGTACCTAACCTAAGCACAGTTAAAGTCTAGCACTGGGAAGCACAGTTAAGTCCCACAGCTGTTTTTAACAGATTTTTGGGTGAGGAATCCAAAACTGATCTTAGTTTTTCTCTATGACGTCAAGTCTTTGAACTATAGGATCCCTGTTTTCTTTAAAATTTGAAAAATACTTGACTTAACAGATATGTGCTTGTTTTATTAAAATCTTCAAATATTCATACAATGAAATAATAAAGAATCAGACATGACTGCAATGTTTATTTAACACTAGTATGTTTTTTTCAAAGGATGTGGCCACTGGAGGAGCTACAGGAGCAGACATGATCTGGAACGAATGAAATATAGTATATTTAGGTATATTTACCCATGTAAATAAAATACTAAGATGGAATAGTTACAAGCTTTGAAAAAGAAAAAAAATCAGCATAAAACAAAATAAAAATTACAATGGTTTGCCCATGGTTACAAGGTTAAGAGAAAAGCCAGCAGAAATCCTACTATGCTAGCTTGCTGTTAGCAGATATTGATAGTACTGACCTATTGGGAGCTGCACACACCTCTCTCACTGTCTCACTTATGACTGCACAAACAAGTAACCATGTAGCTGTAGATGGCTCTAATTGTAATCAGCTGACAAGTCTTACTACAGCTAATCAGAGGAATTTTGCTTATCTGGAGGCACAATGTCATAACATATGTACAGAAAATACCCAAAGAAGCATGTGAGTGGAGGCCACTGAGCATAGTGTGAGTGCAGCCTAGAAAATAAGTCTCCAAATTCTGCCTCACCATCCAGACGCAGATACTTGAAGTTGCGATAAGCAAAGTAATCCTCCATGATGGTCATGAGAGATGTCATCTGACAGAAGAGCAGCACTTTGTGGTTTGTGGCTCTCAGCTTGGGAAGGATTCGATCCAACACCTCAAACTTTCCTGACGCCCGGTACAGGTCTGGACTGATGGAAAGGCAGAGGGATCAGGTTACACAGGTTAAAATGTGTGTGAGTGTGTGAATGTTTTTGTGACACTTACCCTTGAACAATCCCACCAGAGAATCCTAAATGTTCAGAGAATGACTCCTGGAAAAGCAAATCAAAAGTTGCTTCAGGATTCAGCTCATTTTCGAGTTTGTAAAGCTACTTTTTTTCTATTTTTTTTTTTTAGAAATTGAAGTCTGGTGAAAGTAAAGGAAGAATTCTATCCTGGTCCTCTTTTCCCACAAATCTCCAACATAGTTATCAAACTAAGTCAGCGTTATTGTTACCTCTATTTGTTGGAACATATAAGGGTGGTTGCAGATCTTCCTCAGCTGCATGATGGTGTTCATCAGCGTCTTTGTGCCTCCTTTACCCTGGAAGACAACATGAGGCAAACATATTCATGCATTTAGAGGAGTTTTAATTGTTTAATCAGAAAACACAAAGTTCAAACTGTTTACGTCCTCACCTTCTTGTCTTTCTCTGATCCATCAGTGAGCAGGACGCCTTTAGCCTGCATGTGTCTGTACAGCACTCTCTGAAGAGATGACATGTCACACTTGATGACATATTCCACCTGAGGGAGAACAGAGACAGACTGAATGAATGAT
Source organism: Halichoeres trimaculatus (assembly GCF_033239565.1). NCBI lineage: Eukaryota > Metazoa > Chordata > Actinopteri > Labriformes > Labridae > Halichoeres > Halichoeres trimaculatus. Next base: position 32,981,424 of record NW_027437180.1, on the reverse strand, counting down.
AGAAGAGGAGAAAAGACAAGTAAGAACATCGTAGGCATGATTTACCAAACATCAGTATAGCTTTTATATAATATTTAGTATATATTTAAAATTTGAGCTTATATTATATAATATTTAAGCTTATATCTCATGAGCTGTTGTATGCAAAATCAACTGGAGGAAAACATGTCCTCTTCTGATCAACTGAACCTCATTGCAAAAAAACACCTCATTTGCAAACACTGCCCTGTGCAGTTACAGTGAAACAGTTGCCACTGTAACATCACTTCAATGTTTATAAATGTTGTTATACTCAAATTTTTCAGTGATCAAAACAACAATTCCACCTTTGGACAGCCTGAGAAAAACATATCAGCACGTACAGTCTGTTGAAGTTAATCTTAAATTATATCCTGCACATACAGGATGTGCCAAAACGCACAAAATAAAAAAATCCATTATCTTTAGGAAGCACACCAGAAATAAACTATAAAGTTTGTGTCACATCTGTCATGAACTGAATCCTAAAAATAAAAGCGAGGACATCCCCTCTCCATCGCCGTATCCTGTTTCAGTGAGTTCTTCTCTGAATGTGGAAGTGTTTGGTCGAGTGTGTGTGTGAGTGTCAAAAGAAGTGAGTCATGCCTTCTCTGGAAGCTGTGCCTCCACTTCCTTCTTCAATCTACGCAACAGGAAGGGCCGAAGCACTTTATGGAGACGCCGGATAATCAAAATGGTCTCCTCCTCGTTTAAGTCCACCTGGCACAAAAACAAACAGACACTCAGGAAGTTATTTAGAAGGAGCACACTTAGCCTCCTGCCTGTTGTCCTCTCTTATATGAAAAGAAGCCGCAGCTTCCTCCACCTTCTCTCCAGTCATGGCGAAAGGAGCGTTGAACCACTGCTCGAAGGTGCTGCAGCTCTTGAAGATGGTGGGCAGGAGGAAGTTTAGCAGCGCCCAGAGCTCAGGCAGTTTGTTCTGCAGCGGTGTTCCTGTCAGAAGGACCCGCCGTGGTGCCAGGTAGTGGGTGTTCAAGACCTGGGTGAGCTTACAGTGATGGTTCTTCATACGGTGGCCCTCGTCCACGATCATGTACTTCCAGCGGATCTAGAAAGTAGAGGAGACATGGAAAGGGAGTCGTCAGGTTCTGAACTTTCAGATGGGTTAAGATTGGTTTGGGGGGATTCTGGATCTGTCTGTGTTTGCTTTTGCATCTCATCTCACCTTGGCCAGCACTTGTTTATCTTTGATGATGTACTCATAAGTAGTGAGTAAAACATTAAACTTTCCACTGCGCAGCTGGGGGACAAAGGCTCTTCTGGCAGCAGGAGACCCCTGGTAGAGAAATGTTCAAATGGTAAATATATATTCAAACAAAAATAAGAAAAACAAGGTGAATTATCTTAAATTTAACGAAGCAAATGTAAATAAAAAAGAGTAAATAAACAAACTCAGGTTAAAGATAGTATAATCTCACCTTATAGGACACTTTCACGACCGTGGGTGCCCACTTATCAAACTCATACACCCAGTTAGACAGAGTCCTTTCAATGATAGAAAACTCAGTCATCATGAAGTTTATTGGTTTATATTCTAATGACTCCTCCAGTAAGTGAGGATTAAAGAAAATAAATGTTTGATTTACTAAAAAGTTTATCTTACGAGAGCGGTACAATGATGAGGTAGGGTCCATTGAGACGTTTGTGCTCCATGAGGTACGTGATGAGGGCAATCGTCTGGATGGTTTTTCCCAGACCCATCTCATCCGCCAGGATCCCGTTCAGGTTGTTGTTGTAGAGAGAAACCAGCCACTCCAGACCTTTAATCTAAACAACGAAAAGTAAAAGTTGCCCAACATCATGAAACAGTTGAGTATCTTTGTACACACCAGCAAAAACTGAAATCTAGGCAGGTGTTAATGTCTTACTTTTAGTAGCTACTGTCTAATTAGACTCATTACGAGCTACATTCATCTGAAAAGTCCAGAAAAATGCCTCATTTTGAGAAATCAAAAGACAAAAAAGATGCTGGGACTGCTTGTCAAGTTTCTTGTAATAAAAATAATGTAACCATATTCTGATGTGTGCATTGATGATAAATAAAGCTCTCTTTGTTGAAACTACAAATAAATTATTTACAGAGTCTTGCACTTCATAATTCTTAGATATAGTAAACTTAAAAAAATTCAGAAATATTTCATCAAGCAACTGTATTTTAAAAAATGTTTAGATCAAGAGAAGAAATAAATAATTTAAGGGGGTTTTGTTGTCTTTAAATAGGTTAAGTGAGACCTAATGTTAAATACAGATGAGTTTAATTTTTGGAGTTAAATTATGGAACAGACTTAGTGATGACTTGAAATTGTGTGAATCACTGTTAAATTTAAAAGTGTACAAAATTATACAATGAACAAGACTATATGTAAAATGTTTAAAATAATATTACAGAGTAAATCTTGTTATTACTTTTTTTTTCCATATTTGTGTCACTGATATATTGGGTTATTTCATGGATTGTACAGGATAGGCAAAAATAAGCCTCTGCTTCAGCCTACTCCTTTTCGGTAACAGAGTTTGTTAACTTTTGTTTTTTGTGGGAAAAAAAACAAATAAATTATTCAAATAAAAAATCCATAACTTATTCTATAATATTAAATAGAAATAACTTAGTCCTTTCCAACAAAAAAGGATATAAAAATGTCTTTATTATTATCCCTTTTCTATTTTGAAATTAATTACATTTTTATTTTTCTACATCATTTTAAAAAATATTTTCATTTTTCTTTTTTCCTTTTTAGATCTTTAATCAATTTATTTATTCTATCTTTTAATTTTCATTTTGAAAAAGATAATTTATTGTCAAAATATGTTAAAAAGATATGTTTTTTATTATCAAAAAAATATATATATTTTGTTAAGACCTTTTGTAATATTTGAAAAAGTACACAATATTAAAGCACAGTTTTCTTACCCTCATGGCAACTTTATTTTACTTTGACAGGCAATTCATTCTCTGTTTTTGACTTTTAAAATCTAAAAATAAAATATGAACTTTTCTAGTGAATGTTGCTTAAATTTAGTCTAATAAGACCATTTTTACTTAAAATCAGACAGAAACCCATGCTTTGTTTTCAGTTTTTGCAGTGTATGGTCAAATAGAGGACATCAGGTGATTGATAGGTTGTTCTTGTTTACCTGATACTGTTTGAGTTGTCCATTTATCAACAAACTGGACTGTTTCTCCACCTTCTCTGTGACAGCGTGAGCCACAGAATAATACGACTGAAGGCCACGGGCGAACGCTGCACCACTGTATTCGTCATCCACATCTTGTTTGGCGTTTCTGCAGAAAAAAAGATGGCAGATCTTCAGTAACAGCATGAAGTTAACTTTAAGTTAAAAGTGTAGTGCTCCATGTCGGTACTCACTCGATGATGTGTCGGACATCCACTTCTGACACGTCCTCACAGTCAGGGTCTGTTATCTTCTTCTTCTCGTCCACCAGAGCAGACGACGGCTGAGGCTCCTCCTCTTCCTCCTGTCAGAGAGATCGTCAGTGATCCAAGCTGAGTATAAGAAGCTAGCTTCAAACATGTCTCTTTAACAACCCACCTCTTCTTCCTCCTCCTCTTCCTCGCTGTCTTCACTGTCCGAGCGGGGAGCGACTTCATAACTGTGGAAATGTTGAAACATGGAAATTTTACAAGGGTGCTTTCTGGAAAAAAAATGTCCAGGTAAAGTCATGGTTTGTCTCTTTGTATTCACACATGCAGCCCAGCTTGAAAACTTTTGGAAAGTTTGGAGGAGTTTGGTGCATGTGTGAATACAGCCTATGACTGAACTGCCATAAATCTTTATGATGAGCTTCCATGGAGTGAAACAAGACATGCCCACATTGGAGTCTACAGCAGTTGAAATACCAAATTGGACTCAAAAAAATTACTTTCTTCTTGTACTTGAATTTCAGCATTTCCTTAAAAAAAAAAAAAAACCTTGAGACTGATCTACAACTTTGCTATCCACTTTATTCGTTCTCAGTCGTCCTCACCCAGGATTCATCTCCAGCCAGGTCTCCAGCTGACCCGCTTTAGGAGCGTCCAGTCCCGTCAGGATGTTCCCACTGTCCACGTGAATGACCTTCACAGGCAGGTCACTCATTTGACTCGTCTCATCCAGTGGCTGCAAGAATAGAAACGAATCATCTTTTTGACTTAAATGACTCAAAGAAAAGAGGAAAAGCTTCAAACATTAGTGATAAAGCTGCTGCTTTCATGTTTTCCAGGGACATTTTTCTCTTGACTTTATTTCCATTTGCTCACCTCTCCGTCTGGGCCCATAGCTGGAGCCTGATTCTCAGCATTTTCTAACTGCAAAACAAGAAAAAGATGACTAATCCCAGCAGACAAAAGTCATCAGCTATCAGAAACAAAAACCATCTGTGCTGTCGCTGAGTTTATGAATCAATGAAAATGATCATCACTACTTGTCTTCCATACCTTCTTCTTTTTCTTCTTCTTCTTCTTTTTCTCCTTGAGCGCCTGTGCTGCTTTGTGAGCTCGGACCAGCTCAGTGAGGTTTGCCACATACTCGTCTGTTTGCTGTAACAGGTACGCCAGACGCTTATCCTTCTTCTGGTCGATCAGTTTACGATAGCCCTCCTCATCCTCGGCCTGAGAGGACACAGACACACACACACACACATTGTGTCATTGCAGGGTGCGGCAGGGTTTGTATACTGAGTGTAACGAGCACGCTATGAGATCTGTGTCTGCTGTGTGTATTTATGTTTTTATTCTTGCCATCAGCCTCCTCATCCTCTCTTTCTCGATGCGCTCATTCTCTTTCTTCTGCTCGCGCTCAGTGTTGGCGTGATACGTGGCCACAGCTTTGGTCAGTTTCTGCATTTTGCCGGTGATGGAGCGGTGGTACTCTTTGAAGTCTTTGGCGTGCTGCAGGATGCTGTTGAGGTACTCCTACAATAAAAAAACCAACAACAAGTCTAGGTGAAGTACGGCATTTTTCACAGGTGATATCCCAACTCTTATCCTTCTTCTACCTGATGTTTCTGCCGGCGTTTCCGCTCCTGCTCGATTTTCTGCTGTTTCTCCAGTTTCTCTGTGATGCGAGCCTCTCGCAAGGACTGACGCTTGCTTCGCTTGTAGGCTTTGGCATCAAGGGCGGTCTCTAGTGCTGTGTCACGACGCATACACACGACCACTTCTTGACGCAGCTGTAGATATACCACACATAGAAAGACTCTCAAACATTCACTCAACTTTGAAACTTTTAAAGGGGACATATCATGCGTGTTTCTCCTTTTCACTATGCCAGACTAGGATGCCTGTAAAGCATTTCTGCCCTCAGTACAAGTCATTTAGTTCCTTCATTTCCCCACAATAGCGTTCTCAATATCCTCAGTTTAGGCCATTCTGAAGATCTTGTTGAAACGCTCTGTTTCGAGAATGACCTCCAGTAACCTCGCAACGTCACAAGCCTTTGTGCTCTGATTGGTCACTTCTATCAGAGGGGCGGAGGGGGTAGAGCCAGGGGGCGGTTTTTGCAGCATGGCAGTATTTACAAAATCGCCATATTGGATGGGGAAGACCAAGCGAGTTTGCTGTTTGCCAAAACTTCACCGTAAGGCATTGATAGCACTAATAAAATGGCAGAGTGTAGGATACGTCCTTTTGTATTGGACCCCGAGTCAGACCCGGACGGTTCTGCAGCTCAGGAGTAAGAAAATCCACCTCGACACAGATCATCTCAGGACGCTTCAGTGTGGTTAGTCAAACCGGTACTGTAACATGTATAGTTTATACCTGGGAATATAGGCAGACTTCACCAATAAACTATTTCTATAACAAGGCTCCATCCTGCTCCTTCACTTTTCTCTGTCTGTTTTATCCATCATGCTGAAAGTGTAGTCTAAAGATCGCCTCTACCATCAGTTCGTCACTATGTTAGCACTCAGTCAAGTTAGCCAGAGCTGGTAGGGAGCTGTATCTATACTCGGCTCTTGGTGGGTGTATCCCTCGGTGGCAGTTGAGTGACTAACTGACATCACAGAAGAGGAGCTGCTTTATCAGATTACTCCAATAAAAAGAAAGGATCCTCGTGTCGTCACGAAGGTCGAAATCTAGCGGCCAAATGGCAATGACCTATTTTCAGAGGTATCACATCTCGTTCTAGGATATCAGAAAAAATACAATATCTCATTTTTTGAAAATTCAGGGGGTGAAAGGTCCTGTTTTCGACTTTATTATTTTATATGTAAGTATTAAATCACAGATCAGCATGATATGTCCCCTTTAAGATGTAATAGTGAGAATAAGGAGCTTAATTTATTCTCAGCTACCTGTCTCTGGAAGTTGAGCAGTCGCAGGGCTTTGAGCTCTATGGTAGCTTTGGTACGTAAATCACCAGCCAGAGAGCCTGGCAGGTTCTCCAGTTCAGCAATACGATGAGTTATACGAGCCTGTAACCTGATCAAGAAAACAGATTTTGTAACTTTTCTTTATGAATGGAGCACATATGAAAGAAAGGATTATTCACGAAGAAAACATCCTTAGTATTCACTCACTGAGGTGCCCTTTCTTACCTGTACTCCCTTTCCTGCAGGATCTCCACTGGATCCAGGCCGCAGGGTTTCTGAATGGGAGTGATCCGGTTGTGCTTGGCGTGATAAGGCATCATGGGAGTAGGCTGTGCCGGCTGGCCCGGGGACTGAGTCTGTGGAGGCATCACTGGGGAGGCAGCAGGCGGGACTGATGGAGGGGCTGGAGAGGGCCGTCCAGTGGGCTGAGGGGGGATCAGCTTTTGGGGAGCGTTGGAGGGGGCTGCTGCGTTCACCATGGGACCTGAGGGAAGAGCCGGGACAAGACAGAACTGAGACCAAGCTAATGCTAGTGGTGTTGGAGACGTCACAAGATGAAGCAGAAAAAGAACCTTCAGGCCAGGACTTGGGAGGTCCATTTGGGTTTGGACCTTGCATCCCAGCTGGTGTACCTGATGGTCCTGGAGGGGGCATGTTGGGACCCATCATTCCTGCAGAAACAGAGAAGTAAAGCGTCTCATCAGTCCAATGGCTCATCGACAGCACAGGTCATCAGACTGTAAAGTGCTCTGTAAATGCCCACCATGAGCTCGACTGTAGCCTGAGCCCATTGGTCCAGGCCCTGGCCCAGGTCCTGCTGGTCCACCACCCGGCCCACCTCCACCTAAAGGAACCAGGCTGGGGATCGGCTGCTGCTGCATCCCAGGCATCGGCCTCTTCCCCTGGACTGCCATCTGGAGGTGATCCGGCAGAGGCTGACCCCGCGCTAACATTTTATACGCCATGATCTGAGCTCTGAGCTGGTGTAGCTGGTTCTGGTTGAAGGGAGTAGGGCCACCGGGGCCACCAGGAACAGTCGGGCCCCCTGATTCAATCCCAGATCCAAGACTGGGGACACTGGGGCCAAGACTGGGGCCAGGACTGGGGCCGGGGCCAGAGCTGCCTGGAGGGCCGGGCCTGTTATTTGGGCCAAGAGTGTGCTGGTCTCCACTGGGGACTTCTAAAGCTGTGGAGGCAGAGCCGGGACCACCAGAGGAGGATGAGGAGGAGGAGGAAGGCATGAGGGGACCGGAGGGAGGGCCGTTTGAAGGGACGGGGCTGGAGTGGTCAGAGCCACCTAAAGGAGAGTGGTAACCTAGGAGACAAACAGAAATATAGAAGTAAAGCTACAGGAATAAAACAAAACAAAAACCTCTGTAAATCCTATTTCCTATGATTTTGGATTGTGTTGTTTTTCCGTTTTGATGTGAAGGGTGTGCTGGATTTTTCTTTGGGCATTAGTTGGATCATATCATCTCCAAACAAAGCCAGGCTGTCTGAGACCTGTCTGTAAACTAGTTAAGCTCACAAGCTGCTGTTTGAAATTTCATGTGCACCACAAAGACATGAGAGTTGATCTCCCACAATGTCAAAACCTCGGTAAGTCTGAGGCATTTGAAAATACACAATCAGTGATTCACTGACAAAACTCAATCCAAACTGTTACATCACAGTTTGACAGAAAATAAAAATCTAACCAAAACATAAAGTTGCTTTTAGTTCTCATTTGAAATCAAATATTTTGATACTAACAGCAACTCCCTAAAAACTTTCAGTTCCTCAATTTCTCTAAATTGATTTCATAAGTTACAACAGCAGAGACACTCCCAATGAACCCTCCACAGGATTGTGTTACAAAACCTCCCTTACACAATCCTGGAGAGGATGAAATAACCCAAGACGTGGATTTGTAGGGTGCCTACCTTGTGAGTGCTGGTCTAGAGGACTGGGTGGGGGGCCCATCCCACTGTGCCCACCCTGTCTCATAGACAGTCCCTTCATCTGACTGAAGCGGCTTTCCTCAGTCAGGCTCTTCTCATGCATGCTCTCCATGGGCTGAGGGGAATGGAAACGACGTTTAATCAGACACTGAGGCAAAATGATCAGTTTGATGCAGCTTTAAACTAAAACATTCAGCCAAGTGGCTAAAAACATGCACCCTCATATAATATGTTGTAATTGAATAAATACACATATGACAGATAGGATAAATAGCTGTGTGTGGTTCTGCTTGGGGTTTCAGCTAATAACAAGAAACTCTGTCCAACTGGTGTCAGGAGCATGTTATGAGACTCATATATGAAATTAATACACCTTCTTTTTCAAATACTGTTAAAAAGGGCATAAAAATGACTTTCATTTAGTCATTTGTTCTGTACATCTGACAAGCAAATCCTGCTTGGACTGGTTTTAGGTTTTTCAGTTGAATTAATCTTCAGATTGGTGCATAAAAGTCTAAACACCACCCCTCTTTAACTTCTTAATAGGGATGCACGATGTTGGATTTTTGCCGATATCCGATATGCCGAAAACCTCTTTTGGCCAATACTGATAATCACAAGTTTGTTTGTTTTTTTCACTGTAAAGAATTGAATTGAATTGGTTTTTATTTCGGTCATGTCGACACACATATACAACATCACACATTGTCAATAGATGATCACATTGTACATGTCCGAAAGGGAAGACGGGAGAAGCAGAGCTTATCTAGTCCCGTCCCCGTTTACTCAATATTTAGTCTCCTCTTTTTCACATTTCATCAGAGTAATATAAATTTTGATTCCATTTACAGAACTTTGCGTAATTATTTATTGTCTTTTAGTGTCCATAGTTGATTTGATGTCCAATTCTATTTTTCTTTTTTTTTTTTTTTTCTTTATTTTGCGTGAGGCATTGTCCTATTAGTGTCCATAGTTGATCTTTAATGTCCAATTTTGTTGTCATGTAAGGCATTGTCTTTTTGTGAAGAAAGCTAAGTCTATCCTGTACTGGAATTTATATGTTACTCTTATTGTGACAGTCTTATTTGTTTAAGAAACACACATAAAACAAGACAAAAAACATTTGATTTTACCATAAATAATAAATGTATTATTTTTTCAAACTCAAGACATTCAGTATTGAAATACAGAAAAATAATTTCTTTGGATCACATGAACTTTAAATGTACAATGCATTTTTAAACATAACCAAGTTGCATTTGATTATTTTAGAGCTACTGTAACAACCTGGTGACAGACACAGAGCTCTGCAGTGCAAATAAATGAAGTGCTACAATTTATTGAAGGAGTTTATTTTTCAGATGGAAAATAATAATAATCCTAACTGAAAAGCACCTTATCGGCTGTGCCTATCGACAGAAATTTTCATATCTGCCGATACCTATAAACGTGTTTTTAAGCTTTTATCAGCCGATACCGATATTGTGCCGATAATTTCGTGCATCCCTTCTTCTTAAAATGCAAATATGAAACTAAATGCATTAAAACTCAAATAACAAGTCACTGCAAACACTATTATGTGAAGAACTGAAATAAAAACAGAGTTGGTGTGTTTCAAAGTGAGGTTGCATGCTCTTACTTTGTGCAGAGGATGCATGCTGTCCTGGCCATAACCAGAGGGTCCAGGCTGTGGGTGTCCAGAGGGGGGAGGGCCAGGGCTGGGGCCCATCATGCTGTGAGAAGAGCCTGGAGAGGGCCCAGGGCTGGGGCCAAGCATCGCCCCCGGAGAGGGACCAGGACCAGGGGAAGGACCTGGACGAGGTGTGCCTCCCATGGGGGGGTCTGGTGTGGACATCGCCCTGGATCACCTGCTCTTGCCTGAGCAGCAGGGACCTGATGGAGAGAAGGTAGGAGGGTGTGAGAGAAGAGATGATGATGTTTGCAAATATGCAGTATGCAAAGGTCATAAGGGGTGATTAATTCACAGGTTTGGGCAGACAACACTAAAAAATAAAAATACCTAAATACTGCAAGTGCACAATGTTCAACTTCTCTATTCAGGTTATTTAATGTGTAGGATTAATCTTTGCAGAATAGGGGTGAATTCTGTCAAACGCCCCCAGATGAGAACTCCCCGTGCTGCACCAAATCACCCGCTCGGCGCATATGCAATAAGAGCACTGCATGAGAACAGAGACAGGGGAAATTCCGTAAATTATGCACATGAGCCCCATGCTGCTGAGAATTTCTCCTGTCAGTCCATGAAAGGGTGTCTCGTTAAACATAAAAAAGGGGAATGGCGGACTGTGCTTGTGAGACTGACCTACCCGCATCAACAGGACAGGCGGTTCTGCGTGGATCTCTACGCTCCCGAGTTTGCTTTTGAGGGAGATTAAAGAACACACAGCAGTTGTCGCAATTAGTCTACTCACCCTCTTTGAAATCTGCCTTCAAGCGTTGATTTGTTTCACCGACGTGGCTCGAGCGCCCCCTCCACCGCTTCTATGACCGAATGTCTAGTCACGGCTGTCCGGCAGCGCGCATGCGTGCGCAGCGACAACAGGGCCCGAGTCACAGGGAATAACTTAACATTAATAAGTGCTTTGGATCATCATTGACGTATTTGGGGGGTTTTGTCAGAAACATAAGAAAATATATGAATCAAGTGTAAAGCTTCTATCACGCACACCAAAAGAAAAGGGTCTTCGCGTTATATTTAAAATACAATTTGAAGAAAACACGTTTATATTTTCTACCAAAATTATTTAGAATATAAAAAACACGAAATATTTACATAATTTCACCAATAATTCCACCTTTTCACACCTCGTTTAGTGTATTTTTACTGTTAATATATTATATTTATTATTATTATTATTATTATTATTATTATTATTATTATATTTTTATTTTCTGAACCATGGAAGCTTGAATAAATACTTGCTAAAAAAAAATAATAATAATCGAAAGAGAAATTCAAGAATAAGTCCAGTTTTTTGGTCGGCATGTTTTAGTATGCCAAAAATGCCATAATCTATTGTTCTTGCACACAACAAAGATGAAGTTTTGATGCATGTGGTGATATCCTGAAAAGACCTTTCACTACTTATTCTAGTGAGTTCTATTGAACTGTATCTGATGAAAAAGACTGAAATTAGAAGAACTTAAAGAAATCCAAGGTCTCACTTCTGTTCAAGATAAAGCAACCAATGTATGTTAAGTTTTCCGATGTCAAGATATGTCACTATGCTCACTGATGATCTTGTTTTGTATGATTTGTATTTTTAAAAAGAAAATTGTCCATAAGCTGCCTGTCTAGGATGTCTTGTACAAATCAGACATACATAGTAACAACACTGTCACGATGAAAGGTGGTTTTAGCTCACTTAACAGTTTGTTGTTGCCTTATTTCTTATTAGGTTGTTGGTGTTTTGTTGGGTCATTGTATCTTTAAAAAAAAGGCCTCTAAGTCAAGGTTGATGCACTTGACTTGCTCAAGGTTTCAGCTGCTGAGATATTATCCTCTTTATGAACAGAAATGTAATATTTCTTACCAAGGTGATCTGCAAAATAAACAGGGTTAAAAAGCACTTATCCATCTGAGATAGTTACCTTTAAGACTCATCTTTAAAACAAAAAGAGAGCCTGAAGCTTGACACACAAAAAGCGAGGCACATGTTAAATGTGATTCCAGTGTTGTGAAGTTTAATCAGGACAAAAAAACAGTAGTAGTGCAACTTGCAGAAGAAGCCTTCATGTAAAAAAGAGACAATAAAGCACAAATGACATCGCAACAGAGGCTAGAAAACCATGATCCATCTTCGGCTGGTCTTTGAAAACCAAACATTTCATCCAAACAGACTGTTCAGACTTTAACTTTGGGATTTAAATGTATTCAGATTTTTCAACCTTACAGCAAAAGCTCCATTTAAAAAAACATCCATCTCTAATTAACAGGTAATTTCTCTCTCTCCTCAGTACTACAGCTGACGTTAGCCCTTTATGAAAACTGAAACAGACGATTTTTGAAAGCCTTTCATTCTTCATGATCAAACAAACAAAAAAAAAGCCACACAGCCAAAGCATGTGGGAGATTAAGACTCCAGTCAGCTGTGAGAAATTTGGGTCAGATTGCAACACAGAAATGAATTTTCATCTTTTAAAGATTAAACCTGGAAGAATTTGTAACTTCTGTGTAAGTGCGAAGGACAGCAGAAATCTCAGTAAGGACTAAACGAATAAACTACATCACACTAACTTGCACACACACATACACACACTCACACAGTTTCATAAATCTGATAAATACACATAAAGAAGGAAAAATAACAGGAGATTTACAGCAGGTGGTCTATAATACAAGTTGAGAACAATTTTAGGCATAATCCACTTTCCCTGGACCAGTGAGATCACTAAAGGTACAGTGTGAAGAAAAGGGACACTTAGCGATATCTAGAGGCCAGATTCTGGACTAAAGAGAGGAAGAAGCTCCTGTGTGATCCTCCTTTGTACAAGGTTTTACAGCCAAAAACTTCAACTTATACAAACGATTCTGCACACAAAAAACAATCTTCCTTCCAGTTTGTGCATATAGTGCTGCTGTGGAATCACATCAGCAGCTCATGTGTCTTGTTAAATTCCCCTAATTTCTTCACACTGCACCTTTAAAGATTTCAGAGACCACATAATGCCTTCAGTGCATCCAGTTTCTTTCAGGACAAAGAAACAGTAATGAGAGTTTCATTTAAATACTTGAAGCATCTTAATTTACTCAACCTCGAGGCTTTCAAGGGTCAATCAAGTCAATCAAAAGTCTGTCTATAATCCATTCAGAAATAGCGCTTTTGCTCAGTAAAAAATAAAAAAGCTTTAACCAGCAGCCTCCATTGCTTGTTAGCTTATAATACCCATCCACTCTACTGGGATGACAGAGTCCTCCAGTTTGTAAATCCCACAGAGGGACCGTCATCAGAAGTCCTTCCCTTAAAGGAGAAGAAATGTCCACTTCTGCCCCCTAGAGGTGAGAGCTGACAGAGCATCCTTACAGGAAGACAAACTCGTCACTGTTTCGTCTGTTGTTACTCCTCCCATGTTTCCCCCCTGGTGGCAGAATGTGAGCAGGAGGTCCGCTGTGATTGCTGCTGTGGCCTTCAAGTCCATAATCCTGACTCTTGCCCTCCACGAAGGTAAAGATGGGGTACTTTTCCTTTGTTGAGGACAGGGCCTGATGGGAAAAAGCTAAACTTGTCAAGAGTTTCAAAAACACTTCACAAGATTTACCAAGCCAATGGATAAAACAAAACTAACTAATGTCAGCAGAGAGCTAATTCATGTCAAAGAAAAGCTTCAGCGTAATCTCAGGAATTCAGGATCCATGTTTTTCTAACATAAAAACAACCATGCCTCTGTCCATGAATCTGAGCCAAGGGATGTTTGATGAAATTGTGTTTGTATGTTGCTGTACCATTCAACTTGACTCTGCCTGTCACTGGAATTAAACTTATTCTTTACATCCTGTACAGACCGTGCCCTGAGAGTTTAATCTGACTGTCCTTTGATAAGCAGAATATAAAGACTCTGCAGAGACCAGACCGTTTGAGAGGGAGTGGGATTGACCTCTGGTTCAGGAAATGTGATGATCTGGCTTCATATGAGCAGCACAGAAAGATGGAGGGATGCCACATCACTGCAGCAAGTTGAAGGAAAGCTTAAAAAGTTCAACCTAACCCTTAACTACTTCACAAATGTTATGCTTGTTGTTGGCCTGTTAGTCATGCTGTCCCCTGCAGGTTGTTTAATGAGGTTTCTGCCTTGTTACATAAACTACAGGTTGTAGCATGGTTAGCATGACTTCTGGTTTGCTCTCAGTCACACACACAAAAAAAAATTTTAAAAGACATTTTTCATAGCAGCCTCCGAGACAGTTGTAGGTCTTTTTTACTTTTTTTATGTAAAAGGTAAATCTAGACCAAAGACTGTTTAATAAATGGATTAAGTTTTTGTGATGTCATTCATTCATTTCTGATTCAGAGTTCTGAAGCCCATCGTCGAAGTGAGTCATGACTGAAAAAAGAGGCGGGCCTTTAGACTCTTCTCAAACAGCTACAGGGTGCCTCTCATTCAGTCAATTCAGCAATGCCTTTAAACACAATTCATGTAGTTTCTGATGTTTCTGCAGCCAGTGGCAGATGAAATCTGGGAGAACTGCAGTTTTTCACACTTACACATAGGCCTCATTTAGCCAACACACTGTGGTTCACACCTGTGAATGATATCATGCAAATAACCAAAGTAGATCAAGTATATGGAGGGTGTGCAGCATCTAAAGTTCAGCTCTTTGGAGCTCCAAGTTTTTTGTTTTTTCCTTTCAACAAAGGTTAATTCTGATGAATTTTAGTTTTATTTTCTAGGTTCAATATAAAGATGTCCCTTAATATCAGCAAGAAATACATGCTTTCATGACTTTTTTCTTTCTTACTGATGCCTCTTCACAGTCCTGTTATAAACGGTGCTTCGATGCCATCTGTAACACTTTTGTAAACACTGAAATTAGGGATGCACTAATCGGATCCTGGTATCAGCCCTGATACAGCCTCTTAAAAGTTGGATTGAGTCTCTTTGGGAAAGGATGGGTCCAAACTCCAAACTTGACACTAAGGCCAAACTAGGATTTAGTCTACAAGGTATAAAATTTACAACTACATTGTCATTTTTGTAAATTCTGAAGCTTTGTTTCAGCTAAACTGCTGTTAAACATTCTAGCACTTCTAATTTAAATGAATATCAACCTCAGTAATTCCATGTGTACCCATTTTATGTCTTTTGCGCAAAACATTACCAGTCTTATCCAACAGTAGAGCGTGCAGCTTATTATTTAACACTTGTATTGGATCTGTATCTGTATAAGTTGATTACCAAAACCCAGGTATCTGTATCTGTATCGGGACCAGAAAAGTTAGATCGGTGCATCTACAACTGAAATATTGTTTTTGTTTTGTCTTGCCTATACCAACCACTTAGAACCTGTGAGGGACTGAAAACAAATTAACAGCCCTTGAGACAGGCAAATAAACTCACAGTAACATAAGGTTCCAGTAAACTAAGACACACATATAAGCTGAGCATTCTCCAAGTTCCAGTTTTTGTTAAAAAAAACAACAACACAAAAATATTTTCCATCATTTTTCCTCATCGCTGACTTTGCAAACTTTTGATTTACTTATCTTGTCAAATTCATACTGTAAGGTGTTTGTAAAACAACTCACCACACTGACAGCAGAACAGAGGGATTCAAAGTCCTTCTTGTTCTTGGCGTAAAAGCCAATGGTGCAGCTGGGGTCCATGCGGTTGAAGGGCATCTTTTTAGGAGAGCTACAATGGAATGACTAGAGGGAGACAAACAGACAAAGATGGCACTATTAGGATCAGTAAAAGTTCACCCATGTTTTCTTAAATCCACAGCAAAACTGTGGAGCGAGTCAGATGGTCCAAATCCAACATAACACTGAGGCAGTGGAACCAACCTCCAGTGAGAAGTTGACTTGAGAGACGTCGACCACAGGCTGGCAGTAGTGAGGGTCCAGATACAGCAGCTGCTCGTCTGAAAGAGGAGGAAGAAAAAAACTAATCAAAACAAAGAACAAACCTGACTACAGATGAATGTCTCAGTCACATGTGTGATGTTTCTATATCCTGATATCTTTTGACCACAGTAGCTGCCAGGTGTGAGGGTTGTATTGATAAAGTCCTCAAGTTGCCTCAATTTTTTTTAGAAAACTGCACAAAAAGTCACGTGTGTTTAATATTCTTCAAAAAGATCCAGGATAAGGTTTGTGTTCTGCAGAGTTCATTGGTTTGAACCTATTTTTCACTCCTTCCACTGCATGTTTTCATGACTATTGATCAAATTCCAGTAATGAGAAATCAATGATTGCCAAGAAGTCTTTTTTAGGAATGTTGTTTTCTGCTTCCCTGTGCAGTAGTTGCATTGTCAAGTTTGTTGTTTGTTTAAAGAAGAACAGGAATCTTATTTACATTTTCTAAGCTTGTCTCACATGAACAACCTGTTTGGAGTTTTGCCACTGTTTAAGCTGTGCAGGAGGAACTCTTCCAGTATACCCCTCTTCTCTTTTTATATCTTTTTGTTTAAGTCACAAACACCAGCTGTGAGCTCACAGATGTTTAGCACTTCTTGATTTTTTGATGAAAAACACCCCATGCTGAACTTGTCTTGCTCAGTTTTATATCCAAGCATAATGTTAAGTGTAATTTACAGTAAAGTTATGAGCACATTTACCTTGAAAGCCCATGAAGTATAGTGAATGCTTTGGCTTGCCTCCAATAATCCCAATACAGCACTCCAGCTTTAGGATGTTCTGGAAATGACAGTGAAGGTTTAGATGTGGGAGAAAATTAATGTGAGGCAGCAATTCGTTAGAAGGCATTGTGTGTCTTTTCAGACCTTCACACATTCAATGTAGGATGGATTGATGGCCTCCCCTCCAAGCCGTACAGGGACCAGTATGATGACGGACTTCCAGGCTTGACTGGACGAATCAGGGGGAGTCTGGTTTAATGACAAGTCACATAAACGCACCACGTCCTCTTTGTACACTGCACGGAAACAAGAGGAGAAAGCACTTAAAAACACATGCATAAAGACTTTATTAAGTGAAAATATTTTTAAGAAGTAAGCTCCGAAAAGAAAAATAATGCTCCATGTGATATTTGTGCTTTCACCTGTGCAATCCTGGGCCACATATACTGCCAGGTTGTGGACAGCAGGTGTTTTGGCCACAGCTTTCCTAAAATAGATTTATCAAAACTTTATTAATGTCAAAGTGAAGCAGAAACCTAAATCCTGCAGGAAAAGAAATCCCTCTGATGCTCTTACCGTAGGATGTGAGCCACTATAGAGGGGCCGTACCAGTCACCAGCCTTCTTCCCTGAACTTTTGCCAATTTCCACAAGTTGATGAACTCCAAAGGGAGCTGGGGGCTGATCCCCGAACCAGGTGACCAGTTTGTGGTGGATGGGCTCCGCTTGCCTGTCCCTGACAGACTCAGGCCTCTTTTTCTGGCTGCATTTGGGTGCTTGATCATTTGTCGAAGACTTCTCAGGAGTATTGGATCCTCGAGGAGAGCCAAAGGAGGGGATGGGTACTCCTCCAGCCCTGACAGGCGAACGGGGTCTGAACACCTCAAAGTCTACATCAGTCAGCTGCTGAGCATCTGGCCATACCCAGTCTACAAAACACAAAGATAGTTACAGAAAACAACAAACTCTGCTGCATCTCAGTCCATAAATGATTCTAATTTCAAAACTGTGCATCAACGTAAAAAGACAAACCTCTGGGCATTAAATGAACGAGGAGCCCCTGTGCCAGCAGCATCTGCCCGCTGCGTAACATACAGCCCCAACCACAGTCCGTGGTCCACGTGGAGCCCTCCAGCTGAGGGAACTCCCTCCTGTAAGTCAGCCAGATTCTGGACATAAAAGCCAGTCCAAACCGCTCCACCTCGTCTGGAGAAAGGACAGTGGATCAAGAAAGAAGAGACAAAGAGAAGTGTGTATGTCAGTGAAATAAAAGTGAAGGGGAAATGTTATTTATAAACCCTGCCAGCCTTCACAGAGAGTGTGTTAAACAGCTGCAGTTAACTAAAACTGACATCAACACAACACCTGGTGTCTGCATCTGCACCTCATTTGAAGGCTAATATGTGTATTTGGAGCTTACCTTCACTGTTGAGTAGATATGAGTGTCCCAGGACAGTGACAGGTGATATTTTATTGAAGGAGGTTTTGGACTTCACGGTCCATCCTACAGGAGGAGGTACGGGGTAACAATCATTCTAAGCACATAGAAAAGAAAACCTCATATTTGGAGATCATTCTACAAACCGTATTTGACATTGTTCCACGCTGACATCAGCTTGGCTTTCAGCTTGTCCATCTCATCAGGCTCTACGCTAGCTTCTCTGCTCTGATCCTGCATCTGCTGTGGCCGAAGACTGGAGCTGCCCTGCCGCTCCAGGGACTGCTGCCGTCGGCTGTCCACCATCTCATCCTGCATCACTCCTCCCACGTACTGCACTGCACTGGGGGAAACTGAGTTCATGTCTCTCAGGCCTCAGAGCTGTGCTCCGGTGATCCACATTGCAACACAGAACTGGAGACAAATTCAGACAAGAAAACCAGAGGATGAGGTCAATGATTGACTGATGCCATGAGTTTAAATACCTTACATGAGGCAGTTCCTCTCAATAAATGTAATATTATCGTATTTTTTATACATTTGATCTTTTACCTACCACTTTTAATGTGTTATTTTTCCCTGTCCACATATCTGTTATAGCATTTCTGCTTTTGCCCAGAAGTTCCTAGTGTTTTAAAATTTCCCTTTTGAAATGTTTAATGTACTTATTTCTTATCCGGTTCAAGGGTCTGTTGTGAAAAAGCAAATTTGTGATTTTGATTATTACTAGTAGAAATTACTAAGTGATGAGCTCTGGTAAAGTAACTTTTTTAAAGAATGTGTTACTAAGACAATGGCACGAGAAGTGAAAGTACAATGTTATAGATTAACTTGTTCAGATTACGGTTTCGCAGCACTGTGGTTTAAGAAGAAATGACTAAAAGTGCTGAAACACAGTCAAATGGTGTGAACAATTTGCGAGTTTAATGAAGACCAGAAGAGGACCTTTAAAAAGGCTTCAAAAATAGTAGACATGATATAAACAGGATTTAACATCAAGTGTTTTACTTTGTTATCTACACGAGTAACCTAGAAGAACTGAGCAACAAAGCCAATTGTAATCTTAAAAAAAAAAAATCCCAATAAATCCACATCTAATAACAACACTTTTAATGTTTGGAAAACTTGGATTGGAGCTATGTGGTTTGGATTTAAAGGATTTTCCTGTAAATGCATCAACTACTAACACACTTGTTTGTGTAGAGAAAACTTCTGTAAAAGCTAAGTATTAGGTTTTATGCATGGATTATTTGTCAAACTGCATTTCTGAGGCTATGAAAGCTGTTTTATACTGCTGAAATCACGTGCTTAGACTTCCCTGCAAAGGAAAATATCCAGCCAACAAGCCAAAGGCAGGTGCTCACTTCCGTAATGGTACAAACACCACACAAAACAACGCAATACTGTCGGAGTAATTTTGAGTCATATGTTGTCTGCTGATTTCGCAATACACAAAACACAAAGGAAAGTACAAATGACTTCCCTGACCTAACCCTAAAACCGATGAGTTGTAGTTTCAACAGAGAAGCACTGCGTCCAGTCACACACACATTTCAATGACGGGAATATTTCTGTGAAGAATAAACTATCATGTGATCAGCATTTGACAACCAGCATGTCAGCCTTTCTCAGTTCTTTGAAAATCATCTGATTATGGTGGCTGCCATTATTCATCACTGTCGATCAAGCTGTTTGGCAAGTAATGCAATTATTCATCACGGGATGGAGTCAGATCTGTCACGAAGCGGATAGTTCCCCTCGATCATCATGTCGCAGGACCCAAAATTAAGTCATTAGGTTATTTCCGTAAGAAAGCAGATATGTTTCTCTATCATATCAAAGCCCTATGATCAAGCTACCTCTGCTCAATTAACATGATATTGTTTTTAAACGATAAAATAAAACTGACAGATGGAAGTGACATCTCCTTCTGTTAACTCCTGGCTCTCCTTCTTTTTATCTCTGTTGCAGCACAGTTAAGTCAACGGTAACTAAAAGGAATTAATGCCCATTCACTCATAGCTAGCTATCGGTCACATGACACGTAAAAAGTACAATACAGTACCCAGTCTCAGTCACATATTACAAGAAAATGTTTAAAAGCTAATATCTGCTTTTAAAGCGACTATATATTACAGCGACTATAATACCGACAAGGCTACAGCTGCTCCTCCTTTCAGCAGCAGACCAAGTATGCATGAAAAAGAATTTAAAACAAGTTAATTAACATACCTGTTGTCAAATATGTTTAAACTGGCCAGCACCTTGAAGCAGGTTGAATCATTTCAGCATTAGCGTCACTCCTCGTACTGCAGTCCCGGATAAATTCAGTGTATTAGCGTGCTAAAGCTAGCTAACTTTCGCATTACAAAAAGCTAGCCTCCGGCGTTAGCTTGCTAGAATACAACCCACGCTGACAAAAACACTCTCCTTTAGGGATAAAACTGTGTTAGATATGAGCTCCTGAATTCCACGAACAAGTTTATTTGTATTCGCTGTAAGTAAGATGACCGAGTATGTAGCTCTTGCTGTCCAAACGCCGCTTTAGCATCCCTCTTTGACAGCAGAGGGCATTTACTTCCTGTTGTCCTTCCCTGACGCACTCAATTGGTTGGAACGATTACACTAAGGATTCTGATTGGACGATACTCCAATAATACATTTTAGGGGTTTGCTATTGGCTGCAAAGTTATGTAATCCGTAACCAAGGCTACAGATCGTGAGAGTGTAAATGGATAAATTTTGCTATGTGCTACTGAGGTCCAAAGCTTTTAATAAATCTTACCAATGAATAAAAAACGAACACTTGAAATTATTTCAAATGCATTTCCACTTATGACCTCTTCTTCACAACTATATAGTTTGTCTCCTTAAACAACATAAGTTTGTTCCACTTTCCATTATTTGGAAAAAAAGAAAATTACTCCATATCTATGAGATAAAATAATACTTCATTTGTCGTTAAGTTGAGACATTTAATATGTTACAGTAACAAAGTGGATGCAAACATCTAATATGGATGCACTTGTTAAGGGGTATGATGATGTTACTATAAGATAATTGCACAGTGGTGGAGGAGACTGCCACTGGACAAGCTTTGGTGTTAGAGTCTCCTGCAAAGAGTGGGATGAGTTGTCAATCAGAGACTTCAGCTTGGCCGTCATTCCCCTGTCATTCACCACCGGGTCCAGAGTGTAGCCCAGGACAGAGCTGGCCTTCTTCTCTAGTCTGTTCATTTTTTTTCCTGTAACCAGTCAATGTCAATGCTACTGCCCCCACAGATTATTTATAAAAAGATGGCTAAAGCCACCACAGAGTCAAAGACAGACTTTGGAAGTGCTCCCCCAACATCTGAGTCTCCTAAGCAAGAAGAGTCTGTTTTGTCTCTTTTTTTGTCTTTCTGTCCTCCATTAAAAACTCATTATTCCCAAATATAGCTACTGCATGTCATTATTTAAGCTGCAATTGCAGGTATAAAATAATGCAGTTATTTAAATTTTCCCACATGCTCAGTGTGGATGAAAAGTTAGGCTGTAAACTGAGGGTAGCTGGTTGCAAGACTGTCATCTAAAGATTAAAGAAGTGAAAGGTGACAAGTTTTGGAACAAATCTCTGAATTTTATTCCACATACTGCACTTCAGGTGTCTGCATTTAATTACATCTATCACAAACAAAAAAATGCCCCATGGTACAAATAAAAACACTTTCAGTGAACAGAGAAATGTGGAATGTTTTTATACTCAGGTTTAGTGTTCATTTGTAGACTCCTTATTTTTTATACAGTATATTTTCTTTTTTTTTCTTCAAAGTAATTTACAAACAATGCAAGTAAATAAAAAACTTTTTTTTCCCAGATAAAGTGCATATATACTACTACTCTCTCTGTCAATCACAAAAAGAAAAAAATCAAACAAGTAACACGAGTATAGACACCACTGATTGGGCAAAGGCCTGAAAGTGAGCACAACAGCTGTAGAAGATTACATTACAGTCAGTTTTATGAACCAGGAGCTGACCTGATTACTGGGTTTTCTTACATAAAGATACAAAAGAACTCCTTCTTAACAGTACAATATATTAGACAGCATATTTAAAAATGTCAATCCCTATTCCAGAAGGTATAATTAACAGTCAGGTGAAGACCACAACATCAGGAGGAGGAATAAACTCATTTTTCAAGTGTTCATTTGATAAATACTGCAAATATTGTGTTTAGAAACATAAATGCATATTCAGTAATCCTATGGCTGATATTTGTTTGGGTGGTCGTGGCTTCATCAAAGAAAGTCTCACACATGTATTTCATAAATACTTTATGAAAACATGTTCAGCAGTGGGTGCTTTGAGCCACTGGAGGGCAGTAGAATACAACACAATAAATAGAAACTGCAGGATGTAGCGTGTACAATCTCAAGACTTTAAAATTCTTTCTAAACCCTCAACTAGTTTTAGTTTTAAGATTCATAGATAAAATGGAAACTAAAATAGATCTGTACTGCATTAAAGATAATATTACAGAGACCAACTTCCTACTGGCTATTGGCCACTTCCAGCTTATTGTCACTGCTCCCTGCATAGCTGTGCACTTAACAACATACATACAACAGCTAGAGGTTAGTGTTGGAGAGCATTCAGCCAAATCAAACTGTCATACAGACCAAGCCATAGTTTTCTGAGACTAAAGTATAAAATTTATTGTTTGAACTTTTGCCTTGGTGTGAAGTTGCTGTTGTTAGTTGAATCAGTTTATATTTGCTTTAAAATTAGGATCACTGAAATCAAACAGCTGTCACAAATCAAAGATGGGTCAATTTTTTAAAACTTCCTGCTCAAGTCTGAAAATAAACTCAGCAGCTCTAAGACAGCTGAAGAAGAGCGTTTGCATAAGATTATGTACACCAGATTACCGCTAAGTATAGAGGAGGAGAATAAAACCAGGGTTGACGAGAGACAGATGCTTTTGTGTCTTAGCATTTTGTCCTTTCCAACACTCTCGCTGGCATGAATGATGCAATGATACTACCTATTGGTAATTTACAGAGCAAAATATGAGCCTTAGACTGATCAATCTGCCCAACATATGGTGCTTAACATCAGCATGTCCATTCTAACGAACCCAACAAGCCCTTTAACGCCTTACAGTATGCTACATCCATGACTGTCTGCCTTTCCTAGTTAGATGCAAAACACCACATACGTTCACCATATATGTGCTTTAATTATTCTACACACACTATCCATTTATAAATAGAGTGACCAAGCATTCAGCAAAGGAAGCAGCTTTCACCGGGTCTTGACCGCTGCCTGTTTATTTCCAGCTCGGTTCCTGTCGTGACCCTTTCTGTGTCAACCGTGTCGAGTATAATTACTGCAAACACTCACATACTTCTTAACACACTAACTCACACACACTCGCCTCCCAATCCACCGACTGCATGAGTATGGATTTAAATGCATGAAAATCAACTGCTGACATGGCTGCCTGCTGTGGTGGTGGTGTGAGTGTTTGTGTGTGCGTGTGTGTGCGTGTGTAGGCTACACTTCTTTGAGGCAGAGGGAGCGGAGAAGAGCTGTGGTAGCCTTCCTGCAAAGGAGAGATAAGCGCTGAGCCTGAGCTCTCTTAGCTCTGTAGCCTTAAAGAACCACCGGAAATAGACCCAAGGTGGCTTCACACACACACAACACACACAGAAGCACTGTGACAGGCAGACATAGCTGGACATTGTTTGATGTGACACTCACTGCTGTGTCTGACTGTGCACATCAGCCCAGTAAACTGCAGCATGAGGAGAAAATAAGCGAAATCATGTTTTGATTTTTACCCGCTGTATCCAAACTGAGGCTGTGTCTTTGTGTTGTTTGATACAAGATTTACATTATGCCTGAACTCCTCCTGTTTCAGTGTCCTGTTTGATAAACAGCCAAAGACAGAAGGGCTGATTGAAGGACAAAATAGAGTTTCTGGATTTGGTATTCACAGTATTCAGCATGTTTTGATCGGTAAAGCACTTTTTGACCTTCTTGTACTTATAATACATGTTCAGTACATAACCATATGACATGCGTTCACATAGACCCACACACAGATACATCTGATAAAGTGTTCCACATCACATTAAGAGTCTTCTTATTAAATACTTTAAAATAGAAAATCAACAGATAATGCACCTTTACAGTAGATTATTTTAAGTTAGAGTCAGTCCATGATCAGATCAATAAATAACATTTTATATACATTTAAACTGGAATGTACATTGCTTTAAGTGCTTGACTTCTGTTGCATTATTCTTCAAAAAAAGGCATCTTTTCTTTCTTACTCAGACCAGTTAAGGAGTCATATTTTTGGTGGGGTGCTACCTGTAGCGCCCCTTTCAAGTGGTGAACCTGCAGGACTTTGTGTCACCACAGCAGCTCCAAGAGCCGCTCGACCTCCTGCAGGAGTGTCAGACTTCCCTGCTGCCCCTCCCTGCTTCTCCTCTGCTGCTTTACTCTGCTCTTTGCTCTTGGCCCCCTCCTGAGAGCCCAGCTTGATCGGTCCGAGGACGTTTTTGGCCACAGTGGTCAGCTGGCTGACGAAGCTTGTCTTGTCGCCAGGGGAGACAGGCCGTGACTTACAGAGGGAAGGGCCGCACAAGGAGGGGGTGACAGCGGTCGGGGAGGGAGAGGGGGAAGGCGAGTGCTCCTCCACCACCTCCAGGCGACACTTGTCCTCCCAGTCCAGAGTTCCTCGGTAGCAGTTGACCGGGCCAAGCCCCTGCCTCACCTTCCCAAGTGAGAGCGGCTGTCCGTGTGGGGGGACGACAGGAGCCAGAATGCGAGCTGGGAGTTTGGGGCTTTTAGGGCTGATGTCCTGAGTTCTGGAGTCGCTGCTTTCTGCTTTTCTCAGGCTGTCCCCCACACCTGATGGTTTAAAGGATTTGCCGATGCTCGGAGGACCTGCTGTCACTGTGGCGCTCATGCTGATGGACTTCTCCGGGGTAGAAACAGAGCTTTTGGTGAAAGCAGAAGCTGGTAAACCAGGCTTTAAAATCCTGTTGTTTCCTTCCTGCTTTGGTTCAGTTTTGCTTCCTAGCGGCCCCACAGCATCCTTGCTGCTAGATAACAGGTTTTTGGCAGCTCTGAGGTCTGGCTGTTTTGGAGTGAAGTCTGACAGAGTCTTTTCAGGCCCCCTGTGACCGACTAGACCCCCTGTTGTTTTGGTGGGGGTGCTGGGAGTTACTGCTTTTGTGGTTTCTGCACTGATCCTGGAGCTGGGTCCAGCCTGTGGGCTCAGAGGCAGCTCAGCTGTATGATGAGGTTTTCTTGTTAGGGATGATGGGGACACTGTAGCTCCCACTCGACCCAGTCTCTCCAGGACTGCCCCAGTATCAAAGTCTCGGTCTCGTTCTCGCTCCCGCCCTCTTTCCCTTTCTTCCCTCTCCCTCCCTGCCAGCAGTGTTTCCCTGCTGAGCGGTGACTCCTGTCTTCCCAGTCTCCTCACAGGCTTTAGCACCCCGGTCTCTGGGGTGGAGGGGGAGGAAGACGAGGGCAGGGGTGGAGGATTGGGAGGTAGATTCTCCCCATCCGTCTCCAGCAGGCTCTGAAGGCCGAGCTCACAGAGAAAGGCATCCTTCCTGTACTCAGAGTGCTGCACCTCCAGGCTGTGCTTCCTCAGCGGACCCCCCAGCCCTCCTGTAGAGCTGGACTGGGTCAGAGGCGAGCCCAGCTTCTCTGCCGACTGCACACGTTTGAGGAGGGGCGACCGAGGGGGTTCTGCGCTCTTAGGTCTGGGTCTGACCACGGGAGGGGAGGAGTGGAGCTTCACAGGGAAGGACTGGGTGGTGTTGGAGCTTCCCACAGTGTGGCCCGGTAACGGAGGCGGAGACGATTGGGTTGGGGAAGGTGTGTGGGCCAGCGGGGAGAGAGGGATGTTACCAGCGGACTTACAGCGGGCGGAGCGGTACTGGCGGTGGAGTTTAGGGGAGAGGCCGTGCAGGGAGCTGGGCCTCATGTGCTGGGAGGGAGCGGGGGAGTTTGGAGTGCTGGAGGCTGGAGAGCTGCTCTGGGAGGAACCTGACGGTGAACAGAAAAGATCAATTAAAACACACCAAAGCCTTGGAGAACAGACATACCTATGAAAAGTTTGGAGTTAAAAGTTTGGAGAATTTTGCCTTTAAGGGGAGGTATAATTAGGATTAAATTAAGAAAAAGTCAAACTCTAAAAACAAACACATCTTGTTTGTGTCTCATTGTTTTTAAAAAGAGAAATGTTAGGTGACTTTTTTATGTTAAGACACATCTGTGTGTCTGTCCTACCCAGGTAAGAGGGCTCAGGGGTGGAGCGGTAGCCCTGAGTCGGGGAACGGGCAGACAAGCTGTGAGTCGGGGAGCCAGGAAGACTCTCGCTGGAGGATAAAGAGCGATTCAGAGAGGACAGACTGCGGCTGGTGTGCAGCAGGTTGGACTGCTTCGTGATCTTACGGAACAAGGAGTTACGCTTCTTACTGTGGGACAAAGAGACGAGGCATAAAGTAAGATCTGAAAACAAACATGAATCTGTTATAAAATTGTTTGTCAGATTTTCTGAAAGCACAGGCATTCAACATTATGAACGTGAAAGTATCATTCACCAAAAGTCTCCAGGGTCAAATATTTACCTGTCCTGACTGTCCTTGCCCATTGTCCTCTTATTCCGTCGGGCCATCTTACACTTGTAGCTGGCTTTGCGAGCAGGACCCACTTTGATGGAAGTGTTCTCGAAAGGCGTGGTTGTCACAGTCACCTTGTTTCCACTCTGCAGAGATCAATCATAGTAAATGATTCATCTGATTGCTAATTATATTCCTTGATCTGTAGAATTTAGAGCCGCAGTGTAAGACTGATGCTGAGAATAGCCTGCTCTTAAAATTAACAGCTTATAAATAGACTACTGAAGCCTTCACACTGACAGGAATAGAAGCAAAAGACAGAAATATTGATAACACAAATATAGATTAAAGTTCAGACAATGGAATGCTGCTTACTTTTAAGATGAGCTCCACCACTTCAGTGTGGACCAGACCGTGGACGGGCTCGCCGTTCACATGGGTGATGAGGTCACCAGCACACAGACCAGCTTCCTGTGCGGGGCCGCCGTCCTCAACATGCTGCAAGTTCACCAGAAAGAAATTCAAGTTCAGTAAAAAATTGGTACTTTCAAAAGTAAATTTGAGACCAATCTTTACAGTCCAGCTTTTCAATAATGTATAACTTAAAACTTTTTTATTCCTATGTGTTTGTGTCATTTATTTTTAATTCTCATTTTATTATTTGAATATGTAACCTTCACTAGTGCTTTTACTTATCTATAGCTTTTATCCTTACTCTTTTTATTAATCTTATTTCAACTTTTTATGCTATTTTACAGCATAAAATAGCATAGAACAGAATAGAATTGAATAGAAAATACTTTATTTATCTCCATGGGGAAATTCAGGGATCAGTAATACTAAGAAAGTGTGTAGCGCAAAAAAAGGTCCATAAGAAAATAGATAATGACAGTATCTATTGATTAACAGATTAATTATTATTATTATTATTATTATTATTATTATTATTATTATTATTATTATTATTATAATTATTATTATTATTATCAATAATAATAATAATAATACAAATAATAATAATAATAATAATAATAATAATAATAACAATAATAATAATAATTATAGTAATAATAATGATAATAATAATAATAATGATAATAATAATAATAATAATAAAAATAATAATAATAATAATAATAATAATAATAATAATAATAATAATAATAATAATTATTATTATTATTATTATGATTATCATTATTATTATTATCATTATTATTATTATAATCATCATTATTATTATTATTATATTGTTATTATTATTATTATTATTATTAATTTTTCACTTCTTGAAATAAAATATTCTAAAAATCAAAATTAATTTTCTTTTGAAGATGTTTGTGATACTATTGTATATTTATTTTCTGATTTTTTTAAAATCACTTTAAAGCACTTTGAACTTTTTTTTTTAAAAAGGTGCAATGTAAATAGAAAGTGGAGTGGATAAAATAACCCTTAATTCTAACCTTTGTTTGTCCACATTTTAGTGCTGTTAGAATCGAAGGAAAGCTTAATTTTTTTATTAGAGCGTTGAGAAAACATAGAGCAAGTTTGTTCCGAACACAAAAGCTGGAAGAAGAAATGTGAAAATCAACCTGTGAAATCTGCACCCCAAAAACAAAACCCATCAGCTCTTTGACAGTTTGAGGAGTTGTTGCAATCCTGTTTTTCCTGAAAGTTTTTGACACAAGACTTTTCAAAACTGCACACATGGCAATGTTTTCCTCACCCAAACAATGTGATGCACGCTGTAGATGTCACTGTCCCCGATGTAGACCCTGATGGCCCTTAGAGTGAAGCCGTACTTCTTTCCAGAGCGATGGATGGTGATGGGCGATCGCAGCACACTGACCACTGGGAAGAAGTCCCTGCTGGGTGAGGAGTCCCGGGATGAAGGGTTTGAAGAGAAAGAATGAGGAGACATGGGGCTGGCGAGGGGAGAGAAGCCGCCATGCTGCTCCACTGAAGACAGACGAAGAGGAAGAGGAGAGTTAGACTCTGTATGACTGAATAAACCAGGATATAAATCTGCTCTTCTTATGTGTCTCCCACCTGACGGGATGATGACAGACAGAGCTGTAGCAGAAGCCGACTTGATGACCTTGTTACCGGCTCTTGAGTTGCGCTTTTCCCCATCCCCAGACAGATGCTGATGCCTCGCCCGGCGGAGGACCAGGTCATTAGTGGCCCGAGGCCCTAGAGGGTCGTACAGAGGAGTCATCACATCTCGACCAACTGCTGCAGGACCAGGAGATAATGTAGCAATGGCCCCTGCAACTCCAGGTGTGTCTCCCTGTCGAGGGGATTTGTCTGCAAAGGTGTAGAGTCAGGTGGAAATCATAGATTAGAGAGGAAATAGCAACGTTAAGCATTTTCCAGCGGCTGACTGACTCAGCAGAAGCCATGTAATAAGGTATTACAAGCTGCTTTTTCACCTCCTCTTCTTTAACCCACCTGCTTTCCCTCTCTGATTTATTCATGATAACTTCTCCGGACAATTCCCCTCCTGTTTCCTCTCTTTAATGGTCTGTTCTTACAAAAGTTCGCTGTATTAGCTGACGCACCTGCTCCGTTGATCTCCTTCAGACTGTTCCTCTGCTCCAGGAGACTTGGCGAGGGGACGCTGGTTCCATCCAGCGAGGTCCCACGCACCTTGATGGGCACTTGGCGGGACAGGAAGTCCATCTCACCGTCCTGGGGTGAGGCAAAACGATGTGTGTCCATCAGTGCTGAGAAGCGTCTGCGAGCACCCAGGGGTGGGCTAGCATCTCCCTCCATGTACAGGGACTCCGAACAAGAGAGGCGCTTCCTGCACAGAAAAGATGATGTAGATAATTTTATATCATCAGATGTTTGTTTTACAGCTTAAAGTCTTGATGCTGAATGCTATTATAGACATGATATGATGACAATCTTGGCATGCTGGAAATTTCCAGGTATACTTAAATTTTTAGCATCTTCATTTAGCATCAAAGCATTAGTGCTGCAGGTATATGAAACACTTTAAGGTGAGTAGAACTGAAGCTTAACATCCTCCTGGTCTATTAAACTCTGCACACACATCTAATTAAAGTTATGAATGAGTGAAATGAGCTGTAGAGGGAAGAAATTGTAGCTGATAAGATGCTGTTGCTCTGTCCTCAAAAAAAAAAAATCCTGCCATTGTTAATGGGAAAGCCAAGAGATTAAAATCCAAGGGGGTGCACACAAAACTCTCAGGTTTACAATTTAGTTATGTTTATTCTGGACTCAGGAGGTTGTGTCTTATCTCTACAAGCTGCTCTGAGCAGAATTATCTCTAATGGATCTATAGCCTGAGGCGAAAGTGATTATTTTGAAATTTACATTAAAAAAAAACACTTAGAGCTGGGGCGATGTTATGGCATCACACAAGGGTTCCCCAAGTAGAGGTTGGGACCATAGCCTATAAAGAAAGGACAGCATGGCCCCACCATTTACCAATGTAAATGTTTTGAAGCCAAAAAACCTCTGTCATAGGCGCAGCCATTGGCAGCCGTTGTGTAGCCAGAGTCTGCACAGTAAAGACTGTGAGGAAATAATGGTTATTTTTTCTTTCCACAGTCTAATCTCTTCTTGGCTTTCCCTCCTGACATATTTTACAATCCCTGAAAAAAACACACGAGAACGGCAGCTGTCAATCATCATTAAAAGTGATGTAAAACCTAATTTTTAACCTCTTGAAACTAATGAAAACGAAACTTTTTAGACAAAAGAGGACTTGAACACAAGGCAGCCAAATGATATCTCTAAACCACCTCAACAATCAGATGTAAGAAAATTTTCTACGAGGTGATTAAATTTTTTTAAGTTTGACCACAGCCCATCTGAAATGACTGGGGAGACAGATTTTTTGACCTGTACAGCAGCCAGCCACCAGGGGGAGCAGTTTTTGTGGCGACCTCACTTTGAGCAGAGAAACATGACATATTTTTTACAGTCTAAGGTTGGGACCACCTGGCCCTTGATTACACAGCACAAATATTAATAGCACTGACAGGGGGTCGAAAAATTCCTTCAAAATCAAAAGTATTTACATTTGCATATTTCAGTCATAATTTATTAATGTAAAGAATCTAAGGGGCTACATCCTTTATTAAACCATGTGCCACATGACTCCCGAGTTGACTAAGCCAGGGTAAAGGATTTATTAGTTTGTTTGTTTGTTTTTAGGAGTGGGGGTATTTTGTTTTGCCTGTTTTCGATCGGTCTACAGCATCACTATTTTGGGGGGTTGCAGCCTTTTCAGTGTGGGAACCTCTGGACTAGCAGTTGGGTCATGGGCCCCATGAGGTCAGCCCTCCAGCTCTCAACCCAGACTCAAATCCAACCTGCATCCCTTGCACTTTTGCCCTGTTTTCTTCTCCTCTTTCCACTGTCCTGTTATCTCTAATTAAAAGTCCTAAAAGGATAACTAAAAAATAATTTAAGGTGAAGAGGTCTAATTTCATATCCTTCAACAAATCACCAATAAAGTCATGAGGGCATCATTCATAATAGATGAGATCAGAAATTGTGTTTACAGCCTCTAACCACCTGTATTAAATACTCCTGTATCACCAGTAATCATTGTAATCATGATAATACTGACATATTATTCAGTGATGCTCGTGAACCCATCATCCCCCTTCCACCTCCACCTACTTTCCAAAGTTTGTAAAGGTGCGGTTTGTTGCTGGGTTTTCAATCAAAGTGAGCGTTAAGTTTACCACAAATATATTTTTATCCAAAAAGTGTCAAAACTTGGTGTGGCAGAAAGAAGCTTTTCAAACACACTGAGGTATGTGACAGCCACTGCAGGCTCCTAAAAAAAGAAAACCTTCAGGGAAGCAGACTCTGAACACCTTCAGTCTTTTGAGTCAGTTTGCAGAGCATCCCGGCACACACACTTTCAACAAGCAGCGCTCACTTAATGATCTACGTTACTCACATCTCAGGGGATCCAGTCCTCCAGCTCTTGTCTCTCATGCTGAAGCTGCCGAGGCTCTCTCTTTTGGTTACCTTGTCCTCCCGCGGGCCCTTGTGCTCTCGGCGGGACACAGAGGTCGTGGCTTTCTGCTCCAGCTGAGACAGGTGCTCCATGCTGCTGTAGACCTGCAGGGGGGACATGGACAGATCAATGAGCCCTTTGTGTGTGAGCGGTTATGATCTATTCTGACAGATAAAGATGATCAGTGGAGGCTGTGGTTTACTTTTTGTTTCCTTTCACCGCATCTGTACGTTTCTAATATTCTCTATTTATATATTTTAGACTAGTTTGTTTTTGAAATATAGTCTCCTGCCAAGGCATGCATTTGTTTTGGAGGGCAGAACTTCTTTTAAACTCTTAAACTTTCTTGCAGGTTGATTTTTTTTTTCCTCAGGTAAAAGCACACTACCTTTTTGTGCTTCTCACTGCCAAACTTTGCAGGTGATGTGCCGTCAAAAGGACTTTTGGTCCATGTGCCATGAATGGATTTGTGTATTCCCACAAAAGACACAAGTAGGAAAAAGCATTTAGAAAGGACCGACTTGTCTGTGTAACCTGCAGTCAGAGAGGATCTCCCGCAGTGTCTTTGGATCAAACCAACTCGAGGGGGAGGGATGGATGCATTTTTGAGGTTTGAATGTTAGACGCAAGTAATCGACTTGTTTTGACTTGAAAAATTATTAGATGACAGGGCTACACTTACAAATAAGGAGTTAATCGGGATAAATTACAAGTCTGTAAAAGTGGAGTGGGAGACTGAGATAAAGAGCAACCCCTCTTAAATCAGGAGTGTTGGCTGGTCTATCTGACCTGGCTCGCTCAGCAAGACACGGGACAGGAGCTGCAAGTCTAATATGCGCGAGTCAGGAGCGGTCTGTCGTGTTAAAACTGGCGTTTTCAGAATGGAAATAAACAGACACCACTCCAACATCATAGATCAACAAGGCAAGAACGTACATGCGAACATACTTGTTTTGGAAAGTAACAAGTAACTGTAACAAATTACTTTTTTAAAGTAATTTTCCCAACACTGATTACAAGATTTCGCCTTAGAAATGTGATTCAGTCTGTTCATTCTGTTGCAATTCGATTGATTAGAAAAGAGCACATCCATGCTAAAATGGTGCTTTTGTTCAATGTAGACTCCTCTCTGTGTGTGAATTCATTAAAGGTCTTTTTTACACCTGCTTAGCTTAAAGAAAACCACTCTCCAGCCCTCAACTGTAGCTTCAAAGTCGTCTCAAATTATGTTAGAATTGGGCACTCCATGAAGCACTCGAGTCCGTCTCAAGAGCTCTTTAATGACTTCCCATTGCAAACATAAGAGGATGAATCAGGTGAAAGACAGAGGGGAGACAGATGGAAAGACAGAGACGAGGGGAGAGGGAGGACATGAAAATATGAGAGTCACACGAGGGGAAACAAGCACGAGCTGAGAAAATCACACTCCTGTTGCAGAAAATAACACGCTGGCACTGTAAGGGAGAGAGGAACACTCAGATTAGAAACCACAGAGATTAGGTTGTGGACAGAGTGCTAATAAAATCTAAAAAAGAAACAGTTCAGGTGATTAAGACACTAATCTCTAAAAAGGTGGAGAAAAAAAGAGCATGGAGGAGCCTCCAGATTAAAGAGACGGGAGCCTCTGTGTGGCTTAAAATAGAAACAGGAGACAAAAGGGAATAATGGTGTAAGAGTGACTAAAAGCCTGAAACTCCTCCTGAACTCAGAGACCTGGGTACAGCCTCCATATGCTGCTGCAGAGCTGTGTGACCTTATTTCATCTAATTCTGCTGCATGATAAAAAAAAAAGTGCCAAATGTGTGTCTGTGAAATCATGAAATGACAGAGAGGGTAAAAGACAGAGAGGTGAAAAAGGAGAGGAGACAGAGTCAGACCTTGCTGAAGCGAGGAGAGCAGGAGGAGAACTGTCTGATCTCCACAGGCTCGTCGTCATTGGTGTCATCCTCGTCGTACGTATTGATGTGATGATAACGATCCGAGCGAGCTGGAGGAGCAGGCAGACAGAGGGTGAAATATGCAGGCTGTCACCTTGACATAAAGTGCACATTTCTTAAAGGAGCAGTGTCAGGTAATTATTGTATGGCCTCATAAAGCCAGTATTGATGTGGCTGTTAAACTCTACAGAGACATGCTTCTTGAGGGGGACGTACTGTCAAAGTAACTGGTGTCCTCCTCAGACTCCAGGTGTGGGACAAACTCAGCTTTCTGTCTCAGCAGACTGTTCCAGTCCAGCTCCGTGAAGAACGAGTGCTGCTTCACCTCAAAGGCTCCACCTGGTAAAGAAAAGAAAAACACAATTAATCAGCATCACCTGAAGCACAGTGTGGATGAACAAACTAAAAACATAAAAGCAGGTCTGATCTGTTTTCATTTCATTTTAACCTTTTTTAAAAACCAAACCCAAAGACATTTATCATTTCATAATTTCACAGCAAAAAAGGAAGTGTTTCTGTCTGAAGTCAAGAAATTAAAGGACAAAACAACGCCTGTCTGTTTCCTAGCCCACGTGAATATTTTTTACTCTAACTAGCAAATTTCTTTCAAGGAGTCTTTTTTTGTCTTTTAATATCTTGAAATAAGTTATTTCATGGGTTTTAGATGAATGTCACACTTAATAAGTTAAATAAGACATTTTGACTATAGATGAGACATACTCATACAAACTCTTGCTTAGATTTCAGCCTCTGAAGTGTTGTCATGGAATATGGATGGGAAGAGAGCTTCTCAAAAGAGAGGCCAAAATTTTGGAACCACTACAGACTGGCTGAGCTGCAAAGATTATAGAAAATCCTGAGTGATAGAGAAAAGATTCTCATTTATCCTTGAATTATTTATTTATTTACAATTATTAACACCCTTAAAGCCAGCACAGGCAGCAGTGATCCTCTAATTCCTCCTGAAAGTACACATTTATTCAAACATTGTCCTGGTCAGTATGAGACACACGTGCTGTGGATTCACTCGCTTGTCATACCTTCCTGCTGATTGTAAATCCTCCTCCTCCTCCAGTGAGGATGGGAGTTAGTTTTTTTGACTCTTTTTCTGTTGATCATTTGTCAAACGTGAGTAAACTGGATAGCCTGTTAGCATTCAGGTCCTTTTCAGAGGATCAACAGATAAAGTGTGTCTTGTGGCATTTAGGTGTAAAAAAAAAAAAACGGAAAAAAAAACTTTGATACTTAAGCACGGAAGCCGAGAACAACCAGGGATTTATAATTTTGTTTTTTTTTAATTTGCACTGTTATCTCGTGATTACGACTTATTATCTTGTTACCTTGACATGACAAAGATCAAAATTATTGATGCTATATTCCTCTTGATTTCAACTAGACATGCAGATTTTCTTAATTTTGAGGGATCGGTGATCGGTGATTGATGATCAGGGATCGGTGATCAGCCCATTCTCACGTATGAAACTGATCTTATATACAGCCATTGTTGCTTTTTGCTCTGAGACCTAAAACTTATGACACTTTATAGGTTGTATTAGTTAAAAAATAAAGATTTTATTGTTTCACATGTATTGTTCAATGGTTTTCAATAAAATAAGATTGGAACATCGAAGGTATGCTGTCTGTTATAAAAGATAAAAAATCAAAATCGGTATCGGCAGGTCAGGCTTTTTAATGGTTGGTGATCGGTGATCGGCCAGAAATTTGTGGTCGGTGCAACGCCTCATGTTAGTTTGTTTACCTGACTGGGATTTTTTAGGGGCTACCAGTTAGCATGATCTTTGTTATGCCAATATAACGCAAAAAAGTAATTCATTATCACAAGTAAACAATCTTAGTTATATCGAGAAAACAAGATAATAATTCGTTATCATGAGATAACAGTGCAAAAAAAAAAAACCCTGGTCATTCTCGGCTTATGCTCATGCTAATTATGCCTGTTAGAACATTTAAAAGAATAGACCCAAAATATGAGATTTCATATTTATTTCAATGAGAGAAAAAAGCATCTTTATCAAAATCAAAGTGTTGTGTATTTTTTAACTATACAAGTGATTCCTGAAGCATCTGAGATGTACAGATGTAACGACTCTGGCTCTTTTGTGTCCTTGTCTGTATAGACAGGTCTCAGGTTGAATCAATTATGAACCAGCACCAGCCCAAAACTAACACCAGGACACCTTTTGGAGCTGACAGATATATCACATCTGAGAGGAGGGATATCAGGACTAGCTTTGTTAACTCCATACCACATAAGAAGCAGAAAATGTTGGGTCCATTTCATCATGTGATTTCCTGTTACACTTATTGGATGTACGCCGGGATATCTTTTTAGACGTGTTTCTATAAATAGCACTGTGCAGTCCTCTCACTGATGCAAAATGGATCCAAATATTCTATAAAGGTGGAAGTTGTTGTTACCTGTTCCCAACCTCACAAGAGGGTTGGTCTGCAGCAGAGCAGAGATGAGGGACAGGGCGTCTGCGGGCAAAGCCTCGTCCCCTTCTGGCCAAACTATGTTGTCTAAAACATTAAAGAAAGAAAGAAGAGTGATGAAATTAATTCAACAACAATCTGTCAACAGTGAACTAGTAGTTTTACCAATAGCTGATAGCAAAATATGATAATAAGTGGCCCTTATTAAAAAAAGCTGACCTGTGATGACCTGTCCGAACAGCTCCTCTGGAGTGTCTCCAAAGAAAGGCACGCAGCCCACCAGGAACTCATAGAGGATAATGCCCATGGCCCACCAGTCCACAGGTTTTCCATAACCCTGACGGAGAATCACCTCGGGAGCGATGTACTCTGGGGTTCCACACACCTGAGTTTAAAAAAAAAAAGAAAAAAAAGATAAATTAAAGTTCACACCAGATTTGCAGATGAAGAGAGATACATGTTTTCCTTCCAAATGCTGTGACAATGAAATGCCCAGGTGATAAAAGCAAATGAGAAACTAAAGCAGCAGAATCTGTTGACTTTCCAGTTACCAAGAAACTGCTTTCTAAAAAAGAAGCAGATGTTTGAGTTTTTTAGCGCTGTAAAATTAAAAAAAAAACAATTAAACGAATTCCTTTCCTCACAGATGTCGCACAGGTCTCAGTGGGCAGAGATGTCTAAACATACAGATGAAGCTAAAGTAAGTTGCAGAGTTTGATCCACATCCTCTTCCTCTTGACGACTGTTTAATTCAGACGTCAAACACTTGTTCTGTTTGGGAGAGCTAAACGTGAAAATTAAATAACATGTGTTGATGTGTCTTGTAAGCTGTTTTAACAACAGGGACATCAGTATTAAGTGAATGAGAAAGCAGCACATGAGATCAAACCTGCAGATGGAGTTCATTACTGTCAGACAAACAGATGTCTGCTTCCCCTCAGATGAGCTGGAGGACACACGGGCCAATCTGACTGATTATGACCGCTTTGACTCCAAGCGTAAACAATAACTATGATTGCAGAATGGGATTGGGGAGGAGATGGAGAGCATTAATGATTCAGAAACTAGGACTACACAGGAAGCATCGTAATGCAGCGTCTTTATTTGGAGATGATTGATTTTTCCTGATGACTTGGCAGGTTAGCATGCACGGCTGGATGAGTGTCTTTCCTCTGCTCATTCACCATCAATTCCTTTCTCTCTAATTCTGCATCAACCTATTAATACAGCGGCAGCTTTCACTCCTTCATATCACGCTGATTAGGTTCATAAACCTTCTAATCAACGACTGTACCTGCTTATCCAGGAACTCTCTGGCGTCTTTCTCAATGTGTCCCTCGTACAGGTTGGTGGTGAGGCTCATTAGACCCATCTTCGACAAGCCAAAGTCTGTGAGCTTAATGTGCCCCATGGAGGTGATCAGCAGACTGTTCATTAAGAGAGAAATCAGGTGTTCTTTAAAGAAGCTCAAACAGTGACAAATGCAGTTCAGTGTGAGTTATTTTATTACCTCTGCCAAGGAGGTTATGTTTTTGAGAGAGTTTGTCTGTCTGTGAACATCATAATTCAAAAAGTAACCAACAAATCTGGATGAAATTTTCAGGAAATGTTCAAAATGGGGTAAAAAAGAAGTGATTCAATTTTGGAGGTGATCCGGATCACTGCCTGGTTCCAGGTTTTTTTTAAAGGATTCTTTATCATTGTGAGATAGGGCTGTTTTCACCATGTGTGTATATAACTCCACGATAAATGGTCGGATTGCTTTGCAAAACAATACAAGACAAGGTCACCATAATTTCTGACAGATGCAAAAGTACGAATCAGATCCTGGCAATATTCTGGACACCAAGATCTGGAATATAAATTATGTCATCATAATTTTCAACACTGTCAGGCAAAAAATTATTGTCCAAACCTGCAACTAACACCAAATTGTAGCAGACAGTCTGCTGAAAGGGAGTATGACATTAAAGTAGGACTAAAGTGTTGGTGACAATAACAATGCTTTGCAGAGGTCTGTGCTCTCTGAGTGATTTTCTAGTTTTAAAAGCTATGTCATCATCAAAGATTGTCAAGTGTTGTTTGGCATTGTTGGCCAATTCCATAACGGAGGAGGTCACATAAAATACCACAGTACGAGTAGCCAATCAGCCAATCACATGGCAGCAACTCAATAACATGTAGACATGGTGAAGATGAGCTGCTTAAGATCAAACAGGTGCCAGACGAGTTGGTCTGAGTATTTCACAAAGTGTTGATCTGATGGGATTTTACACACTTATAGAGAATGTAAATATAAAAATACATGAGTCAGAGCAGCATCAACACTCACTTGTCTGGTTTGAGGTCTCTGTGGACGATACCGTAGTTGTGAAGGTACTCGAGGGCTAAAACTGTCTCTGCGAAGTACATCCGTGCTAGCTCCACAGGCAGAGCCCCAATGTTCTTCAATAAAGTGGCACAATCACCACCTGGGAACACAAAAACAGCAACACATAAAGATAAAGATTTAGCTCTTACAGCTACAGAGAGACAGATGGTATTTCTGCTCGGAAACGATGAATAGAAGTTCAGAGAAACTTTACAAAAGACAGAGAGAGACTGAAGGAAAGCAGTTTTATGAATCATAAATGAAAAAACAATCCTAATATCTGCAATGTACCTGTGCTTATGAGTGAATGAATGAATCTAAATCAGGAGATAGTATAATAAACATTAAATAGCAGCCAGAGAAACTGCACTGCACTGAGCTGCCCTCCCAAATATCCAATCAAGAAAAGAAAGATGAGAAGTGCTGGAGCAGCATCCTCTGACCTTTTTTGACCTTCACGGTCAAGAACCATTGTGAGAGTGAAATACGAGTCTTTTTGGCCCTTCTAAAAGAATGAGTGAGTGAGCGCTCTCATACTGCACCACTGAAGTGAGAAACTCCAACAAACTTGAACTTAAAGGTCACAATTACTGAAAGCAAAGAGTACTTCAAGCTGAAAAGGTCATCTAGACCCAGGAAAAGGACTTAAAAAGAACAAAATGTGTTGTAATTTGGTGAAAAGCATTTCATAGAAGCCAGATAAGTGCTCTATCAGTGAATAGAAGTCAGAGAGGAGAGGCTGAACAGCCTGAAAAGAAACCAATCTGATGATACAGAGAGAGGACAAACAGACTGACACTGTGATAACCGAGCTCCTCACCCTCAACATATTCCATGACCATGCACAGATGTCTCCGTGTCTCAAACGAGCAGAACATGGACACGACAAACGGGTTCTCTGCGAAGGTGAGGATGTCCCTCTCCACAAAGGCCTGCTGGATCTGGTTCCTCAGGATCAGATTCTGCTTGTTGATCTTCTTCATGGCGAAACGCTGACGTGTCTCCCTGTGGCGCACCAGGTAGACGGCGCTGTGGTGAAGACGAGACAGAGGAGCAAAGGATCAAACTTTAGGGACTGACAACACGATGGAACAGAAAAAATATCGAAACTCAAAGAAAACAATTGAACCCCTGAATCAAGTTTACTTTAGAAGTCCGCAGATTTCATCACTCTTGGGTAATAATTAGACAAAGTTTTTTTTTATTTCTTTGAAATTACCTCCGAAATTTCATGAGAATTTGGTGAAAATTAGCAAATAACTTGTGGCCAGATTCTGTTTTGCAGGGCGCCTGTACTCTCAGTGTCTATCACAATCAGGTAAGGCAAAATTACAACCCCACTCTTGGTGAATATCACATCTGATGCCTTCAGTTGTATCATGTAAAACATTATAGGTCTAATCATAAAGGTTTATCATTTTGCATGTGATCTTAATTATGCATAAACAAACTTGGTACTAAAGAACTTGGTGAAATTAAATAACAAATAGCTAACTATCAACTGCTTATTGGAAAATTATCAGAGGAAACAACGAACCTAACTTCTGTGTTCAAGAACTAAGCAGCTTTTTATCACCTGCTTGTCTAAACGTTGCAAAAACGTTGGGATACTTCTAAAAACATTTTGTGGCAGGTTGTGATTTGATTTAAAATAAATGATTAGCTAATCATCACTTTCTTACCTTGCACTTTGGAGTAAATTTCAAAGAAACTGGAAAAAACAGTAACTGACTAATTGTGACTTGTGACAATAAATTTGGACATCATTTTAAAGAAGTTATGTGCTAACTTCAAAGAAGTAAGAAAAAACTTTGTCTAATTATTACCCAAGTGTGATGGAATTTGCGGACATCTAAAGTGTTACCAGAGAATCTTGGTGTATTTGAATGTGCTTGTTTCAGACAGTTATTTACAGAGAGCTTTTATTATTAGGTGATTTCTTTTAAAGGTCCCATATTATGCAAAAATCTCTTTATTAAGTCTTTTAGTGAAATTTGTGGGTCTTTGGCTTTCCTCCCAGCCCAAAAAATGTGACATTTATTGACAAAGCCTGTACTTAGTAGAGCTTGTGAATATAAAATCCTGACCTAAAACGAGCTGTTTGGAATTTCCGGGATTTGCCAACGTCAGGATTCCCTTTTTTGACCAATCAGTAGAAATTTTGACCTGATTGGTCCACTGGAGCAGATACCCTTGAACCCCCTCCCCGCCCACTCCCCTCCCAGAGAGGAGAATCCCAAAGTTGAAGAGCCATCACTGCTTTGTTTTTGGCTGTAAACAGCCACATTGTTCCATGCTCAAGCTTCCCATCTGGGGAGAAGACAAGACTAAGTGGCTACAGGTCATTTATGAGGGAAATGTGCCAGCTACACTCAGTAAAACTGTGCATGCGTGTGCTAGTCACTTCACGACTGACTGCTTTTCCAACTTTGGACAGTACAACAGAGGACTAGC
Organism: Halichoeres trimaculatus; assembly: GCF_033239565.1. Classification (NCBI taxonomy): domain Eukaryota; kingdom Metazoa; phylum Chordata; class Actinopteri; order Labriformes; family Labridae; genus Halichoeres; species Halichoeres trimaculatus. The sequence continues at coordinate 32,940,526 of NW_027437180.1, read as the reverse complement.
AAATAGACTGGTCCTGAATCCAGGCGCATTACCAACCATCCGCCAACAAACCTGGAACCCTGGAAATGTGAGTATATTAAATGCTGTGTGCTGTGGAGCAGATGTAAGAGCTTTTCCTCAGTGTCCCCCTGTCTCTGTGTTAGCTTCAGGATGCTAACTTTAGCTGTGGTTAGCCTGTTGTTTTAACCTGTCATTTTGCGGTAAACAAGCTTCACTTTTTTCTAAGCATTGAGCACTCAGAGCTTGTGGCGCCGCTCTCAGTGACGCGGAACAGCGTACATTTTATGTTAACATCAATGATCTATATTAAACTGCAGAAAAGGAGCATAACATGGGACCTTTAATTATCGCGCTCTCTATATATGTGAGTTACCATGACATTTCTGTATCAGTGGCATCAGTGGGTGGATCTGATCTACTTTCCACTCTCACATCTTCATTGACCTTCTTTAATGAACTCTTCACGTGGCTCTGTGTATTTATATCTTTTATAAAAAGCACTTCTGTAGCGCCTTAATAATATTCCCACCACTTAAAGCACTTTACATGACACAATGATTGCTACGTGCTCAAACACATTCATACATTTCCTGCTCCGTAGCATCTGATTCTGAACTCATACATGCACACACTCTACTACTACAATACTGGAAAGTGATTGATGATTCAATGTCTTTCTGAGAGACACTTTGATCAGATGTGATCAAACTCCCTTTCTTTTCATTCAAAGATAATCTGCTTTATCTCCTGAGCCCTCGTGATATTCAGTTCTGACAATGATTTTTTCATTTTGACCTTGAATACTTTCTAAAAAAATGTCCTCCATTGTTTGAAACACAGTGTTCATAGTAGCTGCGACTTATTTTGTATAAATCATGAATGACATGAAGTTCATCACTCACCCATAAGCCCCGTTACTGATCAGTTTGATGCTCTGGAAATCTTCTTCACTTGGTGGTTTGATGGCTCTGGTTTTTCCCTGGAGGCAAATTCAATGTTTTACAAATTCAGATGAAACAGAATTCAGTCAAAAGGCACAGATGTCAGTCTCTTTGATGATTTCTTTCAGCTGCATGAATGTTTTCCTGATAGGCAGATCTGTCTCCATTTGTTCCTCACCTCAGCTGAATCATCGGTCTCAGGAGTATGTGGACCCTCGCTGTCGTAGCTGTCCAGACTCACGATTTCTGTTGAGAAACATGTTTGTTGACAAGTAAACCTCCAGTCGAAATTCAAAAAGACTTTTTTTTGTTGAAACACCAGGCCTCCCACACTGCTGCTAGCAGAAAAACCGCTGCGTCTCAGACGTCTTAGACAAAACAGCTTTTTGACTTTTAAAACAGCTGACGGACTGAAGTGCATCGGATCAGGCAGAAAAACATCTTCAGAATTAAAATAACATCTCTCAAATCATTTTTCTTGTCTCTTTGAGTGTTTTTCTCCCTCTTGATTTGAACAGGAGCAGCACTGGCAGCTAATATTCACAGTCTCCCACTCTTGTTTGTGACAGCTGCTAGAATAGACTGATTATCCAACTGTTCAGTTAAGCAGAGAAATAATTGAATGATAATTAACTTTGCAAAGCGTTAACAAAGCTGCTCTACAGATTCTAAACTCAAGTTAAATAAAAGCTGACATTTGTGTTTTCTGTTCCTCTTTTGTTTGATGTTGAAAACCACTGATCTTGTCTCCGTGAGACGCCAAGAAAAGGAGAGTGTGAAAATGTGGACGTGCCAGCAGCTACAGCACGTGGGTGTGCATGTGTGTCTGTGCATGACAATGTAGGTGCAATTGAAAAGTGCAAGATCAAAATATCAAGTGGCGTGCTGTTAGCTGAGAAAGACCAAGTGGGAGCAGATTTTCATGAATTCAGATGAAAAAAACCTGCAGTGGACTCTGAGGGTCATTTCACATCATTTGGCCCATCAGCTAATGAACAAGTATTGATGAATCTGACGGAGAGATGAGGAGCAGATGTAAATTAGAGCTGTGAGTTTGGGGAATGCCTGTGAGTAATGATGGTTAATAGAAGACAGAGACGCTGCCACACCAGCCAGCCAACGATCAGACAGTATATCGTCATACTGAACTTCCTGTAAGACTGATCAGTATATAAAAGTCAGGAACATTTTGGCACAAAGGGAACATCTAAAGCACGCCCCGTTAGCTATTAACAGATTCTGTTTTCAGTGGGTCCACTTAGTTCAGACAGCTATCACTTTTAGCCAGAAGCAGAATATAATAATGAGCTTAGCCTGGCTCACAAACTGGAAGCATTAGAAACTGCTGTGTTGAATGAAAACATGCTAGCTCTTTGTCATAGGATATTAAAGACTTTGAACCAAGCCATGTTAGCTGTGTTTAGTACACCTTTTCAGCTGAGCTGGTGTTAGAGCTGGTTTCAGGCCAGTGTCTGATGCACATATTACACACCAGGTGATCGTTTATCATTTTCGCTCTCATACAGGACTTTCTGCTGTCTCTTTGGGACAGAAGTTGCAGTTTGTCTATCTTTCCCTTTATTCTTTAAAAATCAATAGAGGAGTTTTCCTCCAGCTTTAGTTAAACAATCCTGAAAGGCTGTCAGCTTTCATACTACAGTGACCACTGTTACTATGTGCCTCTGTGCAGGGGCGTGTCCAGACTGTCAGAATGGGTGTCATGGGGTGTGACATAAGAAGGGGTGGCCAGGGTGTGCATGTATACAAATTATCACCATTATCTTCTTATCTTCACTCTCTACTTTAACGACCATGAGTAACTACAACTGTTTAACTCTTATATATACGATTTTAGTATAAAAATGTAGTATGTGCATCAGCCAGTCTAATACATTCAAAGTAGTTTTTAATAAAAAGGAAAAATCTCAGCATGGCTGCAAACTTTATCATTAGATAAGGCAAAACAATTTTTGTGTCGAATAAATAATTTATAAAAGTTCTTAGTTTCTAATGTTTTGGGTTTTATTTTTTTTTCTGGTGTGGGGGGGGGGGGGGGGGGGGGGGGGGGGGGGGGGCTTTTGGATGTCAGTGTCACTTGTTTTGTTGGTAACATTTTGGACAAGAATCCATTGTAAACTCTTTCATATAAAAAATAAACTCAAGGGCGTTTAACGGTTATGAGTTTAATCAATTTAATGGACTTCCATGACCACTGTCATGCTTATCCCTTATCAATTCCTCTTGTGAATTTTCTCTGAAAAAAAAGTAGCTTTACAGGTTTTGTGGGTCAACAACATTAAATTGAGTTTATAAGTGAATAAATATGAAATTGGTCCCTGTATCTGGATATCCCTGGGCATAATAATACCAAAATAAGTAAAAATTGCACGTCCTGTGATGTTGATGTACTGTTTTGTAATCTATTGTTTACTCAGCTGGGCCATCTAGTGTCTCAAAGTGGTTATAGCAATATTCTAAGTTGTTTGGAACCTTGCCATAGTTATGAAGCCAGCCATGAGCCTGCACGTAACTTTTCTTTCATTTGCCTGTGAGTATTTGACATTTGAAGTTTTCAGTATTTCTTACAAAGAGTAACTGTGATACGTTTCTGTGATGAAAGTTGAAATTCTATTCTGAAGTCTAAGTTATACCAATGTATGCTAACCGCTAGCATATCAAAGGAGTTTTCCATATTTGTTAGCATCAAGCTAGTGCTATTTTGTTTATATCGTTTTTGGTAAATAAGGGGATTTATACTATGCTGAGTGTATTTAATAGGAATCTCCTGTGAGAGAGTAATGAACATTTCTCTGTGTGTTCAGTTCCTCACTAAAACTTCAAACTGAAAATCCTGAATCAGAGTTTTCTTGAGAAATGTTATCTACCTGCTAAGCTAAGGTAGCTGCAGCAGACTAGTCTACATAAGGTCCGGCAGCTCCAAATGCATAAACTGGTCCACAAATGTGTGAACAGATTTGCAAACATGAAAATATTTACACATGCTTGCACAAATTCACGAATACACTCAGAAGGATTTACAAATGTAGAAAAAAAATTGGTTGCTGCATTTGCGTGTGGATTTTTGTTTTCTGTTAGTGAGTAATTTCCAAAATGAACCTTGTTGGGCTAAAGCAACATTTATTTTCTTCTTAAAAAAACAAATCTTCAAATGTTTAGGTTTGATGAGACACAGACAACACAACAACAGACATGAGGGCTGGTTATAGGAGGAACAAATGGGGCGTCATGTTTTCAGGGTCAGAGTGGGAAAAGATGACTCATATCAAGGTCTGACCGTTACAGAGCAACCAGTGTTTTGGAGTAAAGAGTGACCTTACTAACTGGCAACTTCTGAAGGAAATGTCAGTGATGGTATTAAAACCTGTCTCACCCTCCAGTGGGTCTCTGGTCAGCCCCAGCTGGCTGATGATGTATCTGGGGATGTCTGCCTTCATCAGCTGTCCCTCCTTGGCGTGGTCCTCCGCTGCCTCCAGCAGATGATAAAACTCCTCAGGGTTGAACTCCTGTCGGTGGAGGAGAGCAAAATTAAGCAACTAACAAACTCTACAGCTGGGGGGGGACTTAAAAGTGGGCCCTTTGGGAACCACTGGTTTAGATATCACAGATTTGCGGATATATATTTTTAAGCTGTATAAATATCTTCGATTTATTGACAAGAAATGGTGCTGGAAAAAAAAAAACCTATCGGTTCAACATTATTTGAAATTAGTCATTTCAAAGTTAGACTCATCAATGGGATCTTATAGAGGGATTATCAGTCTACATAAATCATAAAGATGCACGCGCATCTCGTCCGCAGGAGTAGCGTTTAGCTCCATTCATTCAGACAAGTTAGCGTTTTTTTAACACTAAATTCAACCTGTTAGAAGCATCAAAATGTACATTTTTTCTGTAGACAGCTGTCAAAAACAATACAACACAATAGAGGCAACTTCTGTCAAGTTTCGACCATTACAGCGCCACCGGTGTTTCTGCGTTAAGAGCGACCATGCTAACTGGTGACTTTCAGCCGACAGCAGCTGTGTATGGCCGAGAGTCACCAGTTAACAGGGACACACTTTACGCTGATACACCAGTGATGTCTGAGTGTGTGTAATTAAATGTGTATTCTTTATCCAACCTCAGTTAACCAGGTTTGACTGCAAACAAGCAATAATAACTGCAGATACTCAAAATACAGATTTGATTTTGCTTATTTAATGAAAAAGTTGTTTTGGGGCTGAGGTTCTGACCAAACATAAACTCAATATGGACAGTTAATAATGAGTGAACCTATAAATTATGATTGACAGAAATAGATTTTATGACCAAAGTAAAATTAGGGAATATTATGAAACAATGTTTACATCCTGGTCTGTCACAGTCTGATAAGTGCCCACGGATAATGCGGTCATGAGCATCAAGTGAGAGTTGTGTTTCCTCACGCTGGTTTCTCAGCTAAAAACATCTAATATCTGTCCACTTGCTGAGCTCTTCTATCCACACACTGCTATTTCACAAACCTGGGAGCATTTTACCGTCCGACAAAGTGATGACGTTAAGTTAAAAAAATGTGATTTTTGGTGGTTTACTCTTTCAAATTGGTTGACAAACCATCATTCTCCGCAGTGCTTCTGCACCCAATCGTATGCGCATCCACCACTGTTGATAAACAAATATTCCCTCAATAGGAGTGTTTTGTTGTTATGTTAAATTCCTATCATGTAATGTTGCTCAAGATGGCCATTAATGAGCTGTTGTTTTTATCAATCAACCAATAAATCAATCAGTCTTTATTTGTATAGCACTATATTATAACAAATGTCATCTCAAGACACTTTCCATAAACATTAACAGGTCTAGACCTGTTAATAATAATAATAAAATTAACAGAAACCCAACATCAAGACAAGACAAGGAGTCTTATCTCATCTCAACCCACCATGAGTACAGGACTTTGCAGCATTTAGCAAGTTACAATGGCAAGGAAAAACGTCCTTTTCACTGGCAAAACAAACACAATCTTAATCTTGTCCCCATTTGTGCCAAATTTACTATCACAAAACCAAGTTTGACTTCAACCTCCTGCAATTTCATGTCAGACAAACACAATCAGTGTTAATACATGTCCAAACTTTAAATTGCTTTCTTGAAACATCTTTTTTCCTCTTACTAAGACAGCCTTTTTTTGTGGTGTCCTGTGGGATTGGCTTTCATTCCTGTTGGTGGAATAACATTTTGATTAGAAAGCTGAGCCCAGGGCAGCCAGGATCATTTCCTCTCTCATATCAGCTCCCCTCAATCCTGAGAAAAAAAGAGCAAGTACGGGGATGGTGAATTAACCTGCCTCTCTGAAAGCTTGCTCTGCTGCAGGATAATATTCCTGCAGCTAACAGCAGACTGACTGTGACATTTTCACCAAATCAGACCGCACCACTGACTTGAATGCTAAATGAACTCCCTGACCGCGGACAACATTTTATCTGAGCATGTGTCCTCTCCTTCCCAACCTGAGGGGCCATGAGGATTGTAAATCTCCACCACATCCTGCCTGACCCCAGTGACCTCTCCTGACGGTCCCCTTGGCAACAGAAGGATGAGCCAGGAGGGAAACAGAGAGGGAGGAAGGCGTGACCAAGACAATTACAAAAATGTGAGGCCATCAATCAGCGAGCTGATATCAAGGCAGAGCTAATCCAGCATAAACAGAGAGGCCTGTTATTACCAAGTCAGCTGGAGAGAGTTATTTATCATACGAATCAACATGCCAAGGACACGGCTCTGTCTCCACGCTGACTGAGGGCCGAGAGGCAGATGAATACGTTCACTTCAAGTTGGAAAAATTTCCTGCAGGGATAAGCATGTACTCTTTATACTCTGTATCTGCAGAGCATCCAGATAAAAAAAGTAATGACCTCTCGTGCATAAAAGTGTATATCCAAATGAGAACATTTCAAACTCTGGAGGTAAAACTGGATTTACATTCGCAGCCATTTCTAAATGCAAGGTTATACAGTGTGGATGCACTAGAAGCACAACTCTGATCCTGCTTTCCATGTTTTTATGTAAATCCACTAAATCATATTATCTATTTAGATTCACCTTGCTTGTATCCTTCACCATAACGACAAGGAGCGGTCAGTCACATAAAGGAAAGACATTTTTTCTGTTTTTTATAATGTTTTGAAGTCTTGTTTGTAAATGAAAAATCCCCCCATAACTCGCCATCCCAGGAGAGCCCTGCTTTAAAAACATGGATGAACATCACAATAGATGGAAAAGGTTACAGCATGTGTTCATCAGAAATTGGAACTTTTTGATTCAAGCTGGGAAAACTGGGTGAACTATATAAAGCCTCTCAGGCCAGACCTTTTTTTTTTTTCTAAATTTCTAAATTTCTTATATTCCTGTTGAAGACATGCTCTTTCTCCACCTTTGTTCCCTTTGGTCTATCTTTGGTTCTTGTGTCCTTTAAGTTTAAAAAAAAGGAACAAATAATGGGACATTTAAGTTAAGTAAAAATGTGATGTTTATATGCGTTTGTGTACAAGTGTCATTAAAAAGTCAATTAAAAAAAGGAAACCCCCCCCATATCTCCAGCTAATGGTTCAGGTGAGTTTATGGTTAGTTTATTTAAGACTGCTAAGATTTGCATTTTCAATTCCTTGCAAGCAGCTCACCCTAATATCTGAACTGGAAGTGTTTTGAAATACCTAAACTGATCGTCCTTAACTTTCTTTGCTGTAACATTTTAGTTTCATGCTAAAAATGGAAACCCCTTTGGCGCATGGAGTTAAATACCAAGTCTCTTGTGCAGAAAGCTAGGATCCTCATCCAGGACAGCCTCAGTTTGACTCAGACCTGCAGCCCTTCCACTTTCCCTCTTCCTATTTTCCTGCTCTATCCACTGACCCGGCTCTAAAACAAACACCTAAAAACCTAAAAATAGAAACAATGAGAAAAACAGTAACTCAAGAGAGGTGTGCTATTTTTAACATGAGGGCAGACTGACCAGAGACTGGTTTTTGATTCAGTTGTTGGCACTGAGCAGGACTCCTCACGTGTTCGGCTTTAAACAAACTCCATCTGTGGAGGACTCTTTGAACTGCATCGCATGAACGTTTTCCTCTCACTGACTTCCTTGTGTCAGATACTCAGAAACAAAAATACAGGTGTTTCTCTAGAACAGGGGCTCTCAAACTTGTTTGGATCATGGGCCTCTTTCAGGTTAGATATTTTCCCAAGGACCCCCCATCATCGTAACAACAATTAGCATAATATTAATACTATTTAGTAATGTACTACAATGTGTTTTGCAGCCATAAAAATGGGCTACATTTATTTCTTTAACGTCATTCATTTTGTAAACTTTGAGGAAATTTTACCTCTGAGGCAGTGGTGCTCACAGAGGGGTGCAGGAAGGGTGGTCAGGCCCCTCATGGCCCAACTGTTGAAAAACACACGCATAAGTGCCCTCCCTGAAGCCAAAACGTGCGCTGAAGTTCTCTCCCAGGAGCCACAATGTGTGCCCAAGTGTCTTTATGGCTGGCAAAAGCCAATAAACTGCCCTCTTGGGTGACAAAAACACCATATAAGTGCCTTTTTTTGTTTTCTTTTTTTTGTTTTGAGGGTTTTTTGTCACACAGACATACCTCAAATGTTCTGACATATGAGAGTTGATCCCATGGGACAAAACTAAATTGGGCAGAATTGGAAAAAAAAGCTAATATTTTTTGGAGATCTTATCTTTATGAAGCTCTGATTTCAGGGTTTTCATTAAAGTTAAGCAATAATCATCACAATTAACACGTTTAAATGCCTGCTATCCAACTTTGAGTGTAATGAATCAATATAATGTACGAGTTTTACTTGTTGAATTGAATTCTCCACTGTATTCTAATTTATTGAGATGTACCCATAATTTAATCATTTGAATTCCTTAGGATTAACAAGATGGGGAAATTTTTGTTTGTCCTGCACAATTAAGTTTAGGCAGGCAACTAAGTCCAGCTTCAGTCATAGAACATCAGCTGCTCTTTTCATCAGCTCCAATCAGCTGACAGCTCAACTGACTGGATGAAAGACATGTGACTGGTACTTGTCAATTGGTCTATTCTATAAAGACGTAACTATGAGTTTGATTTTATCAGTCTACTACAATGTAAAACAAAATTTAAAGTGGTTTTAAACCAACTGACCCAAAAACAGAGAGAAAACATTGATGTCTACAGAATACTGACTTGCTCAGTACAACAAAAACCCATATCATCAAGTTTAGAAATAAAAAAAATTAAATATGCTTGGGATGATATTTCTTAACAAATAACTTGTTTCATTAGTACACTTGTAAAACTTTCTAGGAAGGTGAATTATTTAAAACTTGTCATGCTTTTATGGTCACACCATTTGACAATTTAATGTGACTGATTCTTTAATTTGTTAATGCCATACAAAAAAACATGACACCAAGAGAAGTGCAAACTACACATTTAAACAAACATCTTACATGTCGTTTTAACAACTTTAAAGCACATTTTCTTATATCAACCTTTATTTGTCAATGACCCACTTACATCTGCCATTCACTCAGCAAATACCAAAATGGGTGTCCTATTTAAGCTGCTTTAGGCTGCCTCTTGCAAACTCAAGTTCACCTCTGCTTCTCCTTTTGTGCAGCGCCTGATTTTATCAGGGTCATATACAGACCTCAGGCTTTGGCACGTGAAAGAGCAGGGAGCTAAATGAAATAAAGTTTAGGTTTGATCTTAAAAACATTCTCAGTTTTATTTACTCTTTTGTGACCTATACATCAGTCTTTTCATGTAGCTACAGGGTTAGAGGTGTAGCATGTAATCGGTACTTTCATCAGTTCTGTATATACATGGCAAACTTGCAAAATAAAAAGCTATTTTCTGTTCAACAGATATATAAGGACACCTCCCCTGTGCGTTCAATTATATATTGTTTTACAGAGGGTAAACTTCTTGTGTGTGTGCAGAAATAAAACCAATTTATTCAAACATCCTGTGCTCCCTTATAGCAAGGGTGAAAAAAACATGAAAGATGAAACAACACAATGATTGAACTATTTTGACGCCGGTAAAACAAAATGTGGAAGATAAAAATTCCTTCCAGGAGTGACAGCACAGCTTCCAGCACTGACACACTTAAAAAATCTGTTTCATCAGCCTGAATATATACAGCAGACAGCCTGCCCCAGTTCTGCTCATGCTTTAATGTCATCTCAGAGAGAAGGTGTCGACCCTGCAGCTCCATGTGGGAGTACAGCAGTCTTTTCCTGTCAGAGGAAATACAACGCTCCATGGACGTATAAATGACTTTGTCACCTGATACAATAAATGTTCATCTGATGAACCTGCATCTCAGGTGAACACAACACACAGAGGTACTCACCAAACACTCGAGAAGCCGAGCTGGTCGAGAAATGATGATGAAGAGCTTTTTGACCAACTCGATGACGAAGGTGAGCTCTGAACTCTCTGAGCGCTCATAAGCCTGGTGGGAAGACAGAGACAGGCACAGAGAGAAGGGGGAGCAGAGAGAGGTCAGCGAGAGTTGAGCTAAAGAACATCACTTTCTATTCCTCTGAACATTTGTGACTCACGTCATTCAGCAGCTTCTCCAGGTTCTCCTGCAGTTCACAGAAGTAGACCGTGGTAATGAGGCCCTCGCGTGACTTGGTCAGGCAGTCCCTCGACAGTTCAGCTACTTGGTGGTGGATGAAGCTGAGGACTCCATCAGCCAGCGGCAGGACGTTCTCTGGAGAGTAGTTTTGGATGAACTCGGCGAGCCTTTCCTCCATCTGAGCTGTGGCCTAATTGGATACGAGACGGTGGTTAACAGACGATTTCTACCAAACTGTCAGGGAGCTGCCAAGACAATAAATTCATCACTGTCACTGATTTATTTCTTTTTTTCTGGACTGGGACATCCTGACCACAACAGCTTTACTACTTCCACTGCAGGTGTGACCAACTGTGTGGTCCAAATCTGCAACAGCACAGGGGACATGGCATTTTGGGAATGAACTAGGGTTTACTATTGACATTTTTCAACCATTCTGAACCATTTTTAAAGATATACAAATTAATTAAAGCATTGTTTTACTTTAAAATAAAAATGAATTATGTGGCTCACCTGGGGAAAAAATTAAACACAACATGAACATCAACTTTATTAGATATTTAGCTAATGTGGGGAACATGTGTGTGTTGCATGCTCACTTCTCAGTAAATGTCAATTCAACTTTCCTCCAGTTTCTTGCACCTTGATGTATCTAAACCCTTTATTTTCAGGAACACTTCCTACTTTGTTTCTTTGTTTAATGTCAGTTTAGTGTCTTATCTTCGTATGATTGAAACACTAAGCTTTGGGTAAGCAATGTTTTTCTGTGTGGCACAAGCTAGCTTTGGGTTTTCCAAACTTTTCAGTCTGTGAAACACACGTAAACAAACAGAAAAAAATGCCTAGGATACTTAATCTAGCTGATTGGCAGAAAATCAGACTACCTTTGTGCAATTATTGCTATTTTTCCTAAGTGAATCTGCCGCCAATGATACAGTTGCGATTACACTGGCATACCGTACTTAAGCATGCTTCAACCCACTTCATGCCCTGTTTGTTTGGCCAGTGTGACCGAAAGTGTGTCACTTTTCTGCTTTGGCACAAATCAGACAGGTGTGCTTCAGCGAGGTTCACTTCATGCATGGGTTCAAGCACGCAGATTTGAGGTATGATCCATGAAAAATGATCACTGCGACCACTCCTCCCGACAATCATTTTAAACAAAAGCGGGGGTGTTAAAAGGGCTGTGTCGGATCAAAACAACTTAACATAAGACAAAAGTCTCTAAAGTTGTAGCAGTGTTCACTGTGTCTCATTGTACTGACACTGATGAGATCATGCTTTGTGTAAACAGATGCTTCACAATGACATAGGCAGGCTACGCATCTGCGAAGGGGGCAGTCACCCTTGCGTACAGCACAGTTTGAATGGCCAGTGTGACCGGGCCCTTAATCACCTCAGAGTTTTATGGCAGCAAAGAAACGTAGAAAACAGATGAAAAATCTTCTGGTTGAATGGTTTAGCATGAATTCTAACCACTATTTTGTTTAAATGTTCACGATAATGGATGAAATATGAAATCATAGTTTTTTTGATTTGGAAACCCCAAGGGGGTCACAACCCTCACTTTGGGAACCACTGAGCAAGCAACCAACTGACAGAGGCCCCATTTACACGACGTTTCATCTGAAAACGCAGTGAAAAATATCTGCGTTTACACAGAAACGCTCATGGCCTGGAAACGATGTAGTGAGCATGCCAGGCCTGTATGTGATGCCATAACTGTCTTGTCCAGAAGCCGATTTTCGGAGATCTCCACCGAAGTAGAGTTGAGCTGATCATCTGGTGTATTGGGGACTATTAAGTTAAAAGTGGAGCAAAAGATGCACATTTTGTATGAAGACAGTCAGCAGATACAGCTGATTGAGCAGCACAAGCACAACACGGTAGTCGCGATGATCATACCAACGGTGCTGTTGTCCTGTTGTATGCGCGCGCACGGGGCAGAGTGTCACAGAACCGCCGTTTCCGTGTAAACGCGAGGCTGAAACGCAACAAAACTTTTTCATTTCACCCTAAAACCATTGTCGTGTAAACGTCCCCTGAGCCTTCTGCTGTCTAGTGCTTAGAGAGTGGACTGTGGGCTTTAAAACCTTTGTATACTGTTAAAGAGTCATTAAAAATCAGAACAATTTAACTGTGTGCCCAAAAACTTAGCAAAAAACTAAAGCTGTTGTTAGCATACAAAGTTAAGCTGGGTGAGCAATTCCTCTGTTGATGAATTCTTACAATAAGTCCCCTAAACATTATCTACACCAGACTTTTATTTAGCGTTATCATTGCTAAGTATTCATCACAGCAGGTGGGATAATTATAATTTAGGTACCAATTAGCTTTCATTAAATACTTATGAAAGGTATGTTGCTGCTAATTATTCCTGTTCTGTTGGAGAAGGATAATGTGCAGCTTTTGTTTACAATTCAAGAAGGTGTAACAGAAACAGTTCGCTCTGCTTCCCAGTGTGTTACAGTGAAGAATGGTGGTGATGTGGCATCATGGGCTTGTGTGAGTACTCTCTAGCAGAGTGACAAACATCTCCTGACCTTTGAGGCTCAGTTTATAGAGGCAGATTTCTCTCTCAGGCACTGAGTCAGGCAGTCATGCACTCAGTGTAAAACTCAGGCGGACAGGTTACAGAGGCTAAGTAACAGTTTGATTATGTGTCGGCCCGCAGCGAAAGTCTTTATCTGACTGACTTTGTGTGATCAGTACCGCAGAGGTCAGGTCTAACATCTCAGACGAGGCTGACCTCCAGTTGTTTTCATACGCTGGATTGTTAACGGCCTGCAGAGATCAGAGGAATAAAATTTCATTGTCAGGCCTCTGGCTGGAAGCTCTCTTTGTGTTGGAGGTCAAAGCAGAGTTGTGATGCTCATTCAAAGAAACAAGGTCACACAAATACTGAGATAGAAGCTAAGTACAAGAGAAACCAGCATGGGAAAACCTCTGAATGGGCTGACACTGGCTTCAGAAAATATCCTCCACTTCTCCATGTTTGATATTTTTGTTGCACAGAGGCATATACAGCATATCTGTATCCAAAGCGCATTAAATTAGCCTTTTACTGTGCGTCATCTCATTGTGTGTAACACTTTTCTCTCAGAGATTCTCACAAACATATAGCAAGACCAATTTCAAAGTAATCTATGTCTAGGAGACTGGATTGTAAATTGACATTTAAAAGCTGCAATTTTGACACCACCACATCCAGTTAAACTTTCTCCACTTTCACAGGAAGAGGTTGGAGGAAATTCTGCATCTTATATCTAAAGTGTTTCCTCAGCCAAAGTCTCTGGAATTGCTGAGGATGATTGTAGTTCGTAAACTACCTGTTTTGAATCTTGTCATTATAAATAATGAGCTGCCATAGTTTTCGGTGTGAATGTGATTCAGTTGAGCAGCGTGCATACTCTGTGTGAGCATCTTTTAGGTGTGTATGGATGCACAGTTTACTGGTGTGTGTTTGTTTGTATGAGGCTGACCTTAGGGAATCTCTCCTTGTAGACATGGTTCATCATCACTATTTCATTGTCGTAGCAGGAAGGCGAGCGCCCCGGGCTGCAGGGAGACAAACACAGAGAGCAGGAGTGTAATATACAGCACACACTGAGAATATCAAAAGAGGCAGGAGTGAGGGAAAGGAGGCAGCCGGTGAAACAGAAAATAAGAAGTAATTGTATTTTTTTAAGCAAATGAAGAATAACACGCTGCTTTCTGGCTTTTCTCTCTCGTCTCTTCATTATGTTAATCGACTGATTAGAAATTCATTAAACTCTGATTAGTTTCTCTGATAAATCCAGAGTCGCCCTGCAATTAATGCAAGACTCAGATGGCATTCAAGTAAGAAAACTCAGAGAGTGGAAACAGACACAAAGATTAAAGAAGGGGAAACAATTAGTGCAAAATAAAGCTATGAGAAAACAGGATTTTTTTCACTTCTGACTTAGACATCAGAAGAAATAGATCTCATGAAAAGATGCCACGATGGCAAACACATTAAAGCTTCACAAAAAGATGACAACTGATAATAAGGCATGTCAAGGTACAAAACAAAGGTGTACTGTACACCGAAGCCACAAGACAGGATATTAACTCAGGCAGAGCTTGCTGAGGAGCTGAATGTGGACTCTGAATACTGATCAGTGTCGACGCGCTGTGTGGAGCCGGGGTGTGGGGACTGGAGGTGGCTGGAGAAGGTGTGGTAGGCAAAGCACACATCACAGACTTCAGCGAATGGAGAAAAAGCTGCAGGCTGGAGAGGCTTATAGCACTGCAGAAAAGACTGACACCGATGTGGGAGAAGTGGTAGAGCAGCTGTGTTCAGCCATTTAAGCTTTGAGAAACTTTTTTTACTACAATCATTTTTCATGAGATTTATCCGCACAGATAAACAAAAAACAAAGGTAGAGTAATCATATAATTCTTAGTTAAACAAATCTTATCAGGGACCTGCATCCACTGAATTGGGATACATCTTTACATTGAACTTCCCTTTAAAAGTTTCCAACTATGTCTGTGACACTTTGTCTAAAGCCACTTCACAGATTTCAATGAACATAATCATCAATGAGAGTTACAAAACATTTCCAAACCAGCTGGGCTCTGTTAGTTTTGGAAAGCATTATCCCAACAGAGATGAAGGAATCACACTATTTGAGGACAACTTTCAGCGTCTGATGGATACACATTTGTGGCTCTGCTAAAACTGAAGCTTCATTATGTTTGACTTGCAGCAGTAACTGAGAGAAGAACTGGCTGATTGTTAGTTTAATCCATGTCATGGGGTGTGTAAACTACAGAACACAATATTATCTTCTGCTAAAATGTTAAATTCAGCTTCAGAATAATCTTTAAGAAGAAACATTTCGCCTGTAACACTGTATCTAAAAGGTTTGAATAGCCGACTGCGAGGCCTTGCTTTGACTCCTGACACTGTTTTCTTCTCTCTCTTAAGAGGGTTTCATCAGATCTATTTTGGGTACTTCAAAACACGGTCAAGTGACATTTTAGTACTTAAAGGGGCTGTGAGGATTATCCAGAAAAGCTAGTGTTTTTCTGGGATAAAGACTCTGTTTCCCATGAGCACCCAATGTAGTGAGGACAAGACACTTAACAAGGCATCTATTTGTTTTGGAACCAAATTAATGGAGAGCACACTCTTATCAACTCTACTTTTCCTTCTCCAAGACAACTTTTTACAGGATGCAGGGCAACAAGGTGATGTGTTAATCAACAGTTTTGTTAGCGCTATTGTTTGATGGGTGACAACAAGCAAACTTTGTAAACTTAGTTTGTAGCATAGTTTAGTAACCAGCTATATTTAGAGTTACTCACAGCCCAGTGCTCTGAGACATGTCCGTAAGGTGTAATGTTAGCGAATCCTGATTATGTCCTACCAGTGCTCAACTACCAACTCTAACCTCACCAAGCAGAGCTAACGTAACCTCACTCTTCATTTTATTGATAGACTCTCAAGTTCGAACAGACCACTGCAGAAAAACTGCTGACTGTGGGTTGGAATGGACATTATCACAAACAGATTAGCTCCTGTATTATAGAGTGTAAACTCCCAAGCTAAAGACTAATTAGCCTAGCGCTATCAATCTCCTGTTTAGCTTTCTACTGCTGTCCACTGTCCAACATTAAAAGAAAATAAATCCTCCAGATTATTGTTTAGATCTCTCTTCTATCTGTTAAACTTTGTCGCTGGCGTGATGTTGTAGGGACCTGTAAATGCCATAAACTAATCCAGTTCTGGACGACACGGACAAGGAAACTGAGAAATAGCATTTAGAAACACTTGTTTTGGTGTTAATAATCTCATTTTAAATTACGGTCAGACATATGTAGTGAAGTGAGAGTTTTTCAAGATCACTTAAGCTGCGTTTCCACCAAGCAGTACGGGTCGGTTCAGTACAGTTTGGGACGGTTTGGGACAGTTAAGTCTCATCCCGTTTGCGTTTCCACAGCAAACTGTGCCCTCTCGTGGTGGGCGGCGTGTAAGCTGGATGCCGGAAGCCACAGCTGGTAAACAATAGCGCGACGCCGTAGCAGCTTACCCCGCTAATAAATCCAACAAAGAAGAAAACGCGACACAGTAAACAAAGAGCACGGATGGCAGACATGCAGCATTTCGGCCTCTGTGATTTTCATGTAACTCTCTGTTACAAAGTGCAATCAAGCTTTGTTTCAAAGAAGTCTGTGTGCCGCCAGGAGAAATGCAGCCGCTGTCGGGGTAAGTGACGATTCTTTTGACCAATCAACCGGCTGCAGTGTGTTGCTCCACCTTCCGAGAGCGGATTGGTTCAGTCTGGCACCCATACGAAAGGGTCCCAAAAAAGTGGGACGGCTCGTCTGTTATTTGGGGAACTGTCCCGGGATGAGTCAGTGGAAACGCCGCTAAAAGCGCACCGTACCGAGGCAAACCGACCCGGACTGCTTGGTGGAAACGCGGCTTTAGAAAGTCCTCCAAAGGATTTTTTGGGCTTTTCATGCCTTTAATGACAGAAGAGAGGACAGTGGATAGAGTAGGAAAGGGACTAAGAGTGGAGAGCGATATGCGGGAAACAGGCCACAGGCTGGACTCGAACCAAGTCCACCTGCTCAAGGGTGAGCCTCATGGGACGCGACCTAAACTGTTAGGCCCTACAAGTACTTTAAACCCATAAGTAAGATTTTGTGTTGATCTATTGCATTTTTCATCTATTTTAACGTAATTCTCTTCTCACTGCCTGGTCAAAGCTAGAAAACACAAAGAGGATCAGAAACCTGAGTAAACCTGTTATCACTTTGTTTAGATTTTAAAGAGAAGGCAATACATCTTTGCTTTTAATAAGCCTCATTTACATGCTGCTCAATCTTTAATAAAGTAAACAGCACTGATACATTTACAGGAGGTGAATTAGAAAAGATAAGCTAAGCCTTAAACAAATCACAGAGAGCCTCCATCTCTGTAGGGCAGGAGGAATAATAAAAAGTTTTAAAGGGCAGTTTAAAGTCCTTTCATGAATGAAAATAAAAGTGTTACTTTAGGAGAAATGTTATCAGTTTATGTTAAGTAGTGACCATGGTGAAGTTTAAGCTTTGCCAGAGATTTGGGAGCCCCCCAGTTAAATCAGCAATTTGTGACTATTTCCACAGATGCTTAAAGATTCAGCAAATAAATACAGTTATTATGTAAGGGCATAGTTAAAATGTTCTCCGTCCATTACTCTCCATGTCCTTACCTGAGGCTTCGAGAGCGAGGGCGAACATACGGCGAACGTCGGCCCCCGTCGTCGTCCGTGATGCTCTCGGTGCTGCCAAAGTGTTTGGACAAGAAGTGCAACTCGTCCATGGTGGGCTGGAAAGGCAGCTGGTGCAGTCGCTCCTGGGATGAGCTGGACGACTGAGGACAGACATGAAAAAAAAAGACAAGGTTGGTTAGGTTAGATCATTCTTATGTTCAGATAAACCTATAGCTCTACAAACAGCAAGAAAGAATGGATGTGGTGACAATAAGCAAAGAGAAGAGAAGAGAAGAAAAGAAGAGAGCACAAAGTGTGATGTGAAGTGAGTGGGAGGAAAGAGCTGAAACAAAGCGACCAACTTAAAAGAACATGGAGGGAAAAAGAGAGGAGGAGAAGCAAGAAAATGTTCAGGAGGATTTGGTGTAGGAGGGCAAAACAGAATAATGTGGACTAAAAACAGAGCAGAAATGACTGCAGGGGACCGAAAAGTGACTCAACGTAAAGTTGACTGCTGCTTTAAGTGTGTGCAGCTTCAGGGGGGTTAATGGCAGCGCTATTCCACCTTGAACAAAAGACTTTTCTTCAGCACAGGAGGGAGAAACCGGCCTGGATCAATGGAAGGCTTAATGAACACGTCTCCCAATGGGACACCAAGGTTGGCTTTGGCTGCACAACAGTTTCTGCTGTTATAAAAATCCATTAAAGACTACACTCAGGAACTAGCCACTTGCAGGCTGCAGAAAAACAATGCAGTGAATGCAGCACAAGTCCATTCAACAGGATCAATTAAAATCTTCCCCGAGGACACAAAGAGCTCCGAAACCTGATGAAAAACCCGTTGGATCTCACAAATTATTGCTGAAGATGCTGAAAGCTGTTTGATATCTATGTCCATCCTTTCATGCAGTCCAAGGGGGGCATCTGGATTCACATTGTTACGTCTGGACTTCCTTGAAATGCATCTGAGTCTTACAGTCCCCCCTGCTGAAGCTCTGACAAGAGATCAGAGGAAAAGCAGCAAAGGAAGAGGAATCCATGGGCCCTGTTTTCAAGGATGTTTGAAAATGATGTTTTTTTCCTTTCTATAGTGTCATCTATAGGAAAGCTTAGACAGACGGTCTCTTCTGATTCATTACAGCATGTTTCTGTGCAGTTAAGAAACATACAAAGATTAGATTTATTTCGATAGTCAATTCACAAAACAAGTTTATTATTTACATTTGTAATTTAATTTTCTGTATTCTTTTTTCGACTGTTAAGAAAAAATACTCAGGCCCAAATGGTTAAATGAGAGGAGAAATTAAGCAAGGGGTGCTTTCACTCAGTGAAAACTAGTATGTTCCAGTTAAAGGTCCCATATTATGCAAAAATCACTTTATTAAGTCTTTTAGTGAAGTTTGTGGGTCTTTGGCTTTCCTCCCAGCCCACAAAATGTGATATTTAATCACAAAACCTGTACTTAGTAGTGCTTGTGAATGTAAAATCCTGACCTAAAACGAGCTGCTTGGATTTGGGGGATTCCCTTTTTTGACCAATCAGGAGCAAGTCTGACCTGATTGGTCCACCGGAGCAGATACCCCCTCCCTGCCCACTCCTCTCCCCGCTGCTGCTCCAGCAGCCATCACTGCCATCACTGCTTTGTTTTTGGCTGTAAACAGCCACATAGTTCCCTGCACAAGCTTCCCATCTCGGAAGAAGACAAGACCAAGTGGCTAGAGTTCATTTATCAAGGAAATGTGCCTGAAAGGATAGTGGGGACCCATCGTCTTTGAGGAAGAAAGGTCACCGGAAAAAATCCTGAATGGTCGTGACCAGCGATCACTTTAACATTTGGTGAAATCAAATCAAAGAAAAACAACAGTAGAACTCAGAGCTGTGTTTAATAGTGAAAGTAAGAGCATTTCCACACACACACTCAAGGAAACACGAAGGAAACTCAAGGGATTGGGACTGAACAGGTGTGTAGCCTTAAGACTTAAACCACCAATCAGTGAGGCCAACTGGAAAAAATGGTTTCAATTTGCTAGGGAGCATAAAGACTGGACTCTGGAGCAATGGAAGAAGTTCATGTGGTCTGATGAGTCCGGATTTACCCTGATCCAGAGTGATGGGCCATCAGGGTAAGAAGAGAGGCAGATGAAGTGATCACCCATCATGCCAGTGCCTACTGTCCAAGCCTGTGGGGGAAGTGCTTTGATCTGGGGTTGCTGTAATTGGTCAGGTCTGGGTTCAGCAACAGTCTGTGCTCAAAGAATGAGGTCAGCTGACTACCTGAATATACTGAATGATCAGGTTATTCCATCAGTGGATTTTTTCTTCCCTGAACGCACGGCCATATTCCACGGTGACAATGCCAGAATTCATCAGGCTCAGATTGGGAAAGAGTGGTTTTCACACATGGATTGGCCTCCACAGAGTCCAGACTTTAACCCCATTGAGAATCTTTGGGATGTGTTGGAGAAGGCTTTGCCCAGCGGTCAGACTCTTCCATCATCAATGCAAGATTTTAAAAATTAGTGCAACGCTGGATGAAAATTAATCTTGTGACATTGCAGAAGCTTATTGAAAAAGTCCAACCAACGAAATTTTAGAGTTTGTGAACTTCTTTTTTGGTGGCCACTTTTTTGGGCCAGGCAGTGTATTATATATGCATGTTTGCCCACTATATCTAAACCACTCTATCAAAAATTGTGATTTTATTTATATCAGCTTAAATCCATCCATATTGTGCCTTGATCTTCTGTCTATACTGTTTCCTTATGATAATGGTAAAAGTTCAGTCAATCAGATACTATGATCAAAACTAAATATTATTCAAAGACAGGTTTTTTTAATTCTTGGAATCTGGTGAAGCAAAGAGAAATAACATCACAGGGAAAGATACTCCGCACGTTTTTCCCCTGGTTTCAGTCTAGTTTCTTCCTCTCTGAACTCCACTTTGATCGATTAACTGAATAAAAATGTTGCATAAACGTGTGTCATATGTTCCTCTTCAAACAGAAAACTCCTCACACACACACACCACCCTCCTTCATCTGCCCTGTTCAGTATGCAATGGTCCTGCTGTAACTAATCAAGCGAGTAATGGCCCATGTTAGAAGCAGCCAAGCACTGAAACCTGAGACGGGATGGAGAGGAGGAGGAGGAGGAGGAGTGATGGAGGGAGTCAGAAACCATCTCAAACCTCATCTAACAGTGAAAAGAGATCAATGAGTTGCCGGCTGCGTGTGTTGCTCTGTATGCACTCCTTTGAAGAGGCGCAGTCAATGAAAGAAATGATGCAAAGGATGTGATTGTGTTCCTGCGAAGAACAGGAAGTGGATTATGAGTCCACACCTTGGCTCCACCTGAGCGTCTTAGACTTCAGGGTCCATTTCTCCACAATTTATTAAATGGGAGCATTCAGATCTTAACGATTGACTGTTTTTTTCTCAGATAACAGAGAAATGTTGTTGTTTCTCTGGTTGCTTCAGCACACGTTTCACTCCGCCCACACTTGCTTCTTTTGTCTCTGTTGCCCCTTTTTTATCAGCAAACAGCCTCTCTGGGGACGAGGCCATGAGCGGAGAAATAGTTACTGTAACAGATTACAGATTGGTTTCACTGCGTTTCAATTATCCATGTTCCACTTTCATCAGAAAGGCCAAGTCATCAGCTGCAGATAAATCAGGTCGATCATATCTTGGCAACTGAAGAGTTATTTTTAACTCTGGTTTACATGCAGCACATGTTCCTGAAATCCAGCAGTGAAATTCTTTTGAATAATCGTCTGAGACTCGCAGCAGCCAAGTCAGAAAACACACGGGGCTTCTGTGAGTTTGTGTATGCAGACTGCAGAGTAATCATTTCAAAGCAGAACGGGGGAATAAAAAGTGGAACACGCAACTTAAGAGGGAATTTACAAGTAAAACGGCACACTGATTTTATGCATGAAGATCTATGCAAATGAATTCTTTTTGTGGGATGCATATTCATGCTGAGGATATGAAACCCACCTCATCAATTAACCAATACAAGAAAAATCAGGAAAGTTATAGAGTTTGTGTCTTGACTTTATGACTTGTGAAGCTAAAATAAATCCTGATTCCAGACTTTGGTGTCAGTTTCTTTTCTCCTGTTTTTCAGGTGAGAAAAGAAAGAGCAGTGTTTGATCCACGCAGGCGTTCACTTGACACGCAGAGGAGACAGAAAACATGAGGGGATTTCTTTGGGAAAGCAGCAAAACCTTCAAAAGCTTCATATTCTACTTCAGGGGAAGTTGTCAGGAGACTGCTGTTACTCTGTGCTGTCCTGTTTGACGGATACAAATCCTGTGTTTCAAGGACACAGAAAGTCAGCTGGATTTTACAGAGAAGAATACGATTTAGAGGAGAAAAGTTGCAGGGCTTCATACTTTCACAGACCCTCCAATCCCAATGCCAAAAAAGTCTTTCAATTATTATTGTTATCTTAATTATTATTATTTTTCTTTATGATTGCCAAACTTATGCCTGTATACATGTGTGTCTATGTGCAGCCTCTTTTTCCGGTCAGTTTCTTCTTCATTGGTGTCATCCCTGGGGAGAGATAGGTATCCACTGACCAACTTTGTCTCTTTTTAAATCTATTTCTTTATTTTATGTGCCCCCTTTTGTCTATGATGTGCTTAATTATTTTATTATCTAGATTTAATTTTTATTTAGTTGCTATATTGTGTGCTAAATGTTGACTTGACTTACTTTTGATGTCCATGTGTGTAGAGCTGGCTAATGCGCACTGTAAGCTAGCTCAGACGTACATTTACCTGTGCAGGAGGGGAGACCGGCTGCATTTGTTTGTGTAGAAGTTACAGAGACTCTTTCTGTGTTATGCAAATAATAAATGCTGACGGAGAGAGAACAAGACCCTGTGTTGGTCATCTTTTGCAAAAAAAAAAAGACACATCGGCAGAGTCACACCAGTTACATTAGCATTAGCTGCACTTAGCTCACACGGTTCATAAAGTGTTGTTCACTGTAGTCGAGCTCGAGCTAAAAAACATGAAAATGATTTTGGTTGGTTTTTGGGAGTTAGGAATTAGGGTATTAGATCATTGTTTTGATTGGTGTGCTGGTTCAAGGTTTAGCCATAGACTGTAAAAAAATGGACGTCATCTTGCTCAGCTAGTGGTGAGGTCTCCTCAAAAACTGCTCCCCCTGGTGGCTGGCTGCAGTATAGGTTAAAAAATCCAACTCTAGCCATTCCAGATGGGCTGTGGTCAAACTTTAAAAAATTAATACTCCTTGTAGAAATGTTTCTCTCATCCAATTGTTGTGGTGGTTTGAAGATATCGTTTGGCTGTCTTGTATCCAAGTCCTCTTTTTCTGAAAAGTTTCGTTTTCATTAGTTATACAAGGTTAAAAACGAGGCTTTACGTAACGTTTAACGATAATTGACAGCTGCTGTTCTCGTGTATTTTTTTCAGGGGGTTGTAAAATATGTCAGGAGGTAGAGTCAAGAAGTGATTAGACCCTTGAAAGAAAAAAAGAAAAAATTATTATTTTTGTCACCCTGCTCCACTCTGATTCTCCCAGAATCCCCCACAGTCTCTACTGCACAGACTCTGGCAGCACGACTGCTACAATGGCTGCACCTGTGACTGGGGTATTTTGGCTTCAAAACTGTACAATGATAAATGGCAGAGCCACACTGTCCATTTAGTTTGATAGTGTGCCTGGGCAACGAAAACTCAAAATGTTAAAAAATCTGTTCTTTTGTTTTAAACAGGATTTTTAACCACACACAATTAATTCACACCCCTCAACAGTAGGTGGCGATACTGCCCTGTAATTTTATTAAACACCTATTATTTTATAGTATAGAAGAAGACCTAGAAGCAAAGCAGAACCAAGGGGCAACCGGTCTGAAAACATCAGGCAACTTAGAAGTGTTAAAAACCGCAGTTCATCCACTGTCCACTTGAGGCTGCTAACAGAAGTACCAGAAACCACATACACACCGAGCCATAAAGATATTTTTTACAGCAGAAAAAAATATGTTTGCAATTTGGTACAAAAAAAATGTCCTTAGTAAGTAGCTATTTTTTCTATCTGCACACATTGTAAGGGGGAGGACTTTTTCTAACTCTGCAATTTAGAAGATATTAAGACAACAAGTTCACCCACTAGAGGCACAACTCAGTTGGTTGACAGGCTGGAGTCCTACAGCTGTTAGTGTGGGGGCTCAATGCCCGCCCCATTTCTAATATGACATGGGTTGGTGATTTGCCTCAAAACTCCATTTCAGAAACAGATGGGTGATGTCATCAAGACAATGTCCATTTATCATACTGTCTATAAGAAAAACGTAAGCATCACAAAGGAGGACAAAAACATCAGCACACCCTTTTCTCAATGAAAAACCTGTAGAGTACTTTCGAAGACGCCAACAAGAGCAGAAGACATCACAAAAAGTGTCTTACTTCCTCATGCTTGAAGAAGGAACAGGCGCCGTCATCTTACGGGTGTCTCTTAAAATGCAGATAATTGAGTATAAAAGGAGATATTTCCCTCTCCAGCATCACCACGTGCTGGTCGTTTTAGTTTATTGTTACAATTGTTTTTTTGTGTTGGCACATATTATGATAGTCTTTACTGCCTCAGGTTATAACGGCATCATCTTTTCTTAACAATGAATTGGAAAGGTTGACAACTTTCCTTGATTTGAGTTGCAGCTAATCATTAAGGGGTGATGGTGGGTCCCAAAGCTAGACAGGTTAAGAATAACTGCACGAGATCACACCACTCAAGCTATCACTTTTGTGAAGAGGAGATGGCGTGACGAGATGTCAAAATGTTGAGGAGTACATCAACATACACACCACTGTAACTCTGAGCGTGTGTGTTTTTGCGTCTCCTTACCGTTGAACTGGGCGTGTTGGTGCCATATCCTGAGGAAGGCAGAGAAGCCAAGGACCATCGACGACCATCAGCCCTGTGGAGAAACAAAAACAAAGTGGAAAAAGGGAGGACATATGTTGCTGTGTTTTCTTTAACACTTTCAGCGGCCGGAATCCAATATCACTTTCTATTTTAGTCTTTTCAAAGAACAATCAATGGTTTAATAAAGGAAATTCACCACCTTCACTTTTTTCTCATCTACCACTTTCACTCCTTGACTTCCTCTCTTCCCTCAGGCTGTCAGCTCTCCCTGAGTCTAACACTTCCTCTGAGTGAGTGAGTGATGAGTGACTTTCAGACAAAATGGCGACACCTCGCCTTATTCATCGTGACCTGCTGACACCCTTCACTTTCACAGACGCCCACAGGGAGCAGCTCAGGACACAGACAGGAGTCATTTCGTTTTTTTTACATGTTGATGTGTGTGCGGGAACATTCCCGAGAAGCATCAGCATGGCGTGCAAAAATCATCCTACTCACAGTTACTCTCAGCACTGCTCTTGCAACACAACATGTGTGACTTAATGTGTGACTTAATGTGCGAAGCAAACCTGCGAGAAGAGGCGAAGGAGAAGTGGGCGGGACCGCTTGGTGAGAAGTTGCGCGGGCTGTCCAGGGGACTGCTTCCTGTAAAATACATGCGAGGAAAATACAACATCTGACAGCACTGAAAGTGAGGCTCATTCAATTCAATCCACTTTCCTTAAAATAGACATGAAGCATTCAAATTATCCATCATAGGTATATGAGGTATATGGAGCCACATTAGTGTCAGAATTCTCAAATGCAAAATTTGTGTGTGTGTAAATGCATCCACAAAAGCATAAACTGATCCACAAATGTGTTAACAGATTTAGAAATGTGTAAATTGATCCAGTTTAAAGTAAAGCTTCTGTGAAATATTTTTAATCTAGACCATCACCCACTACATTAACACATCCTGCCAGACGTGACCTTGTGCTGTGTTTCATCTTATTTTACTACCCAGTTTTCTTAAGGATCAGTGCAAGATCCTTGATTCTGATTGGTCAAAACTTCCCAAAAAAGAGAGTTTATTTTTCTTCTGCTTCTTGACCCTATTAGCATGCTAGTTTAGCAAGCTAAACACCATGAATATTCTCACACTGGATGCTGTACAAAAATTGTTGTGACTGCAGTGGAGCAGGTGAGGGCAACTTAAAGTTACTGGTTGGTACTTAGAAACTTGGTGCTGATGACAGCAGCAGTTTTAAAAGTCCCCAAATCTGTTTTGAGAGGTCTGGCAACAGCAGAGCTCAGAGAAGAAGGTGAGATGAATGAGATGAATAATTCTAGCTCGACCATTATAGGTTGGAAAGCTGGCTGCTGTAGGTTGGAAAGGCCAAATTAGCACAGATGTTGTGATACAGCTTTGAACACAGGGGCCGCCAAAATTGACAGAAACTGAAAATTCTTTGAGACATTTCTTTCTTGATTTCATCCAGATTCATCAACCTTTATAAAACCGTTATAAAATCACAATCTAGAGACACATACTGCTCAGACTATCTAATATTTACTTTGTCTTGGAGAGACAATACCGGCTTGTTAGTCAAATATTTTGAGGAGCAATGAGACAACATGGAGCTATTATTATATCCTTTATTTAACTAGATAAAAGCTTCATTGAGATTTGTAATCTCTTTTTCAAGAGGGACCTGGAATGGCAGCAGACAGTTACACAATAAGAATAACAAATACATTCAGACATCAGCACATTGAAACCAAGCCGTTCTGGAAACACCAATTAAAAATATAGGATATAGGATGCAGCTTATTTCAGCTCAACAAGTAAAACTTTGAGGAATGGTTACCCATTCTGCAGCAGTGTTAAGTGTTTCTAAATTCAGTAAAAATTAATTTCTAAGTTGAAGTTTGTTTTTGTCTTGCCTAATCGTTTTTAACACAAAACGCAATTCTCGATTTAATGTGAATACTAGCGCTGTCAGGCGAATAAAAAATAACCAAATCCTGTAATTAACTCAAGGATTTGTAATTAATTACTGTAATTAATCACATTTTAATCTCAAATCTGCTTCAAGTCCCCAAATAAAGAGTTTGAATTCTAGGACATTACAAAACTGTGGTGCATGACTAATCAAATGAATACATGAAGAAGAGAAGATCTGTAAATCGACATTTTTTTTTCAACTGTCCGTGTTAGCTGACATTGACATGTTGCAACCACTTACTGTGACTGTGGAAGTAAATTATGTTTTTTCAGCAGGGGGTGTCTGGCGGAGCTTGTCAATCAAAATCATGCTCGTAAACTATTGTGGGTGAGAACGGTGCGCTCTTTGGATGAGAGATCAGCATGGATATAAGGAGAAGATATGAGATGACAGAGGCATAGCGAGACGCTGCAAGTCAGAAAAGTTCAGGGCAGCTCACGCTCCAACTGAGGATGTGTTGTGGTAGTTCAGAGACAAAGAGTGGCGCGATCGTCGTGAGAAAAGACGACGGAGATCATGGAGAGGATCAGAGGATGAAGCAGGATTTAAAAAAGTAAATAAAAAAGTAAAAGTTAAAATATGGTCTCAGAAAATATTATCATTTGGGTCTTGAAAGATCGTTCAAGATGCTCTGGAAATGGCTGGCAGCCAATGACTTAATTGCGCCAATACTTTAGAGGCATTAATTTGCAAAACAATTAATTAATGCGTTAAAGTGACAGCCCTAGTAAACATCTTCCAAAAATGTAATATTTTAGAGTAAAAATTATGTGCCTGTAGAATTTTTTAGCTCTGAATTATGATAGATGGGATAAGTTAAATGGTAAATGTAGATATACTAACCTATGTGTCCCGGCAGTGGAGAGTGTGGCCGTGGCAGGGTCGGGGATGTACTGGTCAGGATGAGGCTTTTCCGGTTACTGGTTCTGCAACTGGAGCACATAAAAGAAGAGAAAGAACGTCAATATCTGTCTTCATTATATTTCAGGCTTCATCGATACCAGACGGTTAATGGCCGCCCCACACACACCACCGAGCGACCCTGAGGTTAATGAATATACAGTCTGTGTTTGTCACCTGGAGTAAATGTACGGCCTTCAGCTCATCATGTGCAGCTGTAGGTGGTGTGTGGGTGTGTTTGTGCATTCCCTCGTGAGTACAGTATTTTTCTGTGCATGTGACAGGCCATAATGCAAGACTTTATTGACATCCGCCCGTCCACAGGGGAGAGCGATGGAGCAACAAAGATTTTTAATTTCCTCTAGGTCCAGCCCCACGATGGCTGCTGACACCAAACATAAAAGCAGGAGTGATGAGGTGGCGGAGGGAAGGCGATGCAGACGGAGAGGAAGAAAAGGCCCGGGGAGGACAGGTACGGACGGTGATTGAGAACAGAAATGATTGAACCGTAAAGGCTTCACTCGCTGGAGGTGTCATTGGACAACTTCACACACACAGATGCTGCACACGAGGCTTATTGTCTTATATAACAGCTTGTAAAGTGGGAGGTGGATTTTTCAGGTGTTATTTTCATGTGTGGATTGGGTTTAGCTCACAGGTCTTTCCGTGCTGCGTGCTTCACTTGAGTGCCTGTCAGAGCAAATCTCGCCGAGTAGAACCACATCTGACAAACAATACAAGTTTGCTCCCTGTTGCGTCAGCCGGCGTGCTGCTCGTCATCTTCGCAGGGAGAGTAAATCATAGATGCACGGATAAGAATAAAAATGCACGGTAAGGAAACATACAGCTGTCTTTTTATGTATACGCCTTGATCTATAATCTGTAACCAGGACTCACAGTCCTCCTACAGCCTCCCCATCCTTCTCCCCTTTACATTTCTTTTGAGACATCAAACCCCTGGCAAGATATTATCGGTGGCAATACGCCTCTGTGGGCGCCAGTGGAGGGCGAGCTTGTACTCAACCGCACAGAACAGAGGAGGATCATATTGAAATATTTAAGAGAAATGCATTAGCTAGGAGGGAGGGCTGGAAGTGGCTTTGCATGCTTCTTCACTACAGCACTCAGAACATGAGAACAGAGGAGAGGCAGAAGGTTGAGCTCAGAGAAGATAAAAAAAATCAAAGAGTCTTGAAGTGCACGCAGTAAATTCCTCTGATTTCCTTTGTGTGTTGTGCCGCCATACCTACGCTCTCTGACATGCCTGCAATCCTCTTCCCTTTCTCTCCCTCCTTAACCTGCAGACTCTCAAACCCACATTTTCATTGCTGCTCTTCCTCAATCAAAAGCTGAATCACTTGAGCACTGGCTCGTCGAGCTTCACTCCAGAACATATTCTTAGCTTTTGATTCATGATTCATCACATCCACAGCAGCTACTCTGCCAGAGAATGCTCATATGGCACTGATTCACTTTTTATGTGGAGTCATTTCATGCATCAAACCTTACATTTGCAGAAAATGGATGTGACCTTATGTATCATCTCTGTGGCTTCTCTCTTGCTCATTTTCAGTTGGAATCTTTGTATCCGTCTTTTGATAACTTGTGTTTCTGCTTCATCACTTCTATTTCCTCTCAGTATCCTGCTTCATTCTCGTTCTGCATGCTGAATTATGAATAACTGAAAAGCAGGAAGTCAAGAAACCTTCCTCTCTAACTCCTTTTTCAGGGTGATAGAGTCGACCAAACTATTAAAGGCGGTTCAAAATTAAAGCCCACCAGGGCAAAGCAATCTAATCTTCCCGTAAAACCAGAAGTCTCTTGCAGCCGCGATGTTTTATAACATTGTTATCTGAGATGAATGCTACAAAAAAAAGGGCATCTTGCCCAAAGCACTTGTACTGTAAAAGAAAAAGGTTAAATAGGAGAGCTGCTCTTCAGTCTGTACTCCAGCAGCCAGCCAGTCACATATTTATCACCAGAAAAGGTCACGGCAGAGTTCTGCTGCTTGTGCTCCTGTGAGCCACGAGGAGCATGAATGATGGAGGAAGCTGAGGAGGAAAAAGGCAGAAAGATCGATCTGTGATGAAAATGCTTTCTCAATTGACCTCATTAAGTCTTTTATTAAAGTTTAAAGATATACTTTGAGGAAAATAAAAACACAGCATTTATTTCATACTTTCCTCAGAGTTTACTACACTGAGAAAAACTGGGTTTCTTTGTTCCCACTGGAGTCTTTAATTCAGGATTTATGACTCTATTATTTAGACCAGGGGAGAAAACCCAGCTTTAATTACAGATTACCTGTTTTATTTGTATTTTTTATTTTTATAAAGCTATAATATTTTATTCCATTTACATTAAAGATACATCTGTGTGCCTGCATGCTGTCATGGTTTGGATTCAACAAACTCAGAGGAGGAGCCACCTGCAGACTGACTAAGGGATTTATAAATAGAAACACAAAGTTTCTCAGGAAACAAGAGGTTACGAGACCTGACGTGAAAAGACACAACAAACACACAACACCAGCACAAAGGGTAATGAGAACAAGACACAGGTGAAACTCAAGCATGCAACAAAACAGGCGGGAAATACACACAGGAGGTAAAACTAAACTAGACACACCTGGAGGGCAAGGAAACAGTAAAGACTCAACACAGAAACACATTCCCCAAAAAGAAGACAAGAATACAAGATATTGATCAGAACGAGGAAGGATGATGACAAACAGAATACACAGGGAAACACATGACACATGTATGTTCACACACAATCCTGTTCAGAAACAGCCTGATGATATGTAATGAGGTAAAAGGATTGTGTGTTTTGCTTTGAAAAAAACAAACAAAACAGCAAATTTAAGCAGCACTTGTGAAGTGTTAAAGGATGCACTCACAGAAGTAAGTGAGCGTCAACAGAGCAGCTAGCGATTAGTTTAGTTTACAGTCTGATTTATAGCAGGTGGGTTAAAGGTATTTTAGAGTTTTATGAGACACCTGCAGAGATCCCACAGCAGCAGAATCAATGAGAGTCTCCCCATTAAGAGGGATACAGTGAGCAATTACACACAGACGCACAGCTCTGTGTAACTTCATTCATAATTTAAATTTACAGACATGCTGACAGGATCAGGCTGAGAATCAAATGTTATTAAACATAATGTGCTTTCTACACATCCAGCTTCAGTCACTCCTTAAAAGAGTGAATACTCTGGAGAGAAACAAAGGTCCTCTGTATGACTTGGAGGTAAAGGGAAGAGTTGTTCGGTCTGAACTGCAGCACTAGTTGATTTCACTTAAAGATGCTATGAGGAGGATCTGTTTTGACTGCACTCCCTCACCACCTTCTGGCCTGGAGTCTGCACACAGTCGTTATTACTTTTAGTGAGATGTGTGTTGTTTAAGAATTAAATGAAGATCTGATTTAAACAAGTTTTCTTTATTGAAGATAACTTATCAGTAGAGTTACATAGCGCTATGGTTTAAAACGTTACATCAAGCAAACGTTGTAGCAGCCTGCTATATGTCAGCCTGGTGCTCTGTCATATCTGTAGGCTAATGTGACAAAAAGTGAACATTGTCAGTTTTTAAGTAGTTCAATAGCCGTTAATATTAAACCCATCTGGCAGTCTGGTGCTCTAAGACATGTTTGTAATGTGAAATAGCCTGAGCTAAAGGCTAATTAGCCTTTAGCTCGGGCTGTTTTCTCCTGTTTAGCTTTCTTTTGCTCTTCTGTCCTTTTTCTGTCCGGCAATTAGGCTCCTGTGTCCACCATCACTACAAAATTAATCACAGAAATCGTTTTTAGCAGAGAAGAACACAGATCTCTGTGTTTCATCTTTTCTCAATACTAAATTTCGTCAGCCGGTGTGGTATTGTCATAGAGATCTAGACGTGCCGTAGATCAATCCAGTCCTGGTCGACTCGAGCCGGAAGCTAAAAAGTAGTAATTTAAAATAACCTGTAACCAGCAATATCAGCGCTGATAATCTCAATTTAAAGTGTGGATTACGATCAGGCATATATCTAGATCACTTTCAAACTCCTTACAGCCCCTTTAACTGTCACAAAAATGCTTTAATTTACAAATAACTAAGTGAACTTTTATGATGTATGTGATATGTATCATATACACATATCAGCATCAAGGTTCTGAGGAAGCCCAAAGGGAATCTCCTCCTAAATCCTCCTCCCTCTCAAACCAACTCCATCTACAGGTCTACTTCTCCCGCCTTGTTCACCTGCTGTAAGTCTGTCTTCTCTCTCTTGCTGAGCAGAAGCAGAAGCACAAGCTACAAAACAAGCATTAAAACTGCAGCCAATAAAAAATAGCACATCAAAAGGCATTTAGAAATGCCTCAGTGGGCCAAGGGCATCCGCAGAATGTGAGGAAAACCATCACCAAACAGTGATTTAATCCCAGAGTGATAAAGAAGTATTGATCAGGGCAGCTTAGAGGTGCCGGGCCGACTGAACCCTCTAACGAGGCCTCAAGATTACTTTATATAGATTCTCCACAGATAATACTTAGAGGATTAAACCCCCTATAAAACCATTTCCTCATCTAGCATTTTAGGTATGGAAAGGACTAAATGCAAGTTCAGCTATTTAAGTAGACACGCTCAGCAGGGGGAGACTTATATCAAATATTGCATCCACATAATGTTTCTATAATCTCTTGATGCACTCACAGCCAGGCTTTCCTTAAAAAGGTCTGCTTCTAAACAACACTGGAGATTATTCAAATGGACACCGGATTATCAACTTGATATTTTTATCTGTGCTTTAACTTTTCAGTCTTCTTTTAATTGTTTTTAAACGCTTTCTTCAAAAGTTGTTTCGTTGACCTTTGTCTATGATTTTGGTGAGGCAACAGTCAATCAATCAATCAATCAATCAATCCAGGTAATCAAGTCTGATCCAGGAAAGAGTTGCATGAATACAACAGATTAAAATGACCACACAAAGACAGAATATATATAAAAAAAAAATAATAAAGTGAATAAATAGTGAAAGAGAAATAAAGCCATAGGCAAAAAAATATATATATTGTAGGGTGATTAAAAAGGAGAAAAAGGGTGGGATGACAGAATAAAGAAAAAAGGTGGTGAGTTCTTTTTTGTTGTTGTTATTTACTTTTTTATTTTGTGTGAAGCACTTTAAATTGATTTGTTGCCAAAATGTGCAGCATAAACAAACATGTTTTGCCTCAATGCTACAATCTAAGCCAAAAAGTAAGATAAGATGAAAGAAAAAAAGTATAAAATGAAATATAATAACCAATAAGGGGTTTGAATTTGTCATCAATTAAAATATAGTAAAGGAAAACTTCTGCAAGTCACATCAACTTGTGATCTAAAATAAAAAAAATGTGAAAAAAAGAGGAAAAACACTTTCATCCATCCATCTATTTGCTTAACCGCTTTTCGCCCCTGTCATTGGGCCAGAGGTGTGTGAAAACATGCAGCTACTCATAGAAAGGCACCTGTTCATAAGGGGAATCAAACCTGAAACCTTTCAATTCAACCTACTTTTATTTTTACCTTTAAACAATCCAAAACATTATGAAAACAAAAATCTCCCAGAAGCAGTTCTCGGCTGCTGCCAGGAAACCCACTGTATTGGTCTATTTAGTAAATTAAGATATTAATGAAAATGGAATTAAAGGGAACATACATGTTAAACTAATGATGCACACTTGGGCAAATAAATGACTTTCCGCGTGTGCATGGGTTTTTAGAATTGACTTATACTTGCAGCTCTCTGTAAATACAGAATACAGTGGCTACCCACTGCATTTCATGCTGGTCTACCAAAGAATGTCATTTGCCCTCTCATAGATGCAGTGTTTAGCATTGGTTCCCTCTGTAATTCACACTTACACACAACAACATTCAGTGCACACACACAGTATATATTAAAGACAGCCACAGGTGGGTAAACTTAGTATTTCCTGGCAAGCAAACACAACATGTACAGCATTTCAGAAACTACTGATCAACCCGCGAAACTTCGACATACAATGACTTATTCACATGAAGAGAAGTCTGGTTTCTCTCGTACACATTATCTGTTTGTGTCACTACATTTTTGCTCACTTGTAAATACAGAAACACAAGCACAGAAGTTTAACATGGTTGCGCATTGCATTTCATCCTGGTCTACTAAAGGACACGCGTGCACTTGTGCATACTAAAGACCCCTAAGTTGCCCCAAAATGCCTGTGTGAGCTTTGCTCATTTTAACCACCATAAACTGCTAAAATATTACATTAGTGTCTGAATATTCCTCTTTAAACAGCTAGACAAGATAGGATAATACTAAATGACAAAAATAAACATGACAGTAGGAGGGTGTTCCTGCCCACATACATGTTTCACATTATTATGGGTCCCACACTAAGCATCTGTGTTGCTGTAGGCATAGGCGCCAGTTTATGGCCACCAATTATAGTCTTCGTCACCAGAGTCACTTATGCTAACTTACTCCCCCCATAAAAAATAAACTGCGACCTCCGCCAAGCATATAGTGATTGTTACGCAACACTTAAGTCTTACTTTAATGTTTTACTCCCTTTCATCAGACTGTCTGCTACAATTTGGTGTTAGTTGCTGGTTTGTACGATAATTTATTACCTGACAGTGTTGAAATTATGACAGCCCAGTACATATTTCATATTCCAGATTTTAGTATCCAGAATATTGCCAAGATCTGGATCGTACTTTTACATCCGTCAGAAATTATGGTGACCTTGTTTTGGGTTGTTTTGCAAAGCGATTGGACCATTTATCGTGGAGTTATATACACATACGGTGAAAACAACCTTATCTCACGTTGATAAAGAATCCTTTAAAAAAAAAATGGATCCAGACGGTGATCTGGATCACCTCCAAAATTGAATCAGTTCTTTCTTATCCAGTTTTGAACATTTCCTGAAAATTTCATTAAGATCCGTTTGTTACTTTTTGAGTTAAGCTGTTCACAGAAAAACAAACAGACAAACTCTCCCCAAAACATAACCTTCTTGGCTGAGGCAAAGATGCAAGAAGAAACTGTAGTTCTTCATCTGAAATCTCTCAATTCTTAAATTTCATTGGACTTTAAGTGATAATTAAAGATTCAGGGCTTCCTTTTACGGAACAGTTCACTTCAGCCTGTCTTCTTGTTCCTCGGCTTGATCTGAATCTGTGGCTGCGTAATGAGCTGTCACTGTTTTAAGACAGTGAATGTTAAAGCACAGAGTCTATACGTGGACATTAGGAGTTATGACCCACATGTTGCAGAAACACTTCACTGAGAGAGGATAAGAGAGGTTTAGATGTGCCAGGAGTGGAGGGCAAAATGTGAGTGTGTCTTTAAGCGTGTGTGTAAATGTGACTTTAAATCACTCTGTCACGGTTATGGTCTTGCAGCCCGGGCTCATTTTGCCTCACTCTGGTTCAAAAGAAACGTGTGTGTGTTGGAGAGGGAAAGAGACTGTTAGTATGCTGAAAATAAGCATCTTGAAATCATAAATCTAAAAGCTGAACCTGTTTTTTTGTGATTAGGTACAAACACACAGGTTAGAGCTCAGCAGTCCTGCGCTTTATTATCAAACCAAAATATGAATAGCTTGGTTATTTCTTTTACAAACACTGCGCTTGAATAGAAAACTGGAGCTCTACTGAAAGAGACGCTTTCTTTTTATTATTCAAACCCATTTAGGTGGATCAATAACACATTTCCTCTATTCATAATGAACTGACCGAGCTGAAGAAAGATGAAGAGCGACCAGAAAAAAAGGAGGACGACAAGGGGAATGCACAATGTTACCATGGCAACACCTCTGAAGTCACACTCAAAAGCGAGAGCGACATCTCTGACTGTTTTTCTATTTTCACCAGAGCCCACAGTGAGAAACAGACAACTTGTGTTAGGCAAACACAGTCCTGAAGAATCCGACTGACCGAGCTGCGATCAGGGGGCGGTTCAATCCTAAAACTATGACCTCATCACTGCGACTCAGTGTCTGCTGATACGGCTCATCCACAGATTGTTTGTGTGCGTTCATGTGAGAGTCGGTCTTATAATCCATTATAATCCATTGTGTAATCCATCAGGCAGGCACAATCTGTGTGTGAGTGAGGAGCAGCGGTGAGGTGTGATTTGGTGGGGTCAGCAGTGCATGCTGGAGGGCTGATGACAAAGCTGCAAGTGAGACACTACTTTTATAATATGACAGAGAGAGAAACAAAGTGTGCGTCTGTCTGAATCTGTACAGTGTGCAAAGAAGTGAGTGCATTTCCGTGTGTTTTGTTTGGGGGCTGGTTAGCAGAGCTAACCAGCCCCCGTACTACTACACTACAACTCCAGCTTGCAGCTTACCTACACTGAGCAGTGATATTACTGATACAGTTGACATGTTACGCTGAATAGAGCAGGAAACACGATGAGAGTGGGTTGTACATGCAGGAAAGGTGGATTCAAACCTAAGTCTGCGGCTCAATGGCTAATCTCATGACCAAACCACCAAGCCATATGGGCTCCCCAGCAGACACACACTTAAACCAGCAGTTTTAACAAAAGATCGTGATGTGTTTTCAAAAGTTTCATAGGAACAATAACGCAATGTCACAATAAATGTCTCAAAGGAATCATTGTGAATGCAGTAATTTTACCTAAGCTAAATGAAACACTTCAATAACTTTTAGCTTCTTGTTCAGATTTCTTTCTGTAAGTAACTAGCAAGTTTCCATACCAACTGACCACACACTGACAACAAAATGT
The DNA here is from genome assembly GCF_033239565.1 of Halichoeres trimaculatus. Taxonomy (NCBI): domain Eukaryota; kingdom Metazoa; phylum Chordata; class Actinopteri; order Labriformes; family Labridae; genus Halichoeres; species Halichoeres trimaculatus. The sequence continues at coordinate 32,904,156 of NW_027437180.1, read as the reverse complement.
GCTTCCAGGATTGTAGACTAACTTTTCTGACACTCGATTGTGGTCAGCTGTCAATGATAAACACACCAGACATCTTTTTCTGTGTGATGGATTGCTGACTCTATGTCCCGCCCTTAAAAGCAATGAGCCAATCACAGTGCATACAGCCATACACTCAGACATTCTCTGCCCAGGAGCCCATTGAAAAGTATTGCAGAAAGTCAGTTTTTATTTGTTTTTATGACGTTTTGGGAGATACAAATTTTAAAAATGGTCAAACAGTGTTCATAGGGTACATGCAACTCTGACACAAGGCCTTTCCTAAGCCACATCTCCCTTTCACTGTAAAGAATGGGTGACACAGAAGCTTCACGCTGGCTTTGCTTTTTCTGTCTTAACCATCTGAAGCATAGTGGTCACTGCAGTGGACAGCTAGTTATAATATCAACAATATCAAAATCATGATTCTTTGTCAAAAAAAAACATTTTTTTTTTTTAATTCAAATTCTTAATTTCAGTCTTTGTTTATAAACTGGATTGGAAGAAAGTTACCACTTTTCTCCAGCAGAGGGTGAAATGTTTTTCTCTGACTCACTTGATGTGCATTTTATGGGAAAATATGGCTCCTGATATAGTCTGTGGACATTATCATCATCATTTAACTTTTCACATGGTCTGGTGTTAAAATAGAAATTAAAAATTGCAAAATAACGTTTATATTGAGGAATCACAATTTAAACTGAATCTGCACCCCAAAAATCGTAAAGAATCGAATCACGAGATTATTGTATCTTCCCTGCCCGACTGCTCACCTTCTGGACACAAAACTAAAAACTCAGTTTACATAGTTTGATTGTTGTTGCATTTTAAACTATGAATAAGTGCAACTTAAAATCATAAATATGGAAGAATCCCAATTTAAAAAAAAACTAGGCACCTTAATAATCGTAACAGAATTAAATTGTGAGAATAGCATATCATCTCAGCCCTATTAGTCCCTATTATAAGTATTTTTCTCCTAAATGTCATAGTTTCTGTGGTGGAACTGCATAACAGCCTGTGGCAAGAGTTTTTCTTTAGGTGTTTTCATTTTTCTTCGGCCATAAAAAGAAAAAAAATCAAATGTTAGATTTATGATAGAAATTACAGAGTTAAAATGTGTAAAAGTATTTTATGATTTTTTAAAAAGCATTAAGAAAATACTATCTCCTTGGACTACCAACAAAAAAAATGTAATGCATTTTTAAATCAAGTTCATACTGTTTATGTTGAATGTTCAGGCACATGTAGTCTACTGGAGTGAACATGTCTGTAACTTCCTAAAAAAAAGAAAACCAATCTTAAAAGAGAACTTTTTTTCATGCCACTAAACAGAATAAACCACTTGAGGAAAAATCTTGACCCAGTCTTTCACCTGTCATGAATCAGCAGGTGATGGAGAAGAAAGTCACTGATTTTCAGTGGAGGTGAGACTGATCTGTAATTGTGCATTAGAAAGGGGCTTTTAATGGCTTCAAATAGATTTGTCACTCAAGCAGAAATCTTTGATCTGGCGTAGGTTTTCAGCTGCATTTGTTCCAAAAAAACAGTTCATAGAGATAATGAAACAGCCGATTACCATGGGTGGGAGCCAACGTGCTTTTTGTTTTTCTATTAACATCAAAGCATGCTGATGCATAATCAGTCAATTTAAGATAAGCTACAAACAAATATCCAACCAAACTTCAATCAAGATTTTACTTTATTGTTGTTTTTTGTTATTGTTGTGTCACATTGCTTTGGGTTATATAAAGATTAGCTACTGGCTGCATAACACAAAAGGCATTTCCAGAAGTGACAGATAGCATGTCTCACTTTACAAAAAGTGGGCATGTTGATGAGTTAATACCATTTATGTGGTTTAATAAAAAATAGTTACAAACCAATTCAATTAGTGTGATTATAAAACAAAAAAAATATGGAGTATTACCTGTCCTGGACTCAACAACAACAGCACCACATGTGATGCGGGAATCAACGACACGGGTATTCTGTCAGAGAGAGCGCTTCATGGTGACAACGATCGGGGGGTAATACACACAGACAATGTGAAAGGCTACCAAGTGTGAAAGGACTGCAGCCAAAACACACACAGACACACAGATGTGGCAGCCAACCACCCCTGGCTGTGTCCTCCTGCTACCAACAATAAAATCCAAGACTGTCATTGGCTGTGACGCTCTGGCCAGCCCACTGCGAGGGGGTCAAAGGTTAAATCTGTGGTAATGACTCGTGCTGAAGCTTTGACGAGCAATTATCCCCCGGTAGGCTGCCGGCTGGCATGGGGCCATTTGTCTCTCCCTCTCTCCCCACACACATACACACACACACTCTCATGAATGCACACTAAAAATACAGAAACACAGTGATGGTCCCTAAACATTGCCCTAAAACAGTCTATACTAATTACTGCAATAAAAGCATCACAAACTTTATCATAAAGATGCACATCATCAAAGTAGGAATCGCGTTACCTCTGTTTTCTTTCCTAAATCATTCAGGCTTGAGTAAAGATATGTTAAGTATTATAATTCTAATAGATAAAGCTATTCTAATATAATAAAGCTATAAAACATATATCCAAATCCTCTGAATACCAAAGACTGTGACCAAATAAACTAAATAAATTAAAGAAAACTTGTGTCACTGAACGGCTCTTCGATTAACAACAAACTTTTCCCAGGATGCAAAGTGACGAGGTGATGCATTTATTTGTAGTTTAAGAGGCAACAACAATCAAACTTTATGCAAACTTAGTTTGTAGTTTAGTGTTCAGAGGGTTAGCAGTAAGGCTGGGACGATATGCTATCCTCGCGTCGATGATTTTTGGGGCGCCAATTCGGTTTGAATTTTGATTCTTCGATATTTACGATTTTTGCGATTTTAAATTTGCATTTTAACACCAGACCATGTGAAAAAGTTAAATGATGATGATAATGTCCACAGACTATATCAGGAGCCATATTTTCATTTAAAATGCACATCACATGAGTCAGAAAGAAACATTTCACCCTCTGCTGGAGAAAAGTGGTAACTTTTTCCAGAAACAGTTTATAAACAAAGACTGAAATGAAGAGTTTGAATTAAAAAAAAAAAAAAATTAAAAAAATTTGGGGGATCAGCAATCGGCCCATCCTTACATATGAAACTGATCTTATAAACCTCTGGAAAGGTCTGACAGCCAGCCATTGTTGCTTTTTGCTCTGAGACCTAAAACTCAGGACACTTTGTTGGTTGTATAAGTTAAAACATAAAGATTTCATTGTTTTACAGGTATTGTTCAATGATTTTCAATAAAATAAGATTGAAACATTGAAGGTACGTGCTGTCAGTTAAAAAAAATAAAAATCAGTATCGGCAGGTCAGGCTTTTTAAAGATCGGTGATTGTCCGGAAAATTGTGATCTGTGCATCCCTAATCCCTATACATCAATTTTATTGATATACTCCCAAGTTTGAACAGACCACTGCAGAATAACTGGATCTTGCCTCTCACTCAGTCACCTTCACTTCTCACTGGTAAAGTTTGTTGGCTGGTGTTGAGTCATCAAAGGGACTTTCAGTCTTTATACCAGAAATTGATTTCTCTTCAACTGCAAAAATCTGACCTGAGAAATAGGATTCAGGAACACCTATTTTGCACTGGTAATCCCATTTTAAATTGCGGATTATGAACACCCAACTATATATAAATGAAACTATTTGAAAGTCACTTATGATGTCCTCACAGGACCTTATTTGAACCTCAATGTGTTCATGTGCAACTCTGGTTGAGCGGATGTGATCTCATGTGAGGGGCAGCTGTCTGACAGAAAAGCCTGGAGGCAAATACCTCCTGTTATTGGTCTGAAACACAGAGGGGAGGAAAAAATGATGTTTATGCAGGAAACACACACTAGTGTAGATCTCATACTGGAAGCAGGGCTGTATGTGCCCCAATTCACAAAATACACTAATGATGGCAGCCTGTTGTCCTGAAGAGGGAATACCACTGAGGGGTTAATGTTATATCTTTGATTTAAAACATAAAATCAACAAGAGGAATTACTACATCTGCTTCTGCTTTATTTCTTTAACAATAAAACAGCTCTTTCTGGATTTATGCTCCTTTCTTTTACCATGTCAAGTCTACTTATCTTTCCCTCTGAATGAGAATGTCTTTATTATCCTAGCATAAAGAAAAAGAGTTGTTATAAATAGCAGAGCTGATTTTAATCACATCTTTGTAATTATTTCCTGAATTATTCCTCCTCTGTCTCCTCGCCACTTCTTTCTTCTCTCCTCTAACTCTGTGTGTAAACAAAGAAAGGAGTCTCTAACAGGTTTTTATTAAAGCAGGACAGCACAGCACATTCATTACAAACAGGCGATCACTGATAGGAACACAACAGTGCTGACTGCTGGCCATTTTAACCCAGCAGCTCCACATTATGCAAAATCAATTAAAGGAATGAGTCTATTCAGAGCTGAGCGCAGACACTGAGGGCCAGAAATCACATCATGAGAACCTGTTTAAATCGGCTGCGGGATGTTCCCTGTGTGTGTGTGTGTGTGTGTGTGTGTGTGTGTGTGTGTGTGTGTGTGTGTGTGTGTGTGTGTGTGTGTGTGTGTGTGTGTGTGTGCACTGTTGGATAATGATGTCGTTTAAATGCACATGTGAGTCTGTGACAGGTGTGAGTGAGCTGCAGCATGCTTAATGTGTTTAACCAGGTTCATTATTAACTCTGTGTATGTATGCGTGTGCGTATGTGTATGTGTGTGTGTGTGTGTGTGTGTGTGTGTGTGTGTGTGTGTGTGTGTGTGTGTGTGTGTGTGTGTAAGAGAGAGAGAGAGAGAGGTCTGTCAGTCAGTAGTGTCATCTTCTGCTCTAAGTGCTGACTCACAGGGCACAAAGGACACTAGACCTTCCTGATGGCTGTATCATTGATCCGTCCAGGCTCACTTCCTGCAGGGTGAAACCTCTCTGTCTCTTTTTTTTCTCTCTCAGAGGTGAGTGCATGTTTACAACTCTTAGAAATGAGTTTGTAATGGACGGGATGAAATGCGACCCCCTTAAAAAAAAAAAAACTCTCAAAACAGACTGGTCTCATTTAGAACGTCCTGTTGCGCAACATCCGTTGTTCTTATTGCCAACATCTAAAACATGCACCAGGATCTTGATGCACCTCTTAAATGTGCAGTTAGCGGTCTGGGAGAAAACAAGTGGAGAGTTTGTTGATAAACAAATTTAGACCTGCCTCTCCCTTCATGCCCTACCCCTGGCTCCACGCCTGAAAGCTGATGGACGTGCATCGTCATGGAAACAACCGTAGAAACTGGGTAGCTGACCAACATGGGGGAGGCCGGACCAGCGAACGCTTGAGGGTCAGTTCGCTATAATACGTGAAGCCGTGTTTATTTTTTTGAAAGTAGTAGCAGTGTGACAAGTTTTAGTAGTATTGTAGCAAAAGGTATTACAATATTTAGTTGCATAAATGATTTTCCGATCCAAGACGTACAATGCTCCACAATAGAAAGGCCCAGGTTGTTGAGCTTGCCTTTGAAACGACATACGACTGAGTAGGAGGATGCTGTCCTCAGGAGATTTAGCTGCAACACTCGCAGGCTCCAGCTGTTTTTAAGGTATTTTTATCTTTAGTTCGCTACTATTGTTTGGGTTCCGTGGTTTTTTGATTGTTGAATGGTGTTTGTTCACTCTAATGTTGGTGCGCTAAAGGCGGAGGGAGAGAAAAGAGAGTGACGGACGGGGCTTTCATTGTGGTACAGTGCCTCGTATAAGTGAAAAAGAACTTTACACAATGGTTATGAATCCAGTAATGAACAAGAATTTGTGCCCCCTGCACCTGTCATAATGCCCCCTGTTTAATTTTGTCTGACGCCGACTCTGGATTAGCACACTGCTAAACTGCAAAGCTAAAGTAACCCTGACTTGTCAGACAACAGTAGCCACAACTTGACTGCCATAATTGATAACATCACAACAACAGAACATTTTGGCAGATTAGACAATAAGATGAATGGCTGATGGCTGTTACTGTTATGTGAAGCACCACAAAGCTAATCTTGCTTCGGCAACATCCACGTCCGTTTTTAGCACTGTTATATCGCGGAGTTCCCGGGTCTTCCCTCTATTATGGTCTTAGACCTTCTTTTTCATTTCATGCTCTTCTGTCCTTTTTCTTATTGGCTGTTTTTCGGCCATTGCTACTGTTGGTATCACACTGCTTTCTTACGCAAACTGCGCACGCTACACAACATATTACTCCCCCTCCCCCCTCTGTCTGATCTGCGCATGAGTATGATCCGCCCCCTGGGTGTGTGGGGGTGTACCCTGTTTTGGGTGCTCGGTCCGAGCCACAGTATTTACCTGCTGAAATTCAGAGCCAAGGCTGTGTATTGAAACCGGATTTTTTTTCAACATGCTGTCAGTGATAATATCTTGTGGATGGAGAGGAGAAATACAGTGATTTTGACAAAAAGTGCGGATTAGATGATCACTGACTACACCTTTAACTCGTCCAAATGCCCAAATGAAGCCATGTGTGCAGATTCATTGAGCGTGAGGCCTCGTGATGAAGATGGAGGGGATGGCTGAGCGATGCTGACAGGCGACAGAGACATAAATTGAAGCATAGGCATACAGTTCCTCTTGTTTGTGAGACAAAGATGGAAAGAAAACTTTTAAACAAGGCTCCAAAAAATATATTTCAAAACTCTTATGTTGCATAAGAGAAAAAATATCATCAAAGAATGAAGGAAGAACGTTACAGAAAAATGAGGTCACAGAAAAAAAGAGGAAACTGTCTGAGTCAGATTCAGCATGTAAAACAAACAGTAATCTTGGCAGCTCTGGCTGTGACTAACAAACAATTCTCTGCTTAAAATAGGACTCCTCGTTAAATAAAAGACAGAGTAGTATGTTTTGTTGTGCAGCTTGAAGATTTTAGCTTGTTGTTAAGCTTATTGTATGAGTAAACGAAAAAGTTGGCTGCGAGACAAAGTAGCTGACTGTCTGAATGACTGACCACTGGCTGACTGTCAGATGGTGTTTCTGGCAGAGCGAGTGTCTCAACAGCTCAGCTTCCTGACTGATTTTGCCGAGTAGTGACTGATTTAGTGACTGACTGTTAAATAAAGTACTCACTGAGCTCTGTGAAGACCTGCAGCTGTTTTTAAATCCACTCAGAAAGAAGCACAACTGAAATCAACACCCCACAGACTATAATCGCATCCGGGCTGGTTTGTGCCCCTGAACATTTTAGCTGTAACAGTTTATTTACTGACCTCCGAAATGTGCTTTGACACAACTGCAGGAATGGTTGAATATTAGGGAATCGGCTTAATCAAATTCATGTGGAGTCTTGTGAGAATACCAGCTCTTTCATGTTTCTGTGCTAAGTTGGAAGCCAGAGCCCAAAGGTGAGGTGATGAGCTTAGCTTTGAACTACGCGGGAAACTGGGGCTAAAAGCAATTTGGCTCCATTGGAAATTCAAAAATATCTCCTCCAGCACAGTAAGAGCAGAAAACGTGCTGTATCCTGTGTGGAAAAAGTAAACACAATTAAGAATTCAGGGAGTGGTGTGTGCTACTTTCCTGTCCAGAAACAGAGGATCTAGTATTTCTGTTTTTAAGTAAGCATGAGTTTGGTGATGAGATCCATGGACAGTGCTCTGATTTTCAGAGCTGTTTCTTGGTTGATATATAAACTTATAGTCTTCTTCAGATGATTCTACTACTTAAAGATTTATGTACATAGTAAGCAGGTTGGAACCCCAACAGGTGAGCCAGACCCCAGTGTACAGCAGAGGGATCTTGTGGTATAAACCCAATCACTTCACAACATCCTGCTCTTTATATGGCAAATTAAAAATATATCTTCTGTTTGGAACCCTTGGCATTTATTTGAGCTGCACGGTGAATTCTATAACATTTTTTTTTAAAAGAGCAGTGTCAGCAGGTAAAACCTAAAGGTAAAGTTGAACAAGTTAAACAGCATGAACCTGGACCTGGTTGAGTTTTTCTGTGTGTCCCTTGGAGCCTGGGCAGGACTGATTTTGGCATGATTTGGGGTAATAATCAAATTGCATTTTTTTAAATCTAATATTCAATTGTGACATAGCATGCAATTTTTTTATTTTTTTTTCTCTTTTATTTTTTAATTTATTCATTTTATTTTATTTTATCTTTTGTTTTATTTTATTCATTTATTCTTATTTTTTTATTCATTCATTTATTTATTTATTTTATTTTATTCTATTTTATTTATTTTTATTTTTATTTATTGTTTTTTTTATTTTATTTTAATTTTTTTTATTTTTTTGGGGGGTGGCTCTTCTGCATTTTTATTATGTAATAAACACAAGCACTAAATCATTCTATAGTACGACCAACATGAGGATACTTTTAACTTATAAACAATTCTTTCCTTCTCACACAAAACAAAGCTCAGAAATGTAAATAAGACCAAAATTCTGGCTCAACCACTGAAATATGTCAACATGTGCAATGCACTTCTTTATTAAGAATGAAAAAGAAATACTGTGTGATTATAAATACAAATATTAAATGTATAAAAATTTTTGCTGATCTATTTGTAACAAAACACAAACTGAAATGGAGAAGTATAAAACAAAGTTTTGTTGTCAGTAAGAGTAACAAATCATATAGAATAAAGTTTACAAAGAGTATGGCTCTGCCAGCCACAGTTATTCTGCTGTATGGATGGATGGATCTGTAGCTTCCAGGGGATTTATTTTTTAGCCGGAAAAACCAGCAGATTGACTTTTGCTGGTTTTAAGGAGGAAGGAGTACAAGTTATTTTATTCCCTCCAAGTCTGTGTACATGTAACTTTTTTTTTTCTAAATTGCAGCCTTTGAGACTTGAAAGTTGCATTCTATTACACTGCAATGTCGGTTTCAATTCGATTAATTGATGAGCCCTAAGTGTGGGACATTTCCTTTCCATTTGTTAGTCCTTTAACCCAGCCCTATCCAACACTTTGTTTCGCTAAAGACAAAGAAACAAGACAAAAATCATCTGAGCCTCTGTTTTAGCACAAACTACAGCTGTGTGATCAGAGCTCCAGAGCAGTGGTGTGTTCTTCACAACAACAGTCTGTCATCGAGAAATAACAGACTTATACTACTGAGTATTAACCAATCAGAATCAAGCATCCATCACAGGCAAATAATAAGTTAAGATGATTGCTGTGTGGCTGTGTAGTTTTCAAAATGAATATGGATGAAAATTTCAAGCATGTACAATTAATTGATTAGTAAGTACACCTTCTTCTGAGTGCCGCACTTTCTGTGTGAAGATTACACTAGTTTAGCCCACGGCAACAGTCTTTTATCTGGTTCCAAATCTCATAGATTCACACCAGTTTTAGTGGAACTGAGCATTAATGCTTTCTTCTTTTTAGTTTTTCTTTTTTGCAGCTCTAGAGGGGCTACAGGATATATTATCAAAGTAGGAAAGTAGTCAAAAGAACTATTTGATTCTTTATTAATTAACAAATACTTGAGTATTTGAAAATCATGACTCATCCCTATAAATCAATAAAAATGAAAGTGTTACAGTCATCTCACTCTAATGATGACGATGCTGATAATTTGCTGTCATGAATAAATAGATTTGAATCTTAGTTTTCATCCAGAGGTAAAAGTATAGATGGCGTTCAGTGAGAAGGTGAGCAAAGCATCACTGGTCTGAAACGACAGCAGTCGAGGCGCAGCACATAAATAGAAACCAAACAGGGCACAATAAAGACCAGACGTCTATTTTAGTCCTGTCACTTCTCTCCAGTCTAAGGTGTTGTCAGACGTCCTCTGAAGCTGTGAAAGTGTATCTTTAGGCAGAGTGATGCAGCAGGAAGTCGTGGTGGTGTGACTAAGACCTCTCCTTTGTGCCTGTGTCTTAGCCCTGTCTCCTATGATGCTCTCCTGTAGGTGACTGTTTCCATCAGCCCTGTGTGAGGACAAGAAGTGCTCTGAGTCACCACAATCATGACATTACACTTTTGTTCCAGACACGACCTTCTTCGCAGCAAATGATCCGTATCCATCCCCTCAAAGAATAAAAGGCTTCCCACAGGGTGCAGTGCTCTTTAGCATGAGCAGAGAGTCCGTAGCAGTATGGCTAACAGACATTAAAAATGATTTAATCTAATTACAGATAATGCATATGGATTCATAAGAAAGACTTTAACGGCAAAGAAAGGAGCATGAATAAGGAGAGCAGTACGTCACTTAATTCACTTTAATGTAATTACGACATTGTGGTTTTAATGAGGCTTTAAGGGACAGCTAATGGGTGAACTGTTCATAAATTACACAGACTTTCTGTGACCAGATCTGTTGCTGATAGTTCAGTTTTAGGGGTGAGACATTAGATAGAAATGTTTGCACTGTCATGTGATTTGATAAGCAACACGGTCAGCTTACAATTTTTCAATTCTGCACCTTAAATGAGTTTATTACCTGATGTACTTGACTAGCCGCTTTCACCTTAAATTACCAATTAGCTACAGTTAAAAACAGCTAATGATAGCATTCAGGAACTAATTGACTGATATTATTGTTAACTTGAGTGACAAAAAGCTGTTTCTACCACATGATTATGATACACCCTATAATAAATGTGTAATTTGAACAAGGACCTTATTTCCTGGCCAGCAGCGTGATGTTAGCTTGGCGCTAACTGAATGCTGCCATCAGGGATTGTTCATCATTATCTGCCTGAAAAATGGCGAAACCTAAGGGCACAAGGGTGGCTTTGCAGTTCGGGTTTGCACGCCTCATGAGGCAAGACCTTATGCAGGTGGTCCAGGTGCAAATCTGACCAGTGACCTCATTTCCACATGTTTCTCTTGCCCTGTTTTCAGTTCTATCCACTTTCCTGTACTCTCTAATAAAAGACGTGAAAAGCCAGAAAAAAAAGCTTTCAAAGAAAGGTGATCTCTCTAAAATTGTCACTATAATCATCCCTCCAGTTAAGCAGTGCTGAAATCTCAGGGATACGTAAGTGGTACTTAATAAGAACAGCCGTTTAGCATCATTAGTGAATTGTATGTGACTTGGGATGCACTATTCAGACTTTTTTGAGGCTTTGGTATCAGACGATCAGGGAGAGAATTATGTTTTTGCAACTCACGGATTTTCCAACTTTCTAAACCAGAGTTGTATTATTCTATTGGATTATGAAAGTGTAAATGTGTGATGAGAAACTCTTCAACACAAACATGAATTACAGATAAACTGTAAACCTCAGCAGTGGATAAGTGAGGAATTAAACTTGCACATATTTCAAGTTGCGATCTGAGTCATTGGTGCTTGAAATACCTTCAAACTGCTGAGCTGCTGTTGTTATACTCCTTGATGCTGTTTTAGCTCTGCCAAGCAAAACATGTTGCTGAAAAACAGAACAGTATAGAACTGGGCTGCATAGACCTGCCCTATGGATTGGCTCGTTGTCACCAATATCTGATCCAACTATTTTGGTATAGGTATTGAAACCAACATCCATGGACAATAATAAATGGACGTAGTCTCTGTGACGTCACCTTTCTGATACAGAGTTTTGAGGCAAATCATTGGCAGGAGTCATATTAAAAATGGGGCAGGCTTTGGGCCTCTTCACTTACAGCGATTGGTATCCCTGGCTGTCGATCTGCTGAGTTGTGCCTTAGATCAGGTCAACTCTGTATCTTAATATCTTCTTAACTACTGAGTTTGAAAAAAAATCATCCCCCTACAGAGGAGTTAGCTATTCAGACACTTTGTACCAGGCAGTAAACATGTTTATTTCTGCAGTAAAACAGAGTTTTCTTTGTTTTGGCTTGGTGTGTATGTGGTTTCCAGTTCTTCCTGAGCCAGCCTCAAGCAGGAACTCAACGAACTGCACATTTTAGTGTTCTTGCATTGCCTCATATTTTCAGATCGGAGGTTGCCACTTGGTAATACCAGAGGAAAACAGCTGCCGCATAAACAGAGTTAATATTTCCAAAACTCTAGGATGAGTTACCACAGAATGTTAAACAAAACTCCTTTCTGTCTGTTTTTAAATCTCTTCTTGTAACACCTCTTTTTCTCTGGCTTTTGACACAGTATTATATGTAGTATTTATTTATTTATTTATTTATTTTGTGCCTTTTAATTACGTTTTTAATATTTTTGAAATTGTTTTTGTATTTTATAGGTAGAGTTCTTTTGTCTCATGTTAGCTGCTATGTATTTTATTTTGTTTTATTTATTTTTTGTGTACAGTGTTTTGGTCAATAGGGTCTGTTTTTAAAGTGCTTAACAAATAAAGTTAGATTGGATATCTCACAAGTGTGTTTCCACATAAGAGTTTCACTTCAGGCATATATACCTGTTGAGCATTAGATTTTTTACTAAGTTAAACAGAGACTTGACCATGGCTCATAATGGGTCATAAAATGTAAAATCTTAGTTTGACAGTAAATTGAGGTTACTCAGGTATCTCATAATAACTGTCTAGGGATCTGAACCTGGTGAGCATCAGTTTCCAGGTTATAAGTAAGTTAAACAGAGGTTTGGTTTTAGGGTTATAAACTGGAGAGTCTTGGTTTCACTGTAAATAGCTGTTGCTCATCGACCTTATTCAGACATATTATGGGATATGAACCCAATGAGTCCCAGTTTCGCTGTAAATAGTAAGGTTGTCAATTTGATAAAATTACATATATTTTTAGGTCTGCCCTATTTTTTCGATTTTGTTTTTTTTCCCCCAGAATTCTAGAACTCCAGCTGTTCTGCTCCATACAGACTGTTTTTTTTTCTTTTTTTCTGACACCTGATTGGTTGATGCCCTTCAACCTACAGAACCTAAAGCACTTCTTAAACAAAATGTATACCCTGACCTACACACTCTACATCTCTTTGTAAGGTATAGTTTCCTCTTGGAGCTGTGAGCGGGATGGCATTTTTGTGTTTCCAAGGTCACTTCACAGATGAGGTTTCAGAGATGAAACTGGAAAAACCTTGAGTCTCCTGGAACAACAGTGGGGACTCTTAAGTAGGGCTGAATTATATATTGTTTCAGTATTGGCATCGCGATATGTGCTTGCGCAATATTGATGCCAAAAGGTTATGCAATATATTCAATATGTTTCGCTTGTTCTTCAAATGTCTCTAAACATTACGTTTTATTAATTAATATCCCTAAAAAAATTTAAGCCTGCAAAAAAGGCACAACCTGAGAGGAGGACAAAGATGGTCGTGGATGAAAACTTGAAAGATGGAACCTCTGTGCAGGAGTCTGTCATTAAAAAGTCTGGGCTGATGTGAGAACAGCCACCTGCAGGAAATATTATAGATAGATATCAATAATTTACAGATATCAACATGATTAAAACTCTGCTTAAATAAAAAGCATTCACAGAGGCAATAAGCAGGAGTTTGTCATTATTTCAGTGAGAATTAAGTTGAACAGGGTGAAGCAGTAAACTTTAGACAATGTGTATTGCAGGATTCTAAATTACCCCAGTATCATTTTTTCCCAATATCACGCTGTACAAACTCTAAGTTCAATAAGTATCTAATAATTTGGTCAAATAAAAATTAGGGCCGGGACTTTAACGCGTTTATTAGATTAATTAATTACACCGCACATTAACAACACACATTAACATAAAATCAAGGCAAGATTAACTCATTAGCTATCGGCCATTTTCAGAACATCTTGAATGATCTTTTAAGACCCAAATAATCTTGTTTTCTATGACTATGTAAACACCAAAGTTACTTAAGAAGAGTGGACTCCCACCTTTATGTCTCTCTTCCTGTTTTTGGTCAAAAAAACAGACAAATCAAACTTTTTTGATCGCGTTCATCTCGGGCGCTCCATCCTTTGATCCTCTCCATGATCTCCGTCGTCTTTTCTCACGATGGCGCCGTTCTTTCTCTCTGAGCTACAGCAACACATCCTCAGCTGGAGCGTGAGCTACCTGAACTTTTCTGACTTGCAGCGTCTCTCTGTGTCTCTGTCATCTCACATTGCTCCTCATATCCATGCTGAGCTCTCGTCCAAGAGCGCACCGCTGTCACCCACAGTAGTTTACGAGCAGGATTTTGATTGACAAGCTCCACCAGACCCCGCCTCCCTCCGCTGAAAAATATAATTTACTTCTATAGACACAGTAAACAGTAATCGAATGTCAATGGCAGGGAACACGAACATTTTAATCAATATTGTCCGGTTGAAAAAAAAAGGATTTACAAATCTTCTCTTTTTCATGTATTCATTCGGATACATTCATTCACTCATTGGTCATGCACTATTATTTTGTAATGCCTTAGAATTCAAATTATTTATGTGGGGACCTTAAGCAGATATAAGATTAAAATGTGATTAATTAGATCAATTAATTACAAATCCTGTAAATAATTATATCATTTTTAACCTCCTGACAGCATTATTTACCACATAACGGCTGATGAATATACTTGAAAGTAGCGTCCCCAAAAAAACATCTTCTGAACAAAATAAACAGGATTTTGTTGTTTCAACTTGCGTATGAGAATATTCAATGATTTAGTCTTCTACCAAAATCCGTTTGAATTGAAAAGTGTTGCTTCTGATGTTGAATATTCATGTGATTAAAATGTGATTAATTACGATTAATTAATTACAAATGGCATAATTAATTCGATTATTTTTTTTAATCAGGTCCCACCACTAATAAAAATATATTTTTAAATCCATAAATTGTAGAAAAATGCTGAAATCACAAATCATGCAAAACCAAGTTACTCTTCAGTTGAAATATACTCTTTATAGTCATTTTGGTGAGTGTTGGAGAGCATTTATGCTTACAAAGAGGACTTAATTAATCTTTTTAAAAATTGCTGTCGATGAACGTTCAGTCTATCATGATTCATACCTCAAGGTGAAGCTACATGCTCATCATCTGGGAGTCAGTATTTTTAATTAAGTGGACATGATTCAGTTTGGATGAGATAAAAGGTAGTTGTTACTTAAATCTCGATAAGATTTAAAGGTCACCACACAACTGCGAATGCAGTTAATGAGAAATATGGAGGAAAAGAGGCAGATTTTTACAGCTGTTTTTCAAGTTGTTATTCTGCTAAACTCAACCTTAAACTAACTCCCACTCACAGAGACTCACAGTCACGAGTCTTACTGTGTGTAGTTTGATGACTTTACTATAAGTCTGTTTGATAAATTCCACCAATTCTCCTTTATCGGTTTTATGAGTGAATATATCAATTAAACATGAAATTAGACCATGAGCAGAAACATTAAGTGTTTGATTAATTCTCCTTTTTTATACTTTTCATTAAAAATCTGTATGTTTGGAATCAGTTTTAAAAAGGCATAAATGTGTCGATCTTACATAAAGCTGTGTAGCATGAAGCTGCTTTACATAATCCAATAAGATGTGAAGAGTTTTACGTCATCTGAAACCTTTTCATCAAAAATCTGAATGCACGGCCTGAACATCAGAAAGAGCAAGATATTTCCGGATCCTGACTTGCATCAACATGCAGTCCACGTAGGCAGGTTGTATGTGTGTTATAATGTCACCATGATATCAAAGATGGACCACAAACAGTCTGTGTGTTTTGGTTAAGGCCAGCCTGAACAGCAGCCAGTAACAGATGGCGCCGTCATGGTACAAACAACAGGAGAAGAGCACGAGAAGGATTTTGTTTCTTGCTCTATGCCATCTTTCAGCGTGTAGCTTCTTCCTTAAAATACATCAGCCGAACAATGCACAGGCTCAAATGTATGTCACTGAACCAAAGATGCTTTAATGCATGTGATGCTGCGAGGAGGAAGATAAGTGTGTTTCTGTTTCAGCACACTCAGGTAAAAATATCTTCAAGAGCGCCTTTTTCCTTTTTTGTATCTTCAAAAAGCCATGACACAGCTGATTGCTTGCTTCATTTTAACAACTGCTCATTGGTTGATAATTATGGTACCTACTCATGAGCTGCCAGGTGCATCATCATCGTTATAATTTATGCAGCACTGAAGCTTAAAATACTCCAAACTACCTGACACAGAGAAGAAGAGCACCTCAGCTAACAGGAGCTGCTTTGGCCACATAAATCAAATAACAATGTGCACGAGTGGGATGAGATGTCCTGTGTGTTGTTTTTTGTGTGGGATCATCTGCATCGTGCGTCGTGTAAGACTATGCGCGAGTGGGATGGTATTGTATACACTGCGTGAGAGGGAGAAAAATGTGCGCTCATGTTTTTATCAAGAGAGAAGAAGAAATGCTAAGACAATCCTTCCTCCCGTGTCATCCGGCTGCAGTCACTCACTGCTTCTCCTGTTTCTCCATCTCCTTTTTGTGATCTCAGGAGCCAAAACAACAAAGCACAAAGAGTTCACCTTCAAGTAAAGAAAGAAGTGAGGGTTTATCGTCAGGGGCTCTGTTAACCCAAGTGGGCTACTCTGAAATGTAGGCTGAGACTCCACCTCAGGCTGCTTCTTTCATCTTGACCTGTTCTCTCCTTCCTGAATGTAGCTGGGCTGCTGCGTCTCTCCGTCTCTCTATCCATCCGTCTGTCTTCTGCTTCATTCTTACACTCGTTTTTTTTACTGCGTTCCTCCAGCTCAATCTGTTCGGGAGTGGGCATGGAGCATTATCTCTCTTAATTGCCACAGCAAGCCAAGAAAACACAACAAGCATGCATAAAAACTAATAAAACAAAGCACACACAGACACACACGGTAAAGAACAGCAGAGGGTGGAAGATAATTAGAAAGTAGAGAGAAAGAAATATCAGGGATAAATTATTTGATGTTATAAATAACTCTAATTCAGGGCTGGTAAAAGTTTGAATACTTTCCTCACTTGTGCTTCAGCACAAACAAACAAAAACACTTTGGTACTTTACTTTGAAAAGTTCAATCTTTTCTTTTCTTTGTCTTATTAGTCAGATAAAACCAGAGATCTCTGAGGCTCATTGGTACACCAAGCTGAGCTGATACCAACACCATGATGGTTTCTGTTTGAGAGAGGAGGTGACTAAACTTAATGATTATTTAAGTGGTTGTGTTGTGTGGTGTTATTAAACTGCCTTACATTATCAAGTAGTGACCATTAATTGAACACTTGGCATATTTAAGAGGTTTCAGCTGTTTTTGTTGAATTTACCATTAAAATACCTTTTAAAGGTCCCATGTTATGCTCTTTTTCTGCAGTTTAATATGGATCATTAATGTCTTCATGAAATGGTAGTAACATGTTTTGGTCCAAAAAGCCAATAAATCAAGCACAGCAGCATTGTTTCCAGGCTCTCATAGCCCCTCTGTTCAGAACGGTCTGATTTGGTGGGCGTGGCCTTCATATGTAAATGAGCCACCGCTGATACCGCCCTGCGCTTCAGCGTCACTGAGAGCGGCGCCACGAGCTCTGAGTGCACAATGTTTAAGAAACAGCGAAGCTCGTTTACCGTAACATTACAGGCTAAAACAACACGCTAACCACAGCTAAAGTTAGCATCCTGAAGTTTACACAGAGACAGGGGGGACACTGAGGAAAAGCTCTTACATCTGCTCCACAGCACACAGCATTTAAAATACTCACTTCCAGGATCCGAGGTTTGTTGGCAGATGATTGGTAATGCGCCTGGATTCAGGACCAGTTTATTCACTAGCCCTCTGTTGTACTGTCCAAAGTTGGAAAAGCAGTCGGCCGTGAAGTGACTAGCACACATATGCACAGTTTTACTGAGTGTAGCTGGAACATTTCCCACATAAATGAACTCTAGCCACTTAGTCTTATCTTCTTCCGAGATGGGAAGCTTGAGCATGGAACTATGTGGCTGTTTACAGCCAAAAACAAAGCAGTGATGGCTGCTGGAGTAGCAGTGGGGAGGTGATTGGCCAGGGAGGGGGTTTGGGGGTATCTGCTCTGGTGGACCAATCAGGTCAGACTTGCTCCTGTTTGGTCAAAAAAGGGAATCGCTGACGTCAAATCCCCAAAATCCAGACAGCTCGTTTTAGGTCAGGATTTTACATTCACAAGCACTACTAAGTTCAGGTTTTGTGATTAAATATCACATTTTGTGGGCTGCGAGGAAAGCCAAAGACCCACAAATTTCACAAAAAGAGTTATAAAGTGATTAAATTAGAGGTCATGGGATAAAAAGACAATAGTTTTGGACAAAGGGTTGAAATATTAAGATTATGGGATACAAAGCCAAAATTATGAAGAAAAAAAACATGATTTAAAGTTGAAATTAGAGATGAAATCTCAAAATTATGAAATTACTTCAGGTTATGAGATCAAGAAATTGAAATTATGAGATAAAAATCCAATCTGAGTCGCCCCTCTATTTTTTTTCCTAATGGAAACAATCTCTCATAGTTGAGCGTGTTTTCACCTAAAGACTGACTTACACACCTACAGAAACACAGCCTCTCTTGTACATGCACTAACTTGTTCCCTCTCTCTTGAACACACTCCTGTCTGTGGCTGACAGTCCACAGAAGCAGTGATGTTGACAGGTGTTCAGTTTGTGAGTCATCAGGACTTGTGATTTCTGATTAGAGTGAGGTAAACCAAAAGGGTCTCCAGCTCAAAAAAAAAGAAAAACACCCTGGAGAGTGTATTTTCTGGAAAGAGGCATGACCGTTGTGTGTGCACCACCGAAGATGTGATTTCACTGCACACCTGCCCAAATGCATGTGTGTCAGGGAGAGGGGAGCTGGAGTGTAAGTGATCCACACTGATGCTGCACCTCTGGCCATCTGTTCTGTCCACAGCCATGCAAACATTTGCTGTGTGACACACAATGACGTGTGGACATCATTGTCCATTTGTGCTGGATTTCCTGCATAAGCTCCAGAGTGTCAGGTGTGTATGATTCCTGCAAAATTCAAGCCCAGCAAAATATCACTACTGACGGATTATACGTTTCTTAAAGGGATAGTTCAGTTTTTTTGAAGTGGGGTTGTATGAGCTTTATGTGACCACTAAGGACATTAGATACAGTAGAAAGGTGTCTCCTCTCCCTCAGTAAGACACAAACTGTAATCGATGGTGAAGAGGAAATAGGCGCTAACAGGGAAAGACCGTACCAAATTCAAAGGCTATTTTCTCCGCCTACAAGAACTAAAATCAAAAAGTAATACCACAGTTTAAGAGTATGCTACATAAAATATTTTTTAAGTGCATTAAGTCTTCGGAAATATAAACATTTATCCGGACCTAACTAACTGGTCATGTATCCTTCCGCGCAGCACTAGTGCGCTCCGTCCCCCCTCCTCCTTTCAGCTGTAGGGAATGTAAACAAGCTATGCTTCGAGCGCTGGTTTTAGCCTCGTGTAAGTTTGATCAAGTATCGTAATTTTTTTGTTTCTACTCTAAGGATTGTGAGGCAGCGTAGGAAATTCAAAATGAGTAGCTATGACAGCGACGATGAAGTTCCATTCACTTTGGAACCAAAAGGATACATGTATGAACCGGAGCTCACAGAAGAAGAGCTGCTACAGATGGCGACTGAAAGGAATACAGAGGAAACATCCGCGGACACTGGACATCGAGATGCTGAGTGTTACTGCTGCCACGACTGTTGTTGTTGTTGCTGTTACAGGACACTCCAGAATTCAGAAGAGCAGGGAAATCTGTGTGATGAGTTACACAGACGGCTTGAGAGTCAGCAGTGTCCTCAGACAAATCCTGAAGAGTGTTTGTAACCAAGTTCCACTCGTGACTGCAGTTACACTCAGCATCCGTGGGCACTGAGTCACAGCTCAGACATTTACACCACTGAGTATTTCCAACTCTATCTTGATGTCCAGTGTCCGTGGATGTCTCCTCTGTATTCCTTTCAGTCTCCATCTGTAGCAGCTCCTCTTCTGTGTGCTCCGGTTCATAAAGGTATCCTTTTGGTTCCAAAGTGAATGAAACTTCTTCGTCCCTGTCATAGTCACTCATTTTGAATTTCCTACCTCACAATCCTTAGAGTACAAACAAAAAAATTACGATACTTGATCAAACTTACACGAGGCTAAAACCAGCGCTCGAAGCATAGCTTGTTTACATTCCCTACAGCTGAAAGGAGGAGGTGGGACGGAGCGTACTAGCGCTGCGCGTAAGGACACATGAGTTAGTTAGGTTCAGATAAATGTTTATATTTCCGAAAACTTAATGCACTTAAAAAATATTTTATGGAGTGTACTCTTCAACTGTGGTATTACTTTTTGATTTCAGTTCTTGTAGGCGGAGAAAATAGCCTTTGAATTTGGTACCGTCTCTCCCTGTTAGCGTCTATTTCCTCGTCACCATCGATTACAGTCTGTGTCCTACTGAGGGAGAGGAGACAACTTTCTACTGTATCTAATGTCCTTAGTGGCCACATAGAGCTCATACAACCCCACTTCAAAAAAACTGAACCATCCCTTTAACGTGTCAGAGATTCAGGACGCATACCAAGCAACATTACTGGAAAAACAGCTTCATTCTTCCTCATATAGAGATGATTCTGTTTATTGCCTGCACAGCGGGAGCAACAGTGAGGAGTCGGACTAATCCCCCGTGATCAGACGATGAAGACAGCTAAATGAAGCACAGCAGGAGAGGAGAAGCGATGGGAGGTCAATGAGTATAGCAGAAAAATGAAGGAAACAGTCAACTATAAATGTGACAAAGGAGAGAAAAATGAACAAAACGTTCATGTCATTAAGAACAGAAAACAAAAAGAGGGATGAAAAGGAAAGAGGTGAAGCAGCGTAAGGAAGACAAGTGAGGACCTGAGCCAGGCAGACGGCTCTCCAGCACTGCCCACTGTTGGCTCTCCGCTACATAAGCACTCCCTGGACACTGACAATAATGCCTTCACTTCATAATGCTATCTCTGGCTCACAGGCTGCAGGCCAAGCACACACATACCTTCCAGTGTCTGTCTGTGTGTGTGTGTGAGTGTGTGTGTGTGTTTGTGTGAACGTATGTGTGTGAGAGTGAGGCGTCAGAAGCCACAATCTGAGGCAGGTTAAATCCTCGAGCACATCCTCGTGCATACGACAATAAAGCTCAACACGGATATAAATAAGTACAAATCCAGCATGGCTGTGGGTTTTATGGTACACACACACACAAACACACACACACACACACACACACACACACACACACACACTCAAATGATCAAACCTCGCTGTACTTTAAAAGCCCTTCAGGCATGCACTTATCAAATATAAAACATGCTGTATGCACTAAATCACATTACACATACACACACATGAACTTAACATCATCAAACACACACACACATAAGTATATACACACACACACACACACACACACACACACCATATTGCTGGAGCTAAATGGAGACAGGGAGACAACTGTGAGACAGCATGAAAGCTGGCAGGAACGGTGGAAACATCATGGAAAAACACAACAACCTCCTTGGGTGAAACAACACACACACTTGCAACAGCGAGAGCACCACACAAAGACAGACACACACACACACACACAGATTGTTGCCGTTTACCTTTTAGTGCGTCGAAACATGTTGCTAGTAGCAGAGGCTGTGTTGGCAGATGAACATGAGAGCAGCTGAGTCTCCACACATGCACACACGGGAATAAACACACGCGCTAACACACACACACACTCACACGCGCGTGCAGTCAAGAGGCAGCAATTACACTCCACGCCGGCATGTCAGCCTCCTCTGGCCGGTTAAACACACATGTACACCTCGCCACGGTGAAAGTGCACGCAAGAGAGGGACGAAACGGTGAGGAAGATTTGGAAAATGTGTCACAGACTGAGTGGCTGTGGGCAGAAGAGTTGAAGAGTAGGAGAGAGGAGGAGACAGGAGGAGAGAGGAGGAGAGAGGAGGAAAGAGGAGGAGAGAGGGGACAGGCTGTCGAGCATCTCTCTCAGACAGACAGAGAGAAAAAGAGAGGACTGTGGGGCTGCACTCTCTCAAGGGTATCGTGCCAAGCCAGGAAGTGTAGAGTCACAGAGCGAGGGGAGAGGAGGAGGAGGAGGAGAGGAAGAGGAGGAGGGGGGAGGGCAGATGGAGGGAGAGAAAGGGAAACAACAATAAAAAAACAGGTGAATGATGAATGAATAATAGAATGTGGGAGAAAGAGGGTGAGATAATGCAAGACAGAGAGAGCAAAAACCAGAGACGGGGAGAAGGAGGAGGAGGAGGAGGAGGAGGAGAAGGGAGCAGTGAACTGGAGACTAATGTGAATGACAAGACAGGGGAAAGGAGAGACACAGAGGAAAAGGAAGGGCAGAGAGTGTGTCTTCACATGTGAGTGAGTGTTATTCTGGGTGTTACAGCTTACTCATGAGCACAATCACAGAATAAAGGAACTTCAAATAAAACAAGCTATTTAAGAGCAATTAGTGCTACAAGACACACACGATTCTTCCTTTCTAATGCCACTTTACCATGATTGTTTATAATCCAGGTTTGAAACTTACATTATCAACAATATTTCTCAGTATATTTACAGCAAAAATCAGAATCAGAAATACTTAATTGCCCCCTGTCAATTCCTGCTACTCCCTTCAAAAAGTGTTAAAAATACAAAGTACACAATATAGAAGTATAAGATATAAGAAATTAAAACATATACAAATATAAAAAAGTACAAAATGGAAGCGTAAGTGTACTTGATATCAGTGGCGATTGCTCTAAGACTGCAAGGGAAGCTCAGCTTCCCCTAAAATGTCCCCAAAAAAAGTGGTGATATGTACTGCTGTGTGTACATTTTATCGATAAAATATGGGCTAGAATTCCTTCATCTTCTGTTCAGAATCAGCTACCTACCACAGGTAAATGACGGTCATTGGATAAACGCTGGGCGCCCATCGGAGGCTGAGCATCTCTGGGGGTCTATGAGACAGTAGGCTGGCCTGGGCTTCTGCATGTTGATTGGATGATCTGTCTGAGGCCGAATCCCTTTTTGATTGACAGTGAAATGAGCCATTCAGCGACCTTCTGTACAGAGGAGCTTCTCCTGTTTAAAGCGGCTCAAGTCTTACACCCGCAACACTATGGGCCAAGGCCGTTTAAGCAGTCTAGCTCTGCTGGCCATTGAGAGAAAACTGGTAAAATCCCTGGAAAAAAACACCCGGTTGGTACGACAGGGTCACAGATCATTTTCTTAAAAAGGAATGGAGGGTAGAATTTACGTTTTAATAAACAAATTTATTATGTAGGCTGGAAAAAAAATGAGCTTCCCCTCCTTGACTGACCAGCAGCCGCCACTGGTTGAAATTGAATATCGCTAGAAAATATAAGTATGAGCATCTGCTGAGAATGTATTAAAAGAGTGACATCCGTTATGGATTATTGCACATATACTTAAATATGTTCATTGCACAGAAGGTAATTAATGCACCTATTGCTTAACCTCTTGATGCCTGCTGTCACGAATTTGCAGCACACCCTGTAGGGTCTTGACGCAGCTGAAATGACCTTTGTGTCTCATTATTACCTATTGATTAATTTTCTACACAAACCAAAGATCATATCAAATTCAATATGTCACCATATATTGGTCAGTGGATGAAATTCTCATGTGTATTTATGTAATATACCTTTGTTATAACTATTGTGTGTACTATAGTCAAATTTACGATCTCCTCTTAATTTAACATCTGTAGGAAAGCAAAAAAAACATAAAAATAATCTGTTTTTCTAACTGCTAATCAATTCAGACTGAAAGGGGTTAAAACAGTGAGTCTTGAGTGAAACTAAGGAACACTTTGGAGCATGGACATAGACATGGGCAAAATACGGCCCCTGGGCCACATCCGGCCTTTTGGGCATCCCTGTCTGGCCTGCTTGTGGTCAACAATAAACTAGAATACAGATAAACAACAAAAGCTGCACGTAATTCAACTGTGCTAGACTGACTAGATCTTTGTCACCGCAGAGGTAAAATGAAGCAAAAAAACATTCAAGTAATTTATTTGCATACTGTTTATTACCTCTATAGGAGTATTTTCCTATTTGACCTACAACACAGTTTCACATACTTACAGAATATTCTTATTCGTATGGTTACCAGAAGCAGCTAATCAAATATAAGTGCATTTTAAAATGGGAAAAAGTTAATATTGAGCAGAATTAAGTTCACATGATTTTTGCGGCCAAAAATGAGTTGCCCACCCCTGCTTTAGAGTGTTGAGGAAGTGAAAAATGTCCCTTTGATGACATTGCCCAATAAAATTTAGCAGTGAGAAGCAAAATCTGTCCTTCTTGAAGAAAATACTTTCTTGGATTTATTTTGTAAAAGTGTTGGACACAGGAGCTGAGCTTTTAAAAAGAAAAAGGAGCAAAGAAAAGAGGAAAGCTAAACAGGAGAGTGATAGAGCACGGGCTAAAGGCTAACACTGAAACTAAACTGTTAGTGATAATGTTCATTCCAACCCACAGTCAGCAGTTATTCTGCAGTGGTCTGTTCAAACTTGAGAGTCTATCAATAAAATGAAGAGTGAAGTTGCATTAGCTCTGCTTGGTAGATGTCTGCTCACCTTCTGGACACGAAACTACAAAGAGTTTACAAAGTTTGGTTGTTGTCAAGTATCAAATAATAGCGCTCTGTGGCTACAAATGAATACATTTCCTTGTCACTTCTTATCCTGAGAAAAGTTGACTTGAACAAAGTAAAGTAGTGTCTCCAAAACAAATGCACGCCCTGGTCAGAGTCACATTTATACAACATGCTGATAATGCTCATGGGAAATGGAGTCTTAGAAGATTCTGGCCAAAGATGTGACAGATAGTCCTCACATCCCCTTTAAAGGCAGCTTCACATCCGACCTAGGAGAACATATTACTGAGAGAAAGCTACTTTGTTCGTTGGGGGAAACTATTGCCTGAATATATGGAGATCAAGGGCAGCAGGTCGATGTTCTGCATGCAGGATTAACTGAGAGTAATCCTTGTTTATCATAATAACAGATCAGGTCTCCAAGGGCACACATGCTGCTGGTTTATATGTTCTTTGAACCTCAAATCTAAAGCACAGAAAAATAAGCAATAAATCAGCAAATCCATCCTTTGCACTGATAAACAAAACACACTGCTCTTTCAAATTAAATGAATTCTACTAATCCTCAATTCCACTACTTGTTTAAAAAAGGGATTCATACAAAGGGGAAAAGCTTCCCAGCCTTTCTGTTAGCTATTCGTTGTTAAATATTTACATGTACAGTAGGACTGCATGTGCCAGGGATAGTAAAAACTGACAGATGGACGAACACACTCTAGATTTTACGTCACCCTTTTTGCCCAAGAAGAACATCGGCACACACCCAGACCATTTTTTTAATGCGAGATGCCATCCTAGATGAGCTCTGGCATCGTCTTTTTGCCCTACATATCACAGGAGCTGCTCTGAAATGCCCAGCCAAGAGAGATGTCCTTTCTCTGTATGTGTGTGTGCTTGCATGTTCTCCTTTCTTCCCTTTGAAACAAATCCACCAAATGTTAAAGCTGACGTGGGGTGACAGTTGCACAGTGGTGCTGAGGGGAGTAATTCAATAATGGATGCCGTCTCTAATGTGGGAGTCTGGATGGATAAAATATACATGGGAGAGGAGAGACACAGAGAGGAGTGGGGAGGGGTGGGAGGGGGAGGGGGTGGTGATATCACTGAGACACTGTGGGGGGTCACAGACAGGGATGGGCGGCAGCATGATATCATATGGAGGACATGGAGTGCATTCTGTGTGTAATGTGGGAGTTTATTCTGTGTCTGCTGGTCTTTTTAGAGGAATATCTGACCTCTTCTCAGCCTCATGTCCTTCAAATCACTCTGTTCTTACTCTGGTATGAGCTGAGAGGAACTGTATCCACGAGTTAAGACTCCAGCTCCACCCACAGGAGGATGTGAGAAGGTAGGATGTGTTTTGGTGCTGACCATGAGCCTGTGTCTCCATGTCATGCTGTGAAATCTGCCACCCGCAACAAGGGTCAGGGGTCATGGATAAAGCTAAGACAGCAGTCAAGGTCACAAATGGATGTTGCATGCTAAGATCATGCACCCACTTCCTGATGCGTGTGGACAAACAGAGTAAGGCAGCTAATTAGAATCACACAGGCATATTATAAAGCCTGAGCATGTTAAAGCTAACTTCATGTGGCCAGGAAATGCAGTGGGGAAAATAAGTATTGAACGCGGCAACTTTTTTCTCATCACATTTATTTCCAAAGCTGCAATTCAAACAAAATTTCTACCAGACATTGGTGTTAACTCAAATAATCCACACATGAAAAGAAATCACAACGTTCAGGTCCATAAATAATGATTATGTGGAATTCAGTACGATAACACAGGAAAACAGTATTGAACACACCATGGAAATGCTGTTTACTTTGGCAAGGAAATGCACCATACCACCTGAAATCTGTCAGTAATTATTACTTAAACTTCCAATTAGTGCAAACCAACATCAGCTGGGCTAGAGCAAATTGATGGTCCTATAAAAAAGGTTGTTTTTTCACCAAGCAGTTAAATACCACACACCTCATGATGGGTAAAGGCAAAGAGCTCTCTGAAGACATTCACAACCTGATTGTTGCTCAGCATCAGAATGGAACTGGTTACAGACTTATATCAAAGCACCTGGATATTCCAGTCAGCACCGTTGGGGCCATTATTCACAAGTGGAAGAAGCACCAGGCCAGGCACAGGAGCTCCTTGCAAGATTTCTGACCAGGGAGTCAGAAAGATAGTCAGAGGAGTACTCAACGAGCCAAGGACCACCCTGAAAGTGCTCCAGAAAGACTTGGAGGCAGCAGGTACAATTGTTACAGAGAAAACAATAAGCAATGCACTCCACCGCCATGGCCTCTTTGGACACTCAGCCCGCAAGACTCCATTCCTCAAGAAAAGGCATGTTGAAGCTGATTTAAAGTTTGCTAAACAACATCTTGACAAGTCTGTAGAATACTGGGAGAATGTTGTCTGGTCAGATGAGACCAAAATTGAACATTTGGGCTGTCATACTACATACCATGTTTGGAGGAGAAATGGCTCTGCACAGCACCCAAAAAAACACTACACCAACAGTGAAGTTTGGAGGTGGAAGCATCATGGCATGGGGTTGTTTCTCATCTCATGGTGTTGGCAAACCTCATAAAATTGACGGAGCAATGAATGGAGCCATGTATGGGGAAATTCTTGATATGAATCTGCTGCGATGAGACGTGGCTGGACCTTCCAGCAGGACAACGATCCAAAGCACACGGTAAAGTTGACTCTCAAATGGTTTCAAAAAAAAAGAAAATCTATCTGTTAGAATGGCCTAGTCAATCACCTGACTTAAATCCAATTGAACATTTGTGGAAATAACTAAAGAAAAGGGTTCACCAGAGGGCACCAAATAATATTCAAAATTTAACGCGTTCAATATTTACAACCCCACTGTATATTCACACAGGCATATTAAAAAGCCTGAGCAGGTTTAAGCTAACTTCATGTGGTTGTCGCCGCCAGGAAATACCTCTGCAGATTATCAAACAGGGCTCTCACTGTTAAAAATATGTTTCAAACAGAGAAACCTTGAATCAATATGGGACACAAAATCAATGCTTTACCCTGGAAATACTTTGGAGCACCAGCCCCTTGGTGTAATTTTAACAGAAAACACATTAGCCAGACATATGACAGAGTGTCATGAGTGACAGTTTGCTCCAAAAATGTCTAAAACAAGTCTCGGGAATACAACAATTTCAGAAAAATGTCAAGGATTTCAACACTTGAAATGATGATTACAGGCTGTAAGCATTTTGTGGAAAATTACACCCCCTGCCTATGTTCAGAGGCATTTTCAGACAGCATTTGGAGCGGACATAAGACACTTGTCCAAAATTCTGCCTGATATGAGAAGTGCTTTTAGCAGCAGAGGCAGCCAGCTCAGGCTCTCCAATCAAACTTTAAGAGAGGATGAGAAAATTCACAGTTCGTCTCTGTAAGAGAGAAAGGGAGATGCCATGAAGTACTTGGTAATTAAAACGTAGAAAAGAAACTCTGCCAGGGACAAACACTTCAAAATAATCTCACTTTTGCCGCTGATTAAATAAAATCTGTGTTTTTTCCGTCATATGAAAGAATAACAGGTACAGAGTTACTGCTGAACAGAGAGAGGGTTTATTCCATTTCAGCACCACGGACAGCGACTCAAACACGACAAAGAAGCATCAGTCCCTCCATCCTGGCTCCAGATTCACTTATATTATCATAAACGTTATAATTACTTTAAGTGTAACAATTTAAGCATGCCTGTCTTACAAATTAAGATCCTCAACTCACTCTTGTCAAATCTCTCAGGGCGACTCAATCTAACACGTTTCTAAATGACAAAGAGAGTGGCTCCAGAGGGTTTCTAATTCTGTCTCTAAACGTGGAAAGGCCAACTAAATGTCTCCCTGTCTCTGAGAAGCCAGTCATGTTCTACTGAGGCTGCTTAAAGATGACAGAGTCTGGCTCTAATGTTGATATTTCAAAGAATATCTGTTCATCTTTTCATCCAGGAGCAGCCTGAGTGCATTAGATTAGATATGTTGTGTCACTGCCTTATACTTACAGTTTGACTTTCAAACAATGGGTGATAATTGGATGTCACTGAGGTTAACTGAAGACGAATATTTTATAAAGACACAAAAGACCGATCAGGGAGTTAATGCCATAACTAAAACAGGCACATATAATAATGGTGAATAATGTCGGCCACATTAAGTTTAGGAGTGTGATTGAGTGTATGACCAGTTTTCCCATCATCTCTTTTGACTTGATCAGTGAAAGATGCTAAAAAGAAGTTTCAACATTTTTAGGTTCAGGTATGCAGGCTAACAAGGTTAACCAGTCTGCACTACAAGAAAGACAGGCGTGAAGTCCATTTTCATACAGCCCCCAGCTCTCATCTTAAAATGCATTACTTATTCCACTAAAATTAATTATAAAAAGTAGACCTAGTAGCTTCTCACCAAACTACATCCAGACTGTTTACATGCTACTTGTATAGAACTAAAGCTTTGTACATTCTGCAGGAACTCAACAACTCTAACAGCTGATGCAAAACTGTGCATTATGTTCATCCACAACTGGAAAAAAACAGACTAGATTAAAGTTATGAAATGGTGCATAAAATGCAAAATTGGTGCATAAATATAGTTCAGAAGGTAGGATGAGAAATATTTCAGGCTGAAATGTTGTTTGCAGGTTGAAAAAGTCTGAATATGGAAAACATTCCTGATAAAATCCATATCCTGATCCTGCCATAAAAAATCCAGACATATTCACCTTGGTAGAAGCAGAGTTGGCAGATGTTTACGCATGACGCAACACTGCAGAAAACTGACCGTTTATTATGTGGTATGAAGAGAGCATTGAGGGATAGGGATGGAACAGTTCACAAAATTTAATGTTCGGATCGCATAACAGTTTTGTGTTCACAGGGTTTGGTTTGGTGAACACTGTTGTTGTTTTTAAGACCCTAGATTACCATATATCCTAATAATCCACCATTAACAGATTACTTTTAATCAATTCTGTCATGTATAGTCATGAAAAACCTGAAAGAATGAGGCTGTTTCCCATTTAAATGTCATTAAAGCTGAGTGAAACATTGCTAGTATCAACACCTCAATAAGGAAAGTCACCACTGGCTGTCCCAAAAGTCCCTAAAAGTCACTAAATGCACAGAATGGTCCGAAGAAGTTTCGACTTTAAAAAAAACTCACCAGAGGGGTCTGAAAAGTAATTAAATGAACAAAAGTCTCTAAGTTGGCAACTCTCAGTCGTGGTTTTATTCTTCACTTTCTTTCTTATTGGTGTCATCAGAGCTCAGACTGAATCTAAAGAGCTCCCAGACAGCAGAACAACACAATGCCACAGGTACATCCTCTAACTAACTTTGATCTAACTAGGTCTTCCCCACTCGTCATGTAAACAAAGTGTCCTGCCGTATCCTTCGCCTCGTGTTGTGCATGCGTAAGATCGAAGCTACATACTTGCTTCAAACTGCGCTGTAAAACGAAAAAAAAGGAAAACATAAACCACACACACACACCTATTACCGCGTAAGGGAAACAAAACTATCCAGATTTTTTTCACAAACCGTGCGTCTGTCAGTCTGTAATTACGGCAAAAGTATGTTTGACCACACTCAGTGACTGATTTTTAGAGAAATCGCTGAAAGAAAGAAGAACTAGAGCATTCATATACTACTTGTTTTTTGTTGTTGTTTTTTTTCAATTTTAAAACTGCTTGCAATTACTGCCAATTTTTGAAATCGCTTTTTTTATTTTTGATATTTCAAAATTTTTGAAATTTTTCAATTCACCAATTTTTTTAAAGTTTTTAATAATTTTATTTTTTTAAATTTATGTAACTTTTTTCAAACTTCAAATTTTATTTTATTTTTTTATTTTTCTGCAATTTTTAAAAAAAATTCAATATTTGCACATTTTTTTAATGTAAATTTCAAAGATCAATTTCATAAATTAAAAAAAATCTTGTATGGATAAATATTTCCTAGATTTTAACTTTGAATAGAATTTTATACACTTCATAGTCTGTATTGTGAAGATAAAGTAGATTTTGTGGCTTCTGAATGGCTTTTATCAAAGTGATCTGAGGAAAAACGGCTCCTATAAAGGTAAGGGTTGCAGACCCCTGCCCTATAGGATGTCATTCACGAACTGCTCTGTAAATTTGATGGCTTTTCTTCTGTGTGTTACACATCATATACTGCTCTCTCTAAACCCCTCTGCCCTCCAGGAAACAGACAGGGCACCGAGGTCACAGCGCAGCTGAACTCCTGCTGCTGAACTCTCATTGCACGGCTCACTGGTGCAACAGATTGACGCTGTGAGAATGAAAGGGCTCCCACAAAGCTTTAACATGCTGCAGTCTGGAGACAAGGCTCCCGCTGCAAAACACCATTACCTGACCATGACTTCCTTTAACAAAGCTGGAGCGACTCCAACTCTGAAAATATATTTTACTCCTCCCTGCCCTGTGTTTGTATTTCAGCAAAATGGAAAACACCATGTAGAAAAACAGAGAAAGAAGATGCCAAATAAGGGTGCACTGAGTCATGACACAATTAAGTGCCATAAATTGCTTCATTTTCCAGAGGATTAATCAAATTCTACACTTTCCCACCAGGAAAACAGCTCTAACAGATCACCAATTAAAAAAAAACATACTGTGAACACACAGCAGCAAACCAACCACATTTTCATGTATTCTGGGGGTTACGCACAATAAACTTATCTCACAGCTTATTAAGCCACAAATACAAAGAAACAGATGTACCAAAATGTGAACTTACCTGCTACTTTTGCGGGGCAGAGGCAGATCCTTCTGGGGAGGAAGAGAGAAACCACAAGGCAAAAAAAAAGAGAGAAAACCAGATTAGACAAGTCTTAAAAATTATGCAAACTGTTACAACACCAGTTAAAATGATAATGTAAGTGTGAAGGTGACTTAGGAGGGATCAGCACTGCTGTTCTGAAAGAATAACACAATACTTAAAGTATTACAACAGATCTTTTAAACAGAAATTTATCTCATGGTGTTAAATAAATCTCATCCAGCATAAGGTAGACTCAAATCACTTTAATGCCTTTGTTGTAATTTGTCTTGTTATGTCTCATCCAAGTGGAAATCAGTTTGAAAACTGATCCTCGCTAAGTGCTCAGAGACTTCAGAGCTACAGGAATCACCTGGCTGAGTGGAGCTAAAGTCAATTTTCAAAATGTTGCTGCTATATTTATGAAACTGGGACACAACAACAAGGACCCTGATGTGATTAAAATCTACCAGGGGGAACCTGTGTGGTGCTTGTTGCCAATCTATTCCCAATTCGATCAGCTCAGGTGAGATCATGTTACCGTTGATTTCTGTTGTCAGCATCCTCCCTCGCTGCTTTTCTAGCTATCTATTCCACAGCCAAGCGGCTCCGTTAAAAAGATATTATCATTTGTATCTTTTCACTCTGGGAGGCTGAATGACACAGGGCCATGGCAAAGAGATGAAAGGATTCCCAGCGACAAAACACGTAATTCACCAGAAGTAGCAAACAGGCACTAAGATGGGAGGAAAAATAAGAGACTATAATTGGTTTTCCAGAGAAAAATTCTCATCCTGTCAGATGAGAGCAGTTACAAAACTTATCTATCTCTCACACTGCGTTGATCTCTTTGTCTTTGTATAAGTAAACAAGCAGCACAGAACCCAAACAAAGAGGAACTGATGAAACGTGACTTGACAGCTAGAGCTCTTGTCTCCAAACACTCTCAAAACGAGCTCACTACTCAAACTCTGCCGCTTTACGTTCCAGCATTGTGCAACACTAATACTCACACTAAATGAAAAACTATGAGGAGCAAATGAGAAGAAAGAAACCCGTCTGTGCTGCAAAGATGTATTGTGATGTTTTGCAAAAAGCATGTTGAAAAAATCTGAATCATTATGATCCTTTTTGAAAACTGAACAAGTACTGGGTTAGAGCACATGAATGCAGACAGAAACCCCTCTGCATGGACTGGCATATTAAAGGAATAATTCACCAGCTTGGAGAAACATATTTCATTATTTTCTTTGATTCATACTATTGTGACGTTAACTGTGGAGCTCGAACAATTAGCTTAGCTTAGACTGAAAAGAAGGAAAACACCATAAATGGATGTTAAAGTTCAGAAATAGAGAAAACAGCACTTTCTGCACTTATTTGACCATTTATTAAACTTCTGCACATATTAAATCTTGCTGCTCACTCTTTAAAGATGCAATGAGAAGGCTAATTAGCCTTTAGATCGGACTGTATCACTCTACGATTTAGCTTTCTTCTGCTCTTCTGTCCTTTTTCTGTCTGACAGTTAGGCTCCCGTGTCCACCATCACTACAAAATTAGTCATAGAAATCATTTTCAGCAGAAAACGTGCCGCCTCCAGTCATTTTAATAAAGGACGGGCAGCAGACGGCAAGCAGTTTTGGCTGTGGCGGTAGGACCCAGAAGCTGTTGCCACCCACGTGCACGCGCACAGATTTCCCCCTGCCCCCCGAGTCCAGCGTGTTGAACTTTGTGGCGGCAGCCGCCTGGGAACAGTCATTCACATCGAAGAAAGAAGAAAACCCGGAAATAGCAGGCTTAGCGGGGCAAAACAAGCAATGGAGGAGCCAATACTGCTGGTATCTGAATATCCAGAGCTCTACAATAATAATAAAATCTTTCATATGCACATCATACAGTAAACAGAAACTATAAGGTACTACTCGGGGGTAGTGTTTTTAAGGAGGGAGTGTTGTGAAGGACATTTGGGCAGGCTCTGCTGTGACGTTCGCTGAATCACCTCTTTGTCACTGCCGCATGTTACACGATGTTCATGCCGCGGTGGCAGGAGCTGTGGTGGCAGCAGGAGCAGCAGTGGCAGGAGCGGCGGCAGGAGCAGCCTCAGGAGCGGCGGCAGGAGCGGCGGCAGGAGCGGCGGCAGGAGCGGCGGCAGGAGCGGCAGCAGGAGCGGCGGTGGCAGGAGCAGTGGAGGCAGCAGGAGCGGTGGCAGGAGCGGCGACGGCAGGAGCGGCGGCGGCAGGAGCGGCGGCGGCAGGAGCAGCGGCGGCAGGAGCAGTAGTGGCAGGAGCAGCGGCGGCAGGAGCAGCGGCGGCAGGAGCAGCAGGAGCAGCGGCAGCAGGAGCAGCGGCTGCAGGAGCAGCAGCAGCATGAACATGGGGTAACAGGCAGCAGTGACGAAGAGGTGATTCGGCGAACGTCACAGCAGAGCGGCGCTCTGCCGCTGCCACTCCTGCTGCCAACGCTCCTGCCTCTGCCGCCTATGCCACCGCGGCTCCTGCCCCCGCCGCTCCTGCCTATGCTGCTCCTGCCTCTGCTGCTTCTGCTGCCGCCACTCCTGCTGCCGCTCCTGCCGCTATTCCTGCCGCCACTCCTGCCGCTGCCGCTCCTGCCGCCGCCGCCACTCCTGTCGCTGCCGCGGCAAGAACATGGGGTAACAGGCGGCAGTGACAAAGAGGTGATTCGGCAAACGTCACAGCAGAGCCCGCTTAAAAGTCCTTCACAACACTCCCTCCTTAAAAACACTACCCCCAAGTAGTACCCTATAGTTTCCATTTACTGTGTGATGTGCATATGAAAGATTTTAATATTAATTTAGAGCTCTGGATATTCAGGAGCCGCGGCGGCAGGAGCTGCTTTGAAAAACGCTCTGCATTTCAGGGGTCTCTGCCGGCAGAGAAGCAGTTTTCGGGGCAGTTACCACACGGCAGGGTGAAGGGGGCTTAAGAAGCAGCAATTTAAAGTAACCTGTAACCAGAAATATTGGCGCTGATAATCTTATTTTTGAGTGTGGATTTCCATCAGGCATATGTCTAGAAGAAAGACTTTTTAAAGATCACTTTCAAACTCCTCACAGCCCCTTTAAGTTTTATGCTAAGCTATGCTAACTATGTGCTCTGTACAGCAGACATGTTTGCAACATGGTTTGATGTACAGCAGCCGTAAAAGCGTGACGGTGCTGAAAAACGTGAAAACTGGATCTGTCCCAGTCACATAATGAAATCTGATACTATCCAATCCTCCAAAAACCGCCACATTGGGCGCCAATACAGATCAGTGTTTCATATCAGTACACCCCTACTGGCCATAGCTTTGTAACTAGAGCACAGAAATGGAAACAGAGTCGATGGTTTCTGTGCCTCATCGAGAAAGAGAGAAAAATTCTTGAAACTATTCCACCAACAGGTTAAACCAAAATGAATTTCATGATGATTGACCGTCAGCATTTCCCGTTTGGAGGAAATTAATCTTTTTATTTTCTCAATGGGAGTGACATCACCTCACAGTAAGCACTTTCATGGACAGCTAATGAGTTACATCATCAAGAGGAAGTGAGACCGGCCAGGGTGAGTAAGAGAGCGCCCCGCAGGAGACTTCTGCCGGAGTGTGTGTGTGTGTGTGTGTGTGTGTGTGGTGATAGGGGTGGCTAATGGATAAAACCCCCAACACCTGCTCCCTCTCACAGTCTTCATCCTCACAGACAGTTACTCTTTTATCGTTGCCACGTTACTGGTGGGTCCAACATATCTCTGAACTACATGTCTTCTCAGTTTGGAGTGACCATGACAACCTGTTAAATTTTTAGCAACACTGTTTGTTTTTATCTTTGACCTGAAATAACACACCAGTCTCAGAAATACAAAATCTAAACTTGTCTCAAAGACTACTTTTTTAGTGACCCAGTGAAGCATCCTGTTTTGATCAAATATCAGAGGGCAACAGAAACACCGTTTTCAGACATGATTGAAGACGAAAGAGAAAGACTGTTGCACCTCCATATCACTGTTCAATACCCTCACACAACAAATTGAGTATGATGTTAGTTCATGCAGGCCATGTAGTCAAACTCAGCTAATAGTTCATCAGATGTTTTAAATACTAACAGACAGCTCAGGTGATTACATCTACACATCCAAATTGGCAAAAAGCAAAATGTTTGGGTTTACAACACTCTCAGAAGTATTTGTAACTTGTAATCAGGGATTCATATCTGCAACTTCATATCTGGGCCTGAAGTTTGTGGTTTGTGTCTCAAAAATGAAATCATAATAATTGTACTAGTGTCTCTTGATCACAACTTTTAGTGTTGGAAACTATATTTGCAAAATAAATTGTTTTTACGCGCTGTTCTTGGAACATGATTTGTGTTTGTAAATCTGGATTTATAAATGTGCCTCTAATTTATGGCTTATCAATCTGGCATTTTTGACATTTTTAGCACTTTAAGCATTTTTTAGAATTTAAGAATGTAAATAAAACCAGTACCTCTTAACCTTTTTGTACGAACCCTTATGAGACTGTTCAACCACACTTCCTGCAACATAAAACAATTTGTGTCTACCTCGATCTGCTCTGTACCACTGTTGGCCTTTGCTGCTGCTCTCCCTGCCTTATCTTTTCATGTATGCACGTGAAGGGAGAGAAGATGTGCTCTCCAGCTCTCTCAGGCTTTGACATCCCGCATCAGCATGTTGAAGGACAGAGAGCTCCTGGAACAGAGCCATACTGCAAAATATATAATATTGTATGCATATAATCAAAGGGACTGTGAGGAGCATCTGTCTGAACCTTATGCCAGGAGTCGCACAAACACTGTCGTAAAGATATGACTCTTAATAAGGCTTGTGTTTGTTTTGAGGTATGAATGGAGAACACTTTTTTAGCACTACTTTTCTTTGTTCAAGACAACTTTCTACCAGATACAACGCAACAAAGTAAGGTATTAGTCAACGGTTACTCAGCGCTGTTGTTTGAAACGTGACAACAAGCAAACTTTGTCATTTTGTACCGTAGTTTAGCAGCCAGCTATTTAGCACTACTCACAGCCCGATGCTCTAAAACATGTCCATAATGTGTAGTTAGTAAATCCTAGTTATGTCCTTCCAGTGCTCATCTACCAAGCAGAGCTAACGTAACCTCACTCTTCATTTTATTGATAGACTCTCAAGTTTGAACAGACCACTGCAGAATAACTGTTGACTGTGGGTTGGAATGATTATCACAAACAGTTTAGCCTGTGTTTTAGCCTTTAGCTTGTGCTCTATCACTCTCCCCTTTCTTTTTCTGTTTGACAGTTAGGCTCCAGTGTCCACCATCACTACAAAATAAATCTCAGAAATCGTTTCGGCAGAGAAAAACACAGATCTCTCTATACTGCAAATAAAACTTTAGTGCTCATGTGTAAAAGGGGATTCACAAATAAGGCTGGTTACACTCTGTAAAGGAAATGTTTCTTTAATCAGTATCTATCCAGGTAATACAATTTAATCTAGGGCAAAAACAATTAAGGTTGCTTTCATTTACTTATTAACACGCCTCCACAAGCTGACACAGCTATGATACCCAGCATTACAGGCAGAGGATGAACAAGCAAGCAGCAATAAGATGACGATTCAGTGATTCAGAGAAGAATGAACAAGATTACAATTTGTAAAAGGTGTCCTCTTTCCATTATAATAACATGTATGACACAGATACATGATCACAGCATGAATAACACACTACATCAGTTTTTGCCTGCAGATGAAAAAGAAGAAAACTTATTATGGCGTAATTATGACCCATCATGTCAGTCCCTCACATGTACTTATGCCACATAACAAAAAATAAAACACACATAATGTTGAATTTTTGTGTCCAAGCAAAAGAGCCTTTTCAAATTGGTGTTTTGGGGTCACAGTTAGCAAAGATTTTATCCCTCAGCCACATTGAATTAGTGGTTTCAGAGGCACTGAGTGGTAAAAACAATTCTCCATGTCTTCACAAATAAACGCAACTGTTCTCAACACATTTAATCGATTACGCACAAGTTATGACATGAAAATTAATCATTCTCGACAGTTTTGTGCTTGGCAAAAGAACTGTTAAAAACTGATTAACAAATTAGACAGCCTTCACTGTCTGGCTAGTTAGGAAACGGTGTCACATGGTAATTCCATGTTTTTTTTTTCTTTGTTTCAGTTTATATTTACCCAAGGACAAACCGGGGGCCAACTGGAAACCAAAGAAAAGAAAAATGTTAATATGCTGCTGCTCTGGGCAGAGCCATGAGGCTTCTGTTCTGTTTCTGCTGCCAAATCTGACAACAGACAGTGAGGCAAATGTCACTCAGTGCATTCTTCACTTTAATAGTTTGCCTTGGTCATGACACTGAGTGGCAAAATAATGCAAGGTGTCAATGGATACAAGAGTCATGTTCTTGATCTATAACTTGCTTTTTCTTCACTGGATCCATTTATAGTATTCAACTGGAGTCATTTTCCTCTTGCCTTGTCCATTTTTCTGTTAAGGTATGAGGTTGCACTCAGGCTTTGGTGCTTCAGAGGTGTCTGGCACAGAAATTGAGGCTCGGTTAAAGGAGTTCAAATATTTGAAGCTATTCCCAAATATATTCTGTCCCAGATCTGTTGCTTTGATATACACTTTGCACTCTCGCCTCTCTGAATAAACCTGACATGAGAAGGACGGTGTGAGGCAGAACAAAGCAGTGGGCACGGCAGTGAGTGACAGGACTTGGCACCGAGAGCTGGATCTTCTGCACTGATCACACTCTTATCCCTTGTGCTTAGCATATTGGAAATGGGCTCACTGCCCAGAACAAAATATTGGACAAAATATTTGTGCGTGTGTGTGTGTACACATGCATTTGAGTGTGCATGAGTGGTTACTCTCATGCTCCTACAACAGAGAGGAGTGCGATACATCGTACGACTTGTATCTAAAGGTTTATGAGTGCGTTTAAGCGTATGAGTATCCCAGCCCACACACTGACGGATCGTTTTGACCTGATATGAAACAACTCATCTCGGTGACACATACCCCTTCAAACGAGAAAAACATTGGACTGTGGAGATTGTTAGGAGAGGTTTCTCCTCACCAAAATGAGATCTCATTATCTTGTGATTATGTTATTGATTTAAAACTTTAAAGCTATGGTCTACGATTTGAAGCTAGGTAATTATTATTAACACCGTCATGAGGCCGTTATGGTCAGATGGTCTGATCTATGCAATATAAAAAACAAAAAGAACAAAAAAATCCATTCAGTACAGCAGCTGCAAAACGGCTTAATAATTGACCAATCTGAACCGCTGTTTCCCTCATTTCGGATTTGTGCTTTAGTCCATCCAATCCCCTGTCTCCCCTGCTTCGCACCGTACTGCCCATGGTCCCACCTCATCCTTCCCCACTACCCCTCTCACGTCAGCTAGCTGCTCAGCTATTGAAGCATCATGTAGCCAGAGGAGACCAAAACCAGGAAGCTGTTACTGTTACCCTCCACAGGGAAGGGAAGAGAAACGAAAAAGTTTCAAGGAAAAGGCTGAAGCAAGGAAGAATTATGAGCAATACAGGTGCCAACAGAGACTGGATATTGGAGAAA
Source organism: Halichoeres trimaculatus (assembly GCF_033239565.1). NCBI lineage: Eukaryota > Metazoa > Chordata > Actinopteri > Labriformes > Labridae > Halichoeres > Halichoeres trimaculatus. The sequence continues at coordinate 32,865,195 of NW_027437180.1, read as the reverse complement.
TGTACGAACAGTGGAAAAAGCTGCATAGGGATTTGGGACTGAAGACCGACGCTGAGACAGCTGAGTTTCTGTTGAACAGGTAATGACTCAAGAGGTTTTAGCATAAGTTAGCCACACATCTTAAGCATTGTAAACTGAGCTGGTGAAGACACGCCAAGAAAGGTAAAGCCTCACCCACACTCAAATCGTAGACCATAGCTTTAAATGAGGACAGTGAATAAGTAGGAGGTCAAATAGGGCGTTGTCAAACCAGAAGTAGGGGTTCCTCATTTCAGGTTTCATGGCTAACAAACTAAAGATGAACAATAAAGGTTCAAACAAACACATCTTCTGTTTTTATTTTCGAGGATATAGAGTTTTTAATGATGTTCAATTAAACCCTACTCTTACCCCTTAATGGTTTTCATACTGCATGCATGAGCAATTAAGTATTCTGCATGAAACCCCAATAAGCTACACACACTCACACACCACTCTTCTCCTCCCTCCTCCTGTGTCTCTGATGTGAAAGCAGATCCAGGCAGTAAAGGGATCTAGATATTGTAATGACCACTTAAATGGGGTCTACTGTAGCCCACAGCTGCTGTCTGCCTCAGGTCTATCCTCCACCCCCTCCTCCTCTCCTGGCCCCCGGCCCTCTTAGCCTGACCTGCTGCTGGTGGTTGGTCTTCCTCCCTGAGGGCACACAGGGCTGTTAGGCCACCATTAGTGCTGCTAATGGGCCTGACAACTGCGCCACATCCTCGACATTTAGACCTCCACCGTTTGAGATATTATGGATATCGATCATTTCAATGGGCAGGAAGAGCAGGGGCTGGGGGTGGGAGTTGATTTGATATGTACGTATAGGCATGATGCAAAAGAGTGCACACGCAGAGGCACACTCAGACTGTTGTACTCTTGGCACAGTCCACCTGAGGGATAGACACACTCATTAACGGCACTCAATATCTAAAATCAGAAGTTTGATTCTGCTTGTGAATCTGCTTGTATCTTTTGTGTTTGCGTGTATGTGGGTGTGTTTTAGCATTACGTTTGGACCTTTTCTGCTCACATCTAATTGCTTCTCCCCTGCCAGGCCGCCCAAACTCTTAATTTACACTGAAGGAGTTGATATCCTGCTACTTTTAGCTTCTGAGAACAATATTTCAATAAAAAGAGGACTGAGCGTCTGTTAGGGATATCTCTAACAGTTCAATGAGTGCAGTTACAGGTTGACTAACTTTGACAGGGACATGCTCTTGCTTTTTGATTTATGTGTCTTTTTTAAACAACTGGAGTGGGGCACCTGTAGGGCTGGAAACTCAAAGCCTGGTACTGTTACTGTGATTTTTTACCAACAGAACATCAACATTTGAGCAGAAAATCATCCAATTTCCCTGGTCTACAATTTTTCAAATGATGAGCAATTATCTGGAGTGGAACATCTTGGCACAATGCGCAGCAGCGTACTTTTACTGTAAATTAATTCACAGGGAAAAAGCAGAGGGACTGGCAGAAAATGGCCCTTCCTGCCTTGGTTGATTAATTTCACGCAAAGCGCCCACCACACAGAGGAAAGCCTAAAAGGATGCTTACACCACTGCCTTCCTGTGTGAGTCATAATGTACAAGATATGGGCTAAGTGACTAGCATGCATCATGCAAGTGCTATAGAATAATCTGAGCTTCTTTAAGTAGGCCACACAAATCTGGTTATAACAAATTTATATAGATATAAATATTAACATAAAAACATGTCTGACACCAGCACTGCACTTATTGGGGGACAGGGTATGGAGCCAGGGTGGCCAGGAGGGCCATGCTCCCCCTCTTTAAAATCTGACTGGTCACCCATAAAAAAATTGACCAAGACTGGCTCCAGCTCCTTCAGTCACATGCCAAAGTGTCCTGAGGCAAGACACTGAACCCCAAATTGGTCCTGCTGTTGGTCAACTGATGTGTGGGTGGGTATGAAAGTGTCAGCTAAAACTGATGGTCCCCTACTGTAGCAGTCTCCCCCATCAGTCTGTGACTGTAGTGTGGATGAGTGAACGAGCTGAGCGGTGTAAAGCGCTCTGCGCGGACAGAAATACTAGAAAAGTGCAATGTAAGTACAGGCATACTATTCACCATTTACCATATTGAAAAGGACTCCACAAGTTTTCTTTCAGGCTAAAAGATTCAGAGCTTCCCCTGCTTACAGCCCACAAACCCTGCCTCATTAATGTAAACAAATGGAACAGAAACAAAGCTATGAAATTAAAATATACGTCAATAACAGATGTTGAACCAGATAAGCAGTAGCTTTACAGGTTTTCTGTGTTAACATTTAATTGAGTTTATACTGTAAGTGAATAAAATGTAATTGGTCCGTGAGTATGGATATTTCTGGGCATAATTTTAAAGAAACAGGTAAAAATTGCACACAATGTGACATTAATGTGCTATGTTGTAATATATTAATAATTTAAGGGCCATCTAGTGGCTCAAAGTGGTTATAGCAATGGTTTAAGTTGTTTGGAAGCTTTTCGTAGTTATGAAGTCAGCCATGAGTCGTTCATTAGCCTGTTAGCTTTTCACATTTGAAATTCTCAGTATTTTTTACAAAGAGTTGATGTGAAATGTTTCCGTGATGAAAGTTGAAATTCTATTCTGAAGCTGAAGTTATACTGATGTATGCTAACTGCTAGCATCAAGCTTGCACTATTTTGTTATTTTGGTAAATAAGGTGATTTATACCATTTTGAATGTACTGAATATGAATCTCCTGAGAGAGACTAATGTAAATTTCTTTATTAAGTCAGTTCTTTGGTAAAACTTCAAGCTGAAAATCCTGAATTGGAGTTTTCTTGGGAAATGTTGTCTAACTGCTAAGCTAAGATAGCTTCAGCAGACTAGTTGATATAAGGCCCGGCAGCTCTAGCACAATGTAAAGAATTGATAAGGGAATCTTTCAGCACAAAGGCTAACGATATCAATGGATTGAAACATTTCTTATTGATTCTCATCAGGAACCGGTTTTCGATTCCCATCCCTAACCGTGAGTAATCTTCCCTGTTTGGTTGCTCAACTTAATGCATGTGTTGATCTGCATCACAGGTTTGACAGCAGCCCTGCGTTGTCTTTTTAGCATCTTTTGAGATGAAAAGCTAATGATGCTAATCCAAACTGATAAGCTGTGCTGTTGCTTTCAATGTGATAAATTTGTCACGGGGCAAATTATTGGTAAATTATTGCTTTCTAGAGTCAGCTTTTTAATATCAAACAAAATAGAGGTTAATCAGCTGCATTAGTATTGAACACATCACTTCCTCTTTAATACTGCTGTTTAATGCTACTAAGTTTGTTTAGGTTTATAAGTCAGGAAAAGTACAAAAGGTGTACTCAATGGGCTACTCCCTGGCCTGAGGCTCACTTACAGGTCAGTGTGCTCGATGACTGGAATGTGGAGCTTTCATTGATTAGAATGTGTTGAAAGATATAGAAGAGTATCATATTAATACAGCGTTAAACTGATTGACAGTACCACATTGGAAAAACACTGGTAGACACACAGTTGATTGCCTGAAAGCCTGCTCCATTAAATGAAAAACAGGAAGTTCTAACCTGCAGCCTCCGTCTTCGGATGATCCCAGAGTCATCCATGGCGCGTGGCAGGTGCACAGCTGTCAGACAGTCTCGTGGCCCCAGTGGTTTCCAGGTGACGTGATGAGATATCCCACTCTCGCGTGGCTTTCAGTGAGCGACAACTGCCCGTCAAATCACTGGCACACACACTATTTTGGCGGGGCAGCTTTGAACATTATTTACCGCCGATAAACTTCTGATAACCCCTCTCTAAATGCCAACTTCTTTCTCTCTTGCGCTCTAATAAAAAATTGTGTCATTTTTGATTAAGTGTGCAAAAGTGCCTCTGTTGTGCTCTCGGACCCCAGCAGACTGACATCACTGACTGAGCTGCTCTGTTTGTGGGAACTGCTGAACAAGCGCAACACAAACACTGACAGCTCGCAGCGAAACTATTTCTCAAAAAACTAATAGTTGCACCGGTAGCTGCTAAAATCAATTAAGCTAGAGTCATCCTTTAAAATCCACTATCACGCTGATCCACGCTCAATCTGCACCCCACATCTCTGCAGCACGCCACTACATGTTACAGTATGAATCACACTCAAACACATCCTATGTGCGAGGATGAGGAGGGAGCATTGCATGCATATTGCACATTTCTACACTAATCTGGATGATCTAACACTACATGTGCTCTAGAGCTGAAATACATGTCAATAAAGACAGATATGTTAGATCAATGAAAACCTGTCTCCATACCTCCCTCGGTCCACGGATACGCACACATAGGCGATATAACACACACACACACACACACACAAACACACGCGTCGGCAGTGAAAGCAGCTGAATAACTTCACGTTTTCGTCCTCTCGTGGGCAGATTTGTCCGTGTTTTTGCGCTCCCACAGGTATACGACGTGTTCACTCTCTTCCTCTCTGGTGTAACATCGCTTTCCTCGCGAAAATTGTTCCGTGGTCGCTACACAGGCTTCGCTCCATCCTCGGCTCCTACCACCCACTTCCTACTACCGAATGACGTTTAACCCTTTCACCACCACAGGCTTTATTTTCTTCAGCTAACATCAGCAATGAAGGTGGGATTTATATACGGGGCATTTGATCCAAACCTTTGTTTTCCATCATGTAAACATGAGAAAACATTCAAATCTAAGTGTACAAGTCTAAAAAAAAGTTTATATATATATATATATATATATATATATATATTTTCTTTCTTTCTTTTTTTTTCTTTTTTTTACTTTATATATATATATATATATATATATATATATATATATATATATATATATATATATATATATATATATATATATATATATATATCTTTTTTTAAACTTATATATATTTATGTAAAGAACTTTTAATATGATTTTGTGATAAGACTGGGTTTTCCTATATGTCTCCTAATGTGATTTTGGTTGAAAACCATTTTCTGAAAAAGAGTAAGCATGTTGTCTGACAGAGTGTTTTTTCAACAAATTTGACAGATGTTTAATTCCAATACGCTCCAATAGTGGATAGATATACTTACACATAGCTAAATACAAAGACAACAATGACAACAGCATAAGTATTTTATTCATAAAGCACATTTTATTACAAGAATGTTCAATGAAATCAAATCATAAAGCATCCATCTGACACACGGCAATCAAAATAAAAAGCAAAAAGAAATCAAAAACCTACAAGACGATTACATCACACACAATAAGCCACAAGAAACCTCATAGTTGCACTCTCCCAGACTAGCTACACAAACATTTATCAATTTAACGTGTAGCTGTTACAGTCAAAGACTGAAAACATGGATATAATCTAAATCATGTAAACCACGGGCTTCTGAAGTAGCATCTTGAGGCCTAACGATTGCACCATAACAAATTTGCTGACTTTTCCTTACCTTTAGTCGGCCTACACACGAGAAAAGAGGCAATTCTGGGGCATTTGACTTCCAAGCAGCAGCTTGAGTCATATATGACCAATTTTGGTGGTCATATTCGGTCAAATTATCCAAACCTCATTCTTTTGGCGCGGAATTTAATGAATTTTCGCAAATCACTGAAAAACCAAATACTGAAAAAACAAAATACTTTAATAATTTAAATTGTTGTAAATGTGCTACAAATGTTGGTGCACTGAGCATAGTTTTGGTCAAATCCAGGAAACTCTTGTTTTAATAAGACTATAAAACTGTGAAGACCCAAATTTCTGTATATTTTTTATAAGACAGTGGTGAGAGAGTTCAAAGGGGACCTCGACACTGTCGTGTAAATTGTCTGTGATCCCATCACATTTACTCAGTTTCCTGCTGAAATGGACGCCATACTGTGAAGGTATAAAACATAAATGGTTAGAGTTAAAATGAAGGGGTGAAAAATATTGTTACTGCATAAAACATTAAATCACCCCTGTACAATATGACAAGAGCAGTCATACGTAGATGTTGGTGGGACTTCCTTTGGCTTTTGGAGACGGTTTTAGGTGGGCACTCACAGAACTGCAGTATTTTAATGCTACTGATTTTTTGTCATGTTTCAAATCAAAGCACTACGCAACTAGATAAAGAAATATCTATCGCTCTGCATCCTGTACAAAGCTGTCTTAAACACACAATAAAAGGCAGCATTAATAGGAAGAGGGTGACATCGCTTTTAGGATTCAGTGCCATTGTTTTTAAAAAAACACCATAGACCATGGCCAACGATGTCACTGCAATTAGCACCAAATGGAAGGTCCTCACAGCGTCTTTAAACAACTAGATTTCAGGTCAGAGCCTCTGCTCTGTCATTGCCACTGATGCCCCACACTTGTACAAAACTGTGCTTCACATTTAGCCCAATCACCTTCCCGATATCCACTCTCAGGCTCTTTCTATAGGTTTAAAAATACAACTTATCTGTCCTCGAGATTCTGTACTCTGAGGTTGGATCCTATACGTCAAAAAGAAACAATGTTCTGCTGATGCAATAAATGTTTCAAACCAATACAAAAGTGAGTTGTTTCACTAGTGCAACTCTATACCGCTATAAGTGTGAGCTTCATGATTTAAGAGTACATTCTGGACATTATGAGAGAACTGTTCACGCAAAGTGAATCAACAGCAGGTTAAAATTCACAAACACCCTCAATGTTTGACAAGCTCAGTACCCGGCCCGCTGTAATGTGATCCATTTCCTCTGCGCAGTGTTTGCAAAGAGAGTTACTTAGTCACTTAACAGTCAAAGTGCTCCATCCAAATGTGTTTACGCAGGTTAGTGAGGACTGCATGTATGTCTTTAGTCTGAATTAACAGTCCACACTGCCAGCCGTCACACTTCCACCACAATTCCAGTGAAAAATGGCATCAAGCGTCATGCATTATTCAACAATCACACCTGTCACACATGGGATTCATGGCAACATAACATTTCACAGCTCCTCACCCTTCAGTTACTCACACCCCTGATCCAAATGTTAATGAATGAAGGCTGGAAGAGAACCAAAATCCCCCCGTAGTGATTTAAAGAGAAAGCGCTGTCGACATGTCCACTGAGCTGCAGATTTTATGATAACAAAAAGTGAACTGTTCTGTCCTCACTGAGTCAGCAAGCAGATGTACTGATAGTAAAAAGAATGCAGTCTCTGATCAATCCCAAAGGACAGACATCGCATAAGCATTAGCTATCAATACTGAGTCTTTAAAGGGTAAAGTCTAAATCACCGCTGACATGTGAGATGTCTCCATCAGGATAAAGTTGAACATTTTGGCTGAAAACAAAGACAGGAGCAATGGTCAGAAGCTGCTAGGCAGATCAATGTGAATAGACAAACACAGAAGAGGCCAAGCAGCTGGTCTGGCTCCAGCTCCAGGACGGAGACAAGAGGGAGACTTAGTGGCTTTTAGCATCATGGCCTTAATGTTCTCCATCTCTCTGAGCAGACAGAGCTGGCAGGCTTTAGTCCCTCTCTCTTAAAGATTTACAGCTGACAGATCACTCTAGTTCAGCCTCAACTCCCCACCTCCACCACTTCAAGCCCCACAACCACACAAGAGGCCCTTTATGTCATGAGACATATGTAGCTTAAAAAGGAGACTTAAATTATTCAAGCCCCAGAATGGTTGTTTTCATGTTTCTGTGGGTTTATTTTTCTGAAAAAAGCCAAACACGCTGTCTCACAAAGAACACAAAATCTAAAGTGTATCACAGAGGGCAGTTACAGTTAAAATGCCCCCATGAGGTATATATTAAAATCAACCGAAAACTCACAATTTGCTCTGATGTAGATTTAATGGCTCTGAATTTGTCACATTTTCAAAAAATGAATCAACAACTTTCAACATCATCAACTTTGACAGAATATAAAGCTTTCGTTGGAGGGCAGATCACATCTAATAGCTCTCATAAACAAAGAAAAAATAGACAACGATTACATACAATAGAGATAGAAACTCATGAACTGAAAGTGTAGAGGATCAAAGCTGAAATTTACGGTGGTCGGTGGGTGTCAGACGGTTTGCAAAAGCATTACAAATGCAAGAGCAAAAACACAAATGCAAAAGGGACAACACAAATGCAAATGCCATGACACAACAGAAGTTAAAAGAGTCTACTTATCCAAAAGGACACCAAAAAGTTGTAAAAGTAAGTAAATGATTAACTTAATCTATGATAAATATAGCTTTGTAGGGGTGTCACCTTGTGATATCCTTCACAGTGCTTATATTTCTTTATTTACATTAGCATTAGAGCTATATTATTATAGCTTAAGGTGAAGAAAATAATCATTAAACTAATTTCAAAACCTTTCTATGAAAACTGTCCTCTCAACTTCTGTTTGATAATTTAAAAAAAAACTTGAATTCTCTATTTTTATTAAATTTTTAAAAATTGAATCTCTTGATAAGAACTACAGTTTGCTAATTTGAATAAGGTGAATAAAAGTATAAATATGCATAAATACATTATCTACACCAGGGATTCCCCAAATTTCACCCCAAAGACACCCACATTGGCAGTGCTGAAGACAGATGACCCCCCTAAAAATACGCTTACAGGCCAAAAAAGACACAAATAAACTAACAAACAAGGCTGAAGATACTTATTTGTACTTGGTTTGAAATAACCCATTATTAGCACATATTTGCTAAATCTATCTGTCGCCTCTGATATCATCATTATCCTGGCTTAGTCACCTTGGCAACGTATTGGCATCAAAGAAATGAGGTGAACAGATCAAACATTTTCTGTCTGCATGGTTTTCTATCACATCCATCACCTGTTTTTGTTTATCTTTTAACAATCATGAATAAAGTATGCATTTGGAAATAATTTTTGATACTGGTAGACATTTTAGCAACCAGTGTTTCGTGTCCCACAGGGGCCTTCCACCCCTACTTTGGGAGCCACTGATCTATGAATTGCTTCATAACAAAGTGAAAGACTACAGGATGGCTGAATTCAACTATATCTGATAAAAAAAAAATGTGGATCATTGTCTAAAGACCGGGTTTATGCTATAACAAAGCCTATTTTAAAACATGTTACTCAAATGTCCATGCTTAAGTTGTGTAGGGAGCATGTGATCAATTCTTTATGTGTTATAATTGATTACGGTGCTTTTACCTTTTTGAACTTCATGATGTCCCACGACTAAAAACACTCTGGGCTAAACTGGGAGCATGACTTAATGTGCTTTTGTGTCACAAGGTGAAAAACGATGTTTCACAGAGTGACCCAGTTACCAGCCTGTCTGACTTCCCCAGCACATTGAGCCTGTGCTGCTTTTCTTATTAATATTAAATAATTAATGCAGGCACATGAATTTTACATCTTTTTGTTCATTAGGAGCTGTGAGATCTGAAAAGAGGAGGAGGCAGCGGTGCAGAAACCTTACAAGCACCGTTTGAACATAACAGTGAAAGTCTTGTTTCCCTGCAAAAGCTCTCAAAAATGATGTCATCCTTTTGTTTTGTTTTGTTTTTAACGGATGGCTCGAGGGAGGTTGCATGGGGTCAGCTCTCTGCAGCCAAAAAGCTTGGCAGGGCTGGGATTTGCCTGCCGCTTGTGTGAATCCCAGTTCCCATCCTGGTAAAGCCTGTCTCACAAGAGCCACGTCAGCTCACATCTCTTCATAGACTGCAAGGCCCTCCCCCTGTATTCACATCTGCTGTGTGCATGTGTGTGTAGACGAACAGGGAGTCAGCACAACCCCAAACAAACATAGACTGTTACATGACGGCATTGTTGTGAGAGAAGTTTTCCATCTAATCCATTGAGGAAAAAGAGGAATTTAATACAAACAATTTAAAAAGTATCGCCCTAGAAATGTTTGGATCTTTGATAAAATTATGGTAAAAGTGAAGCGTTTGGAGTGCCTCATTTAAATGGAATTATGGTTATTTAAATGGAATTATGATGCTGAATATGATGTTGACCTCTTGCTCTTGCTGGTTTTTGGGAAGTTTAGGAGATCCCCACAGCTCCTGAGCTAGACCCCCCCCCCCCCCCCCCCCCCTTACAGCCCTATGAAGAGAGAAATAGGAAGAAACATTGATAAAACATAGATATAGTAATACAGTAATGGATGTAGTAAAATCAATCAACGAATATTCTGCCATGATTGTGATGTTAAATAAAGATATGTTATTTGAATAGAATAGAATAGAATAGAATAGAATAGAATAGAATAGAATAGAATAGAATAGAATAGAATAGAATACAACTTTATTGTCATGGTAACAAGTACAACAAAATTAAAGTCACAGCAGCAATCAAGAAAACAAAAGTAAGAAAGTGTATAGAAAGTGCAAAAAGGTCCATAAGAAAATAGATGCTGACAGCTTGTCCATCATTCTCCAGTTCAACCAGCCTCCACCTCCACAGGGTCCAGGACTGAGCTTCTTCAGTCTGTCCAGTCTCTGTCTCCTGGATCCTGTCTGCTCACAGCAGGTGAAGTTCTTCCAGTGTGGCGTTGGTGTCATCCATCTCATTGGAGATAGATCTGACGTTCCCAATAACGATGGCTGGAAGGACAGGTTGATGTCGTCACTTCTTATCTCACACCTGAGAACCAGCACGTCGTCCTCACCTCCTTCTCCTCACCTTGTGGGAAGACATCAGGCCTTACACCAGTTAGCATTGACATGCTACAGGCTGCTAACAGCTGAGTTCACATGCAGCCATGGTTACATGTAGGATCTCCAGATAAACACAGGAGAAAAAGTAGTTAAAATATCACTGAAGTCATAAAATGTTTGGTGTCCATGACCAACAAATGAGCCATACAAAGTAATGATCCACTCCAAATTCAAAGATTATGAAAAAGAAACGGAAAAAATGACAAGAAATGGACAAAGAAGAGACAGCTGCTGCAAAAGGCAGCCAAAGCCAACAGGGTGGCACCTAGCAACTCAATTTATCAATTTATGCATCAATTCTTATCATTTCATCATAAAATGTAGGCTTGGCCTACAGGAACAAAAGTGTTTATATATTGTCAGGATACTTTGTCGTGTTGGCCATACCATGGAATGATTTATTGCTTGTGTTTAGTGGATAATGCAGAAGAAACAGCTTTGTCATCCCCATGTCCCTGATAGTTTCAGAATCAGCTGAATAAATCTCTAATGTGCAGTTTTCAGAAAGTCCTTGTTATGACATTAGTAGTCCTGGCTCTTAAAGAGGACTTACAGGCATTAATTTGTAGCTCCCTTCTTGCACAAAGCAGAATCCTGGGAATTAGCCAAAACAGAGACAGGGCAACTGAATTAATGTTTGTTAAAGTTACTCTGCATTTAGACTTGACTGATGTTATGTTTGTATAAATTTGTCTTCACTAAAATGAATCCCCTTGTGATGTTGACCCATGTCTCTATTTTTTTGTGTGACTACATGGACTCATTTTTGTCCTTGTCTCTGGTGTCTGTACATACACACACTGTCATTCAATGGGGAAACTGAATGGAAAAAAGCTACCTGAAAAAGTAAGGAAGGTCTCTTTTTATGTTTCACTTTACTTTTTGGTTCCCATGTCTTCTTTTTATAGAGAGTACAGTGAACCTGGGAAGAAAAATGGGTCTGATATGCAGTAGTGAGCCACAGGTTTGAATTTTACCCTGAACTGCCAGCTTTGAAAATTTGTTTTCGTACATGGGGCGCACATTTTGGCCAAGTAAGTGACCATGGGTCTCTTTATAGATTGAGGATGAAGAAAATGATTAAACCTTTAAATTGTCTTATGGTACCTTCAAGGGTCTGGTAACTTCATCCCTACATCATATAATGTGTAGATCTAATAAGTATACTAAACTCAGGGGCAGGGACAAAACAACATGGACAAATGAAAATATAATTCATTTCAAAGGCCCCTGAGGCTACAGGCTGCATACTTTATTTATTATGTCTGTGCTCCCAAAGCGCATTTAAAACTAACCCATATAATGACTCCAATAAAGCATAACAGGATGTACCCACATAACATGACTATATTAAGATTTTCAATGCATACCAGCAGGTCTGCTCACTCTTATTCTGCCTCTGTTGCAGTGATAAATCCCATACAGGTTAATCGCTGATTGCCTCATCTGTTTTAAAGTTTATGGGCTGCTGCTCATTGGTATTCATGCTGACATGGCCCCACTTTGTAACTGTGTTCGTAAATGAAAATTAGCAGGTTTACACACTTGAGCTACAATATTTTACTTCCAACTTGGTGTTGATTGAATTACTGTGCACCTCTTACTGTAATATTACACAGTATTACCAGAGTGTGTGTTTAAGAGACTGTGAGGACTTTCTTTTTTCTATATTTGCCTGTTCATAATCCTGCTGAAAATGAGATAATCAGCAGAGAAACTGATGAGATCTGGCCTTTTTTTCTGGAGAAAATCATTGATTGTATTTATATTGTAGTAATGATGGACACTGAAGCTAAATGGAAAAACAGAAAAAGGACAGAGGAGCAGAGGAAAGTTCAACAGGAGAGTGAAAGAGCACAGGCTAAAACACGGGTAAAGATGTAAAAGTAGTGTTATAAAAAAACATCTGCTCTGTGTTCATCTTCGTTTAAAACAAAAGTGTGCTTTGGCAAGAGTCCCGGTTCTATGACAGATGCTGATGATGCTCATGGAAAACAGAGTCTTTGTACTGGGAAAAAAAAAAAAACAATTGTCACTGCTATCAGCGCCATGGGCCTGGTCTAAACCACATAACAACAGGGACAAATTACTATAAACTCGAAGGACAACCTGATCACACATTAAATAAGATTAAACAATTTAAAATCTCTCATCTCATCTGTGATAGAGGAAAGCAAGGAACCTGTCCTGCAGTTATCTGATGTATTACACTCAATCAACAAACCCCACACTCTTAAAACTCTATTTGAGGCAGGTGTAAAGAAAAATGACCACCTACAACCTATACCAAACATACTTCTCTATCTCTCCACATCTCCACTTCCTTGGCTCAACTTTTGAGCAGTTTACCTACAGCTTCCAACCTTCAGGAGCTTCCTTTTATCCCCTCCTTCCCCCCTTTTTGTCACCCTCCTACACCTTATCTGAAGTCGTACAACCCCTCACAGCTCCTCTCCTTTCTGCTGTCAGCTCCCACCTTCTCCTTTCTTCCAGGCCTGTCTCTGTAGAAGTGGGTCACAGACTACAGCTGCGCTAAAAGCCTAGTCTGGGAAGAGGAGCTTCTCTAAATAAAACAGCATATGATCAGCAGTCTCTGGAGCCCCTCATCATACATGAAGCTTACAAAGATGGGGGAACAAGGGGAATGGGTTCAGGAGGGAGATAAGATCAGGACTTGCCTCTTGATAGAAAGAATTTCCGCTCACATGCAGAATCCACTGTCTACTGTGCTTTAAGGTTTGAATCGGGTGCCTGTAAAGTACAAACTGATGGGTTGCTAAATAAGTGAAAGTTAAGTTTTGTGAGGTTATAAAACTGGTAAATCTGTGCTGTGGATTCTTTCACCAGGGGGTGTTTCCAGCCGAACAAACTGTTAATATAGCGACACCTGCTGGCAGAGTTACACAGTAGTCACATTTATTGACAGTTGCATCCTACATCGGGATCAACCATTCTTGCTGTATGAAAAGTTTGTAAAGGATTTTTTAATGAGAAGGTGTTTGCAATATAATAACTTTATTTGTAGAGCACTTTTTAAAACAGAAGTTTACAAAGTGCCGGAACATAAAAACAAACATGAGCATCACAGATAAACACAAGCTTCCACCTACATGAACCCAGGCAATACAAGGACCATGCCATATAAAATGAGAGCCTGAGGACCAAGATTAAAGCTAAAAGCGTCAATCAACAGGAAAAATAAAATAGAAATTAAAATAAAAATGAATTAAAATTAATATTAAAATACTATAAATTAAAAATAAGAATAAAATTAATAATAAAATAATATAAAAGGAAAATTAAATGAAATTAAATAAAATGAAAATCAAAATCATATAAAATAAAAATTAAAATAAAACAAAATAAAATAAAAGGAAAAAAGTGGTTGGGAGCAGAGAACAGGGCAGCAGGTATTAAAAGGATAACAAGAGTGTTAATAGAATAATAAAATAATGAAATAATAATAAAAGTGATGATAAAATAATGAACGAGAAATAGAACGGTGAAACCAAGGTAAGATTGAAATAAAAGAGATAAAAGATAAAAGACAAGATAAAGGACAAAAGGACTAAAAGACAAAAAGGCGGCATCACATAAAAGCGAGTCTTTAAGAGTGAGTTTCTAAAAGTTTATTGATCACTTTGCTGTAGGATTGTCAAAACAATAAACTTTATATGAACTTTAACATTCTGCTAAGGACATCTGAATCACAGACACATTTAAGGACGGACAGGAAGAGGTCACTGTGCAACTTATCGTAATGAGATGAATTACAGGGTTGAACTTCTCATCAGGGCATCTTCACGGTCAACTCCTGAATCATGAAGGATAATCTAGCCAAAGTGGCAGCCATTCAGTATTCCAGAAAATTCATTAACCTTGTTTACTGTATTTGTTACACAAGCGGGATGGCTCAAAGTGACTCTTACATTTAAGAAAAGTGTCAATATTGTGTTTTAGCAACGCAGAATGTTTAAGTTTTCCTTTAATTCCTTGTTCTGTGATGTCTGCATTTAGATCCAAAGTAGTGAGCTCATGATTTTTTCCAACATCATTTTAACTACATTTTTAAATGGATTTAATGACGTTGATAAAACGACTTATATGGTTTTCAGATATCTCAAACCCTATATTTGATTAAAAGTAGTTGAAGATGTCTTTTTTAAATGCTGAAATCTAAAATGAAATCTATGGAACATCTTGCAACTATTTGTGTTAATTTGTAACAGGTTGGTAACAAGACTGAGAGTAAAAAAAGGTATATCTGAGGGCTGGGTCGGTCAAATAAGAGATTTACCGCTCTGAAAAAAGTCTGTTAGAAAACAGTCAAAAAATGAATCTTACTTAGCAAGAGATTGCAAATAATTTGGCAATTTCATCATTCCAAGATAAAATATTGTTCAAGACTTAAAGGATCTGTATCATCTTTAAAAAAAAAAAAAAAAAAAAAAAAACAATACCAATGGGCAACATTATGGAAACCTTGAATTAAGATGGACATGGCTCTGTAGTGGAAATCACTACATGAGCTCAAAATTTAATTTTCTCTGCATCCTCAAAGGCAGGTTGAAACAATATAAAAAATGATTCAAATGCTGAAACGTCTTTCCAAAAAATAAAAAAGTAATAACAATCAGTAGTTGACAAGGTTGTTCAACTAACCCACAGAATACAATGATATGGCTTCAAACACAGAGAAGTTTCATTTTAAGGTAATATAAGGACACGATGAGGATGAGAGGATCTGCCTCTCCAAATAAAATGCACATGTGCTAAAAAGGGCAAAGGAAAAAAAGCTACGGCATGCGAGTCAACAAAAATAGTTTAATCTGAGCACGAGATACAACAGAGCGTGAAGGGACCAGTTTACACAACCGATCCCAGTAGGAGAAGCACCTTATAATCCCACTTATCAAACCGGTGGAAGTGACCGATATTTACCAAAACGATGACTTAAGAGGAAGTTGCTGTGTGATCTTAAAGGTCACTGGCAAAGCTTTCAAGAATTACCAAGTGGAAATTCCTGCAGTTGAATGGAGAAATCCTCAAAGGTCACTTACACAGATGATGGCTTTTGTAAAATACGATTTGCAGTCTGTAGTGTTTAACAATGAGCTGATCCTTTTTGAATTTCCACTGAATTAAACATTAAGTGCGTATGGCATCATAAGCAGTTTATACCACCAGCGCTTTTTTTAATAGTAGCTGCAGATTTTAAGCTTGTCTTGTTTCTGATAATTTCTTACAAAAAGTCCTTTGACTGACAAATGGAAGATAATTATGTATTAACTTTTAAAAACAATAGTCTGCTATCAGTTATGGAAGAGAATAGTTATGTAAGGACACATAACCTTAATGTACCAGTGATTTTTTTTATCATAGATGGAGCATGAAAAATATCACAACCTTCAGTTGTGATGTCACCTCTACCTTCTCATTCATGAGCTCTCACTGTGTCAGCTGTGGAAAAGAACCGGTGCAATCCAATTAGCACCATTTAAGAGACGCCGTGACAAGAAACTGGGACTAGGTGTTCCAATCTCTGGGGATTAAAGACCTGCTGACCCTGTGTGAGCTCGTTCAAAGTGAGCTGTCCCCGGTGCTGAAAACACTGTAATATTCACAAGTTGTTACCAGCACGGGTTGTTTTTTTCCATGACAAAATATTGTTCACTATCAGTGAAATTCAGCTATTACTTCAACTTTTATCTTATCTGAAATCATTTGATTCTTCACCACACTGGTTAGATTAACATGTTTACTATTTCTATTACAATTCATTTTGAGTAACTGGTTGACTTTTTGGTTATTAAATGTGACAACATAAGTAAAGTGTCTTGTTCTTGTTTTAAAAAACTGATCTCAAAACAGTTTCAGGCTAAAAATCATCAAAAACACAGCAACAGAGCAAGTTGTCACATTTAAGAGCATTCAGACAGCTAAAATAAAACGTAGACCAAAACTAGTTCTTGAAACTGTTTCAGCTATGTTCTTCATCATCTGGTATGTTCTTGAATGTTGTTTACCTTTACATGTCCTTAAATGGAGTTAAAAATATTTCTACATTTACCATCAGTCCAACCCCTCAAGGAAAACATAAATGCTGGCTGCGTTGCAGATTTGCAACAGCTAATTGCTAGTTACCTAATTACTCCACATCCACATTTTATAGCCCTTTTTTTTCTCAGAGGTACCACTGCAGAACTTATTTGTGCATGTGCAAAAAACAGTTTCTCACTATCCCACTAATTGGCAGAGCTGTGCCACTTCCAACAAGGCTGCCACCTTGGTTTCACCGCAACAGATTTTCAAGACATCAATTTCACATACGTTTCACCACCAACCTCCATTAATTTGAAACCAAAACTGCATAAGATGAATCCCGAATATAAATAGACCAGTACCCGCTAATCAATAGACTTTACCTCCTCTGGGTTTTTCCCTAGGGGTGGCTTTATTTCAATGTTACAACATCCCAGAATGTATTGCATGTGAAGGTCTCTCTCAAAAAAAGCCAAAATTGTTTACAACTACTCCAAATGATATTTTTCCCCTAACATCTGATTTTTTCTGTTACTAAAACTTAATTTGAGCCTGGGAGTTAAAGATATTTTAGAGGGACATAATACAAAAGAAGATCATTGTAATGTAACTGAACAAAGTACATCAAGATTGTAGTGTAGGAAGATGGTTAAATTAACATAAATAATCACAAAAACAACAAACAAAAAACAAACCCTTTTCATTACACTTCTGAACTTGAAGATGAGTAAAAACAAAAACTTTTTAAACTTGTTTTTCCTGGTTTTCATTGTCCTGAATCTTCGACCTTAGGGAAGCAGTTCAAACAGATAGAAACACCTAAACAACATCTACATCAACATAATGCAGACAATGACATAATCTAAACTTACAAAAAAAAACTGAGTCTCTCATGACTTTGTTGTCTAATCTAATGCTCAAACCAGTGAAGTAACAGGTTTCTTGACCTTTCTGCTTTAGTTTTATTGTATAACTGTTTCACATCATTTGAACTCTTCTTTCTCCCGATCAGACGTGATCTTTGATTAACCTGATGTTCCCCGTCTGTTATATCATCCAAGGGGGCCGATCAGAAACAAACAGCACTGGATTATAGGTGAGACAAGGCCGGACTCTTATAGCGTACAACCTTATTCTGGCAGCTTCTCGGGTATCACTTACAGCTTTTGATCAATGGAAAACCAAACTGTCTGCCAAACAAAACCAAGTTTTAATCTGATCAACCTTATCAGTACCAGTAACCGTCCTGAAAACTGTCACCTCACTGTCCTTAAAACTGTCAGAGTGCTATTTCTTTTTGTTTCAAAATCCCCCACAAGCATCTGTCTTTCTTTAATAGAAACTTTCCCTTTTTTATACTCCTGTTGTTATTCTAACATACAGTTAAGCTACAAAGATGTGTGAGGAGTACAGACATTTCTTCCCAAATGTCATAGAAAAAACGTGCATGCTGTTTAAGAGTTCAATAAACACATAATTTGTACATGTTGTTTATAAGATGCACCTCTCTGATGACTTTCACCTTTCACCACTATTTTTACACGACAAATATTTATGGTTTGCAAGCTCATGTCCCCAACTCCCCATTCAAGAAGTTGATTTAATCTAATTAATACAATGAATGTAGAGTCGTAACTGAAATAAATCAGAAGCTGAGTTGTTATCAAACAGCGTCCATCTATTTATAATCTGACTGACGTAGTAGAAACCGGGCTACTTAGAGGGATTAGATGAGGTGCATGGGGAGGTTATAAATGGGCGCAGAGACAGGGATCAGGACAAGACTCAGACAGAACACATCAAGCTCCTGAAGGCTCAGACAGACAGGCAGATCTGGACACACCCTGCCTGCAGAGCAAAGGTGACACTACCGCAGAAACCAGCCTGTGGATCTGAACTTCAACTACAAGACACAAGCAACAATGAATCCTGTGGCTGAGCAAGTGAGCGGCACCACTTCTTTTGACAGAGAGACCTTTGCAAAAAGAGTCATGAGGGTACCAACAAGAGGAGCGTCATCTCATTTTGTGGGGAGCTCCATTGTGATCCTGTCCTCGTTTGCAGTATCCACCCTCGCTATGAACTGTGGGAAGAGGATCCAGGAGTCGAGACAGAAGCCAAACATGAACTAGCATCGCTGGATGGATGGATATGCTCTTTATTTCTGTGGTTAGACTCTGTAATAGTAGGAAAGATCATGCATTTATTTTTCTAAAATTATGAGAGACATCTCACTTAGAAAACTGCCTTGGTACCCCTTTGTGCTTCGTGCGTTTAAGTTCTGAAGTGGAGAGAAAGAGTCAGAAGAGGATGTAACAACCCACATGGGACGAGAGGCTAAACTGCAACACTGCTGTAGTTTGTGAGAAGCCTTGCACTGGGCAACCATCTAGACATCTTGCAGTACTACCACCAGCCTCATCCCCTTTTCTTGTTCCTCTAACTAAACGTTGATAGTGGTTCATGGATGCATGGAGGAAAAGCTTTTGTGTGGTTACAGCAATTGTAATTTGATCATTCTCTTTGGTTTGTTACTCACAAATCTAGTCAACAAATGTCAAATCAAAGCAGACTCGTCATTTCCTCCTTCTTACAGGCTGTGCACTTTGACAGATTTTTGGTTGCTGACTCAAATAGTTGTACACAAGAAAGTTCCAGAGTGAAGAATTACAGATTGAACGCTAAAAGAGATTATTTTTCAAAAACAATTGTGTGATTGGTTATTTTAAGTAAAAACTGTATAACATAAACCATGTGTATAATATGATATAATATATGGTTCATATATATCTGTCAAGAATCCTTAACATGCTAATTTTGAAGCTCAATAGTTTGTAAATTCAGTACTTTGAAACCTCTGGAGTAATTTGTGAAGTGGACACTAGGTGGCAGTATTGGCATTAAAGATTGTGACATTCTTCAACAGAGCCTGAGTGCCTCTTTTGCAGATTCATTGTGGACAAATTAGAAAGATTTGCGGAAAGCAAACGTGGTTTGAAGATTTTTTTAATGTGTCAGAAGTGTTAAAAACAAAACAGGTAAGAAAAAACAATTTTTCAAAGTTTGTGGTGATGCAAATAACAAATATCTTTCATGTTTTATTGATGTCCAGTAATGTCTGTTCCCACTGTTTTCTAAAGTTTGTGAAATGTTGTGGTTTCCTGTCAATTTGTCTGTCCTTTCCGGGGTTTCATTCTCAGAGAGTGTCGATGCTCCTCAACCTTCGCTCGGTGAAGAAGCGGTGTGGCTGATGGGTCGTGTTTTCAGCGTTACCTTTAGATGATGCACCGAAATAAGACAACATGGACTTGTTGTTAAGCCGCTGTGCTGCCTTCTCTCCATCTTCTTCATCGTCATCCCTGGGAATATGAGAGAGCTCAAGTTATTTTCTCACAGCTTTTTCACAGAGAGTTATATTTTTACAGCACGATATCATGTATCATCTCTGAAGCTTAAATTCTGTTTTATGAATTCAGTGGAGCACTCTTTACCAGTGGACTGTCACACCCTTGCTGTCCATCAGAGTTTGAGCAGTGCTCCAGCTAAAACGGACAAACTGAGGATAACCAAAAACAGGGTCCAGATACTTTGCCATCCATGCTTTAGTCTTTGGGTCTAAAAATACAGAGGAAGACAGGTTAATTAACAGTTTGTCTGATGAAAGGAAGGATTGCAATAGAGCTACAAGTCTTTTGTTTTACCATTAGGATATCCTGATCCATAGTCTGTGTCCACATCTCCTAGGTCCTCAGCAAAGCCCCAGCCTTTCACAGCACGATCCCTGGCCACCTGGAAGACAGTAAAATATATAACATATCTGCCATCAAATCTCATTGTCAAATTCCCTAAATGTACTTTCTAAAACCTACAAAGTACAAAAATAATAATGTGAAATCACATAATCAAATATACAATTGTGAAACTCTTGAAGCTCTGTAGGCACTGATAATCCTACAGACACAAGATTCACTACGGAAATGCCAGGATTAATCTCAGGATAATTAATCTTGTTAGATTTAAAGACTTGCTTTTCACCAACCTTGGCACAGATACTAGCTGCACTGACGATAGGGAAGAGTGAGTCAGCCTTTGGCCTCACAGTCACCTCAATACCTGGGAACAGCTTGGACAGTTTCTCCTCATACTTCTCTGCCGGGCCAACTGTGTCCACAAATACCTGCAGCAAGCCAGAGAGTTATGAAATCATTTTGCACCAAAGGGATTTTAGGCATATTCTGAAACCTACTATTAAAGTTATTTAAATGACTTTCTTACATACCTCTTTGAGCTGTACACCACTGTCTAGGGCAAACTGTACAAGACCAATAGCTGTATCGTGTGATAGAGCATTCAAGTTGTATTTTGTCCTAAAAATCAGACAATTTACGTATGATTAAGCAAAACAACGATTACAAATGTGCATTTTCTGTGCATAACCCATGAGTTGACACATACCTTTGTAACATGCTGGTAGAGATGGTGTTGGGTGAGAGAATTTGAAGGGCCCAACCAACATAACTTTTGGATTCATCTAGTTTCTCAAAAAGATTTTCTCTTTCTTCCTCTGTTAAAGTCTTTGAATCTGATAGAAAAGTTCAAGATTGATTAGCGATGCTGAAAGTTTGTTTTTACCGGTTCATTACAACTAAGAAAAGTAACTGACGGGATACAATGAGGATTATTTTTTGAAAAAGAGAAAAAACTAATTACCTGCCACCTTTAAGGCTTTTAATTCTTCCTTCTTGGAAAGTGGACAGAAACATATTCCATACACCATGGGTCCTGCATGAACAACATTAAAACTTTTTTATTTCACAGAAAACAACAAATAAACCCCTAGATAATTACTGATGATTCACTATTATGATTGACAGGAAATGAAAGTATGCCAATTGCCAATACGCCCTTCAAGGTTGAAATACTTACATCAACTTGGAACTTACCCAGTACAGGTCCCCTTCCTGCTTCGTCGATGCCCAAACAGCAGTCCTCAGTGCGGCAAACATCGGGGATCTGAGAAGCCAGTCTGCAGCTGACGGAGTTGTTAGATTCAAAGGGGCTTAAGTCCATGACAACAGGCTGAGGAGACAGTAGACATACATTTTGAAATGATCTGTGGAGCACTGTCAGAAGGGCGTAAAAAGGTTTCATCAACCCTGGACATTTACATTTGATCATGTGCTGTATCTTACAAAACCTCATACGAACTAAAAGTGACAGGGCTAGAGAAACAGGCGTTTTATTCGGAACAAACTGAAGATTTTTTGCCCAATCGTGTAGTTAGCACCTTTATGAGAAGACACGAAACATACTAATATATAATTCATCATTAAATCAACAAAAAGCGCGTGTTTCTTACATTAGAAGACGTCAAACCCTCTTTTCCTAACTTCGTGTTGTGCTTCTGTTTGGCGCCCTTGAGATGACGTCACTCTTCTTCGTGTGTTTATGGGGCTCATCAGCGACACCATCTGTAACCGCCATTGAATGGAACAACAGAGAAGGAGAGGAAGATGAAGCCACCAAATGGATATCTTAATTTAAGTCCATTAACTTCTAACGAGGCTAACCCAAACAGTTCCTCTAACTGTAAGATCTAGCGCCACTCAACCACCAGGTAAAAGTCAAATTAATTTACAGTACACAATGTTAATGGCTGCATCTGGCGTCCAAAAGGTATCAAACTCATAGGCTGCACACACTCGACCTTTGGACACGTATTTTGGGGTTGTAGATCAATTATATTTTCCCAGTTTTTTTTTTCCAACAAGGCGATATTTGTTTGTACTTAGTGATTCTATCTGCATGTACTTGTTTTATAATACTTTGACTCATCTGTAGCACAACACGCTAATCTCCATTTCACACTGACTGAGTTTCTTTTGGTACTGGGCAAGGAAATATTTTTAAAGTGACTCTCATTTCTTATTTTGGATCACATTCAAGCCTGTAGACAACATTGGGTTAGTTTTAGCTGTGACCAAATTAAATTTGTTTTGAAAATTGGAGTCTGACTAGAGAGGTGATGTAGGCCTTAAGGTCTTTTACAGCTAATGCTGTACCCTATGATGGAGACAAGTAAGCAAGTGTCAGAATAACCACGAGTCAAGTAGAACATAACGAACATCTCCCTAAGGCACCTGGTAATAGAGGGATGTAGACCATGGTGAAATACAAGAATTTGTAAGAATTATTGCTCTGATGAATACAGAAGCTTATTTGGTGAGGAGTTTTCGTATCAATAAGCTTCAATCTCATCAGTAGTTTGCCAGCAAGTTCAAAGGTTTCCAATAAAATGTGTCACCTGCAAGGGGTCAAAGTTTGATATCAGCTTCCCATAAAATATTTTGGTCCAAACACAACTCATTAAAAAACAACCCTTTGAACCTTTGAGCTTCCCTGCTGGCAACTGGAAACACTTTGGTGCTCTTCTCTAAAAAGATGTAATGCAAATTAGGTCTGACTGAGGCCCGTCTCTTTAAAGATGCTATGAGAAGGATCTGTTTTAATTGCACACCCTCGCCACCTTGTGGCCTGGAGTCTCCACACACTGTTGTAAATTACTTTAAGTGAGATGTGTGTTTGTTTTGGGATTAAATGGAGACAAGGTTGAAACAAATTTTCTCTTTAAGACAACGTTTTATTGGATAGGATGTGGCAAGGTAACGTATTTATCAGTATAGTTACGTAGCACTATGGTTTGAAATGTGATATCAAGCAAACATTGTAGCAGGCGGTTATATGTCAGCCGACATATCTGTAGGCTAACATGAAAACAAGTAAACGCTGTTAGTTTGTATGTAGTTTTGTAGCCGTTTATATTTAGCGCGGCTGGCAGTCCGGTGCCCGAAGACAAGTCCGTAATGTGTTACAAACACAAACAGTTTAGCCCCTGTGTTATAGAGTGATACAGCCCGAGCTAAAAGGCTCAAAGCTAATTAGCCTTTTAGCTCGGGCTGTATCACTTTCCTCTGTAGCTTTCTTCTGCTCTTCTGTCTTTTTTCTGTTCAACAGACTCCTGTGTCCACCATCACAAAAAAATTACCCATATTAGCCATAGAAATCGTTTTTAGTAGAGAAATACACAGATCTCTGTGTTTTATCTCTCCTCACTACTAAACTTTGTCAGCTGGTGTGGTGTTGTCATGGTAACCTAGATGTGCCGTAGATCAATCCAGTCCTGGTTGACCTGACCTGGAAGCTAAGAAGTAGCAATTCAAAATAACCTGTAACCAGTTCTATCAGCGCTGATAATCTCATTTTAAAGTGTGGATTACTATCAGGCAATATCTAGAAGGAAGACTTTTTCAAGATCACTTTCAAACTCCTCACAGCTCCTTTAAGGAGATATTTCCAGCAACCATGCTGCTGATATGTTCAGACAAGTGAAGAGGACGTGAAGGTTAGCATTATCTTTTCCAGATGTTTATGAATTTCTCTCTTTAAAGTAATACTGATTTATTTTAATTGAACAGTTTAACATGTCAATTGTTTTTAATGCCTATGCTTGGCAGGGGGGATAACACGCTAGTGCCCTCTATTGACAAACCTACTCTGCTTCTAATACCCTGAAGGACTGTGCAAATCCAAGTTACTGTAAACTAAGTGTGGTTTCTATTTTTCTCAGTATTTTTTTAATCAAAATTGAACATCTGTACCAAGGAACAAACTTCTCTTGGGATATCTTATCTTCATCCTTCTCCAAAACATTAACGTCAGCACTACTTGCCATTTTAATTTTGGATGCAGATGAATGTGTTTCACAGCTGAATGTGGAAGCAGGGAGGGGAACCTCAGGTGGACAGGAGCGAGGGCAGAGTGAAAGGAAAGGCATGTACAAAAGTCCAAGTGTACGCTGGTTACTGAGTTGAAATTGGCCTTGCCTCTGGCTCTTTACACCCACCCCGTCTTTCACTTTCTGTCCCTCTGCCTCACTGAATGGCTCTCTTTGTCTTTCACAGTAACACGCAGTCCCCAGCCGATTAAATGTGGGGAATTAGTAGTCAATTTTAGCCTGCCACACACACAAACACTCTAAACAGCTTAGGCTGGTGGGGCACTGATTGTGTTGTTATTACAGTTCACACGTCAGCAGCATGTTTTTGATTTATTTTTTCACCCCTCTGCTGCTAATTGGTTCTGGTTTTATCTCTAAATCATGACAACTTCATGAAATAACTCTCTCACAGGATTTCTTTTTTTATAAATAAATTGATTTAATAGATGACAACAATAATATTTCAACATTGCTTTTCATGTATGGAAGCAAAATACTCAAGTGAATGTATAGCAAACACTTTACAAAACTATCCAGAATTATACAAAATGAAAAAAGCAAAAGTGTGACACATGATGCATTATTACTGACTTAAACATAATAAGGAGAGAGGGTCAGAATAAAATGAATATGCATCACTTCATAAAAGTTGTAGCCTGTGGTAATGACCATTATTCACATTGCAGAGGAAGAAGAAGAGGGCTGTTTAGGCACATTAAAGGAATAAACTTTAACATGCTTTGGCCTACATGCAGCGCCGATCCGCCGTACATGTGATTCTAATCCGTAAGTAGGACCCAAAGCTGGCCAATTATCTGGAGAGATTTGGCTGAGACTTTGTACTTATAGATTTTAACTCAGTTATGGACAAATCAGATGTGAATCAGCAAAATGTTAGGCACTTGAAAAGCAAAAGGTGAACGTTAACCGCCCCGACACCGCAAGCATTATTCAACCAAGCATCAGAGTTGTATTTCTGCCTTGCTATTGGCACAAAATGAAAAGAATTGAGGTAAGTATCCAAGACTCTGGATAAGATGCATCTTTAAGAGCTCTCTTTCCCTCTCATTTTCCTATTTTCCCCTTAAATGCTTTAATCATCAGTTCAGTGAAGTCAATGTAAGAAAGGACAGAAATACAGAGTGTGCTATCTACAAAGGAAAAAAAAGATGCAGTTATCCTTTTCTGGCCACCAAAAACAAAAAGACAAAAAACAGGGATCATAGAAACATGCTTTTCCCAAAGCAGTGGTGCAGATGTATTAGTGTAATGTCAATCAATAAAGTTACACCCTAAGATATCAACAATGACAATAAACTTACTACTCATATAAAATAACACAGTAACATCACAAACATCTGCTTTAGTTTGGTTAATAAAATCTGATTATGTCAGTCAAAGCCCATAATTTCAGGGTCAAATCAGAGTCATCATCATCATCATCATCAATGCAATATCTGTTCACTCATCTACAATCTGGCATACACACTTTCTGTACAACCCAACTTACAAACTCATGATGGCACACATTTGTTAGGATTTGTTTAATTTCTGATTGGCTGTTTCACACTTTATATGTTGCTGTCTCTTTCAAACTTTGTAAGGCCTCATGGATGCGTCTTGCATTATATTGGCTAAAAAAGTAAAAACCTCTAATATAACATCGATATGGCACAGCACACACTCACACATACACTCAAACACCCACACACATAATATAACAAACACACATAGACATCCACACGCATATATTTGCTCACACACACACACAAATCCACTCACACACTTCCCATATTTCCCTCTGCTTGGCTGCTCTCCCTCAGGGTCTTGTGAGTGTGGTGTAAACAGGCTGCTCCCAGTGTGTGGGGCTGTGGGAGGGGGCCACGCTGGAGGGGTCTCCGATGGTGGTGTACAGAGACCTCTGTGTAGGGCCCATGTAAGAGAAGGCTGAGTACAGCCCAGGGGCTTGGCTGGAGTGGGCATAGTACGCCCCTGGGGCCTGGTGCTCTCCATACTCAAACTGAGCCCTGGAGGCCAGCGAGGGAAAAGCAGAGCCATAATGAGGGAGGCTGAGCGGGGTATAGGTGACATGAGTGCCTGATGAAGGGGAAGACGAGGACTCGGCATAGTGGCTCCCGGACGCGGACTCACTCTTGATCTGGGCCTTGGAGGGATCAGAAGAAGACGGGGAGCCTTGAGGCTGCTGTTTGGAGAGCCAGGCCGAGTGGCCGCTCCCTGCAGCCAGGACATAGGCGTAAGAAGAGGCCGAGGACCCTGCTGCAGAGGCCCCGGTGGCACCCTGTGGGTGCCCATTTGGAGGAAGGTACTGGTCAAACTCATTCACATCAAATGGCTCAATGTTGGACATCACCTCATGGCTGATCTCGCCAATGTCCATGGTGCCAAAGTCGATGTGGGGTTTTGCGCTTGATGAAGATGGACCACCTGAGGCTCCTTCAGCTCCCACTCCAAGGGCTCCCCTGGACCCCCCTGATCCTCCGGCCGCCCCTGCTGCTCCCTCCCTCTTGGCATCAGACAGTTTCCCAGACTGGAGCTCTGTCTTTGGGGTGGTGGGGGGCGTGGGCGGGCTGTGACCCTGACCTAAGGAGGAAATGGGATAATGTATAAAATTGTACTGTGAACTTTGACCGCAGGTAAAACACAGTTTCATTCTGGTGTTCCTTTTACTTCTCTTTTGTCTTCATCAGTGTATCTTAAGCACAAAAAGAGAACATTAAAGCTCTCAGCTACATACCTGCAGGATGGTGGTGATGGTGGTGGTGGTGGTGCAGGTCACCCAAGGGAGACCCAGCGCCACCATTATGCTCCAGGTGCAGGGTCTTATAGTGGGACTGGGAGTGGCTAGCTTCCCCTTCCCCCTGGCTGTCGGACTCACTAGCAGGCGCCAGTTTGCCGTTCTTACGTCTCCGGGGCTGGTACTTGTACTCTGGGTAGTCCTTCTTGTGCTGCTTCCTCAGCCTCTCTGCCTCCTCAATGAATGGCCTCTTGTCGGTTTCGTTCAGCAGCCTGGGGTTAGGAAAACAAGTAGAGATTTAACGTATTTAATGGACTAATGTGAAAGTTGTTCTTCTCCTGCAAATATCTGAAAATTACAATTACTGACGCATGAAACCCCGTGCGTAATGGATAAATGCGTAATGGGTAAAGCTCGCCGTTTGGGTAGAATATGTTGCCTTAACTTAGGTTTCTCAACTTATATTTACAAATGATAATCAATTAAAAATTGTTTTATTTCTTTACCATTTTCCCCTTTTACTAAGCGTTATTTCTTGGCTTCTTTAATATAAGTTCACCATCACCCCACTTATCCTTTACGCACAGCCCACACAGGAAACGTGCCGCTGTATGGCCACACTGTTCTTTTATCCCTCATACAAACCTCCACAGTTTGCCCAGGGTCTTGCTAAGCTCCGCGTTGTGCAGGTGGGGGTACTGGTCGGCCAGTTTTCTCCTCGCCGCTTGCGCCCACACCATGAACGCGTTCATAGGCCTCTTCACGTGGGGCTTCGCTTTGTTTCCGTTGTTCACGCGCACCGGCATGGGCACAAGTGTCCAGTCATAACCGTCCAGCACCTGACTGACCGCTTCTCTGATGCCGATCGGGAAGCGATCCTCTTCTTCTTCTGATTTGACCCCGGATCTCCCTCCGTCCTCTCCACTGACATCCCCGACGCAGAGCCCGGTCAGCTGCGGCGGAGGCCCGGTCAGAGGTGAGCCCTGGCCCGGGGGCGCTCCGGGTTGAATTGGTGACAGTGAGTGACCATCGTCTGACCCTCCGGGACTCAGCTCCGCCTCAGACAGGCTGTGCTCTTCACCGGACATTTTTGAGCTGATCTGAAGACAATCCTTAAATTCAAACTATGTTCAGAGTGAACTCTTCAGTGTAATTAAATCGATTTAACTGAATCAGATGTCTGGAGTCCGCGTCGATTTCAGTTATTGCCGACTCTTCTCAGGCAA
The DNA here is from genome assembly GCF_033239565.1 of Halichoeres trimaculatus. Taxonomy (NCBI): domain Eukaryota; kingdom Metazoa; phylum Chordata; class Actinopteri; order Labriformes; family Labridae; genus Halichoeres; species Halichoeres trimaculatus. The sequence goes on along the minus strand of NW_027437180.1, from coordinate 32,836,704 downwards.
AGCCATACTGATGCGTAAAACGTGTCCAAATACGGTCCACCGTTGGCTGCAAATCCGCTTCAGCGCAGTTACACCTGAAATGTGGATAAACCATGACAAAACCACATTAGTAATAAAATCCACAGGTGGCCAAAAAACTTAAAATTTAGTTTCCCAGTTAGCGGAACACGCCCCGGTTTTCTTCAAGCTGTACATTTAAGAGACCGAGTGGATTAAATGTGACCATAAACGGCATATGGGTTAGCGGATCTCTGGCCCCAAAAAATAAAATGATGAAATAAGTGATTCGTGTAAAGAAAAGAGCCAAAGCCAGAAAAATAATATTCTATGGACGCAATTCTCATTTAGAAGAATAAATTTAAACTCCTCTTTACGCAAATATGACAACAGACTTCGCACATTTATACCGATATAAAGTTTTCCCTTTTCTGATACATTTATTATTTTAAAATTACATAACTTACCAGTTTAGCTGTCCAGTGGTTCGACATGGGAGTGTGTGTGGCTGACTGTAGAGCCGATGAATGGCTGCTCTGTGTTAACAGCGGAGCTTAAAGAGCGCCTTGTGAGGAGGACTGGGAGAAAAAAAAAGTGATTGAAAGTGGAAAACATTCCCAAAGAGGCAGCATTCCAGCACACACTCTGCCCCGCCCATTCGGCACCATGCCGCACTCTGATTGGTCCTCTAATTATCCCTCCTCTTAGTGATTGGACAGGATCAATTCGGTGTTAATGCCCGTCTGTCCGTCAGTGCAACATTTCTAACAGAGAAGAGGTGAGATTTTACATCGGAGTGGCTTAAATGACTCTACAGTGCGTCCATTTAGAGGCAGGAGAAGGCCAGCTTTGTGTGACGTGTTGACATGTTATATCAAACAAATAAACAATCAGGAGGAGAGTTATTGCCTCGTGTGGTCACGTTCCTCTAAAAATCCTTTGAATTGTGAAGTTCAGCTGTGCGTAAAACGGAAATAGTCCAAGAATTCGGGAGATTAATAATATTTGGGTTATCCCGATCAAGGGAGAAAAATCCAGCTAAATTTTCAAAGTAGAAAAAAAAAATCCAAATTTGATGAAATAGAGCAAAGTATTTACAAAGTTATGTCAATAGTTTAGATCGATTATTTGACCAAATAAGAAAGCAATATTAACATTTCCAGTTTCTGCTCATTTCGTCCTAGCAGCAGGGTTGCTAAAATTAATCCATTAATTATAATCCAGCACATACAAAAATGGGGCAGGTATGATTCCATAATGAAAATGATAAATATTGCAGAGAAGTAAGCCTTGATGATCACAATCTTAATGCCTTATTGGTAAAGCTGGTCTAGTAACGAGGGCAAATATCTTCTCTCAGAAAATTCCACATCATGATTTGAATAGTAAAACGTGTATTTTATTGAGTTTATATGGCACTGTATGAATTAAAAAGAAATCACGTTCGTACTCTGTATTTAATATTTTTGAAATGGTTTGTTTTTCATTTTTCCAGACACAAGTTCATCTCATAAATTCAACGAATGTGGCAGTGAGTCAAGGGATAAACTCGTTGAACGTTTAATCAAAACAAAAGCATCAAAAATACGATTTCATGACTCTGGATCAGATTATTTTTTCCTGTTGTTGTCCCTTTTAGCTTGTAGCCCTTTACTGGGACGTTATCTGGTTTTGACCGCGAGCCACGCCCTCAATACAGGTGAAGCTATGGCGAAATTTTATATCTGAAAAATCTACGGGTGCTGCGAAGGGAAAAGAACGTAACGCAAAAACGATCAAGTTTAAATGAAAGCCCTGATTAATCGGTAGTTGGGTTCAATTTCATGTTTGACTTCATCAGTATAACCCAGGGCTGATCAACTGACAAGATTTATTACGCAGGGATGCGTCTTATCGCCTCTTCAGCAGAACTTTTCAAATAACGAATGAAAATCAACTTATTTATTGTACTTTCCACTTGTTTTGAGCGGAACAGGGCTGACTTTTTCACTAGCCTTTATTAGCAGTTACAGCAAGGCCTCTCTCTCTCTCTCTCTCTCTCTCCTAACACACACACACACACACAAAATGAATGCAACAATAACCCCTGTGTGTCCGTTGCCTCTCATGTTGAGCTCTCTCCCTCTCTCTCTTCCCTCTCTCTTTGCTCTCTTTGTCTCTTGCTCAGGTGAATTGTAGCCATGTGATCAAACGCCCAAGCCTCTATCCATTAACCCTCGTAAATGAAAAAATGGGGAACAAAAAGCAGTTTTGTTGCTGCAAACATGGAAAAAATTGATAACAGAGAGCGATGTGTGCGTCTTTCTCCCCTTATGTCCGAGCAAAGACACCAGTGGCACACACATAGAAAACACTGAGCAGCAGACGGGACACACGGATATTTCTCTGTTTATTATCGATACTTTTTCTATCTCGTTATCCTCTTTGCAGCACCTGGATCTGGGCTCATGGTAGGGGGGATGAGGGGGGGAGATGGGTGGATGATTGGGAGGTGTGTGTGTGGGGGTGACACCTTCATGCTGCACCCCACTGACCTGCCAACATCAGTGGGATCCCGCATGAGGCCTTCGAGGCTTAAAGTGACTGTTAATGCCTGTGCTGGGTGGTATTAATTAGCTTTTTTTTGCTTTATTTGTTTGCAGTGAAGTGTTGTAAATGTATGTGTGTGTGCAGAGCAGAGAGCTGCTGGAGGAGGCTGCGGTTTTACACACAGTGTTTGGTTAGGGCAGCTGGGGGTGTATGGTCCTCAGGGGAATATTTGCTGTACAGTAGAATACGAATCGGCAAGAAATATGTTTTTAAGTGTATTAAATATCAAATATTTATCATTAAATAACCTTACAGATTAGTCATGTCGAAGTTGCTATACTTGTGCTTTAAAAGTAGTCAAACTGTGAAAACTCCGTCGCTATTTATGAACTCTAATCAAAACCTCAAGGTAAAAGTCTTTTTACGCATAATTTTCAGACGTCACGTTTCATATTTAGGCTTAAACGCTTATTTCACGTTAAAGAAGTTTTACCCTAACGCAAAAAGGCCTCGGGGGAAAGGGGTCAAAGAAAAAAAAGTTTTAAGAGTTGAAAATTTTTACCATAACATTTCTAAGTATTTATTTTATAGCCAGCAGTGGTATTTCTACTCTTTCGAGGCTGCTATTTTAATATTAAACCCTTAATTTGTCTTGAGCAAGTTTTGCCGTAATATCTCTAATAAATAAAGGTTTGTTAGAACACATTTTTCTGGAAAAGAAAGTATTTCCTGCGCTGGCTTTTCTCTTTTTTTTTTTTTTTTTTTTTTTTTTTGGAGGACAAAAACAATACAGGCCTCATTGCTCCGGTCGTATTTATTGACGAAAACACCAAAAAGGATCGACATATATTTTTTTTTTTCATGTTAAAGTATTAGGCCCAAAGCCTTTACAAAAGCTTCGTCCTGCGTCCGATCTGAATATTCGACCAAGGAAAAAAACAACCTCTTTTTCCTTTTTGTGCTCCTTTTTTTCCATTCTTTTTATTATAAATTATGAGCGTAAAATTATGAGCTTTAATTCCCTTCGTGCCTTTGTAGGCCTGTAGTCTGTTAATTATTAAGCCCCTTGAACAGAGAATAAATAAAGCGTCTCTGAATGACTGATCCTAAAGCGACTTATCTATTTTTGAACATTCGCTTATTGGAGGCTATACAATAACACTGATTACAATACAGTCAAAAACAATGATAATGATTTTAACGAGCGTACTATGACATGAGAGACGCATCTTTCCTTTTGTGAGCTGACCGTGAATTATCTCTATTTATAAGTATTCATTAATTTTTTGCTTACAGGCCGTGGGAATTTTCCCAACTGCTGAGTGCTGACGTCCACTGTCGATAAAAAAATTAAATAATTAAAGTTTGTCTAATCTTTGAAGATGTTTGTTTTGATTAAATGCGGTTTTTTGATCACACTATCTTTTCATCCTCAGTTGCCTTCAGGTTATTTCATCCTCAGCTTAAAAGACAGTCTTCTAAACTGAGCTTTGCAGCCTCAAAAATTGGATTTAAACGCATTTTTTTAGTCATTATGATGTAAAATGAAATATCCTACACATTGTCTTCTTTTTTTTGTACATTTTTATTGTAAATACTTCAGGAAAACTATTTGACTTAACTTTCATATTTAGTCAGTGTATCCAGAACTTTTAGATAAGGGACACAAAACCTAAAATGAACTTAATAATAAATTATTAGATTTGATTTGTTTCAATAACAGCTTTCCTCTTTTAACTTCTTATAGTGCAGGAAATCAGACTAACTTGCTCAATTCAAGATTCTGACATTTAGATGACTGTTTTCTGTTTCCGATTAAATTTTGAATGCTCTATTCATTTCTGTAACTTGTTTAATCATGTAAGCTGTCTTACATGGAGGATTTACTTGATTATTGGTACCTCAGAACTGACTGTCCTGGTTTAAAGCTCATAGACTCCACTTCTATTAGTTTGTTTATGAGAGACCTTACATCTCTAAGATGTTCCACCTGTCACTCAACCCTGGACCAAGGAGAAACACCTGTGCATTTCTTTAAATCGATTCTGTTCAGTCTGAGGAGTCTCAGATATATGGAAGGATCCAGAGCAACCGTGCATTTTCAGACATTTTCTGTCCTGTGTGACACACTTATGAGCCTCAGGGGGAAGCTGTATCTTGTTAGAAAACAGAGCTCACATGGTCGCATCCGTCCCTGTGCTAACCTGCCATGTGACTGTAGTAATGGGCCTCTCCACGGATGCACAGACCACTGGGTCACAAGAGCCGGTTTCCTGTGGCTCCTGCAGGAAAGAGCACAGGGAGAGGATGGCAAGGCGAGATCTCATGATCAGCAGGGAGGTCAAAGGTCATGATCAGCGAGGGGGGCTATAAAGTTCAGCCTTCAGGTGCATGTTTGAGTCATGGGCGTTTATTTCTTCTCACGTGGCATGAGGGTGAAATTAGATTAAGCGTATAAAGTTTTTTTTCTGATTTAATTTCAAATGTTTTCCAGACTGAAGAAGAGACGATCACAAGGAGGAAAGTAACAGACAGAGAAATGTTCGTGCTTTTGGCCTTTATACTTGAACAACCCCCAGAGGGAAATTCCAGAAATCTGACGACTCTGAGAGAAGTTCTCTGAGAGAAAAAAGGTCGGAGTGAGAGAAAAACAGAAAGATGCAGATAGTGTGAGAGGGATGCAGATAAGAGGAGCAAGCACAGCGGTCAAATATTCACATGCTGGGTCACATTCTGCATTAAACTCCTGTATAATTGGTGGAAAGCATTCATTCCCATGTCAATGGGCACATTGGGCCTGAAATGAATGGCGTCATTTGTTCCAAATGATGACGAACTCGACAAAAGGATCTGAAATGATATGTCAGAAGAGGCGAGTTGGTGTATGAAGCCTGTTTACAACTTTCTGAGCTTCTGATTCCATCCCAAACAACTCTCAACTAGATGTGACCATCTAAGACGAGTGCGTATGAAGATAGACGCTGTCTCGCCCTATGTCCTGGGGGTCGTTGATGAAAAGTACATTCATGAATGCCATTTCCCTTCAGCGTTTGTGCAAAAACACTTTAGGTCAGGGCTTTTTGCATGGGGAATTCCAGCTCTGACGCTGGACTACCAATAAAACTGAACCTCATGTGACTTTAATAGTTTGACTCAGGCTTTCACACTGAAGCTGAAAAGCAGAGCTGTGATTTAAACCCAGAAGAAGTTTTTCAGCTTTGCCACTTTTCATTTCAGTCCTGGGGATTCAAACTGCTTTTAAGAAAGTAGAGGAAAACTTTTTATCCTCAAATCAATTAACCCCTCCTCCCTTGTGTCAAAAAAACCATCAACAAAGTGCCCCCATCCTCTGCAGCACTGTAGATAATACATGATGAAATGCTTTCTCTGGTGCCCTTTGTGGACAGAGTCATTAAATACTCCCTCAGATGCTCTTCCAGTGGCTGGAACACAGTTATGTGCCTGATGGTAATTTCACCTTAATTGTTCACTGAGTGTTTGGTTGTTGTGTTTGTTTTAAATCAATCATAATCTGAACATGAGTTACAGCTAGCTTAGTTTTAATGAGCATTTCTGGTATCACAGATTCAGTTGTACCACACTGTAGAATGTGAGCTTTGTGCAGAAAGAAGCATTTTTGTAAGCGTTGTGTAATAATGACTATTTTTTTCTTTTTAAATTATTAATTTTCCACCCCAAATATTCACATTTTTATGAAAATATTCATCAGAATATTGCTTCAAGTTTCCTGGAGAAGACTGACTGGCTTGAATGTAGATACCCCTCTACAGGCCCACCTAAAATCTTCACCATCCTGCATTGATTTTTGATGTCCTGTGCAAATGCCTGGTGATTTGAAAATGCCAGACATAGAGAGACAAACAAAGGCTGAGAAACTCACAAAATTTCTTGAAAATGATGCTTTGGGCAGATCCTCACTAACCACAACATCCTGTACACTTGTACAGGTGCCATCTTCAATTCTTACATTTTGCCTCCTGCTCTCAAATATTTGGAGTACAGGGTCCGAGGAAGGGCTTGAAATTAAACGTTAAAATGAAAACAAACTAATGTATTGGTTTCAGAGATGAATATTTGCCTTGAAGATATAGAGCACAAGTTATAGTGTTAAATTGTTATCTCCCACTTAAAAGGGAACTTGATTGATGTCACAGCAAAATGTAAACACATTGAAGCTTGAAGCAAAAATTAATTGGCATAAAAGGGACAGAAATTAAGCAAAGTGGCTTTAAATGATGAAAGAAAGAATTTGGGTAAATAAACAGAACCTCACTCCATTACTGTGAAAAACAAATCATTTTTTTATCTGGAGGCTGATCGGAGTTATAATACACCAAAGTGAATTAAAATGTGCCAAAAACAGAGCCCCGCTGTGACCCCGAGCATCGTGTTTTGATGCTGTGAGCAAAGGAAGTGGCCTTCAACTACAACCCTGAGCTGAATTATTCAGGCTGCAGGTGTTTTCTGTGTTCATCACTGCTTTTATCCATCACGCACACTCTGTCAGTGTTGATGATGCAGTGACACGCCATGCATGGGGATGAATAAAAAATGATACTGCTATCTGACCTCTGCCACTCCCTCTTTCTTCCATTTTCACCCAGTAAATTAGTGCAGCTGCACCACCCTTAAATGGGTCCCCGTCTTTTTTCTCGGGGAGTGTATGTAAGCAGCCATGAATCCTCTCTTTGTGCTGTGTGTCTGCACAGTTTCCCCCCCTTCTATAGTTTCTTGCCTTTATTTGGGGGGAGAGGGAGGCTTGGGTTGCGATAGCAGCAGAACTGGTGAGGTGGTGGCAGTGGTAGCGATGGTGGTGGTGGTGGAGGCAGCAGGGAAGAGAGGAGGAGAAGGAGGGGGGGTGGTAACTTGTTGGACCACATTCCAGTGCAGCTGTGGAGGCTGGTGCAGGCTGGGGAGGAGAGGGGGTGGAGGGCAGAGCAGGATCATCATTGCATTGCAGGGGCATCATGAATGGCCTATTGTTGGGAGGTTTGCTGCGTCCGCATCTCCTCGCCACAGCTTCAGCCCCAAACGGAGGAAGAGAGGACGAACAGATAAAGACAGACATTTAAGAAAAGGACGTGTAGTCCTGATGAAGAGGGGAGATGAGAATCACATGAAGAGAGAACTTACAGCAGTACAGCAGTGTGTGTGTATGTGTGTGTGGGTGTGTGGGAGAGAAACCCTGAGAAAAAAATACAGGCCTCATATTTGTGAGTCAGATGCAGGAGGATGTGGAGAGTCAGAGTGTGATGGTGATGAAGATGGGGATGATGGTGACCTGCACAATAGTATCATTCATGTCGTGACTCTCTGACGGTTTTTTGCCCCTCAGTCATACATGCCAGCACGCTGTTTAGTCATGCATATATGTCGGCTGTTAGTAACACTTCAGATTCTTCTCTTTAGTGGTGCAATGATCAACTCAGCTGTCGTAGATATTTACAACATTAAAAGTTGGAATATGATAAAATGAACAGCTCTTGCTGAGAAATGGCTGATTCACACCGTGTCAACATTAAATAACTTAATAAATGTGATGATGAACATTTACAAGGTAGAAAATGTTTTCTTTTCGTGAAAGCTGAGCGTGTTAGGATCGAATTAAGACCTTATTGTAAACTTTTGCAAATATATGAAGCCAAACTGCTTCTTACCTTTCTCACTTTATTACCTTCTGACTCTGTGTTTCAAATAATGTCGCTCTTTAGCAACAAAAAAAGATGAGTGAGGAGTCAAGTTCACCCATGAATGGCAAGAGGTCCATTCTTTTTTTATTTCTGTAATGGCTGTACCAGTCAAAACATGATGTTATATCCACTTTTTATTCCCAGTTTTTGAAAAGAAAAAGCACTTAGAGTCAAAGAAGGAGGACTTTTTGGGATTTATTGAGTCAGAATTTGTCAAATATTGACAAAATTGGGGGAAACTATCCCAAGACCTGACACCACATCTGTAATGCAATTTCTAAATTCTGTCTAAGGATTCCTAATACATGAACAGCACATCCTGAATTCCGTTGTTGTTGTTATTGTTGTTGCTACCTCCGCCAATGAGGTTTTGTTTTGAGGAAAGTTTGTTTGTTTGTTGGTTTGTCAAAAAGTAATGAACGGATTTGGATGAAATTCTCAGGAAATGTTCTCAATGGGATAAGGAAGAAGTGATTAAATTTTGGTGGTGATCCGGATCACCGTCTGGATCTAGGATTTTTTTTAAGGATTCTTTATCATTGTGAGATAGGACCATTTTCACCATCTGTGTATGTAACTCCTCAATAAATGGTCGGATTGATTTGCAAAACAACACAAGACAAGGTCACCATAATTTCTGACAGATGAAAAAGAATATGAAATATGTACCGGGTCATCATAATTTTCAACACTGTCAGGTCACAAATTATCGTACAAACCTGCAACTAACACCAAATTGTAGCAGACAGTCTGCTGAAAGGGAGTATAACATTAAAGTAGGACTAAAGTGTTGTGTCACAATCACAATATGCGTGGCAGAGGTCTGCGCTCTCTGAGTACTTTTCTAGTTTCTGTTATCTATCTTAAAATGTAGCAGTCAAAACATAATGTTGTATCTACTTTTTATTTCCAGTTTTTGAAAAGAAAAAGTACTAAAAAAAAGTCAAAGAAGGTGGACTTTTGGATTGATTGACTCAGGATTTATAAATTTTGACAAATTTGGGAAAAACTATCTCAAGACCTGACACCACACCTGCAGTGCAATTTTTAAATTCTCTGTAAGGATTTTCAAAACATGAACAGCCCTTGCTGTTGCTGTTGCTGTTGTTGTTGTTGTTGTTGTTTTGACACTTTTTCTTGGACGGAGGGCATTTGCTGATCTGATGTCTAATTTGTTTTCCTTCTTTTTTGTCTCCCTTTTGTCAAGGATTGCACTTGATAATAAAAACTGAGCAGGATATTCTGTTTTTACATTCTGTAAAATTACTCTGATGTGTTATTATGGTTTTTGCCTCACCACAAATAAATCAAATTTTATGATAACAGAAACTTTTGTCTCTTGAAATTAAGATTTAACTTTCACAAGATGTAATTCATCTTGTACAGCTCTTGAGAGGGCAGAACAGCGACAGAGAGAAAGTAGCACAGACGTCCAAATCATGAGTTTTTCCCCTGAACATTTAATTAGTCTGTGTGAACGAGAGGAGAGGGCCCGAGGCTGCAGCAGGGGAAAGACGTGGACATGAAAGAGTCTGTTGTTGTCAGAGCAGAAGGAGAGATAAAAGGCAGCAGGGGCAGACAGAGATGGATGGGATATTTAGGAGGAGAGGGTGAGAAATATTGTGATATATGACATCCTTTGCATCTGACATTTCAATTTCTGTGTTTTCTATTTTTATTTTTGAAGAGGTTTTTCATATTTGATCAAAGTAAATGTCACACAGCTTGTGAAGGGCAGTGCGACAGTGAAATCACCTGCATGTTTGACACAGAGGAGCTGGACAGACGGACACGGTGGAGCTTCGACAAGTGACATTTAGAGCACACACGCAGACAGACAGATCAGTGGGGGGCATTGATAATCAGAATCAAACTCTGAGAAATTCATTGGACTTGGTGGGCGGCTCATGTGGGTCACATAAAAATCACAAGAAGTCTGAAACTAGAAAGTTGAATTGTTTTTGTCCAGTCTGAGGATGAACTTATAAATCCTCAAGTTAGATGTGGATTTGTATCTTTCTTTGATTGTTGTTGTCCACATTTTTTTGAGTGTTTTAACTCAGAAAAACCTGGTCTTATTTTAATTCTATTACTTTTTTTAACCATAAAATCACACATTTGTCTAAATTTTTAATTTGTTTACATTATGTCAGTCTTTGTGTTGCACATGGGTACATGAGCATGTTTCTATTATTGTATATACATGTTTTACTGTTTACCTATTTGAGTTGGATATAAAGTAGACTGAAAACAGTAAATATAGATAACCAAAGGATTTCTTTTTCTAAATTATTAATAAGAATCACGCAGATTAAGGGAAAAAGTTAAATTGGTAACGTTTGAGTCTTTGTGGGAGGATTTTATTATCACTTTTTGTCATTCATCTGTTTGTTGTCACTTCAAGTGATTGAAATAAAAAAAATAATCAATCAATTGAACTGTGTGGATGAATTAATGAATTTGAACACCAAGCATCGACTTTAAGCTCGAACACAGCAGCTCTCACTTGTGATTTGACAATGTGCAAAACCTATTTGAGTGTTTTTCTGCCAGGAGTTGGTCGAGAAAGTAGACACTACTCTTTTCTTACAGCTGCAACCAGTCCATGCACTCAGTTAGCTTAGCTTAGCTTAGCAGAGTGGGAGCAGGGGTGACACATTGCCTGATTTTGAGGAAAGGTTACAAAACTTTTATATTATGGTTAATATGGAGGTTTGGGAGAACAGATATGTTCCCAATATGTCAAAATACTCATTCAGGGCCCTTCTCTTGTCAATAATATTATGTTCATGCTTGATGTTGCATATCAGACACTGAAAAGGTCAAACCTTGTGTGAGCTTTGACATTATTTCTTACTTTAGGGCAACTTTTCTTTGCTTAGTAGCAAACAATGAGATAAATGACAGGAAATGAAGAGAAAAATAAGTGCTGACATGCAACAATGTAAGAACAAAGATGGAAGTCTACATAAACAAGCAGGACATTATTTTTTCACTCAGTAGAAGATTTGACACATGAGAGTGGTTGTTCTGATGGTTGTTAGCAACAGAATCGCAGGATACACAAAAATACAAATAAAAAAGATCAGGCAGACTAAGGAACGAGACAGACAGAAGCATCCAGAAGATGTTTTGCCCTGTGGTGCTTCCCAGCCTGGTTCAGTCAGGCCTCCTCTGCTGAGCCAAGCTGTGGTTTCACAGCTAACAATACTCCTCTGTCCCCACAGTGCGCTGCTTCACGACTCCACAACACACAACAGCTCATTATGCAGCCAAAGATCCCCCGGCTACAGCTCTCAGCGCCTAAACACTGTCCCCTGCCGAGCACACACACTGCCACCAGCACTCTGGTCGCACAGCCCAGGGCTACAAACAGCCAGTGAGGCCAGAAAGGGCAACCCAGATATACGGGGTGTCACGCACATGAAAGCACGCACACACACTCACACACTTAACCTACATGAGGATGAACACACAGCACCTTATTAGGCCTGATTCTTGTTGGCTATTAGCAGCTTTAACAGAGGTCTCGGGGGTCACCCAGCTGCTCTCCCTCACCGGCGCTGATGACAGGGGGGTGTGACGGAGCGGTTAATTAAGCAGCATCAGAAAAGAGAGCAAGAGATGGGATGACAGAGGGAGGAGAGATAAATCGCACAGAGGGGAAATAGGTTGTTAGAGAGGACGGGAGGAGACATTTAACCAAATCAAAGAGAGGTTGATTCAATTAGAGGAGAGAAAAATGAGTGAGTTACCCATCATGCAGAGAGATTCTAGCAGAGAGGATGCCAACTTGTTGAGATGTCTGAGGATCTTAAAGACGTTTACAGGCAATAAAAAGCAGCAGGGGGGCATTAGAGCCTGGCAATAAAAGATCCTGTTAATGAGGAACAGAGGTTCGCATCTTCACCTCACTGCAGCACAGTCAGGGTTTGATACTTCCTGTCTGAAAGGATGGATTTCTTCAAAGTATGTGTTTGTGTATTTGTGAAAGATGCACCTTCAGTCCTTAGACTTGCCCCCTGTGTACTGCTGTGACTTTAAGGAGAACTTAATTTCTCTCAGCGGGGATCCCCTAGTTTAACTCCTCTATATTGTGGTCTTTCACATGATGCAAGTCAAGCAGGGTTTTGATAACACACAGCCTCTTATTACAGTTCACTGCGCAATGTCTTTGGACTCATCTTCCTTTTTAAAACAGCAGTAATGTTTGCAGATCTATGGGGATGGAATATATGCCTCTCTGATTGTGTAATAAAAATTCAAGAACTCTCATTTTAGGAATTGGTAAAAGTCACCTTTTGAATACCTGAAGGAGCTCAAATGCTGCTGCTTGCCTCCTGACTGAAAAGAAAAAGAAGACCTGCATCCCACCTGTGTTCCTCTACCTCCATGGCTGTTACTTGATAGAAGAATCCCTTAAAAATTTTAACACTTTTTTTCTGTTTTAGCTCTGGTATTGCTGTAACTTGATGAACTTTTACATATTTACCTACCAAGAAGCTATTCCTTTGATGTACCTTAAACTATAGGCCAAAAACAATGGGTGATAGGGCCTCTGCTGTAATTTCCCCCAACTTGTGGAACAGCTTAGCACATTTAACAAGATCTTCTTCAACTCATGTTACGTTACTGGGATGCGTTTTTTTTGTAGTCTTGTTTTATGTTTTACCATTTTTAGTATAAAGCCATTTGGTCGACCTAGTATACTTTCAAATGTGCAACATAGATAAAACTGAACTAACTTGACCTCTGAAAATAACTTCAAGAAGCTGAAGGTTGAACACTGGAGAAATTCTTAGCTGTTGTTGTTTTTGTTTTTTTTCTTGGCTATGAAAAGTGTTTTGTTGCAGTTTTACCCTTTAAAAAATGTTTAACAAAAACAAGCAAACAAAAAAAGAAACTGTTGCCACAGATATTACTAAAATGCTGCTGATCAAAAATCTAGTCAGATATCTATCAGCCAACTTTCCCAGCAGTCATTAAATGTTTGGATGTCACAGACATTTAAGAAGAATGCTCTATTGTAGTCACGTTTATGTCATATTTTATTATTATTATTATTATTATTATTATTATTATTATTATTATTATTATTATTATTATTATTATTATTATTAACGGGGGTCTCTGTAAAGTCACAAAATGAAAGCAGTGAAATAATCCAAACATCAGCCCTGTGAACTGTTGCTGCGATGCAACCGTTCAACCACATGGAGGCGCTTGTACAACAGCACACAAAACAAGACGGATGGATCTACTCTACTCGCTCCAGTTATGTTCAATCCAATGCTTTCTAAACAGGATATGTATTTTCCATAAATGCAGGTACTGAACTGAGCAAGTAAGCACAGTTTACAGTCGGGCTCTGTGGAGGAGTTTGGTACCTTAAGCAGTGATGACAGAGGATAGTTTGCAGCTGTTGTGCACACAAAGCACACCTCATCCCAGGCATGATGGCAAATGGCATGTTACTGTTTACAACATTCATAACTTAAAACTAAACTATATAATTTTGGAAGAAAAATTGATTCTAGCAATTAAACGTTTGGGGTATTACCCTCAGTCCACAGAAAACCACAGGAATCTGGAAAAAAAAAAAACAGGGTTAAATTCTAACAGAAGAAAACCCATGAAAGACCCCATCCACTGGAGCTGGTGCACCTGTTGCAAAAGGTATGTCCACGGAAACACATGTATTTTTCATCCTAGTCTACGTTATAATATACAATATACACCGTGTGTATATTGGAGACAGCTAACGAACGCGCTGCATTGGTGTTAGCTGTACGCTAGCTAACAGTGGATGTAGCTACTGTTGCATTTTACACCTATTTTAATTAGTTGAGTCTCAGAGCTCACCAGAAACTTTTCCTCATATCTTTTTGTCTTTTAATTCTCAGTATATTTATTTAAACCAGTAATGAGGCAGAAGAACTATCACATTTCAAACTTCCGGCGCAATTTGATGAAAAAAGTGCGTCATGTAGTGAACTAAGTTAGCACTTAAACTGAAAGTAAATTACAAAATACACAATTACAGGGGCAATGGGACCCAAGTCTATATGACAATTAGGGAGGGATTAGTTATTTACTGTGGCGTACAAAAGTAGATTGGGTCAAAAATTAAACATTCAAGATCAATAATTGCCAGTAATAAAAGTTAGCCAGTAGCATTGGCACGCTCCTTAAAGCTACATTATCATAACCGTTAGCATGATTTCGCGGCTATACTCTGTCGCTGGACATAATATATGAAAATAAAATGACTGAACAGAGTGGTCAGGGTACCCAAGAGCTGTTTCGGTGTGACTAAGCACCCTAACAGTGATTCATATGTTTATATCCAAAGCTACACGCTCTTAAAGGCTATATGCTAATGACAGTATGCTAAGTGGAATGACATCACCTCGAAATATAAGCATTCCAACGTTTGCCAATTGAATCTTATAAAAGTAGAACTAAAGTTATTAGCCTGTATTCAGTATTCTGCACAAACCTGGAAATGAACCAAGGTATCTGACAATAATTACTGTCCTGATACTAGTAAACTTTTAAACTTACAGACTAATGAATGTACCAATTAATTCTGCTGAGTCTTTAAATCCAGCCATGCTTCATAGAGAGGAAAAAAAGAGTCCAAACTCTCTCTATTCTTGAACCAAGTAGTTTGTGAGATCTTGGAGATAATTAAAATGGTTTGAGTGTTATATTAGTGAAGAAATGTGCAACAGAAGCTCAAATGAGACACTAACATCATTAACCATTAGTTGTTTATTGACTGCTTTATTCATACAAAACAAATGTTGTAAAGAGTTTATATTTACTGATAAAAGAAAGAATAAAGTGTGCAGTATTTATTGTACATGTTTGTGCTGACCTTACACACTGTTTCATGGTTAGGTTTTCATTTATTTCAACTTTTTGTCAATTAGAGAACCAACTGACAACTTGTGAAAAATAAAATAGATTCTTTATGTTATATGAAAAATAACACATTAGGCGGGACAACAGATGATTAAAATACAGAAATACTTTATTTACGCAGGAAAAATAAGTGTGTTTACGCTGAGCATTTGTCTTGTTTTCTTTAATATAAACATTTTTTCCTCCTTAAGTATGTATCTGTATATGATGCATAATCATTTTAAAATGAAAACAAAACATATTTACAAAAACTGAATGAAATCAAGAACAAACATCTTGAATTAACTGTAGATTACATCTTCATATTTAATAATGCAATAAAACAAGAAACCTCATGATTGAAGAGAAAAGGTAGATGAGCTGTGCGTTGTCTGGAAGCTGATGTTACGACTGAAAATGCACCATATCTGAAATCAGTGCAAGACATGAGCTTAAGAGGAGTGGATTTTGTGGCATCTAAAAAAAACATTCTTCTCATACACCAGATTTACAGTCTGTTTTTTGTCCTTCGTTGGTGTTTTACATGAGTTAAATACTTTGGTTGGATACACACCAACAAAGAGAGGAATGAAATGGAAGGGTAACCTTTGCCACTGATTAAACTCCTGACTCTCTGCTGATGTATAAAGGTAGGGTGGGCTGTAGTCTGTCAAGGCTGATCTGATTGTCTGAGTCCAGAACACAAAGCATTTCCAATGTCTGCTGCTCCACAAATGTCTCTTTGAAACCCAAGTGAATGTCCTCTCTGTCACTTCTTACAATCATACCTGCCACCTCCTCTTTTATGTCCCCCTCATCCTCCTCATCCCCAAAGCACAGGGCCACCTCGTTCTCGTAGCAGAACGCACTGGGAGAGTGAGGGCCCAACAGGTGGCGAGCTGCTCTAGAAGCAAATGGGGATTGAGACTTTGAACAACTCGAGCTGGAAGATGAGGACTGCCCGCCTCGACCCATCATCTGGCTCAGTTCTCTGGCACTGCAACTAGGCGTGGATGGCACTTCATAGGTCTTGTGAAAGCGAGAATAGTCCACGTGGTATCGGTCCCCCTTCTCAAAGACCACAGGTTCAAAGCGGTGACCCCACAGGATCTCCTTGGCCAAATAGGAGCTTCTCGCCTGAGTGGTCATAGCTGTGGCCTCCACCATCCCTTCCAGGATGACCACGATCTCGAACTCCTCTTTCTGCAGGTCTTCGCGGCTCAAGTGATACAGAGGACTGTTCTTGTTGATCTCATGAACTACCACCAGTGGTGACACAAGAAAGAGGCGATCCAGCCCATCGTCATAGCCCACGTCAATGTCTGTTTGCTCCATAGGGAGGTACTCACCCTCTGCAGTCACATGTGGCTTTATAAGCTGAGCACGAACATGTGCCTCTACAATGTGGCTCTTGCGCATGTTCCCAAGACGCCACATCAGACACAGCTTACCATCCCGTAGAGCGATGACGGCATGATGTGAGAACAGTAAGGTCTGTGCCCGTTTCTTGGGTCGCACCATCTTTGCCATAATGGTACCAATCATGAAGGAGTCAATAATGCAGCCCATGATGGACTGGACCACCACAGTCACTACAGCGATTGGGCACTCTTCTGTGACACACCTGAAACCATATCCAATGGTGGTCTGGGTCTCTATAGAAAAGAGGAATGCCCCAATGAACCCCTGGATGTGGAGGATGCATGGCCTCCATTCATCTTTCTCATCATCTGTGCTGCCTCGAGAATCCCCTTCCTTCACAGGGATATGAATATCAAAGTCTCCATGTGCGAGCGCCACTCCCCAGAAGATGAAGCCAAACAACAGCCAAGACAGAAGGAAAGTAGCGGTGAAAATGAGCAGCAGGTACCGCCAGCGTATGTCCACACAGGTGGTGAAAATGTCAGCAAGGTATCGTCGAGGTTTATCCTCCATGTTATTGAACACCACATTGCACTGACCATTCTTTTTCACGAAGCGGCTGCGCAGGCGGCCAACGCTCAGGTCTAGGCCCAGTCGATATGAGGGCGAATTACGGCAGCTTTTTTGCATGACGGGTTCACTTGCCACTCTTAGAGACAAAGCCCCTCTTCCCTCGTCACTTCCTGGACACTCATCACCATCGTCATCATCCCGCATGCAGGCCCCTGACAGTGTCTGCTGAGCCAGAGGACTGTGGCCATTGTGGAGGCCCAGGCTGGAGATCTTTAGGGCATCTTCATCAGTGGAAACGATGCTGTATCTGGAGAAACAGAAGAGAAAAACAGAGAAAATAGGTAAGAAATACAGCTGTCTCTTACAAACTCCAGTATACTTGGCCAAGTCTAATCACTGACTAGTTTTATATGTTTTTGTTTTGTTCTTTAATTTTATCCCTTTATGATCACTATCTGTTCTCAATGTATCAGATTCTATCTCTGCCCCTTGGGCCTTATAACCTGCAGGGCCTTACACATGCTCACCTGGTCATATTACCCATGAAGGATTGACGTCTCGTGTTGAAGTTGCTTACTACGTCATTCCACATTATCACAGTTATGGATAGTTGCCAAGCGCTTCGTCATTTACAAGGCTCGTTCACATGCAGATCACCTTTTGCGATAAACAAATATCGAATGAAAGACTTTAAATGCTAGTTGTGACAACAACATATTTAGAAATGTGAGGTGAGCAAATCAAATTTGCTTGTTTAAGTTAACAGCACACATTAATCCAATCCCCGATAAAGGATAGATGACAAAATCAGTGAGATGCAAAGATTGTCTTTGTAGGATCCAGTGAAACCACAGTTGCGTTAATTAACCTTAACTCAGATGACATTCAGTATATATCAAAACACATTTTGGAAATACTACACACTTGTTTGAGAGCACACGTGAAAATATATTTATGGTGTTCCTGATACCCTACAGACGATCAGTGTAGTCATTTAAAGACTTGGTAACATGGCAACAACATGGTAAGGCCTCTGTGGGAGGGGACCTGCTCCTTATAGAGACACAAAGGGCTCATCCTAGGAGCAAAAAACATGTTTTTTTTTCTTTTAAATATTCAAGTGACAACAAAATTATTTAATCAAACTTGTAAGTATAATATTTTTATATTGCACCACAGTATAACTGGACATGTGATGTCACAGGGATTTTTTGTAAAATTTAAAACATGGTTAATGATATGGTTTTCATTATCCACATTATGAGATTTTTTTTTTTTTGAGGTCTCTTAATAAAGAGCCAATGTCTATTTATCAGTGATAAGGTATTCTTTAGATATTTCATTCATGTCATCAGTCTGTAGATGAAATCGTTAATATTAAATGGGCTGTCAGCCAGATGCCCTGCAGCCATTTTCCAAAAGGTCAAATGTTAAACCATGTGTTTGACCGCTAACTGTATGTTACAGTGTCCATGACAAGCCCCCCTTTTTTTCACCATTAAAGCAACTCTGTAACAGCTGTAATTCACATCTTGTCTTACCTGTTGACCCGCACCGCTCCCATGGCACCAGTGATCATCAGGCTGTGTCTGCGAGGGCAGTAATGTAGGTTGGGGCGGGCAGTTCCAACCATTAAAGTACTGTTGCTGGACAGGGTGGCAGTATGAGCTCAGGTCTGTCTTGTGTGCGTTAGCCGTGCTGCCTTCTTGTAATTCATTTTCTGCAAACAAAGAAGATACAAGACACATTTACTCATCAGTACAGGATTTCTTCCCTAACAAAACAAGCTTGAACAAAGATGGGTAATTCCCAGACCCATGACAAAGTCTTTCAATTATTCCTAAATTGGTCCTTTCAGCTCTTTTATCCTCAGAGCTGCCATTTTGGAAAGTGATTTGATAGAGCTTTTACTCAGAATTACATAGACCACCACTTCATACCTAAGTAGAAATGATAGTGGATTAAAAATAGTGTGCAAGTTGTGACTTTATTAGCTCTAAAATACTTCACATTTCTTCATCACTAAACATCAAGCCTTTCAACTTGGCAAACCAGATACCAAACTCTCTGTGACTTTCTCTGAATTTTCTGTTCCAGTTTGATGGATATTTGATTATTTTGACATCAATACAAGGTAAAGGTCCACAGCCATGCCAACAGAACAATAGGATCCAAGGGGCAACATCCAGTTTAGAAAAATTAAGCCTATGTGGAGGTGCTAAAAGTTGCATTGGACTGAGAATCCACATAAGGCTTGCTGCAGAAAGATTGGAAACCATAGGCAAACCAAGCCAAAAAAGCAGACTTTCAGGGTATTAGAAAACCTATTTACAACCTGGTTCAAGAACGGCTTGGGTCTGAAATGCCAATTTCACTACTGGCAGCCATTAGAAAGGACAGGAAGTTCAGCGCCTGCGTCATGCCTGTGTTTTGCCAATGACTGCTTTGTTATTCTCCATCGGACACGGAGACTACGTCTATATTTTATGCAGTCCATGCTAGACCCACACTCATAGAGACCGAGCATATGTGCAAATGGGAACATGCTCACATAGTCTGTGTTAGCATGCTAATGGTTAACGCAGCAGACAGCATTTATCGTCACCTTATTTGTTGTGTTAACATGCTAACACTTAGTAAAAATAGATATAGTTTGGCTGGCTGCAGGCTGTACTCACAAAGAGGACTCTGGAATTTGTGCTGTCAACATGCTAACATGTTCACAGTTGCAATATTAGCATGCCAATGTAGACTGTATCAAGTAGTGTTTACCGTCGTCACCTTGTTTAGCGTGTTAGCTTGCTAACATTTCATCAACATAAACATAGTTTAACTAGCTGCTGGCTGTTCTCACAACTTAGGAAAGAATTTTTTGCAAACTTCAGTATGCTAGCTTGTTTAAAGTAACAATTTTATCATGCTAACTTCTGAAAATTAATGAGAAGTGCTGTAAATACAACTGGCTGGTGTTGTCATTAAGTGGTCAATTTCTTGGTCATGTAAGAAAGTATGAGGCACATCAAACTTCATTTTAAGCCTCAGATTAATGTTAGAGAACCATAAAATATATTTTAAGTATCCTGAAAGTGGTTCAAAATATCATTATGGAAGTTTGTTTAACCTGAAACAAACTGAAAACTGAAACAATGTTTTCCTTGAATTTCAACTTTTAAATAGTAAATACCATAGTAAATATTAAATACCATATTTGTGGTAAAGTCTGCGATACTGATGAAAGGCTATGACCTTTTTGGAGCATGAATTTCCATGAAAAACAATCAATGGCCATTTATCAAATAGTTTGAGATATATTAGTTCAGATAACGGCAGTGAACTGACTGACAGGATGACAGTGTAATCCATAGATCAGAGCTGCCTGCCTGGTAAAAAATCTGAAAAATCAAAAATCTGCCTCTGCAAATTTCAGCCTTGCTCTAATGCACGGGGCAGACTAGACAGTTGTGTGTAATGAAAGCTTATTGATCAGGGCCTTGCTACTGGTTAGCCTTAGGGACCTTCAGGCCAACCAGGGGTGGAAAACCAGACAGGCAGTGGAGTGGACAGAGGTCTAAAAAAGAGATGAATCAGTGGTAATCTACTGTTAGAGGAACAATTGATCTGCTGTTTGGCCTGATGACAAGGTTGGAGGGTGCGTGGCTTATTATGTCAGCACGCTGGGGAACAGGAGAACCAAAAAGTACCAGGTTGCATAACCAATAGAAGGACAACCACACGCAATACAGAATGGCATTGGTGGTCTTTAAGTTGTTGTGTGTGATCTCTTTAGTCGATAAATACGTTTACAGGGGTCTTTAAATAAAAAGTCATATTGGAGAACAACTGCATTTCCAAAGCCTTTGTTTGATAAAACCGTCACAGCAAAATCTGACCTGAGCTGATAGAGACACACTCACAAACAAAGTCACACACGTACAGATTTGATGGGATTTGATGTCATGTAATGTGTGCTATCCTCGTGTGTGTGTGTGAGTGTGATCCTTCCAGACTCTTATTCCTGTTACACCAAGGACAGATGTTACGATCTGGCTGCTGATTGGCCGGATGAGAGGTGATTTAGACTGGATAATCCCAAAAGGACAGATGATTACGTCAGCTCAATGACTTCCACAGCTGGAGGAAAGAGTCCACAACGTGGAGCACAACATTTTCTCTGAGAGTCCTTAAAGACTGCGGCGGGCATGCCGTGTCACCCAGGTCAGCCCCACACCAGCCGCACCATGTGTGACATCAACAACAACACAACACAGGTCTGATTTTTATCTGTTTGCCCACACAAATTGATATGATCGTTGCAGAGCAGCTCATGATTTCATTAGAATCACTGTGAAATTAATTCAAACAATAAATCATTCTGTTTACTTGAAAATATCTGCAATAACTGCAAGAAAGAAAGAAATCAACAGCTCTGTTGATTGACAAACTCCTATCCTGAGGCCTTTTCTTTTGCTTGTTACTTCAACCCAGTTGTTTTCATTACCTTCTCTCACATTATCTGATTCTCTTTTTCTCAAAGCATCAGTTTGTTCAAGTTGAGAGGACATTACAAACAAAAATACACTCTGTATTAGCTGTTATGGGGATGGCAGAGTATCCTAATCTTCTTGTATTTCAGACACCAGTTGAGGACATTACATGCATGTTTGTAAAGCTTTGCAAAGCTGAATAGGCTTTGTTGTTAAAATGTTTGAGAGGTGCTGAATCAACTCTCCCCTTGCCTACCTACCTTGTCAAAAAAGGGAGAAATAATCTGTTAGTATGATGCTTTGTAACTGTAATGTGCTGTTGCCATGAGAACCAACAGGTGACACAACAGCAAAGACATCTTACAGAGTTACATAATTTTATACAAACAGCAAAAGCTCCATGCACGACTATCCTTCCGCGTACATGGGCATACACTGGTGTCCATTTACAAGAGTTAGGCTTTCAGGCCCACATAGACATGAACATTTTAGATCTCCACAGATTGATGTCATGTCTTCTACCAGCCTCTTTAAATTATCTGCATGGCAAGCCTACAAACTTCCTTCCTCACATGAACTTTGGGTTTGAAATGTTTTCCAAAACATGCCATGTCTTGAAAAAAGACTCGAAATCGAGAAGTCTAATGTTAGTGGTTGCTACATTGGGAATGCTAACCCAACCAAACTTTCAGTCATCCTTAGAAAAGGCAAAGAGACGAAGTGAGCTAGCTCTTTAGCCTCCTTGCTAACTGCAGCAGTGTGCCAACCTAAAATAGGCTTTGAACAGGTTAATTTTGTTGTAAGGATTGATTTTCCTGAATGGGTGTGTATGTGGCCTCAAAGGCTTCAAAAGTCAGCCTCAAGTGGACACTTGAAGAACTGCAATTTATAGCACTTCTGCATTAGCCTCATATCTAAA
This sequence comes from Halichoeres trimaculatus, assembly GCF_033239565.1. Taxonomy (NCBI): domain Eukaryota; kingdom Metazoa; phylum Chordata; class Actinopteri; order Labriformes; family Labridae; genus Halichoeres; species Halichoeres trimaculatus. The sequence goes on along the minus strand of NW_027437180.1, from coordinate 32,814,223 downwards.
GACCAAAGGTTTCCACTTGATTTTAATTTATTAAATTTGTTTGATTACCTGCAACAAACAAAGTTTATATTTGTTTCATTGCTCCTTTTAAACGTGTGTATTTAAAAGTTAAACATATTTTTTTAAATACTTTGCAGATGCTCTTAACTGTAATCTTTCTGTTTGAGCTGTTGTATCTTTTTTTGTCTAAGATGAAACAACCCACTGGGGAGAAGTGGCAGCATTTAATAGTTGATCACAGTCACAGTTCAACGTGTTTCCATAGGAACATCTCTGTGCTTCCTATGGGGCTGGTTTGCTGTGAGGCATACACTTTTATGGTAAAAGCAAGAAAGACAAGTAGGGATGAAATTATGTTTTTAAGTTAGCTTTGGTAACATGATGTGGAAGACCCCATGACACGCCCTCGTGCCTGATGAAAGTCTTATTCAAATACGTCAGAGGAAATATACTGACGTATTTTATAGAGTAATCCAATACAAAGGAAAGGATGGAGGAAGCCCTTTTCAAATAGCAGATTACTTCATCCCTTAATCTCCAAATCCAAACAATACAAAAGGTGGATGGCAGTTGCTGTGTGACCTGGCTTAAGTCCTTGTGTGTAATCTGAGATCTGATGATATGAGAAGGAAAAGGATGGAAGGATAAGAAAGAACAGAAAATGAAATGAGAAACAAATAGGGAAACAAAATGAAGAAACAGGAGAAAGAGGCAGACAAAATGTTTAAAGGGAGGGGTTTAAAAGGTATGAGATTAGCACGTCTGACAAGGTGAGAGGAAAGATACAGATTAAGTTAAACAGATTATTACATCGGGGAAGATCACTACAACATGTGATGCTATTTACAGACACTATAAGCATGAAAACACACAATCTACAATCTCAGTGTTAATGCCTCATACAAGGGCAAAGACCACGTGAAGACAAAGGGAGCTAGATTTGATCATGCTCTGCTTTCTGAAGGTATTACTCAAATGATTTTATCTTTTTTTATGTGTGTGTGTTTCTGAACAACACGCTCGCTTATAGCTGACATTTAAAGATGGCTCACATGTCCCTCAGGAATGCAGCAAGTCTATGCACTGCCTCAATCCTCATGAGATGAAAAAATAGCAAATTTTGTGTATTGTATTGTGTGAGTTTATTTTGAGCAGACCTTTTGTCATCCTACACACACCACCACACACACGCACACACATACTAGAAAGGACACTGACTCAAACTGTGCAAAAATCATTTGAGCAGTGGTGAAATGGAACTACAGTGAAGTCTAGTGCAGCAATTTCACTCTCATGTACTCGCACCTGATCACAGTGATCTCATTTTTACAACATTATTACTACACTTCACCTTATGCTGGAGGCAAATATTGTACTTTATATTCTGTTGATTCGTTACTTCTTTGATTTAAGTCCAGCAAACACAGCTTGCTCTATGATGAATTCAAATAGTTAAAGGGATATTTTCCTTTAATTGGAGCTTTTATTGGGCTATTTTTTATATTCCAGTTTTCTCAAGTTTTCATACATAAGCTAAAATAATTCCTGTAAAATAAATGCATTACTGCAAAAAAAGTACTTTTAATTTAATATATTACAAATGTGGTGTTTTCTAACTTTTATGCTATTAAGATACAAAAGCAACTGGCTGAGGTCTCTGTGGACTGCAAGAATTACCCGTTAGAAGCAAATGAGCTCTAATTTTTTTTGGATAATATTGCTCGTCTGATTTCTTTAAAAAATCTGTTTTTCTTTGGAAATCTATTTTAAATTTACAGATCCTGAATATAAAACATTTTTGCTTGTATTTATTTCCTTTAGGATGATGCACAGAGCAAGGCTATTGCCATGGCAATGTATGATTTTTGGAATAAGACCCATAAAAAGAATTAACTTGAAGTCTGATCCACTAAAACTTAACACTTGGAATTGGAACAGGATAAAGAAAATAGTAGTTTATAAATATTTGAGGATCAAAATGACAAAAAAGGAAAAATAAAAGAATAAAAACTGAAATGTTTTTGTTGCATGACAAAAAAGTCAAACCCAGGAATGTTTGTCATGCGTATCGAAAAACCGGCAGCCAGAAGTGGAGTTTCCATCTTTGCACATGCATCACTGCAGTAGGAAGCTTTAAATGCCAATCAATGGTTCACACAGTGTGAGCAGAAGTTATGACGGGGCAGTTTGCAAACTAAGCACCAGCTGTGACGTGTGTCGGTTTCATTGAGGCCATAGGAGCTGTCCAGTGCTGAAAATCAATGTGAAGCCTGCAGGAATAATCGACAGCTGGGAGTGAAGAGGGGTTGGGTGGGGTGGGGCGTGGTGGGGGTAGAGAGGGGAGCTGAAAACTACCCTAACCTTGAAAATGATTTTGGCCTTTAAAATCTTTTCCTCTATCTGTTTACACTCCCCTCATTTTTTACAGTCGACTTACTCAGCCACATGAACGTTTTGTTTATTGATTTCTTTTCTCAGTAGTTTGGTTGTGAGGTGATTGATGTCTACGACTGTTGTAGAACTAAAATTAAACAGATGAACTTTGACTAAATCAGTTTTACATTCAGGTCAGAAAAAGGTCAAATGCAGTAGAAAGTTGCTTTCTCCCGTTAGACAGTATGAGTGCTAAATCTTCCGTGCACAAACATTAGGAGGAAATAAATGAGAATAAAAGACATAAAAACTTACCCAGGTGTTACTGCAAGCTGAGTTACTTAAGCACTACCGTCGGTTTCATCCTCATTGGACAATATTTGAGGAAGTGCACTGTTGACGCCGTCCTCTTTTCTTCTTTTCCTTGTTTCCCATCAAAAGAGAAATAGTTTTTCAGTTGCTCCTGCATTTCTCTCGTGCAGAATTGTACGTGTCTCCAGTCTGAGCTTTGTCTTGTCCCTCCATGGTCACTGAACGGACTCGCTGCTGCCTGGTGGTTGTGCATCTGCTCCGATCCTTGTGTGTTTGTGTATGAGTGTGTGCGTGTGTGTGTGTGGGAGAGAGAGAGTGTGAGAGCGAGGGAGGGAGGGAGGTAGATAGAGGGAGTGAGATCTGATTATGTCCTGGTCCTATTTATATATGCTATTGTTTTCCCCTGAGTGTTGAGATGTGGATTGTATAATTTAGACTTCAGCCCACTCAAACAGATTCTTACACCATATTAAAATAAAGGAAATCCAATTGGGACTTAAACTGTCTCTGAGGCATTTTACAGGTTATTTTCTCTGGCTCTGTTGTACAAACAGGCAGCGTGTTGATCTTGTCTCAGATTTGAATGAGTTGCATTAGGAGTATCCTGCAATAGGTGTCAGAATAGGTGCAGGGAGAATTAATTTAATTTGAGGACCTGAGAAAAGATTGCTGCTTTATGGAGATGATGCAGCTCTGTAGCGAACACTGTCTTAGCTTCTGGTGCACAAGATAGATGTATTTGTGAATGTATTTATGTAAGAAAATGGATTGAAGGATCAGCTGCTAACTTATGCATTTCATATGGTGATTAAAATGTAGTCCCACCATTCCAAGGGGGATAACTTGTGTTGATGTAATTTAGCCAGGCTACCAAATTAGCTTGAATTTTAGTGTCTTTTGGAAGTAGTAAGACAAAAGTTACTCTCAAAATTTTAAAACTGGGAAATTATTTTGCAGAATCTTAAAACATTAGTTTAGGAAAAGGATTTGTTGTTGTTTTTTTCTAACTGTAGACACAAATGATGGACACATCTTCTGTAATCTGGTCTGGATCTTTGTAAAAACTGTTAAGTGGTTCAAAAGCTACCTGAGCAGTAAGAAGCAATGTATGAGGGTTGATGACTTATCCTCTACCTTTTTTAACATAAAAAATGGTCCATATTGAGCTCCATTCTTTTTTGTTATCTCTATCAATAATTTGTGTAGAAAATGTCAAAGACCAATTGCAGTTAACTATCTGTGAGTGGCTTTAAGTGCTGTCCAAAATCTTGGTGAACTAAGGCTGATTCTGAATGCCAACAAAACTAAAGTGATGTATTTCTCTTGGTCTAAAAGGATAGTAAAAGATGATTGTCAGATTTGGACTTTACCAAATGAGGTGACTGAATGTGTTCCAACTTTTAAATTCCTGGGTTTTCCCCTGGATAAAAAAAGCCTTCCTTTTAGTCGCAACATTGAGAGCCAATCAAAAAGACCTGAGGGTGATATTTTTTAACTGCATGCTCCTCAGTCTCTCTGAAAATGCTGGACTCAGTGTCCCATGCTGCTTTGTGTTTTGTCTCTGGTTTAGGATTTTGCACACATCCCTGCATTTTTTATGAAAAAGTAGATCTGTTGTCCTTATGTCACAGAAAAATGGAGCAGTTGTATATTTTGCTTAATCAATTGCTTAATGATCATCTGATGAGCTCCTGCACTTGTTTTGAGGATGAATGCTACCAGCTCTCTGCCTTTGTGAGGCTGGGATATTAGCATTTTCTGTGCCGCTTTGAGAGTCTAAAAGTAAAGTTTGTTATTTTTGTTTATTTAATTCATTTACCGGCACTGTGCATATTAATTAACATTACTGTAGAACAGATATTCCATAGTCAGCCAAAAGGCTAGTTTCCATCTGTAGTCCAGGCCAGAAGTTAAAATAAGCAACCTAAAAATTAGACAATAAGATAAAACAAAACAGGATAAAATGAAAAAAATAAAAAATTATAAGGATACAAAGAACACCCTGTAGTTAAATATTACTTTCATCTACAAACAACAACAACAGCAACAAAAACACATAAGGGTAAGTAACTATAGACATGAAATGCATGCACAACAAACCGGAAACAGCATTAAGTGAATGTTCAAATTATGCAAGGCGTGCAAGGAAAAAACATAAAATAACAAAACGGGAAAGCATGCAAGTTAGCACATTAAGTTAATGTTAATAAACTGTGAAGAACTATGCAAAAGCATACAATTCATAAAATAGAGTATGCATGAAGTAGCACTTAACAAGCCATAGTGCAAATATGCACAAAGAAATTTTATCCAATAAAATGCATCATATACAATTTAAATACAATTTATCATAAAATTCCCTCAATAAGCAAAAACAGATGCACTACATAAAATATTTGAAAGGCATTTGGTAAAGAAAATTAAATAACCACTATAATGTATTTCTGACCAATTACCAGGAATTGAGTTTTTTCTTAGTGATTAACGTTTGAGTTATTTTAGTGTCACCACGTGAGTGTGGTATGTTTGCACCAAGGTTACATAACAGTTATATGTCTTTATGTCCCTTTGCCATTCCTGGAAATGCAGTGAGGTCATGGAAAATGTGTTGCTTTAATCACCTAGTCTATCCAAGAAAAACTTATCAGCAGATATTTGGATTGTAGCTTGTATTATTTCAGGCAAATTTTCTGTTTTCTAAGTTATTTTGGAAACATTTGGTTGGAGGAAGTTTCTGTTTTAAAGTAAAAAAAAACAATAAGTGATGAAAACAAAATGATCTGCATCAGTTTGAGAGGAATCAAAGTGAGGATATTTTACAGGGCCTATGAGATGATATGTGAGTGAGTCCACGCTTAAGTCCAGCAGGTCTAAATAGTTCATAGCAAGAGGGATTTTCTTTTGGCAGCTTGGTTTGAGGTTCGGTTTTGTATGCTTGTGTGTGTGTGTGTGTGTGTGTGTGTGTGTGTGTGTGTGTGTGTGTGTGTGTGTGTGTGTGTGTGTGTGTGTGTGTGTGTGTGTGTGTGTGGGATGCTGACTCAATCTGGTGTGCTACCTTTGTGCCAAAATAATCTGTCTTGCTTTCGTTTTTGGTAACCGCTCGTCCCAGAAATAGACAAAACAGAGAAACAGCATCCAGAGGAATGAAGCAGACGGGTTGGATACTATCAGTCTCTCATAATTAATACATAAATAACAGCAGTGTTTTTTGACCATGGCAGCACAGTGTTAGCGATGTCCATATGGCATTAAATTTTCCCTCTTCTTTTTTTGCCTCTGTGAGATGCTATTGCCAATTAGACACAACGCTTTAGTTGCCATGGAGACTTTGTTATCGTCTCTCATTGGCTCAGAAATTCATATGCATGCCCTCTATCTTCACATGGTTTATTTTAAGACCTCTTTCTTTGTAGTTCCATGAGACAACAGGTGGGCGTTGTGTTGCATAGGTGCAGACTTTGGGTACAGTAATAAAGGACTAGGAGAGAATAACTCATAATGTTGAAGGAACATAATGTGGTATGTGTTACAAGTGTGAATGAAGTTCTTACTGCTGTGTTAGGAAGTAGGAGGCAACAGTTTGAAAACTCATTTACACAAAAGTTGGAAAATCATAATGAGGTGGCATTTTGACTTGCCGAATGTGTGTGGGTTGCACATAAAGACAGTAATAAAATTCAAGAAAAGAGACTGCTAAAGGCTCCATGAGGGCTTTATAAGTGATCTTAAAATTGTCTCTATTTGTATATTTGTGTGTTGATAATCCACGACTGAAACTGAGATAATCAGCAACAAAATTGGTTATTTATAAATACCATTTCTCAGTACCTGTGGTCAGGTCTGACTTTCCTGGGAGATAAAGAATCCATTATGGCCCGTGGAAAACAGTGTCTTGGATTTATTTCGTGGTAATGGCAGACACAGGAGCTGGAATGTTGAAAAGAAAGCGGATGTCAGAGCAGAAGAAAGCTAGACAGGAGGGTAATAGAGCAAGGGTTTAGCTGTTTGTGATGATGTTTATTCCAACCCACAGTCAGCAGTTATTCTGCAGTGGTCTGTTCAAACTTGAGAGTCTATCAGTAAAATAAAGAGTGAGGTTACGTCAGCTCTGCTTGGTGAGGTTGGAGGTGGTAGATAGCACAGACACATCAAAGAGCACCCGGCTGTGAGTAACAGTGAATAGATAGTCTGCTCACCTTCTGGACACAAAACTTCAAACTCAGTATACCAAGTTTGATTATAGTCACCTTTCAGACAATAGCGCTACATAACTACAAATAGATAAGTACATTACCCCGTCGCTTTGTACCCTGTCAAAAGTTGTCTTGAACAAAAAAAAGTATTGTTAAAAAGTAGATCTGTTCACCGAATCAAATGCACACCTTGGTAAAAGTCACATCTTTATGACAGGGGGGGATGATGCTCATGGGATAGTATGACGGTTCTGTTGGGTCTGTTTTGTAGTATACTAGTCTGGTTTTACGTTTAGGAAGGTGGAGCTACAGGTGATGATTTTGTTTTTGTTTTTTCATTTTTTACCTTTATTAAAAATGTACAAAACAAACGGGTAAATCATGACATTTTAGTTATTTTGTTAATCCTACAATAGTAGAAACATCATATTTGATTTTTTATCTTATACTAAAATTTATATAATTTATTCAAAAGATCTGGAAGGTATTGACTTTTTATTTTTGGAAAAACCACCTCTATATAATCCACGTATGGTTAAAAAAAAGGTAATTATTGGTTTATATGAGCTTTAATTAATTTGTAGAAGTAAACACATCTTTTACAACAAGAAGTGACAAGATTCACCAGTGTTTCTTTCTTATCACTTTACATCTATCTCACGGACCATCTAACGCAGGCCCATTCGTTTTACAATATATATTGTGAATATATACAATAGACTTGTGTATATATATATATATATATATATATATATATATATATATATATACATATATATATTTATATACACACACACACACACACACACATATACATGTATATATATATATATATATATATATATATATATATATATATATATATATATATATATATATACATATATACGTGTATATGTATATATATATATATACATATACATATATATATATATATATATATATATATATATATATATATATATATATATATATATATATATATATATATATATATATATATATTTATATATATATATATATATATATATATTTATATATATATACATTGTTATGAGTAGAGGTATGCCAATCAGTCCAAAATATTGATATGTTGATGCCAACGTTGGGATCAGTATTGATAAATACTTGGGTGATTGGATTGATACTTAAGTTTCAGTTTCTCTTCTCTTCATGTGCTCCTCTCAATCTTCATGTGCTCATAGCTATCTGTCTGTCTGTCTGTCTGTCTGTCTAGGTAGATAGATAGATAGATAGATAGATAGATAGATAGATAGATAGATAGATAGATAGATAGATAGATAGATAGATAGATGGAACTTTGTCTTTTCTGCAGTAAAAACAGAAATTTGCCTTTGACATGGCTCAAAGTACAAATTTAAACACACTTACAAACACAATAAATATAGCTTGGAAAATTGGAAAGGTATTGATTTTCTTTTTATAACAATGTGTGGCTCTTCGTAGCGCCACGATAATTTTTGTAACTCTTGGTCTCTGACTGGTTGGCCACCCCTGGTCTAACGCTGATTTTGTTGTTTTGTAGTTATAATGCTGAGTCGGTACAGTAGATGGCAGTAATTCACCAAAACCTGCCACCTGCATTGACAAACAGCGTTAGCGCTGTGCATTGTGGGAAACAGAATGCCAGGTAGACTGGTTTGTTGCATACTGAGAAATTTTCTTGAATCAGTAGGACACTTTCGGGAATTTTTGGCAGACTGCAAATTTTCCAAGTTTTCGCATACTACTTACTACATACTGAATTTTGGCCAAAACAGCAGGCACTGCTAGTGTAGTAGGGGGTTTGGAAAACAACCAGAGTCTTCATCTTGGAAAAACACTACCAAATCCAGCCAAAGGTGTCACTGTACTCAGCGCCAAACAAATAGTCCTGCCAGCGCCTTTAAGACTTAATGAGAGATGTGAAGCCAGTATAGTAATATCGGAAAGAAAATAAAAGTATACAGACTGAGCTTAGTGTATCCTTAATGGCACCTTTTCTTTTCTTTTTTTTCTTCTAAATTTGGAATGTCCTTCTGTCCACTCAACTCACACACACAGTCACACACTTTTCCCCAGAGCACCTCATTAAGAAGGTCAATAAGAGAATTAGCCCAAAAACCTTTATAATAAATCTACTCCACAGTCTTTGTTGTATTTGATAGGCAGAGATATTTTCCAACCGTCTCTGTGGCCCTGCTCGATGACTCCCCCTCAAACACCAAGAGAGCCGTTTTACTCAGAAGCAGGCGGGCGCCTCATTACTCACTCTGAGCGCTGAGCCACATCAGCTTGTTATGAGTAAAATAGACCAAAGTAAGGGTGGACAATCTGAAGGACAAAGGATTGTGAATCATTACCAAATACAAAAACTAAATACATGCATTGTTGCACCTGAATAGAAGTTACTCTCAATCACCTGCACAGCTTTTTTGGAACTCTGATTTCCAAGAGCTTTAGTGGATTATTGTTTATGCTTTTCTTAACATGTGCATCTGTGAAAATGAGTATGTTATGAACTCCTTACTACACTTGAGACACATTGTTAAACATATGAATCAAACAGCCTTCAGGAGAGTGTGAGAATATTTTAACCAAGGTAAAACTACCTTATTCAGCAATGGAGGATCTGACACAGCGGTTATCTGCAGTGCACTAAAACAAAAACCTGGAATATGGATTAATAAAACGAGTGGGCCTGTCGATTTGACAGTTAAAAAGATGGTTAAAGTTGTTTAGTTCAGGAGCTTGTTCTGAGCAGAAATACTGGTCATGATCGATACTTGCCTCTGGTGGGGGGTAGGATCAAGTTTAGGAGTACTGGATCAATGTTTGCCCTCTGTGCCGAGGTGATCTCTGTGGGAATTTAATTAATAATCTAGGGATCGTTCTTTTGTTATGTAGCCCTGTTCATTTTGCTTTTTGTTAAGTGTTTTCATTTTATTTCTACTCCAGTTGACAAAGTGATGCAGAGAGAATTGATCAATAAAACGTGACAATATTTTCAACTTTGACCTGAAACAAATACATGTTAAAAGCTGAGCGCACAGCAGCACATGCCCCAACATGTCCATGAATCTCTGGTGGATGATCACATGATAGGAGTTTTAAATGAAGGGAAACAAATCGAAGCAATGTGATAAAACTTAAAAAGAAGTCAGTCATTTTCAGGCATTACCATTGATTATTTTCTATTAGTTCCTACTATTGTTTTGCTTTTAAAGTATCTTTTTATGTGCCTCTATGATCTGTAGAGAGTGAGTATTTTGAAAAGCACTATTAATTTAACATATTAATGTGTGTAATGAAATTTACATTCTCAAAGTGTGAGATTTTTGCAGAACACATGCAGTGCAAAGATTGTAGAAGCAAAGACAGCCTCACTTATGTGTTAAAATGCTAATTATATGCTCTTTTTTTCCCAACCTTTATTTCACTAGATTGGTTCCAATGAGATTAAAAATCTAATTTTCTAGGGAGACCTGGTCAAGACCGTCAGCAGCAGAAGGACATTAAGCCTTGCAGACATTAAAATGTGGTTAAGGCAGAATTTTCTGCACTTTAAAGGAGATAAAACAGAGTTTGTTCTATTTGGTGATTCTGCATACTCTGACAACCCATCTTTTAAGTTGAGCTCTTCTGTAAAGAATCTTGGAGTTATCTTTGATGGCAGTTTATATTTGACAAGTGTGGTAAGGGCCAGTTTTTATCAGTTACATGTTTTAACAAAAGTGAAAACTTTTTTAAATCATGCAAAACCATTCATGGTTTCATTAGTTCAAGACTCGACTACTGCAATGTGCTGTACAGGGTGGGCCAGAAAGATTTACCAATCATATATCTCTAATTTGTTTGCTTAGCTTTTGTCCTTGAAACTTAAAATTTCAGATAGTTTCTCTTAAAAGGCATAGCTTTTGATGTACCTGAGTTCATTTGTTTACTCCTAATGATTGTCGAGTATGGCATCGAAGGGCCAGCGCGACCAGATTGTGGCCTTGAAGGAGGCTGGACTGACAACAATGCAAATTGCATCATAAAAAAGGTGAATGAAGCAAGCCAATCCCTGGAAGAAAAGGTTCAGTCCTGACCAAAAGAGTTGTTGAGATGGTGAGGAAGAGAATCCAAAGGAATCCTCGCAGGAGCATGAGGGCAACAGCAAAGGAAGTGAACATCTCAAGAACTTCACTGAGAAGAATCGTCAAACAGGATCTCGGACTGAAAGCACTAAAAATGCAACACAGACAACTGATTTCAGCCGCTTCTAAGAAAAAAGGGCTTGACAGGGAGGAAATGATGCTGCAGGAGATCCAGAGTGCCACAGACAAAGTCCTGGTTTGGTCTAATGAGGAAATCTTCACCGTTCAGGCAGTGGTCAGTTCCCAGAATGACAGGGTTTATTCACATAGTGCACAGCACCTACCTGAAGGCTGCAGAACTCATTTTCATCATCAGAAGCCAGCTGGAGTCATGGTGTGGGCTGCTGTTGCATCTGATGGCTCAAAGTCTCCTTTGGTCTTCATTCAGGAGGGTGTGAAAGTGAACAGCCAGGTGAACCTTCAAATGCTTAAAGAAAAAAGTGTTGCCTTGGTGTACCAATGTGTTTAGAAACCAGTATGTCTTCACGTAAGATGGTGCAGCAGCTCACACATCCAATGTCACACAGGCCTGGTGCAAGCAGCACTTTTCTGGCTTCTGGGACAAGAACATGTGGCCTCCGTCAAGTCCGGACATCAATCCAATGGGCTTTGCAATCTGGTCTATCCTGGAGAGGGAGGTCTCAAGAGTGTCTCACAGCAGTGTCAGCACTTTGAAGACAGCTCTGATGAAGTCATGGTCAAAACTTGATGAAGAGACAGTGCAGCAATCATGCCAGGCAGTGCCAGGTCATCTCCAGGCTATGATAAAGGTAAAGGGCGGCCATATTGAGATGTAAATCTTTTTGGTGACAGAGAATCAAGTAAAGAAACTGTGTTCAATGTTTGTTGTTTGTCTGCAAGCATTTTTGGATAGTGCAGAAAAAACAATGGGTAAATCTTTCTGGCCCACCCTGTATGTTGGTGTCTCTTAGCCATCACGCAGCTGTCTTCAGCTTGTCCAAAATCCTGCCGCTAGCTTTTTAACTAATTGTCACCATTTCGAACATGTAATGTTTGCCATTCACTGGCTCCTTGTTTCTTTTAAAATTGATTTTAAAATGTTACTTTTTGTTTTTGAAGCCCTTAATGACCTTGCCCCTCCCTATCTGACAGATTCAGTGTGTCTTTGGTAACCCTCTAGGGCCTTACGGTCCTCAAACCAGCTCTTGCTGGAAGTCCCAAGAGCAAGGACTTAACACTGGGGTGATCAGGCCTTCTCAGTCGCTGGGCCCAGGCTTTGGAAAGAGCTACCCTTTGAAATACGCACCATATCCTTGCCATTTTAATTGTATTGTATTGTTATATTGATTTTGAACTGTTGTGTCCTATTGTTGATCATTTTAATGGGAAGCACTTTGGTCACCTTGTGTGTTGTAAAGGGCTCTACAAATTAAAGTTGATTGAGTAATAAAGTTACAGACACAGACACATAGAGAACAAAAGGACAATTGACAAACACTAAAATGTTCAATAATAGATCAACTAAGAGTGGGTGTGTAGCTAAAACAATAAAATTTATCAGATTTTCTTCAAAGTCTTTCAGCTAAGATTCAAATAAACACCAGTTCCTTGAGTTTCCAGTTTTTCTGTGATAAGTTTCAGGCTGAGAGTGCCCAAAAGCTCTTTTTCCAATTTCTGGCTGAAGTTCAAGTTAAGGCTGTGTTCACAACACTTCCTTCTTTCAGGGTCAAATCATGCACAATAAAACAGTGATATTTGAGAGAAGAGTATGGGTATTATACTGTATGGTTATGTAGAAGACTGAGTTAAGCCTGGATTAATTGATGATTTTCTTTGTCTCTTTTCAGCCAGAGCTAGACTACCTTCTACTTTTTTGAAAATATTCACCATTTCATAAAAGTCTCACTGGATTAGATTTTGTTTTAATGTTGATCTCCTCCAAATCTCAAACCCTAGCTCTTCAGTGATACATTTAGAGACTCTGACTTCTTAAAATCTACCAACAAAGATCTTGGGTGGTGTGAAGTGTTCCTACTTTTAAAAAACACTTTTAAAAGTTGTTTGAACTAAACTGTAGAGCATTTCCATGGATACTGTTTCTGCTTCCTGTTTTAGCAACTGATACCACAGGAGCTAAATGTAGTTTCAGTGCATGTGACGCAGGGCAGAGGACAAAAATATCTCACTTTGTCATTTTATTTGCCAGAAAACATTTAATGAAACGCCCCCACCGCCTCTCAGGTTTTATTCCACTGAACTGCATGACAAACTACAGGCTGGCAACAAGACTAATAAACTTAAAAACTGGGTAGAAAGCTGTTAAATTCACATGATCTCCTCTCCTTGCTTACACGTGCAGAAAAAACACGTTTTGTACACAGCCGTGCTCTGTAATGTGTCAAAACACTGATGATTTACTTTCTTTTGTAATTCTCAGACATTTGAACTCTTGTCCATAATTGTTTGTGACTTAATTACCAGAGCAACCATCTGCCCAGCATGTCTACCACCATCCATAAGACATCTGTCAGGAGGAGTCAGTGCTTTGTCTCACTTTCTAAAGATGTTGATATGTGATAGGACACAGTCACCTTATTGTGCCAATGTAGCAACCAATGGATGTTTGTTTTCTGATCAGGGACTCCAGACTCTGTAGCTCCAGACTAAACCATTTTCAAACCTGAGCTCTCTATGGAGGATCTCATCCTGGGAATAAAATCTACAACTCTTCTTCTTATTTCTCCCTGAAGACTTCACAGGGTAAGTGTCGAGTCATTAATTGTTTCTCTGTGAAACTTGTTGAACTTACATTTACTGAAGGCTTCTTTCCTTAACTGTTGTACGATCACATTTTACACTGTCACAGTTTTCTCAGCTCTGATGTGTAAAGCCAGAACATCAGTAGTGGTGTGTGTTTCAGTCATCAGGAAATTTGAGCAACTATGCAAACAAACTCTCCTTACATGACAGTGTAATGTTGTTGACATGGAGATGAGACTTATCAAGTTCTGTATGCTGAGCATACTCTTCCAATTGTTCAACTCTTTATCTGCTTATTTGCAGCTAAATAAAGATATTAAGATAATTAATGATAACCTCTTAAAGCCTATCCTGTTAAAATGAATACAATTTAAATCCTCCCATAAGAGTTGTTGTTTATATTAAGCAAATTAACTGTAAAGCCACACTCCCTGCAGATCCCCAAGGGAAAATAAAACAACTCAAGTCTTAATAAATAGAAATTAATCAGCCTTTGTGTGTGTGAGACAGGCTAGATCCTGCTGGATCATGATAGCACCCCCTGCTGTAGACTACTACTGCCGTCAGTTCCGGCCCAACACCTTTGACCCCTCCCGCTGCAGCTCCTGTCTGAGGCCGGATCATATGCACCTCAGCACCAACGCCACCGCTGCTGCAGGACAGGATGAAGCACACGAGTGGGTGAGTACATGAATAACTCAGTGGTTTTTAAGAAATAATCCAGACCTGTACGCTAAAATTCAAAGTATCAGACATGATGTGCTTCAGAAAACAGGAGTGGTTTGTTTTTAAGACTCAGTGAGGGTTAAAAAATGGACCCACCTGCTGGGGCTGCACACAGCAGCTCTTGGTAACCAAATATCTTTATGTGCTTCATTAAAAAGTCACCTAATTTCAGACATATTGACCTTTAAAAGGGGCAAACAAAGCTTTCTGATCAGCAAACTAGCAACCAGGTAAGGCAATGCAAGGGTTGTCAGGCTCAAATGAAAAAAAGATGAGGCTCAACAGCAGAGAATCTCAACATTTAAAAGACATAAAAACTGAAAAAAAAGAAAAAAAAAGAATCATTGTTGAAAGCAATTCCTTTTTAGATGTAAATTCAAATCAATTAAATCAACAAACTCTTCAGTTACCACACAGAACAAATGATATTTTAGTGGAAAACACTGAAAACTTAAGCAAACAGCACAACTCGTGCTACTTTCACATAATGCCTTTTGTCACAAACTACTAACTAATTGCAAAAAGCTGTAAATGGATCTTAGACACATAAACTTACTTTAAAATATCGGAAAAATTTCTGGAGCAGATACAGATGTTTACAATCAGGGGCCTGACTGGCAGCAGCACCTGTGGGTACCAGACCAAAAATCAATAGCAACAGCAGAATCAGCTGGTTGGCGTTGAAAATTTGGCAAATTTTTCACAAATTTAGCTCTGCTGTTCATCCTACTAATGCATTAACCCTTACAAATGTGGCTCCATTTAAAAAAAAAATAAACCGAAATTTCGGTATTTTTACAACCTGGAAATAATCAACCTAAAGCAAATTTCCTCACTTTTTGTTTAAGCATTCGCATTACCTCATGATCCATTTAGAAGACTGTAAAACAAAGGAATATTACTAATCTAAGTAAAGGATGAAATTTTGGTTTTACCTTTAATTTGCTGGTAGGAATAAAAGTTACAGACTTATGTTCCAGCTTTTCTACAGTTTAAAATTCATGTGTTATGCTTTGATAAAAACAGGCTTTGTGTTGCTCATATCAAAAAAATACAAACAGTGGAAGATCTGCATCTTTAAAGATTACTAATGACAGGGTTAAGTGATTTTTTATGCCATGCGATGCTCAATGCTACAGGTGTAATACATTTTCCGTTTAATTCCCACTTTGAGGTCATGATGCCAACAGAATCACAAAGTGCAACAACTGCTAACAAGAGAGGAGGTTAACACAACAAGGGGGCACTTGATTCTGAATCATAAATTAATAAAAGCCAATTACTAACAGATGGTAATCTGATATGATCGATCAATTCATGCCAACATGTTCCCTGAAACAGCACTGGCCTCCCTAATTTAGATCATACAGAGGAATAAAGTTGGGAAACTCTTTTTTATCTGTGTTGAAACTAAAATGTTGCATTGATTTTAAATTAGGAAATGACTCAATTCTGCTCAAATGTCAAATTCAAAAGCGAACATAAGCAGATGTCTCTGCAAGCTGTCTGCTGATGAGATAAAAGCTGAAAGCAGGATTAAGATAAAGATGAGGAAGAAGTTGAATGGGCGGTCTTGGTGATGCAAAAGCACTGGAGCAATGAAATAATGATGAGCATGACCAGAGACTAGCTTAAGTTACGTCCTGTGTGGACTAAAAGTATTGGCTTAGCTAGAGCGAATAGGGAGAAGGAAGGAGAGCTGCTGAAAGACTTGGGTGAAGATTTGGCTCGTAGACAACAAGAAGTCACAGTAAGTGGAATATGTGCCTTCATTTTGAATCATAGGTTGGATATAACTGCTGTTTGCTGGTGAAGTTAGGGTGTCTTGCTTTGTTTTTTCACTGAAACTTTTAAGATAAGAGAAATCATCAGGTCGCTGTGTTTACCTTTTGTCAGGCTCATAATGTACAAGTTACTCTTATTTCAAAGTCATTGCTCAGGAAATTAGATCTTCTATGTGCAGTCTACTATATATCCAATACTGTCATGTACATCTGATATTTCTGTCAAAATTTGAGGCATTTAAAGTCATTCTTGTTCTTTTAAAGATTCGTAACACAGGTTCCCACAAACTTATCAGAATGTTTAAAAAACTGTTTCTGTGCTTCATGAACTAGGATGAAGATGATGATCATCATGTGCCGTCTGAGGTGACCTCAAATGCCAGCAGTGATGACATCAGCGGTGGTTGGACCTATGAGTGGAGTCTGGTCCACAGCCTGAGTCCTGAGTGGGAACTTAATATCTGTGACCCTGACACACAATCCAGGTGACGGTATCCTGTATCCTAATTTTAGAAAGCACTTTTTAGTAAGAACAGTTTGCCTTGAAAATTCACACTTCCACACAGGCCTCATATTTTAAGACCGGAGGTTACCACATGGTACAAATCCAATCGAGTTCAGGACTGTCGTTCAGGCCCAGATTAAGAGTCAAATGAGGGTGAATGAATGTGACAAAGGATCAAATGAGATGTGATCTGATGAGAATAGCTCTTCATTTCTACAGGGGGAGAAATCTGAAATGTGCTGTTTTCTGCAGTTTGATTTACTTTGACCCTGATGAAGGCCACACGCTGAAGTCAGTAGCGGCTGCTGGTCAGTCAAGAAGGGGAAGCTCATTTTTTCCCTGCCTACATCATAAATTTGTTTATTTAGTTAAACATAAATTCTACCCTCCATTCCCTTTCAAGAAAATGATCTGTGACCCTGTCGTACCAACCAGGTGATTTTTCCAGGGATTTTACCGCTGTTCTCTCAATGGCCAGCAGAGCTAGACTGCTTTAACAGCCTTGGCCCATTGTGTTGCGGGTGTAAGACTTGAGCCGCTTTAAACAGGAGAAGCTCCTCTCTACACCTGCAGGCTGTAAGTGTGAGTGACAGGGGGAGAAGCTCCGCAGCTGTAGCTGTAGCTGCTTATTGGTGAAAAGAGAGAGAATCTTTAAACACAACGCTCGTCGTTTTTAAGAAAGGTAAACTCGCTGGGGATCGATAAAGCCTCCGGATCAGTCCAGAACAACTGAATGTACAACTCAGAAGGTGCTCCGGTAGAGGGTTATACGTCAAGATCGCTGACTGGCTCATTTCACTGTCAATCAAAAAGGGATTCGGCCTCAGACAGATCATCCAATCATCATGCAGAAGCCCAGCGTCCAGGCTAGCCCACTGCCTCATAGACCCCCAGAGATCGAGCGTCCGAGGGCGGGACAAAGCCCAGCGTTTATCCAATGACCGTCCAGTTTCCACAGTGGAACAACCCACTCTACGCTTCGCCGCTGAAGTCAGAAGACGCAGAGTGTCATACTGTGTTAAAGCTCTGAGATGCTGCGGGGATGAATGAGAAGGAGGTGGAGCCAGTTACCTGTGATAGGTAGCTGATTCTGAACAAAAGATGAAGGAATTCTAGCGCATATTTTGTCAATAAAATGTACACACAGCAGTACATACCACCACTTTTTTTGGGGACATTTTAGGGGAAGCTGAGCTTCCCTTGCAGCCTTAGAGCAATCGCCACTGGCTGAAGTCTAGACTAAAGTTGCTCTATTTACTGCAAATGTTGCTGGAGTTATGAAGCAGGTGAAGTCGTGCCATAATCCCCTTTATTAGCCAAGGGACTGCAGATGTAAATTAGCTTTAAGCTAACTCTGGTACAATGCATCAATTGGTGACATTTATGTTGAATATCGTACATGGTTCCTTTATAAATAAATCAAATAAATAAATCTACTGACAACAAATGCATAGACTAAAAAATTGTCTACAAGGGATGTCAAGATCTACACATAATGAAACTTCCTTTCAAAACTGTTTAACTTGTGTGTAAAAACGTAACCAGCTTTATTTTCCGTATCTCTTAACCCTATAAAGGCCTGCCGGCGCTACAATTTGCATGTCAAGTTTTGTTTTGTCATAGATTTCAAACCAGAAAAGACAGATTGATCATTCTTTTTTGCATTTAAAATCAGGGAAATTACACTTTCATGCTGAGTTTTAAACATGTCCCAGCCCAGAGCACTGTTTCCTCCACCATGTGTTTGTAGAAATACAGTATAAAGCATTCAAAACAAGGACATAATGATCACAACTGCGGTTTACAAATGTAAATATTTGCTCTGGCAGACTTGGTATTGTAGGTCATAAAGGGTAAAACGACAATCTGAGATTGTAGCCCCATATGAACATGTTTGTGTGATTGAAAGCAATGTGTATAAGAACTATCATCACTTCTTAAATTTGAGAGCTCGCTGCTGGTTTAACAAGTGAAACTGGACTGAGATTCTTCTGAAATTAATGGTGTTACACTGAAACTGCTGAAGACTCAAATTAGATCATCACCTTGGGGACACAAGATAGGATTCATGCTGGGCTCAGAGTTAATAGTGTCTCCTGGGTGATTTTGATGGAACGAAGTAACCAGGGATGAAGTTATCAAGGATGAGGTAATCGTGAACCAGAATAAAACTTTGATGGACAGGAAAGTTTTGATGTGATATTGTTTTTCCAAACTTAGTTGGATTTAAAAAATAAAAGTGGAGGTGAAAAAGCAGCCGTAACCAGAGGCCCTGAGCTTATTATTCACCCTCCTTTGGAGGTTGACTCACAATGTGTTGCTGTATTTGTAAGCTAGCGTGCTATTTGCACCAGAATCCACTACTCTTCAGTGTTTAACTCCACACTCCTGTGTATTTTCTGACTAAGTTATGTTTTGATTTCTTTCCCCCAGTTCTCCAGGTCACAGCAACTCTCCAGACAGAAGCAGATCCCTCAGCGCAGGGAGGAACTCTGGAGCCCAAAGAGATATGACTCGCTTGGACCCTTCTCCTCATCGTGCAACTGGAAGCTCCTGGATGGATGAGGGGAGGGGCAGAGACAGGTCACGTCGGCCATCTGGTATGCCAAAGATGCAAATTCAAAAGTTTCCTCAAAGTTTTAATATACAGAAATCAGCTTCAATCAAACCTGTTTTTCAGACATTAGAGGAGACAGAGAACAAGAGAGTGGCTACTTCTCTCCAGAGAGAAGAAGTGACAGCCAGCGGCAGATGGAGGAAGTCAGCAAACGGCAGTATCGCTACTACGAGAGGGGACATCCTCTTCCCAGCAACTATATCCCTGAGCCTAAAGCCTGCGTCCCCTACAGGAATGTCAACCTGGGTGTGCCTTCCCAGCGGAGAAATGAAGACACCTTTATACAAGAGTCTTGGAGGAGTGAATCCCCTGAAAGGTATACATACCACTCGAACTTCAGACGTGGAGCTGACTCAGAGAGGAATTCACCAACACGACACAGCTCTGTGAGCCCAGATCGCTACAAGTTAATCGAACCTCCTGTGGTGACCCAGCGAAGGAGCTCCCTCTCCAGGAGTCGAGCTCGGTCTCACTCCACGTCTCATGGCTCCTCTCAGCTCCCCTCACGTGGCCCTTCTCGGCAGGCATCCGGCCGGACCAGTCCGAGCCGCAGGAGGGAGTCCATTATCTCTCAAACCGTCTCACCTTCAAGAGCCTCGTCGTCTCACAGGCATACCAACTCTTTCCATCTGCAGAACGGTGAGTATGAAGCTCAAAGGGGGTCCATCAGAGACTCCAGGAGTCCGTCACAAGCTTCCAACAAACACAGTCTGGACTCTGAAAGACTCTACAGAAACCTGGAGTCTCTCTCCCGCCGTGGTTCCTCCACCATCCAGAAAAACTCTTACGAGGGATCTCAAACATCTCCTCGGACAAGAACAGCCGTTAACAGTTCAGCCAACTCTCTGTCTCACCACAGCCGAGAGGTTTCTCCACCCAGGAACGGCTGCAGCATTCAAAGCAAACTGAGTCCATCTCAAGGCTCCTGGCAGGGCTCCTCTCACTCCTTACTCAGCCTCCCGACCTCTCGAGGTTCTTCATCATCAAGACATCAGTTAAGAGGAGTGGACTCTCAGATGCTTGGTGGTTCACTCTCACCAGTTTCCCCTACAGAGACTGACAATGTCAATAAAGGGAATATTAACACCAGTGGGGACAGAAGCAGGAGTACCGCGAGGAGAGGTATGGATGCCTTACTGATCTCTGAACCCAAGAAGGAAGCAGAGGAAGTCGAGGAGGTGAGGCATTAAAGGCATTACTTGTATCTATCAAAGTAAGGTCCACAAGTTAGCTCCTTTTACCCTCCATTGCCTTCATAGCATCCATGTTTAAACCAACCTAAAACACATTCTTATGCTACATGTACTGCAAGTTCACTGTAATTAAAAGTAATTATATTATTTGGTTGTGTTTGGTTTACATTAGCAGATATTGTTATGCTAATACAGTGAAATACATAGACTGTGTATAGAGTGAACAGCGTGGCTCTGCCATTTGTCATTTTACGGTTTTGAAGCGAAAATTCCCCCGTCACAGGCGCAGCCATTGTAGCAGTTTGCAGCAAGAGTCTGCAGTAGAGACGATGAGGGATTCTGGGAGAATCTGAGTGGAGCTGGGTGACTTAAATAATAGTTTTTTTTTTCTTTCGAGAGTCTAATCACTTCTTGACTCTATCTCTCGACCTATTTTACAATCCCCGAAAAAAATACACGAGAACAGCAGCTGTCAATCATTGTTAAACGTTACGTAAAGCCTCGTTTTTAACCTCTTATAACTAATGAAAATGAAACTTTTCAGAAAAAAGAGGACTTGAATACAAGACAGCCAAATAATATCTTCAAACCACCACAACAATCGGACGTGAGAAACATTTCTACGAGGTGTATTAATTTTTTAAAGTTTGACCACAGCCCCTGGAATGGCTGGAAAGCTGGGTTTTTTAACCTATACTGCAGCCAGTCACCAGGGGGAGCAGTTTTTGTGAAGACCTCACTTCCAGCTGAGCAAGCAGACGTCTATTTTTTTTACAGTCTATGGTGAAATACATCACCAATGAAAATGTGACTCTGTAGTGGAATTCACAGCATGGGCTTAAAAAATATCTCCTCCCCAGGAATTATAGATGCGAGTTAGTTAATAGCTAACTCGAGTATAGCAAAATGGCTGACCACGGTGTCTGTCAAAATAAACTTTAAAAAAAAAATGATTTAAAAAAAACTTTTTAATGTTGACACAGGCCAGTGTTTCACCCACAAGCGGGGTTAAAATGGTCCAAATTTGATAAATAGGATATATCTGACATACTTCTTGGGAACTGGGTACATTACATCCTTGGTCATGAAGAAGCTTAAAAGCCAGCACTGGTATGTAGATATATGGCACATCTGGGAGGCACTGTTAATGCTAAATAGTAGAATACAGTGCTTTTTTAGGGGGAAAGATTTTTCATATTTCAGCTAGACGAATGCCAAATCACATTCTGCTCATCTTACAACAGCATGGTTTAGTAGTAGAAGGGTCCAGCTGCTAAACTAGCTTTCCTGTTGTCTAGACCTGTCACCCACTGAGACATTTAGCACTTATCTCTTAATTTCTAAATCATGACATTTGTCCCAATTCTTTTGGAGATAAAGTTGTAAATTGGTTATGCATTTTATTCCAGTTAAACACCAGAGGCAAAAAATCAGTTAGTCCTCTC
This sequence comes from Halichoeres trimaculatus, assembly GCF_033239565.1. Classification (NCBI taxonomy): domain Eukaryota; kingdom Metazoa; phylum Chordata; class Actinopteri; order Labriformes; family Labridae; genus Halichoeres; species Halichoeres trimaculatus. The sequence goes on along the minus strand of NW_027437180.1, from coordinate 32,792,215 downwards.
TTTCAGCCACGCCAGAATCAGAGCCATGCATGGGTTTAGCTTTCCAGACTTGTTTTGGGTCAGACATAACTCTTTATTCAATGTTTTCATCTAATTGATCATTTGTTTTATAATCTGAGGTCGGGATGACCATGGAGGATTACATCATCCTGGCTAATATCCCAACAATCCATCTGGAGTCAGAGGAGGAGCTTCCAGGGCTGAGGAGGAGGAACCAGAGTCCCAGCCCATGCAGAGACGGAACGTACAGGTTGGCGGTGCTAGTTATGTACTATCTGTAGATTACTGTATTATAGCCTGGAAGGATGTCTCACATCTTTTCCTCTTTTCTGCGCCCTGTTGTGTTTATCTTTTTTTAATTCTTTAAAAGCTGGAAGATTTGGAAAAAAACGAATTTAGAATGTAAAAAACAAAAAGAGGTCATACTTGGAGAAACTGTAGTGTGGGTGCCTCCTCTATGTTGATGCTTGAAGTTCCTGAGCTCTTGTGGTATTTTTAAGTGGGGTTGTCCATCACAAGTGTCAACTAGAAAAGCACTCAGAGAGCGCAGACCTCCACCAAGCATATTGTGATTGTCACGCAACACTTTAGTCCTACTTTAATGTTATACTCCCTTTCAGCAGACTGTCTGCTACAATTTAGTGTTAGTTGCAGGTTTGTACGATAATTTGTTACCTCACAGTATTGATAATGATGATGACCCAGTACATATTTCATATCCCAGATCTTAGTATCCAGAATATTGCCAGGATCTGGATCGTACTTTTACATCTGTCAGAAATTATCGTGACCTTGTCTTGTATTCTTTTGCAAATCAATCCGACCATTTGTCGTGGAGTTAAAGACACATATGGGGAAAACAGCCCAATCTCACAATGATAAAGAATCCTTTGAAAAAGTCCTGGATCCAGACAGTGATCCAGATCACTTCTAAAATTTGATCACTTCTTCCTTATCCCATTTTGAGCGTTTCCTGAAAATTTCATCAAGATCTGTTGTTACTTTTCTAGTTATGTTGTGCACATTGGCAGAAAAGATTCAGCAATGTTTTTGGACACATTCCACAGTCTCAGCTCTACTACTCATCGCACAAATACATGCATCTTTACAAATGTGGCTCCATTAAACAGAGAAATAAACAGGCTTTCCACCAGTTCAGGATTTTTTACCCAGAAGAACAAATAATCCACAAAAACAAACTTCCTCACTTTCTGTGCTAGGTTTATAATCATGTTGAATCTTTTGTTTCTGTTTATTTGGTTTTTGCAGGTATCAGGATGAAACGGATTTCTACAGTTTGAAGTTTGAGTCAGACCAGAGAGGAAGAGGTAGAGAGAGAGGCAGAGACAGACGAGAGAAACATCGGGACTCTGAAAACGGGCGCTCATCTCGAGGGCCGTCAACAGCACCTTCTCACACACAGGTACGACACTTCTTTCACAACAACATCCATCTGTTTTTAATATTTTTTGTAAAGCTGTTTTTTTACTCTTATGTAGACTTCAGATTCTCAGAGTGGGACATACAGATCCAATAAGCCGAAAGAGCGCTCTTCTCTTGAATGCCCACAGACACAGGTGAGAGCGGTCTCAGGATTCCAGCATCTATTCAGATCACATGAGTCTTTGCTGGAAAATGGGTCAGGTTTTTGTGACTCCTTTAACTCAGGGTTTTTCTCTACAGAGCACCTGGCAGCAGCTGTTAGCACTCTGTGTTTTAGGGCAGCATGTTTGTATGATTTATCACCTCTATATTTAAACTTTGGGTTGGTTTGGGTCAGTGTTTTCTGCCGAGTCATACTGAAAACTTTAGTTAACAAGACAGAGAAATGTTTTTCTTGACATAAATTTTACATTTACCATCAATTTACTTCCCATCACTCACCTTTTCTTTCTATCTCCCCTCCTTTAACATTCTGGACTTTATGCTTTGTGTTATGGTGAGTATTTTCATCTTGCTTTTCAGACAGTCGAGTAATTCTCGAACTCTTCCTCTTTCACTTCCTATTTCTCATGGTTTAATAACTCAAACAATAAGTTCTGCAAAAATAATCCATTCTTATCTTTGAATGCTCTTGTTCCACGCTGTGTTTCCCCATTTGCATACTTTTAGTGTTCAGCCTTCACGTCTCTGCTGCACAATGATATAATTATCTTTCAGGGAAACATTGTCTGCTTTTGACAGTTTCCGTTTCCTTTCGTTTCACCGTGAAGTGTGAGACAGAAACCACTACTGAATGCTTTCAAAGAGCTTCCTCTTGATGTTTTGATACCAGGTGCTGCTGCTCCTGAAGGGGTGGATGTCCAGACTGGATGAGCACGGGGAGGTAAACTGGAAGTTTTTTTGTTTTGCTGGTACAGTTTTAGAGATCATGTCTACTTTGCTTCCTGTTTTAACCACAATCTGACAGACAGCACAGCACAAGCTATGTGTCGATGACCACATTTCACAGCAGCGGAAATGTCAGTCGATGTCATTGAAGAAAAATCAAGAAATGAATGATGTGTGTGCTGCTTTTGTGTTGCTCAGTGGAGGAAGCACTGGTTCGTTCTGGGTGATGCCTCTCTGAGATACTACAGAGACTCGGAGGCAGAGGAGGTACGACCTGCTGCTGTCATCCAAAAGGGTTTTGTGCAGGTTTAATTCTTCTTCTTTGGTGTTTGGTTGAAAATGTTTATACCCTGACTAAATTAAGTCCATTTTATTTAACACAGTCAGACGATCTGGATGGAGAGATCGACCTCGCATCATGTGTGAACGTGTCAGACTGTGACGTAGAGAAGAACTATGGACTCCAGATACAAGTATGTATTTACTGCTCTCGTGTTTTTCTCATGTACAACAGACCATCACACAGATGGACAGTTAAATACCCATCATACACTCCCCTCATTTTCACATCAATGACATGTTGGCTGCTTCCTGTTTAACACTGTGTGTGTGTGTGTGTGTGTGTGTGTGTGTGTGTGTGCGGGTGTGTGTGTGCGCACATCTTTGCACTGTCTTTTGATCTTCTTCAGACAAAGAGAGCAGTGTTCACCCTCTCCGCTATAACCTCCAGAATACGGCGGAACTGGGTGAAGTTACTGAAGCAGGCGATCCAGAACAACAGGCAGTGAGTCCGGTCTCTTTTTACTGTGTGACAGAGTGTGTGTGTGTGTGTGTGTGTGTGTGTGTGTGTGTGTGTGTGTGTGTGTGTGTGTGTGTGTGTGTGTGTGTGTGTGTGTGTGTGTGTGTGATGGGAGCAGGATTCAGGCATTTTAATCAAGCAATATTACATTCTCCTTTGAAAGGCCCGCACTGATACAGACCGTTCCGAGAATCCAAAAACCTGAAGAAACGTATGTTATGTATCCTCAAAGTCTAACACTGTACAAAACTTGAATATCCAAATATGTCTCTGAATAAGAAGAAGGCTGATTTCTGTGAGCTTAATCTTTACTTAAACTGACAAATCCATAAAATGTGTCCGTCTGGAGTAAAACTTGAGCCAAATGGTCCGTAGCTTTGTCATGAAATTTACATTTTTGGCGATCAAATTCTCATTTATATCAAGTTCAAGGTGTTATCTTTCACGAAGGACAGGGGTCTACAACCTTTACAATCAAAGGAGCCGTTTTGCCTCATCTCACCTGGATTAATGTCATTCCAGAGCCACAAAATCTGCTTTACCCTCACAATAAAGACAATGAAATTCTATACACAGTTAAAATGTATTGAATACTTATCTAAAAACGTTTTTTTGAATTTATAAAACTGTGAGACAACAAAAAAGAATACTAAAATTTGATAACATACGAGGGAAGGCTGAAAAGTTTGAAGCCTGACTAGGAAAGAGTTATGCCATAGTGATGAAACTTGCATTAAATTCAGCATTTTCTGACACGTACGGCATGGTTTATTTCCAGATTTATGACATTGAAAGTAGAACCGGGGACATTTTGTGAATATGGATGAATATGGATGAAATATGGCACCGTGATGTTATCATATATCTGCAGAAAAAGGGGTTAACCCCCAAGGACATTCACACCAGCATGGTTGCTACATTAGGGGATGATTATCCAGCTTTATCAACTGTGATAAAGTTGGCGACTGAATTTCAAGAGGGGTAGGTGGATCCCTGAAGAGGACCCAAGGTCCGGATGTCCTGCCCCAGCAACAATCCAAGAAAACATCCACCATGTTGAAAAATAGACCATGCCGTAAGTGTCAGAAAATTATGTATGCTAATTTTTTTCCACATATTACACACGTGTATATTAAGCTGGCATGTTAGCAGTTTAATTAATCCATCCACACAGGATAAAACCCCTTTTACCCAGATTTTTTTTGTCTTTTTTGTAGATATAGTTGTCTTACCAGGGGTATAAAACTTGAGGTTAGCCACAGGTACATGTTAAGTTAAGTATTTAGTTCAACAAATGTTAAATCCTGTTTTTATTCATCAGTATCCTGTGTAAGAAAAATTAAAATTCTTTATTTCAATGGTGTTTTTTTTTAGTTACAGGGATCCACAGCAAAGAAGTCAAAGAGCTTCATGGGGTTTCAGAGCCGCAGGTTGCAGACCACTGTAATAGGATGACTAAAAACTTGCAGTTATACATAAATGTTCAAAAGTAATGAGTAATTAGCAACTGTCCTAAAGTTTCCTGTTAGTCCTGTGACGTTTACATAAAACAATGAAAAGGTTAAAGCTTCTATTCAGAGAAAGTTACATCATTTTTAAAAAGATATTATTGACATTGATCAATGGTGAGTTCAGGTAACTAGAATAAAAAAGATAAAATGAATCAAATTGAAATAAATTGTATTAACATAAAAAAACAAGATGGTAAAATATGTTACAGCAAGAAGTGATAAAAGTTATAGTGGTATTGATGCAGTCAGGAGCTAAAAATAAATTACTCTAAATTAAAAAAGCTGGATTAAAAACATAGGTTTTATATCGACTCACTTAAGAGAGCTTTGATGTTCAGAAGCAGAGAGTTTGACATCTTAAGGGGACATTAAAACAGAAAGCTCTCCAGCCAATGCTTTAAAGTGAGTCATAAGGAATATTTAAAAGAGGAGCTTTCCCTCTCATACAGTTCAAAAATGTGTCTAATATTTGACCTGAAAGTTCCTGGTCACCTCTCAGAAATGCAAACAATGTGATTGGGTGGTCCGCCTGTAACAAACCCCTCTATCATCTTTCTTCTGATGTGTAACTCTACCCTCATGTCTCTCCCTCTTTGTGGCCTCAGCCAATCAGACAACAGCAGTGAGAAAGCGAACCCCCTCTTCCAGAGAGCGTCTCCATGCCAACCCTCTGCTCAGTTCACCTGCGAGGACTCCGGCTATGAGCATACCACTGCCACCTACACGACCACAGCTGCAAACTCCCATCAAGCCAACCTCCGCGGCCCTCAAACAGAAGACGGAGATCAGGACGCTGATTTCTCTCCAGCCAGTCAGAGAGAGGAGGGGGAGGGCTGGGACCGCGAGCAGGCAAAGCGATTGGAGGAGAGGAACAAATGGTTTGAGGAAGGCGTCCCGCTCAGCGAGATGGGCAGCAGGTGGGACTCCATGGAGCTGAAAAGTGGGAGTGTACCTGTGCCTGTCATCGAGAGCATGGACTCAGAGGTCAACAGGAAGTGGGCGGAATTTGAGAAGCTGTCATTTGGGGACATGAGCGCGCAGTCTCTCATTGGAGCCCAGACCTCTCAGTCAAGCACTCCTCAGGAATCAAAGACTTTCAACATCCCTGAAACCAATCAGTTAAACCTAGAGGACATCAAAGAGTCAGGCAGTGATCTGTCACGTGTATCTATAAATGGATTTCAAACTATTCAAACAAATACAGCTGAGGCACTTCAGAAGGAGGTAAGAGAGAAATCTGTGTCACTCCACACAAAACTGTGAAAGTGATTAATAGAAACTTAAATGAGATCAGAATTTATGTTCAACCCAAAAGCTTCATTTGTCCTAGATGCTCCATATTTTCTATTCAATTCCCAGGCCCTCACTCTTCGAAAGCAGGTGGAGAGTATTAAGAAGGAACGTGCAGCCTTGGGGATAGAGGTGGACAGCCCATGTGGCCCCGGGGCCCCCTGTCGGGCCAAACTAGAAGCAATGGAAGTAGCCCACAGGAAAACACTTCAGGAGCTTCAGGAGAAACATATAAAGGAGATCAGGGAGCTGGAGGAGCAGAGAGACAGGATGCTGCAGGAGGAACGACTGGCTGCATCTAAGGGTAAAGGATAGAGACACTGTGCTATCTTTAAAATGTTTGTGAACACAACATCTGTTAAAGTGTGCTTTTAAATAATCCCGTGCTATAGCCGTGGAGGACATGAAAGCATCTCATAGAGCAGAGCTGGAGAAGGCAAACAGGCTGGCAGGAGGAGCTGCTCACATGGAAACTTCATCCAAAGACCACTTGTAAGTTGATGAATTGCACTTTGCTATCATACTGAGACAGGTTGCTCACTGCAGACTCCAGATGTTCTGCACTCCAATCCTCCATTGTATTTACTTCATATTTGGTGTTTGTGTGTTTTAGGCCTCAGGCAAACATTTTGCACAGTGAGTTAGATTTGCTGTCAGAGAGGTACTCCCAGACGTGCCTGCAGCTGAGCCGCACAGAGCAGAGCAGCAAGAGCCGAGAGACCAAGCTCAGTTGCAAGGAAAGAGAGCTGGAGCAACTCCGAAGAGAAAACCAGGTGTATACACAGGCCTTGAGATTTCCTTTTCTGCATATTTGTTTTTTCTACACTATAAATGAGCACTCTGTTTCATACATGGTATTCTCTGTATCTTAATATGAATGTATAATCTGTTTCCAGGAGCTGAAGGCCAAGCTGGCTGAAGAGATCAGCCGCATGCGTTATTTCATCACAGGCCAGAGGTCGGACACATCGACCCTTAACTCTGAGCGCTCTGCATCAGAAGTAGAGGTATTGATAGAAATAAATTTATTAAATTCATACTAGAATGTAACAGCCTCCCAACAATCCCAAGCCATTCTTCATTAACAGACTTTAATCATTAACTTTGGCTTAGAGAACAAATGCTCACGCCATTGGAAGGCAGTAAAGTAGCCCTTGATGTATTTGCTGTGGGGGTTTGAGCCCACTTAAAAAATAAAAATAATGAGAGAGTATTTATAATTTTGTCTCAGAAGAATTTCTCCCAGATGTAAGACTGTCAGTTGTTTCTAAATTTTCTGGTGGCCTCATTTAAGACAAACATCTGTGGTCAGACTTACTTAAGTGCAGCACATACTGCCCCCTACTGGTTGATTCACTGTGCATGTTTTAGAAAAGTCAACATTATCAGGCTGTAGTGAGAAGATTTATGTGTCAACTTTCTGAAATCCACAATGAAAAATGTAAATAGAACTTAAACAATAAAACTACATCATAAGTACAACAATACTTCTGCAAATGCACTTATTAGGAACTTAGTATCTTAGACAATGACTTCCCTTCTGTGTACCTTACAGCTTAAACAATGAAATTTCATGTTTTCTTTCAGGTATTACTTAGAGCGAAAGATAACGAGGTACAATATCTGAAAAAAGAAATCAGCTGTCTGCAGAATGAAGTTCAATCCCTCACAAAGGTGGGTTTTATGATCTAAATTTACACCAGAACGCTGTTCTATGTGTTGTTCATTTGAAAAATGTACTCAAAAGATTCAATTCTCCCTTGTTTCTGTTTGAACCTTCTCTCTAGGAGAAAGATGCGGCTTGTGAGCGATATAAGAAGGCCTATGTAGAGCTGAGTGATTTAAAAGGACATACCCAGTTGGAAAGAGGCTCCCTCAACCAACATTTAAGACTGACGAATGCTGCACTGCAGGAGGGAGCAAGAAACACCTGACCAAAGAGGACAACTGTGGAAAACTTGACTTTAAAAGCAATGACAACAAGCAATTAGAAAATCTTCCCAAAATGTAACCATAGACTGATTAGAGTGCAATAATTACAAATGCTGTCATGAGCTAATACCACTTAGAGGATCAAGAATGACAGTTAACTGGACTTCTGAGATCTTAAAGACCACTATTTGACTGTTAATAAACGAAAACAAATGTTTCTCTGTGTTTAATCAACTCATTTTATTCAGTTGACAGACGTTGACAAACATGCAAACAAGAGTGAAGGCATAACAAGTTACTTAGCCTCACATGATATATGTTTAAAAAAAAGGAATCAGTGTAAACATAAATAGCAAAAGAGAGAGGTAGAAGCTGGGTCTGAATGCATGTGGAAGACATACTACCCAATCTTCCCCGCCTTTCTTTCACTGGCTGGTATGCTTTCAGTCCATATTGCAAAGCACCCTGTGGATGAAAAAAACATAAATGTCAGTCATGACCGACAGACACATGCCGCAAACTTTACAACCTTAACTTTTGATAGTAAACACCTGAAGCAAGATGTATAAAAGAGTCAAATAAGTAGTGTGTAGCGCTAAAATAAGATGTGGGTAGACCGAACTTCACCTCGGGATTGATTCTGAAGCTAGCTCAGTCATCATCATCATCGTCCTCAGGGACAAAAATGTCGTGCTCCTCCAGGAGAGCAGCAAAGTTCTTGCTTATCAGAGTTCCCACATACAGGAAAGGCACCACCACCACTGCCATTCGGGTGAGACCAAAGGGTGTCTGTAAAAGATGATAACTCACATTAATGGAACAAAAAAAAACAAGATTAAGTCCCCGACTTGGGTTTCCCCCTTTGGTCCAGATGTATGAATATGGGCAAATGTTTTCTTTAGACATGAAATACAAAAACCTAATCTCCAAGGTTGATATAACAGGGTGGGGAAAAGAATCTTTGCTCAAAGCGGTTTGTGCATTTTCTTAAAATGACAGGGGATCATCTCCAGCAGTCACTGCACAAAGGAATCTTTGAGACACAGAAACACAGTAACAAAGCAAACCTTACTCCACCTGAACTGACAAATATATGGACACAATGTAAATCAATGTAACATCACATGGCTTTTTTAGTTAGTGAATCTTTGGGTGTAAAAAAAATAAATAAATAACTGGGCTGTTTTCCTATTAAATTACTTACATGTAACTTGCATGAACTGAGCCTGTATTATCTGACATAATACTGTACTAAATCACCCCTAATGTTGCCTTGGGTAGAATTATAACAGTAAGGCTTCATTGTGGCAGACAAGTCATCCCATCTTGGCTCTGCCCTTGACTATTTTTCAGTTATAACGAAGTTAGTGAGGAATGTAAAGGGGATTACACATATTATCTTATTCTTCACGCTCAAACGAGTCCCATTAAAAAAAACCTCTGGTAGCCTAAAACCATCAGATGTTTTCAGGTCTTTAAATAAGCTGTGGGTACACCGTACAAACCATAATATTAACGAAGGCGATTGTGTAATGCACTGTGATTCTCCGCCCTAAACATTCTTGTCTAGATGTCTTTCAGGCCAAGCCTACTCTGACCTTTCTCGTCTTAAGTTGACTGATTTAGTCATTTTAATTGTTATTATTAATAACAAAATCTGAAGACAATCGTCGTATCAAAAGCTATTTCGTTAGTTTTTTTGATAATTGGATGTTTGAAGCATTAACTTGAACAAAAATGAAAACCTATGGGTTGGTTACTTCCTGAAATATAAGTAGTGCTGTGTAAACACACGTTTATTGGCTGGCTTCATTACAGCTGCACTTGTCCTGTCATTCAATTTGCTGCGTCACTTGTCAATCAACTGCTAGATCCCGCCTACATTTTCTGTCATATTTCAAATTGGTCATCTTTCGAGAGCAAGAGGAGAATAAAACTCACTTTATCCGGTTTGGGCAAAATTGCCCCTGATGGCGTTGATACTGCATTCCGGCTTTGTGTTGTCCTCGATATGTTGGGTGTTTTCAAGCCGGTGTTTCGGCTCAATGTCCCAATATTTTTGGTGGAGAGGCGCAGTGGAAGCCGCAGTAAACTGGTCGCCATTTTTCCAGTCTGAAGCAGCAGCACCAGGGTGTGACGTCACAACGGGAGGACCTGGGATGTATTTTTTGCAGGCGTCTGTACGGTACATAAGAAAAGGGACAGACGGCAGCATTTATATGCAACTTTTGTTATTTTATTGCACAAATCAGTCATATGATACATGTAAATATACATTTCTATGTTTTTATTTTTTTCGGCAGTTCTGACCTTCTCACTCAAAGTTTACCAAAAGGTGATTCTCATGCAAGGATCTCTTTTGGAGATAGAGTTGGGTGAGCTTGAATGGGATAAGACTAATTATTAAGTCTTTATGTCTGGTAATGATATAACATTAGGCGGTCTAGACCTTTTAATGTTTTTCTGAATGTGCTTTGGGACATGGATGACTGATTTGGCACTAATTAAATAAAGACTGATTCATATACTCTTTGTACGTTTTTTTTCTTTTTTTTTTTCTTTTTTGTGTGTTAAAACAACGTTTAGGTGCCAAACAGAATTACATAACTTTGAGAATAGTCCATTTAAATATAACAAAATAATCTGCAACTTAATTTGTTTCCTTATTTTATATATTAGGAACTCTCTGAATTTATTGCATCCATAGACGATATGTAGAACTATTTTAGAGTAAATTCAAAGAGAACATATAGAGAATTCAGATTTTTTTTTTCACCAACATTCCTGGTGGGCCCCACTATAAATTTGAGAGACACTAAGAAGTTCAATAAAAATGCATGAAAGTCATCCCAAGTTATGTTTTCAATTAATGTCATTCACCAAGATTTTACTTTCACATAAATTCATCAAGGATTTTAACATTTTCTGATAGTACTCGTGCTAACGTCATGAAACCAGCCAGCGCGCGCGAACTGCAGCACTTCCTCGAGGAAGAGACACGAGAGCGCGCCCCACGGCCATGCGCAGCTAGGGGAGGCGGAAAGACGGAAGAAAGGACGTTGAATAAACTTGCCAACTTCTACCTGATTATCCAGAAATACAGTTAGATACCATGTTACAGAGGAAGTAGATACTTATTTGAGTACAATTTGATTAGCTTCGGACCCCGTCCGCATTCAGTCACCGCCCTCTCAACTCGCCATACGACACGACTAGGACTCCAGCAGTTTTCAAACAGCCACTGCACTTGCTTTACCGACCCGAAGTCATCTCCGTTAAAAAGTCACATTTACAACAGTTTTAAAGTATTGTGAAAGACAGTACATTGAATTAACGCTACACCCAACCAAGTCGCGGGCTCTGTGGGACTCGAGCTCCTTCTCCCTGTGGGAAAAGTTGTCGGTGTTTGTGGTGGACTAGCCAGGCAGGCCTGCTGCATGTGTGAGGACCGTAGCTGGAGAGGAGCGACCCACACAGAAGGTGCCAGTCTGACCACCCAGGAACATGTCGGCCCAGGCACAGATGAGAGCTATGCTGGACCAGCTCATGGGGACGGGCAGAGACGGTAAGCATGACTCGTCCGATTGAACTAAGACACGAGTTTATGTTGATGCTAGCATTAGCATGAAGCTAACCAGACGGTGAGAGTGAGGCATGCTTTTCACCTAGCTAGCTCACATGAGGGTAGCCAGCCGGCTAGCTACCTGTTGTGTTCGAGTTAACGGGGCATGAGAAGTTGTTGAAGATAACCTTTCCAAAAACATTTTTATCATTACCTCCAAAACAGTCACATGCAGTCTTACAATGACGCAGTGTCTCAGTTTACTGCTGCCTGATGTCCTGTTATCAAACTCACTAACTCTGTCCAGGCAGAGTGCTGATGTTACAGATGTGTGACTCATTCAGTGGTTGAAGGTTGGACCTCTGTGGTTTGTACTCATTTTTTACCATCTTGTGTCATTGTTTTTCAAGGGGATTCCATGAGACAGAGAATCAAGTTTACAGATGAGCGGGTCTGCAAAAGTCATCTCTTGGACTCCTGTCCACATGACATTCTGTCTGGCACTGTAAGTACTGTTTGTACACACATTTTCAACACACATTGTACCTCTATAAGTTTGTCATTGGGTTTCATCAGATGATGTTTTGGTGATGAGCCTGATATTGCCTGTGAATAATTTAATGTAACTTTAAAGTATCTAGTTTGTGTCTGCATCTTCAGACTTAATGATTTCACAGTAAATAAATGAGACTGAAATTCCAGTATGATTGATTCAACACGATGAGCTTTCATCCAAATTTAGTATCTCTCAGCTCAAGATCAACACACCAAACAACACACTAGAGTGTGAACACACATTTTTGTCTCTTAATAATAAGTGACAGTTCCGTACTGATGCAGAAAAGTAACACAGCCAAAGTGAAAGGCTTGGTATCAAATTCACAGTCTGTATTGGGCTTTTTGTCATTTTGTAAACAGTCAGTGACAGAGCTCAGGATTAAAAAGGTGAAATAAACACATTTTTGGTGATGTCTTTTTCATTCCTGCAGAGAATGGACCTTGGGGAGTGTATGAAAGTTCACGACTTGGCCCTCAGAGCAGACTACGAGATTGCCTCCAAGGAGCAAGAGTACTTCTTTGAGCTTGATGTGAGTCAGAATAACACCATACCCATTTCACTCAAAACAGGACTGTTACACTTCCTTTACGCCTTCAACCGTCAAGGCACAGAAATTAAATCAAAGTGCCCATAGTGTAAAATCACACCCCTGAAAGGCAATATGATTCACTCAGTGTCAAAGTATAAAGAAGACATGATGGTTAAGATGGGTTGATTTAGGCTTTTGTCAGCTGAGCTGCATCTTGCTTTGACTTATTTACAGTTAAGGCACGCTGTAAAATGTCACGGTTGATTGATCATGAAGGCTCCGCTCCACCAGGCGTTTGTGTTGTCACTCATAAAAGGGTTGATACGTTAAATTTTTGCAAACTTGCAAATGAAAACAAAGTGACACCTGTGCCGCATTTACAATTTTGAGGCAGCCATCCCTGTCTTATTTCTTTACAGACCCAACCCCTGTCAGATTGATGTTGTGCTTCAATGTTTTGAGTTACACATCTACTGAAAAGTCTGCTACTGATAAAAAGAAAAAGCTTTTTAAAATGATGCAGCTTAAAACTCTACACCTGCAGCCAAATGTACTGTGTATTTTAAATGTCAACTTGTAAGGGGGAAGCATTAAACATTGAGCCCTGCTGTAGCAGTTTAAAGAGCTTCAACACTTGGACGAGACCAGACTGCTTTGAAGCATAGCCTGAAGGTTTGTGTTCAGTGACTGATGATCACACATGAACAGAGCTCAGGGGCTCAGTTGTTGTACTGTCACATGTGCATGTGTGTTCAAAAATTCTGCCTTCTGGTAAAAGAAAATCCAACAAGCTTGGTTTGGACCTGGTTTAACAGTAAAGCAGCGTTTTTTCCGTCCTCACAGTCCTATAATTAGTTACAATAGCAGGTCATTTCAGTGGTTCACACCCTGACATAAACTGCACAGCCTCATCAAAGATGTTGCCTCTAAATCTGTTATCAGTATCAATTTCATTATATTATTCCTTTCCTTCATCTTCTAAAAAGCTCTCCTATGACTTCAGCATCCAAAGTTCTGTTTAAATGTATTCAGCGTTATTATTCAGAGTAACAATTCAGCTTTCATGTCAAACTTAGAATAGCAATGTGGATGACAGTCAATTATTCAGACTGTATGAGCGTGTCGGTGAGAGGACAACCATCCAAAGCATCAGGGTTGTCATCTCCTCAGCTTTTCATCTAATTGGTGCAAAAGGCAGGATGACACAGGGAAAAAGAAAGTCATGAAAATTTCAACTGATGGCCCCATTTTCGATCATTTCAGAACAGTCATCCTCTAAACTGTCGCATGAACAGCACATCCTGCTCGAAGCCAAGCTCTCTCTTTCTGATACATATCCGTCACATAGTGCTTACACCTCCCCTCATGTCCTGATGGTTTCTGCATAAACAACTGGCTGTGTCTGCCCAAGATAAGAGTCCAAGATGTGTGCCCACTGGAGTTTCAAATGTACCAGATTTTGTTCAATGTTGATTTATTAGAGTTTATTCAAAGTGTGAAATAAACACACAAAAATATCATTTTGTTATTCATCCACAGGCTGCTGAACACCTTCAGTCCTTCATCGCTGACTGCGACCGCAGGACTGAGCTGGCCAAGAAGAGACTCGCAGAGACGCAGGATGAGATCAGCGCTGAGGTGGCAGCAAAGGTGACAAACTCCCCCTTGAGTATTTTTTTATAATATCTTGTTGATACTTTGCTCTATTCAGAATCCAATGTCTCTTGAAAGTCTTCTGGACATTGAGTCATCTGTTTAATTTTACATCTTTGAATTAAGTGTTTGGTTCCTTCTTCTTATGACTGTGAATAGGCTGAACGTGTGCATGAGCTGAACGAAGAGATCGGGAAGCTTCTGGCCCGAGCAGAGCAGCTCGGAGGAGAGGGGAATGTCGATGAAGCGCAGCAAGTGCTTGAAATGGTGGAGAAGACCCGGGCCTTAAAGAAGGAAGCAGAGGTCAGACAGTGAAAACTTTTCTATTATCTGTTACCAAAATACATAAAGACGGCATCTCGCACAGAGCTTTCAAGTATGGATTTACTTTTTTTCTGAAGTGCGTTTTGCTTCTTTCCTTCTCTCACAATCTTTCTACTCTCAGGATGTGTACAGAAACTCGATGCCAGCCTCCAGCTTTCAACAACAGAAACTACGGGTATGTGAGGTGTGTTCTGCCTACTTGGGTCTACATGACAACGATCGGCGTCTCGCTGACCACTTTGGGGGTAAACTGCATCTAGGCTTCATTGAAATCCGAGAGAAGCTTGAAAAGCTAAGGGTAAGATCCGCTCTGCAACTTTAATTCTGATCATACGATTAATGAACTCAAGTTTCAGTCACGTTTTAATATTTATATCTGATCATAGAATGTAACCAGCCTGTGTTTCTGACTCACATAACATCTTTTATTTCCAGAAAGCAGTTGTAGAAAAACAAGAACGAATGCGAACACGACGACGAGAGGAGCGGGAAAAGGAAGATGAAAGAGAGCGGCAGTGGGAGCAAGAACGGGAACGAGAGCGGGAACGGGAGCGGGAATGGGAGCGAGAACGAGACAGGGACAGGGAGCGAAGAAGGTAGAAAACAGTTTGATTTCCACTGTAACTTTCTCCAACATTTAATTAAAGAAAGAGACTCAAACTTTGTTTTTCCTTTTCAGGTCAAGATCCAGAAGTGGAGATCGTTACAGGTATGTCACATCTGGATTGGTAACTTGATACGTTTTTCCCACATAGCTTCTACTCTGGATGTGTTTTTGAAATGATGTCTGTATTTTTCAGGGATGGGGGCACTTCGTCTTCTCACCGCTCGAGGCGTCACCGCTCCTCTCACTCCAGGGAAGAAGGCGGAGAACGGGATCGAGAGCGGGAGAGGGACAGGAAACATCGTCACAAGGACAGACATCGCTCACGCTCTCACTCTCATAGGCGTAAAAGGAAGAGGTGCGGGTTTATAACATCACTCAAAGTTTCATCATTCAGACAAGATTAGAGGAGACATAAGTTGACTTAATAGTCATTTAGAGTCACACAGTTTGTACTGTCTGCCTTGTTATTACAGGCCTATTTATTCTCCCTTAATGTACAAAAATGTATCTGTCTGTTTCAAACAATGTTATAGGCACTGCTCACATACGTCCTTTACGGTGGCATTGCAGTTAAAGGATAAGTTCGGTTTATGCAGCTTTTACAATGTTTATAGAATAAAGTAGAACAAAATACTCACCCAGAAGGTTTTCCTGATCCAAGCAGTGCTTCGGGAGATATTTAAATCCAAAATCGTGCAGCGGACCTCCGTATAATGGGATCCATCGGGGCATAGACAGTGCCGCTCCTAAAACTGGATTTAACGTCCAAAAACTAATGTTTTTTACCAATATTCCATCATGGTCCGCTCAAAATTAGTCCTCTGTTGCCGGCATTACAGCCACACAGTGCTGTCTGGAGTGACACAGACTGGAGCAGAGGACTAATTTTGAGCGGACCATGATAGAATATCGGTGAAAAACACAAGTTTTTGGACGATTAATGCAGTTTTAGGAGCGGCGCTGTCTATGCCCCGATGGATCCCATTATGCGGAGGTCCGCTGCACGATTTTGGATCTAAATGTCTCCCGAAGCACTGCTTGGATCAGGAAAACCTTCTGGGTGAGTATTTTGTTCTACTTCATTCTATAAACATTGTAAAAGCTGTAAAAAACCGAACTTATCCTTTAAGCAATACATCCCCCAAGGGGGGGCAGCCCAGAGTCAAAAGTTTATGACAACAAAACTCAAAAACAAGCATGGGGACTGCGAAGGAGGTATCAATAATGTTCGGCTTGCATAAAAGACAAAAACTGTGGCAGCAAAGTAGCAGGCGGTGGTCGGTGAGGCAGCCTAATGCATCACACAAGTTCTGCCATTGTTATTCCTTCTTTGTGTCTCACTGAAGCTTTGTATCGGGTAGTAACAGCAACACTGCCTCCACGGTTTCCAGTGGTTCGTATCCATAAGCTTCATGGAAATGTGCAGAGATGTAGACGAAATAAACACACGGCACGGACAACATTAAGGATAAATGGGCCTTAAGCCAGATGTCATATTCCTCTTCAGATTCAGATGAGAAGAATTCAGTGGCTGCTGTTTGATTAATGAAGCTGATTCATACAGGAAATCTGCTTTTTACAGTCTCAATTGAAGGATATAAAGAATGGACTGAAGATATACTTGAAAAAAAATTAGGAAATGTGTGTTTGGTGGATTATTTTTGTTGTAACAATGCTTCTTGGTTTTAAATCTTGTACCACTGGATTTTGATTTGTTGGATAAGCAGCAGAGCTGAGTATGTGGGTTGTGCTGTTAAAAAAATTTGCCAAATCTTCTCATTGGCTGATCACATGCTCCTTACAAATGTGGCAGAGTTTAAAAGGTAATTTAATAGGCTTTACAATCGTATAAGATTTATTACCAAGAAGTATTGTTAAAACAAAGACAAATTTCCTTGCTTATTGTGCTGGTGCATTGATGTGAGGGAAGAATGACTTTCTGTAATAATTTCTCAGCACTTACTCTTTCCAGCTACATGTGTAAAATTTCTGAACTTCTTCTACACATATACAAATGTCCATAGCTGTTGCTGTTAACACAAGGACACTGGACCATCTTGCTCTGGACTCAAACAAGATGAGTTGGGAATTTCTCACAAGAAGTTTTGATGCAGTTAAATAAAAACAACTACAAATTTTAACCAACACCACCAACTCAACTTTTCACACTTCACAACTACAACCAGGAACTGAGAACATGTTTAGAGTTACATAATCCAGGCGATCACAAACAAAACATGAACTCCTTTCTCTCCTGTACGGATGAGGGACTCTGTTTACAGACAGTTTGAAACTGGTCAGACCTGTGCTTATCTAACCTGCTTGAAAACACTGATAACTATCTAGAAAATGCTCCTGACTTTTTAAAAATTTGTTTTCCCCTCAGATCTTCAAGAGACAGATCAAGTCACACTAGAGAAAGAGAGCGCTCTCAGTCTCCGGAGAAAGTAGCTGAAGGTGCAGCAGAGAGCTGGCGTAACAACAAGGCTGAAGGCAAAGATTGGGAGGACTGGGAGAACTCCCCCTCAGCAGACACAGCCAAGGGCAAAGGACGAGAGAGATCCCTTTCCTATGAGCGGGACCGGCGCTCCAGCTCTGAGGAGCGAGAGTCCGGCGAGATATGAACTGGACGTTGCCCTCCAAAGTCTTTCATTTGGATTTATTTTTAGGTAACCAGGAGCATGGAAAGACGAGCGTTTGCTTGAGAGTGTTTCAGCTTTGTATGTGCGTTAATGTCACAAGCAGGACATCTACAGTAGCAGGGGTGGACTTAAGAGGATTAACCTGGGAATGAGGGAACAACTTCAGTGGTGATGGTCAAAAAACATGCAACAAACTTTTATAAGCCTTCATTGTTATGTTAGCGTGTCCTGGAAACAGTATAGTCATTTTTTATGCCATCTTGTTGATTTTATGTACAGTTTCTTTGATGGTGACAAGGGATGAGTGAGTGAGTAAAGAGACACCAGCCCTATGTAGGAATCTCTAATTTTCTGTTTGGCTCACATTAAATGCTGTTATTTTCATCATTACTTGGTTCTTCAAGGTTAAAACTGTTTTTTTCTCTGTTCCTATAGAAGTCTTACCAATTTCTGTATTCATTCACACAGTTTGGGTTCATTGGTGTAACTTAATCCTTGCATCCTCCAGTCATGTCTAAAAATAAGTCTTGAATGATTGGATGAACTGAAGATGTTTGTGTTTTATCTGCTGCCTACAAGCCATAACAATCTCATATGAAAATGTGGTACACATCCTTGAGCTTGACCTTCATTTCAGATGCAGACAAGCTGGTACTTTGAAAATCCACCCTTAAGATGTCATCCAAATGTCCCCTGAATTAATTCTTATATCCTCACTCTCAAAGGTCTAGGAACCTGTGTCCTGTTTGCTGTGAAATGAACTGGTTTTGTTGGAGGAGTCCTCTTTGCTGTGCCATCATGATGTGAATAAAAAAGATTCTGCTACTGTTCCAATACAGTGTGTTTCTTAGGGTTCCTCTCCCTTGTCTTGAAGTTTGGTGTAAAATTAAAGCATTCTTGGCTGGGGAAGTAGAGGTGACACGTTATTATCAACTGAAAAACTAATAAATTGATCCAAGGCATGTTGGGGTGGTTTTTAACCATAATTACTTCTGAAAGCTCTGGTGTCAACATGTGTGGGTTGGTTGGAATGGATGTATGTCGAGCCTTTAAGAATAAATTCATCCTCTGCAGGCTACTTTTTTTGTCTGGATATAATTGTACTGAAATGTCTGCTTATGGTATCTTAAATTCTCCCTTAAAGAATAATCACATTAAAAAGTAAAGCTGGTAATTTATTGTGGAATAATTGATTTTAATGAGATGCTTTATCTTTGTCCAGGAGCCTGAGTACATGCAAATGACCTGCTGCGGTGTCTGCAAATTAATTTCTGACACATTTTTAGGCGACAGCTGCATATGGAATGTCATTAATTACTAAAATGAATAAAATGTTCAGCCAGCACCATACTTGAACTACAAAGACTAGGTTGCAATACCTCTGTCCGCCTGAAGGTGGCAGAAAACACCAGATTACAAACTGTAAACGTAATGACGCAAACTGTCTCACTCCTGTGAACGTAATGGCGTCACACGCTCCTTTGGAAAAGAAGCGCGAGTCGAACTGCATGAAGAAAACAACCGTTTGTTCTGTTGAGGGGTTTCCTTTCTAAAGTAGGGTAGCTGCAAATGTTTGTGGCGTTTTTATGAGGATGTCGTTGCTGAAGCCATTCAGTAAGCTGCCCGGTTTGAACACAGCGAACATTCTGGTGAGTTTATGTTGATTACCCCAAAACATTGACAGCCTCCGAGACACAAACCGAGGACTGCGCCTGGTTGTCTACCGTAAACACAACTGCGCACACCTGCGTGTCTGCTGCTGTTAGAGCTGCTCAACTATTATGAAACTTAATGGGCGACTTCCTTATTCACTATTCTTAGTTCAAACCTATAGGATAGTAATCCTGTGAACTAGTTGTATACAGAGGTTTCATGTCAAGTGCCTCAACAGTAGCCTGATACTGTAGTTTCTCATTCTGATCCTCAAGAAGGGAAGGGTGCAGGGGCGTAGCTGTCATTTTAGAAGTGAAGGGGGCAAGGTGTTAAGATTTCAATAATTTAGCACAGAATATTGTTTAATTTTATTTTTTCTTCACATTTAACAAAGGATCATTGCAGAACACGCTGCTTGCATGCTTAAACCACCAGTCCACCCAGCACCACAGATTGTTACACTTTAATAGTTTAACTTTCTGATTGCCAAGGCCGCTCACTCAGTATCTTCCATGTCCTTGTTTCACTTTATTTCTATAATCTGCCTTATCTCAATCTTTTGAACAGCGGAGGACCACAATTATCTGCTTAGATGACAAACGGCAGAAAGCGATAGACTTAACCACTCATGGTGTGTTCAAGGACAGCTTAAAAAAAAGGTTTTGTAAACTGCTGTTAAACGCGATGAATAGTTAAGAAAAGTGCAGGGGACTGATATAGTACTTGCAGGGATAAAGTTTTATTAATTTGCTTTATTTACAAAAGCATCAACAATCACCGTAAAATATCTCTCAGTTTCTTTCCGTATAAATAATTAATTAAGTTAATAAAAGTTTATGTTGTCAGGTGTCAGATAAATGCATTGTAACCACTGAGGAAAAGTATCATCTAAAAGAAGGACCCCACTGTCCCCAACACGCTTGTGGCCATATAATTAAATACAACTTTAGGTGGCGATAAGAAGTATGGTTTGTGCTCCTGTTATCTATGAAATCAGTGTCTTTTATTGCAAAGTGTTATCATCTCGATTTGTGCTGACTTGTGGTGTTTTTTTCCTCCAGCTGGTGGAGTTTGAGGAGCTGTTTCAGCAGAGTTTGGCCGATGCTCTGGTGGAGGAGACTGCTGTCACTGTAAATGTGTGAGTACTGCTGAAGTAAGCAGCCTGTTCCAGGATAAAGCACCCAACAGGGAACACTACAGAGGATTTTCTTATTAGAACTAAAATAGTTAATATTTTATATCACAGCTCTTTCACCAACTTGTTGTGGAAGTCGATTGTTTGGTGTTGGCTGAACAAATAGTCCCGTTACTTCTCTAGTTTTCTTTGTTAGGATCTGCTGCATAATCCATGAAGTTTTAGAAGACAGTAACAGTATGACTAAATAATAGATATTTATGCAGAGGGGTTTCAGATTTCATAACATCTTGAGCTGTCCTGTAAAACAAACACATGCAAGTTGTAAACACTGGCGTCATGTAGCTCTGCTCACCACTAAACCCAACATAACAAACATGAGAGGCTTCTGTTTGTGACTCCTCCTTGTAATAGGCCTGAAAACAAACATGTTTATTGCACCAATCAGGAGACTAGCAAAGAACCTGCCTCTACCTAAGGAGAATGAGGAGGTTCGTCCGAGGATTGACCTGGTGGTGTTCATCATCAACATGACCTCAGAGCTCAGGTAAGTTTCCAATCTGTACATCTTTGTGTCTCATCTTCTCACCTTGAATATCACATGTATACACCTCAGCTCTTAACTAGGGCTGGACAATTAATCGGATTTTAATCATGATTTCAATTTTGCCATCTGACAATCATAAAAACAATATAATCAAAGAAAAACAATTAATATGCCACACAGTGTAGATGTATGCAAGTTCCTGTGCTTCATAGCTCTTCTGTGTTCCATGTGCAGCCACAGCGAGTGTGTGTGACTTATGTGTATCAATTATACTGCATGTGCCACTCGCTGGTTCTGTAAAGTTGTGTTTAAATCAGTCCTGAAGTTTTTGAATAAATGAATAATTGTGTATATTAATTGTGATTTCAATATCACTTAAAATAATCGGGATTCTTATTTTTACCATAATCGCCCAGCCCTACTCTTAACACTGTCTATTGTAATTGATGGTATCTGACATATTTAAATGTACATCATCCAAAGTCAGTGAAATCTAGAGCACTTTTCATTTCACTCACTGAAAAAAGTTTGAAAACCCATCTACACACTTCAAAGGCACTTTAAGGTCTTTTTTAAAACACTGATCTGGAAATAACTTCACTCCTATGCTGATACCTCTTCAGGTATCATAACCTCCATAGTAAAATGAGGTAATCAACCAAAATATAAGTTACTTCTTATAACCATATGCTAGTTCTTGGGTTCAGGTTGGACTGTCCATGAAAAACACAAAGTTTACTTTTCTTTTGTACATAATGTTTCGTACTCGAGGCTGACACTGGAGCAGGATTAGCAGAGAGACATGAAATTATTGTTGAAGTGTTGTTTCAGACGGAGGCTCTCCACTACCAGAGCTTTGCTGGGTATGAGAGCAGAATGGCTCTGAGCAGGGTTTAATATTCATCCCAGTGTATGAACCCTTCGCTGCTTTCTGTGGATTCAAGAGTGAAACTCCATAGTTTTGTTTTTGAACATTTTTTAGGACACGGGCAGCAGAACTGGGGGCTGAGTCAATAATTTTATGAAGCTCCAAATCATACCTCATCTCATTACTTTGATCTATTAAGAGCAGCTCTATGGACGGATCTGTGTTTTTGTGTATCACCATATGAAGAAATGGATTGTTCAAACACAATAAGACATTGTAGCTCCTGCTTTAACATTTATATCTGTTTTGTCACAGTTTCCAGTCAGCCGAGGCTTCCCTGAAATATTTGGACTCTGGGTTTTTTCTTGGGAAAGTCTGCTTCATGGTCACTAATGGTAGAGTGGAATATTTCTCTCCTTTAAACATCTCTTCCCCCTCCTCCTCTGCCACGTTAATGATAAATGGGGAACAAAGCAGGATACAAGGAGGCTGATATATTTATATGTTTGTGTATTTATTACTCAGGCCTCATTTTTTGCTGTGAAATTGGAAACATTTGTTTCGGTGTGTCTCTGTCTGACCCGCTGCCCCTCTCTTCATCTGTCTTCTGTAGCTCGTAATGCATCAGTCCCCACACAGCGCCTGGACTCTGTCAGGAAGCTGGCAGCATCTCTCCACTGCTCCTTACTGTTTGCAGAGGATCAGGTCTGTATCAGTTGTCACTGAAGTAGTAGCAGCTCATTGCCAATTACTCCCAATCATGTAATGTGTCCACATAATGTCAAGTATATACGTTCAAATACCTGCTTATTTGGCTTTTTGAACATGTTATACCCCTTTATACTAATTAGTGCTTCCATAAATTAACTCAACTTTTTAGTTATAAATGATGGGTATAGCTTTCTATGTGGTGTGTTAAATCTTCCCACACATCTTGACTCCTCATCCTGTGAGTTTGCTCCTGCAGTTTCTGGTTCACCGTGCTGTTGTTGACTACATCTTAAAAAGTGTCCCCAGACTGTTAAAAGTTACCTCTGTGGGATTTTTTCTTCCCCCCAGACACCAGAAGGTGTGACCAATGCTGCAGAGAGGCTTCTGACCATCCTGAAGGTGTCAGCAGGCCTTGTTCCCATGACGACTGCTCTCTACCTGTCCAACTTGACTCGCTGCACCGTGCCCCCAGACATCGACCAGCCGACCTTTGATTAACTCATGTGTCATGTTTTTAGGACTTTTTCATCTTTATATTTATTAACGCCCCAGTCATTTCCTCTTTTTGAAGTCCACAGTTTTTGCCCTCTGCTTTCATTAGTGATGGTTTTTTTCTCAAGTGGTGAACTGATGACTGAGCGACCATCTGTAATAATGTCTCTGATAACAGAACTGAGGATCGTGCATATTGTTATAATGAGGAGGTTTATGACATGAAAAACTTTGTGTCCTGATATGTAAATAGCAGAACAGCAACTCTAATATGTTGCAGCAGAGTTACATTATCTCATTCAGTTTGAGGTTGCTGTTATGTGTACACCATTGATCTGCCATATGTTGCTAGAGACTGAACAGATCAGAGCTATTGTAAATGATATTCGAATGCTGTCACTGTTTCTTTCCTTTTTGTAACAAATAATCAAATGAAATTACTGTATCTTCCTTCAGATTTATTTTTCTGTATTTTCCCTGATGCAGAGAATTTTAGTGCAGTGACCTTTCAAGTAAACTTTTAGCAAAGATTTTGTGTGGTCTGGCTCCAACATGCGCTCCATTATTGTGTTAGGATTCAGGAACTTATACAACCAGCCTCTCTTCTTGCCTTTTGTATTTGTGACTCTAGTTTTTCATTTAGATTATATGTTTGGACAGTGCAGATGTGCACACAACTCACTGTGGAGGCTGGTTTGGTTTCAAGCCCAGCTGGTCCCACTTCAGCCTAAACAGAAGTCTAATCAGCCCAGTTGTAAACACTCGATGATGCTCGTAGCTTCATAATATTTCTGTTTCACTACACAGTTTATAATCACTGCATTGTAGGAGCTACGTCTTGTTTTAATGTTTTGAACTCCACAGACTCTTGTATCATATTTTGACAGCTTTGTATTAAAACTGGCTCAGTAACGAATAAGACAGCTCTTCTTCTGGCTTACAAAGCATTGACAAGAACTGCTCCTGCCTTCCTGGGGTCCCTCACCCTGGTCTACACTCCTCCTCACCCACTACACTCTGCTTGTGAAAGACGCCTGGTGCTCCCAGTCCAGCGCGGCTCCAAATCACTAGCCAGACTCTTCTCCTCTGTTGTGCCTGAATCGAGAGAATTGCCTAACTCTATATGATCCAAAGAGTCCCTTTCTACGTTAAGAGATGTCTGAAAACTCATCTGTTCAGGGAACACCTAAGCTGACCCTTCTCCTTTTTGCCTTCAGGGGTAGAATGAGTCAGAAGGTCTCAGACCTAGCTCTTAGTGAATTTTCAGCACTGATTACTAAATGTTGTTGAAGGTTGAAGTATATTGTTGCAGCAGTTAATTGTGGTTAGTTGGCAATATTATTCTACAACTTTAAAATATCTTGTAACACTTCGTTGCACTAACTAGGTTTTCCCTTTGACTAAAATTCTGGCTTGTGCTGTACGTCGCTTTGGACAAAAGCGTCTGCTAACTAAAACTGTGGAACTGTTGATGATTTGATAGATAGATCAGAAGTAATGTTTTCTGGGGTTGAATAATACATTTTAGAGAATAATGCAATAATATTTTACCTTAATGTCTGGCTCTTCTCTGAGATTTACTTAGGGAAACCTGATGCTCCCAGGAGGAAAAATCAACAAAAACATGTGTCAGCACTGTTCGATTGTCCGACTCCTGAGAGGAAAGGGAGGCAGGGGGGACCGAGGTGTGACCCAAGAGCGTGACCAGAGCTATCGTGTCTAGTGTCACGTCTGCAAGCACAAAACAAACGCTATTATTAGTCCATCATGGCAAATATCCATCATATGAGAAAACCGGACACTGCTTTGACCTGGAGTCATGAAGTGAACTGTTGAGGGGTCAAAGCGAGACTGATTGTTAGAGTAACATCTTTGTCATTTTTAGGCTGTTTTTAATGTATCTTAGTTAATGTAATGGGTGAGTGTGTGTTAATTTAATGGGTGCGTGTCTTCACATCATTTTGTGTAGTGATTTATGCTTTTTCAGTGTTATACCATCGTGGCTTTTATGATGGTATAACACTGGTGGTGATAATGGCAGTGATGGGTGAACAGCCAGTACAAATTCACTTTGTTTCCCATGTTTGGAGTGTTATCAAACGTTTGCACCAGACAAAGAAATGTCATTGGCCTCACAGGGATGTGTTCTTAAACCAAAGTATTAATCATAAGCAGAGACAGATTTCTACATCAAAGTTATTTTGATCCTGAGCGTCTGCACGTAACTGTGAATGAGGGTTTGACCACGAGGGATCATCATCTGTCTGCAGTAGTCCAACAAACAGCTGCCAAATATTTGACCTGTTAATGGCCCTGCTGTAAGCGAGGCTCAATACATTTCAGCACCCAGTCAGATTTATGTTGTGTATCTGGGAGCCACTTAAACACTTTTCATGCATTTTAGGGACTAAATGTATCATTATTTTAAAAATGGCACAAGGATTTTTTATTTCTAATTCAAATTTTCCTCCGCTGTCTATAAGGAGCAAAATCTAGGCCTGAGAGTTAACAACATCACAAATACATGTGTGTTTTTAGTCCCTTTTAAATCGTTGAATGCTTAGAGATTTAACTCTAAACTTTATCCCGGTTGATAAAACCAGGATTTATCTTTTGCACCCATGTGACGGATATGAGCTGTGACAAACACGTCAAAGTTTTGATGCAGAGTAAATACTCAGAAACAAGGATGACTGACCCTGAAAAAGAGGAGGGTCGGAAGTTTACTGGGAGCTACGTGAGTGATAACATCCAAAATATGACTGCTGTGACTGCCAAAGGCCGTGCACCGTCACGTCCACATTACATCAGGTGTTAGCAATTTTTTCAAGATAAGACCGCACATGAGGGTCTGTGAGGACAACAGTGAGGTCGACCAGTTCATCTAGGGTCTTTTGAGGTTTATATGTGCAAGTTTTCATGTTTTCATACAGAACCTGGACCCCCTCCCCCTTTTCCCTTAGCAGACATGTCAGGTGACTTACATAACAGACTCGAAGAGTGTGTGGCTAAATAGACGAGAAACAAAACATTAAGAGCTCTAATAAAACAGAACAAATAGAGTAAAATGGCAGATTATTTATTGGTGAAATTTGAAAAACATTTACAGCATGTGCAAGCCAAGAATTTTACACAGGATTAATCCGAATTATCTAAAACTGATCCTGTTCTTCCTCTTTATGGTGCAGCTCAAATATATAATTCAAACTACAGTTCATCTTTTATAAAGACTGAGACTTGTGACTCCAATATTCAGCCAGTGAAGCCCAGCTCTTTGTAGTTGGCCTCAAGGTCAGCTATGACAACAGCCATCACGTTCCTCAGAGCCTGCTGACCGCCGGCATCGAGTCCCGCCTTCTCCTCCATGACTTTACCAATGACCTCTGCAATCAGCTGAAGAGGAGACACAGGCCAAAACACTTTAAAATAGTCAAACATATGTAGAGAACGTAGAAAAAAAAGGATGCAACCCAAAATATACGAACATGCAAGAATCCTCCTCACCTTGAAGTTGTTGAGAGGGATCTTGTGCTTGTTGGCGTGGCTGTTGGCCAAGGGTTTGAGGATATCAGCGTGGTTACCTTTAGCCTTCAGGAGCTCCCCGAGTTTCTTCAGCACGGTGGCACCGTGGGCAGAAATGGCTGAGTTTCCAGCAAAGTCACCCTGAGCGATGCCTACAAACTTGGGGAACAGCTTTAGGGTGTCTGGGTGCTCTGTGAATAAACTGAAAAAGAAAAAAGAAATGTGTCACAAAAGATAAAACAACTCTGGGACTGTTGCTGTGAACTCAAATAAAAGAAATATAACATAGTCTTGATTTTTCATTTTTGAATCACACAACAGAGAAACAGTACAATTTTAACAGCCAAGAGAAATTATTAAAGCAATCCATCCACATTGTGTCTCATAAAAGCTTTAACTCCACCTTTACACTCTTTCTCTTCCTTACAGGAAAGTAATCTTATCTTAGTGAGTCACTGACCGGGTCAAAACCATGTTTCCGTGGGCAGAATAGTCTGCTTCCACTGGACCCCAGAACTTCAGAACTGTGTCAAAATCTGCCATGATCTGAGGGGACAAAAGGTCAGTTCAGAACAAAAATGACAAAACAATAACCTGAGATTTTTTTTTTCACAGACTTGAGAAAAAAAACAGCAGACATTGCACTTGGTGGTTTTGATACAGCCAAGCTGTTTTCAGGGGAAACACGTACAAGATAAAGGCAGAAAAATGACCTCAGCTGCCCTCTGTGTCTGCACCGTTTCCTCAGTGTAGTTTTGGTCACATAGACAAAAACTGGACTTTATTTTGTTGTTGCTTAGGATAGATGATGTTATAAACCCCAAAAAGGTGTTTTCTGCACTCAACAAAGCTGAACTGGGGTGTAATTTTCTAATGCAGCAGTTTTAACAGAGCAGCATTTTCTCATTTGAACATTTTCTCATTTCTCTGCTGCCTAAATTTGTGATAAATGAAAAAATAAAGTGAAGTATACTGACTCATTCTGAATATTGTCTGCTTTTATCAGCCCATTATGTCTCTTTTATTGCTTTTATTCTCTCTAAGTGCCCTGAGTCAACACATTAAATCAGTTATTTTGCCTGTATAATATCCTAAAAACAAGAAGCAGCACCTACCTGCAGAGTGGTCAAATATCCTGTGTAATAATAGGCGATTCTTTTTTGGTCTGACCATCAGAGTTGATCTTTTATACTCCTTTGTCCTGTCATCAAATTATTTCAGCCCTCCCATCTGTCTCATTCGATGTCAACAACACCTCTCA
This sequence comes from Halichoeres trimaculatus, assembly GCF_033239565.1. NCBI lineage: Eukaryota > Metazoa > Chordata > Actinopteri > Labriformes > Labridae > Halichoeres > Halichoeres trimaculatus. The sequence continues at coordinate 32,764,287 of NW_027437180.1, read as the reverse complement.
ACTTATTCTGGAAAAAATTTGGCTCAGTCTGAAATGCCACTTGTATTATGTTATTTTTGGATTTGTGGTTTCAACTCATTGAGTCTTTCTCTGACCTGCATGATCACAATTGACAGAAAGTTTACTGATATTTTCTCTGGAGACTAACAAATGAATTACCAGGGTGAAACACTATTTTCAGGATACAGTCCAAGAATGATCAGGGGCATCTCCATGGGGTGGTCAGGGGCCCTCCTAAAATTTGACTGGTCACCCAAAAGTCCGAGATAATGGTTGGGTATTTGCTTTGTGCTTTGACAGGCTGCTAGTAGCTTTATTTTGCATTTAAATGTAATATTTTTTGTTTTCATTCAACTGCAAATTATGACTTTAAACAGGCATCATATTCAAGCTAAGACTTGTATGTTGCTGCTTTGTTGGGTTACTTTTGAAACTCAAACACAAAAATACACAGGTATAAAACATTTCTTGAACTTTGTGGGTCAACTTTATTATCCCCCAAAGGAAATTTAGATGTTTTTGTGTGAGGAGATAAAGTTTAAAAAGTGGGGTACAGATGTCAATTTGGGCCTTGCACAGATCAGTGTCCTGTTTTCATTAACCACCTTTGCCCAACCAGTGAAAATCTAGTTTTTTATTTTACTTTTACATATTGTTCTTGGGTAACATCAAATATACTGTTTTATATTATGTTATTCATTATATTCCCTTTGCCTTATTCACTTTGCTGCTGTAAAACTGTAAATTTCCATGTTGTGAGACAATTAAAGTACTTTCTTATCTTATCTTATTACCGGTGATTGTTTTCTTCAGTATGAACTCTGATATTTCACCTGGTGGACAATACAATGTATTTGACTCTGATTTCAATTCACAGTTTTTAAGTTTCCCTCCTGCATATTCATATAGGCTAAATGAAGATTGTTGGGTGCATTCACTCCAAATAAATATTCTTCACTTGCGCTATACATAAATGTTTGGTCTTAAGTTGTGGATACAGAATAATATTTTGTATTTGTCTTGCTTTGTAAAACTCTCTTCGAAAGTTTTATAGTATGACCATGGATTTTAAAATTCTGAGTTTGTGTAAAATTGTGCTCAGTGACATAAAGGTCTCCTCTAAAATTAATGGTAAGCGTGTGAAAGGTAAGCCCCTCCCCTTTCCAGCGATGATTGGTTCAAACTACAGCTCCGCGCGGGCTTCTGTCCAATAACGGCTTCAGCTTGCGTCACGTGGTACTGGGAATCCGGAAATCAGGAGTTAAAGTGAAACAGCTGATAAAGAAATTGGGTTCAAAGTTGCCTAAAGTTTATTGAGCGGTCCGTTTTTTTTATTTTCGGATTCAATAATAGGTTGCTACACGGAAACGGTTTTCAGGATGATGCAAGCTTTGAGAGGCGTCAGATATCTGCAGAGCCGGACGATCACGCAAGCAAGTAAGCTAACTCTGAGTTCAACTGTCTACAATGTGTGTTTGGTAGTTTGTGTTTACAAAACTGAGATGATTACCAGATTGGAAAATGATTGCAGATTCGAAAACAATTCTCCAAGTTATGCAAGTGTTCATTGTAGCTGCATTAAACGCCTCAGTGCTGTCAATGAAAGCTCAACACTGAACACAGCAATGAGGGGACTTTCAATGAGCACAACCATGACAAAGGGGGCAGATCAAACTTTGATTCACATTTATATAAAGTAAATGGAATATATACAAATTATGGATTGAATGCAAAGCAACAAAACGCGACAGTGAGTCTGAAAAGCTTTAACCGATATCACTCACTTTGCAATAAAGTACTGTGTACACATACACAGATACAATAGAAAACAGAGTTTTGGATGTATTTTTAAGACCAGTGTTTGCTGTTTTCTTTATATATTGCACAATTTAACCTAAATATGTAATTATTTTTGAAAAAGTCTTTTTCTATCTTTTATACATACATTTACAAAAAATATTCTATTAATAGTAAATTTATTCTATTTATTACTTTAGATATTATTAGGCTATTACATTTTTTATGCTGTAGTTGAGCTTCCTTACTCTTAATATTGCCTTTTGCAGCATGGGTCCAAGAGGACTGAAATTTAATCTGTGCTGTATGCCAAGTATGTATAGTATATTTGACAATAAAGCTGACTTAGACTTTTTTTTTTTTTTTTACTTTGACTTAGTTTAGACCCCCTTTTAGTTTTGATATTTAGTGTTGAAAAAAATGAAAGCACAGTCAAATTTCTTGTGTTTTTTGGAAGATATTTCTGATTCTAATTAATGTCAAAATAAGTTTGTTTCATTATTAAAAATTATTTCATGTTAAAAACAAGAAAGAAAAAGTCAAATGTGGGGATGAAATAATCATTTTTTAAAATTTGCAAACATAGTTCATAAATCTCACTATCCTTGTTTGAAATTTAACTTGCTGACTAAGGTTCAATTATTTTAAACTCCAATAACTTAGTTTGTACCAATAGAATAATGAAAATTGGAGTCAATCTCTTTTTTTTTCAAAAGATGAAATTTTCAATTTGTAATTTCCATTTTTTTTCCTTTAATATTATTTCATCAAAAGTAACCAAACTGCCTAAAAAACAGCTTTTCTCAGCACTTGGATAAGCTATCATGGCTTTTCCAAGTGTCAGTTACTTTGCTGATTTAAACGTAGCTGAGATAAAAGGTAGCATCAGAAAGTAGATAAAAGATTTAATATTCTCTATAGAATATTGTTAAATCAGAGTGTGTTTTGTGTTGTAGTGTCAGAGCTCTCTGTGCCGGTCCCATGGGGAGAGATCAAGGGTCGAGTCTGGGGTCCTGATCATGGCCACCCTGTGCTGTGCCTGCATGGCTGGGCCGACAACTGCGGTTCATTCAACACCCTCATCCCACTACTACCCAAAGGTAAACACAGGAATGAACTCATTCACAGATTAAAACTGCTCAGAAGAACGTCACGCTTAAAACAGTTATGCATACCTTTCCTAACTTTCTCTTGTCTGTTATTTTTGTGCACAAGTAACGTTAAACTGATCCTGCAGTCGGTCACGGTGCAAATAAATTTCTGAAAGTGAACAGGGTTTTTGTAATGTGTCCGTTTTATTAAGCCTTTACATTTACCAATCAGTTGGCTCTTTACATCTTTGTTTCATGATGAATCTCTAATACTTGTGGCAAATTACAAGGGTTTACAATAGAAAAAATGTATCATCCCACGTTTCCTGCCTTCTGCCTTTAAACTAACTTCAGAACAACCCATCTTGAGTCTTTGGCTCAGGGGTTTAGTCTCACACTTTATGTACAGACGCTTGAGACTTTGTCCCTCTTTGTCTATCAGAGTGCAGATACGTGGCGGTGGACCTGCCAGGTCATGGTCAGTCCTCACATCGTCATCCTGGAGTTTTCTACGCCTTTCCCTCCTATGTAATGGACGTACGCAGAGTCGTTGAGGGTGAGATTCAGTTGAAGAAGTATTGTATCACAGCTCTGCTGCATCTGTAATGCAGTTTACACACAGCAGTGATTTTATTTTTCAACTATAAACAGTGCTTTTATTCTTTTGTGTGATACTCGAGCTGGCTAATGATCTGTGAAATGAACTCCCACAGCTCTGCAGTGGAGCAAATTCTCCATCATAGGCCACAGCATGGGTGAGTGCAACTTTATCGTAGAATGACACCAACTTAGAGTTTATTTCAAACATTTGTTGTTTTTTATGTCATATTTATGTGAACATTTCTCTTTATATTGCAGGGGGTAATATTGCTGGAATGGTACGTGATTGAGTTGTGTCTGACTGCTTCTGCTGACTATTTTCACATCATGTACTGACTCTGAAGAGGCTCTTTAACTCCACTGTGTGTGTTACTCCCTGTTGTGTGCACCACAGTTCAGTGCATTGTATCCTGAGATGGTGGATGCTGTCGTGCTGCTGGACTCTTTTGGATTCTTACCTACAGATCAGGTACAGTTTTTGCCACAGTCACAAGAGGGTCTCGCTTTTTTGACTGTGCTTTAAAAGCTTACTTTATTTTACCATCCACATTGAGCTATCTGAAAGGACACACAAAAAAACCTCTTGGCAAACTTAAATCAGAACACACGCATATACGAGCTCAAAGTGGAGATACTTGTTTCAGCTGGAGGAGGCTGGTTGAATCTCTGAACGTTGCACGAAGGACACATTAAGTGACGTGGAAGAAAAAAAATTGAAGGGGCCTGTAAAACTTGTGCAAAACTGTAATTGTCAGTATTTCACTCGCACAGAACAATCACTCTAAAGGGAGGTTTTATGAATTCATTTTGAGCTTTAAACATGAAGATTTTAAATCTGTTCTGGTCTGTCCGCCCAGTTTTTAACAAAAAAGACATTTGAAGAGAACAATTTGTACAGGAGAAGCTCTAGTCAAATATTTCACCTGTAACTTACTTTGGACAGTTTGAGAGGTTGTTGCAGGTTCAGCCTTCTCCGGGTCAGTAACTCATCTCAACTCATCAGCCGATGTTGCTTTGACCAGACACATCTTCTCCAAGGGAGAGAAGAGGCAGATTGGGAGCTGCAGTCTAATTTTCATCAGCCATCCTGAGACCTTGATAGCCTACATTTGCCTCAGTACAGCCTGCTGAGAGTCGTGACCAACTGCAAAGTGGAATACAGAATAAAAATAAAAAGAACAAACCATTTCCACGAGAAAACTTAGCTTTGGTTCTTATTTCAGCTAAGGGCTAGAGTTAGGCACACCTGTCCAACTGCTTTGTTAATGCAAATTTCTCATCAGCCAATCACATGGCAGCAACTTAATGCATTAAGGCATGTAGACATGGTCAAGACAATCTGCTGCAGTTCAAACCGAGCATCAGAATGGGGAAGAAAGGTGATTTAAGTGACTTTGAACAAGGCATGGTTGTTGGTGCCAGACGAGCTGGTCTGAGTATTTAAGAAACTGCTGATCTACTGGGATTTTCACTCACAACCATCTCTAGGGTTTACAGAGAATGGTCCCAAAAAGAGAAAATATCCAGTGAGCGGCAGTTCTGTGGGCCAAAATGCCTTGTTGATGCCAGAGGTCAGAGGAGAATGGACAGACTGGTTGGAGCTGATAGAAAGGCAACAGTAACTCAAATAACCACTGGTTACAACCGAGGTCTGCAGAAGAGCATCTCTGAACACACAACACGTCCAACCTTGAGGCAGATGGACTACAGCAGCAGAAGGCCACACCGGGTGACCCTCCTGTCAGTTGAGAACAGGAAACTGAGGCTACAATTCACACAGCAACACCAAAACTGGACAATAGAAGATTGGAAGAACATTGCCTGGTCTGATGAGTCTGGATTTCTGCTGCCACATTTGGATGGTCGAGTCAGAATTTGGCATTAGCAACATGAAAGCATGGATCCATCCTGTCTTGTATCAACAGTTCAGGCTCCTGCTGGTGGTGTAATGGTGTGGGGGATATCTTCTTGGCTCACTTTGGGCCCCTTAGTACCAACTGAGCATGGTTTAAAGTCCACAGCCTACCTGAGTATTGTTGCTGACCATGTCCATCCCTTTGTGACCACAGTGTACCCATCTTCTGATGGCTACTTCCAGCAGGATAACGCGCCATGTCATAAATCATCTCAGACTGGTTTCTTCAACATGACAATGAGTTCCCTGTACTCAAATGACCTCCACAGTCACCAGATCTCAATCTAATAGAGCACCTTTGGGATGTGGTGGAGCGGGAGATTCTCATCATGGATGTTCAGCCGACAAATCTGCAGCAACTGCGTGATGCTATCATGTCAATATGGACCAAACTCTCTGAGGAATGTTTCCAGTAACTTGTTGAATCTATGGTTTGACATTCCAGGGTTTATTAAAAATGTCATTCTGTCATAGAATTCACATATGCAGTGTAAAAACTCTCTCCAGTGGCTTTAAACTATTTGCCTCATATTTTCTTTCTTCCATTTTTCAGAACGAGATTCCTGGAGTGATGAGGCAGGGCATGGACGAGTTGCTTCAGTATGAAAAAAAGTCAGAGGAGGACAAGAGAAGAGTTTACACATATGAAAAGGCATTTGAGAGGTGCTTCACCATCATTTTTCTGGTTCCTTCACTCAGCACCCACTCAAACCAAACCTCATTAGCTGATGTTAACTAAAAGCACTTTATTTTTTTGCTTTCAGGCTTTTGGCTGCAAACCCAGAGCTGTCAGAACAGTCTGTGCACGTCCTCTTAGAGCGAGGTCTAGTTCAAGTGGAAGGAGGTACATCTTCATCTTCCTCTCCTCTGCTTTATGTTTGTAACGAGCTCTGCTCACAGCACAAAATCCAGTCCCTCTCTGAATAATTTCACTCTTATGTTGAAGATAAATTTCTCTTTTGCAGGAGTGATGTTCTCACGTGACTTTCGTATTAATCTGGTGAGCTACTGATGAGCTGCACAGAATTATCACCTTTCTTTTTAGTGTTTTCTAAATAATGAATGCATTGTATGTATAAATGCATGTAGCTCTTATAATGTAGAGTATGTGTTTGCAGAGAAACATAGCCCGCTTAACTTGGGATCAGTGTCTGGAGGCGCAGTCCAGGATAACGGCGTCTCTTCTTCTTGTTCTGTGAGACATTTTCTAACCTCAGATTTTCATTACCTGTACTAAATTCTTGCACTTAACCATACAGTTCAAAGTAAATTAACACTTTTCTTTGTCTTTTTAGAGCAGAAAATGGCTTTGAGAAAAAATATATGAAACCACACCAACATGAACTCGTCGCAGCTTTTCTCCAGGCCTATAGAGACAGAAATGTGAGTGTACTTTCACAGTCTGTTGGTGCAAAGTAGGTGCGTTTGCATCCCTGTGTTTATTTTTAGCTTTTAAGCCTGTGTGTGTAATTGTGCCTAGTAGACAGACAGACAGCTGCACAGATGCAAAGTAGCAGTGCTGCATGAGCCCAGTGTCTCAAAGGCAGCAGAAATGTTCATAGCTGAGAACTTCAACACTGACCTACATACTGGAACTTGGTCAAATGCTGCAGATAGAGCAGAGGAAACACAGAGTGCACAAAGTGTACTTCACCGGTGAGGATTTCTTTACAAGTCAGGGCAACAAAAAAAAAACAGCTGCAGGTTTGACTTTCATTTTGAACATCCCTGGTAGCAGATATAAAACTGTTTTTTCTCAAGCTTTCATCAATATTTTTGTTCAGCTCTGCCTGATTTTTGTGAAACTGGTCGGAGAGCCAGCATGAAAGCTCATGTATCAACTGTAGACTGTACATAGAGTGGACAGCATGGCTCCACTATTTACCATTGTACGGTTTTGAAGCCAAAAAACCCCCGTCACAGGCGCCGCCATTGGCAGCCAGGGTCTGCACAGTAGAGGCTTTGAGGGATTCAGAGAGAAACTGAGGGGAGCTGGGTGATGAAAATTCTAATCATTTTTTTTTTTAATTCAAGAGTCTAATCTCCTCTTGGCTCTACACAAAAATGGCTGCTGTCAGTCATCATTTATCTGGACATAAAGCTTTGTTTCTAACCTCTTATAACTAAGGAAATGAAACTTTTCAGAAAATAGAGGACTTGAATACAAGGCAGCCAAATGAAATCTTCAAATCACCACAACAATCAGATGTGAGAAACATTTCTACGGGGTGTATTAATTTTTAAAGTTTGACCACAGCTCATCTGGAATGACTGGGAGATGGATTTTTTTTACCTATGCTGCAACCAACCACCAGGGGGCGCAGTTTTGTGGCGCCCTCACCTCAAGCTGAGCAAGACAAACAATTTTCTTTTTACTTACAGTCTATGGTTTCAACAGCTCTGTGTTGAGCTTATCTTAAGGAAGTCTGACCCAAACTGTGTGGTGCTCCGATTGTACACAAGAAAGCTGCTTTTTGATTTATTTTACATGTTGGTCCCCCTGAGATTGAAAACCTCGTTTTTAAGGGAGACCTGGCCAAGGCAGGCAGCAAAAACACAGTTACTGACAGAAATACAAAGAGAGACTAAGTACATTTTACAAAACATAACATTATGGATTAAAAATTGGACCATCAACGAGTCATAACTTGGGTTCACTTGTTCAAACAGTTGAGCTTAAACATCAACATCCCATTTTCAACTTTAAAACATTCAAGGACACCAGCCCCTGGAGCTTTAAGTCATAAGTCTAAGTCAAGTCAAAAAGCCTTTTACCAATTTCTGTCTGAGCATTTAGGACTGAGATCATAGAGAGGTCCTGAGAATGCAGAGAAAACTGTCCAGGAGTTCTCTACCTGATAAAAACACATAAATAGAGAGGAAGTAGACCAAGACTTGCCTTATAGATAAAGATGTGCCGGTGTATGAGCCTGTGGGTTGCGGAAGTGGGCCACCCAACCTGTGAGGACAACTCACAATGTTGAGTCAGAGCTTTTCAATTTACAGTGAAGCTCAAGGGTGCATAGTTGGCAGTATCAACCATATGGAGACACTTTATAGAGGCGTGCGTGTACGAAAGATCACCATCATTTAAAACAGTCTTTGAAAAAGTCGCAGCAACAAGCTACAACTTTCAGAGAGCGCAGAGCTCCACCAACCATATTGTGATAGTCACGCAACACTTGAGTCCTACTTTAATGTTATACTCCCTTTCAGCAGACTGTCTGCTACAATTTGGTGTTAGTTGCAGGTTTTTACCATAATTTGTTACTTGACTGTGTTGAAAATTATGATGACCCAGTACATATTTCATATTCTGGATATTAGTATCCAGAATATTACCAGGATCTGGATCGTATTTTTTTGTTTTGCAAAGCAATCTGACCATTTATCGTGGAGTTAAGAAACCGGCCCTATCTCACAATGATAAAGAATCCTTAAAAAAAGACCTGGATCCAGACGGTGATCTGGATCACCTCCAAAATTTAATCACTTCATCACCCCAGGGGTTAAAAACCTGTGCCACAACATGTAACATCATCCAAATTTAACTTTACCAACATTATCTATCCTTCATCTTTCTCGTTGTTATTTGACACCACTTTGCGAAACCAACTGCAAAGCCACTGTACAGTTCTTATGGTCTAAATGTTAAACTTAATCAACCTTGACATTTTTCTTTTTTTCTTTTCAGCACACTGTAGTGACGGTACCAGGTGATCACCACGTCCACCTGAACAGCCCTGAAGTTGTGGCCCCACTTGTGTCTGACTTCCTACAGACAAAAGTGCTGTCTCAGTCTGATAGTACCACAGATGACAAGAGCTCAAGGTTATAGAGGAGTTCAAACAAGAATCAACTTTGCCTTACGCACAAGACTAACTTCAACAAACTATTAAATTCATGAACTTACACTGCACTGTTTACACTCCTTTTAGAGTGAAGATCTAAACCAGCCAACCTGCTGCTTCGACTCCTTTATTTAAGTATGATTTTAAAGCTTTTGTCCTTTACAGTGACCACTGTTGTAGACCATTTTTCAAAATGTGTGTACGATAGTAAAAGTTGTGTTGAGCGACATGAACAGATGTGTTGGTTTTTATCTTTCATCTTTCACTTGAACAAAGAGTTTTACAGCTAGGGACAAATCATTTAGCAAACTTCTATCAAGTTTTATTTAATGGCAAAGGTAAAAGCAGGGCTGCTACGTGGTGAAGTTTGTAATTAGACTAAAAATACACTTCTAGGGAATCTATGTAATCATCAGAGGAAAGAGCCTTGGATAAATACACCCATTCAAGCCTGAACAGAATTATTCTAAATAAATTTAAAAGTTATAATCCTCTACTTTTAGATGTGTACACTAATGTTAAAATCTAGCCCTTATATTTTATGGTATGTGACCTCATTAAAAAGTGCCAGATTGATTGTTTTTAAGCCATTCTTTGGTTAGAAGTGCAACAAAACAGTTTTTTCCATGATTGAATAAACACAGTTTCATTGACTCATTGTGTCAAAACAAACCTCTGAACTGCTGGTCTGCTTGAATTGCTCTTTCTGTGACTTCTTGTCTTGCATTGTCAGTTTTTTTTAAAGCTCCTGACTGAACCCTGCTCTTGGCTTGTTGCCTTGTACCTGCTGTCTTTGAGGAATGTTTGAAATGCACTGCATGTCTGATGTCTTACGATGTCTGTTGCCTTGTGTTAATATTTTATTAGCTGCACACTCTCTGAAGTCTCTGTCCTCATGTTTCATCTCAGAAGTAAGTGAGAGGACAGAGTGTGTGCTTGGAGGGAAAATATCTGATAAGTCGTATTTTGTCGTGTGATAAAGTGGAGAATAACCTGACCACATTTGGAAACTGTGTGCTTGTGTCTTCTTCACAGCTGACAGTTTCTTTTGTCAGAAGTAAGAAGCAGAAATCTGATGTTTCCTGACCATATATTCAGGTCTATACAGATGTACACTGTAGATTGATTGAGTCTGGAGTATGTATTTATCATCAAAGTGAAATACATTTTGAAGATTTGTTTACAGGAGGCTGACCTGTTTTCATTAGCAAGGTAAAAATACAAGACTTTTTGATTTAAAATATGCATGCTTTTAGATACACAAAAATGTAATGTCAATGGTAAACTAAATTTTACAGCTAACAGACTCCTCCTTGAGGAAGAGGATTACAGCTGCAATAATCCACAATTAAGGTTTGCAGAAAAAAATAAATGAATAGATAAATAAGTCAGATCAAAACAAGGACAGATTCTACCACCAGTGGGAGTTGAAAACTCAATAAACCAACAAACCATAACGTTATAACTTATTAAAGACATAATTTAAAGTAGCAGATTAGCAGTAATTAAAGAGCCCTTAAAGAGAAAGACTCTCTGATTATAAACTGGCTGTTGAAACTGTTTGATATAGAAATCAGTGGTTAGAGAGATCCCAGAGGGTCTGTAGGCCCTGCGACACAGGAAAGGTAGAAGCTGAGATCCATTCCCTCATCATCTGTCCAAATTATAAAAGCAAAAGAGACATATTTTCCCCTAAATTTACAAATTTATGCCCCGAATTTCTTAATCACTCCAAAAAGGAACAGATCCAGAAGATTCTGGGTGAAGAGAGAGCCACTGTTCAGCTGTCAGCCCAGTATGTGACAGCTTGTCACAGAGTTAGACAGGCTTCTGTGAAAGACAGTTAATAAGGTGCTATTACGTAACGAAAAACATCTATGCCCATGTGAATATAGGTCATTGTTCGTTTTTTTTTAATTATTATTTTATTGTAGTATTATTTGATTGATTTGATTTGATTTGTACAATGGCTTTGGCAACATGTTAAAAAACACTTAATGCCAATAAAGGTTATTTTGAATTTGAATGTCTTTGTTATTCAACTTAAGTTAATCAGGTTTCTCCTCCATAAGTTCTTGTTTCTCAAAATACCCCTGATTATGCATGATTCTATAGTAAAGGCGGGCAATACTGGGAATTTTAGTACCGATCTGATACCAAGTAAATACAGGGCCAGTATCCTTCAGCTTCCTTCAGCAGCAGACTCAGACTCCCACCCTGCAAGATGGAGCGCCACCGCAGGTCATTCCTCCCTTCTGCAAAAAGACTTTATAACAAACAAACCTGAACTCACACCATGACATCAAGCATTTAATAAATACATGCCTTTTGGCACCGCATTCCAGTACTCACTGTAAATTCTCATTGTCAAGTGCTTTTCATTTTCATTCTCCAGAACCAATCTTGTATATATACCTCACTCCTAATATAAATATGTAAATAGTAATGTTGTTTTTCTACTTTTCTATACCTCTTGTATTCTTTACATTTCTTCAAATTTTTAATTTTATATTCTATTATCATTATTCTATTTTTATTGTTATTTCATTACTGCACTTTTTTTTGAGCTGCTGTGGCAAAAAAAATTCCCCCAAAGAATATTCTATTCTATTCTATTCTATTCTGTTCTATTCTATTGCTGATACAGATACTGAAACCGATACTTATTAATATTCAAGGTTGATGTATCATCAAGCTACAGACCTTTAGGTGTTTTTGTGATTTTTTCTTCTTTTGATTATGTTGCTAAAACCTAGGACAGAATTTCAGCAACGTTTGAAGGTGACTACAAATAATTTAAGTGTCATAATAAACATTTATGTTCAGAAACAATACAACGAACAAATTTTGCCCTAAACATTATTGTGTGAAATTTTTTTCTTGAGAAAACAAAGTGCAAAAAATTACCACTTTTAGGTACAATTAAACAAAATCTTTTTTGAGGTATAGCGTTGAAGACTACAATACCAAAAAGATAAATTTAAAAAAAGTTCTCCTATTACTGCACTCATTTTTTAAAATAGTAAAGTATAAAGAAGAAAAGGTTGCCACTTTCATAAAACCGCTGCAGTGGGTGCATGCAGGAGAAAAAATTAAACTAGAGTATCTTTCTTTTTACACTAGTCTCATTCGATATCAATACCAACCTTGGTGTTAATACTTATATTTTGATTGATCCGCCCACCTCTACTTAATAGCCTTGTATTTTATGGGTAGGGTCACAAAATAGCGAATGGAGAAATTGGTTGAATGATCTAAACTCAATCTTTGTACAAGACAGTTTACAGCCCAAGCGGCCACACGAGGAACTGCAGGTCATGCGCCTCATTTGCCGCTCGGGCTGTGTGACCCGCGCTTCCTGGAAGTCAACGCTGAGGGAGGAAACGACCCTCAGGACAGAGTCCATGCCAATTCCGGCTGCAGACGCCGGAGAGCACGAAAGTTTGGAGGAGTAATGTGCTGCTAAGACTTGGCTTTCAGTGCTTAGGATTTAGGACTGTAGGCAACACTGCAAACGTTTCACGATTTGCTACATCAACAATGAACAAAGAAGGTAAAAATGCAAGCTCTGCACGGCTAACAGCCTGTTTGGATCGTACAACAGGGGAGACATTAAAATGCTGCAGTATGTTTGAGGCTTGCTCAGTGTTGTCTGTTGGTTAACTGTTAGTCTGAAGATGATTTTGTTTGATGGTCACTTTGAAGTGTGCTGCTGTAGTTTCAGATTTGTCTATACCGGTCCCATGGGGTCAGATCAGAGGCAGAGTCTGGGGTCCTGATCACGGTTATCCTGTGCTGTGCCTGCACGGCTGGGCTGACAACTGTGGTTCATTCAACACCCTCATCCCACAACTGCCTACAGGTAAACAATGATCCTGTAAACAAAACATGCCCCAAAGTATCTAGTTTAAAATCTAGTTTTTAAACCAGAATCCATAGCTCTGTGTGTCACCCGTTGATATAACTGTATACTGAATATTTCAGGGGTTGTGATTAGAGAAACATTTCCAGATAAGTTTAAAACAGAAAAAAAAGGAGAAGCCCTTTTTATCAAAGAATCTGGTTACCACTGACCAATATGTTCATTTTTTCTTTTACTTGATCAATTTAAATTATATTTTTAATAAGAATAAGCTCAGTTGAAACATAGTGGTTAGCTTGATTTAGCCTTAAGAGAAAAAAAGTCAACTTTTCTGTCATCTAGCAACTAAACATTGACCAGCATTAAACAATGAGTATCTACAAACTCTCAGGAACATCAGGAGCTGGTGCAGAAGTTTGTCAATTATTTACTGAGTCACTTGAAATGGTCACAGTGACTATGTCACATTCACCTTCAGCAGATTTTGATGTTTTGGCAACAAAACACCTTTACATGATAAAACTTAAAACTGTAAATGAATGATTAAATTTGGGCTCAAAATGATAATTTCTTTAATGCTTCTTCACTGAGGTGGTAAAGTTGTAGCTTTTCATTGGGGATGGGTACCGACCAAGGTTATAATAGTTAACGAAAACAAAACTAAAAAGGAAAACTAAAATCTAAAACACATTGCAGTTAACTCAAACTAATAAAAACAAGAAAAGAAAACAAAAACGATAAGTTAACTCAAACTGTATCTCATGTTCACAAAACTAACTGAAACTAACCAAAATTGAAGACAAAATGTCCTTAGTTATAGTTTTTGACAATATTAATAGCCTTTAGGATTTAAATTAATCCCACACATTTTCCTAACCAATTTTATGACAGTTTTCGGCAGTTGTCAGCGCTGTACGACACTGTGCCCTGTGCTGCGACGAAACGTAGTGGCGCAATGAACTAGAGCATCTGTAATAGTTTAATTTCATGTGAGTCTGACTTATTGTTACAGAGTCCAAGTTTCTAATTATTAAAGCTCATATTATATTGTTTTATATAATTTATGTTTATATTTAGTTTATATTATTTTCTTGTGTTTAAGGCAGCAGCCAACAGTTCAGTATCAGCATTGACTGAGCAGTGAGCACTGTGTTGAACTGGAAAATAAACAGTATTAAAAAATATTTACTCTGACTTTTTGAATCCTGCACCTGGTTAATAAGGTATGAAAAAACTAAAACTTAACTAAAACTAAACTAAAAGTAAACCTTGTTGCAAAAATCAAAACTAAATAAAAACTAGAATGCCTGCTCCAAAACTAATTAAAACTACACTGTATTTTTGAGGGGGGTAAAATGCAACAATTTCAGGATCCTAAAAACCGATTTGGTTGAACTAATCAAGATTTTTACAGATTTCTGCAACTTTGACACTATTTAGAAAAAGGAACAAAAAAGGAAGAATTGCAGCAAACAAATCTGGGTTTAGTGAAAAATTTTTTACTCAGCTATAAGTCAGACCCTGGACGTGGAAACATATCAAAAATATACAAAGTGTTGCAAGTGCTGGTAAGGGAGGATACTGTTTATATGAAGGAGAAATGGGAGAAAGAAAGTAACATAAAGATGCATATAGAAACATGGGAGAAAATAATTCTACAACAATGGAAGAGCAAATCTGCTATGTCTTGGAGAGAATTTTGGTGGAAAAGTGTAGTTAGGTTTTTTAAGGTTCCAACTCAGAAGAGTGCTCTTGGAGGGACTACATCCTGCTTGAGAGCTTGTGGCGAGAGCAAGGCAACACATTTTCATGTGTTTTGGGACTGCTCGGTCATTTCAAAATTCTGGGAAGAAATTAAATTGAATATGGAGAAGATTATGAAAGTAGTGATCCCTTCAGGTTTCATGACCCTATACCTCGGACTAAGACCGGACTCTGTGAAGGGACCTGAAAACAAATATATGCACAATATCTTAACACTAGCAAGTAAGAAAGCAATAACAAGGAAATGGCTGGTAAGAGACTCCCCTACAGTTGACGATTGGATCAAAGTGGTTCAGGATATTTTTTTTATTAATATTATTGTTGTTATTATTATTATATTATTCACTTAGTTTATTATTATAATTGTTGTCGTTATAATTTATAATTTTACTTTTTTATTTATAATTTTTTAGTTTTAGTTTTTTATTATTATTATTTGTTTTTTTGTTTTTATTTTATGTTCTGATGATAAAGACAATATGTTTACAAAGTATATACACAAAAGTAAATGATACATGTATGTGCTGTGTCTTAAAATAAAAAAAGTTTAATAGAAAAAAAAAAACAAAAAACTACACTGTAATGGAAAAAAAATGTCAAAACTAACTCAAACTAAACTGTAATGACAAATCCAAAACTATTTTAACCTTGGTACCGACCAAATTCTGTAAAAAGTACCGGATACTGATTCTGGTAAAATTGAAAGGTACCATGTTTAGGTACCTAACCACATCCTTGTGACTGTGAGGGAGTGGAAGAGAAGGTGATTTTCCATGCTAGACATGAATATAACATTGCAAGGTTATATATTGAAGCCTAAAATTGTTAAATTGGAAAAACTTTGAGATTTTATTATTAATAAAAGTTACATTTTTTATCACATAAACACAAAAAAGTACCGAAAATTGGTACCGTTGAGTACCGATGCCGATTGCCAGGTACCGGGCATCGGTACCGTATTGTTTCAAATGTGAGAGGTACCCATCCCTACTTTTCAGAACATCCTCTTTCTTTCACTTGCTTCTGAACTTGCTCCTCGATCATAGCTCCTCCGATCAATCTCCTCCATCCTCTCTCCTCTGAGCGCAATTATTGCTTTGGGACAGTCTTCAAAATGGCGACTGGGAAACTACTTCCGATGTCGTGGAGGAGATAGGACAGAGGAAGCACAAAGTTAACACATTGAGACGCACCCTCTGTCTCCTGGATCCTGTCTGCTCACAGCAGGTGAAGCTCTTCCAATGTGGCGTTGGTGTCTGATGTTAGCTCCGTTAGCCATGTCTGTGAATAGCATGATGCTACTCTGCCCTCTGGTATTCCCTCTGTTACTGGGTTAGCAAGGCTAGCTCGTCGATCTTATTGGAGATAGATCTTACGTTCCCAATAACAATGGATGGAAGGACAGGTTCATGTCGTCACTTCTTAGCTCACACCTGAGAACCAGCACATTATCCTCACCTCGTGGGGAAACATCAGGCCTTGCACCAGTTAGCATTGACATGCTAAGGGCTGCTAACAGCTGAGTTCACATGTAAATAATGCAGCCATGGTTACATGTAGGATCTCCAGAAAACACAGGAAAAAAAAGTAGTGGAAATATCACTGAAGCCATGACCAACAAATGAGCCATACAAAGTAACGATCCACTCCAAATACCAAGATTACGTAAAAGAGACGAAAAAATTACAAGAAACGGACAAAGAAGAGAGAGCAGCTGCAAAAAGCAGCCATAGCCAACAGGGGGGCGCATAGCAACTCAAATATATATATCTGTCATATAACTTATTGTGAGTATTATCTGACGCTGCTGTCTTCCTTCCAGAGTGCAGATACGTGGCAGTGGACCTGGCAGGTCACGGTCTGTCCTCCCATCGTCCTCCTGGAGTCTTTTACTCATCAGTAGCGTACATTGCAGATGTAACCCGGGTCGCTATGGGTGAGTGAGTTAAAAATGCTCTCTGTAAATGCTCACATCAATCCAGGTTTCCATGACTTATCCAGGACTTTACCAGGGCCTGAAGCACTTTTGACTTGCTAAACCGTTTCTTAGTGTCCTCTGAAGAGACACTAAGCCTGCTTGTTTGCTGATCTGTGAAATAAACTCTTGCAGCTCTGCAGCTGAAGAAGTTCTCCATCATAGCTCACAGTATGGGTGAGTGCTGCTCTAAAGCCGGATTTAATCCTCGTGGTGTATGTTGCTGTCTCACCAAGTCCTCATGAGAGTGAATCCTCTTTTCATTTATAGGTGGTGATATTGCAGCAATGGTGAGTTTTTGTGTCTTACCAGGCCTGACTCAACCACACGTTTTAATTCTTGTTTGATTTTCATCATGTTGTGTTTGTTCATAGTTCTCAGCTCTGTATCCTGAGATGGTGGAGGCTCTTATTCTTCTGGACACATATGGATTCCTGCCTACAGATTCTGTAAGAAACATTGTTTTATTTTTCACTGTAAAGCGCTAATAATCCTGGGTAGCTGTAAAATCCAGTATGTCAGATACTCAGCATTATTCAGACATGCACTCACTGGCCTCTTTATTAAGTACACCTCGCTGGTACAGGGCTGGACCCCTTTTGCCTTCAGAACTGCCTTAATCCTTCATGGCATAGATTCAACAAGGTACTGGACACATTCCTCAGAGAGTTTGGTCCATGTTTACATGATAGCATCACACAGTTTCTGCAGATTTGTCAACTGAACATCCATGATGAGAATCTCCCGTTCCACCACATCCCAAAGTTGCTCTATTGGATTGAGATCTGGGGACTGTGGAGGACATTTGAGTACAGTGAACTCATTGTCATGTTTAAGAAACCAGTCTGAGATGATTCCATCTTTATGACATGGAGCGTTATCCTGCTGGAAGTAGCCATCAGAAGATGGGTACACTGTGCTCATAAAGGGATGGAAGTGGTGAGCAACAATACTCAAAGTGAGCCAAGAAAATACCCGAACCCCATTACACCAGCAGTAGCCTGAAACATTGATACAAGGCAGGATGGATCCATTCTTTCATGTTGTTTATTCCAAATTCTGACCCTACCATCTGGATGTGAAGCAGAAATCCAGACTCATCAGACCAGGCAACGTTTTTCCAATCTTCTTTCGTCCAGTTTTGATCAGTCCATGTGAGTTTTAGCCTCAGTTTCCTGTTCTTAGCTGACAGGAGGGTCACCCGGTGTGATCTTCTGCTGCTGTAGCCTGTCTGCTTCAAGGTTGGACGTGTTGTGTTTTTGGAGATGCTCTTCAGAGTAGTTATTTGAGTTATGAATGAATGAATGACTTAATTGCATTCACGTAGATGACAACTTAAACAATGAAAAATACAAAAATGAAAACAAAACAAGACCATTTAAGTTTCTCAGTTTACATGAGTGAAAAGGAGTAGGAAGAAGTATCAATGTACATTGGATATACAACATATCATTTAACCCTAACCCTACAGAAAAATACGCTCATACCCATGTCTTCTTCACGAATGTATTAACCATACGCTGTAAAACTTTGTTATGAAAACAAGCCAATGCCTTGTGATATTTATCCATTAATGTACTTATAGAGAATCATCTCTTTATGCCTCTTCTTGAACAGACCTATACTCGAAATTTGTTTCAGGTCAGCACTAAGTCTGATCCACAGTTTAACTCCATTAACAGTGCAAAAGAAACTTTTTAATGTTAACCTAAGTATCCCCCCTCTCTGTTATGAAACATTTTCTGAATGTTATTTGGATGCAAATTATTCCTCGCTTTGTAAAATAGTTGAAGTAATAGTTACTGTTGTCTTACTGTCATCTCAAACCAGCATTTAGTCCCAGAGAGCTGCTGCTCACTGGATCCATTCTATGTAAAGATGGTTGTGTGTGAAAATCACAGTAAATCAGTAGTTACCTCATTCAAAGTCACAGAAATCACCTTTCTTCTTCATTGTGATGCACGGTTTAAACTTCAGCAGGTTGTCTTCCTCATGTCTTCATGCACTGAGCTGCTGCCATGTGATTGGCTGATCAGCCTTAACGAGCAACTGAACAGGTGTACCTAATTAAGTACATTGCGCTCATTTCAACTCAAAGCTAGCAACAGCTGTGACATTGCGAATATGAAACACGCTGAACTAAGCCTCTGTCTGGAAAATTTATGAAATAAACCTCAAGAAAATCATTTTTTCCTTCCATTTGTGGAATCATAGGCTTATAAAATGTTGCTTTTTCTTTGTAAAGTGCTCAATTCCCCTGGCACAGATTATTTTCCAGCTCAAAGCGCATCAGCAGTTTCTTTCTTTCTTTCTCTCCCTGCAGGCGAAAATATCCGAAGTGATGCGACAGGGGATTGATTCAGTGCTTCAATTTGAGAATAAAACAGAAGAGAAGCCAAGAATTTACACATATGAGAAAGCAGCAGAGAGGTATACTCTTCCAAATGCTGGAAATTCATATCAATCTACTTTCTTTCTTCCTCTGGAATCAGAAGTGTTTCTCTTGTTTCAGGTTAACTGCTGCAAATCCATCCCTGTGCGACCAGTCCGTCCACATCCTGTTGGAGCGAGGTCTGACTCCAGTCGAGGGAGGTTTGTCTTTATCTCTGCTCCTCCTCTCTGAGGGGAATATTCTCACTTTGCTTTCTCTCATCTGGTGCCAGCTCAGCGTGTTTCTCTTCTGCAGGGTTTGTGTTCTCCAGAGACCTCAGAGTTAATTTTGTGAGTCACTTTTAGCCTTTCAAATCATTTTTTTAATCCTCTGGGGCCTTATAATTTAACTTGTGTAGTTCATGTGTGTTTTTATTTGATGTTTGCAGAAAAATGTCATGCGCACTAGTCTGGAGCAGAATCTGGTGATGCTGTCGAAGATCCAAGCATCTGTGTTACTTATTCTGTAAGACATCCAGCACTACACTGACATTTCTATCCACAGATGACATAAGATCTAAAAATTGTTCTCTTAACATGCATTTTTAAGATGTCAGTCACAAATCTTCTGCCCTATCACAGCCATGTCTCTGTAGTTGAGTTTCATAAGACGAGTGAGTGCATGTTTGAAGTATTGCATCAGAAAAGCTCTGTCAAAACACCAATCGGGGAAAAATGTGGAATGCTTTTGTTCTCACTTAGGGTGTTTGTGTTTTTCCCAAAAGACTTCATGCAACATGAAATATTTTTCTCGCTATCACATGTTTATTTATTGAATGAAACTTATTAAAACTTTATTAAAAACGTTTTTAAAAATCGTCTTGTTTTACAGAGCAGGAGGCGGTTCTGACAAAATGCTCTCGGAGTCAGCTCAAGAAAAATACACCTCAACACTTCGCCAACATTTCCAAGATAGAAACGTGAGTTTGCTGTCATCTTATAACAATTCAAGTAATACATTTCTGTATCATCTGGTAATTTCACTTTTTATCTGTTTGTTTTAGCACTCCGTGGTGACAGTACCAGGCGATCATCACGTTCATCTGAATAAACCTGAAGCCGTTGCTCCATTTGTGTGCGACTTCCTGAAAAGTAAAGTTCTCTCACACTTGAACTCCCTCAAGAACAAGATATGAGCCTCAAACACACTCACACTCTAACATCCAATACCTGATATCCACCACACTGGACTCTTCACTTCTTAGAAGCTGTGCAGGTTTTTTCCTCTATTTGCAAAGTATTTCATTTGTTGAATGGACTGTGGAAATACTGAAAGATGAAGTTGAAGCACTACAAACCTCTGAATGGTTAGAAATAACACCTTCTACAAACAAACATGGACTCAGACCAGTTAGAGGTACTAAGGCATCAGTGAGTAAATGATGCAACGTCATACGACTCACTTTGTTTGGAAACACTACATATACTGAAATCTGTACAGATTAATGTCTTTTTAGACTTGATATGAACCACATTCACCTGGAAAGTCCAGACAAATGTCTCATTTCTAAACCTAAATCATGTAATGCTGAAAAGATGTACTGTAACTTTAATGACCCAACTCTGTTTAGGCAAGGCAAGGCAAGGCAAGGCAAGTTTATTTCTATAGCACATTTCAGCAATGCAATTCAAAGTGCTTTACAGACAAAACAAGTTATAGAAAACAATTAAAATTCAATTAGAAATGAGATTAATTAAAAAGATACAATAAATCAAACGACAAAAAACAAACAAACAAGATTAAAATAGATTTTAAAACAGATTTTAAAACAGATTTGAAAAACAGATTTTAAGATAAAATTTGCAGTGCAAAATTAAAGACAAGATATTAAAATGATTTGTTAAAATGCTCTAATAAAAGGCAGCTGTAAAAAGGTGGGTCTTCAACCTGGATTTAAATGAGCTCAGAGTTTCAGCAGACCTAATATTTTCTGGCAGCTTGTTCCAGATATTTGGAGCATAGAAGCTGAATGCTGCCTCTCCATGTTTAGTTTTGACTCTGGGGACTGAAAGCAGACCTGATCCAGAAGACCTAAGTGGTCTGGGTGGTTCATAAGGGACCAGAAGATCATTGATGTATTTTGGCCCTCGTCCATTCAGAGCTTTGTAAACCAACAGGAGTGTTTTAAACTCTATCCTCTTACAAACAGGAAGCCAGTGTAAAGACCTCAGAACTGGACTGATGTGATCCACTTTCTTGGTCTTCGTGAGGACTCGAGCAGCAGCGTTCTGAACCAGCTGCAGCTGTCTGACTGATTTTTTAGGGAGACCTGTAAAGACGCTGTTACAGTAATCAAGCCTACTGAAGATAAAAGCATGGACCAGTTTTTCCAGGTCCTGCTGACTCATCAGTCCTTTAATCCTGGACACATTCTTTAAGTGATAGTAGGCTGACTTTGTAACTGTCTTGATGTGTTTGTTAAAATTCAGATCTGAGTCCATGATCACGCCTAGGTTTCTGGCATGGTCAGTGGTTTTTAACTGTAACATCTGGAGCTGCTCACTGACTTTGACTCTCTCTGATTTGGCTCCAAAAACAACAACCTCAGTTTTGTCTTTGTTTAGCTGGAGGAAGTTTAGGCTCATCCAATCATTGATCTGTTCAATACATTTACCCAGAGCCTGTATGCTGCCATGATCACCTGGTGATACTGAAATGTATAACTGTGTGTCGTCAGCATAGTTATGGTAACTGACTTTGTTGTTTTTTATAATCTGAGCCAATGGGAGCATATAAATGTTAAACAGCAGAGGCCCCAGGATGGATCCTTGGGGGACGCCACATGTTATTTTTGTCCGCTCAGATGTACAGTTACCTATAGACACAAAACAGTCTCTGTCCTTCAGGTAAGATTTAAACCAATTAAGTGCTGTGCCAGAAAGTCCCACCCAGTTCTCTAGTCGGTTTAACAGTATGTCATGGTCTACTGTATCGAAAGCAGCACTGAGATCAAGCAGCACAACTACTGAAACTGTGCCACTGTCTGTGTTCAGGTGGATGTCATTAAACACCTTAACCAGTGCAGTCTCAGTGCTGTGATGAGGCCGGAAACCTGACTGGAAGACATCAAAACAGTCGTTCAGTGTCATAAAGTTATGTAATTGCTGAAAAACTGCTCTCTCAATAATTTTACTTAAAAATGGTAAATTGGATATGGGCCTGTAGTTGTTTTTCACTGTCTTGTCTAAATTGTTCTTTTTCAACATAGGCTTGATCACAGCAGTTTTCAGGGCTTGTGGGAAAACGCCTGAGAGAAGAGACACGTTTACAATCTGTACCAGATCTGATGCCATGATTTTTGAGACTTTTTTGAAAAAATCTGTTGGCAGGATATCTAGACAACAGGAGGAAGAATTTAAGTTATGTATAATGTCCTCCAGGTTTCTATGGTTTATAGGATAGAATTGCGTCATGATGTTAAGATGGGCTCTAGGTGGGCACAACTCATATCCCAAACCTGATATAGAGGAAGTGACTGTTTGTCTAATCTTTTCAATTTTTTCTGTAAAGAATGAGGCAAAATCATTGCAGGCCTTACTGGAATGAAATTCAAGGCTTACTGACACAGGAGGGTTGGTTAGTCTCTCAACAGTAGCAAACAAGGCACGTGTGTTGTTATGGTTTTTGGCAATAATGTCAGAGAAAAAAGATTGCCTAGCATCCCTCAGTAGTGAATTATAAATTTGAATTTGTTCTTTGTAAATCTCATAATGAATTTGAAGGTTTGTTTTTCGCCACCTACGTTCAGCTTTTCGACACTCTCTTTTTCCATTTCTTACATGTGTAGCATTTCTCCATGGAGATCTTTTCTTTCCTGAGATAACTTTCTCCTTCAGTGGGGCAATGGAGTCCATAACACTTGAAATTTTACAACTTAAGTTGTCTACAAGTTCATTGACTGAGCTGCTACAGGGCAGGGGGCTTGTGGAGGAGAAGACCTGGTTAAAGATTTCACTGGTGCTCTCAGTAATGCATCTTTTGTGGATTATTTCTGTTTGAATCTTTGTGTGCACTGAGATAGTGCTCTCAAAGAAAACACAGGAATGATCAGACAGAGCAACATCAGTCACAACAACCTTGGAAATGTTCAGACCCTTGGAGATAAGCAAGTCCAGAGTGTGGCCCTTATTGTGTGTGGGCTCTGTCACATGCTGAGTCAGCCCAAAGCTGTCCAGAGTAAAACTCAGTTCTTTGGTCCCTCTGTCCTGGGGGTTGTCAACATGAATGTTAAAATCACCAACAATAATGACATCATCAAACTCAACACATATTGTAGACAGCATTTCACTTAGATCATCAAAAAAGCTCACACAGTACTTAGGTGGCCTGTAAATAGTTATGATCATGGCTCTGGAGGTGGACTTCAGCTGAAGAGCAACATATTCAAAAGACTCAAAACCTCCAAAAGTTACCTGTTTGCATTTAAGGGAGTCGCTAAATAAAACTGCAACTCCACCTCCTCTCCTGTGAGCCCGTGTTACATTAACACTGTTATAAAACACACTGTGGCTTAAAACACCTGATATTCTTGAACAAGCTGATAGAAGAAGACAGAAAAGGAGTCTGCTTTTTCTAGTTTTTAAGTAAAAAAACTTTTTGTTTTTCAGAGTTTCCAGAGAAGTCCAGAAAATCTCTTATCTCAAGGTGTTAAAGGTTAAAAGTGATGAAAGGCTTGCTTGTAGAGAGTAAAAAATCGTACTTGTTAAGTTTCTTAAATTAAGAAAAGTGTGTTAAAACTAGAAAAGCACTCAGAGAGCACAGACCTGTGATTATGACGCAACACTTTAGTCCTACTTTAATGTTATACTCCTTTTCAGCAGACTGTCTGCTACAATTTGGTGTTAGTTGCAGGTTTGTTCAATATTTTTTTTCCTGACAGTGTTGAAAATTATGATGACCCAGAACATATTTTATATTCTGGATCTTAGTATCCAGAATATTACCAGGATCTGGATTGTACTTTTACATCGGTCAGAAATTATGGTGACCTTTATCGTGGAGTAATTTACACATATGGTGAAAAGGGCCCTATCTCACAATGATAAAGAATCCTTAAAAAAAAATCCTAGATCCAGACGGTGATCCAGATCACCTCCAAAATATGACTTTTTCCTTATCCCATTTTGAACATTTTCTGAAAATGTCATCAAGATCGGTTGGCTAGTTTTTGAGTTATGTTGTTCACAGACAAACTTCTCAAGTACACCTTTCCTTATTCATCAGCAGATTTTTTAAAAGCAATCCAGGCATCATTTTTGTCCTTTAAATCTTGATGTAGCAATAAGAAATATCAGGACTTTTCTGGACAGAATCGGATTCAGAATTGCTTTCTTGATCCTTGTGGAGAAATTGCATTTTAGTCTCATCTCCTCCAAGAAACATAAAGGGCAATAACAAGGGGAAGACAGGAGCGGGAGAACTGTGGAGGCTAGAGGGGCACATAGTTTGAGATTAAGAAACACCTCAGCATATTGGCATATGATAACAACAAACAAAAACGGAACTTTCACATATGTCACTGCCAAGAAGTTGCCTGTCTAATTCAACAGTCTTTGCCAAACTAAGAAATCCACACTTGCTCTGAGTTCAATTTTTGCTGTGTTTGTGTGCTGGTCTAATCCTTGGCACAGCATAGTTTGCACAGACTCAGGCTCGCTGTTGCCCTCATTTTCCAGTGGTTCTGCTATAATAAGCTAACTGGCTTCTGCCCATAGCTTCATGGTTATTGTACAGACTTGAGTGCTGTAATAATCTCCTCAAACTGCAAGAGACCAACTCTATTTCCTGCGCTGAGCAGTTATGCTGAAGTTAACTTAGGGAGCCTGTCACAATCCCTCCAGGCAAGACATCAGTTCATTCATATGGCTCAATATTCACAGTATTGTTCATCACTTAGTTAAAATTCAATGAGTGGGCCAACAAGTAGAAACCACCACCTCCAGTTTTTTGATGTTATACTCATCCAATCTCAGTTTCTCCAAAGACACTGGACAGATTTTCGAACTCCCAACCATTAAACATCTCTCTTCTTTCTTTTCCTCCTCACAAATCTTCCTGAGTGTTACTGAACTGGATCCTGGGAACACAGGGATGATCCCTTTTCAATCTGGCTTGGAGCCTTATCTCATCACTGTCTGTAAATTACATACTGTCTGCTCTGTTACATTACTCCACATCCCATTGTGATGGGATTAAGATCAATCTCTGAGAGGCCTTTGATACAGCTGATCCTTCCTTACTACTGTTCAGATCATCTCAAATTGGATTATCATTTTTGGTGATGCTTTTTGAAATACATTCATGTTGAAGTTACACATAAACAGCAGATATTACTGCTCGCTCAGTGACCCGGTGAACAAAAACGTTTTCTACAACAACAGAAATATTAGGTTTCCTCTCAAAGAAACAACTTACTTCACTTTTAAAGAGTGAGAGCAGCAACTGTCAGCAGAATACCTCAGAGTATTTTCTGATCAGGACGTGTGTTAATTTGCAAGTGAAGAAACTTGTCCCTGTCTGAACAGTCCGTACACATCATCCACATCCTGTTAGAGAAAGGCCTAACTCCACTCAAAGGAGTTTTGTCCTTATCTCTTCTTCTCCTCTCTGAGGGAAATAATCTCATTTTACGTTTCTCATCTGCTGCCAGCTCAGTGTGTTCCTCTCCTGCGGGGTTTGTGTTCTCCAGAGATTGTAGAGTCGATTATGTGAGTTGTTGTCTTGATCTTCCAAATATTCATTCACATTCCCTGAATCATTTTTGTCACTTTGGTACTTTGGTTTGTGGGTTTTGTATCTTGTCTTTTTAATGGAAATAAATGGGGCAAGACACATTGGAGCAGAGTTTATAGATGCTATCGAGGATGCTCCACTGAAATGGGATCATTTTGTTGTTGTAACTTAATGAAATATTTGACGTTAAACCATAACAAATCTATTTCCTTTTAGAGCAAACAAAGGTTTTTGTATTGTCCATGTTGATAATTATAAACTTTCATTGGTATAAAAGTGAGTTTAGAGTCTTTGTTTATGGTTTGACCATCTTTCAAAATGCTGCATTCTAGTCTGAAACAAAATTCACTACAACTCTAACACGCCATATGCTGTATGATACCGTATGTTGTATGTGAAGTAAATCCCACCCTTTGGTTTTATATCATGTAATATCAAAGTTGATCATATCCCCTCTATCTCCATTACAATATGGCACTGTATTGTCTTGAACTCTTCTGTATCCAACTGTGTCAAACTAATCTTAGCTGATCTTATCATAATCTACCCCACTGTGTTACAGGGTTTGAAATATAATGATAATGAATTGCACAAAAAGCCTTCAAATCTAGCATATCATGTAGTAATGTGTCAGATCATATCATAGTGTGTCATAGCCTACTATTTTAATCATATCTCACTGTATTCTGTGACATTGTATTGTACTGTACCCTATCAGACCCTATTGTACCGTATTGTACTTTTTCGTACCAAACATAACATTATCATATAATTTCATATCATTATGTGTCATTTTGTATCTCAGTTAGTCCTAGCCTACATATCATTTTATTGTTTAATTTTATTGTATTGTATTGTATCATATTGTAAAGTATCGTATCGTAACTTGTGCTATGCTCCTCTTTTAATCATGTCATGTCACGTCCATAGACTGTATATCGAGTGGACAGCGTGGCTCCACCATTTATCATTGTACGGTTTTGAAGCCAAAATACCCCAGTCACAGGCACAGCCATTGTAGCAGTTGTGAAGCCAGAGTCTGCACACCAGAGACTCTGAGGGATTCTAGGAGAATCTGAGTGGAGCTGGGTAACAAAAATAATATATATTTTTTTTCTTTTAAGAGTCTAATCACTTCTTGACTCTAACTCTCGTACAATCCCCGAAAAAATTACACAAGAACAGCAGCTGTCAATCATCGTTAAATGTGACGTAAAGCTTCGTTTTAAACCTCTTATAACTAATGAAAACAAAACGTTTCAGAAAAAAGAGGACTTGAATACAAGGCAGCCAAATGATATCTTCAAGCCACCACAACAAGCAGACGTGAGAAACATTTCTATGAGGTGAAATTATTTTTTAAAGTTTGACCACAGCCCATCTGGAATGGCTGGAGAGCCGGATTTTTTAACCTATACTGCAGCCAGCCACCAGGGGGAGCAGTTTTCGTGGCAACCTCACTTCGAGCCAAGCAAGGTGATGTCCATTTTTTTTTACAGTCTATGGTCACGTCACACTGTATTGTATAATGTTAATCGAACTGTTCCACATTTATTGTAATATGAAGTACCATACTGTACCACATCTTAGCTTACGTTATTGTGAGCTAAGAGTGTACCATTTAATTTCATATTGTATTATATCGTATCTTATCTTATCTTATCTTATGGTATTGTGTCATCTCATGTATTAACTTTTCCTTTCCCAACCTTTTAAGCCTATTGTGTCAAATTGTATTGTAGTGAATTGTATTAGTTCGTATCAAGTTGTACCATACAGTACCGTACTGTACCGTACCGTACCATATCTTATCTTATGCTAACATATCTTATGTTATATTATGTTATATTATGTTATCTTATCTAATCTTATCTTAGCGTATCTTATCTTATTTTATCTTACCTTACCGTACGGAACCTTACCTTGTCTTACAGTACCATACCATACCTTACCATACCTTACCGTACCGTACCGTACCGTACCGTACCGTACCGTACCGTACCGTACCGTACCGTATCTTAACATTTTAATCACATCGCATCTTATGATTTTAAGACTATCACATCATATTATTCTGTTTTGTATCATATCGTATTGTACAGTATTGTATTGTAACTTATCCCACAATCATAAGTGAAACATAATCTTAAACCTATTGTGTTGTATCGTAACATTTGTTTCCTACTGCATTAACATAATGACTATATTCTCTAAAAAGAAGGAGCGGAAAAAAGAAAGAAATTCACCAGATCTTAATTGGTTTTTCTTCCAGTATTTATTTCCTTAAAGACTTCACTGCACAGGCACAGTTAAATAATGCATGACTCTAAAATGACTTTCTTTTAAAACCTAGAATTAAATGTGTGAAGTAGTTTCTTTTCATAAAAGTGTCACAAGGGGTGCATATTTGGAAAGTGAAAGAGTTGTAGCGACACTGAAGAGCTGAAATAATAGAGAATAAAGCATAGCTCGGAGGAGATCTATAATACATATCAAAGTCAAGATTTCAGTTTAGTTCTCATGGGAAATGAAGCTGTAATTAAAGAGAGGATGTTGATGAGAAAATGTGCTGCATGAACAAAAAAGAGGCAGAAAAGGGATGAAGAAAAAACATTGAAGGAAAGATCCTTCAAAGTCAGCTCAGGCTCAAGTTGATTCTCTTCAGCGAGGAAAGGTACAGAATGAAAAAACATGTTTTTTTTATTTGAAGTTAACTCTAAGATTTCCACATTTTTCATGTCAATACTGAAATGCTCACTGTCAGTCTCTTCTTGTCTCTTCCTCTCAGCAGATCATGGTTACAGATTCATCCACATGAAGGATCCTGAAGTTGTTGCTCCGCTTGTTTCGACTTCCTGCCGACTTAAGTGATTACACGGTGCTTGTCATCATTGTGAGACCCACACACACACACACTCTCACACACACACACACACACAAGCACATTAGAATGTGAAATTTCACACTCCAGGCTCAATTTGTTCTCATCTGTCAGTGATTTTTCTAAACTGATTAGCTTCCATTTGAATAATCCTGAAAACTTTCCTCTGTGACATTGAGAAATCATCTTAATACTAAAACAACCTGAAAGTCTGAGCTGAGACAGAGCTGCTGAGTCACTGAAACTATCTCAGAAAATCCTTTAGCTTGATTAACTCTCCTCATTTTATACAGGGCTCAAGACACTGTCTTCATTCTCTACTTTCTTTAAAATGATGATGAGGTAACAGTGCTTTACATCTCGGCAATAGACTGTATAATGTCTGGAAGTGGTCTCTGTGATGTCACCTATTTGTTTGTGACACAGAATTCTAAAGTCAATTGTCAGTGGTTGCCATATTGGGAAAGCTGACTAAATCAGTTTTTTTTTCAAGTTAGGATGAGGGAAAAGGCACAAGTTGTCTTGATCCAAAAACTTGGTCTTTCTTCAGGGAATGTGTTGCAACAAGGAGGCAAGAGGTACAGAGACGAACCGGTCGAACGTGGTGCGCTTGGGGAGCTAAATCTACAAAGAGTGTTGGATAACAATATATAGCAGCATGGAAGACACAGGTGAAACATGTTACGAAGGGGTCAGGTGATCACACAGGAAGGAGATTTGACTGTAA
This sequence comes from Halichoeres trimaculatus, assembly GCF_033239565.1. NCBI lineage: Eukaryota > Metazoa > Chordata > Actinopteri > Labriformes > Labridae > Halichoeres > Halichoeres trimaculatus. Next base: position 32,734,661 of record NW_027437180.1, on the reverse strand, counting down.
CTAAAAGAGAGGGAGACAGATGTTAGCAAAACAAAATAGAAATCTGAGACCAGAATGACACAATGGAGAATTTGACAATTATTACAGTATGATTTTTTTTTGTTTATTTAATTTGGATCCCCATTAGCTGTACCCAGAAGCACAGCTAGTCTTCCTGGGGTCCGGGCTAAAAACAAACATATTTACAAGCACATAATGTATACACCTGAACTGACAAGAATGTAACAGTCTGCACAATCAATCACATTTTGGAAAGAGGAATAAAAACATACAACACACAAATTGAAACTTTACAATAACATCTTTCAAAAAAAAAAAAAAAACAACTATCTATTTTATTTCATATATTTATTTTGTATTTATTTTATTAATTATTACTGAACTACTATTGTTTTTTTATTATTATTTTATTATTTTATTTTACTATTTATTTTACTAGAATACATATAGTAGATGTAATCTAGTAAAATAAAGAAGAACACATTCACTATGTGCCAATTATCCGACAAATATGATGAGCTAATGTGTTTTTTAATTTTTATTTTTTTTAGACTTCATTTTAAAATGATATAATGAAGACAAAATAAATATGTTACAATGCCGGTATGTGGAAAAACTTTGAAAATAACAAGCAGTAAAAAAAACTTACCCCGGTACAGTGTGTGCCAATAAAGTAATAAGCTATTCAGACCCCAGCTGTTTTGTTTACCAGGCTGTAAATGTGTTTAATTTTTGGCTATAAAGATCAGCTTTTTGAATGAGTGTGTATGTGGTTTCCAGTGTTTCTGCAGCCAGCCTCTAGTGGACACTTGATAAACTACACTTAGTCTAGACACTTGACCTACACAAGTGTCTAGACTAATGGACTGTAAGACAAAAGGGGCCATGGCTCTAGTTTGATTAAATGAGGTATTAATAAAATAAATATCTTTTGTAAAAAAAAATTACCAAACTTCCTGACAAAGTGAGATAAATGAAATGCAAAGTTAATCACATCTGAGTTCGAAAAAGAAAACTCTCGCCTGACATCAGTTACGTGATATTCTATTTGTCATGTCGCTGCTTTAACTAGGACTTCAGATGTCATCATGACAAAGATCAGGACCCTGTATTTGAGGCTGATCTACTTGACTCGACTGCTTTTCATGAATGTTGTGCTAAAAATGGCAGTCATTACAAGAGATGACACTCTGACAACTTCTCAGTATGTAGGCCACCTCTATGTTTTCAGCTCCTGAGACAAAAACTGTATTTTTACCACTTTTTACTCCTGGGACTGACCCCATTAGAGGCTACAGCTGCTGTCAGTCACGGCACCAATGAGAGGTACAGCAGGCTCAAAAAATCTCTTTCCCCCCTTCTCTGTCTCAATGTCACATAAACTGTGCGGCAGCCTTGGCGTTAAATCGAGTAGAATTGATTTTACGCAGCGAGCAGAAAAGGCGGCGAGCATCCGGAGACATCTGAAGGGCTTGCCCCCCCTCCTACTCAAAAAGAGGAAAAAAAAAAAAAGATTATAGTTATATAAGTTTCCCTCCCACTCCCTCCATCCTCCCAGCCATCAGCAGGGGTGTTGCCATAGCAACCCCCACCCTTCGGTTTGAGACGTCAGAGCCAGGAGCTGGAGGATGAAGCCGCATGCAGCGCTCGTCTCTCGTGCCTCTCAGAGAGCACCTGTGATTTTGGACACCTCACATGCAACAGTCAGAGGAGCAGCGCTGGAGGAAATCTGATGATTGATCTGAGACTTGGCTGCTGCACATCGAGTACAAATCCAACAGAGGCAGAGCGGCTGATTCTACAGCACTGAAAGGTAAGCACGATGGCTTTGTTTTCAACCTGAATCCTTTATTGAGGGTGCAACACCTGTGTGTGTATGTGTGAGTCTGCAGGAGATAGTGTTTGTGATAGTAGCAGATTGCATGTGTGATTTAGTTTCCCTGGTTAATTCTGCGCTTTATATGAATTTGCATGAGAAGAGAGACTGAAAAAATATTAGGACGTTAAAGAGTCATGTTTCTTTTTTAACCCAAGGGGAGAAGGGTATGCAATGATTTCAATAACTCATCCTTCTTTCCTTAAATCTCTCCTTGTCCTCCTCTCCCCCGACATCCCACCTCTCCTCCTCATCCATCCTCTCCCCTCTTTCATCCCTTTCCCTCTCCCAGCAGTGATGTCGTGGCTCTTCCTGGACTGGTTCGTCCCCCTCTACCTGCTGGTGTCAGTGCTGGTGCTGGCAGGGTTTGGAGCGTGTCTGTACTTCTTGGAGCCCGGGCTGCAAGATGCCCACAAGTGGAGCAACAAAACAGTCCGGCATCACCCGCTGGTAGCCAGCGTGAACTGCAGAGATGACGATAGCAATGCTCTGATATGATCGAGAGGGCGAGGTGGAGCGGGGCGCGCCATCTGGACAGGGGTGCTGCCAGGACACCAGGGGGAGGGGGGACGGGGAGCCAACACCTTAAAGATGGAGACAGGAAATGGCAGAGGAAGATGGAGGGGAGATGATCTGATAAGGGGAGCCCTGTTTTTTCATCCCAACTTTTCTCTGATCTCTATCACATTTTACGCTGTAGACATCAGGGCAAAGTGAAGCAGGAGAGTGTAAAAAATTTCAAAATAACACCAATTGCACAAGGAGAAGAAGACTGACCACATGGT